>NW_024870729.1:0-1495000 GCF_019054845.1 Dipodomys spectabilis
GGAGTCTGCTTTGGCTAATTTGGTTAAGAAGTGACTAAGGCCTGAGCTAAGGTCCTAGCTGAGGGGTAGAATGCCAGATGGCCTCCATAAAAATACCAGGCACCAGCCCAAGCCAGGAGGGGAGATTTGGCAGGCAGAGGTGTTTTGAAAACTATCTGCTTGATTTAAACAGTATCTTATGTGTCTATAGAACCCACTTATTTTGTTCAACTCAATTTTTTTTAAGAAACAAAGGTTTCTCAAAACAACTTGCAATACATGTTAAGGAGAAACAAAGGCAAAGGAAACAAGGCAAGAGTTTTAAACACTTTGTAGCCAGGCACCAGTGGCCTATAATCCTAGCTACTCAGGAGTCTGAGATCTAAAGATCACAGTTCGAAGCCAGCCTGGGTAGAAAAGTCCAGGAGATTCTTATCTCCAATTAACCACCAAAACAACTGGAAGTGGACTTATAGCTCTACTGGTAGACTACTAGCCTTGAGCACAAAAGCTCTGGGACAGAACCCAGCCCTGAAGCCCCAGTGCTGGTACCAAAAAAACCCCAAAAACTTAACAGACAGAATAATGAAACCTGTAAAAATTATTATTAAATTGTTATTACAAACGAAACAACACAAATTATATGTATGTGTGATATATAGATAGAGATAGATAGGTCTATAGATCACAAGATCAATACCAGATAGCTGGAAACTCTACTTAGGGTGTGGGCATGAATGTGGCTTAGGGGTAAGTACAGAGGGGGTTTGGGGGGGGGGAAGGGGCTTTAGTTTTCTTGTGTTTGCTTGTTTGTGTGGTTCTGAGGTTGGAACTGGAGCCTCCTCCACGCTAGGCACATGTGTACCACTGAGCTCCATCCCTAGCCCCAAGCAAAGAGCTGAGGGGGTGGGGGCAGTCAAGTTCACTATCAGCCCCATATGCTTCTCCCTTTCTAAAATGGTAAGAAATTCCTGGAAAAGCAGCTGCCTCTTCTTGTCTCAGTTTCCCAGCAGTCCTAGGAGAATGTTCCAATATGGATTAGATTCAGACTTGAGCCCAAGGGGACTCTGGGAAGAAGGACTCAAACATAACTCCACAACTGGAAAAGACCCCAGAGGTGCTTCAGGCAGCATCAAACAGACACAGAGCCGACCATGCCCATTCTTCTCCCCTCCTGGGAAGAAGTGAACCTTCCTTCTGGGACCATCAGCTGCAGAAGCAATCATTTATCTTGGTTTCTCCCTAAGGAGATTTAGAGAACTCGGCCTGCTTTATGTTTGTGTTACATAGTGTGGCTCTTTACTGGCAACTCAAATGGAAGTGGCTCTTTACTGGCAACTCAAATGGAAGTGGTGTACACCTGTAGTCCCAGCTACTCAATTATTCAGGAAGCTAAGGTAGGAATATGGCTCAAGTCTGGGAATTTGAGCAGCCTGGGAAACACAGCAAGACCCTATTCTGCTACATAAATACCTTCTTTAATTAAAAAAAATAGAAACAGGGGCTGGGAAGGTGGCTCAGTGGTAGAGCGCTTGCCTTGCATGCATGAGGCCCTGGGTTTGATTCCTCAGCACCACATAAGCAAAAAGAAAAAAAAAGCCGGAAGTGGCGCTGTGGCTCAAGTGGTAGAGTGCTAGCCTTGAGCTGAAGAGCTGAAGGACAGCGTCCAGGCCCAGAGTTCAGGCCCCACAACCAGACCCCCCCCCCCCAAAAAAAAAAATAGAAACAGACCAATACAGGACACTCTTAGAGGAGAAACACAAAAGCGCAAAGCCTATGTGCCTCTGGTCATATAAAATAATATTTATTAAAATGAACTCCAGGAGGGGACTGGGATGTGGCTTAGTGGTAGGGTGCTTGCCTAGCATGCATGAAGCCCTGGGTTCTATTCCTCAGCACCACATAAACATAAAAGGCCAGAAGTGGCACTGTGACTCAAGTGGTAGAGTGCTAGCTTTGAGTAAAAGCAGCTCAGGGACAGTGTCTAGGTCCTGAGTTCAAGCCTGAGGACTGGCAAAAAAAAAAAAAAAAAAAAAACTCCAGGAAATGGAAACAAGAGATTTTTTTCTTTTCTTTGTGTCTTCTTTGTTCATGTGCCTGTCTTTTGGTGAGTTAGGGGTAAAGGGTGAATAAACGAAGCAGCAGTAGAAACCATGCTGAAAATGAGCTGTATAATGTGTGAATGGCGATGGGAGGTAAAAACTGGGAAAGAGCAAAGAAAGGGGTGACATTGTCCAAAAAGAAATGTACTCATTACGACTTATGAAACATCACCTTTATAATAAAAATACAATATTTGATAATAAAATAGAAATGAAAACTGTGGTTAAGTGAGTTCTGAACCTTTAGCTCTTACGGTCAAGGACTCATGGTACATCAAGTCATGTCTACAGGAAGGGGCAGAGACAGAGCCAAAGTTCCTGATAGTCCTTTGGGATCATAGCAAGTTATCTTCTGGGGCATGTGGTCCCCTTGTTTTGGCTCTGATGAAAATCCCTTAAAGACCCATTAAAGACAGTGTGGCTCACAGCTGTAATCCTAGCTACTCAGGAGGCTGAGATCTGAGGATTGCAATTTGAAGCCAGCCCAGGCAGAAAAGTCTTATTTCCAATTACCGACCAAAAAGCTACAAGTGGAGCTGTGGCTCAAATAATAGAGTGCTAGCCTTTGAGCAAAAAAGCTCAGGGATAGCATCCAGTCCCTGAGTTCAAACCCTAGGATTGGCACATACAAGAAAAGTGTACAGGGCTGGGAAGGTGGCTTAGTGGTAGAGTGCTTGCTTTGCATGCATGAGGCCCTGGGTATGATTCTTCAGCACCATATAAGCAGAAAAAGCTGGAAGTGGTGCTATGGCTCAAGTGGTAGAGTACTAGGCTTGAGCTGAAGCGCTGAGGGACAGTGCCCAGGCCTAGAGTTCAGACTCATGACTGGCAAAAAAAGAGAAAAGAAAAAGAAAAAAGGAAAAGAAAAAAAGCTTTGAGATTCTAAAAAAAAAAAAAAAAAGAAAGAAAAGAAAAGTTGACTGCAGTTGCAGTCAAGTGCTAGAGTGCTTGCCTAACTCCTAGGCTCCATCCTTCATACCATGAAGCATTAAGGCATTGCCAGAGAAGGACCACTGGAAAGAGCAGCCTCTGGCAGAATTGGGGGAAGTCCATATTCATTTTTTTTCTGTTGTGAGTAACAAAGCACACCAACATAGCAGTTTAGAATGGCAGGCATTTTGTCTCATTGTTCCCATGGACTCTGGTTAGCTGGGCCCACTGTTTGGGGTCTCAAACGCTGCAAGCTAGGACTGTGGTCTCATCCAAGGCTCAGGATCACTCTCCAAGTTTCTGCAGTTATGAATAGAATCCATTTCCTTGACGTTGAAGAACTCATAGGTGTAGAAGCTTCCTTAAAACTAGCAGGTGAAGCATGGTGCTGGTGGCTCATGCCTGTAATCCTAGCTACTCAGGAGACTGAGATCTGAGGATCGTGGTTCAAAGCCAGCCCAGGCAGGCAAGTCCATGAGACTCTTATCTCCAATAAATAACCAGAAAACCAGTCATTGTGCTGTGGCTCAACGTGATAAAGCACTAATCTTGAGCAAAGATTGCTCAAAGACAGCACCCAGGTCCTGAGTTGAAGCCCCAGGACTGACACAAAAAACAAACAAGCAAAACCCCTCAAAGGGCTCAGAGTGGTCTCTCCACGTTGTGCATTGGATGGTGCTTCCACCTCCTAAAAAAAAGAAGATAGGTTCACATGGAACTTCAGAATCCAGCCTTAGACAGAAGAAAGCCCTTGACAGATGTAATTAAGATGAGATCATTATAGATTAAAATGAGCCCCAAAGCCAATGACAGGCATCTTTATAAGAGACAATGAAGAAGATACATAAAGACTTGGCTGGAAGAGTCAGGTAAAGATGGAAGGAGAGAATGGAGTGATACCTCTAAGCCCAGACATGCCAAGGGATCTGGAGTCCTCAAAAGCAAGGCAAGAAGCAGAGAAGAGAAAGGAATCAGTCCTGGTGACCCCTTCATCTCAGACACCTGGCCTCCAGAGCTGTGAGGGAATACCTTTGTATTATTTCAATCCACCCGAGTTGGATTGAACACCAATAGTGTTTGCTGTGGAGACAAGGTCTTTCCCCGGGAGCTCAGATTGGCTTTGAACTCACTAGGTAGCCCCGGCTAGTCTGGAATTTAACATTCCTGGACGATCATTTCCCCAAAGTCTGGTAAGGTCATGGCTATCTGTTTTGGTAAGCTTGGGAAACTAATGCATGCACTGGCCATTCTCACCATAAGAATTATCACTGTCAAAGAGATGGATCTGGTGGTCTCAGTGCAACAAGAACTCACATGCTACTAATACCAGGTCAGGGGGAGATGTCATAGATCAGAGGCTTCCTCAGCTATGAGAGCACAGTGGTTTTATGGCTACAGTAACACAATTCACAGAGCCCAAGAGATAGCCAAGTCTAAAAGAGGTATAGCCTATAATCCCATCACTAATACAGCCTACTTTACCATTTATTGCTATATTTATTTGGGTCAGCTACTATAAATAAATGAATAAGACTTAAACAGTAGAGAAGTTTTTCTATTGTATAAAGGTCTTAAGTATAAGCAGCCCACGGTGAAATGAGGGCTCCATACAGCTGGACATCCAGGCTCCTTCTATCTGGTTCTTCTGTCATCTCTAATACATGGTTGCCATCTTATGACCCGAAGTGGCTGCTTCAGTTCTCACCATCACACTTGTATTCAGTACAAAAGTGAGAAAGGGGTAAGGAGGATATGCCTTTTCCCTTTAGTGCAGATCTGTTCATTAGAGCTCTGTCACCTAGTCACGTCTGAGACTGCAAATGTTTCCAGCTAGGAAGCCATGTTTTCAGCCAAAGCTTTGGCTTTCCATTACGGAAGGAAGAATGTAGGATGGATAACTACTTCTGTCCACAGGCGACAACAAACACAAAATCTAGCTTTGCCAGTGGCTCCTCAAATCCGGAGGAGGGAACAAAGACCCATAAGCAGAAATCTAGGAGTGGATAGCATTCCTTTTATCCTTTTGGATAGTGATAAGTTAAAACAGAGCCTTCACAGCGTGAGTTTGAAGCCAGGTGCCAGTGGCTCACATCTGTAATCCTAGCTACTCAGGAGGCTGAGATCTGAGGATAGCTATTTGAAGGGACCCCAGGCAAAAAAGTCACTGAGACTCTTACCTGCTATTAACCAACAAACAGCTGCAAGTGGAAGTATGGCTCAAGTGGCAGAGTGCCAGCCTCGAGCAAAAAAGTCAATCAAGAGTATGAGGCTCTGAGTTCAAGTCCCACTACTGGTACACACACACACACACACACACACACACACACACACACACACACACACAAGCTGAGTGCCAGTGGCTCACACCTATAATCCTAGCTACTCAGAGGCTGAGATCTGAAGATCGAGGTTCAATGCCAGCCTGGACAGGAACGTCTGTGAGACTTTTATCTCCAATAAACCACTCAGAAAACCAGAAGTGGTGCTGTGGCTCAAGTGGTAGAGCCCTAGACTTGAGCTGAAGAGCTGAGGGACATCACCCAGGCCCAGAGTTCAAGACCCACGACCGACCAATTAAAAAAAAACCCACACATACACATACACACACTGTGTGGGTTTGGCATTGTCTACGGATTGAGAGTTATTAGACAACATGTATTCTCCTAGCTCAGAAAGAATAAATACCACAGGGAGGAGTCCTTAGTCCTGTTTCCTGGGCACAGAACAGGAAATGCTTCTTCTTCAATTTCTTCCTTCTTTACTGTGATGCTAAAATAAATCTTTGCTAAAACTGAGCTCAGAGGACCAAAATTTGAGAACAATTGGGGAAAAAGTTCATGAGACTCATCTCTAATTCACTAGCAAAAAGCCAGAAGTAGAACTGTGGCTTAGGTGATAGAGTTCCGACTTGAGCTAAAAAAAGCCAAGAGAGAGTACAAGGACCTGAGTTCAAGTCCCAGTACCAACTCACGCTCTGTCTCTGTCTCTTTCTCTCTGTCTCTCAGTCTCTCTCTATTTCTCTCTCTCTCTTACATACATAATGTAAGTGTGAAGCAACAGGAATATGATGAGCGCAGAACAGACGGACCGGAGTACCATTGTCCCCTCCACATGCCTCTGTTTGGACCCCCAGAATCTGCTAATGTGTCCTTATTTAGAAAGGGGGCTTTTGTCGGTATAATCAAATTAAAATGAGATCACACTGCATTAGGCTGAGCCCTAAATCAGCAACTGATGTTCTTAGAGTTCTTGGACATAGAGTTCTCAAAGAAGCCCAGGTGAAGCAAAGACCAAAGTTGGACAGATATATCTACAAGCTGAACCATCGCTGCCAGCACCAGAAGGCAGAGAAACAAAGAGGAGAACCTTTGGAGAGAGCATGACCTTGCCAATGCCTTGAGTTTGGACATGTAGTCTTCAGAGCTACCATTTTACATCATCCAGTTGAAGTAACTTGTTGCAGTGACCCTTACATACATGTCCATCTTCTTTTTCCTTTCTGGTCCCTTAGGGCCTGATTTCATGAACCTAGATGTTAGAAACACATCCTCTGTGCTCTCTAAGCCTTCTATCCATCCCCAACATCTATTTTACTGTAAGATAGACAAGGTACATCTATCTTACTATGATTGCCTTGACAATCACAGGCAATCCAACCAAGACCAGATTCAGAATATGGGTCAGACCAAGGAACAAGGAAATAGAGCCAAAAATGGAGGCTCTACCCGTACAATTAGTCCATGATAGTGTTACCCCTCACAAGAGAAAACAGGCAGAACAAGTCCATAGTGATGGGAGAAGTGAGTCCAAGATCCAAGCTGCTACTCTAAACAGGAACCAAAACCAGAGGGCCTAAGATTCATCCTAAGACTCATCCAGACTTCACACACACACACACACACCAAATTATTCTATTATACATAAATATATGACATGTTATATTTTACATATTTGGGGGGTATCCCTATAACTAACTAGGGCTTGAATTCAGGATCAGGACACTATCCCTTAGCTCGTTCACTGAAGGTTGTTACTCTTCCACTTATTAAGTCACCGGTCTACTTCTGGCTTTTTGATAGTTACCTGGAAATAAGAGACTCACGAACTTTCCTACCCAAGCTGGCTTTAAACTGTGATCCTCAGATCTCAGCTTCCTAAATAGCTAGGATTATAGGTGTAAGCCACAGATGCCTGGCTAGATCTAAACTCTAATTCCATCATTTCACATTAGAGAGCCCCTTTACATACGATTCTTTCACATACAGGATCTTATTTAGTCCTTGAAACTAGTTTGAAGCCAAGCAATTGTGGCTCACACCTATAATCCTAGCTACTTAGGAGTCTGAGATCTGGGGATCACAATTCAAGGCCAGCCCAGGCAGGAAAGTCCATGAGACTCTTGTCTCCAATAAACTACTCAGAAAAAGCTGGAAGTAGCACTGTGGCTCAAGTGGTACAATGCTAACCTTGAGCACAAAGAGGTCCAGGGACAGTAACCAGGCCCTGAGTTTAAGCCCCAGGACTAGCAAAACAAAACAACAAAACAAACAAACATACAAAGAAAAAACTAGTTTGTATGCCCTGCAGCACAGCAGGAAGATCTGTATTTGCTTTAAGGCAAGCAAATGGTATGAGAGGGTAAAAAACAGCAGGGCAAGCCGGGCGCTGGTGGCTCACGCCTGTAATCCTAGCTACTCAGGAGGCTGAGATCTGAGGATCGCGGTTCAAAGCCAGCCCGGGCAGGAGAGACCGTGAGACTCCTATCTCCAATAAACCACCAGAAACCGGAAGTGGCGCTGTAGCTCAAGTGGTAGAGCGCTCGCCTTGAGCTGAAGAGCTGAAGGACAGTGCCCAGGCCCAGAGTTCAAGCCCCACGACCGACAAAAAAAAAAAAAAAAAAAAGCAGGGCATGTTGACACATACCTGTACTCCCAGTACTCAGGAATTGAAGGCAGGAGAATGGAGAGTTCCAGGCCAGTCCTGACTACACAGTGAGACCTTTTCTTAAAAAAAAATTTAAACAAGAAAAGTCAAGTAACTTCTTGGTGTCACCCAAATGGTTAGCAGTTAAGGAAATAAAGTGCACATTGGTCAGAATCCACACTGGCTTTGCTGTTCAATTCTCAAAAGCTCAATTTCGATTTGTTGTCATTATGAAGTAAATAGCATTTGCAGAGTACCTCTTATAGTGTTTGGCATAGAATAGTTGTTCCATCGATGGTCATTTCCTTCCTCTCTCCCTTTCTTGTTTTTTCATCTATGAAGTCTGGACTGTTTATATTGCCTCAGAGCTGCTGCCTTTAACTGAATACAAGAAATCTGTCTATCCAACTCATCCTTCCAGAACTTATTATTCATCCGTGTGTGTGTGTGTGTGTGTGTGTGTGTGTGTGTGTGTGTGTGTGTGTGAGACACTCCTAGGGCTTGAACTCAAAGCCTGAGTGATGTCCCTGAGCTCTACCACTTTTGGCTTTTTGGTGGTTTGTTAGAGATAAGAGTCTCAGAGACTTTCCTGCTAAGGCTGGTTTTGAACCATGATCCTCAGATGTCAACCTCCTGAACACCTAGGATTACAGGCATGAGCCACTGACACCTGGCTATTCATCCTTCTATTTTATTTATTTTATTTTTTGTCTGTCATAGGGCTTGAACTCTGGGCCTGCGCGCACTGTCCCTCAGCTCTTCAGCTCAAGGCTAGTGCCCTACTACTTGAGCCACAGCGCCACTTCCAATTTTCTGGTGGATAATTGGAGATAAGTCTCAGAGACTTTCCTGCCTGGACTATCTTTGATCTTTAGATCTCAGCCTCCTGAGTAACTACAATTACAGGTGAGAACCAACGGCACCCAACTATTCATCCATTTTTATCAAGGGATTGAATTAGTTCATTCTATGCTCTTTTCAAACGCTGATAGTTGAGGTCTTATGAAAACTGAAGCAGGCTTCCAGTCCAGCTAACAGACCAGCATTGGGAAGCTCACCTCTGTTATACCCACATCGCCATCAGGGGGCGCCTGGCATCACTTATGCCTTGCCATAAGCCCAGGTCCAAGCTTTACAGTTTTAGAAAGCCCACCATCCCTATCACCCTTACTCCCCTCCTAAAGGCTGGAGAGGAAAAAAAGCGTTGTTTTCTACAGGGAAAAGCTGCTCTACTTCATAAGTGCTGAGGGATGAAGCTAATGTGGAATTACAGCCCAGTGATTGACCACAGCATATACTTGCCACCATCCTCTAGAAGCATCTGCCACGAAAGAGACCTGGGAGCATTTGCTACCAATTCACCCTTACCCTGATTCTGCCTGTTCCTTTCCAGCATAGCTAATCAACAGCTCTGGAGATGTTCTTCATGCTTTCTCCAACTCAACCCCCTTTTCCTTTTCCTGTCATATCTGCTTCATTCCCAGCTCCTGCTTACAGACTCTGGGAGAGCCAGAGGCTCCAGGGCTCTTTGGTTCTTATATGTCTGCAAGTCTTCACATCTCTGGAATCAGAGCATGGCTATTTGTCTTCTAAAATTCAAGTACTCCACCTCCAGCTGGCAAAAGCAGCCTGCTGCCCCTCCAAGGATGTAAATCTCCTCTGACTTGACACCCAGCTACACATTGCTAGAGAAATGAGCAGAGGGGCTGCCTCTTGCAGCTGTCAGGTGCACTGGTGACAATCTGCAGATGGAATTCACAGCCCCGTTCAAGCCTAAACATTCCAAAGGAGGCTGACAGTTGGCACACAGGGCTGTGTCAAACAGGACTCAGGCAATCACTCTTCAAGGATAATTCTAAAAACCAAATCCTCCCCCATCCAAAATCATCTTATCCCCTCCTAGGACTGACTGGACCAACTTTCCTTTAAGATGTTGAAAAAATATCCAGAGATGGTGAGAGAAGGCTCTCTGATTTATTCCCAGGCTCAGGAAGACTTCCTTGTCCACTAAACCGTAGTTCAAATGTGGAGCTCTTGCCAAGGAACACTCCACATGCAGACACCAGAGACCTCACACTGCCCTGGGTTGGAAGGAGAAAGTTATCTTTGGTATGCAAACATCCTGAGAAATACAACCTGGGCTCCAGGGGGGAAGGGAGGAAGAAGAAGTACAGCCAGGTCCAATCCACTGGGAACACCCTTATGTGGAAATGCTCTGAGATTATCCTGAGGGCCAACTGAGGTTTGAAAATTAGGGCCCCTGGATCTGAATCAGCAAGGACCATGGTCCTCCTTCATGAAATTTACATAAGAACCCTCAAAATGATCCAGTGATTGCCACAGAACTTTTATGTTTCCAAAGGAAACGTGTCAGATAAGCTATGTAAAAATTCAGGTAAGCCAGGCACCAGTGGCTCATGCCTGTAACTCTAACTACACAAGAGGTTCAGATCTGAGAACTGCAGTCTGGGCAGACAAATCTGAAAGACTCTTATCTCCAACTAATGAGTAAAAAGCCAAAAGTGGAGTTGTAGTTCAAGTGGTAGAGCATCAGCTTTGAGCGAAAAAGACAAGCAACAGCAAAAGGTTCTGAGTTCAAGCTCCAGTTTCTTGTAAGCATATGTGTGCATTGCACTTATGTGCACACACACACACAAATATGTTAGAAAAGTTTCTACAAACTCAGATCTCTAATTCCAGTTTTTCTTCAAGAGGAGAACAGATTTCTGCATCCCAACAGAGATTATGGAGATACGTATAATCCAAGAAATTTGCCCAACACAAACAATACTCTGTGCCTCCACATACACACAGCAAGTACTGGTTCCTGACAGTGATGAGACCTTAAGAATCCTCTGTTAGCTTATAGCAGGAGAAATGAAAAATGGCTTAGGCCCTAGGCCAGCACACAACAAATCCTGTGGCTCCTATGCACTTTGCAACTCACTTGCAAGTAGATTCCAAAAGTTTCAGACAGGATAGGAAGGAGGGGGGATCAAAGGCTCAACAGTCCCCTTCACCCAAACAGACTTCAGTTTTTGTTTGATGAGGATTAGAAGGAAAGGGACAGGGATTAGTCCTGATTTACTGCCTCTGTCAACAGCCAGCTCTGAGTTAAAAGGAAGGAGCAAATAGATTATGCAAAGAAAACAAAGGGAGAGAAAAAGAAGGCAAAGGACAAACTGCCTTCAGTAATATTTATTAATTGGATTTTAAATGGAAGGGATAATTTCCAATGGATCCCCTTCCTCCTAGCCCTGTAGAATCCCGCCGCCCCCCCCCCCCCAACCCTGAAGCATCCGCTTGATACTGCGAGGTAGATCAGAGCTGTTCTGGGTCTGAGGTGAAATGCTGGTACTAGGACAGCTGCAGTGAAGGAGTTAGGGACAAACCCAAACCTTGTCTTTTCTAGCCTCCTGCCTCTCCAGGCCAGAGCCTGGGCTACAGAGTTTAGAGAAAATGCAGCTGTTCATTCATGGGTCTGAGCAGCAGGAGGAAGGGAGCTGGGTGCAGAGAGCTGGGTGCTCTTCCCTCCCCCAGCACGCATGTGCTTTGGGAACACCCCCTTGGCCAAAGCCACAAGACTGAACTGGGGGCCATCCCGGTGACTCCCAAGCTGCTGAGGTAGTAAAGTTCAGGGCTTTCCAAAACTTCTCAGGTAAAAAAGAGAGAGGGTGGTAAAAATCCACTTGCATGCAGAGATCCAGCCTGTTCTGGAGAGCAGTTTCACAGCTGGGGCTTCCCTATGGCTCATTCAGATCACAGAGTAGAGACCTGCCAAAGGTTCTGCATCCATGGAGTTCTTTCTTGTCCTTCAGGCTTTGGAAATTCCCCCAGAAAGACCTACAAAACAGAGATAATAAGCGTTAGGGTGGGAACCCCAGGCACTGGAGAAGAATGAGAGACTCTTGAAGGCATCATCACACAAAAACAATGAGTGACTACCCAGCCACAAGAATCCCACTCTCCTCCACCCTGGCTCTTAGGGTCGGGCACAAATTCCCACTCACAAGTTGTTTGCTCGCCGCCTGTGGTCCTTCACACTGGAAGTAGGTTCTCACCTCCATAACCATCAAACCTATGAGAAAAAGCAGAACTGAGGCCAGGCAGTTGCTCTCAGTCCAAGACCCAGCCAGGTATAGTGATGGCCAGACATCCACATTGGCAGAAGAAGAACTTAGCTAGAAAAGCAAAAACTAGACCCACCAAGGGAGTCTAGAGGCCGAAGCAATGTCCCAAGGTGCCCTGAGTCCTAGGATGAAGAACAGCAAGCCTGCTTCCTCCATCTCAACAGTAGTGGCCCCATCCAGGAAAAGAAAGGGTCCCACTCCCTGTTCCTTCATATCCCGCCCCCTGCCATCTACTATATCCTGAGCTCAAAAATGGAGACACCGAGTCTGGTGCTGCTGCCCCGGCCCCGACCTGAAATCCTAGCTTCTCAAGGATGGAGCTCTGACGATCACAGTTCGAAGCCGGCCTGGGCAGGAAAGTCTCTGAGACTATTTTTTTTGGGGGGAGGGGGAGTCCGGTCGTGGGGCCTGAACTCTGGGCCTGGGCACTGTCCCTCAGCTCTTCAGCTCAAGGCTAGCACTCTACCACTTGAGCCACAGCGCCACTTCTGGCTTTTTTCTTTTTGCTTATGTTGTGCTGAGGAATCGAACCCAGGACCTCAGGCATGCAAGGCAAGTGCTCTACCACTGAGCCACCTTCCCAGCTCTCTGAGACTATTATCTCCAAATAATCACTAAATAAGCCGGAAGTGGAGCTGTGGCTCAAGTGGCAAAGCGTTAGCCTTGAGCAAAAAAGACAGTGGTCAGGCCCTGAGTTCAAGCCCCAGGACTGGCAGACACACACACACACACCACGGAGACACCGAACGCTTCCTAACTCAGTCCCTTCAGCCTGGGTTACCTACCTGTTGAGCGGCGGGCATTGCCTGGCCTGGGCCGGGCTGGCCAGGGCGGCAGGGGCGCCCGATGGGCCTCGGCCAGGGGAAGCGGCGGCGGCGCTGGGCTCCTCCGGCCGGCCGCGGCACAGGAGTCGGCGGAACGCGTTGCGGAAGTCCGGGCTGCGGCAGTAGATGAGCGGGTTGAAGGCAGAGTTGGCGTAGCCCAGCCAGTTCAGAGCAAGGAACACTGGGCTCGGCACGACCGCGGGCCCCACTAGGGCGCGCAGCACGTTGGCGAGGAAGAAGGGCAGCCAGCAGAGAGTGAAGGTGCCCATGATGAGCCCCAAGGTGCGCAGGGCGCGGTGCTCGCGGAGCGGCAGGAGGCGCGCGGGCCGCCGCGAGCCGGGGCGCCCGGCTTCGGGCGAGGCGTGCGCCGCTGCCGCCGCCGCGGGGGACGAGGAGCGCGGCGAGGCGGACGGCGAGCACGGGGAGGACGGGGCGGACCGGGATTCCTCGGGAGGGAAGCGGCCCCGCTCCCGGCGCAGCAGGCGCAACTGGCGCTTAGCCACGATGAAGACCCGCGCGTAGACGAAGAGCATGACGAGCAGCGGCAGGTAGAAGGACACGGAGGAGGAGAGCAGCGCGTAGGGCATGTTGGAGGCGAAGGAACAGCAGCCCGGGTTGGAATGGCATCGCTGCGCCTCGGCGTCGGCTCCCACGCGCCACCACTGGCTCATGATGGGCGCGAACGACACCGCGGCCGACACGATCCACACCAGGACCACGGCCGCCCGGGCGCGGCGTTTGGTAACCAGGGCGCCGTAGCGCAGCGGGTTGGTTACAGCCAGGTAGCGGTCCACCGCCAGGGCGCAGAGGGTTTCGATGCTGGCGGTTACGCACAGCACATCCACCGAGGTCCACAGCTCGCAACCCGTCGCGCCCAAGGGCCAGTGGCCAGTCAGTGCCAAAGTAGCCCCTGGAGGCACAACCAGGAGTCCCACCACCAAGTCGGCTGCGGCCAGCGAAGTCACGAACACGTTGGTCATGGTCTGGAGTCTCGGCGTCCGGGCGATGGCCACGATGACCAGCAGGTTGCCTCCCACCGTGGCTAGCGCCAGCAGCGCCCCGGCTAGTGCCGCCGCCCACGGTACCCCTGGCAGCCCACTCGTGTCGGCGGGATCGGGCGTGGGAGCGCCTGGCCACCAGACCAGAGAGCCATTCCTGTAGGGCCACGCAGCCATCCCCGCGTCGGGAGTGGGGCAGGAGGGGTCCCCCCGGGTCTCCTGGCTCAGGAGAGGGGACAGCAGGATGTGAGAGCGACTCCCCCTGTCTGGGCCATCTTCCCTACCGGCTCAGCTCTCCCCCACCCCCCCACCTCAGCCCCTACTCCTCGAAGCCTCTGCTCTTGGGGAGGAGTGGCGGCGTTTAAAGGGGCAGCGGCCAATAGTCTCCAACAGAGAGACCTCTGGAGGGTATTGGAGGGTGGAGAAGGACGCCCTGCCGCCATCAGTCCACCCACCATGGCCAGGAGCTCCACAGCTCCTTCCTGCCTAGGTCTCCCTGGAGCTGGGTAGGGGAAGGGGATGGGAGACTCTTCCCACCTCCAGGCTTTACCAGATCAGGACAGGACCTTCTCAAGGCAAGCAGAAAGACCTGTATTAGCCTCTCCTCTACTCCAGGTCCCCTATCAACGACTTTATTTTTTAAAATATATATTGGTGACACTGGGATTTGAACACAGGGCCTTTTGTTTAGGCTAGAGCTCTACCACTTGAGTCATCCTCTAGCCCTTTTTACTTGGTTTTGTTTTTGAAATAAGTTTGCTTTTCGTTGCAATAGGATCCCATGGATCTGTTTTTATTTTATTTAGGTATTGGAGTTGAACTCAATGCTCTAGCTAGCTTGTTGGATTGCTTACTGGATTGTCACTCAACCATTTGAACAGCCCTCCGGGTAAACTTTTTTGCCCAGGCTGGCCTCAAACTTCAGTTCTCCCCTCCTCAGCCTCCAGAGTGGGATTACAAGTAATCACTGCACCTGCCACATGATTTAGTTTTACATTTATTTGTTGGTTTGAGACAAGGTCTCAATATAAGGCTTATGCTGATCTTCAACTTTGAATGTTCCTGCCTCAGCCTCTCAGTGCTGGGATTACAGGCAAGAACCATCACATCCAGACTTACTTACAACGCCCCTCTAAGGCTTTCAAAATTAAACAATATAGGGCAGCCAATATCCTCTCCTCTCCCAAGGATTCAGATAATGAGATTTGTATCCTTTCCCTTTTTATGTTCCATTTGCCCTGTGTTCCATTCAGTTTTCTGTTCTTCTTCTTTTCCTTCCAGCTACTGGGGAAATGACTCTATTTCACATTTCCTATACCTGCCCCTTTTCACTTGCATTTCAAATTATTCAGCATCAGATGCTGACAGGTTTGTTTTTTTTAATCCCTATCTCCTCCTCCACACACCTTGCACACATAAAAACTTTTGGTAGGCCTCTTTAAATTCTACCATCATAAAAGACATTCTATAAGGGCTGGGAAGGTGGTTCAGTGGTAGAGTGCTTGCCTTGCATGCATGAGGCCCTGGGTTCAATTCCTCAGCACCACATAAGCAGAAAAAGCCAGAAGTGGCACTGTGACTCAAGTGGTAGAGTGCTAGCCTTGAGCTAAAGAGCTGAGGGACAGCACCCAGGCCCAGAGTTCAGGTCCCACAACTGACAAAAAATTGATAAATTCAGGCCAGGGGCATGGCTCAAGAGGTAGAGCATCATCTAGTGCAAAATTGTAAATTTGTAAATTCTAATCCCAGTACAGACAAAGAAGGAGGAGGAGGGGAAAGAGGAGGAGGGGAAAGAAGAAGAGGAGGAGGAGAGGGAGGAGTGGGGGGAGGAAGAGGAAGAAGAGGAGGAGAACTAGGAGGAGGAGGAAGAGGAAGAGAAAGAAGAGATGGGCAAAGTAGTGCAGACCTATATTCCTAGCTCTCAGGAAACTAAAGCAGGAAGAGTTCAGTTTTGATCCCAGCTATGTGGGCTACGTGGCAATACCCTAGTTCAAAATGTTTTTATTGTTGTTGTTATTGTTTTTTTCAGTACTGAGGTTTAAACTCAGAGCCTTGAGCTGAAAGACTGGTGCTCTACAACTTGAGTAAATCTCCACTTTGGCTTTTTGGTGATTAATTGGAGATTTTTCAGGCTGGCTTCAAACATTGATCCTTAGTGTCCTGAGTAACTAGGCTTCCAGGCATAACCCACCAAAATCTGGATCGTTTCCTTTTCCTTTTTTTTTTTTTTTTTTTTAACTTGGGACATAGCTTGGTGATAGAGTACTTTTCTGTCATGTTGACTGTTCTAATTCAATCTCTAGTACCACACAAACATATCAAAGGAGAGGGGGTGGATCAATGAAGGCTGGGATGTAACTCAATGGTAGAGGTGTGTTTAACATGCCTGAGGCCCTGACTTCCACCTAGCACTGAAAAAACAAATGGGTTTGTGGTTGAAGTTTGTCTAGAATCACACCCAGCTATCCATGATTCTCTCATCCCTCCTCTCCTCCATCGTAAAGTGTTCACACCACTTCCTTGAAGATTTAATTCATGACCTTTTGAAAACTAGAAGACATCTTTGTTGCTTTGTATGTCCCTCCCCCACAGTGTAACCCCCGCTTTCACTATATTTGATGTCAGTATAACTTGTGGAGGAGACGGGGACAAACAAGTCGTTTAAGGATACAGGTGGACCTGTTGCAACAATGAGAAGTACAAAATGTCATGTCAAAAACGAGCTTTACAATGTCAGTGTGTGGGGAGGAGGGGGGGAAGGATTGGGTGGGGGGGGAGGGGGGAGGCTGGGAAGGGAGGTGAAGGGTAAACAAAGGAGGAGGCTGCAATGCTTGGTAAGAAATGTATGCATTATCCTGCCCATGTAATTGTAACCCCTCTGTACAGTATGTTCTCAAATAAAATAAAATTAAATTAAAAAAAAATTAAAAAAAAAAAAAGAAAACTTCTAGAAGACATTGGGCTGAAGAACTCACTCATTGGGCTGAAGAACTCACTCATTATGTCTGGAAAGGCAGGCCTGGTGTTTTATTTACTATGTGCTATTTGTGTGTGTGTGTGTGTGTGTGTGTGTGTGTGAGAGAGAGAGAGAGAGAGAGAGAGAATGTGTACAGGCAGGCAGACAGGTGCTAGTACTGGGGCTAAACTCAGGGCCTGTCCCTGAGCTCTTGTACTCAAGGCTAGCACTCTACCAATTGAGCCACAGATGCACTTCTGCCTTTTTTGGCACTTAATTGGAGATAAGAGTCTCACAGACTTTTCTCTGACCTTCTTGCCAAGACTAGGTTTGAACCAAGATCCTCAGATCTCAGCCTCCTGAGGAGCTATGATTATAGATGTCATATGGCCCAGTATTTTAATGCCTCTGAAATCCCTCATACCACAGACCTAGCAGAAGTTTCTCTCACCTGATTCCCAGAACTTCTCCCTCTCCTAGTTCTGCCAGCCCTGTCTTCCAATCTCTAAGTCAGTTCCTCTAAAACTGGGCGTGGGGAGGAAAGGCTGGAAAATAAGCCCCAGTTTTCAAGTTGAGAGGTAGAAAGATTTCATTCCTTTATGAATTTGTCAGGTCTAACAAGACCTCATCCTTGAGCTGTCTCGCTTCCTCCCCTGGAACAATGGGACAAAAGGAGAACAAAATGATCATGGAAAATGCCTCCCGGGCCATGCCCGGGCTGTTCTTCTGAACTGCTCAGTATTTCAAAGACACCCTGTATAGTCACTGGTCTAAGCAATCCCTCTGGGAGGCTGAGCCAGGGGTCAGGAGTCAGGAAGGTTGGAGGGGACCAGAGAAAACCTAAAATTATCCCTGAGGAAGAAGGACCAGCTGGGCTCCCAGGGACCCAGCAGCTCACCCATGAGCAGGGTTTGTAGCGGGATCTCAAGTGAATGTTTTCCATGCCCATAAAGGACCACATACAGGCCCTGGATCCAGGGAAAGGCCCAGAGGGTGGAGGTGAGGAGGCAGTGGCCCCGCCCCTCCCTGGCTAGGTCCCAATCATGCCAGGGTGGTGAAGGCCCCACTTGGCCAAGGCTTCTTGCTGATCAGCTTGGGAGTCCATCGCTCCCAAGCTGGGTTTCGCAACACCCCAGAGTGTTGCCAGGTATCTCAAAGGGGTGTCATAAGATTCTCAAAAAGCAATCTTTAAAACAAATCAAACTATTCTGGAAAACTTTTCTGGAGAAAGAGAAGAGGACTTCATAAGTCAAGTAAATTAAGGATGTCACTGCTTTCTGGGAAGATCTTGTTACTCAAAGAAAATGTAAAAAAATGTTTACACCAAAAAAAGAAACAATGGAGCCTGGCACTGGTCACGCCTGTAATCCTAGCTACTAGGACGCTGAGATCTGAGGATCACAGTTTGAAGCCAGCCTGGAAGGAAAGTCAAAGTAACCACCAGAAAACCAGAAGTGTGCTGTGGCTCAATGTGGTAGAGCGCTAACCTTTAGTGAAAGAGCTCAGGGATAGCACCCAGGCCCCAAGACCCCCAAAAAAGAAAAGAAGCAATGAGGTTGGCTCCAGTGGCTTACACCTATAATCCTGGAGTCTGAGATCTGACCATCATAATTTGAAACCAGCCAGAACATGATCTCATGACTCAGATCTCCAATTAATCACCAAAAAGCCAGACGTGGAGCTGTGGCCCAAGTGGTAGATTGCCAGCCTTGTACAAAACAACTCAGGGACTGTACCCAGATCCTGAGTTCAAGCACAGAGAGAGCAAGAGGAAGAGAGAGAGAGAGAAAGAAACAGAAGAAAGAAAAAGACGGAAGAAAGGAAGGAAGGAAGGAAGGAAGAAAGAAAGATATTGATTGCTCAAACTGCAAGAGCATCCCTGAGTTTGAGGAATGGTCAGCCCAATAAGCAAAGCACACCTGAGAAGAGATGAACCAAACTCTTATCTCCAATTAACCACTGAAAAAAAACAGAAGTGGAGCTGTGGCTCAAGTGGTAGAGCACTAGTTTTGGACGGGAGAGGGGGATAGAAACTTCTCGGACAGAGCCCAGGTCCTAAATTTAAGCCAGAGGATCGACAAAAGAAAAAAAGAAAGCAAAAGAATATGGAAACTCATGTCCTTCCTTTGTTCCAGCTCTTCCCTCCTTGCCCTACTGCTCCGTTCCCCTGTAGCTCTCATCCTACAAAGCTCTGTCTTTGCCACTTTGGTTTGTGGAATTGTTCTTTGCTGTTGTTTTGTGTTTGTGTTGTTGTTGGTGGTGGTGGTCAAGGCCTGGGTGCTGTCCTTGAGCTTTTTTGTTCAAGGCTAGAGCTCTACCGCTTTAAGCCACAGCTCCACTTCCGGGTATTTTTGATGGTTACTTGGAAGTAAAAGTCTCATGGACTTTCCTGCCTGGGTTATCTTCAAACTACAATCCTCAGATCTCAGCTTTCAGAGTAGCTAGGGTTACAGGTGTGAGCCACTGGCTCCTGGCTCCACTAATATTTTATATACATACAAATCAATACAAATATGCATTTTGTGAGGATTTTTTTCCACACAAAGATACATTATTCTCTACCTTCCTTTCTCTCTTTTTTCTTTCTCTTTCTTCCTTTCTTTCTCTTTCTTTCTTCCTTCCTTCCTTCCTTCCTTCTTTCCTTTCTTTCTTTCTTTTTTCCTTTCTTCCTTCCTTCTTTCCTTTCTTTTTTTGTCAGTCATGGGCCTTGAACTCTGAGCCTGGGTGCTGTTCCTAAGCTCCTTTTGCTTGAGACTAGCACTCTACCATTTGAGCTACAATACCATTTCTGGTTTTTTTTCTGTGATTAATTAGAGATATGAATCTCACAGACTTTCCTGCCCAAGCTGGCTTCAAATCTGGATCCTGAGGTCTCAGCTTCCTGAGTAGCTAGGATTACAGGCATGAACCAGTGACGTCAGGCTTTGTACCTTACTTATTTTACCTTAACTAAATAGCTGTGAGCCTTGTTGAACACTCAAACGAGTCCCATTTTTAGTCTTCTGTTGTGTGGACACACCACAGCGTATGAAAGCAAACATCTACTGATGCCACAGTTAACTTCCTATCTTTAGTAGAAGCTGGTATTGCAATGAGCCACTGTCCACATGGCATCTCTCATGTGTGTAAGTCTATCTGTAGGATATGCTGCTATAAATAGAATCACTATGACTAAGGCATATGCATTTGCAAATTTGGGAGCTATTGCCAAATTTCACTCCCCTGGCATGTACCCATTTACACTCCCACCATCATTTCTGGTGGCCAACAGGAGGTTGGTTAGAGGCAAGTAGCCTGCTGCTCTGGGAAGTCATCCTAATAGCTGCTCCATGGGGAATTACTGCTGCCTGGTCTGTAGAGGTCATCCAACTCTGGGCAGACACATACAGTGCCAGAAAGAGTATTGCCCAGGCTCTTAGTCTCACATGACCCTTGTCCTGTGCCCTTGGAAGCAGGCAGTACATGTGGGCTCTGAGTCTTCAGAGGTCACAACTTCAGGTTGTTATTTATGTGTTGGGGGCTCCAGAAATAGAGGATCTATGTCTGATAGAGTAGCAATCATGATTTAGAATATGTGATTGGCAGAGCCAGAGGAGGTAGCAGCTGTTTGATGGACAGAAGTTTTGTTAGCAAGGAAGTAATCTCTCTCCCTGGTAGGTTGTAACTTGTAATCCTCTGAACATAATGGCTGGCACATGTATGTGTGTGTGTGTGTTTTGGTGATACAGCAGGAAGAATCTCAGGAGAGTATAGGATTATGGCAAATTGGTAGTGTGTGTGTGTGTGTGTGTGTGTGTGTGTGTGTGTGTGTGTGTGTTAGTGCTGAGAACTGAACCTAGCATGTACTCTACCACTGAGCTATACCCCCAGCCCTAAAAAGGTGGCTATATCCTACCACTCACAATGTATCTTCCTTACTTGGGAGGAAATATAAACTAGGTGGATGTTTTCCCACTGCTTTAGCCTGTCTCTCTTCTCTATAGCCTTCAGTAACCATCCATTTCCAGGTGTGTTTTAAAAATATGTGTATTTGTGACCTTCAGAAGTGGTTTGCTGGATTTTGGGGGGGTCATAATTAGTCCAAGAGGTTAGGGAGAAAGTAGCAAATCATGAGAACTAGATTGCCTTCAACACCATCATTCTGCAGAATTAACACAGTGAATCTCCAGGGAAACTGAGGCTTGTTCACAATCATAAAGTATTTCTAACAAGCACTCAGGTGCTCAAGGGCTGGCCTAGAACAAGAGTCCTATACTGGGATAGAAAGGGGAAAACAGATAAGGTCTTCTAACTATGTTTTCATTTTATTTGCTTGTTTTTGTGCTGTTTTGAGGCCCTAAGAATAGAACCCAAAGCCTCAAGCATTCTAAGCACACACTCCCACTGAGCTACAACCAACTGCCCCTCAGCCCTGGTGCCTTCTCTTCTAGTTCCTGGTCATTAATGCAAAAAGAAACCAGGAAATTTTTTATTCCTGAAGCAGGAAGAGAAAACCGGTTGTAGTACCTGAATAGTCCATCACTAAATCCTTGACTAACTATCATATAAGATGCTTTCAGGGTTTGGGAAGAGTTGCAAACCCCACCAAAAGCCCAGAAAAAGATCTAGGCCTCTGTCCAGGAAGAAACCCCCTCCTAGGAGGCAGGAGGAGCAGAAGAACAAAGCAGAGTTAGTATCCACTCACCCTACATTTCTCTCATCACTTTCTGAGTCACCCCCTGGATAAGGCTGACTAGTTTCTACTTAGTCACTTCCCTGATGGAGCGAAGAAGGCAGGTTGGGTCTTCGGGCCCTTTTCCTCCTCTCTCCCAGAAAGAAAGATCTAACAGGGCAGGAACCTGTCTGGTGCTCAATGGGAACATGCCCAAACACTTCCTCCTACCTTCCTGCCTCCTCCCCAGGGATGGGAGAGTATGCTAAGGAAAGAGAGGGAGCCGACTGGTGCTGGAAGGACATGAAGATGGTCTCTCCTCTGATTAGAGCCCTCCAGTAAAGGAGCAGGTGAGGAGCCTGCCTGGATTGGGCTGGGAAGGTGGCTCAGTGGTAGAGCGCTTGCCTCGCATGCATGAGGCCCTGGGTTCGATTCCTCAGCACCACATAAGCAAAAAGAAAAAAGCCAGAAGTGGCGCTGTGGCTCAAGTGGTAGAGCGCTAGCCTTGAGCTGAAGAGCTGAGGGACAGCACCCAGGCTCAGAGTTCAGGCCCCACGACTGGACCCTCCCCCCCCCCAAAAAAAAGAAGCTCCTCAGGAAACAAGTCTGTGGAGTGTCATGACCCAGTATCAGCTGTAGAGTGTTTTATCAGGTCTTGGATTCAATCTCCAGTTAAAAAATAAAATCGAAGCCAAGCACTGGCATGAATCACCAGTAGGTTTCATAATCCTGACTACTCAGAAGGCTGAGATATGAGAATCTTAGTTTGAAGCCAGCCTAGGCTTCAGTCATAGGGCTTGAACTTTGGGTCTGGGCGCTATCCCTCAGCTCTTCAGCTCAAGGCTAGCGCTCTACCACTTGAGCCACAGCCCCACTTCCAGTTTTCTGAGTGATTTATTGGAGATAAGAGTCTCACAGCCTTTCCTGCCTGGGCTGGCTTTGAACCACAATCCTCAGATCTCAGCCTCCTGAGTAGCTAGGATTATAGGCATGAGCCACCAGTGCCCGGCTACTGTAAGACTTTTATCTCCAATTAAACAAAAAGCCAGGACTGATTATTTAGCTCAAAAGCTGAGTGACAGCACAATGCCCTGAGTTCAAACCCCAATAAAGATACAAAAAAGAGAGAAAGAGAGAGAAGGGAAGGGAAGAGAAGGGAAGGGAAGAAAAGAGCAGATGCTGGAAGGAAAGGCTGTGCAGAGGGAAAAAGATGTGTTTTCTAGTTTTTGAAGAAGCTATGGGGGGAAAAATGTCATTTTTTGTATGTGTGTGCCAGTACTGGGGCTTAAACTCAGGGCATTATGCTCTTGCTGGCTGTTTCACTCAAAGCTGGAGCTCTACCATTTGAGCAACACCTTCACTTCAAGCTTTTTGCTGGTTAATTGAAGATAAGAGTCTCGTGGACTCTTGGGTTGGCTTTGAATCTTGATTCTCACATCTCAGCTCCTCGAGTAGCTGAGATCGAGGGAGTGAGCCACCAGTGCCCAATTCACTTTTTTTTTCAATATCAAGAAGAAACAAAGCACCTTGCTTTCTAATCAGGATGGGACTATTTTCCTTCTTGCAATAAACAGCACCAAGACAAAATAATATTGAGGAGTGGAATCCTGGCAGGGCAGAGTGGGCTGTCTGCTTTCCTTCGTCTCCCTCTCAGGTAAGAGAAGGAAGAGCCAGTCACCAGCTGGGATCTTTCATGTGGTGTCAAGGTTAAGGTCTGAGACAAGAAGGAGGCATTGTTCTTGGAAACCAAAGGAAAGATGTTAACGTTCATTTAGGATGGCCATACATACTGCAAACACAAGCAGCAAGGCAGAACAAGCCCAGATCAGAATTCTCTCATTTACAAGGACACACAGAGAAGACGGCAAGTATTCCAACACAGAGCACACACACACACACACACACACACACACACACACACACACACCTACCTGCATAGAAGTACACACCATTAGATACACACCCTGAGTGGTCTACACAGACTCCAAAGAAATTCAAATATATACCTTCATTCTCCACAAAAAGAACTGTCCATGCAATACACTAAGCCTGAGTCTACCTACTAGCAAATACAAGCCCACATTCCATGCTAAAGCATGGAGAGGTCAAGGCCCTGTACCAGCACTAAAAATAAACTAAATTAAATTAAAAGCCCAGAGAAGTAGAATTACTATACAGCAAAACAATACCAGAGGAAAAAAAGGAAGGAAGGAAGGAAGGAAGGAAGGAAGGGAAAGCAAAGTAGGCTTGAGTGTGTGTGTGTGGGGGGGGGGGGGTTGGGCACCAGAAACAGTAGGGAGGGCTATGGAAGAAGGTGAATGAGGATGAATGTGGTCAATGTAGTTCATTTGCATATATGAAAATTGTCAAAATTGCCTTAAAAAGAGATAGTGCGATAGGAGGAATGGTAGAGTGATCAATTGGAATACATTGTTTTCACGTATGGAAATGTCATAGTGAAAACTCTCGTTAAGCAAACAATGTATGCTAATAAAAAAAAAAAAATCCTGGACCCAGACAAGAAAGTCAGGGAGACACTTACCTCTAATTATCCACCAAAAAGCTGAAAGTACAAGTGGTAAAACACTACCCTTGGGCAAAAAAAACCTCAGGGACAGTGCCCAGGCTCTGAGTTCAAGCCCCAGTAATGGCAATAATAATGATAATAATAATAAATTCCTGGAGACTATAGCCTCCATCGGTTGGGCTGGGAACGAATTGTCTAAGCCCATGGCTGCTAGAAGCTGTGCAGAAGCTGAACCAGGTCAGGGACTGGCACACTTGGCTGCATCTCTCACTGCTCATGTCTCAGCAGTAGTGCTAACTACACAGAGCTAACTACACAGGTCTCCAGTATGCCGTGGGAAAGTCAAAGCATACAAGGTAGAGCAGCCTCAATGAAACCCCTCAAAGCCCTGTTTACTTGCTTGGAAGGAACAAGTCACTGACTAGCCAGCATACCATATGGGTTGTTTGTCCAGGGAAACTCCTTGGCAGTCATTTTTGTTTGTTTGGAATGGCTGAAGGATGCCCACCCTCCTGTGTCAATTATTCATTCATCTGTCTGCTCTTATTGGACACAACCAGGTGCCTTATATCAGGTCAGATGTTCAGAGATACTAAGAGATTTCAGTGTGGCAGCTGCCTTCACAGAGTCCATTCTAGGAGGTGAAAACTCAGGAAAGTGACCACAGGACAAGGGCAAAATGGAGAAGGAGCATCACTGATAATGGGCTTCCAAGAGGAGAAATTGCTTCCAGAAATTACACGGAGGAGAGTTAGAGGTGACAGTAAACAGTTAGGTCTTAGAAAGCCATAGAAAAGGGAAACCCATCCCAGACACTAGGACTGGCACAAAAAAAGGTGTAGATCTTGGTCACTAAGGCTTCTTTCAGTTTCTTGGTCTGCCTGCATATTGTGCCCAGTCCCTTGTAAGGGATGCCCATTGGTATTATTATCACCCTCAACCCCAGATAACCTACCTTCCTCCATTCATACGCCATTGCATTCAAATGCACACTTGAAACATTATGTTTTGATCCTTGCCCCTCATTTTGAATCTGTCAAAATTACTACTTCCTCTGGGTTCTATTGTTGTATTACTAAAGCAGCTTCTTGGGCTAGGAAGGTGGCTCAGTGGTAGAGTCCTTGCCTTGCATGCATAAGGCCCTGGGTTTGATTCCTCAACACCACATAAGCAGAAAAAACCAGAAGTGGCGCTGTGGCTCAAGTAGTAGAGTGCTAGCCTTGAGCTGAAATGCTCAGGGACCACACCCAGGCCCAGAGTTCCAAACCCCATGACCGACAAAAATAAAAAATAAAATGAAATAAAGCAGCTTCTCCTCCTCCACCTTTTTTGATGCCACTATTAGGGCTTGAACTTGGGGCATGGGCACTGCCCCTGAGTTTTTTCACTCAAGGCTGGTGCTCTAAGCCACAACTCCACTTTTGGCTTTTTGGGGGTTAATTGAAGGTAAGAGTCTTCTGAACTTTCCTGCTTGGGCTGGCTTCACACTGTGATCCTCAGATCTCAGCCTCTTGAGGAGCTAAGATTACAGGGGTGATCTATTGGCACCAGGTACTAAAGCTTCCACAAACAACATCCTTCATCTACATTTCACCTGTTCCTGGGGCCCTCATCCCACAGCATCTCTCCCAGGGCAGCCTTCCTGCCTGGGCTCATCAGCCTGAGAAGACCACAAGGAGCCTTTCCATGTGGTGTTTTGCTGGTGCAGCTTCCCATGGGAAGGAATGAGGATTCTAGGGGCTCCTGAACACCCATGCAGCGTTCTTCACAATAACCACACTGTCAAATAAACCAAGGTGCCCAAAAACTGGCAAATATAGAAATTATGAATATGCATATATCATAGTTTATATCATATATACACATACATGGAATACATATATACATGCATGCATGGACTATTCTTGTGACATGAGAAAAATAAAATGATGTCATTTAACAAGAAACTGGGGTGGTAAAAGAGGCACCAGAAAATCAGCCTTGTGGAACACATGGGTCCTGGGGCTTGAACTCAGGGCCTGGGTACTGTCTTTAGAGATTACATTTACAGAAGAGATGGCTGCTCTAAGGGCTTTTCATTTACACCTAAAGCAAATGCTTTAAGTAAATGAAAAGGTCCACTAGGAATGTCCTTCATAAATTCCAAATACATTCAAGGAAATGTTTCCATGTGCAAAGGAACTGTAAAGAATGAAAGTGCAAATGACATTATAGGTGTGTTTTGAAAATGGTTCTTGGGGTCTAGGGGCATAATTCAAATGATATAGGGCCAGCCTAACAAGTACAAGGCACTGGGTTAAAATCTTACTACCACCCAAAATAAATAACTAAATATTTTAAAAAATAAAGACACTTTCCAACTTAACTGAATTTCACAGCATACTAAAAAAAACCCCACATATCATAACCAATGAGGACTTACACCAGGGATATAAGAGAAATTCAGTATGTGAAAAGGAACATATGTCACAAGAATAGACCAAAGAGGAAAATCCCATGAGAATATCAACTGGTGTAGGAAAAGTTTGATGTTAATCAAATTCAATATGCTTCCATAATAAAAATACTCAACAAGGCCTTGTGCCAGTGGCTCACACCTGTAATCCTAGCTACTCAGGAGGCAGAGATCTGAGGATCGCGGTTCAAAGCCAGCCCCGGCAGGAAAGGCTGTGATACTCTTATCTCCAATAAACCACTCAGAAAACCAGAAGTGGCACTGTGGTTCAAGTGGTAGAGCATTAGCCTTGAGCTGAAAAGCTGAGGGACAGACATCACCCAGGCCCAGAGTTTAAGCCACATGACCAACCAAAAACAAAAAAAACAGCCTCCAAAAGAACAAAATATTTTGGAACAAATTGTACCAAGGAGCACTGTTTTAAAAATGCTAAAGTTAAGCTGGGCACTGATGCTTCATACTTGTAGCTACTTAAGTAGGCTAAAATCTGAAGCTCATGGTTCAAAGCCAGCCCATTGTACTCATATATCTGATGCTTTGTATTCATAATCTGACTTGTTGGATTAAAACCTTTTTATATAACTACTTAAAATATCAAAGAGGAAAAAAAAAAAACAGATGGAAAGCAGGATGCTAGTGGCTCTCTCCATAATCCTAGTTACCAAGAAGCTGAGATCTGAAGATCATCTTTCAAAACCAGCCTAGGCAGGAAAGCCTATGAATTTCCTTTTTCTTCTGTCAGTTGTGGGGCTTAGAACTCTGGGCCTGGTCGCTGTCCCTGAGCTCAAGGCTAGCACTCTACCACTTGAGCACAGCGTCACTTTCAGTTTTCTGGTGGTTCATTGGAGATAAGAGTCTCACAGTCTTTCCTGCCTGGGCTGGCTTTGAACGGTGATCCTCAGATCTCAGCCTCCTGAGTAGCTAGGATTACAGGCGTGAGCCACTGGTGCCCTGCCCCATGAAATCTTATCTCGAATTAACCTTCAAAAACTCAGAAGTGGATGGCACTGTGGTCGTCCCCGCGGACTCTGGGCAGTGGGTTGGGACGAACCTGAACCTCTTGTCTTGAGGCCTGGCTAGGACTTCCCCACAGTGCGGCCACAAGCCCATGTTTGGAGCCAGGAGTGAGGAGACTTTTGCTCATGTTGTCAGCCGCACAAATCTACATCATCGTGATTGTCCAGCTCCCTGCATCTGTAGCCTACTGCCTGTAGAAGCAAACATTTTAGCATATAATTTTGAAAATGCATCTCAGATATTTGAGGATCTCCCAGCAAGGTTTTGTTATAGACTGCCTACGGAAGGTTTAAAGGGTTTTTTGATTAACTCAAAACCAGAGAATGCTTGTGAACCCAGAGCACCTCCACCACTCAAAAACAATTCATCTGGCACTTTCATTGTGCTAATTAGAAGACTGGACTGTTATAAAGAGCAGAAGGAGGGTATGAGGAGGGGGAAGGACTGTTGTGTATACTCTAGCAGAGAGAGAAAAAAGAAGTCACATTTCACACTTGCCACTAGGAGAAAGGGCAACTTTGTTGAAGCATGCTCATGATGACCCTTGAGTGACAGGAAAACTGGAGAAGGTTTTAAATGCACAGAGAATAGGATACAAAGCAGCCATAGTTCACAATGTTGAGTCTGAGGACATCATTAGCATAGGATCCAAGGACAGTAAGTACAGTTGATGTGTTAAAGAAAATTGACATTCCATCTGTCTTTACTGGTGAATCGTCAGTAAATTCCCTGAAAGATAAGTTCACATAAGAGAAGGGGAACTGCATTATCTTGGTTCCTGAATTTAGTCTTCCTTTGGAATACTATCTGATCCCCTTGCTCATCATCCTGGGCATCTGTCTTATCTGGATAGTCATTTTCAGGATCACAGAATTTGTCCGGGACGGAGCTAGAAGAAACAGACTTCATAAAGACCAACTCAAGAAATTCCCTGTACATAAATTCAAGAAAGGAGATGAGTCTGATGTCTGTGCCATTTGTCTGGATGAGTATCAGGGTGGAGACAAGCTCAGGATCCCTCCCCTGTGCCCACGCTTACCACTGCAAGTGTATAGACCCTTGGTTAACAACCACAACAACAACAGCAACAACAAACCTGTCCTGTTTGCAAGCAAAAAGTTGTTCCTTCTCAAGGTGATTCAGTCTCTGACACAGACAGCAGCTGAGAAGAGAACGAAGTATCAGAGAGCACCCCTTTGCTCAGGCCATTTGCTTCTGTCAGCACCCAGGCCTTTGGAGCACTGAGGAAAGCGCACTCCCAGCAGAACATGACTGAGTCCTAGAACATGACAATGAAGACACTGATAGCAGCGATGCTGAGAACAAAGGTAGTGACCACGGTGTTGAGGTCCAGTTGCAGCCAGGTGAACATGATAACAACATAGCAAATACTATGTGGTGATTGGTTTACTGTCTTTAAAATGTTTATTTAGGTATATAACTTGGTTTTCTGCGCCCTTTAGATTACTGTAGAAATAACTTTTTTGCTATTCTAACTTCATCAGATGACAAACAGGCTTTCACCCCATACTTCATTTCACTAACAAGTGACCGAAGGCTGCTACAACTCAGGCATCACGTTAATGCTTTGGGGGTCAGATACACTCAGACATTTTTGTTAAACCCTCAGTACAGCTTGTGATGAAAGCCTAGATTACAGTATGCACGGTGTGTGTTACAAAGGAAGTCAGTGCGTGGCCATGTGACGTGACCTGGGCCAGCATACCTCTATAAAGTCACGTGGAACTGCAGAGTGGGATACTTGTTCTGCTGTTTGCCCAGATTTCCATCATTACTGAGGGGCAGCAAGGTAATTTCATGCTTTCCCTCTTATCAGCCCTGCAAAGAAAAGAAAAGCTGCCTTTCTCAAGTCATCTTATCCATATAGGAAAGATCTGCAGTTAGTGTAGATTTCAAAGTTATCTTTTTTTCTTTCAGTTTTTAGTGCTGCAAGGTCATGTAGAATTTGACTCAGTGGTTAAAGCACTGTCTGAACTTTAGGCACAGATTTCATTGTCCTCAAGGATTTCTGTTGTGATCAGAGCAATAACAAGATGCTGCATGTGAATTCCACATTTCAGTAGCTGATAATACTTGGTTCATATGCCTTTTAATAAAAGAGCACCTTCTGCTAATTAGCCCTGCTAGTAAACTATGTACAGAGGAAATTACTCAAATATTGGATTTGGAAGTAAGTGCTGCTTAACAATTAATGTATTGGATCAATTTATTATGAAAGCTAAATTATACATTAGTGTAACTATGTAAAAAGTACTTATGTAGGGCTGGGAATATGGCTTAGTGGTAGAGTGGCTTGCCTAGCATGCATGAAGCCCTCAGTACCACATAAACAGAAAAAAGGCAGAAGTGGTTCTATGGCTTAAGTAGAGCACTAGCCTTGAGCACAGAGAGGTTGAGGGACAGAGCCCAGGCCCTGAGTTCAAGCCCCAGGACTGGCAAAAAAAAAGTGTATAATCAAAATACTAAGGATTTTTATCTGGCCTTGAATGAGGGAAGATGAATGTTAATAAATACGTTTTCCACTCTAAACAAAAAAGCCAAGACAAAACGATATGGCTCAAGTTGTATAGCACTAGCCATAGTGCAAGCATGAGGTCTTGAAGCCAAGCCCTGGACCAGCAGAGAGAGAGAGAGACAGAGAGACAGACAGAGACATACAGAGAAAGACAGACAGAGACAGAGGGGGGAAGGAGGGAAAGAAGGGGAGGGAGGAGGGAGGAAGGGAGAGAGAAATAGAGGGGGGAAGGAAGGAAGGGAGAGAGGAAGGGAGGGAGGGAGGGAGGGAAAGAAACAGATTGAAATATAATTTTATGTTGACTAAATTGACTATAAGAAAAACAAACCAAAATGAAACAGAAAATTGCAAAGATGTGGAGAAATTGGAATCCTCATGCAGTTATATGATAACAGTGTAAAATGGCACAGCCATTGTATAAAACAATTTGTTCCACAAAAAGTTAAACATAAAATTCCATATGACTCAACAATTCCACATATCCCAAAGAACTGAATAATAATAATTCCAGGAAGCACAAAGGTAAGCAATCCCAGTGTACCTCAGATGTATGGATAAACAAATCTAGTTACAATGGAATTGTTTTCAGCCAAAATGAGTATTCAGGATGGATCCTAAAAACAGTAAAATAAGTGAATTAAGTCAGATGCCAAAGGAAAAATAGCATATGATCCACTTTTGTGAAATATTCAGATAAGCAACTTCACTGAGACAGAAAGTAGCATAGAGTTTACCAGGGGCTGAAGGGAGTTGAAGAAGGAGGTATTGCTTAACGAGTGCAGAATTTCAGTTTGGGGTCATGAAAAAATGTCAGAGTAAATAGTGGAAATGATTGCACAACATTGTGGATGCAGTTCATACCACAGAGCTGTGCATTTAAAAATAGAACGCTCACGCATCTGTAGCTCCTGTCTGTAATCCTAGCTTCTCAGGAGGCTGAGATCTGGAAGATCACAGTTTGAAGACAGTCTAGGCAGAAAAGTTCTCTAGACTCCATCTCCACACAATAACCAACAAAAAGCCATATTGGTAGCTAATTGCAGGGAAGTAATAAGTTTCAAAACAATTGAGTAGGTTTGCAGATGAAATAGGATTCCCATGGGCTGATCACTATGCCAGCCAAGAGATAGGTCCATGGGAGGAAAAACACTGTTTTTTTCTACTTGGTTTGTATTGGAAAAGTTCTATTATAAAGAAAAACAGGGACTGGGAATGTGGCCTAGTGGTAGAGTGCTTGCCTAGCGTACCTGAAACCCTGGATTTGATTCCTCAGTACCACATAAACAGAAAAAACCAGAAGTGGCTCTGTGGCTCAAGGGGTAGAGTGCTAGCCTTAAGTTCTGACCAAATGCACATGCACTCACTCTGTTTCTCTCTACAGGGTTGTGCTGCATGGATGCTTTTACACTTCTAAAGCTGTTTTCTGTTTGACCTGTACTCACCTTCTATATGGGCATAGCTCTACCAAGAGGTGTGAGTGGAATCAGGATGACTTTCCTGTGAAGTGATTCTGTTAGCCAGATAAAAAGGGAGTAGGAATTTTTTTTAACAGAGAACAGAATAGACTAGCATGAACCAAGATACAGAGGCAAGAACCCATGAGTGATTCAGGGACCTATTTACCCAGAAATGAGCTCTGAGGCTTCTCACCACAAACCTCAGTGAGAAGAAATGAACTGAAGGGGTTAGAGGGAACTCAAGCCTTCAGCACATTGGTCCAGTCCTGCTCTACTACCACCTAGACATCTTTAGGTGGCTACATGAGCAATATCCAGGAAAATGCTTGAGAGAAGAGGGGCCTAGGGCTGGGAAGGTGGCTCAGTGGTAGAGTGCTTGCCCTGGGTTCGATTTCTCAGTACCACATAAGCAGAAAAAGCCAGAAGTGGTGTTGTGGCTCAAGTGGTAGAGCCTTGAGCTGAAGAGCTGAGGGACAGCGCCCAGGCCCAGAGTAACAAGCCCCATGACCGACAAAAAAAAAAAAAAAAAAGAGGCTAGTGGTGAATAGCCAACTGGTTTTGTTGGTGGTTGTTGGTAGTGGTAGTGGGGCTTGAACTCAGAGCCACGGTGCTATACCTGAGCTCTTTTGCTCAAGGATAGAGCTTTGCCACTTTGAGCCACAGCTCTACTTCTGGTTTTCTGGTGGTCTCATAGACTTTGCTGCCTAGGCTGGCTTTGAACTGTAATCCTCAGATCTTAACCTCCTGACTAGCTAGGATTACAGGCATGAGACACTAGCATCCAACCTAGACAACTGTTTTCAAAGATTCTGCGACATTCTTATCTCTGATTAGTCACCAAAAAAAAAAAGCCAGAAATGGAGCAGTATTAAAGTCCAGAGTTCAAGTCCCAGGTCTGGCAAAAAAAAAAAAAAGAGAGATAAGATGATTTAAATAATATTGTATATACAATTAGGAACAGTAGCTCAGGCCTATAATCCCACCTTCTCAGGAGACTAAGACCTGATGAATCACTGTCCATAGCCAGCCAGGCAGAAAAGTCTGTGAGTCTCCATCTCCACTTGAGCAGCAAAATGCCAGATTGGAGGTGTGACTCAAGTAATAAAACACCACCCAAGAGCAAGAAAGCTAAGTGAGAGCCCCCTACTAGCAGACAAATAGACAGACAGACAGACAGACAGACAGACAGACAGACAGACAGATAGATAGATAGATAAAAGATAGTTGAGACTAAGAAACACCCCTACCACAAAGGAGCCAGAACCTTTGATGGGATCAGTACACCAGAGGATTCCTACCAAAAGAGCTAGCAGAAGGCAGGAATGGAGGCCAAGATGCTAGTCCCCTTCCTGAATGAGGACCCTCTGGCTGCTTAATGAGCACCTCACATTCTACAAAGTGAGAGGACCCCAAATCTATCCTGAAGAGCTTCAACATTCAAATGCCTGTTTCAGTGTTGCCCCACCTGTAATAAAATAGCTGGGTACTGTTTTCTTAGACACAATCAAGTAGAACTTTTTTATTTTATTTATTTATTTATTTATTGTCAGTCATGGGACTTGAACTCTGGGCCTGGGCGCTGTCCCTCAGCTCTTCAGCTCAAGGCAAGTTCTCTACCCCTGAGCCACAGTGCCACTTCCGGTTTTCTGGTGTTTTATTGGAGATAAATGGACTTTCCTGCTTGGGCTGGCTTTGAAACGTGATCCTCAGATCTCAGCCTTCTGAGTAGCTAGGATTACAGGTATGAGCCACTGGTGCCTGGCCAAGTAGAATTTTTTGACCATTTTTATGCATTTCAAAAAAGCCCCTGAGGTTTCCTCATAGTTGAGAGAAAGGGGAAAAAAAAGAAAAAACTGCAACATGATTAGAGATTCTTTATGAACTCCAGGCTCACAAAGCACACAAAAACCAAAACAAAAAGTCACAATATATAAAATAAGAAACTGCTATTTTCCATTTCTTGGAGTTCATTTCAATAAACATTGTTTTATATGATCATGTGCAAATAGCAACTGAGCCCTTGTGATCTTCTCTTAAGACTATCCTTTGGTCTCAATGTGTGAATGCTTAGTGTCTTATTTAATTTGTCATGTACAAGTGTAATTTTTTGTCTTTTACCATCCATCATGTTTACTTTTAGGCTTATAGGCACAGTCTAATTACTACCAATGAGGGAAACCATGCACCCTGTGTTTCTTTGGGTCTGGTTTACTTCACTTAAATAATTTTTTCCAAGTTTTTCCATTTGCTTACAAATGAGACATTTCATTCTTTCTGATGGAAGCATAGAATTCTACTGTGAATGTATACCACATTTTCTTGATTCATTTATCCATTGAGGAGCATCTGGGTTGATTGCATATCTTGGCTATGGCAAACAATACTGCAATGAACATGGTTGTGCTGGTAGTTTTAGTGTGGCCTGGTTTGTGGTCAATTGGGTAAATGCCCAGAAGTGGAATTGCTGGGTCATAGGGGAGCTCTATGTTTAGTCTTTTGAGAAACCTCCATACTGCTTTCCAGAATAGGTGAACAAGTTTACATTCCCACCCTTTTGGCACATCCCAACCAGCATCTGTTCTTCTTATTAGTTTTCTTGACAATGGCCACTCTAACTGGGGTGAGGTGGAATCTCAATGTTGTTTCTTTTATGGCCAGAGATGTTGAACATCTCTTCATGTGTCTATTGGCCATTCTTACTTCTTCTATGAGGTGTGATTGTTTCTTTGAGGATTTGTTTTGGGAAGGTTTAATTTTTTAAGCTCTAATAGATATGGAGCCTTTGTCTGATGCATAGTTAGTAAAGATCTTCTCCCATTCTGTGGGCTTCCTATTTATCTTGCTAGCTATGTCCTTTGCCATGCAGAAGCTCTGCGGTTTGATGCAGTCCCATTTACCCAGTCTTCCTTTGATTTGTTGTGATTCTAGATCATTACTTAGGAAATTTTGACTCTTGCCTAGGAGCCCTAACTGTTTCCCCTAACCCTTCCTTTCAGTTTTCTGCATGTATATAGCCAACTTGAAACAGTAGAATCTTTAGGAGGGGAAAGGCTATGTGTGATTGCTCTTGTCTGTAATCCTAACTACTCAAGGCCAACATTCTTGGGACCCCATCTCAACCAATAAAAGGTGGGCATGGTGATATGTGTCTGTCCTCTGACCTATGGGAGAAATACAAACAGGAAGATGGCAATCCAGGCTAGCCTGGGTATAAGTGTAAGACCTTATTTGAAAAATAAATAAAGTAAAAAGGGCTCAAGTTGTAGAGTGCTTCCTAAGAAGCAGAAAGCTGGGAGTTCAAACTCTACGAACATTAGAGAGAGAGACAGAGACAGAGAGTCAGAGAGAGTCAGAAAGAGTGAGAGATGGGGACTATTAGGAGGTCATTTGAGGCATGTCTTTGAAAAGGACATGGGGATCCTGGCCCTTTCCTGTTTCTCTCTTTGCTTTCTGCTTTGTTTTATTTTTTGTCGGTCGTGGGGCTTGAACTCTGGGCCTGAATGCTGTTCCTCAGCTCTTCAGCTCAAAGCTAGCACTCTACCACTTGAGCTACAACGCCACTTCCGTCTCTCTTTGCTTTCTGGCCACAGGGAGATGAATATGGCTTCCTCATCACATGGTCCACTCATGCTGTATTGTCTTGCTACAGGCCTAAAACAACAGAGCCACGTGACCATGGATTGAATCCTTTGAATCAGTGAGACAAAATAAACCTTTCCTCCTTATAAGTTTGTTTCTCTCAGGTATTTTGTCATAGCAATGGATAGCTGACTAACAAAGTGTTTGTCAGCCTTGCCAGGAAAACCCTAAGCCAACTAGGGGCTTTCTGAGGAGTCCTTGGGTTCTCAGGTAATGAGTTATAATATATACTTAATTTACTTAGGGTTACTGTAACCTGGACTAGCAAAAAAGAAAAGAAAAGAAAAAAATAAGAGTCCAACCTCAGGTATGCAGCAAGTTAAATGAACAATTGCTGTTTCTTGGTTTGTCTCCAAACTCTTTCTGTCTGTACTCTCCTCCCCACTTCAAGGTCCCTAGTTGTCTGAGTGTTTTGTGAATTTTTGTTTTGTTTGTTTTTGTTTTTAAGGGCAAAAGATAAAAATTTCCCTGCTGCCAGCCCCAATTGTCCTGGCTACTTCCCAAATTTCATGCTGGCACACAACTAAGCTCCAAGGACTACCCTTCTCTGTTTGCTGGGCTGAGAGAGAGTGGCAAAGCCAGGTGTGGTCTGATCTTGGGCTTTCTCCCAATCCCCTTGTAAGGCTGGGGGAGGGTGGCAGGACAGCTGTCCATTGGCACCAAATATTCAAATGTTCCTTGCAAGATTCCTCTGCCCTATATGAGGATAGGATGGAGGTCTGTTGGGGATGCTCTGGAGGCACAGATCAGGGACTTTGGAGAGCAAAGGGAAGAGGGAAGATCTGAGCTGAGGTCCACTCAGCTCCCATGCTGTGCTAGGCAGGCCACGGCAGCAAGGACATTCACACAGGTCTTTCCTAAACAATTATGCATCCTTTAGGGCTCAGTTTTACTTAGCTTGTTACTTTCTTTTCCATCCTTGTACCTAGGCTTCAATCTTTTCCAGGTTAGAAAGTGATTCCAAAGGCATGATACCATTTGAAATCAAAGCCATCCCAGTAACCAGAATGTGTTGAAGAAGAACTCCCAGGCCTGCAGGGAGATGTCCAATTCCATCTATCCACAATCACCAGGAAGAGACAATAGGACCCATGGATAGAGAATTCCACACTCACAGGCTAGGTCTTCAGTCACTTCCAGAATGAAGGTCCCCATAGGCTGTAGCTGATGTAATCTTGCCACGTCTCCCTCCACCTCCCTGGTATGAAAGGAAAAATGCTTTCAAGGCCTCTACAAAGGCCTCCAGCTCAGACAACTAAGGGGTCACTGGTATCAGCCTTGCATTCTAACCCCTGTTCTCATGTCTCCTGGCTCCCACCCAAAAGGTGGAGACCCTTCCATAGACCATTGAGTCATGGTAGAGGAAATGCCAGCACATGGGAGTGGGGCCAACTTGCCTCACTGGCTAAGAGCAGAGTTAAGCTTGGACAATGAGTCTATCCTGAGGTTATCACTGTTCAACTGGCTATGGGTTCTTCCTGCCCAGCTCTGGGTAACAGACCTAGCAGCTGATGCTGGGTGGAGACAAGCTTTTGAGACCTGAAGCTGGGTGTGGGATTGCTGAAGCTGGGGTGTGGGGCTGCTGATGACCTCTGGAGATAAAATGCCAGAAGGAAATGGGAGGCTGAGGAGAATAACACAAAGACATTGATTTCAATCTGTTGTCTGTCTACAAAAATAACCAAATGCTGCCCAGCACTGGTGGCTCACACCTGTAATCCTAGTTACTCAGGAGGCTGAGATCTGAGGATCATGGTTCAAAGCCAGCCTGGGCAGGAAAGTCTATGGACTCATCTCCAATAAATCACCAGAAAATGGGAAGTGGCGCTGTGGCTCAAGTGGTTGAGCACTCACCTTGAGCTGAAGAGCTCAAGGACAGCGCCCAGGCCCAGATTTCAACCAACCAAAAAAAAAACCCAGCAAATGTCCACTGGATTTAGAAGAGCATCCTAGGCTTGGTGAAATATAAAAGAGATTAAATGACAAAAATATGCTGTCAGAGAGAGTAAGCACCTCCCTAATGACTTCCACAGCGGCTGAACTAATTTTTCTTCCTGATGGGCTCCCTTTCCTCTACACTCTGCATCTTCACTAGCATTTATTATCTTCCTTGCTTCCTCCTTCCCTCCCTCCACTCCTTCCTTTTCTTTTCTGTTTTGGCATCTCTTGGGTTTGAAATCAGAGTCTCATGCTTGCTAAGCAAGTGCTCTACCACTTGAATGACACCTCTAACCCTTTTTGCTTTATTTATTTGTTTATTTATTTATTTAGTCAATCCTGGGACTTGAACTCAGGGCCTGGGCACTGGCCTTGAGCTTCGTTTGCTCAAGCCTTGCATTCTACTACTTGAGCCAGAGCTCTACGACTCGCTTTTTTGATAGTCTATTGGAGATAAGACTCCCACAGACTTGGCTTGGACTGGCTTCAAACCCCAATCCCTAGATATCAGCCTCCTAAGTAGCTAAGATTACAGGTGTGAGCTACTGGCTCTCAGCTTTGTTTGATTTCTTGATGATACCCATTCTGACTGGGGTGAGATGGAATCTCAGTGCTGTTTTTATTTATATTTCCCTGATAACTAAACATGTTAAATGCTTTTCTATGTGATTAGTGGTCATTTGTACTTCTTTATTTGGAAAATAAAATTGTTTTTTGGAATTTAATTTTTTAAGTTCTTTACAACATCTGGAATATATCCAAAATAAATAGTTGGCAAAGATCTTAAGCACTGTATTGAACAAGAGTAGTGAGACTGTACACACTTGTCTCAGCCCTGATTTTAGAGGAAATGTTTTCAGTCTTTTCTGAACTCAATATATTGTTAGCCACAGGCCTGTCATGAATGCCATCTTGATTATATTGAGGAATAAGCCTTTCATATCTATTTTTAGGGCTTTTATCATGAAGAGATTTTGAACTTTGTCAAAGGCCTTTTCTGTATCTATTGAGACAACAGGAATATTTGTCTTGGTTCTTTTCATTAGCTCTATGACATTTATTGATCTGGATATGTTGAACAGTCCTTGTATCCTTGGAATGAGAAAAACCTCATCTTGGCAGATATTCTTATTAATGTGTGCTTGAATTTGGTTTGCAAGTTTTTGTCAAGAATTTTTACATCCAGGAAATTAAGGATATTGGTCTATAGTTTTCTTTTTGGTTGTGTTCTTATCTGGTGTCATAGAATGAATGGGAGCATTCCTTCCCTTTCTGTTTTATGATTAGTTTGAGAAACATTGGTCATATTTCTTTTTTAAAGTTCTGGCAAAATTCATCAGTGAATTCAACTGGGCTTTTCTTTATTTTTCAAGAAATACTTAATAAAAAGCTAGGTAACATATGCTTATCTAATATTAATTTTTACATTACTGCAAATTAAACAAAACATACTGCTTGCTGGCCCTGCTTTAAGTGGATACTCTCAGTGCAATTTAAAAAATACTGTAACTACAATTTCACAATGTCAGAATTTGAATAGGTGGTGAGTATTCTCTCTTTTTAGATTCCTTTGAAAAACATTTGAAGCTTGGGAAAAAGCTCCACATCTGTATTCCTCAACATCCTCTTGTAGTTAAGATTCAGATATCGGAGGCTTCAATTCAACCTTTTAGAGAGGACAGTCCAGCTCTCACGAGCTCATCAACCAGTAGAATGTTGGCGGCAATCACAGTGCAGCAGTGAAAAAACTGCTTCATCACACAATAGTCATCCCATATGCCTACCTCTGCTGCTACCATTGGCTCACCTGTGTTCAAGTCCACACCCACAAGTTGACCAGATTCTGAACGTCCTGTTTGAATTTTAACTAACATTTCCTGAAGATCAAAACCAGAGTTCTGGGTAAGAACCTTGGGAATAATGAGCAATGCATCAGCAAATGCCTGGATTCCATGTTGGGCCCTGCTTTTTATGCTTCGTTTGTATTTGATCAGAGCCTCAGCCATTGCCACGTCTACTGCACCTGGCACACACAGTGATCAGTAGCATTTTTGACAGCCCTTAAGCATCTCTTATTATATCTTTGATTTGAGTGTATGTGTGATTATTTGGTCCTTTGACCAATAATGAGACAGAACAGGGATTGTTACATTTCTCAATAAAGATGAACTTCTCTTCCCCCAATGTATACTCATAGGCAAGTCCTGTGTGTCTCAAACAGTCAGGATTTAAGATTTAGAGTTACCCCACCACAAGCGAGAGTCAGTCTCTCTATATTTTTTCTTTTAGCTCTGCACAGAGCTACAATGCCTTCTTTTGCATGAGCATCTAAGGAAAACAAGTTAATTGCCTTCCAGTTAATAACAATAAACCCTTTATCTGTATCTCTACAAACTTTCCTTTTCAGTTCTATTAATTTTTAAACTTTATCTTCAGTACATTTTCTTCAGCTTTTACTAGTTTTTCTCTATCTTCTGCACTCTTGTAGAAAAATCCAGGATTCATTTCTGTTCTTTCTTATCTAATGACACATCGCATGTGAGGATGTATGCATTTTCTACTCTATTCTTCATGTCAGGATGCTGTGTCCCATGACCCAAAACAAGTCCTTTTATTAAGCTTGTGTCCGTTTCAGATTTATGTTTCATTTTTATGATCTCAACCATGAACAAGTCAATAGACTCGTCTCTTTTGTTAATGGCCAAAATAGCCTCTGCTAAGACATCTGCTTGTTCAGCATGAACGTTAGTAGGGAGAGATTTTCTGTCCCCTTCTGTGAGTGTTTCCCTGTCTGCCTCTCTGTTTACTTTGATTTGTTCCAGTAATGGAAGGGCCTTTTCCTTTGCAGCTTCAAAACCTTCAGTGATGATGCTGGGATGAGGCTCCTCAGAAATGTAGAGATCTGCCTGCTTCAGCAGCTCTCCAATGATAAGGACGTTGGAAGTTGTACCATGACCAGTTGTGCCATTGTGAGCTACTCTTGCTATTACGGAGGCTGCTGGATTCTGAATTTGCATCTTGTGCAGCAGTTGCTGTCTTTAGTCCGCGTGATGTCTCCGGTGCCAGAAATGAGCATCTTCACCGTGCCCTTGGGCCCCGGGGTTGGTTCTTAGCACATCCGTGCCCATGTTAGCTGCCTGAGCCACCGCAGGCCTCCTCAGCTTTGGGGTTCAAGGTCTTCACAGCCATAGCTGCCACGCAGAGGAACAAACCAAGAGCATAGTGTCAGGTCCTAGACCAGCGCAGATGGTCCAGAAGCCTCCAACTGGGCTTTTGTTTGTTGAGAGACTTGTTCTTACTATATTGATCTCATTGTTTCTTACTAGTCTGCTTAGGATTTTTTTTTTAATCCTCTTGTTTCAATTTTGGCATAGATCATATGTGTCTAGAAATGTATCCATTTCTTCTAGATTTTCAAATACACTGGAGTATACATTTTCAAAATAATCTATAACGATCCTGTGGGTTTCAATAGTATCTGTTGTCATGTCTCCAATTATTTTAATTTGGGTGTTCTTTTTCCTTTGGTTAGTTTGACTAAGGATTTATAAGTCTTGTTTGTCATTTCTAATAACCAGTTCTTTGTTTCATTAATCCCTTATTATTGTTCTTTTACAATCTATTTCATTTGGCTTTGGCATGCTCTTGTTTTTCTAAGTCCTTGAGATGCACCATCGTCTTGTTTGAATTTCTTATGTTTAAATTTAACTAATCAGCTGGATGCCGGTGGCTCACCTTGAACTGAATTGCTGAAGGACAACACCCAGGCCCACAGTTCAAGTACCATGACCCCCCCACACACACACCAAAAAAAAAAATTAAGCAATCAGCCAGGCACCGGTGGCTCTCACCTGTAATCCTAGCTATTCAGGAGGCTGGGATCTGAGGAATGTAGTTCAAGGCCAGCCCAGGCAAGAAAATTGGTGAGACTCATCTCCAGTTAACCACTGAAAAGCCAGAGATGGAGCTGTGGCTGATGTGGTAGAATATGAACCTTGAGCAAAACAAGCTCAGGGATAGCACCCAGGCTCTGAGTTCAAACCCAGGACTAGGCACACACACGTGCATGCATACACACACACACACACACACACACACACACACACACACACACACACACACACACAAAGAATAACTTTGCTAGATGTAGTATCTATGCTGACAGCTATTTTCTTTTAGGGTTTATAACACCATTTCATAATCTCTTTGCCATTAGTTTCTGTTGAGCAGTGTGCTGTTGTTCTTATGGATTTGCTTTTATAAGTGAGTTGGTTCTTGTATAGCTTTCAATATTCTTTCTTTGTTCAGCATTTCTGGTATTTTAATGATAACACACTATGAAATTTTGTGGGAGCTTTTTTTATTATGTCTATTTGGATTTTACATGCCACCTATACTTGAATATCAGTGTCTTTTACTTGATTTGAGAAAATTTCTATTATGAGTACAGTGCATCTTGATCAGTGTCCCTCCTTTTATCATTCTTCCACATATTTCCACTTCTCACCCTCCAGTTATGTAGTTTAACTTTTACATAATTTACATTGAATATAATGACTGTATCCCTCCATTTGTATGCCCCTGCTCTCCTTACCCTCCCTCTCCAAAACCATGTTTCCATTTCTTAGTATTCATTGTGTTAAATGGTTTGTTAGTTGATTACAGAAGTTACACATCAGACTCTTTTCAGTACTTTCATGTATACCAAAACCATGTAAATTAGGTTGTGTGTGTGCATGTGTTGGTCTTGGGGCTTGAACTCTGTGCCTGGGCACTGTCCCTTAGCATCTTTTATGCAAGGCATAAAAGCCATAGTGCCACTTCCAGCTTTTTGGTGATTAATTGAAGGTAAAAAGTCCCACAGACTTTCATGCCCAAAATAGATTTGAACCATGATCCTCATAGCTCAGCCTCTTAAGTAGCTAGAGGTAAAATTGTAATCCACTGGCACCTGGCTTGGTCTTTTAATCATGTCCCAGAAATCTTTTTTTTTGGGGTCCGGTTGTGGGGCCTGAACTCTGGGCCTGGGCGCTGTCTCTCAGCTCTTCAACTCAAGGCTGGCGCTCTACTACTTGAGCCACAGTACCACTTCCGGCTTTTTTCTTTTTGCTTATGTGGTGCTGAGGAATCTAACACAGGGCCTCATGCATGCAAGGCAAGCGCTCTACTACTAAGCCAACTTCCCAGCCCAAGAAATCTTTTATTATTATTATTATTATTATTAATTACTTTCTGAATGCTGTTACTAACCTTGTCTTCAGGCTGTAACAGGGTCCTGCTTGATCTAATGAAGCTTTTTTTTTTTGTCGGTTATAGGGCTTGAACTCTGGGCCTTAGCGCTGTCTCTCAGCTCTTCAATGCAAGGCTAGTACTCTACCACAGCACCACTTCCAGTTTTTTTGGTGGTTAATTGGAGATATGAGTCTCATGGACTTTCCTGTCCAGGCTGGCTTTGAGTCATCATGCTCAGATCTCAGCTTCCTGAGAAGCTATGGTTACAGGCATGAGCCATCAGCACCCGGCTAATGAAGCTTTTCACCGAATTTTTTACATGATTTATTGAGCTTTTTATCTCCAACATTTCTGATTGACTTTTTTTCCAACTGTCTCTTTAATTTATACCCTGTATTATCTTCCTTACTCCTATAGTTGTTTTTCTATATTTTCTTAGAATTCTTTTTAAAATATTTATTTATTTCAGTACTGGGGTTTAAATTCGAGGGCTCACATGTGGTAGGAAGGCTCTCTACCATGTGACCCATGTCCTCAGTCCTTTTTGCTGTATTTTTTTAGAGTCTTGATTTTTATTTTTTTCTTTTTATTTTTTTTGCCAGTCCTGGGGCTTGAACTCAGGGCCTGGGCACTGTCACTGAGCTTCTTTTGCTCAAGGCGAGTGCTCTACCACTTGAGCCACAGCACCACTTCCACCTTTTTCTGCTTATGTGGTGCTGAAGGACCAAACCCAGGGCTTCATGCATGCTAGGCAAGCACTCTCCCAGTAAGCCACATTCCCAGCCCAAGTCTTGTTTTTTCAAAGGCTGGCTCCAGATCATTATCCTCCAACTCTTGCCTCCTGTGTAGCTAGATTTACAGGCATATGTCACCACATCTGAATTGTTTGTTGAGATAGGAGTTTTACTAACTTTTTACTCTGACTGGTCTCAACTACAGTCCTCGTCTCTACCTTGTGGCCAGCCCACATGTATTTTTCAATGAGCTTGCTCCAGCTTCACACTAAACCACAAAGAAGGGGCTGGAAAGGCGCTTCAGTGGTAGAGTGCTTGCTTTGCATACATGAGGCCCTGGGTTCGATTCCTCAGCACCACATAAGCAGAAAAAGCCAGAAATGGCACTGTGGCTCAAGTGGTAGAACGCTAGCCTTAAGCTGAAGAACTGAAGGACAGTGCCCAGGCCCAGAGTTCAGGCCCCACGACCAACAAAACAAACAAATAAACCACAAAGAAGAGACTGGGCAGAAGATGTAGCAATACTTGCTGTGTGTTCTAGAAAGAGCATGTAGAAACTTGAGCAGCAAGAGTAGCAAGCCTAGAGCCAACCTTCTCAGGATGTTTTCTCATACTACCACCATGCTTTTGCATTGAGAAGCAAAAAGCACTTTTCTAGCACCAGTCTACTATGTAGCTCCTAGATCAGCTAAGTTCAGACTACCCTCCTGTTCTGCATCTGTTTCTGTATTGAGTTTTCCGCACTATGCTTTCTCTTTTTCTCATTTTTTTCTCCTCTCACTTATGGAGAGTTTAGTTCAGAAAGCCAGAGCCTCTGGGTCTCTCCTAGTCTCTTCCCAATAATAAATTTCCCTGCAGTTCCTCTACCACCTTGCAGAGAAGCTGTTTTAAGTCTGAGCCACTTAAAAGATAGAAAATGTTGCTGTCTTGGTTCCACAAGCCAAAGGAAAATTTGGGCAGTTTTAAACTCTAGCCACAAAGAAGCTCAAGGAATTGTAAAGAAAGAGGGTAGTAAAGAAAGCCTTGGGAGAGGAATTGGGGGGAAAATGGTCTCCTCTGGATAAGAAAGGGTTTGAAAAGTAAGGATTGTCTTAAAATGTTTGTAAGTTTAAGTATGTAGCAAATGGCATGAGTATGTCTTAAAATTGGAGCTTATGAGTAAAGCTGGTCTAAAATTAAGTTAGCTGTGCTATACAGAGTCAGGATTGGTGCACTGATGTGGAAGATTTTTTATGTCTATCTGTTGTTGGGGAGAAAGGTTGGGCCTACTGCAATCCAGATGCTGGTTTAGTTAGAGCAGCCAGGTAGACTCACTGGCAGAGGTAGTTCTCTGAAATCACCGGGGACTGGATTCTTCTCATGAAGCAAGGTAGCCTTTGTATTAGGGAAAGTTTGGCCTGGGTTAGAAGAGTCTGAGGGACTGATGGTCTCCATGGATGACGACCCTGATTTCAGCTGTTGCTGCCCCCCTGGTTCTTATCCTCCTGATGTTACTGGTTGGCCCTTGTGTTTTAAATGCATTAATGTCATTCATGCAGAAGAGAGTTGGGACCATAAAATTAATGGTAATGCGGACCCAATACAACTCTCTCTCCCTATGGAGGAACTGAGTCAATGATTTGACTCAGGAACAAGTCAAAGGGTGGACCCTGAGATGAGGCCCCAGCTGGTATGATTCCATTTTGAGCTTTGCCTTTGTGTTAGGGATTTTAGACTTGATGGGCCTAGTTCCCGGAATGAAAAAAATGCATCTGGTCCCCCTCCCCTTAAAAACCTAACCCAGACTTGATTGTTCAGTTAAGGACTGACCCATAAAACAGATAAGTTGTAATCTGGCTCCAACTGGCAACACCACGTGCTTACGTAAACCCTGCCTTTTGCACATGCTTACGGTAAACTTCGCCTATTGGCTACCTGTGTGTGGTCTGGTATGACTGTACAATCCTTTGTGTGGTACGATCCCATTGGTCACCTGCACGTGACCAGGATCAACCTCATGGACTTTGCCTTTAAAACCAAAGAATGGGGGCCACTCAGGTCGCAGTATCAGCTCCTGGGCCTGTGCTGCGGCCCTGACTGGTCAGTGTAGGAACTTTCTCAATAAAGTTGCTTCCTTGTTAAAAAAAGAAAAGAAAAGAAAATGTTGCTGTCATGGCTTCTCTTTCAATTTGTAAATATTTAATGGAAGATTTTACATTTAGTCAAAAGATCTATTGGTTTATAGTGAGATGTTTGGTTTTTTGGTTTATTTTTTGTTTTGGCAGGGACTACTGCTTGCTCGTCAGGCATTCTACCACTTGAGCCATGTTCCTAGGCCCTTTGTGCATTGGATATTTCCAAAGTAGGGTCTCATTTTGAGCCCAGACCAGCCTTGGCTTTAATTTTCCTCCTTGTATTTTTTCATGTCACTGGGGATGAGAATGGTACAATGCCCAGCCATTGGATGATATGGAACCTTGTAAATTTTTATGCTCAGGCTAGCCTTGAACCTCAATCTCTCAATCTCTACCTCCCAAGTACGTAGAATTATAGGCTTGAATCTGTAATTCTTTCTTTCTCCATCCCCCATCTCTTCCTTCCCTTCCCTTTCCTTCTTTCCTTCCTTCCTTCCTTCCTTCCTTTTGTGACAATACTGAGGTTTGAATTTAGGGACTTGCCTTTGCTAAGCAGCACTCTATCAAAAGCCACACTCCAACTTAGTTTTCTTTTGCAGTACTGTCTTTGTCAGCTTTGGATATCATGATAACATTCACCTCATATAATGGATAATAAGGGCCTTTGTCTTCAGGACGGAATTGTTCAAAATTGTCTGTTTTTCTTTGTGTATTTGAAAGAATTATCCCGAGAAACCATATGGGTATGGGTCTAATGAATTCTCTTTTGCAAGAATATCTATTTTAGATACTCTTTAGATCTTGGCTTACACTTGTAATCTTAGTACTCAGAAGGCTGAGATAATCAGGAGATTATTGTTCCTAGAGGGCCAGGCAAAAAGTTCTTGAGAGACTCCATCTCAACAGAAAAAGTTAGGTATAGTAGCATGTGCCTGTCATCACAGATATGGAAGTGAATACAAATAGAAGCATTGTATGTAGGCTGGCCTAGGCAAAAACAAAGACTACAAATCAAAAGCAACTAGAGCTAAAAGGACTAGAGGCATGTCTCAAGTGGTAGAGTGCCTACCTGCCTTGCAAGGCCCCAAGTTCAGACTACAGGACTTCTCTATTTATGTGATATGTGTGTGTTATTGTTGTTATTGTCAGTTGTGGGACTTGAACTCAGGGCCTGGGTGCTGTTCCTGAGCTCTTTTGCTCAAAGCCTTGAGCAGATCTCAGCCTCCTCAGTAGCTAGGATTACAGCCATGAGACACTGGCACCCAGTTTATTTATGTAATCTTAATCTCAATCTCCTTGTCCACCAATCAAAGGCATATTTTGACCAGGTTATAGAATCTAGAGCTACATAAACCCTTGAAAATCACTACATACCGCATCCCTGTTCACATATGAAGAAACTGGGGCCTGCAGGTGGGGGTGATGATTTGCTTAAATCCACAGGCTGGTGAGCAGCAGCAATGGGAAGATCCTATGGTTGGTTCAGTGTGCTCATCAGCTCTCTTTGCTGCCAAAGTAAACAGTGGTAGCTTAAGAAACAGAGACATCTTCAGGCTAATGCAATAATTCCTCACTTGCTCTCTCATAAGAGACAAAATGCTTCTCTATGTACAATGTCACACAAGATTTCCCTCAATCCCTTCTAACACAGAGTAAAAACCAGAAAGGGCAGAGGATAAAAATAGAGCTAGCAACCTAGAATCAAAGGAGCAGAGGGACAACGTTTTGGCAACCCAAATCTGCTAAGAAAGAGAGTTGATCATCTTGAAGACCAGATCCTTCTGTTGGGCTGTTGGCACTTGGATAAAAGGCTCGACCGAAGGGGGCAGAAAACAAGTAAGCAGCTCTTTCTTAGCAAAGAGGAGGGGGTCAAGTCTTTTGATTTACACCCTGTGTTTTCTGTTTGTTTTTTTTTTTGGGGGGGGGGGTCCGGGCATGGGGCCTGAACTTTGGGTCTGGGCGCTGTCCCTCAGCTCCTCCGCTCAAGGCTAGCGCTCTACCACTTGAGCCACAGCGCCACTTACAGCTTTTTTCTTTTATCATGCTCAGGCATGCCAGGCAAGCGCTCTACCACTGAGCCACCTTCCCAGCCTCTGTGCTTTCTTTTTTATTGTTTTGTTTTGTGTTGACATTGGTATTTAAACTCAGGCCCTTGGCACTCTACCTTGGCATTTTTTGCTCAAGGCTGATGCTGTACCAGTTAAGCCACAATTCTGCTTCTGGCTTTCTGGTGGTTAATTAATGATGAGTCTCACAAACTTTCCTGCCTGAGTTGACTTCAACTATGACTCTCAGATCTCAGTAACTAGGATTACAGGTGTGAGTCACCTGCTCTTGGCTTCTTTTCAGTTTTGTTCTCTCACCAGAAAAAAAAAAGGAACAAATCATTCTTCAGAGGTCCAAAAGTGAGTTCCTAAACAAATGCAGTTAGATAAACTTTAGTTTGACTTATTCTGCTCTCTATTATGTCCTCAGGGATTCAACATCCCCTGGAAAATAACACTCGCATATTTGTTGAGTGAACAAAAGTAAGATTGTCAAATAATCTAATAATATGGGGAAAAATTGTTTTACAAGGCAAAACCTACAGAATAAGTAAGAGGACCACTAGAGGGCGCCCTGACGCAGCAGTTCACTGGCTGCAGGGCAGATTTGGTTCACATTCACAGATAGGAGAATCTTTAGGTTCCCCCAACACTTTACACACACTAGAGAAGCTTCCAAAGGGTAGTTTCCACCCACTCCTCTTCCCATCATATCCCCATTGGTGGCTCACACCTGTAATCCTAGCTACTCAAGAAGCTAAGATCTGTCTGATGATTGCAGTTTGGATCCAGCCTGGCCAGGAAGGTCCAAGAGACTCTTATCTCCAATTAGCTACAAAAAAAAAAAAGGTAGGAAGTGGAGCTGTGTTTCAAGTCATAGATTGCTAGCCTTGAGCAGAAAAAGCTATGGGACAGGGACAGGCCCTGAGTTCAAGCCTACGTATAGATGTGTGCATACTTACACACATACACACACACACACACACACACACACACACACACACACGGTTTTGGCATTTAAAAAAAAATTCAGAGTCAGGTGCTAGTGACTCATGCCTATAATCTTAGCCACTTAAGAGGCTGAGATCTGAGGACAAAAGTAGCCCATGCAGGAAAGTCCATGAGCCTCTTGTTTCCATTAAACCTCAGAAAAAGCCAGAAATTACACTGTGGCTTATATGGTAGGAACACTAGCCTTGAGCACCAAAAGCTCAGGGACAGTGCCCAGGCCAAGAATACAAAAAGAAAAAAAGAAGGAGGAGGAGGAGGAAGAAGAAGAGGAGGGAAGGAAGGAAAGAAGGAAGGAAGGAAGGAAAGAAAGAAGGAAGGAAGAAAGAAAATAAGAGAAAAGAAAAGAAATGGAAAGAAAAGAAGGAAGCTGGGTGCTGGTGGCTCCCACCTGTAATCCTAGCTACTCAGGAGGCTGAGATCTAAGGAACATGGTTCAAAGCCAGCCTGGGCAGGAAAATCTGTGAGACTCTTATCTCCAATTTACCACCAGAAAACTGGAAGTGGCATGGTGGCTCAAAGTGGTAGAGCATTAGACCTGAGTTGAAGAGCTCAGAGACAGCGCCCAGGCCGAGTTCAAGCCCCATGACCGATCCAAAAAAAAAGTCTCAATATAAAACTTTCCTGCTTGTTCCGGTTTCAAACCACAATCCTCAGATCTCAGCCTCCTATGTAGCTAGGATTACAGGCGCAAGCCACCAGCACTTAGCATAAATCATTACTTTATTAAATCCTCCTCATAGCACCCAGTTTTAGACCAACATGAGTGACCAACATGAGTGACAGATACACCTAAGAACACTGACTAGGTCCTGATAACTGATCCCACAGGGCCACTGGAGACCCCAGCAACAGTTTGTCTGGTTGTTACCAAAAGTTCTGGACAACATGCCATCTGATCCTAACCCACATGTGGACCTTAGGAGCCACTGCTGGAGGAAAATGCCAGAAAAAAAAAATGACCCAGTGGCCAATTTCCCCACTCTCCAAAACCACTATATGGGTAAAATGAAGTTCAGATGAAGCCAGAGGGGAAATAACCCATAAAGAGACTCCAGTAAATTGGACCAAAGGAATCCAACTCAAGACAAGAGGTTAGCCAGGTAGTTCACACCTGAAATCCCAGCACTCCAGCGACTAAGGCAAAAGGAGCATTATGAGTTCCAGATGATCATGGGCTACACAGCAACCTTGTCTTAGAAAACAACAAAACAGCTGGGTGCCAGTGGCTCATGCCTGTAATCCTAGCTATTCAGATGGCTGAGGCCGGAGGATTGCAGTTCGAAACCAGCTTGGGCAAGAAAGTCTATGAGACTCTTATCTCTGCTTAAAAAAGCTGAAAGTGGAGCTGTGGTTCAAGCAAAAAGCTAAGGAACAACACTCAGGCCCTGAGTTCAAGCTCCAGAAGAGGCACACAAAAGAGAGGGGGTGGGGGAGAGAAAGAAAATAAAACAACAAAACAAAAAAACCTCTAAAAATAAAAGATGTGAGGCAGAACGAAGCCCTTTGTCTTAAAGCTAAATGTGAGCTTCAGGTTTGGTGTTTTTTTAAGACAGTGGAACAGCTTAGATTTACAAGTCAATGTGTACGAAGAACCTCCTTAGCTTTCTCTCTGTGTGTGTGTGTGTGTGTGTGTGTGTGTGTGTGTGTGTGTGTGTGTGTGTGTGTCCTAGCACTTGAACTCAGGGCCTAGACACTATCCTTAAGCTTTTTTGCTCAAGGCCAGTGCTCTGCCACATGAGCCACAGTTCTGTTTCCAGCTTTTTGGTAGTTAAATGGAGATCAGTTTCACAGATTCCTAACTGGGCTAGCTTTAAACTGTGATCCTCAGATCTCTGCCTCCTGAATAAGTAGGATTGCAGGCATGAACCACCAGCACCAGCCGAAGTAGAATTTTTCTTTTTTGAAAACCTCAAAAAGTAGGCAGAGCCGGGCGCTGGTGGCTCACACCTGTAATCCTAGCTACTCAGGAGGCTGAGATCTGAGGATCGCGGTTCAAAGCCAGCCTGGGCAGGAAAGACCGTGAGACTCCTATCTCCAATAAACCACCAGAAAACCGGAAGTGGTGCTGTAGCTCAAGTGGTAGAGCGCTCGCCTTGAGCTGAAGAGCTGAGGGACAGCGCCCAGGCCCAGAGTTCAAGCCCCACACCTGACAAAAAAAAAAAAAAAGTAGGCAGAAACAAACGAGTTTGGCTCTTGGTGATAGCACCAAAATGACCACTCAGGCTATGTCTAATGTGAGTGTTGTCATAAGCAAACACATGGTTCCTGCCCGTACAAGGTCCTGCTTATAATACAATGGAATACATATTTGGTCTTTGTTTTGTTTCTTGACATACAACATACAATTCTTCTTCTTCTTCTTTTTTTTTTTTTGTCAGTTGTGGAGTCTAAACTCTGGGCCTAGGCGCTGTCCCTTAGCTCTTCAGCTCAAGGCTAGCACTCTACCATTGAGCCACAGCACCACTTCCAGCTTTTTCTGCTTATGTGGTGCTGAGGAATCGAACCCAGAGCCTCATGCATGCCAGGCAAGCACTTTACCACTGAGCCACCTTCCTAGCATCATGACATACAATGCTTTAAACCCTAAAATCTCAACAGATGACTGTTGTCTAGGGGTTCTTAGATAGTTTTGGCAAGGGAAGGGAGAGGAACAATTACATAGTCATGCCATGTAATGAAGCTTCTATAGAACCTCATAATGACAGAGGACAGGGTGAAGGGAAATAGATGGCTGAGCAGGTGCAGATGTCTGAAAGGTGGCATTTCAGACAGGCCACAAAAGTGCCACACCTCCTCTCTGGTACATCACTGTATGTCTCTCCTTTCTGGCTGTTCCTTCTCATAATCTGCAACATCCTTTGTACCAGTTGGTCAGAAACAATCTGTTTCTGAAGTGGGGGATAGTCTTTTGTGATTGAGTCCTCAACCTATGAGACCTGATACAATCTCCAGGCAGGACAGTGTCAGAACTGACTTTAATTAGAGGATCCCCTTCAGATTCTACATGGAGAAATTGCTCAGTTGGATCATCTGTGGTAAGAAGAGTCAGGTTGACTGTGGGAGTTGTTTTTCTATAACTCTAACATCAATTATAAGACGTGATAGGAATAAGTCTAGGCTCTGGAAAGAGGCAGAAAGCATCAAGAGTGAAATGCCTGGACAGTAACAATTCAGCTAGGAGTTCTCCAAACTACAAAATGTTAACGTTCAGGGTCCTCAGAGATCTTAATTTTACTTTTATTTTTTTATTAGCTTTCATTAGCTGTACAAGGGGGATTTCATTGTGACATTTCCACACATATAAACACATCAAACCCACCCCTTGGGACATCCTCTCGTCCTCCTTCCTTATGTCTTTTTTTTTTTTTTTGATTAGTGGTGGGGCTTGAACTCTGGGCTTGGGTGCTATCCCTCAGCTCTTCAGCTCAAGGCGAGCGCTCTACCTCTTAAGCCACAGCGCCACTTCCAGTTTTCTGGTGGTTTATTGGAGATGAGTCTCACGGACTTTCCTGCCTGTGCTGGCTTTGAACCGTGATCCTCAGATCTCAGCCTCTTGAGTAGCTGGGATTACAGGTATGAGCCACTGGTGCCCAGCATATCTTAAAACAAACTCAAGCCCAGTGACCTAATGGCTCATGTTTATAATCCTTACTACTCAGAAGGCTGAGATCTGAGGATCGTGTGTTTGCAGTCAGCCTGGATAGAGAAGTCAGTGAGACCCATTTCCAATTAATCACCAAAAGGCCAGAAGTAGAGCTGTGGCTCAAGTGGTAGAACACTAGTTTTGAGCAAAAAAGTTCAGGGACTGTACCCAGGTCCTGAATTCAAGCCTGAGTACTGACAAATAAATAAAATGTCAACAGGTTTCATTGTTCTATTTCCATACATTCATACTATTCATCCTCATTCACTCTCTATCAGCCCTCCCCCGATCCTGTCAGAATCTAGTCCCCCAAAAGAGTTTGTTCTATTTTCCTGTCCCCCTTTTTTCAGTGTGTATTAATTATACCAACAGGTTTCATCTTGGTATTTCAGATGCACATATATTGTTTTTAATTTTAATCAGAAGAAGCCTGGCTATTGCTTTCTCTTTCATCAGCAACCCCCTATTGATCAACAGCTTCCGTTGAGATTCCTAAACCACCTTCATCCATAGTTGTACTGTATTTGGAAATTATTGGTCCTCTATCTTTCCTTTTCCCTCTCTCTTCCTCTCTTCCTCCTAAATAGTCCCATAGTTAGAATCATGAACCATGTGTATAAAATTATGTATATAGGAAGGTCTCAAAAGTACAAAATGTTAATGTTCAGAGAGATCTTTCAATTCCCCCTCCACATCTTACTGTCTGATGATAAACTTAAGGTCCAGAAAAACAAAGAGGCTTACCCAAGACTGAGTTGCTATATGGTACAAAACCAGGGCTGGAACCTACTTGCTTGTCCCAGGTGAGGACCACTTCTATTTCCATTTTGGCAGCACTGGACATTTTACTCAGGGCCTCGTGCTTGAAAGGGAGGTACTCTACCAATTGAGCTACATGCCCAATGCTTTTGATTTGGTTATTTTTATCCAGACTGGCCTGGACTGCGATCCTACTCTTTGCTGCATAGCTAGGATAACAGGAGCTTGCCACTGTGCCTAGCTTGCTTTCTTCTTTTTTCCTCTTGTGAACTTTTTGTCCCAGCTGTGCCTCAAACCTTGAGGTTTGAAGCCAGGGGCTGGTGGCGAACATCTGAAATCCTAGCTACTCAGGAGGCTGAGATCTAAAGATTGCAATTCAAAGGCAGCCTGGACAGGAAAGTCCCTGAAACTCCTATTTCCAATTAATGACCAGAAAACCAGAAGTGGAACTGTGGCTCAAAGCAATGGAGAGCTGGCCTTGAGCCAAAGAGCTCAGGGACAGTGTCCAGGCCCTGAGTTCAAGCCCCTAAAGCGCCAACAAATATAAATAAATGACTAACCTTGAGGTTCAAGCCTAGCCTCCTGAATTGCTAGGATTACAGGTCTGTGCCACTGGTGACTGGCTTTGCTTTTGTATTTTTGAGACAGTGGCCAGCTGTATAATCTAGGCTGGCCTGGAACTCACTAGCCCAGGCTGGCTTTGGTTCCTATCTTTTTTGTTTTTTTTTTGGTCCGGTCGTGGGGCCTGAACTCTGGGCCTGGGCACTGTCCCTCAGCTCTTCAGCTCAAGGCTAGTGCTCTACCACTTGAGCCACAGCGCCACTTCCGGCTTTTTTCTTTCTGCTTATGTGGTGCTGAGGAATCGAACCCAGGGCCTTGAGCATGCAAGGCAAGCGCTCTACCACTGAGCCACCTTCCCAGCCCATGGTTCCTATCTCTAGTGCTAGGATTACAGTCCTGTGACACCATGGCAGGAAGGGGACTGGAAGGTTTCTAAAGAAAATAAATTTCTGTAATGCATCAAAAATTGGCAGTTGTGGACTGGGAAGGTGGCTCAGTGGTAGAGCTCTTGCCTTGCATGCTCAAGGCCCTGGGTTCGATTCCTCAGCACCACATAAGTAAAAAGCCGGAAGTGGCGCTGTGGCTCAAGTGGTAGAGCGCTAGCCTTGAGCTGAAGAGCTGAGGGACAGCGCCCAGGCCCAGAGTTCAGGCCCCACGACCAGAATATAAATAAATAAATAAATAAATAAATAAATAAAAGAATTGGCAGTTGTTAGCTGGGCAGCTGTGATTGTTTACTTCCTAGCTACTCAGGAGGCTGAGATCTGAGGATCACAATTTGAAGGCAGATAGGACAGGAAAGTCCATGAAACTCTTATTTCGTGATAGAGCGTTAGCCCAGACAAGCCCCCAAAACCGACAAAATGAAATAAAAAGTCAATCCTCTGCGTTATTTTTTACTCCACCTAGGGATCTCCTGAGTCATGCATGCATGCATGGAATGCACATTAGGAAAAATGCTGGACATTGGATCTCTTCCAAGACCACTGGGAAACTTGTCTGATCAACTTTTATTCTCCCTAGTCCAAGCTCTGCTGAGGCCGCTCCGGGCTTCAAGCTCAGCTCAGCTCTAATTCCGCCCTAGGACGCAGCGGATCAGTTTGTCCCCCACTCCTCCCACACTCCGGTAACGGCGGGTGCACGCTTTGCTCCTCGGGAATGCTGACAAAGCCAAGTTTCCCCTCCGGGGAACCACCGCTGGGCCCGGGGGGGACTGGGGGTCCCTTGCGGCCAGGCGTCCCTTCCAGCGAGCCGGCCGGGTCTGCGGGGGTCCCGGCGCTGCGCGGAGACACCGCCTCCAACTACGGGAGACAAACCCAGTCTGGCTCCACACCCGCCTCTCCCGGACTGGCCAAGTGCGGGAGGGCTGGCCCGCGGGGCGTCGCGGGAATAGTGGGCGCGGGCCCGGGCCTCCCCGCGGCCAGGAGGAAGACACGTGCGCGGGGCGCGCGGCTCCGCGGGGCGGCGCGGACTACACGTCCCAGGGGGCGTGGAGCGAGGCGGAAGAGGCGGGCCGGGGGCGGCCGCTGCGGGACCCCGTTCGGAGGAGGCGCGGGCGGGCCGCAGGCGGATCGCCGGGCCTCGCGCAGGAGACATGTCCGCGGGTAGCAGCTGCAGCCAGACCCCGAGCCGGGCCATCCCCGCCACCCGCCGGGTGGTCCTCGGCGACGGCGTGCAGCTGCCGCCCGGGGACTACAGCACCACCCCCGGTGGCACACTCTTCAGCACCACCCCGGGAGGTAGGCGCGGGCTCCGGGGACCGCGTGCGGGCTCCGGGGGCGGCCGGGGCGGGGGGCGATCGGGAGGCGCGCGGAGGGCTGGACGGAACTCCGGCTTGTGGGTGTCACAGGCAGCGAGGGGCGCGGAGGTGGCCGTCCCCTTTGCGTGCCTTCTGGGTGTCCGGGAGCGTCGTTCGGGGCCGGGCTGCAAAATTGTCCCATTAATGTTCCTCGTTCTGGGAGAAGCAGCCTCTCCACGCACGCGGACGTGCGCCCTCCCTGGACCGCCGCGTGCCCAGGCTGCCGGCCCTGGCCAGCGCTCAGGGCACCTCTGAAGAGGGGAAGGGGGTCGGGGGATCCGGGTGCCCCAGCCATCAAGGGAAGGCGTGGCCTGCAGCAGCGGGCACTCTCCGTTGGAATAAAAAAAAAATGTCTCTTGCGGAGCAAGAGAAGCACCTCTAGTTTTGCTTTTAACTAGTTCGCCTTAGCCAGGTGTTCGAGACCGAGGGTTCTCCCTGCCCCAGCGGTGCGCCCCGGGCACCCGTGGTGTGGTCCCCATTTCCCGGAGTGGGGCGTGCAGAAAAACACGTTCTCCTCCGGGGGGCTGGGGGAGCGCTCCGAGTGCCCGCCCTGGGAGTGGAGGAGGAAGAGGAAGCTGATCGGGGCTGCCTCCGGGAGCCAGGCATTCCTTCCCAGCCCCGGAGCCCCAGCGCTCAGGCGCTGATGAAACTACCCGCCCGTTTGCGTGATGAAATCTCCCTAGCTCCCCGATTCCCCCTCCCACCCCCGCCTTGCCCCACCCTCTTCTCCCTTCTCCCCTCCCCGTAGCGGCTTCCCACGTCTGCGCTCTGTTGGGTGGCGAGGGATGAGGGCCCAGGCGCCGGCTCCCGCCCCGAGGCCAGGCCACATGCTTTATTTTTCTCAGGCAGGAGTCCCACCACCTGCCAGCGCAGCCAGATCCCACTTCCTGAGATCTCTGTTGTCCTGGCCTGTCTCTCAAAATGTACAGAGCACTGTGCCGAGGCCCCAAAGCTTGACCGCTTGTCTCTTGTGCATTGTTTTCCCAGATTGAACACGGTAGATCAGGGGGAATTGGGCACTTTTATTAGAAATGATCCAAGGGTATGGTCCCAGCGATCTGCACACCCCATCTTCGCCTTTTGGAGTTGTGCCTCTCCCCGTGTCTCATCCAGATGGCTTTAGCAGAACTTTTCCTGTCATTATTGGAGTTCTTAGTGAAACTGTGAATCTCTGAGGTGCGTTCCGAAGCTGGTCTGAAGGCTTTGGTACCCCTATTTTGTCTCCTTGGTTACTGGATGGGGATAGAGGGGTTGGTCGGATGTGGCAATAGACAGGTATGGTTTTGTAGAGAATTCTGATCCACTTTTGCACTTTGGACTGGAAATGAGTGGTTGGCAGACCCTAATAAGAACCTCTTCCCTTTGAAGGCTTTTAGGAGCGAACTAGGCTTGTACCCAGAGTGTAACATTTAGTTTTGAGGGAACTGGGAGGAGAGCTAGCAGTGCCAAGGAGCTTGGTGGAGCACACAATTCCTATATAACTGGTAGATATCACTGGGCTTCATTTGGCTCCACCCAGACCTGGAATCTTTCACCAAATCGCATCTCACCTATCCTTATGCGGGCAGAGAAGCCTGACTTAATGAGAAGGGGTCTCACACTGGCCAGTTTTCAGTATGTTTAGGGATTTGTTATTATTAGCACATATACTAATTGTACACTAGTGTGTCATTGAGCTACTTTCCATACCTGCATATGGTGTACTTTGATCACATTCACACCCTCTATATCTAATCCAGTTCCCTCCACCCTATTTAAATGTAGATTTTGATTTTGTGAGTTTGACTGGAACCTAATGCGCTTTTTGGATAGCTCTGTCTACCACTTTTTTTTTTTTTTGGTCAGTCCTGGGGTTTGAACTCTAGGGCCTGCGTGCTGTCCCTCAGCTCTTCAGCTCAAGGTGAGCGCTCTACCACTTGAGCTACAGTGCCACTTCCGGTTTTCTAGTGGTTTATTATAGGAGTCTCACGGTCTTTCCTGCCTAGGCTGGCTTTGAACCTCGATTCTCAGATCTCAGCCTCCTGAGTAGCTAGGATTACAGGTGTGAGCCACCGGCGCCTGGCTTCTACCACATTCTTAACTCCCAGGAATTCTAGTTATTTTCCATGACTTCTTTCACACTTGCAGACCTCAGGAGTGTGGCAAAAGTGGTGATTCTATCAAAGTAAAGAAGTCTGCATGGCTTACTTGTGAGGCTGTCAGCTCCTAAAAAAAATTGCAAAATCACTCCGGCCTGGAATGGCTAGGTACACCTAGCTGCAGAGAAGCAGTAATTTGTATGCCTATTTGATTGTGTGTATGTGCTGCCCCTGAACATTTTTGCTCTATGCTGGCAGTTTACCACTTGAGTCACACTTCTACTCCCCCCCCACTTTTTTTTTTTTGGTGGTGGTGGTTAATTGGAGGTAAGAGTCTTACAGACTTTCCTGCCCGAGCTGGTTTAAACCATGATCCTCAGATATCAGCTTTCTGAGTGCCTGAGATGATAAGCATGAGCCACCAGTGCTCTGCTTGTTGTTTGTTTTTGTTTTTTTATTTTGTTCCCACACATAGCTGCAATAGAATTTATTCTTGTTGTTTGCATGTATATTTCAATCTCCAAACAACAGGACTTTAATATGAATTGATCAGAAGCCAATCTTCTGCCTCCTCTGTTAACCTTCATAATCCCAGCTCCAGGTTAGATGTTTGACTCTGAAGTCTACTGGGTTTGCTTGGGTGTTAGTCATACCTAATGACCTGTATCTGGGTGAGTTTAATGTAAGGTAAGCAGGTAGGGCTGCAGGTGTTAATGGCACCCTGTTTTGTTAGACAAACAAAAGTCTGTGCCCAGGAAGCTGACTTGGAGCAGCTGCCAAGTCTGGAACCTGCAGGATAGGGAAGAGGGAGAGGTAGGCTGGACACTGAGACCAGAGCTCAGGATCTAAGGCCTCAGTCACACAGGAGAGAAGTTACTGCTTAGAATAGGAACAGGTTAAAAGAGCGTGGACATTGAAACAGTGTGGGAAGAAGGATGGTTCCTGTCTCACATTGATCTGAGCTTCCTTGTAAAATGTTTAGAACATTTTGTACAATGTTCCCCATTTCAGAATGATCCAACTGGGGGGAGGCACCTCAAACTCTAATGCCCAAGCCTTCTTTTTTTGGGGGGAGGGTTGTTGTTGTGTGTGTGTGTGTGTGTGTGCGCGCGCACGTGTGTGTGTGTGTGTTGTTGATCATGGAGCTTGAACTCGGGCCTGGGCACTGTCCCTCGCTCTTCAGCCCAAGGCAAGCACCCTACCAATTGAGCCACAGCTCTACTTGCAGTTTTCTGGCAGTTAATTGGACATAAGAGTCTCAGGGACTTTCCTTTCCTGGGCTGGCTTTGAACTACGATCCTCAGATCTCAGCCTCCAGAGTTGCTAGGATTACAGGTGTGAGCCGGTGGCTTCTTGTTTTTAAAGTATTTGTCATATTGATGCTTGGAAGACAAGAGTGTCCTGGAGGCCATACTTCAAGAGTACTCTGGTGGGCTGGGATTTCAGTGACAGATCTTTTGCCTAGCCTGGGACGGACCCTGGGTTCAACCTCCAGCACTAGAAAGAGAAAAGCATGCTCATTGTTGGTGTAAGGGAAATATGTTGGCTATAGGATATAAATATTCAGTTAAAAGATGAATACATTCACTGGGCATCTGTGGCTCACACCTGTAATCCTAGCTACTGAGGAAGCGGAGATCTAAGCACTTTGGTTTGAAACCCAGCCACTTCAGGAAAGTCCTTGAGACTTATCTCTAATCACCAAAGAGCAGAAGAAGAGGTATGGTTCGAGTGGTTAGAGAGACAGCCTTGAGGGAAAAAGCTAGGGATAGAACCCAGACCCTGAGTTCAAGGCCCTGTCCAGGCACACACACACAAAAACAATAACTTCTGGACATCTAGTGTTCAGCACGGTGAGTACAGTTACTAGTAGTGCAGTAGCTCAGGAAAGTAAACATTGGCAAAATCCTCACTTATACACATGTAACTAGTATGGTTATGATTGCCATAATTAATATGCTGGTCCAGTCAGTCATATATACAGTACTTTGGTACTTTATATCAATAGATACAGATAATCATATAACAGTGTTTACAGTGTGACATTAAAACATGTACACTTTGAATATATGCTGCTCCCCTCCCCTGCTCCCAGCAAGGTCTTACTATGTAGCCCAGACTGGCTTCAAACTCTTAACTCCTGTAACCTCAATCTCCCAAAGGCTGGGTTACAGGCAAGTACCATCATGCTCAGCTTGAATCTATGCGATGTTGTCAGTTATCCCTCAATAAAGCTAGAATATGGGGCTGGGAAGGTGGCTCAGTGGTAGAGTGCTTGCCTTGCATGCATGAGGCCCTGGGTTCGATTCCTCAGCACCACATAAGCAGAAAAAGCCAGAAGTGGCGCTGTGGCTCAAGTGGTAGAGTGCTAGCCTTGAGCTGAAGAGCTGAGGGACAGTGCCCAGGCCCAGAGCTCAGGCCCCATGACTTGCAAAAAATAAAAAAAGCTAGAATATGAAGATTATAAACATCAGGAGTATATTTATGGGGATAGGAAGGTAGCTTAGTGGTAGAGTACTTACCCATCATGCATGAAACCCTGGGTTCAGTTCCTCAGTACCACATGAACAGAAGCTAGAAGTGGTGCTATGGCTCAAGTACTAACCTTGAGCAAAAGAAAAAAAGCTGGGGTTGGGAAGGTGGCTCAGTGGTAGAGTGCTTGCCTTGCATGCATGAGGCCCTGGGTTCAATTCCTCAGCACCACATAAGCAGAAAAATCCAGAAGTAGTGCTGTAGTTCAAGTGGTAGAGCACTAGCCTTAAGCTGAAGAACTGAGGGACAGTGCCCAGGCCCAGAGTTCAGGCCCCATGAACGACCAAAAAAAAAAAAAAAAAGATCAGGGATAGCACCCAAGTCCTAAGTCCAAGCCCCAGGACTTGAAAAAAAAAAAAGTGTATTTATTTGTAGCATGAAATTATTAGATAGACAACTCCCTGTACTTAGGATATAGCCCATTGGACTTGCTTGTTCTTGTTTTGTGTGTGTTTATTTTTTTCTATGCTGGGGGTCAAACCCAGAACCATAGGACTTGTTTGAAAAAGTGAGAACTTTTCACTCTGTGCATGGTCACCCTAATGAGTTCACAGTCTAATTATGCTACATAGACAAAGATTTTAATAGCTTTTAGAGGTTTGCATGTTTTGTTTTTTTTTTGTTCCTCCCCCCCCCCCCCCTCTTTTTCAGTAGTCCCCAAGGCAAGTCAGAGTTTGGTTTTTAAAAAAAAGTTTCCTTGGGGGGCTGGGAAGGTGGCTCAGTGGTAGAGCGCTTGCCTTGCATGCCTGAGGCCCTGGGTTCGATTCCTCAGTACCATATAAGAAAAAAGAAAAAAGCTGGAAGTGGCGCTGTGGCTCAAGTGGTAGATCGCTAGCCTTGGGCTGAAGAGCTGAGGGACAGCGCCCAGGCCCAGAGTTCAGGCCCCACGACCAGCCAAAAAACAAAACAAAACAAAAAATTTCCTTGGGACTGGAATGTGGCTTAGTGGTAGAGTGCTTGCCTAGCATGTATGAAGCCCAGGGTTCAATTCCTCAGCACCATATAAACAAAAAAGCTGGAAGTGGCCCTGTGGCTCAAATGTAGGCTACTAGCCTTGAGCAAAAGAAGCTCAAGGACAATGAGTAGGCCCTGAGTTCAAGACCCAGGACTGGCAAAAAAAAAAAAAAATTCATTACCAAATTCGTTGGAAGTTTGAAGACAGAATAGAACTATAGGGCTGGGAAGGTGGCTCAGAAGTAGAGTGCTTGCCTTGCATGCATGAGGCCTTGGGTTCGATTCCTCAGCACCACATAAGCAAAAAAAGCTGGAAGTGGTTCTGTGGCTCAAGTGGTAGAACACTAGCCTTGAGCTGAAGAGCTGAGGGACAATGCCCAGGCCCAGAGTTCAGGCCCCACTGCCAAAAAAAAGAATAGTAATATATTCATCTATTGGCATAAAAGTACTAAAATATTTTCTCATTTGAGCCTTTTCTTTAATGTTACAGAAAATGGATTAAGAAAAAGGAGCAATATGTGTGTGTGTGTGTGTGTGTGTGTGTGTGTGTGTGTGTGTGTGTGTGTATGTGTGTGTGTGTGTGTGTGTGTATGTAGGTATGTATTTTTAAAGGATTGTCTCTGGAGTTAATAGCTTTTAGGTTTTTGTTTTTGTTTTTTTCCTGATCCAGTCATGGTGCCTGAACTCTGGGCCTGGGCACTGTCCCTCAGCTCTTCAGCTCAAGGCTAGCGCTTTACCACTTGAGCCACAGCACGACGTACGGCTTTTTTTCTTTTTGCTTATGTGGTGTTGAGGAATCGAACCCAGGGCCTCAGGCATGCAAGGCAAGCGCTCTACCACTGAGCCACCTTCCCAGCCCTGGAGGTAATAGATTTTAAAGAAAATGTTTATTTGGTTGGGCACTAGTGGTTCATGCCTGTAATGCTAGCTACTCAGGAGGCTGAGATCTGAGGATCACAGTTCAAAGCCAGCCCAGGCAGGAAAGTTCATGAGACTCTTATCTCCAATTAACCACCAGAAAACCAGAAGTGGCGCTGTGGCTCAAGTGGTAGAACCCTTGCCTTGAGCTGAAGAGCCGAGAGACAGCACCTAGGCCCAGACTTCAAGCCCTACAACCAAGCCCCCCCCCAAATTTTTTGTTTGTACAAAAAATTTGTTCAAATGACAAAGGGATAGCGTGGTCTTCCTCCATTATGATTTTTTTCTTTTTCTTTTTTCCAGTCCTGGAACTTGAACTCAGAGCCTGGGCACTGTCCCTAAGCTTCTTTGCTCAAGGCTAGCACTCTTATCACTTGAGCCACAGAGCTACTTCTGGCTTTTTCTGGTTTTGTGGTACTCAGAATCAAGCCCAGAGCTTCATGCATGCGAGGCAAGCACTCTACCACTAAGCCACATTCTCAGCCCCCTATGCTTCTTATTTTTGTGTTTGCTGAGTAGGCAAGGGTAGATAATTTCTGCCTACCTGCGTTCTGGTGTACAGGGACCCAAGCAACAATGCTGCCTTGTAATCTAATATTTATGCCCATGGAAGCTCATTGAGAAAACCAAAGGATCCTACCTTCCCATCAATCCAGAGAACAGTGATATTGATGGAAATGACTGTATCAGGTAGCTATTGCTATATAACAAGCCATTCCCAACTTGGTAACATAAACGACATTTTTTTTTCTTTTACTTCTGTTTGGCTTTGATATGGTTGGACATTCTTTGCTGATCTTTCCTAAACTGACTCACCTGGTCTCATACAATCAGCATCTAACATCCTCTGGGCTGGGAGGTCCAAGATGGCCCTACCTACAAGTCTGGAGCATTTCTGATCATATTGGTAGATTGCAAGCTCCCTCTGTTCTTTTTGGCTTAAATCTTTAAGGCTAGCTATGAGTTCACCAATACAGCAGTTTCCAAGGCCAGTTAAAGCCCAGGCTTAGATGTTCCATAGTTTCACTTACAAAGTATTTTACTGTCCAGAGCAAGCATGAGAAGCAACTCTGTTTCAAGAAGAGGAGGGTGATCTGGGCACTGGTTGCCACCTGTAATCCTAGCTACTCAGGAGGCTGAGATCTGTTCGAGGATCACAGTTCGAAACCTGCCAGGCAGGAAAGTCCATGAAACTCTTATCTCCAATTAAACACACATACAAATCTGGTATGGCACAAATGGTAGATTAGCGCTAGCGTTGAGCCAAAAAGCTCAGGGATAGCACTCAGACCTTGAATTCATTCCCTAGGACTGGCATTTTTAAAAAAGGAATAGAAGGGGGCTGGGGGCTGGGAAGGTGGCTCAGTGGTAGAGCGCTTGCCTTGCATGCCTGAGGCCCTGGGTTCGATTCCTCAGCACCACATAAGCAAAAAGAAAAAAGCCGGAAGTGGTGCTGTGGCTCAAGTGGTAGAGTGCTAGCCTTGAGCTGAAGAGCTGAGGGATAGCACCCAGGCCCAGAGTTCAGGCCCCACGACCAGACCCCCCCGCAAAAAAAGAAGGGGGCTGGAAAGGTGGCTTAGTGGTAAAGTGCTTACCTCGCATGCATGAGACCCTGGGTTCAATTCCTCAGCACCACATAAAGTGGTAGAGCGCTAGCCTTGAGCTGAAGAGCTGAGGGTCAGCACCCAGACCCAGAGTTCGAGCCCCACGACTGACAAAAGAAAAAAGAAAAAGAACAGAAGAGGAAAGGCAACTGCATTGAATGAGAGGAACCATATGGAAAAGAGGAATAAGAGTTGTGGAGTACATGGCATTAGAAGTATAAAACATCAAAGAATAGTCCTTAGAGGGAATTTGTTGTTAGTGCTGATATGTAGCCAGTAGAACCAGCCACGTATAGAATCCAGAATCACAAGACTCTGAATCAGTTGTTGCTTCAAGAATAGTGACAACCTTCCTGAAAACATTGAGTCATAAGTCCCGTGCCTCATGTTCAAGGCCTGTGTCCAGTATGACATAGCAAACCATATAGATAACCACAAGGCCAGAGCCACTGGGCAGTACATTGTATTGTATCATGCCGTCTCTCACTCCTCCCACCTCGCCTGCCTCTTCCTAGTGTCCTGCTGGCCAGGCCTCAAGAACAGACAGCCCACACTTGGTTTCCTACCCTGCACATCTATTTAATGTCCTGGATTCCCTGGACACTAGTAATTGGCAGGAGTCAAGTTTCTGCACCCAGCAGTCCAAAAGAGGATAGGAGTGAGAATACCAGACTGCAGTTGGTTCAGAGCTTTGGCTTGGAAGCATTTACTGTGTGGAGGTTAAAAACCAGGCCTTCTGCCTTAAAGAGAAATAAAAGGCACTGGTGGCCAAAATTGCAGCCCAGTGGAATATAGTATGATTAGCATATATCAGGCTCCAGGTTCAATCTCTGGCAAAAGAAAAAGATGTAATTGTGTGTGTGTGTGTGTAAATGTGTTTTCTTTTGTTGTTTTGTTTTTTAGAGGCAGGGTCTCCTTGTGTAGTCCAAGTTAGACTTGGCGTCCAGCAGGTTAGGATTACAGGCATGTGTGCCTGGCTCTTATGTTCTTTGGAGTAAAATGGGAACTCTAGTTGGCCTATGATAGTTTGCTGCAACTACCCTAACAAAATACTCTAGACTTGGTGGCTGGCTTTTCTTTTTTCTCTTCTCTTCTCTCCCTTCCTTTCCCTTCCTCTCCTCTCCTGTTTCCTCCCTTCTCCTCCTCTCCCCTTTCTGTATGCAAGTATTTGGGTTTGAATTCAAGCTTTCACTGTCTGTCTTGACTTTTTCCACTCAAGGCTGGTGCTGTACCACTTGAGCCACACCTCTACTTCTACTTTTTGGAGGTTAATTGGAGATAAGAGTCTCATGGACCTTTTCTTCCTGGGCTGGCTTTGAACTATGATCCCCAAATCTCAGCCTACATTTGTGTGTGTGTCTACATTTCCTCTTCTCCTAAGGACACCAGTGAGATTGGGTCAATGCCACCCTTTGGGCCTTATTTGGAGCTTACCTCCAAATATAGTCATATTCTGGTACTAGATGTTGGGCTTTTAACAAATGATTGGGGGGGGGAGTGCAAATCAGCCCACAACCCAATCAGTCCCCATACCCAAGGGGGTACTCAAATGCTGCTTATAAGGTGAGATGAATTTCGGAGTACCTTTGCCACACTGTGCACAGGTGCACTTTGAAGTGTTTGAGGAGAGATGAGAGAGGGAGAAAGCACTTGGCAACCACTGGAAGAATTAGTTATTTTCTTCTGAAAGTCTCTGTAAAAACCTTGTCTTTTCTGCTTAATTTTCAAATAAACTCACCTGTTCCTTCACATGTCAGGACACTAAGGGAGCAACAAGCCCTGACTGGTCACCCCCATTTGGTTATCTAGTAGTTATATAAGATTCCTAGCCCTGAGAAATGTCAGGACTTGGTTCTCTTTGCTAGGCTCATTGGGCCAGAAATGAAGAAACATCTTGGGTTGGGTGGCTCTACTTCCCTCACCAAAATTTACTCTTTGCCAGTCTGTTCTTCTTGAAAAAGACTGCCTAGCCCAATGCTGGAGGCTCACATCTATAATCGTAGGTATTCAGGAGGCTGAGATCCAAGGATCTTGGTTCAAAGACAGCCTGGGCAGAAAAGTCCACCAGACTTTATCTTCAGTTACCTTCAGTTAAATAGCAAAAATCCAGAGTGGAGCTGTGGCTCAAGTGGTAGGGCACTAGCCTTGAGTGAAAAAAAACAAGTGAAAGTTCAAGTACATACACAAAGAAAGATTGCCCAACAAAAAGGCGACCATATGCAGTTCTGGTCCAATGGAATGAGGGGAAGAGGCACAGACCTACAGAAAGACACTGCTCAGAACTGGATTTAAATTCATCCAGAGTATTTATTTAGCACACAGACTACTGCCTTCTGAGCACTAGCATTCAAGCCACTCCACCCTGTGGTGAAATGTTCCCCCTTTCCCTGGAATGGGATCAGCAGTTCTAGGAATTCCATCCTTGTCTCTTGCTTAGCCTGCTGCCTTGTACCGAGGAAGCATGCTCCTGCCAGGGGTGGCCCAGGGGAAAGTGAGGGGCCAAGTTGGCTCCATTTCCAGAGTCACATCCAGCAGCTGAATGTGGACACTGCAGGGGGAAGGGCAACAGCAGGGGTCTCTCCATGAGAACATTCTGTCCTGGATGCAGCTCGAAGTCTGAAGCCTGCTTTAATGTTCTCAGCTGAGCAGTGGAATCCCAGTCTGCATCGCTACTTGTGTTCATTTGTTTTATAGTGCTAGGGGTGGAACCATAGCCCTCAGGCATATAGGTAAGTGCTCATTCCTGGGGCTATAGCTCCTGCCCATGCCTTGCTGGTTTTAAACAGTGGATAATGTTTAAGATTGGCATCAAGGCAGCCTGGGTGGCCTCTGACACTGGGTGTACTCACCTGCAAGTTCAAGTTATTAGCAGTGGGGTGGGGGTGTAGTCAGGCTATGAGCACAATCACATAGTGCTAATGGGTGATGATTGTGATTGCTCTATGTAGCACCTGTGAACATCCAAATGTTTGCCCCTGCAGTACATTTATTTGTGCTCTGTGGCCTCTAAGAAGCTTCCTGTTCAGACTTGTGACTTTTCTGTAGTCCTAGGGCCTGAACTCAGGGCCTGGGTGCTGTCCCTGAGCTTCTTTTGCTTAAGGCTAGAGCTCTGTACCACTTGAGCCACAGCTCTACTTCTGGCTTTTTTTGGGGGGGGGGAGGGTCCGGTCGTGGGGCCTGAACTCTGAGCCTGGGCACTGTCCCTCAGCTCTTCAGCTCAAGGCTAGTGCTCTACCACTTGAGCCACAGCGCCACTTCCGGCTTTTTTTTTCTTTTTGCTTATGTGGTGCTAGGGAATCGAACCCAGGGCCTCAGGCATGCAAGGCAAGCACTCTACCACTGAACCACCTTCCCAGCCCTCTGGCTTTTTTTGATAATTTATTGGAGATAAGAATCTCATGGACTGGGCTGGGAAGGTGGCTCAGTGGTAGAGTACTTGCCTTGCATGCATGAGGCCCTGGGTTTGATTCCTCAGCAACACATTAGCAAAACGAAAAAAAGCCGGAAGTGGCGCTGTAGCTCAAGTGGTAGAGCTCTAGCCTTGAGCTGAAGAGCTGAGGGACAGCACCCAGGCCCAGAGTTCAGGCCCACGACCGAATCCAAAAAAAAAAAAAGAATCTCATGGACTTTCCTGCCCAGTCTGGCTTTCAACCATGACTCTCAGATTTCAGCCTCCTGAATAGCTAGGCGTACAGACCTGAGCCACTGGTGCCTAGCTCACCACTGTTGCCCCTCCCACCTCTCAAAAACAAAACCTTTTTAAATTTATTTTTTCCTGTTTTGGGGATCAGACCTAGGACTTTGTTGCACACAAGGTAAGCACCCTACCACCGAACTGCATACATTCCCAACCTGCAAAGAACCTTGATGCTGTTTTAATTTTGATGCCTTTTTTTTTTGTCAGTCCTGGGGCTTGAACTCAGGGCCTGAGCACTCTTCCTGACAGTGTTTGCTTAAGGCTAGCACTCTACCACTTGAGCCACAGCACCACTTCTGACTTTTTCTGTTTATGTATTACTGAGAAATTGAACTCAGGGCTTCATGAATGCTAGGCAAGCACTCTACCACTAAGCCACATTTGCAGTCCTTAATGTCTTTTTATAGTAGAGAATGAAACTAGAACTTGAGTTGAGGGACTAGTATGTGGTGAACCCTGGTTTAGCCCAGAACTTCTACCTCCATATCTACTATTTTCACATAAGTGCCTGCCAACAATGAGATTTTAAAAATAGATGGCTCATGGCTGTTGTTGTATAAAAGTTCATTCAAACTTGAATGAACCTAGTGCCCTGGAGGACTGTCTGGATTGATTTATGCATTCAAGCAAATGGTCACCAGTACAAATATGTCTTAAGAAAAGCAATTGTCCCTGTATCTAGAGCACATCTGTAGCTAAAGTCCCAAAGGATAGCTGGAAACCAGTGGTTCATACCTGTAATCCTAGCTACCCAGGAGGCTGAGATCTGAGGATTGTGGTTCAAAGCCAGATGGGTCAGGTAAGTTTATAAGACTCTTCTCTCAGTTAACCACCAGTGGAGCTGTGGCTCAAGTGGTAGGGCACTAGCCTTGAGCAATAAAGCTCAGGGACAGTGTCCAGGCCCTGAGTTCAAGTTCTAGGACCAGTGTGTTCACCTGTGCATGCATGCGCGCATGTGCATACACACACACACACACACACACACACACACACACACACACACACACACACACACACACACACACACACACACACACACACACACACCCCTGTTACCAGATAGATATACCCAAGTTCATGCTGGCTCTTGGTTTCTGTGGGCGTGGAAAAAATGGAGGCTGCCATTCCTCCCCAGTCTCAGTTGCTTATTGCCCCTCTGATTGGCCCCTGCTTTGACTTGTAACTTGTTCCTCATGTGGGTGGTACTGAGGAAGCAGCACAGTATGTCATGTTGTGGAATAAACCCAGATGTCCATCAGTGGATGGAATGGATAGGGAAAATATGGTATACATATTGGAATCTTAAGACTTAAAGAAGTAAGTCTTGCTATTTGTAACATAGATGAACTTTAGAACACGAGGCTAAGTGAAATGAGCCACTCACAGAAAACAAATGTATGATCTCACATAGGATACCCAGAGTAGTTGGCTTCAGTGAGATAGAAAGTAAAAGGTGACTTCCAACACTTAGAGGAAGTGAGAATGGGAGCTATTGTTTAATGAGTAAACAGTTGGTTTTGCAAGACACAAAAGTTCTGACGATAATGCTACAACTGATGGCACAGCAATATGACTGTACTTAACACTACTGAACTGCTTACTTCACAACAGTTAAGGCAGTAAATTTTATGTTACATGTATTTTATCACAACTTAAAAATAATATCTGAGTTGGACACCTGTGGTTCACAACTTTGATTCTGACTACTCAGGAGGCTGAGGTGGGAGGATTAAGGTTTGAAATCATTCTGGCAGACAAATTCATTAAGACCCTTATCTCCAATTTACCACCAAAAAAGCTATAAGTGGAACTGTGGCTAAAGTGGTAGAGCACACCAACCCTGAACAAGAAAAACTAAGGTCCATGGATGGGGGGGAATGGAGCTCTCCAAAATACAAACAAATCAAAGACAGTTTCCTACAGGTGAAGAATCTTTGGCTTTTTCCAAGGTCCCAGAGCAATGAGTAGAAACGGACTCACCAAAGTGCATGAATGTCTATCATGAAGCATGCTGAGGCTGCAGAGGTGATGAAAGATGTCAGAGGTACAAGTGAAAGAGGTACATGTTACCTACAAGAGCCAAGTAGGATGCCAGGTCTGATCCCAGCACTCAGGTTGCTGAGGCAGGAAGATTGTCAGTTTGAGGCCAGCTCGAGCTACATAGTGATATATTGGAGGGGGGGAAAAAAAGAAAAGAAAAAAGAGAGAAGAGAAAAGACAGAAGTCAAGTAGGGATCTCTTTCAGTGCTTCTTGGAGCTAAGCTGGGTGCTAGGAGAGCCTGTAAGAGCACTCCTCATCTGAAGAAGCCTTAAGTAGTGGGATGGTGGGCCTCTCTTCGGAAGGTTCTTATTTCTTCCCAATTCCAGGTACTTGAACGATTTTTATTTTCACAGAGTGCTCAAAGCAGGCACTGTTGGCTCCTGGCTATTCAGGAGGCAGAGATCTGAGAATCAAGAAGCCAGCTGGGGCAAACAAACCCAAGAGACTCTAACTCCCAATTCAGCAGTAAGAGACAAAGTAGAGGTGAGGCTCAAATGGTGGAGGACCAGCCTTCAGTAAAAGAGCTAAGAGAGAATAAGAGGCCCAACAGGAGGACCAAGTTATTTATCTTTATATCTCCCTCTCTTCATTGTTTCTATAGTCCTCCAAAGAACAGACAAAGTTCCTTTAAAGAAACAATAGTTGCTGGCCATTGGTGGCTCATGCCTGTAATCCTAGTTACTCAGGAGGCTGAGATCTGAGGATCATGGTTCAAAGCCAACCCAGGCAGGAACATCTGAGCGACTCTTATCTCCAATTAACTACTAGAAAACCGGAAGCAGAGCTGTGGCGATACAAAGAAAAAGAAATTTAGGAAGAAAGAAAGAAAGCCAAGGGACAACCTCCCCCCCCCCTCAAAAAAAAAAAAAAAAAGTTCTGCAGAGGGCTTCGAGTGTAACTCAGTGTTAGAATTCTAGCCTATAAGGTCTTGGGTTCAATCCCCAGCACCACAAAACAAAAGCCACACCCCCTAAGATGCAGAGCTGTGTATAGAGCCCATGAGATGATAATGAGCAGGGCTATTGGCTTCAGCATTGTTGCATTTCTTTCTTTTTTGGGGGGGGGGAGGGGTCCGGTTATGGGGCCTGAACTCTGGGCCTGGGCACTGCTCTTTTGCTCAAGGCTAGCACTCTACCACTTGAGCCACAGCGCTACTTCTGGCTTTTTTTGCTTATGAGGTGCTGAGGAATCGAACCCAGGGCCTCATGCATGCAAGGTAAGCACCACCGAGCCACCTTCCCAGCCCCAGTCTTTTTTTCATTTTAATTTGCATTATACTTTATTTATATATTATGTAATACATGATATTGTAAAATAGAACTTACAGAATATAAAATATATCACTTTGTATATTGAAAAGGAAATAATACCATCAAGAAGATGACGATATCATCAATTAGATTCACTTGCCATATATAGAAGGCAACTATAAAAAGACATACAATGTCAGACAGCTTTTAAATTCTAGCTAGATTCTTTTACTTGTTGGAGGCTTAGGCCTGCTCATGAGAAGGGGAGCAGTCAGCAAATGCTTTGAGGTGTTAAATCAGTATCTTCCTCGTACATTAGAAGCCATGGCAAAACATGGAAACTCTCATTTACCAATACCTCATGCAACAGCTGTCTTCCACCAGGACCTTGGGGTCCACCATCCTCTACTTTAGGAAATGCTCCTTTTTGTGGTATTTAAGCAGTTACACATAGAAGGTCCTGGTTGTGGGTTAGTGATAGGAGAATCATCTAGTGGGACTGGTCTTCACCCTGGAGGGGAAAACTCCTTGTGAAAGGAGAGTGAAGAGGGCAGGAGTGGAAGTGCAGCTCACACATATAGCCCGATCTACTTATGGAGGCTCAGGATTGATGGTCAAAGCCAACTGGGGCCGGAAGGTCTGTGAGACTCTTACCACCAAAAAGCCCCAAATGGGGCTGTGGTTCAAGTGGTAGAGCACCAGCCTTGAGCAAAAAAGCTCAGGGACAGCACCCAGACCCTAAAATCAAGCTCCAAGAGTAGCACCAAAAGAAAAGAAAAAGGGAACACAATGTGTAAACCCAGAAGTGTGAAGCCAGGCAGAGGAAAAAGGTTGGCCCACTGAGGAGCCTGTGTGTGTGTGTGTGTGTGTGTGTGTGTGTGTGCATTTTTTGGTGTTAATTGGAGATAAGAGTCTCAGGACTTTCCTGCATTTTCCTTCCTGGACATCCAGTCCAGCCCTGAAGTCACTCCAAGTGAAGGGGTACCAGGCAGTACAGAGGCAGCCAAGTCCTGCTGTGGCCAGGCTCCAGAGAAGCCTCAATCCTTCTTGGTTCAGATTGTCTAGGACAACCTGCTACTTCTGCTCTAAGAATTGGAAAAACTCGAGGCAGGAAACTCACAGTGACTACTATTCTCCCTGTGCCTTTCTAGGAACCAGGATCATCTATGACCGCAAATTCCTGATGGAATGTCGGAACTCACCTGTGGCCAAAACGCCCCCGAGGGACCTGCCAACCATTCCTGGGGTCACTAGTCCTACCAGTGACGAACCACCTGTGGAAGCTAGCCAAACCCACCTGCCCAACAGCCCAGAAGAAAAGCGGGTGACTGGTGAGTGGCCAGGCCCTGCCTTGGTCCTTTGAAAAAGGAATGCCTGCCCTTTTGGGGGGATTTCAGGCAGGGGGTGAGCCTGACTCTCTCCTACTTCCTATAGCCAGCCTGCCCCTGGAACAAACCCAAGAACCCTCAGAACGCTGATTTGACACCATCAGGCAATGTAATTAGTGCTTATCTAAAATGACAGTGGCATCACAAACTTTCATAAACATGCTCTGTATAATTGTCTCCAGATAATTAGCGCCCTTGTGCAGGAGGCAATTTTTCAAAAGCCTGGTGCACTTGCCCTCTAGGAAATCACATGTTTATAAGATAAGAACTACATCCGGTTACTTCTTGGCGAGTGAGAGTTCTTTAATGGATCATTTATGGAGAGGGGCAGAAACAATGAGCCCTGTTGTCTCTGCGGCTTTGACATTTCACAGCTATGTCCTTCCTGGTATCCCCAATTCTCAGATACTCAGAGCAGTCACCTTGGTAGCAACAAGAGTGAATGTGCCCTTTGTAGCATGGTGACTGGCTAGCCAGAACCTCTGAGCTCTCCTCAGTGGAAGGACAATGCCTAAGCACTTTGATCCTATGGAACCCACTGACCTTTCACCCTGAAGTCCCAGGCAGAAAGCAGCTGGGGCCTAGGGCTCCACCTGCTATGCTGACAGTAGCAGAATCCATCCATCCGGCCCTGCAGGACATGATTCATAACTACTTTGGGAACTCCAGAACCCAAGACAGACAGCAGTTGCCTTTGTCTCCTAGGCTCAGAGGACCTGGTAGGCAGGTGGATATAGGTACCTGCAGAGAACAATGTGACAGATGATTAGTGTGGTCATCTGACATTTGCTTAAGGATACAGTCATTTAGTCACTGTCTCTTACTTCTGGTTTTTTCTTCAAACCTAAGATGCCTTTGAGGATAGAGCTACTCAACACCTGAAACTGCCAAGTCACCACTACCTAAAGGCTGTCACCCCTATTTACACGTTCTTTGCTCCCAGTTTCTAGAGCTGCTTTGACCTGTAACAAAAGTAGGGTTGTCCACACAGTTGTTAGACCAGGATGAGTGGGAGGTGAGATATCTTTTCATTTTGTTTAACTGGATATAAGAAAACAAGGGTCTGCTAGGTATAAGTGGCTCACACATGTAATCCTAGCTACTCAAGAGACAGAGATCTCAGAGAAAAACCCACGAGACACGTTCTTATCTCCAGTTAACCAGCAAAAAGCCAGAAGTGGAGGTGTGACTCAAGTGATAAAGCGCCAGCTTTCAGCTATAAAAGCTAAGTGAGATCACATGGCCCTGATTTCAAGCCCCAATAACCAGCACAGGGGAAAACAAAACAAAAAACAAGAGTTCCGCCCTTGACTCATACTTGTGTACATATAACCAAAGAAGAGACGAGTGTTGTCTCTATTTGAGGGCCCAAACAGGCATCTTACTATCTAGAACCTTGAAACTATCCTTGCCCAGTAGAAAATGACTTGAGACAGTCCCATTTAAAAGCAAAAACAACAACAACAACAACAAAACCACTTCCACAGTATGAATTACTTGGAAATGTTAGTGGAAAAAGAATAGTGACTGAATTATTCAGTTTAAGTGCTTTATTTATTGCAAGGTCAAGCTATTCCATGAGCAATTGGATATATGACTAATAGGGCATATATTTTTGTGTTTGGAGTTGGTTTAAATAGGCACAAGTGAACTAGCTGGGTATGGTGGCACATGCTTGTAATTCTAGCACTTAGGTGGATTAAGGAGGAGGATCACAAGTTCTAGGCCAGCTTGGGCTACATAGCAAGAGCCTACCTGAAAAAAAAAAAGTAAACTTAAAGAGTAGCTAGAGGAAGTGGCGCCGTGGCTCAAGTGGTAAAGCGCTAGCCTTGAGCACAGAGAGGCTCAGGGACAGAGCCTAAGCCCTGAGTTCAAGCCCCAGGATGGAAAAAAAAATGTGGCTTAGTGTTAGAGTGCTTACCTAGCTTGCATGAGGCCCTGGGTTCAATATCTCACTACGACATAAACAAAAAAATAGTAATAAAATTATATTAACAACAACAAAAAAGAATAGCTGGGCTCCTGTGTCACATGTCTATAATCCTGATGCTGAGACTTGGAAAATCAAGACCTAGCCCAGGCAAAAATCCATGAGTCTTTAATCTTAAAAAAATACACTGGTGGTTCACGCCTGTAATCCTAGCTATTTAGGAGGCTGAAATCTGAGGATCATGGTTCAAAGCCTGCCCAGGCAGGAAAGTCTGTGAGACTCTCTTTTTTTTTTTTTTGTCGGTAATGGGGCTTGAACTCTGGGCTTGGGCGCTGTCCCTCAGCTCTTCAGCTCAAGGCAAGATAGGAGTCTCACGGTCTTTCTTGCCCGGGCTGGCTTTGAACCACGATCCTCAGATCTCAGCCTCCTGAGTAGCTAAGATTACAGGCGTGAGCCACCAGCACCCAGCTCCGTGAGACTCTTATCTCCAATTAACCACCAGAAGACTGGAAGTGGTGCTGTGGTTCAAGTGGTAGAGCACTCGCTTTGAGGTGAAGTGAAATGCTCAAGGACAGCACCAAGGCCCAGAGTTCAAGCCCCATGACTGACTAAAAAAAAAAAAGACCCAGCAGTGCTGGGAATGTGGCTTATAGGTAGAGTGCTTGCCCCAGCATTCATGGAGCCCTGGGTTCAATTCCTCAGTACCACATTAAAAGAAAAGGGCAGAAGTGGTGCTGTGGCTCAAGTGGTAGAATGCTAGCCTTGAGCAAAAGAAGCTCAGGGACAGTGAGTGCCCAGGCTCTGAGTTCAAGCCCCAACACTGACAGGGGGCATGATGTGGAGGGGCGGGGAGAGGGAGGGGGGTGCCAGGTAGTAGACCAGCAAATCAGGCACTGGAGACTTATACCTGGAATCCTAGCTACTAAGGAGACAGAGATCTGAGTATCAAGGTTCAAAGCTAACAGAAAAACTCATCTCCAATTTACCAGCAAAAGGCTATAAGTGAAAAGATGCAGGGCTGGGAAGGTGGCTCAGTGGTAGAGTGCTTGCCTTACATGCATGAGGCCCTGGGTTCGATTCCTCAGCACCACATGAAGCAGAAAAAGCCGGAAGCAACGCTGTGGCTCAAATGGTAGAGCTCTAGCCTTGAGCTGAAGAGCTGAGGGACAGCACCCAGGCCTAGGCCCCAAGACCAAAAAAAAAAAAAAAAAGCCAAGAAAAGATGCCTCACGTAGTAGAGGTCTAGCCTTGAACAAAATAGCTAAGGGAAAACATTGAACTCTTGAGTCCAAGCTCCAGTACCCTCACAAATAAAGACAAAGCCAGCAAAAAGCTAGTCTGGAGGCGTGTTGTGGTAGAGTTCTAGCCATGAGCAAGAAAGCTAAGCAAGGGCTCAAAGCCCTGAGTTTCAAACCCTAATACAGACAAGAAATAAATAAATAAAAAGAAAAGTAAAGTCAGGTTGCTCGCTAGTGGTTTACCCCTGGAATCCTAGCTACTTAGGGTGAGATCTGAGGATCTCAGTTCAAAGCCAATCTGGGCAGGAAAGCCCAGGACCAACACAAAAAAATAAAATAAAGTCAAAAGTAGCTATTCATTTGTGTTTTCTTAGATGACTTTTTTTTTTTTGTGGTTGTGGGGCTTCAACTCTGGGCCTAGGTGCTGTCCCTGCACTCTTCAGCTTAAGGCTAGTGCTCTACCACTTTGAGCCACAGCACTACTTCCTGTATTTTTTTAAATTAATTTACTTTATTGTTTAAAGGTGATGTAAAGAGTTCCATAAGTACATGTACAGTCTTTCACTCTCCCAGGCCCTCCCTCCCATCTCTACCTACAAGTTGCTTAGTTTACTCTCATCAGTGTCCAGTAGGCTTCATTGCTGCACCTTTTCAACCTTTTTCTCTTGAGTTCTGTACATTCATTTGTATTTTATTTTATTTATTTATTTATTTATTTTTTAACATACTGTACAGAGGGGTTACAATTACATGGGCAGGATAATGCATACATTTCTTACCAAGCATTGCAGCCTCCTCCTTTGTTTACCCTTCACCTCCCTTCCCAGCCTCCCCCCTCCCCCCCACCCAATCATACCCCCCCTCCCCCCCCCCCCCCCCACCGACATTGTAAAGCTGGTTTTGACATGACATTTTGTACTTCTCATTGTTGCAACAGGTCCACCTGAATCCTTAAACGACTTGTTTGTCCCCGTCTCCTTGTATTTTATTTTTTGCCAGTCCTGGGCCTTGAATTCAGGGCCTGAGCATTGTCCCTGAGCTTCTTTTGCTCAAGGCTAGCCCTCTATCACTTGAGCCACAGTACCATTTCCAGCTTTTTCTGCTTATGTACTATTGAGGAATCCAACTCAGGGCTTCATTCATGCTAGGCGAGCATTCTACCACTAAGCCACATTCCCAGCCTACTCTTTGTTTTGAGGTTGGGAAAGTATATAGCTAGACATGGAAGCTCTAGACTGGAACCTGAGGAGTCCTAGCCAGGATTCCTAACTTAGTTCCAGCTACTTTTGCTCTCCTTAGTAGCATAAGTCTGGCTCCTCCTCTTCTTGTGAGAACAGATTGAGCAAGAAGAAACTCTTAAGCCGTGAGTGTCTTCATTTGCTCCTGGCTTACCCACCCTCTGTCTCTTCTTTCCACAGGTGAAGAGTCACAGTTTGAGATGGACATTTAAGGGACCAGCCATCAGATGGAGCGATGCTTCTGTGCCCCTCAGTCCCTTCTCAGGAGAAGAGTTACACCAGCCAGGCCTAACGAAAGTTACCCTGCTGGGCATTCAGTTGTGGTGTTGGTCACCCAGCCCTACTCTCACTCAGGGCACCCGCTCCCCTTTCCTCTTGTGAACACCAGCACATACCTCCTTGTGCCTCCACTGATGCAGGAGCTGCAACCCCAAAGGGATTGACTCTTGCGTACACCCTGCAGCCATCTTCCAAGACTTGGACAGAGAGGAACTCTTCTGAATGATCATCTGGCTTCTCCAGACCCATCCTCTGGGTGTACCCCTTCTTAGGTTGGGGTACCTGGCAAAGTTCTCCTCCACTTCTTTCCCTAAGATAGGAAATAAAATCCACCTTCACTATAGGGCCAAGTATTTGGCCCTGACTGAGCTCTTTGCAACTCCAAGTGATACCAGCTACTCACTATGTGTTCAGTGCTTGTAATGTAGTTTACATTAATTTCATTTGGTTCTCATACTGATCCTCATATTTGCAGCTAAGAATTCAGACTGGCTCAGGAAAAATGACAACATGTGGGACTTGAGCTCTGGTACTCTCCATCTTATTTTTCAGTGGCAAATTCTACCTCTCTGTCGAGTGACACAGTTAGCTTCCAGCTCATTGCAAGTGAGAGAAAGGGAAATGCTAGTTATTGCTAGTAGGGAGTCTCTTCAGTCCATATATCTCTGATCTTTATTGAGTGATCCCTTTGTGTGAGCTGACATGGGGGTAAGATGAGGCAAGCTCTCCGCCTTAAGGATTTCATTGAAATGTTAAGATTTATTTTCTAATTGTTTTAAAATAAAAAAAAAAGTTAGCTTAAAAAGATTCAGGTTCTATAAAGTTGCTTAGGAATGAGTGGCTTGTGCAAATTTTAAATCCATGCAACGGGAAACTTGGAGTGATCTTGCAGCTGGACTTTGAGTATGGAAGGAGGTAAGTACACAGAGCTCTGAAGATCAGCAGGTCTTGGGGAACCAAGACATCAAGGAGAATTTTTGTGGGTGGGGTGACTTTTACAGGTGGCCATAGAAGGTCTAGATTCGTAAGGGCCTTGAATAGATAGCTGCTGAGAAGCAAACAGGTGTTTCTCATTGCAGAATGTGTTATGGATTGATAACCTTGACCAAGAAAGAGTGGCTGATGCAGACTTGAATAAGCTCTGGGAGCGTAGCACTTGTTAGACTGCTGTAGGAGAACAGACATTCAGTGATCAAGTCTTTGTCCACTTTCAGCAACTGAGTTGGCGCCCCCTGCCCTCCTAAGGACTGTTAAGAGCAGCTAGGATCCGTGTCTGTGGTGGTGTGTGCAGGGAAGAACCCAGCCTTTGGCATATTAGCAACAAACATAGATCCTTTTTCTTTTTTTAGCCAGTCATGGGGCTTGAACTCAGGGCCTGGGCTCTGTCCCTGAACTCTTTCATTCAAGGCTAGTGTTCTGCCACTCGGAGCCACAATACCACTTCTGGCCTTTTCTGTTTATGTGGTACTTCCAGGGTTTAATGTATGCTAGGCAAGCATTCTACCACTAAGCCACATTCCCAGCCCACAGGGCCTTTTCTTTTCTTTTTTTATTAGTTTTTGTCTGTTCTGGGGCCTGAACTCTGGGCCTGGGTGCTGTCCCTGAACTCTTCAGCTCAAGGCTAGAGCTCTACCATTTGAGCCACACAGTGTCACTTCCAGCTTTTTCTGCTTATGTGGTACTGAGGAATTGAACCCAGGGCCTCATGCATGCAAGGCAAGCACTCTACCACTGAGCCACCTTCCCAGCCCCAACACAAGGCCTTTTTCTATGAGCAGAAAAAATGAGGCTGGGCTGGAGCCAGTAAATGCAAACTAAGTTAAATGAGAGCTTCTTGTTTCTCCTGACCTCCCTCAGATAAATTGTTAAAGGATCAGATTTAGTTCCCTTCTTGGTCCTACATTTGTCTCAAGGTTTGTTTACAAGGTAATTAGTTGACTTGTCTACTTGTTCAAGGTCTACAACTCAGTCCTAGTCCCTGGGAAAGGGAAACCTTGGAGATAAGAGCCTGCCGTGGTCCAGCTTAACCTTGAATCCTGAACTGGAGAAAACTTTCTAGGATGCCTATGGTAATGGACACAGTTTGGCCTTTAAATTCTGGCATTAGCATCTTGAGCCTACTGGCGACTTGGACAGATGCCTCATAGGAGGACTAGGATTTTTTTTGTTGTTTATGTGTATGCCAGTATTGGGGCTTGAACTTGAGGCCTAATTAGCTTTTTCCACTCAAGGCTGGAACTCTTCCATTTGCTACACCTCCACTTCTAGCTTTTTGATAGTTAATTGAAGATAAAGGTTTTTCCTGCTGGGGCTGGCTTAGAACTGAGATTCTCATCCTAGATTTGAGGGTTATAAGCATAAAGAACCAGAGTTCACACACACACTAGGAAATACAGTTTTAAGCTATGGTGTGGTCTCCCTGATGGGAGACGAAAGGAGTTAGAAACAGTGAAGGATCACCTCACACTGCCAACAGGCAGTTCTTGTAATTGTCCAACTACAAGGTAGTGACCGTGCTCTGGGTTAAAGGGATGTGAGGTTTGAGGAGGCTTCAGAGGGGAAGTGGTACTTGCTAAAGGTTTTGGTTGAAGCCATTCCTGGGATGGGAGTGGCCTAGGCTACAGCTGCCCTGAGCCCAGCTAAGTTAGAAGGCTATTTGAAGGACAGCCAGCCAGGCACTGGTAGCTCACACCTATAATCCTAGCTACTCAGGGAAGCTGAGATCTGACAGTAGGTGTTCAAAGCTAGCTCAGGCAGGAAAGTCCATGAGATTAATCCTTAATTAGCAAAAAGCTAGAAGCTGTGGCTCAAGTGCTAAAGTGCAAGCCTTGAGGTTAAAAAAAAAACCAAAAAACTTAGGGCTGGGAATGTGGCTTAGTGGTAGAGTGCTTGCCTAGCATGCATGAAGCCCTAGGCTCGATTCTTCAGTACCACATAAATAGAAAAGGTCAGAAGAGGTGCTGTGGCTCAAGCTGAAGTGGTAGAATGCTGGCCTTGAGCAAAAGAAGCTCAGGGACAGTGTCCAGAACCTGAGTTCAAGTCCTAGACTGGCAAAAAGCAAAACTCAGGGACAGACAGCACCCAAATCCTGAGTTCAAGCTCCAGGAGGTGGACATATATGCGTGAGCGCGCGTGCACGCGAGCGTGTGCACACACACACACACACACACACACCCCTGAAGTGGAGTTGGAGAGGCTTGATAGCACTTGATGAAGTCAATTGAAGAGGAAAATGTGTCAGGTTTCACATGTAGGTGAATTATGTGGTATGAGGAATTGTATGAGGGCTTAATGTATGCTAGAAAAGCACTCTACCACTAAGCCACATTCCCAGCCCACAGGGCCTTTTACAATGGACAGAGAAGTGAGGCCAGGCTGGGGCCACTAGAGCAAAGCAACAGTAAATCCCTAGAAGGGATCAGTAAGGAGACAAGGTAAATAGCCAGGAGGTAGGTGATAGCATCTTGAGGAATGTTGCTAGTGGACATTAACGGGATGTAGGGAGCTGAGGTACTGGTGATCCAGCTGCGGGCATCCCTCCAACCAGTGTTCCAGTTAAAGACACCTTTCTATGGGCACCTTCAGCTGTGTGACATCCTGACTTGATGAAGGACCCAAAGACACACACACACACACAAAAAGCATGATTAAATGTGTCAGCAGAGCAGGAAGGATATGGAGGCTGTAGAGAACTCAGGAACAAACACCATCTGGAATGAACCCAGTGTGTGAGCACATTAGTTAGTATATGGTAGGCATTAATGGGTTGGGTAGCCTAGGGTAGAGTCACATGGGATCTTTGCTAGAACAATTGTATGGAATGTCTACTGAATTCCTGGAGGCTTCCATTTTATCTGCATTACCCAGAAATGTAGGAGGTTGGGATTTTTCTTTGTTTTACAGAGTCAGAATTAGGAGTCTAACTCCAAAGCCCTTGCACCTTAAAACACAAAGTTGGGTGCCAGTGGCTCATGCCTGTAATCCTATAGCTGCTCAGGAGGTTGAGATTTGAGGATGGTGGTTTGAAGCCAGCCCCAGGCAGAAAGGTCCATGAAACTTATCTCCAAGAAACTACCCAGAAAAAGCCAGAAGTGGTGCTGTGGCTCAAGTAGAGTGCTAGCTTTGAGCAAAAGAAGCTCAGGGACAGCCTAGACCCTGAGTTCAAGCCCCAGGACTGGCCCCCCAAAAAACAACACTCGTGGGAGGAACTGAAGCCTGGGCTGTTCCAATTTAGTTCTATCAGCAGTAAGGATGTTGGTTGAAAGAGTTCATAGAACAAAGCAGTGACTGGTAGAGGAGGGGCCTCCTCAGTCATTCAGATGTCTGGAGAGTTGCTTTGAGCTAGGGGTTTGGCCTGGAGGGAGTTAAGGGAATGAAGGACTGCTAGGTTTTTTTTAAGTACTATGGATATTGGTGTACAGTGGATGTGGTGTAATGTCTTTTTTTTCCCCTCTGGGGTTTGAACTCAGGACTTGGGCACTGTCTGAGCCTTTTCTCTCCAGGCTAACACTCTTGCCACTGAGCCACACACAGCTCTACTTCCAGTTTTCTGGTGGTTAATTAGCGAAGACTCTGGCCTTTCCTGCCTGAGCTAGCTTGAAACCTAGATTCTCAGAGCTCAGCTTCCTGAGCAGCTAGGATTACTGGGGTGAGCCACGCTCTCCTGGCTCTGGTGTAATGTCTTTATGGGTTGGTGCACAGGTTCTCATTGTGAAATCACAAGCCTGGATTCTTGGAAATAAGGTGCGGGTTCTCTCTCTCCCCCCCTCCCCTCCTCTCTGCTTTCCTCTCCTTTCTCCCCCCTCCCCTCCCCTCCCTCTTCTCTTCCCTCCCCTCCCTTCCCCTCTCCTCTCCTCTCCTTTCCTCTCTCTCCCAGTCCTGAGGCTTGAACTCTGGGCTTGGGATCTGTTCTTGAGCTCCTTTTGCTCAAGGCTAGTGCTCTACTGCTTGAGCCACAGCTCCACTTCTTCCGGCTTTTTCTGTGATTAATTGGAGATAAGTGTCTCAGGGACTTTCTTGCCTGGGCTGCAATCCTCAGATCTCAGCCTTCTGAATAGCTAGTATTACAGAGGTGAGCCACCAGCCACTGGCTTAGGTGCAGAATTTTTCATGGCAAATCTACCCTTAAGCAGAGGGCTTTGCTATAAGACCAGCAATCCTGTGCGAACAGCCAGTATCCCAGTGAAGGAGTAAACAACTCTTTCTGGAATTGACTAGAACAAAGAAAAAGCCTTTCTCTGTAGGGGGTGTGCTTGAGAAGGAAACCTTTCCCGTAGATTGACTGTGGCCAGGCAGCATCCCTGAAGATGTTTTTCTTAGGTTTCATACCATCCAAAGAGTATAAATGGAATTGTTCCTGAAAGCGGGAGGTGGGGGGGCACCATGGATCACAGAAAAGTGGAAGTGAATCTCTTCCCTAGAAAACTGGGAATAAGAAGCTGTGTTTTGCCAGAAAATTCTGAAGTTGTTTTCAGTGTCCAGTTACCTGACTACTTGGTGCTGCCCCCTACCGGGAAGTTTGTTATTACCAGGGAAGGCAGCATGCTTCCCATAGTGAAGATGCCTGAAGATGCCAGGTGAATTCACAACCTAAGTACTATTTCTCTAAATTTCTCCTCTTTTTTTTTCTCTCTCATCTCTCTTTCCCTTCACCTGCCAGTCCTGAGACTTGAATTTTTGGCCCTCAGATGTTAGCTTCCAGACTAGTTAGGATTACAGGCCACCAGCACCTAGCTTTTAAAAGAGTATAAGGGAAAAGTTTCCCAGGCAGTGACCAGAGTTGTATTGTGGGCAGAACCAGGGGTAGCACAGAATACTTCCAAGCTCCCCAGACCTGGTTTGAAACAAGCTAGTGGGGCTAGGAAGGTGGCTCAGTGGTAGAACGCTTGCCTTGCATGCATGAGGCCCTGGGTTCGATTCCTCAGCACCACATAAACAAAAAGAATAAAAGCCGGAAGTGACGTTGTGGCTCAAGTGGTGGAGCGCTAGCCTTGAGCTGAAGAGCTGAGGGACAGCGCCCAGGCCCAGAGTTCAGGCCCCACGACCGGACCCAAAAAAAAAAAAAAAAAGAAACAAGCTAGTGATGACCCTGCATTCCATGGGGCCAATGTAACCATGCCATATTGTATTCTGATTCACACCCAGGTCAGCTGTAATGCTTAGCTTCTTCCACCAAGAAACTCCAATTAGGAGCAAAGTGCTCTAGTTCTTTTTAACAAGAGAATTTAAACCTTTCCCTGGTTGCTTTATACTAACACGAGAGCGGAGAAACTGCTTTCCAAAATTAGGATTCCAGTGGTAAGAAACTTCATGTCTGCTAGATTCAGACATGCATTGGAATCACCAGTATAAACACAGTTATCATTCAGATGCTCCTTCAGCTCATGGGGGAGTTTTGTCTTCTGGATCACCAAAGCACCAGCCACAAAGCCCATGTGCCACTGTTTTCTGCCTTCTGAGCCAAGCCACTTACCCTTAAAGGACATCAGCATGCTGGGGTGTCCTGAATAGTGATGGTGATATACAACTATTACTTTAAAAAAAAATTAATTATAAATTGCATAGTTTGGGGCTGGGAAGATTGCTCAGTGGTAGAGTGCTTGCCTTGCATGCTTGATGCCCTGGGTTCGATTCCTTAGCAACACATAAGCAAAAAGAAAAAAGCCGGAAGTAGCACTGGGGCTCAAGTGGTAGAGTGCTAGCCTTGAGCTGAAGAGCTGAGGGACAGCGCCCAGGCCCAGAGTTCAGGCCCTACGACCGGACAAAAAAATAAATAAATAAATAGCATAGTTTTGCCAGGCATTGGTGGCGCACGCCTATCATCCTAGCTACTCAGAAAGTTGAGATTGGAGGATCACAGTTCAAAGCCAGCCTGGGCAGGAAAGTCCATGAGACTCAACTCCAATAAATAGAAAACTGGAAATGGAGCTGGGGCTCATGCAGTAGAGTACTTTCCTTGAGCTGAAGAGTGCAGGGGCATTGCCCCAGCCTGATGTTCAAGCCCCATGACTGACAAAAAAAATAAATTGCATAGTTTTGTTCTCTATACAACATAGAATGATCAAACCAAACAAATTAACACACTCAGCACTTTAAATACTTAATTTTTTTTGTTGTTGACAGTGATACCAGAGTTTTAGGACATTGTACAAAGATTACAAGGTAAAGTACTTTAATCTTTTCTCAAATCTTTATCTTTTTGTTTTTGGAGACTTATCTCATTGGGGCTTGCATGTTATAAACATGCATTGAATTATCATAATTGTAAGGTGTATTAAATAGCTAGGTTTCATTAGGTAGCTGATGAAGATAGCATACACTATTCAGGCAGGAAAAGTTTATTGAACTGCCGTCCCCACCATGCATGGTGGAGAGGGCTGGTTGAAAAAGGGAGATCCAGGGGCGGCGAGTCGGACACCATGGCTCGAGCCGCGACGGCAGCGGCGGCGGCGGCCGGAGGCGGCGGCGCCACCTCCTCCTGCTGCTCGCCCCGGCGGTGATCGGAGCGAGCGGCCGCGGTTCCCCCCCCGCCCCACCCCTCGATGAGACTGCTGGCATCCTGGCTGTGCCTGAGCCTGGCGTTGGTGTGGCTGGCGCGGAGGATGTGGACGCTGCGGAGCCCGCTCAGCCGCTCCCTCTACGTGAACATGACGAGCGGCCCCGGCGGGCCGGCGGCGGTGGGCGGCCGGAAGGAGACGCACCAGTGGTATGTGTGTAACAGAGAGAAGTTATGCGAGTCACTTCAGGCCGTCTTTGTTCAGAGTTACCTCGATCAAGGGACACAGATCTTCCTAAACAACAGCATTGAGAAATCCGGCTGGCTGTTCATCCAGTTATATCACTCTTTTGTGTCATCTGTTTTTAGCCTGTTTATGTCTAGAACGTCTATCAATGGGTTGCTAGGAAGAGGCTCAATGTTTGTGTTTTCACCAGATCAGTTCCAGAGACTACTTAAAATTAATCCGGATTGGAAAACCCACAGACTGCTTGACTTAGGTGCTGGTGATGGAGAAGTCACAAAAATAATGAGTCCTCATTTTGAAGAAATCTATGCCACCGAGCTTTCAGAAACCATGATCTGGCAGCTGCAGAAGAAGAAGTACAGAGTGCTTGGTATAAATGAATGGCAGAATACAGGCTTCCAGTATGACGTCATCAGCTGCTTGAATTTGCTGGACCGCTGCGATCAGCCCCTGACTCTGTTAAAAGATATCCGAAGTGTCTTGGAGCCAACTAGAGGCAGGGTCATCCTAGCTCTGGTTCTGCCCTTTCATCCTTACGTGGAGAACGGTGGCAAGTGGGAGAAGCCATCAGAAATTTTGGAAATCAAGGGACAGAATTGGGAAGAACAAGTGAACAGCTTGCCAGAGGTGTTCAGAAAAGCTGGCTTTGTCATCGAAGCGTTCACCAGACTGCCCTACCTGTGCGAGGGCGACATGTACAATGACTACTACGTCCTGGACGACGCCGTCTTCGTCCTGAAGCCCGTGTGACCCCGCGGGCGCCCAGCCCTGCAGTGTGCACGCCCAGAACCTGCCCTCCGGAAGAGGGGCTGCGCGCAACCGGAAGCCCCCGGAGGACCGTCGGTGCTGCCGTTCTCAATACCATGTAGGAATTTTAAAAGCCAAAATACTAATTATTTCTTTGTAGTGTGTAAAAGAAACGTTTTTTTTTTAAAAAACAAAACCAACAAAACTCAACTCTTTGTGGATTTTTATCAGCTCTCTACTCAACTAGGGCCACCATCCAATGCAGGCCACACTCCAATGATGATGGAAAATATTTTTTTATACGGAATTGCTGTAGGGACTCATTCCCAGCAGAAGCAATAGTCACTACTTCATGGAGCCAATAGATGGATCGTTTTTAATAAAAGGAAGACTGGCAATAAAGCTGTCCATTCAGTTCCAAATGCTGGTTATAAGGTATAGCCACTGAGAATAACTCTTTCATGTTTAGAAACTCTTTCTGTTATTATTCAAGAAAATGTTTTTAATCATGCTAATAAACTTTTTTGGAGACGAAAAAAAAAAAAAAAAAAAAAAAAAAAAAAAAAAAAAAAAGGGAGATCCACCCCTAGGTCAGGACTTATCTAGGCCAGGGACAGGAAGAGGTGTGGCCACACTGGATCTGGATGTGACCTCAGGGCCTGGGACCAGCCAATGTCAGATGGAATGCCAGGGGCCGCCCAGGATGTAACCTAGCAGGAGGGGGAAGTGACTGCTTCCAAGTGTGCCAGTTTCCTAGGTAACAGATACTGGGTGGAAGCTTAGCCAAGAGGTAGGGAGCTGTCTGCACAGTGCCTGCATGGCTTGGGGCAGATCTTACAATAATGTCCTCCATGAATATGAAAATATGTCTCAATGAAAATGATTGAGCCGGGCACCAGTGGCTCACACCTATAATCCTAGCTACTCAGGAGGCTGAGATCTGAGGAAGGAGATCTGAAGCCACCCTGGGCTGGAAAGTCCTTGAGACTCTTATCTCCAATTAATCACAGAAAAAGCTGGAAGTGGGAAATGGACTTATGGCTCAAGTGGTATGGCAGTAGCCCAAGCCCACAGTTTGAGCCCCAGAACCAGCAAAACTTTTAAAAAGTAATAAAAGTAAAATAAAATGTGAAGCCAGGCCCTGGTGGTGCATGTCTGTAATTCTAGCTACTCAGGAGGCTGAGATCTGAGATCCAGGTGTGAAGCCAGCTTGGGGGAGGAGAGTCTGTGAGACTCCTTATCTCTAATAAATTACTCAGAAAAAACTGGTAATGCTGTTGTCTCAAGTGGTACAAGCACTAGCCTTGAGCAAAGCAAGCTCAGGGACAGCTCAGGCCCTGAGTTCAAGACCCTGGACTGGCACCCAAGAAAACAAAACTGGACATGCTAAAACTGCCACAATAATCAGTATTTGTGCTTGGAGGGAGATACTTTTGTGGATCCTACTTCTCCTTGAAACATCAGTTATTTAGCACAATTCAAAGAATAATCTACCAGCTGATCATTCGTTTCTTCAATTTTGTGGAAAACATAAATGATTGAGAAATGAGGAACCAAAATATCTACCCGTTTCCAGCGGTTTAGTCGGGTGCCCTAGAGGTTCCTACAACAGATCACACAGTCAAGAGGTCTTGGACTTTTTGGTACTTGTTCTTTTTGGTAACGTTGAAGGATAAAGGATAGCGTCCTGGTTCCAGGAACTCGGTGGCGGCGGATCCACACCGGTGCGGGCGCCCACGTCCCCGGGCTTCCTTTGCTCAAGGCTAGTGCTCTACCACAGCACTACTCCGTTTTTGTTTCTGAGTCATTTACCGGAGGTAAGAGGGTCTCTCAGACTTTCCTCCCCAGGCTGGCTTCACACCTGGATCCTCAGATCCCAGCCTCCCTCCTGAGTAGCTAGGATTGGAGGCGTGAGCCGCCAGGGCCTGGCCTCACCGTCTTGATTGCTTGATTTTAAGCTCTGCTGGTCCTGGGGCTCCGGCCGCGGCTTGCTGGGGCACTGTCCCAGGCAGGCGCCGCGGCTATGTGACCGCAGCATCTCCCCTGAACCTGTGCTGTGGTAAATGCCACAGGAAACCCACCTCACCAGCCGTCCTCCCCCACACTGGGTGACAAGTCGCCGCGACGGCGGGGCTCCCACCTGGCCTTAAAGCGGGCTTGCATGGAACCGCCATTTCTCAACGAGCGGTGGGGGACCCACCAGCGGCCTTTACCACTTGAAGACTACACAGTGCCAGGCGGCAACTCGCGCGAGACTGAGGTAGTACTCTCGCGAGAAGCCTGGCAGGCGACAGTGATGGCGGCGGCGGGAACCGGACCCGGCCCAGGATCGGGTACCGGGCCGGGCCCAGGCGCAGCGGCAAATGCAAACACAACAGAAGAGGGAGAAACGAAGCCAGTGGCAGCGGCGGCAACCGCTCCGGCTGGAGAGGGACCCTCGGCGGCGCCCGCGACGGAGCCCAGCTCGGGAGAGGCGGAGAGCGGGTAAGCCGTCCCGCTGCCGGGGAGAATCCCCCGAGGGAGGCCCGCCTCCCCCACGGCGGAACGCCGCGGCTCTCGGGGCTCTCCCGCCCTTCTCGGAGCCTAGGCCTGGGCCAACGGCTCGCTCGCCCTGCCCCCTCGGGGCCGTAGCCCCGCCCGCCGCCGGCCCCGCCCCTCTGGGGTGACCCAGGCCACGCCCCCTTCCGCACCTTGGGCGGCCGGAGGTGAGCGTGACCGGCTGCGGGCCGCGTCTCCGGCCCTGGCTTTTGCGCCCACGTTGAAGGTGGGTGGCTCCCTGTGCTAGCAGGACCTTCTTAAATACCCCAGCGGAGAGACCACTCCACAGTGCCAGGCTGGACAGTGACAGTCCCGCTGATAGACGCCGAAGGGGCGAGCCGCAGCTGCGGATCTGCAAGGACCGGCTACAACCCGTGTAGACGTGTCCCTAAGAACCCAGTTAACTTCCCCGCGTCTGTCCCGACTGTGTTACCGCAGATGTTCTGACGAAAACCCTGGGCCTCCAGTCCAGAACCGGCATAGCTGAAAACGCTGTGTGCTCTTGAAGTTCACCTGGGTTGGAGTGATAATCTTTGGGAATTTAGGCATGGTGAGATCTCTTTCTTGAAGATTCTTAAGTGCTTTCGTTACAGGGATGCAAACTCGGTTGATGTAAGTGGTGGTGTGGAGACAGAATCTTCTAATGGAAAAGATACACTAGTAAGTATTTCGTTTTGTATGTTCAAGGCAATCTAGGGGGGTTTTTTTGGTGTTTTTGTTTTGTTTTGGGTTTTTTTGTTGGTCATGGGGCTTGAACTGTGGGCCTGAGCGCTGTCCCTCAGCTCTTCAGATCAAGGCTAGCACTCTACAACTTGAGCCACAGCACCACTTCCAGCTTTCTGGTGGTTTATTGGAAATAGGAGTCTCACGATCTTTCCTGCCCAGGCTGGCTTTGAACCGCCATCCTCAGATCTCAGCCTCCTGAGTAGCTATGATTACAGGCGTGAGCCACCAGCGATCGGCAGTTTGTTTTTTTGTTTTTTTTTTAATTAAGTGAACTATAATCACATCAATTCATTTGATTCTCCAATTGCTCTCTGGCTACAGGAAGGTGCTGGGGATACTTCAGAGGCGATGGATACTCAGGCTGGCTCCGTTGATGAAGAGAATGGCCGACAGTTGGGAGAGGTAGAATTGCAGTGTGGGATATGTACAAAATGGTTCACAGCTGACACCTTTGGCATTGATACCTCGTGAGTACATTTCCTGGTCTTGAAAGAATTGCTTTATAAAATCAGTTTCAACGTGTCCAGAAATTCAGTACTAGACAACATAAATACCTAGTTATTTCCTTCCTTCTAAGCCTTCATCAATAAATAGGGTGTTGTACAAGGAATTGTTTTTAGTCCTGAGGGAACAGCCCTAATAGGTACAATGATGGGTATTGTCCCTATTTTTTTTGTTTTGTTTTTTTTGGGTCCGGCCGTGGGGCCAGAACTCTGGGCTTGGCGCTGTCCCTCAGCTCTTCAGCTCAAGGGTAGCGCTCTACCACTGGAGCCACAGCGCCACTTCCGGCTTTTTTCTTTTTGCTTATGTGGTGCTGAGGAATCGAACCCAGGGCCTCGAGCATGCAAGGCAAGCGCTCTACCTCTGAGCCACCTTCCCAGCCCTATTGTCCCTATTTTTAAGCTTACAGCGGTATAGTAAGACTATACAGTTAGAGCATTATCTAAACAAATTTGAAACAGTATCATTTAAGTTTTACATGAGGTATTTGGAGTTAACTCAGTGGTAGAGTTCTTGCCACTGTGTTCAGAACCCTGTTTTCCATCCCTAGCACCTCTAAGGAAAATTTCAAATTAAAAAAAAAATTGGGAAGAAAAAACTTGAGAGAGCAAGGGAAGGGGTGACGTCCAAAAAGAAATGTACTCCACCTGACTTCTGTAACTGCAACCCTTCTGTACTTCACCTTTTTTTGGGGGGGGGGTCCGGTCGTGGGGCCTGAACTCTGGGCCTGAGTGCTGTCCCTCAGCTCTTCAGCTCAAGGCTAGCGCTCTACCACTTGAGCCACAGCGCCACTTCTGGCTTTTTTTTTCTGCTTATGTGGTGCTGAGGAATTGAACCCAGGGCCTCATGCATGCAAGGCAAGCACTCTACCATGAGCCACCTTCCCAGCCCTCTGTGAGACTTTTATCTCAACTAATCACCAAAAAATAGAAGCTGGGAGAGAAGCTGTGATTCAAGTTTGTAAAGTGCCAGCCTTTATTAAAAATACTAAGGGTCAGTGCCCTGGCCTTGAGTTCAAACCCCAGTACAGGCACCAAAAAAAAAAAAGAAAGAAAGAAAAAAGAAAAAAAGATGATAGCTCTTCATATCTAAGTATATCCTTTTTCTCCCCCTTTGTCCTCCTTCCCATTGATTCTAACTTGCTCCTTTAGGTATCTTGTACTCTTTTCTCTTATTCTAAACATGAATATCTGGTGTATTAGTCATATGATTTAGAATGAAAGTTTTCTTAGTCATGGAATTTGATCTAGAGCTAGCTCAGTAGCATTATTAACACATTGTCATAATGGGAATAATTGTACAGCTAATGCCTGTAATTTTTTTATTTGGTATTGTGGTAACAAATTTAAATGTGACTTAAGACTGAATTATTCTGAAATTAATCTCTGACACCAAGTTTGTGATGAAATAAATATCTTCCTGTAATATGTTGTGTGCTTAAAAGTTAAAATTTTAAGCCAGGAGCCGGTGGCTTACGCCTGTAATTCTAGCTACTCAGGAGGCCCAGATCAGAGAATCACAGTTCAAAGCCAGCCCGGGCAGGAAAGTCTGTGAGACTCTTATCTCCAATAAACCACCAGAAAACCAGAAGTGGCGCTGTGGCTCAAGTGGTAGAGTGCTTGCCTTGAGCTGAAGAGCACGGGGACAGTGCCCAAGCCCAGAGTTCAAGCCCCACGACTGACAAAAAAAAAAAAAAAAAGTTAAAATTTTAAGTGGATTTTAGAAATGTTAGTGTACTAATTAACATGTGACTGGTGACCTAGAATATCTAATTAAAATAAGAAAGAAAAATAGTAGGGATCTGGAAAAAGATTTTTATAGAAGCATCTAAAAAGGTTTGCAAGACACTGGTCTGAGAAGTCTGGTTAACTAGGCCCCAAATTGGCCACTTTGGATAAACCAAGTAATGAGGAGCCATCCAAGAAAGAATCAAATCACAGTCCAATGTTTTCATACCTTTGGAGAGACCAATTCGTACCTGAATTTGAAAAAGGATGCTCTGAACACCTGATTGTGTTTGAATTAAAATATGAGACTTTGCCTACATTAAATGAGTGTATCATAACAGCCTTCTTAGCTGAAGGACTTCTAGAAAGTAGAGAAAGGAATTGTTTATATATTACTGGGGTGAGAGGGGGTGTCACACTCCTCCTTGAACTTACTAGGCAAGTGCTCTACCACTTGAGCCAGTCTGCTAGCCTTTTTGCAGCCTTTGTTTGTTTATTGCTGGTTCTGGGGCTTGAACTCAGTCAGGGTAAGGATGCTTTCCCTGAGCATCTACCACTTGAACCACAGCTCAGCTTCTGGCTTTTTTGGGGGTTCACTAGAGATGAGAATTATGGGCTTTTATGTTTGGGTTGGCTTCAGTTGTAATCCTCGGATCTCAGCCTCTTGAATACGATTACAAATGTAAGCCACTGGTGCCCAGTATGTTGGTTCTTTTTTGAGATAGGATCACATTTTCATCACTATGCCATCCTGGAATGTGATCCTCCATTTTGTGTTTCCCTTTGTTGTTGGAATGACATGCATGTGCCACCAAGTCTAACCAGTGCTTGAGAAGTCTCATGAACTTTTTTTTTTTGCCCAGGCTGGTCTCCAACCATGGCCTTCCAGATCTCTACCTCCTACATAGCTGGAACAGCAGGCTTGAGCCATCTTACCCAGCTAGTTCTTAAGAATCTTTCGTTCTTTCCTTTTCTTTCTTCTCTCTCTCCTTCCTTCCTTCCTTCTCTTTTTCTTTCTTTCCTTCCTTTCCTTCTTTCTTTCCCTCCTTTCCTTCCCTTCCTTCCTTCTTTTTCTCCTTCCTTCTCTTTCCCTCCCTCCTTCCCTCCCTCCCTCCCTCCTTTCTTCCTTCCTTTCTTTCTTTCTTTCTTTCTTTCTTTCTTTCTTTCTTTCTTTCTTTCTTTCTTTCTTTCTTTCTTTCTTTCTTTCTTTCTTTCTCTCTCTCTCTCCTTCCCTCCCTTCTTTCCTTCCTTCCTTCCTTCCTCTCTTTCTCTCCCTCCCTCCTTCTCTCTCTTTCCTTTCTTTCTTTCTCTCTTTCTTCCTCTTGAGATTAGTTTCATACTTGCTTCCCTTCCTTGCTCAGCTGGTGATCTACTACTTAAGACAAGACTCTAGCTTTTTTCTGGTTATTTTGGAGGTAGTGTCTCTCAGACTTTTCTGTATAGTTAGGATTACAGGCATGAGCCACTCAGTAAGAACATCGTAATCATTCCTTTCAATTTTTGTTCTCTGCCCATCTAATTGGTCACTAAACTTTTTCTTCTTGTCTTCTCTACAAAAAGATGTTTTCCATTTTTATTAATCACTGTAGCTCAGGCCTTATAAAATCTTCTGCTGAGACTACTACAAAAACCTTATATTCTTGGGTGTGAGGTATGGCAGTAGACTGCTGGGCAAGCTCAAAGCTTTGTTCTGGGGGGAAAAAAACCTTATATATTCATGTTTTTCTAATCTCTTCTCCCTTCAGATCATCACTGAATTTATCACTTTTATCATCTCACTTCCCCTTCAAGGAGTTCCATTACACAGAAAAAAATCCAATTCTGCCTAGTGTGTAAGGCTTTGTACTTCCTACCTTTCAAACTTTATTTATTTATTTATTCGAGATAGAATCTGGCAGTGTTGCCTAGACTAGTCTTAACTTTGTGGGCCCAAGTGATCCTCCCAAAGTAGCTGAGACCAGAAGTGTACATTATGATCGTTTATTCATTTATTTTTAAAAGTATAATCTCTTACAAATCTTGTCCTAGACAGATTTTTTTTTTTGCCAGTCCTGTTGCTTGAACTCAGGGCCTGGGCACTATCTCTTCTTTTGCCCAAGTCTAGCCCTCTGTCACTTGAGCCAGAGCTTTACTTCAGTCTTTTCTGTTTATATGGTACTAAGGAATCAAACCCAGGGCTTCATGCACGGTAGGTAAGCACTCTACCACTAAGCCACATTCCAGCCCAAGACAGAAATTTTATACTTGATTTTGATTTCTAGTCTTTATATACAGGGCGCCTGTTTTGGAAACCCACTTACTCCCTAAATTCAGTTTATAACTTGTCCTGATAAATCTTTCCTAACTTTTTTTTTTTGTTGGTCGTGGGGCTTGAACTCTGGGCCTGTGCGCTGTCCCTCAGCTCTTCAGGTCAAGGAGAGCGCTCTACCACTTGAGCTACAGCGCCACTTCCGGTTTTCTGGTCGTTTATTGGAGATAGGAGTCTCACAGTCTCTCCTGCCCGGGCTGGCTTTGAACCGAGATCCTCAGATCTCAGCCTCCTGAGTAGCTAGGATTACAGGCGTGAGCCACCAGCGCCCGGCTCTTTCCTAACTCTTAAACCTAAGTTTACTACTAGGGTCCTGAACTGTAAGGACTAATTATCATCTGTAGACTTCATTTGCTAACAGCAAGTAATGTTTTGTGACTAGTATTATCGTCTCCAATAATTTTTTGTTTTGTTTTTTGGTTGGTCATGGGGCTTGAACTCTGGACCTGGGCACTGTCCCTGGGCTCTTCAGCTCAAGGCAAGTACTGCTTGAGCCACAGCACCACTTCTGGTTTTCAGGTGGTTAATTGGAGATAAGAGTCTCATGGATTTTCTTGCCCGGGCTGGCTTTGAACCACAATCCTCAGTTCTTAGCCTCCTGAGTAGCTTGGATTACAGGCGTGAGTCACTGGCGCCCAGCTTCAATAATTTTTTGTGTCCATGTGTGTTCTGATCCTAGGGCTTGAACTCAGAGGCTATGGGTTGTCCCTACTTATGTGCTCATGGCTATTCCTCTACCACGTGAGCCACAACCCCACGTCCAGCATTTTTGGTGCTTAATTGAAGATAAGAGTCTCACAGACTTTCCTGCCCTGCTGGCTTTAAACCATGATTCTCAGCTCTCAGCTTGTTGAGTAGCTAGGATTATAGGTGTAAGCTACCAGCACACCTGACTTAAACAAATATTACATTTTAAAATTCATATTGTCATACATTCTATCTGCTTTTCCTGATGTGATCAACACTTCCTAGACTACTTTTTCTCCTTGTACAATTGGCCTAAAAGAGATAAATTAACTGAGATAGAATGCCAGTGAAATCCTTCCACATGCTGTATTAGTTACTATGGTGAATAATGTTTTGTTTTTGTGTGTCAGAAAAATCTAGGGATGGAGGCATATGTGGCTGAAGCAATAGAAGGCCTGCCTAGCAAGCATGAAGCCCTAAGTTCAAACTTACAGTTTCTTCTCCTAAGTACTACTCAGGAGGAGAATAAAAAAATTGTTTTGATATGGATAACGTTTTTATGTTTTGAGTATGGTGACAGTTTGGTTTTTTTTTTTTTTTTTTCCAGTCCTGGGGCTTGAACTCAGGGCCTGGGCGCTGTCCCTGAGCTTCTTTTGCTCAAGGCTAGCACTCTACCACTTGAGCCACAGCACCACTTCTGGCTTTTTCTGTTTATGTGGTACTAGGCATGCATAGGCAAGCATTCTACCACTAAGCCACCTTCCCAGCCCTTAATTTCACTTTTACTGAGGAGAAAGGTCCCTGTTGACTTCTTTTTCATAAAAAAGTATAATGTGTTGAGATGAGCATGATGAGGCATGCTTATAGTATCAGCTCTCTGGAGGCTGAGGCAGCAGGATTGTGAGTTCAAGACCAGCCTAGGTTACATTGACACAATATCAAAAAAGAAAAGAAAAGAAGAAAAAAAACAAAATCTGTGTTTTTAGTGGCTTATTAATCTGTAATTTGGCTCATTCACAGATCCTGTCTGCCTTTCATGACCAACTACAGTTTCCATTGCAATGTATGCCATCACAGTGGGAATACCTATTTCCTCCGGAAGCAAGCAAGTAAGAACAATTAGGATATTTCACAAATGACAGTCTACTGAAAAAGACAAAAGCTGTGGGCTTAGTATAATCAAGATACTTTTGTATCTGGTAGGAAGTTAAGTTTGGGTTAACTTGGGGTTTAGCTTGGGATAATTATTGTTGATCCATTTCAGAACAAATAATGATCTCACTTTTGACTACTCTAGAAGTTACTTTGTTTCTCATCTTGTTGTTTTTAACCATGCTGATAGAAATGTATTACAGGGAACGATTTTCTTTTTGTTTTTGATAGATTTAAAGGAAATGTGCCTTAGTGCTTTAGCCAATCTAACATGGCAGTCCCGAACACAGGATGAACATCCAAAAACTATGTTCTCCAAAGATAAGGTAGTATGTAATTAATATAATTACAATTATATTAAAGAATGGGGTGGAACTTCTAAATATATGCTTTAATAACAATAACTTTATCCTTAATTTTTATGCATGAAAGATTATAAATTCATGATTTTCTTGTTTTTAACTTCATATTATTTACTGATTTCCTACAATGTGTTATGTTGCTTAGCTGATAGTATTATATATCCTTAAATTGTTTTGATTTGCCTTATAAAAGCAAGCAGATGTCTATCTCATTACAGTCAGAGCTGAGGCAGACTTCTCAACCTAGTGTAGGCCCTCCCCCTTATTTTGCCAGTCCTGGTGCTTGAACTCAGGGCCTGGGCACTGTCCCTGAGCTTCTCTGTGCTCAAGGCTAACCCTTTACCACTTGAGCCACAGTGCCATTTCCAGCTTTTTCTGAGTAGTTTATTGGAGATAAGAGTCTCATGGACTCTAACCTTGATCTTCAGATCTCAGCTTCCTGAGTAGCTAGGATTACAGGTATGAGCCACTAGTGCCCAGCTGTTTAGCCACTTTTTATAGATATCGCCCTTTGTCAATGGGGAAGAGGCTCAGTCTCCTTTTATTTTGTTTTATTTATTTTTTTTTTTTGTCAGTTGTGGGGCTTGAACTGGGCCTGGGCACTGTCCCTCAACTATTCAGCTCAAGGCTAGCGCTCTACCACTTGAGCCACAGCGCCACTTCCAGCTTTTTCTGTGTATGTGGTACTAAGGAATCGAACCCAGGGCCTCATGCATGTGAGGCAAGCACTCATCACTGAGCCACCTTCCCAACCCCCTCAGTCTTCCTTTATTATCAAAAAAAGTTATCAGCCAGCATTGGTGGCTCACGCCTGTAATCCTAGCTACTCTGAAGGTTGAGATCTGAGGATTACAGTTTGAAGCCAACCAGGGCAGAAAAGTCCCTGTGAGATTCTTATTTCCAATTAGTCACTCAAAATCCTAAAGTGGCACTCTGGCCCAAAGTGGTAAAAGTTGTTGAGCAAAATTGCTCAGGGACAGCACTCAGGCCCTGAGTTCAAGCCCCATGACTGACAAAAAAAAAAAAAAAAATTTAAAACAGTGGGGTTACCAGGCACTGGTGGCTCAAGCCTGTAATCCCAGTTACTCAGGAGGCTTTGATCTGAGGCTTGCAGTTCAAAGCTATCCCAGACAGGAAAATTTGTAAGACTCCAATAAATTACTCAGAAAAAAAAAACAGAAGTGGTGCTGTGGTTCAGGTGGTAGAGTGCTAGTCTTGAGCACAAAAGAGGCTCAGGGACAGCGCCCGGGCCCTGAGTTCAAACCCTAAGACTGGTAAAAATAAAAACAAAAACAAAACAATGAGGTTTGCATTGTTACTTAGCTCCCATTTAAAGTTAAAATAAGTTCTAAAGATTTTCCACTCAATATTACAGTATTTTTTTTTTTCCCACTCATGGGGCTTGAACTCTGGGCCTGGCCCTGTCCTTGCGCTCTTCAGCTCAAGGCTAGCTCTCTACCACTTGAGCCACAGTACCACTTCCAGTTTTTGGGTAGTTTATTGGAAGTTAAAGTCTCACGAACTTTCCTGCCCTGGCTGGCTTTGAACTGCAATCCTCAGATCTGTTTCCTGAGTAGCTAGCCACCAGCGCCTGGCTTACTACAGTATTTTCTATTCTTTAGTTTTTATTAATAGTGATGGTCATGGGGCTTAAACTTGGGGCTTGGGCATTTCCCCTCATCTTTTTCTGCTCAAGGCTAGTGCTTTACCACTTTGAGCCACAGCACCACTTCTAGTTTTCTGGTGGTTATTTGGAGATAAGAGTCTCAGGCTGACTTTGGACCATGATTCTTAGATAATCCTGAGTAGTTGGATTACAGGCATGAGCCACCAGTACCTGGCGAATTTTCTATGCTTGTCAGTGCTAGTTTACCTACAAAATTGAGACATGAACTTGAGCTACCTGTTCTAGGTTCGTGAGGTGTTTTTTTTTTAATTAAAAGAAAAAAAATTTTTTTTTTGGTGCCAGTCCTGGGGCTTGGGCACCATTCCTGAGCTTTTTTGTTTAAGTGCTCTACCACTTGAGCTACAGCTCATTTGGTGCTTTTTTTTTTTCCTGCCATAGCTGACTTTGAGCCTCAATCCTCATATTTCAACCTAAGGAGTTCTAAGGATTACAAGTGTAAGCCATCATCACCCAGCTTGGTTCGTGAGGTTTTGATCAGCAAACAATTACATGTATTGAACTGATTTCATAAGATTATAAGGGAGCTGAACAATTCCCCTTGACTAGATTATGTAGTCATCATTAACTTTGTACTGCAGTGTATTATGTGTTTATGGTGATGCTGGTATAAAGAAAACCACTGTACTGTTAGTTGGTATGAAGTATAGCACATAGTTATGTACAGAATATAATCCTTGGTAATAAATAACTTAATGAGGGTTCAGTGTAGTCTAGCTAGTCTGAAATTCATGTTCCTACTTCAGTTTCTTAAATGCTGGAATTAAGAGTTTGAACTATTACCGGGCTCTGGTTCATAGCTGTAATCCTAGCTACTCAGGAGGCTAAGGTCTGAGGATCACAGTTCAAAGCCAGCCCAAGCAGGAAAGTCCATGAGACTCTTTATCTCCAATTAACTACCAGAAGATCAGAGGTGAAGCTGTAGCTCAAAGTGGTAGACCATTAACCTTGTGCACAAAAGCTCAGGGATAGCAGGCAGGCCCTGAGTTCAAGCCCCATGACCAAAAATGAAAAGTGAATATTATCTTGCCTTGCTTGAACTTTACTTTTTATCATTATTTTAGAGTATAGTCTTCTTTAAAAATAAAAGTTGGTTGCAAAACAGTACATTGTTTAATGTCATGTACAGGCTCATACATTTCATGCTTACTGTGTGTGTGTGTGTGTGTGTGTGTGTGTGTGTGTGTGTGTGTGTGTGTGTGTGTGTGTGTGTGTGTGTGTGTGTGTGTGTGTGTGTGTGTGTGTGTGTGTGTGTGTGTGTGTGTGTGTGTGTGTGTGTGCGCGCTCTGGTACTATAGCTTGAACCTGAGGTCTCATGCTCTTATGTATGCACCTTTCTAGTACACGGATGGTACTATGCCACTTAAACCATGCCTCTAGTCTGACTGCTGGTTAAGTGGAGATAAGGAGTCTCACATACTTTTCTGATTAGGCTGGCTTCAAACCATGATCCTCTGATCTCAGCCTCCTGAGTAGTTAGGTTTGTAAGTATGGGCTAGCCACATCTGGCATTAGCATGTCTCTTGAAGGCCTTGTTTTCTCTTGACTTTTCTTCTTTTATTTCATATTTGTTTCATCGTGGCCCTAGAAGCAATAATACAATTCATAATCATTCATTACTGGGTTTCTGATGCATTGTCCTACAATTGACTGATGGAACCTTATCACTCAGATAGATGAAACTTTTTTATTTTTATTTTTTTTGTCTGTTATGGGGCTTGACCACTATCCCTGAGATTTTTTGCTCAAGGTTAGTATTCTACCACTCTGAGCCACAGCACCACTTCTAGTTTTTTGGTGGTTAATTGGAGATAAGAGTCTCTCAAACTTTGCTGCTCAGGCTGGCTTTGAACTGTGATCTTCAGATGCTCAGCCTCTAAGTAGCTAGGATTATAGACGTGAGCCATCAACACATGCCAAACTTTTTTGGCATGTCTCCATCAGTTGTTTTGAGACCAGATCTCTTTATGTATCTTAGACATAACTAGGAACATATTATCCTCTTGCCTCAGCCTCCCTAATTCTGGGGAAGAGAGAGAGAAATAGAGTGTGTGTGAGTGTGAGTGAGTGAGAGTGTGAGTCAGTGTGTCAGTATTTTTTGTGGAGCTTGAACTCAGAGCCTGGGCACTGTCTCTGAGCTTTTGTGCTCAAGGCTAGTGCTCTACCACTTTGAGCAGCAGCTCCACTTCTGGTTTTCTGGTGGTTAATTGGAGGTACGAGTCACACAAACTTTCCTGCTTGGGCTGGCTTCAAACCATGATCCTCAGTTCTCAGCCTCCTGAGTAGCTAGGATTACAGGCAGGAGCCACTGGTGCCCAGCAACTTGGGGATTTATAGGTGTGTTTGTCACTATGCCAGGATTCCCTGTCAATTTTTAAACTCTTATTTTCTAGGAAAATCAAATATTTCAGGCTTTTGTATTCTCTCTGATTCAACCCCTGTTCATTTTGGTAAAGATTTAGTTTCCAAGGTTGAGAATGTGGTTTAGTGGTAGAGTGCTTGCCTAGCATGCACTGGGTTCAATTCCTCATTACCACATAAATAGAAAAAGCCAGAAGTGGCGCTGTGGTTCAAGTGGTAGAGCACTAATCTTGAGCAAAACTCAGGGACAGTGCCCATGCCCAGGCCCTGAGTTCAAGCCCCAGGACTGGCAAAAAAAGAAAAAGGAAAGAAAAAAATATTTAGTTTCTACAGAGCTAACTCTAGTGGTGTCAGACTTTGGAAGATTCTGTAAAATATGAATGATTTTATGCCAAAAGATCAGCCATATTTTGGACATTTTACATGTTTGGGACATGTAAATCAGGGCTGGAAAGCACCATCAATTAAAGTAGTGGAGATGAAAAAAGGATCCTGGTAATGTGAAATTGGTGAAAGATGACCTAAAAGTATCTTGCTTTTGATTCTGGGTGATCAGCAGTTTTGAGTATTAAGAGCGGTATGATGCAGAATTTCTTCCATTTTAGTTACAAGAAAATTTTGGTGTCTAGAGGATATCCAAAAGATGTTATAAGTAGGGAGAAACAAGAGCTCAGAAAATAGTGATTTATAATTTTCCAGTTGATGCCAAAGACAATGTGACAGTTCTTCCCTCTGATTGTATGAGACACTCTAAGTAGATAAAATTTATATGTCGGTGTTGTTTGCAAGCAATTAAATATTTGTTGAATGATTAAAGTCTAAAGATAGTTTTGTTTTTTTAAATAGATCCTAACAATGTCTTTAAAAATGGGTCTGTTTCTTTTCTTTGTGAGCATAATTTTGAAAGCTACTATGAGTCTTAATGTATTTTATCTTAAAAATTAGGATATTATACCATTTATTGATAAGTATTGGGAGTGCATGACAACCAGACAGAGACCTGGGAAAATGACTTGGCCAAATAACATCGTCAAAACAATGGTAAGTAGACTAAAACTGAGTATACATTTGACATTTAAAAAACCAGTGCTTTTAATAACAATGAAAGTTTAATTAATCTCATTGTAAAATAATTTTCTGACTAAGAAAATGAGCGATTTGATCTTTGAGAGTATTAGATGCAGATCATTCTAAGTTAAGTAGTTTTCAAACAGATTCATTGAGTTGTATATTATATTTAAGTGAACATCATTCTTCTGGCTGGGTGCCAGTGGCTGATGAGCCTGTAATCCTAGCTACTCAGGGGGCTGAGATGTGAGGATTGTCATTTAAACCCAGCCCTGGCAGGAAAGTCTGTGACACTCTTATCTCCAATTAACCACTTAAAAAGCTTTAAGTGGAGTTGTGGTTTACACGTAGAATATTAGCCTTGAGCACAAATACTCAGTGATAGAGCCCAGACCCTGAATTCAAGCCTTAGGGCTGGAACACACACAAAGTGAATATCATTCTCTTCCCTTTAGTTTTATACATTGGAAATCTTGCCCATTGTATTTTTGTCAGTCTTGAGGCTTAAACTCTGGGCCTGGGCACTGTCCCTGAGCTCTTCAGCTCAAGGCTAGTGCTCTGCCACTTGAGCCACAGCCCCACTTTTGGTTTTCGGGTGGTATATTGGAGATAAGAGTCTCACAGACTCTTCTGCCCAGGCAGCCTCCTTAGTATCTAGGATTACAGGCATGAGCTACCAGCACCCGGCTTGTAAGTATAATTTTATATTGAAATTGGAGACCATTTATACTTTTATTTTTGTCAGTCGTGGGACTTAAACTCGGCCTGGGCATATTCCCTCAGCTCTTCAGCTCAAGGCTAGCACTCTACCACTTGAGCCACAGTGCCACTTCCAGTTTTCAGGTGGTATATTGGAGATAAGAGTCTCCTGGGCTTTCCTGCCTGGGCTGGCTTTGAACGGTGATCCTCACATCTCAGCCCCCTGAATACCTAGGATTATAGGTGTGAGCCACTGGTGCTCTGCTGTTTATACTTTTACGAAGACCCAAAACCAAACCAAATTGACTTTATAATTTAAGAGAGGAACTGGGAAGCTGGGCGCCAATGGCTTATGCTTGTAATCCTAGCTACTCAGGAGGCTGATATCTGAGGATCGTGGTTCAAAGCCAGCCTGGGCAGGAAAGTCTTCGAGACTCTTACCTCCAATAAGCCACTCAGAAAAAAATATATATATGAAAATAAAAGAGAGGAACTGGGGAGAAGTTAACAGTAAACTACTAATAGTGCATATTTTTGTGGGATAGAAGACGAGGTGAGTATTATTCTATTTTATCTCTATCATTTATTTATGGTGCTGGTACTGAAGTTTTAAGTAAAGCTCTGTCTCTAAGCCCTTTTGCCCAAGGGTGGTACTTTACTACTTGAGCCACATTTCCACTTCTAGCCTATTGGTGCTTAGAGGTAATAATCTTACAGACTTTTCTGCCCGGGCAGGCTTTGAGCCATGATCCTCAGATCTCAGCCTCCTAAGTAGCTAGGATTACAGACAGGAGCCATCTATGCAATCTCTTAAGTATAACATTTTCATTAATATTAAGATTCTATTTCCCTTTTCAGAGTAAAGAAAGAGATGTTTTCTTGGTAAAGGAACATCCTGATCCAGGGAGTAAAGATCCAGAAGAAGACTACCCCAAATTTGGACTTTTGGATCAGGTAGATTAATTTGCTCCATGTTCTCTTTTTTGTTTAAGCCATTTGAAGATAGAGAATCAGATTTTGTTTACATCTATATGTATACCACTACCCATAAAGTGATATAGTTTACCACATTATGTGCATGTAATAAACAGCAACCTGCTTGGCTATCTTAAATCCTATCTTAAAATAACCAAGGACTACAGGATTGTTCAGCGATATAGCACTTGTGTAGCATATGTAATGAGTCCTGTTCCATCCCTAACACTGCAAGTAAATAAATAACCAAAAGAAAAAAGTGAATGGGACTCCGACTACATAGGGTAGGATTCTATAGGGAGCTGTGTCCATAGGGTTTAACCACTTTAGTTGCCATGTAGCAGTTCCTCCTCCACCCTGGTTGATTGGTTAATTGGTTAATTAAATTACCTGACTTTCCTGTCCACAGGCCACTAGCTGGATTCCTGAAACACACCTCTGGCTAGTTTTGTTTCGTTTTGTTTTGTCCATTGTGGAGCTTGAACTCTGGGCCTGGGTACTGTTCCTGAGCCTTTCAGCCCAAGGCGAGCGTTCTACCACTCGAGCTACAGCTCCACTTCCAGTTTTCTGGTGTTAATTGGAGAGAAGAGTCTCATGGACTTTCTTTGCCCAGGCTGGCTTTGAACTGCCATCCTCAGATGTCAGCCTCCTAAGTAGCTAGGATTACAGGCATGAGCCACTAGCGCCCAGCAACCTCTGGCTAGTTTGAAACTCCTTTAGGATTATCAATGCAATTACAATTTCTCATTATTTTTGATTAATTGCCATACTAATTTGTTTATTTAGTCTCCCTTTTTCTTTGGATATTTTTCCTTCTAGGATCTAAGTAACATAGGTCCTGCGTATGACAACCAAAAACAAAGCAGTACTGTCACTACCAGTGGGAATCTAAATGGTAAGTTTTTCAGTGTGTCATTTTTTAAATATTTTTAAGCTATAATTGTTCCTAAGATTGGACATTCTTTGGGATGACCCATACCTGGATATTTCCTAATATGCTTTATAGTTCAGAATACAGTTTTTATCAGCAAGTCAAGGATTTGGCAGAGGTGAACTTTTGTCACAGCACAGCTTTTTGTTTTTTTGTTTTTAATATTAGTGGTACATACTAACTATACAAGTCAATGGAATTCACTGTGCTATTTCCTTACATGCATATATCATGCATTGATGATGTCTATTCAGCCACAGTTTGGTCTTCAGTAAGACAGAGTTAGTGTAAGACAAGGTACAATTTTAAGATTAAATTTACTGTGTTTATACTCACTCTGATCTGTTTCTTTACAACTAATATTTTAGCTAAGTGTAGTTGCTTTTTATTCTTTCCACAATTCAGCTTCCACAGTTCATTTTCTAATTTTTCTTGCCCTGTATAATTTCTAAAATTTCTTACCCAGTGTACTCATTTGACAGCATTTCTTTATGGAATGGAACACCATCTATGGCATGTTTATTTGTGTTTGGTAACACATTAATAGGGGAATGAATGCTTGTCATTAGTAGTGATAACCTAAGGAAACTAAGGAAAGCTGGGAGGTAGCTAGTCATCTGATACATGGCATCATTAACTTCAAAAGGGAGAGCATCTTAAGTATTTATTATAACATGGGTTGGAAATGTAAGTGTATTGTTTATCTCTTACACCATGTTTTCTTGTGTAATTGTTAAAATTTGACAAATACATGGTGCCACTTCTGTTCCTACAGGTGGAGCCACTTTTGGAGGTGAATTCCTCCTCTGTCTTCTTTCAGCCCCTCAGACTTAAGTATTTTGTGGTTTGGAAAATGCTTTTTTGCTGAGTTGTGGTAGAAGCTAAACCTAAATAATTTTAAAGCCTTGTGAAAGTGGTGGCAATAGCACTTAATATGAATAGTAGTTCAGTTAAATGTTAGTAATTAAAAGCTTGTATGTTGTCATATTCTGCCTAACATGGCCAGCAGTTCCTTTAGGGTCCAGAAATAATTATTTTAAAAAAACTAATAATTTTTGATTGATGATAATGACATTGTAATAGTTTAACATTAAACTTATGAGAAGTAGGAAGTAGGAATCTGGTATGTTTATAAAAGGAAATTCTACATCTACATCTGGTCCTGTGTATGCAGAATATGACCTACCCTCAATGTCTTGATCCTTTTTATTGCAGCAGAAGTGCTGATAATTTCCAAGCTTGCCCAAATTTATATATAGTACTCTATGCAGTTGTTTACATAAAGGTGTTTTCCTGCAGTTCAGGGACATTTTCTGGAAGGAAGGAGAAACAAACCGAGAGGAATGATAGAACTGGAAAAAAACTTCAAAGTACCGATTTCAGACATATACAAGGAAATATTCCTTGTGGCCTTAATATATTGACAATTGTTTTTGTATAAAATATGTAAATTGTTGATTTGTCCTTAATTCCACAAGCCAAATTAGGCTAACCTAAATTTGATGACACTAGCACACTTGTAATAAATGTATTGACAAATGGATGTAGAAGTAAAACTTGACTACTAAAAGAAAACTCCTTTCTTACTTCTGTCATGTAACCATGATGATTATTGGGCAGCACTGGAGAGAAACACCTTTTTAGTACTTCTGTTTCTGTTTTCATGTTTGATGTACTTTTGTCTTGTTGGATATTAAAGTTAAGTGCTTTAGCAGATGCTGTAACTTTATTATGTTTACAAAATACATTGTGTAGTTCAAGCAAGTGAACATGGGCCCAAAGTGAGGACAGTTTCATTATGGATGTTTATATTGGTTTGAGTGGGGCAAAAACGTGTATCCATGCAATTTTTCATTCTTTTTAGCTATGGGTTCTTAGAATCTGAAAGAGGGCAGATGCATTTGTGTCACATCCTTAAATGTACTAATAATTGCAGTTCGTTAAGAAAGGAAAGTTGGAGATTTAACACAGTTATCACTAGTGCTAGATTACATTTGAGGACCCAGTGTGTGGGGCTGTAAGAACTGAGTAGATTACTTTTAGAACCAGGGTAAAATCTAGTCTGCTTTCAGAAGGAAACTCTCCTGTGGTGTTACACAAATGCACATTGGGTGTATTAGTCCCCATGGAATTGCAGTATCCATGTGGTGCTTCCATTACAACTCAATGAAAGTCATCTGCCTTCTCTTCAAAGGGGGAATTGCAGCAGGAAGCAGTGGAAAAGGAAGAGGAGCTAAGCGCAAACAGCAGGATGGAGGGACCACAGGGACCACCAAGAAGGCCCGGAGGTGGGGAGAAATGCACCCCACTTATCCCCATTTGCTTATTTGATGCTGGCAAAGTCCACTACAGGAGAAAGAACCATATTCTTCAGTAATTAAGTGTCTGAGGCTAAAAAGTAAAAAGCATGTTACCAGACCAGCTGCTTATCCATATTTTCAAAGCCTTGAGCCAAGGGGCAGAACAAGCCCAGTATAAGTATTCTGTTTTATATACTTGTTACCACTAAAACAGAATCCAGGGCAGAATCCTCTGGTGATAAGTCTGGGTTTATATAAAGTTCCTTTATCTTCTCTCCTTACCCTAGGCTTGAACTCTGGGCCTGGCTACTGACCCTGAGTTGCTATTGCTCGAGGTACCATTCCCTATTGTTTCTGTGATTAATTGGACATAAGAGTCCCAAGGACTTTCTGCCTGGGCTGGCTCCCAACCATGATCCTCAGATCTCGCCTCTTGAATAGCTAGGATTATAGGTATGAGCCACCAGCCCATAGAGGCTAACTTATCTTTCTCAAATTAAGTTCCCTTATCTTGAGAAAGGATAGATGGGGACAAGAGAGTGAAGCTAACTGAATGTTAGCTCATTAACTTGTCATGCCTTTTCCTTTCCCTTTGTCTAATACTGAAGTGATGAAATGCAGGTCACTTATTTTGACTGGCAAACAGGTAATAAGTGCTCATATCTGTGAGTTTATGTTCATTGATTTATATAATAAATATACTAAAGAAAATTACCTTCAGCCCTTGTTCCTCTTCTCCTCTGATAAGTACTGGCTGTTTGTGCTTAAGGACGATCAGTAGTGACCCTTCTTTGACAAGTTACTGGTCAGTCCCTATAAAGTATGATTACATTTCACCGAAACTGCTTTGCAAAGTAAAGTAATCCCTTGCATTTCACCTGTTTGGACTGCAGAGGGCAGGATGATCTTTTAAGAAGTATTTAAGAAGTTGCATGGTTTCCAACTGAAATCTAATAAATCAAGCCTTTCTTACAAATTAGAAGTAGAGGTTACTATAACTAGAAGGGTATTTTAAATTATTTTGGTTTTTTTTCAGTGACCCTTTGTTTTCTGCTCAGCGTCTTCCCCCTCATGGATACCCCTTGGAACACCCATTCAATAAAGATGGCTATCGGTATATTCTAGCTGAACCTGATCCCCATGCTCCTGATCCTGAGAAGCTTGAGCTTGATTGCTGGGCAGGAAAACCTATTCCTGGAGATCTCTACAGAGCTTGCTTGTATGAACGAGTTTTGTTAGCTCTACATGATCGAGGTATGGAAGGTGGTATTAGTATTAGTATGTATTTCAGGGTTACTTTGACCTGCTATATCAGCTTTGTCCAATCTAGGCTGAAAAATATATCTTAGTCTGTTATTTCTGCCCCAGCTTGTCATCTCTAACTAGACTTGAGCAGAATATGTAAGAGATCATTTTTGCTTCCCCACAAGTTTTAGCCATGTTATGTACATTTTATGCATGGTTTTTTTTGTTATTGTTTCTGTGCCCATCCTAAGACTTGATCTCAGGGCCTAGGTGCTGTCTTTGAGCTCAAAAGCATAGGGACAGGGGCATGGAAGTGGCTCAGTAGTAGAATACTTGTCTTGCATGCATAAGGCCCTGGCTTCAATTCTTCAGCACCACATAAGCAGAAAAAGCCGGAAGTGATACTATGGCTCAAGTGGTAGAGCACTAGCATTGAGCTGAAGAGCTGTGGGACAGCGCCCAGGCCCAGAGTTCAGGCCCCATGACCAACCAAAAAAAAAAAAAATGCATAGGGATAGTGCTCAGGCCTGGAGTTCAGCCCCAGGACCAACACATAAGAAAACCCAAAAAATGGACTGGGCATGTAGCTTAATGGTAGAGTGCTTGTCTTGGGTTCAGTTTCTTGGTACCACATAAACAAAAACAAACAACAATGAAAAAGAAGGCAGAAAAGTCTGAGAGACTCTTATCTCCAATTAACCACCAGAAAACTGGTAATGGTGGCTGTGGCTCAGAGTGGTAGAGTGTTAGCTTTGAGTTAAAGAGCTGAAGGACAGTGCCCAGGCCCAGAGTTCAAGCCTCAAGATGGACAAAAAACAAAACCTATTTTGGTGGTATGTCTCAAGTGGTAGAACATTTGCCTAGCAATATCAAAGTCTTGAGTTCAAACCCCCGTACCATAAAACAAAGCAATAACATTTTTATTTATTTATTTATTTTATTTATTTTTTTTGGTCAGCTGTGGGGCTTGAACTCTGGGCCTGGGCGCTGTCCCTCAGCTCTTCAGCTCTACCACTTGAGCTACAGCGCCACTTCCGGTTTTCTAGTGGTTTATTGGAGATAGGAGTCTCACGGTCTCTCCTGCCTGGGCTGGCTTTGAACCGCGATCCTCAGATCTCAGCCTCCTGAGTAGCTAGGATTACAGGCGTGAGCCACCAGCGCCCAGCTAACATTTTTATTTTTGAAGTACTATGGGTTGAACTCAGGATACTGTGCTCTCTAACGCTAAAGGCCAGCACTCTAGAACTTGAACCACACCTCCAGTTTGGACTTTCTGCTGGTTAATTGGAGATAAGAGCCTCGATTTTGTTCTGCCCTGGCTAGCTTTAAACTACAATTCTCATATTTCAGCCTCTTGAGTAACTAGGATATCATAGGCATGAGCCCACTTTTTTTTTTTTTTTTAATTTAATTTTATTTTATTTGAGAACATACTGTACAGAGGGGTTACAATTACATGGGCAGGATCATGCATACATTTCTTACCAAGCATTGCAGCCTCCTCCTTTGTTTACCCTTCACCTCCCTTCCCAGCCTCCCCCCTCCCCCCCACCCAATCCTTCCCCCCTCCCCCCCCCCCACACCGACATTGTAAAGCTCTTTTTTGACATGACATTTTGTACTTCTCATTGTTGCAACAGGTCCATCTGAATCCTTAAACGACTTGTTTGTCCCCATCTCCTCCACAAGTTATGCTGACATCAAATATAGTGAAAGCGGGGGTTACACTGTGGGGGAGGGACATACAAAGCAACAAAGAAATAATCTTATAAATGCGTTAGAAACACATGCATGAAAGAAAAAAAAACATTAAGATACATAATTAATGGTTTGTTTTCCTAACATCACATTATCTGGCATGAGCCCACTTTATATAGATTTTACTTTTTTTTTTTTTGGTCGGTTGTGGATCTTGAACTCTGGGCCTGAGCAGCTATCCCTCAGCTTTTCAGCTCAAGGTAGGCGCTGTGCCATTTGAGCCACAGGGCCACTTCCATTGTTAATTGGAGATAAGAGTCCACGGACTTTTCCTGCCTGGTCTGGCTTTGAACTGCGATCCTCAGATCTTAGCCTCCTAAGTAGCTAAGATTACAGGCATGAGCCACCAAGGCCTGGCTTGGATTTTACATTTTAAACTCATAGTGAAGTTAGAAAAATAATGAAATTCATCTCATCAAGCTTCTCCTAATGATAGTATCTTATACAATCACAATAGTTAATAAAAACTAGGAAATTAACATTGGTAAATGTTCTTTTTTTTGGGGGGGGGGGGAGCTTGAACTCAACCTGAGCGCTATCCCTCAGCTCTTCAGCTCAAGGCTAGCCCTCTACCACTTGAGCTACAGCTCCACTTCGGTTTTCTGGTGGTTTATTGGAGATAAGAGTTTCACAGACTTTGCTGCCTGGGCTGGCTTGAACCATGATCCTCAGATCTCAGCCTCCTGAGTAGCTAGGATTACATGCGTGAGCCATTAGCGCCCGGCTGGTAAATGTTCTTAAATTAGCGAATACTAAAGCTTAAATATCTTTAATCTGAAAATCCAAAATGTTCATAAATATAAAATCTTTTGAGTGTCAATATGGTTCTCAGAATTTTTAGAACTGGGCGCCAGTGACTCACACCTATAGTCCTATAGCTACTCAGGGACTGAGATCTAAAGTATTGAGGTACTCAGCTAGCCAAGGCAGAAAAGTCTGGGAGACTTCTGTTTCCAAAATAACCAGCAATACTTTGGTTTCTCTTCAGATCGTATAAATCTTTTACCTTTTATCAAAATAACCAGCAAAAAGCCAAACTGGAGGCATGGCTCTACTAATAGCCTGACAACAGAGTGAGCTTAAGGCCCTGAGTTCAAGCCCCAGTACTGGAAGAGGGACACTTCTGATCCCAAGTATTTTACATAAGGGATACTCAACCAGTATTAATTAATGACCTTACTTAAATTTCACCAGATTTTCCACTAACATTTTTCATTAAGATCCCTCATTGCCAGCTATTTCTTCTTAGTTTATTGTAGTCTTTGAGATCTTCAGTAGTTTCTCAACTATATGTTCCATGACCATGGTACTCTTTTTGTGTATTAATTATATTATTTGTCAGAATTTATTCAGTAACCATTTGATGCTTTCTCATGATTAGATGGTAAGACTAGCATAGAAATGATTCCTTCTGGGGCTGGGAAGGTGGCTCAGTGGTAGAGCGCTTGCCTTGCATGCCTGAGGCCCTGGGTTCGATTCCTCAGCACCACATAAGCAAAAAGAAAAAAACCCGGAAGTGGCGCTGTGGCTCAAGTGGTAGAGTGCTAGCCTTGAGCTGAAGAGCTGAGGGACAGTGCCCAGGCCCAGAGTTCAGGCCCCACAACCGGACCCAAAAAAAAAAAAGAGATTCCTTCTTCTGTTTTTTTTTTTTGGGGGGGGGGGAGAGTTGTGGGGTTTTCTTTGGTCATGGGGCTTGAACTCTGGGCCTGAGCGCTGTCCCTTAGCTCTTCAGCTCAAAGCTAGTGCTCTACCTACCACTTGAGCCACAACGCCACTTCCAGTTTTCTGGTGGTTTATTGGAGTTAAGAGTTTCATAGCCTTTTCTACCCGGGCTGGCTGTGAACCGGGCTGACTTTGAACCACAGTCCTCAGATCTCAGCCTCCTGAGTAGCTAGGATTACAGGCATGAGCCACTGGCGCCGTGTGTGTGTGTGTGTGTGTGTGTGTGTGTGTGTGTGTGTGTGTGTGTGTGTGTGTGTGTGTCTGTGTGTCTGTGTGTCTGTGTGTGTGTCTGTGTGTCTGTGTCTGTGTGTGTGTCTGTGTGTGTGTGTGTCTGTATGTCTGTGTGTGTGTCTGTGTGTGTGTGTCTGTATGTCTGTGTGTGTGTTAAATGATTCCTTCTTGCTCCATCATCTCATGAAGTTATAATATTGGTATGTCTTTTGGTTATACTGGCTGTAGTGATTGAATTTAGGGTGCCCTGATGGCTTCTCTACTATAAAGTTTCTGTCATTGCCTTTGTAGTTAATAAACTTCTTAGGGAAAATACTTGGGGACTATCCTGTCTTTCCATAAAATTATGTTCACTGACTAGCACGTAGTTACCACTGTGATGCTTGCCTTTGATTTTTCTGTTTCTTTCCTAACTTCATTTATTTGATTATATTGGTAGGGACTTATAGATATTTATTTTCTTATAGATATTTATTTTCTCGAATTAATTTTTTGTTTAAATTATTCAAGTTTTGACTATTTGGAGTCTCTTCAATTGACACTTATGTTAATCCCTTTTTTTTTTAAAGTATTTTCTTACATTCTAATATCATACATATCTGGCTTATCTTGAGTTTTTCTTTTCTTTTTTTTTTGTTGTCATTTGTGGGGTTTGAACTCTGGGCCTGGGTACTATGCCTGAGCTCTTCAGCTCAAGGCAAGCACTGTACCACTTGAGCTAGCAGGCCATTTCTGGTTTTCTGGTGGTTAATTAGAAGATTCTCATGGACTTTCCTACCCCGGCTGGCTTTGAACCGTGATCCTCAGATCTCAGCTTCCTGAGTAGCTAGGATTACAGGCGTGAGTGACCTTGCCTGGTAGATTGTCTTAGTCTGTTCTTAATCTGTAACTGATTCTCCATCTTCTGTACTTTCTTGATTTGAATGCTTTTGAAGGGTACAAGCTAACTATTTTATTGAACAATCTTCAGTTTAGTTTTATCTAGTTCTCATGATTCAGATTCTCATAGGAGTGAGCTATGTTCTTCATCATAGTTAGGACCACAAATAGAGATAGCCCACATTAACTGCCCTCCACAATTTTAAGTCTGTCGTGATTTTACGGTGAAAATTAGATTTTCTTCTCTCTCTCTCTCTCTCTGTCTCTCTCTCTCTCTTTCTATCTCTCTGTCTCTTTTTAAATTTCTTTGCAGTGCTGAGTAGTAACCCTCTCTGGCCTTGTTTATGCTAGATAAGCACTCTACCACTAAGCTACATTCAGGCTTCAAAAGCTTAATATTTTGCTGGGCACTGGTGGCTCATGCCTATAGTCCTAGCTACTCAGGAGACTGAGATTTGAGGATCACAGTTCAAACTACGACAACAGGAAACTCTGTGAGACTCTTATCTCCAATTAAATCACAGAAAAAGCCCAGAAGTAGTGCTCTGACTCAAGTGGTAGAGTGCTAGCTTTGAGCAAAAAGAACTCAGGGACAGTGCTCAGGCCCAGAGTTCAAACCTCAGGACAGGCAAACAAACAATGAAAAAGTTTAACATTTTAAAGAATAGTTAAGTCAGGTCAGCATCTAAGCATATAACTGGTTTGTTTTAGGGACTATGCAGTATAATTTTAATTTGTCATCTTAAATATAATTATATTTAGGAAAACTAGATGTCCTGTTTCTTTTTCCTTCCTATCTGTTTTGTCGGTATCTTATGTTATAAATTTAAGACTCCTGAACTAAAGATTTAAGCACCTGACCTAGTATTTCTCACTTTTCATGCTAGTGTAAGGGACTCATGTCTCAAAGTACCTCAAATAAGCTTCAGGCCTCTGTTTTCTTCTCTACACTGCAGCTCCCCAGTTAAAGATCTCTGATGATCGGCTGACTGTGGTTGGAGAGAAAGGTTACTCCATGGTGCGGGCCTCTCACGGGGTTCGGAAAGGTGCCTGGTACTTTGAAATTACTGTGGATGAGATGCCGCCAGACACTGCTGCCAGACTGGGTTGGTCCCAGCCCTTAGGTAAGCTAACATTACAGTAAAGAGATTTAGGCCCAGGTCTTCCTGCCAAGACAAGATGATAGATTACTAAATAATTGGCATGAAGTTCAGTTCCTAAATGTTTGTCTACTTTATAATGCCTTGAATACATGTAGGAAATTCACAAAATTGACCCCCCCAAAAAAAACTGAAAAGGGTTGAATCTATTTCCTTTAGCAAACCAAAGTTGACTTATAATCCTCTGACTTTCCTATGTCTTTTTATTGGGACAGGTAACCTTCAAGCTCCCTTAGGTTATGATAAATTTAGCTATTCCTGGCGGAGCAAAAAGGGCACCAAGTTCCACCAGTCTATTGGCAAACACTACTCTTCTGGTTATGGGCAGGGAGACGTCCTGGGATTTTATATCAATCTTCCTGAAGACACAGAGACAGCCAAGTCGCTGCCAGATACTTACAAAGATAAGGTGAGCTCATCCTCTCCCAATGGGTTTCCTGTCTTTGAAGACCTGTGGCAGCCAGAGCCTGTAGCTGTGGCCTTGTGCTGTCTTGATACTGATGCACAGTTTACATCCCTTGCCCCAATACTTTATTATTAATATTCTCAGACAAGGTTGAAACAATTTAGCCAGTGCCTAAATACTCATCACCTACATTCTACCATTGGTGTGTTAGCCATTCATTTTTGAACACACTTCTCCCTAGGTATATAAGGATATAAATCATTAGCTAAATGCAGTGTATGTTTGTTTTAGTTTTTCCCTTGGTATAAGATTTATTTAAAATGAAACAAGACAGATTTTAAGTGAATATTCTTAGTTTTGAGATTGATCTAAACTCCTATCAAGTTGTATACCTTTTTTTTTTTTTTGTGATAGTCTTAGGACTTGAACTCAAGGCCTGGGCTCTGTCGCTGTGCTTCTTTTGCTCAAGACTAGTGCTATACTAGTTGAGCCACAGCTCTACTTCTAGCTTTTTTGGTAGTTTTTCGAGACTCTTCACAATTTCTCTTGCCCAGATGGGCAAGAGAACTGTAGTCCTCAGATCTTAGCTTCCTGAGTAGCTAGGATTACAGGTGTGAGCCACTGACACCAGGCTGATGTATAATATGGGACCAGAATGATTCATGTTGGCCTTTTCTTGTAAGTCTCCATCCTTATCCCTAGCCTCATAGATGCAACCACTATTTTAATTTTTCTGCTGTACTTTAGTTCTTGCCTGTTTTTTACTTACACTAATACACTAATGGTCTTATAGTACATAATCCTTGGTATTGGGCTTTTATAATTTGGCATAATATTTAGTGATTTATGTTGTTGTATTTATAGTGTTGTATATGTCTTGTGGTTCCTGCTTACTACAGGGTAAAGTACCCATTGCATGATTGTAGCATGGCATACTTTCTGTTTTCTTACTGTCCATACTTAGGCTGTTGTAAATTTGAGAATATTATAAGGATGCTGTAAACATTTTTACACATCTTTTTAAAAATTAATATGTAATTATACAAAGCAATTTCAGTTGTGTAGTTCAGGTTGCATCTTGATCAATGTCACCCTTTCTGTTATTCTCCTCAATTTTTCCCCTCCCATTCTTACCCTCAAGTAGTTCAGTTTTTACATTGAATATCATGACAGCTTTATTTTACCCTTCTTCACTCCTTTTGTCTGCCCCCTTCCTTACCTGCCTCCCCAACATTTTTCTACCTCCTGGTATTTCTTTTGTTAAACAGTTAGTTGTTCAGAAGAGTTACACCATTGGACTCCTCTTTTTCTAGGTATACCATCCTTTAGTCAGTTTGGTTGTATATTACATAGAGCCCTGTTTGTGATAGTTACCTATATGTTTAGTTTTATAAGAAATTACCAAGTAACCAGATGCCTGTAATTCTAGCCTCTTTGAAGACTGAAATCTGAGGATCCTGGTTGGAGTCCAGTGTAGGACTGGCTAAAAAGCCAGAAGTAGAATTATGGCTTGAGTGGTAGAATACCACCTAAAAAAAATCTAAGGGATGATACCAAGGCCTTGAGTTCAAGTCCTAGTACAAAAAAAAGAGAATGGATCAAAGGAAGAAACAATGAGGGAGGGAGTTAAATTACCACTTGAGAAGTATTGTTCATTGTCTGGGAACATAAATTTAGTTGTTTTGATGTGTGTGTGTATAATAGTGTTTCATTGTGGCTTAAATTAGCACTTCTTTGCTAGCTAAAGATATTGAACATTTTATTGTATCTTTTAAGTAGCTGTACAAAAAGACAACCATTTAATAAAGCAGCCTGACAGACTGAACATTTTTCATGATTTTTTTATGTGTATGCTTGTCCTGGGACTTGAGCTCAGGATCTAGACACTGTCCCTCAGCTTTTGTGCTCAAGGCTAATGCTCTTCCACTTTGCACCACACTGCCATTTCCAGCTTTTTGGTAGTTAATTGGAGACAAGAGTCTCATGGGCTTTTCTGTCCTGGCTGGCTTTGAATGGTCATGGCAATACAATAATCCCTCACTCCAGTGATAGATGGAAATTCCTGAAGTAGCCGTGTTATATAATCAACCCTCATTATATCACTGTTCACTTATTGCTACTTCGCGCATTTTTACCTATCATGGAGTTCTCTGGAGTGTGCTAGGTGTGCTAGGTGAGGGATCGCTATTTACATATTGTTTAGAAAAACCCCATGACACAGTGAAGCTGCAATACTGAGCCACAATATAGTGAGGGTCAGCTGTTCTTCGTTCTCAGCTTCCTGAGTTAGCTAGGAATCCAGGCCACCAACCTGGTCTATTTTTCATGCTCTTATCTACCTGTCTTTTCTAAAATCTCTGCATTTTACTTCTTTTTTAATTGGATTATCTCATTGTTTATTTTACAGGTATTTTATCCTAGTCTGTGATTGTCTGTACTTTTCTTTTTCTTTTTTTCAGTATTGGGTACTGAATTTAGAACCTTGAGCATGCTCAGTAAGCATTACCACTAAGTCATTCTCCAACTGTATTCCTTTTTCTTTTTGCCGGTCATGCAGCCTGAACTCTGGGCCTGGGCGCTGTCCCTCAGCTCTTCAGCTCAAGGCTAGTGCTGTACCACTTGAGCCACAGTACCCCTTCCAGCTTTTTCTGTTTATATAGAACTGAGGAATTGAACCCAGGGTTTCATGCATGCTAGGTAAGCTCTCTACCACTGAGCCATATTCCCAGCCCCAGAAGATACAGTTTTATAGGTCAGGTATTCATTACCCGGTACAGTGTCATCCCTTTCTTCCCTTTTCCTCAGTTTTCCTCTCCCTGTCCTTGCCCACAAATTGCATAGTTCATTTTCAACATAGTGTCTACTGAGTACCCTGGCTACATTTGTTCACCCTTCTGCCCTCCATTTCTGCGCCCCTTTTGTCCCCCTCAAAAGACAGAGAAAAGAGCAAACAAATGAAAAAGAATAAACAAATTTAAAACAAAACAAAAAGCAAAACAAACAACATTATCTCCACCAACAATGGCAACGTAAAAACTCCATGTTTCCATTACATAGAATTTTTTTTTTTTTTTAATCAGTTGTGGGGCCTGAACTCTGGGCCTGGGCACTGTCCTTGAGCTCTTCAGCTCAAGGCAAGTGTTCTACCACTTGAGCCACAGTGCCACTTCTGGTGTTTTCTGCTTATATGGTGCTGAGGAATAAAACCCAGAGCCTCATGCATGCAAGGCAAGCACTCTAATACTGAGCCACCTTCCTAGCCCTCCTAGAATTTTTTAAAATAATTTTTTATTGAGATTAAGTGATTACATAAATTTCACAGTATTGTGAGAGAGTGATACTTAAAGTCACAGCTTTTAAACTTCACAAGGCAAATTGTCATTATCATGGTCTATGTTTGTGAATTCTATGAGCTTCTGCTAAAACAGAGTTTTAATTTTTTGTTTTTTTTGTTTTGGTTGGTCTTGGGGCTTGAACTCTGGCCTGGGCATGTCTCTCAGCTCTTCACCACTTGAGCCACAGCGCCACTTCTGGTGTTTTCTGCTTATGTGGTGCTGAGGAGTCGAACCCAGGGCCTCATGCCTGCAAGGCAAGCACTCTACCACTGAGCCACCTTCCCAGCCCAAGAGTTTTAATTTTTTGTGTATGTGTCAGTCCTGGGGTTTGAACTCAGGACCTGGGTGCTGTCCCTGAATTCTTTTGCTCAAAGCTAGTGCTCTTCCACTTAAACCACAGCTCTATTTTCAGCTTTTTGGTGGTTAATTGGAGATAAGAGTCTCAAGAGACTTTCATACTGGAATTGGTGTTGAACTAGTATACTCAGATCTCACCCTTCTGAGTAGCTAGGATTATAGGTGTGAACTACTAGTTCCCAGTTAAAGTTTTAATTTTTATGAAATCAAATTTGTCAGATACTTCTGTTAGATACTCTAGCCTCAAACTTGTAATCTGCCTGCTTCAACCTTCCAAATATTAGGATTACAACTAGATTTTTCTTTAACAATTTTTTTTTTTTTTTGATTTACAGATCTTTGGGTAATTCCAAGTTATGAAAGTATCCTCTTGTGTTTTTCTTTGAAAGCACCAAGCTTTTAACTTTTTCATATGTCTCTGATCTATTAATTAATTAAATAAAATTAATTTTTGTATGTAGTATATGAGTCAAGATTTAAAGAAATATTTTGTTCATAGGAATACTGAGATAGTCCAGTGCCATTCTTTCTTTTCTTTTCTTTTCTTTTTGGGGGGGGGGGGTTCGGTCGTGGGGCCTGAACTCTGGGCCTGAGCACTGTCCCTCAGCTCTTCAGCTCAAGGCTAGCGCTCTACCACTTGAGTCACAGCGCCACTTCCACCTTTTTTCTTTTTGCTTATGTGGTGCTGAGGAATCGAACCCAGGACCTCAAGCATGCAAGACAAGCGCTCTACCACTGAGCCACCTTCCCAGCCCCAGTGCCATTATTTCTTTCTCTCCTGGATTTCTTTTGTATCTTTAGTACAAATGAAATGGCCTTATGAGTAGAGATTTCTTTGAGCTGTGTATTATGTAGAAGTATTTGTTGTCTTTTATGTTAGTACCAGTGTCTATTATTATACCTTTACAGTAGTGGATGTCTTCTTAGTTTGGTGAGTGAGTGGTGAGTGAATGTCTTCTTAGTTTCTTCTCAAAACAAGAAGTTCCAAATCTGTTTATTTTATCTTATGTTTTGTGGTGCTATAAATCAAACCCAGGCCTTGAAAATGCTATACAAAATTTCTATTCCTGTGTAGCACCCCAGACCATATTTCAGTTTCATTGCATCATTGACTCATCTCTCATCCTCCCACTTGAAGTCTTTAAACAAATATCAGTTAGTGCCTTTGTGTGTGTCTGTGTCTGTGTATGTGTGTCTGTGTCTATGGACTTGATCTCAGGACCTGGACTTGAACTCAGGGCCTAGGCACTGTCTCTGAGCTTTTTTGCCCAAGGTCAGTACTCAACAATTTGAACTACCACTCTACTTCCAGCTTTTGGGGTAGTTAATTGTACATAAGAGTCTCATAGGCTTTTCTGTCCACACTTTCTTTGAACTATGATCCTCAAGCCACCAGTGCCTGGCTAATGCCTGGTTTTATAGAACAAAGCAGTCTGTATTTACCTCAGAGTCTCCTGATAGAATCTATAAAGCTAGTCTTTGTTTCACTATACCAAGGTTTGAACTCAGGAACTACTTGCTAGGGCTGACACTCTACCACTTAGCCTTTGCATATCTATCATGCTCTTAGCCCTTGAACATTAGTTTCTAATTTAATTAACAATTTGTGGAATTATGCACATACAACAGAAAACTATGGATCTGTTTGAAAGCCTCAGATGTAGCAAAATAAAAATGATTTCCAGTTTATATTGGTGAATGAAAAGACCCAAAGCTATTTACAATATTTATCACATATGGCTTGTTTCTCCTGGCGATTATCTGGTGGATATTTTTTTTGTGAGTATTTTAATTTTGGAGATACTAAAGTAGATTTATATATTCTGGGAGAATACCAGATCACTGGTATAGTATTCTGTTTTTACAAGGTAAACTGGAGTAAGATAAGGTAAGTCAAAGAAAACCTTTATTGTAAATGTTAATATCTTATGATTTTTTTTACCATGTCTAGTCCATATTTGTGCAAAGAAAACTAAATTTTTTTAATTAATGTCACGTATTTATTTTTGAAGTGGAACCTACCAGGAAGAAAGAGAAGACCCAGAGGCCTGTCTTAAGGAGACATAGGCAGCAAATTAGGGGAGAGGAAAATGGCTTTCAGAATGTTGTTATACTAGGCATGGTGGTACACACATATAATCCCAGCACTTTGTAGGAAAGGGCAGGAGGATCTAAACAGAATTCTGGGCCAGTGTGGACTGTGTGGTAAGTTCAGACCAGCCTAGATATATAGCAAGATCCTGTTTAAAAAAAAAAAATTAGGAGCTGGGAAGGTGGCTCAAGTGGTAGAGCGCTAGCCTTGAGCTGAGGAGCTGAGGGACAGCGCTCAGGCCCAGAGTTCAGGCCCCAAGACCGGACCCAAAAAAAAAAAAATTATGGCTAGGAATGTGACTTAGTGGTTAAGTGCTTGTCTAGCATGCATGAAGCCTTGGGTTTGATTCCTCAGTACCACATATACAGAAAAAGCCAGAAATGGTGCTGTGACTCAAATGGTAGAATGCTAGCCATGGGCAAAAAAAGCCCAGGTACAGTGCCTAAGCCCTGAGTTCAAGACCCAGGACTGGCAAAAAAAAAGATAAAATAAATAGTTGTTATAGAATAGTTTAGGCTCTATGGAATTGTCATTTCTTTCAGTGAGATTATTGGAAAAGGTATAGATTGATGTAGCTTTTATGGACATTTGTGTTATGGTAAGAATACATTTCTTCAGATTTTCTTTGCAAAGGATTTTTTAATGAAAATATGTAACAAACATGGTTGTCTAGCGTCTTTTGAGAGGCGCATAATTGTTCAAAATTTGGCAAAATTCAGTGTCAGTGATTTTTGGTTTCTGCTGCAGAGCACAAGGACACTATGCTATTTACGTAAGTCTGACTTTATTTTCTCCATGATGCTGCTGCTGATGCTCCAATGTCCTTTTTTTTCTTTCTTTTTCCTCTTTTCAAGGCTTTGATAAAGTTCAAGAGTTATTTGTATTTTGAGGAAAAAGACTTTGTGGATAAGGCAGAGAAAAGCCTAAAGCAGACTCCTCACAGCGAGGTGAGTCATGGTTACTAAAAGGTCAGAATTCTGAGGCTTTGAAGACAGATCCACCCCTTAATGATAAAAGTGAGACAAATGAGAGGCCCAAAGCGGAATAAAGTAGAATTCCTTTAACATAGAACGCTACCCATCAGCTGAGCAAGTTCACATCACTGCCTATTGATTATGTGCTATCTGTGGTACCATGGTGTGGCTGTGAGAAGCATGGCAGGAAAGGGGTATAGGAACAACTGCATAGGCCCTTGAAGGAGCAAGTCTAATATCTTCACATCAGAGCAGGAGCCAAGTGCAGAGAAAGGAATACAACTAGGGGACACAGATACCACTCACTGTGATCTGGAGCCACCAGGAGTCCTGGTGGCTCACTCCATGCTCTAGAATTCACAGTTGTGGAAGGGCTGGCATATCTGGACTGGCCTCAGCCAGAAATCAAAGGAGAATAGGGTACAATAGGGAGGTAGAAAATTCTGAGCTGGAAACATTTTTTTTCTGTAAAAAATGTTGTAAAGTCACCAAAGGATGGTAATAGAAATGGTAATAGGGCTCAGGCCTGTAATCCTAGCTACTCAGAGCCAGCCGGGCAGAAAAGTCCTTCAGACTCTTATTTCCAACTAACTGTTAGAAAACTGGAAGTGGTGCTGTGGCTCAAGAGGTTGAGCGCTCACCTTGAGCTGAAGAGTGCAGGGACAGTGCCCAAGCCCAGAGTTCAAGCCCCACGACAGATCTCAAGAAAAAAAAGAAAAGATAGTAGGAAAAAGTGGAACTAGAATTCTAGTTGCTTTTAAAGGAGAAAATGTGTATATATGTATATGTATGTATACCTATATGTGTATAAGGGAAACAGTTAATAGATCCAAGCATGATATAGCCAGGTGAAGGTTGCTTTTGCTTGAAAGAGAATATTCATGATAATTAGGGGAGAGAAAGAACATGAATTCAGTCACTGTGTCAGAGAACTTATTAAATGAAAATATAAGAAATGAGAACAAGAAAGAAGTAAGGAAGTTACAGTTTCTTTTGCCTAAAATCAAGTTAGTATCATCCTTACCATTTACTGTTCGATACATGTCTATCCAAGGACAATATATGAAATGGATTTTTGGATTAAGGAGATAAAATAGGCACTTAATCTATTCACTCCATGCATTGACCTAGTATTGCAGTACTTCCAGAAACTGCAACTCTCAGGAAAAGTTAATAAATAAGTTAAGCAGGTGTCATTCCAAGGGCCCCATAGAAGATCAGCTTCTTATAAAAAAACAAATAACAACGAAAACCAAATGCATGTAGAACTGTGTGAAATGTGCAGCTTGGGACAAGCGAATAGGGAGTCTGAGATCAGCTGGGATAGTGCGTGTTTATATCAATTTTACTTTGAAAAATCAAAGGTTATTATGCTCATTTCAGATACTAGACAGGCAACATGTCCTTGGAATAAATAGTAAGGGGAAGTGTATAGGAACATTTTTAAAGTGTTCCCTAACAAAGTGAATTCCTTTTTTTTCATTAAAAAAAATTCTGAAGGGCTGGAAAGGTGGCTCAGTGGTAGAGCACTTGCCTTGCATGCCTGAGACCCTGGGTTCGATTCCTCAGCACCACATAAGCAAAAAGAAAAAAGCCGGAAGTGGTGCTGTGGCTCAAGTGGTAGAGCGCTAGCCTTGAGCTGAAGAGCTGAGGGACAGCGCCCAGGCCCAGAGTTCAGGCCCCACGACTGGACCAAAAAACAAAAACAAAAAAAAAAAAAAAATTCTGAAGTAAAGCCCTAATTTTTGTTTCAGATAATATTTTATAAAAATGGTGTGAACCAAGGTGTTGCTTACAAAGATATTTTTGAAGGCGTTTACTTTCCAGCCATCTCACTGTATAAGAGCTGCACGGTATGTATTATATCCCCCCACCCTGTGCACAGAACTCAAGGAAAGTGTGAGGATGAGTTATAGGAGAGCCATTGATCCTGCCCTAGAACAAAACACAAACAGCCTCAGTGACATGGGAGTAAATATGCTACTTCTTGTTAGGGTGCTGTTTTTATGTATTTTTACAGTATTGAGGTTTGAACTTGGGGCTCAAGTTTCATCGGCAGTCAAGACACTCTACTATTGAGTTAGGGTCTTACTTCTTCACCAGGCACAGACTTGGACTGCTGTTTACCTGTTATTTAGGCTTCCTGTTGATGAGAGATGATAAGGAGATTCATCAATATTAGTATATAATCTCATTTGCTCCACTTATACCCTAATATAATAGGTACCTTTTTGTGTTTGCTTCCTTGTTTGCCTATTCATTTTGAGATGAGGTAACCTAGGCTATCATTATACTCTATAGCCCAAGCTGGCCTTTATCTTATGATCCTCCTGCCTCAGTCTCACAAGTGCTGGGATTATAGACATGTACTACCACACCTGACTCATTAGTACTTTTTTTTTTTTTTGTCGGTCATGGGGCTTGAACTCTGGGCTTGGGTGCTGTCCTTGTGCTCCTCAGCTCAAAGGGGAACGCTCTACCGCTTGAGCCACAGCACCACTTCTGAGTTTTCTAGTGGTTTATTGGGGATAAGAGTCTCACACACTTTGAACCGTGATTCTCAGATCTCAGCCTCCTGAGTAGCTAAGATTACAGACATGAGCCACCAGTGCCTGGCTACTCATGAGTACCTTGAAATGAACATTTTTGCACATGGATCACTCTTGTCTTCTCAGCTTCACAGGTGGCTAAGATCAGAAGGACTGAGATTTTTCTGGCAAGCTTGCGTTAAAAAATTCTTAAGATTTTATCTCAACAGAAAAGGCTGGGCATGGTAGCACATACCTGTCTTCCTAGCTATAGTAGGAAGCCTAAATAGTAGGATTGTGTATCTGTGCCAGCCTGAGCTAAAACAAGACCCTGTGTCACTAACCAGAGCAAAAGGACTGGAAGTATGTTTCAAGTAAAAGGTGCTTGCCTAGCAAGTTTGAAACCCTGAGTTCAAACCTAAATACTGCCTTCCAAAAAAGGAACAGAGGCAAACATTTTCCTATGTCAAATTAACTTTACAGCCAGCCATGATAGCTAAGGCTAGAATCACAAGTTCTAGACTAATCTGGGCTATGTCTTATAAAAAAGGCTAGTCAGTAGTACTGCATGTAATGGAGGCAAGAGGATTGCAGTTTTAGGCCATCCTATGCAAAAATGAGCCCTAGACCCTATCTGTTAAACAAAAAGCAAAAGAACAGAGGTGGTTGGGGGATGGGGTAGCCTATGGTGCCTAGTATAGAGTGGTTACTAGAAATTGCAAGGCCCTGAGTTTAATCCCCAGAACTGGAGGGAGAAAAGTAATTTTTTTAATTTTTCCCCTCATGTCTGCCTGAATTGAATTTATTCTAGGTTTCCATTAACTTTGGCCCCTGCTTCAAGTATCCTCCAAAGGACCTCTCTTACCACCCTGTGAGTAACATTAAACTGTGCACCAGCATCTTCAGCATGTTCCTTGCTCTGAGGCTTTTTTAATCACCCATTTTCCTATTTTCTTTTCTTCCTGCAGATGAGTGACATGGGCTGGGGCGCTGTGGTAGAACACACGCTGGCTGATGTCTTATATCATGTAGAGACAGAAGTGGATGGGAGGCGCAGCCCCCCCTGGGAACCTTGACTCATCCCTCTTGGTATCCACATGGACTGAGAAGCAAGACAGGTTTTTGTTTTTCAATTGAAAACTCTTCTCCCAAAGATACTGAAAAAGCTGCCTACTTTCAGCAGGTTAAAAAATAGGACTGAGGGAGACCCCCTGCCCTTCAGCAATTCCCTCCCCAATTCCAATGATGGCTCTTACTTTGTGTGCCATTAAACCATCAGCTGCTGACCCCTAGGGTCCCATGAACTCCCTGTGAAACTGGTGCTGTACCACATCCCTGTCAGGTGGGACTTGTTACCCTGATGTGTTTTCTAAGGAGTGAATTGTCTTGTCCAAACAGCTAACTAACTAAAAGATATTTCCTTGTGTGGCCATTGACTCCATCCCACCTGATTGCCATGTAGGTGGTGAGCCTATTTCTGAGAATAGCTGAAATCAGTGGCTGTGCATTCCAAATCCATCAATTAAAAGCTGTTTCTTTTTGGTGAAGGGTTTGGGAATCTCTGAAACTACGAGTCTTTAGAACTATAATTTTGAAAAGATTTTGCCTGCAACTTTAACAACTAGAATTCTTCCCAAATAAAACTTGTTTTCAAGTTTATGTGGCACTGGCTTCCCTTTAGGTTGAGTTCCTCTTAGCAACAAAGCCAGAGGTGTGAGCAGCACTGTTCAGAAGAAATAGATTTCTGCCTATCTCATCTATAGCTCTCATTCTTATTGGCCAAATCAAGCATCCTCTACATGCTGTGAAAATTGGAATCTTAAGCTGGTAGAATCTTAATTTAAAAGAGTGTGTTGGAGTTGAGTATCCATGACTCACATCTGTAATCCTAGCTCCTCACAAAACTGAAATCTGAGGATCTCCATTTGAAGCGGATTGCAGGCAGACAAATCTCCGGCTTTTTTTTTTTTTTGGCTGTGGGGCTTGAACTCAGGTTCTGGGCATTGTTCATGAGCTCTTTTGCTCAAGGATAGTGCTCTACCACTTTGCGCCATAATGACACTTCTAGATCTGAGGCTTTTATCTCCTATTAGCCAACAAAAGGCTAGAGACCTTGAATTCACCACCAGTACCAGTACCAGCACACATACACATAAACACACACACGCACACATACACATAAACACACACACGCACACATACACATAAACACACACACACACACACACACAAAGGTGAATTGTCTTCCTCGTGTTGATCTGCAGACTATTTCCCTTTCTAGCTTATTATCTTCCTGTGATACTAGCTGGTGATTAAAGTGCAATTTTTTCAGGGCTGGAAGCATGACCTATGTGTCAGAATAGTTGGCCCTGAGTTCTAACTCCAGTACTACCAAAAATATACCAGAACCCTAAACTAGAAGGAAAAATGAAATGAGATTTCCTTAGGGATGTTTTTATAGCTTTCCCATCTTTCTTTGAATATGTGTATGCACACAAATGCGTGTGTGCATACATGTGCCCATATTGGGACTTGAACTTGGGGCTAGTCTAGTGCTGTACAACTTGAGCTCTTCTTCCAGCTTTTTTTTTTTTTTTTTATTGTGAAAATACTGTACAGAGGGGTTACAATTACATGGGCAAGATAATGAGTACATTTCTTATCAAGCATTGTAGCCTCCTACTTTGTTTCCCCTTCCCATCCTCCCCCTGCCCCCCACCCAATCCTCCCTGCTCCTGTTCTCTCCCCCCCCCAGAACCAAAGTCTCTTCCAGCTTTTTGGTGGTTAATGGAAGACAAGAATCTTACCAACTTTCCTGCCCAGGCTGGCTTCAAACCAAGATCCTCAAATCTCAACCCCCTGAGTAGCTAGGATTACAGGTGTGGGCCACAGGCACCCAACCCTGTTTTAATTCTTCAGTCTAGTGGCAAATGCAGCTCTCCAGGATTGCCCAAATAATCTTCATGTAACTTCCAGCTAAGTTACACCAAGATCTAGGTGATAGATTGCCACAGAATCACCATTTATCATGCCTATTGCTCTTCTGAATATGTTATTTACCTTTCCCTGTATAAGAAATTGCCAAGGGCTGGGAATGTGGCTTAGTGGTAGAGTGCTTGCATAGCATGCATGAAGCCCTGGGTTTGATTCCTCAGTACCACGTAAACAGGAGAAAAAGAAAAGGCGGAAGTGGTGCTGTGGCTCAAGTGGTAGAGCGCTAGCCTTTAGCAAAAATCAAGCTCATGGACACCCAGACCTTGAGTTCAAGCCCCAGGACTGGCAAAAAAAAGAAAGAAAGAAAGAACTCTCCCAGATTGCAAGTGAATATTATCCTCACACAACAGAACTGACTAATGTATTTGTCTCATAGTGAATCACCCAGGATCCTTGTTTTTGTCCATTCTGTAGGCTAACAGAAATCCTAATACAAATGCAGATTCATTGTGGAATGAGATATAAGATATTGGATTCTGGGGCTGGGAAGGTGGCTCAGTGGTAGAGTGCTTGCCTTGTATGCATGAGGCCCTGGGTTCGATTCCTCAGCACCACATAAGCAAAAAGATAAAAGCCGGAAGTGGCGCTGTGGCTCAAGTGGTAGAGCGCTAGCCTTGAGCTGAAGAGCTGAGGGACAGCTCCCAGGCCCAGAGTTCAGGCTCCATGACTGGACCCCCCCCCCCAAAAAAAAAAGATATTATATTCTACATACTTAATTTTTTTTTTCGGTCATGCAGCCTGAACTCTGGGCCTGGGCACTGTCCCTGAACTCTTCATCTCAAGGCTAGCGCTCTACCACTTGAACCACTGCGCCACATCTGGCTTTTCTCTCTCTCTCTCCTCTCTCCTCTTTCCTCTCTCCTCTCTGTCTCCTCTCTCTCCTCTCTCTCTCTCCCTCTCTGTCTCCCTCTCTGTCTCTGTCTGTCTGTCTGTCTGTCTGTCTGTCTGTCTGTCTGTCTCTCTGTCTCTCTCTCTCTCTCTCTCTCTCTCTCTCTCTCTCTCTCGACAGTGCCCCAGTCCTGAAGAAGAGATCACAGAACGTAATTTTCTTGTTAATATTCCACATTGCAGAAGTGATAGAAAATGTGGATGTACTAATTAGGTTGTTTTGTAGGGCTTGGAGAATACCTACCTACTCACCATCTTAACTCATTAAATAATGTAATCAGGTTATCAGTGACAACTTGTTTATTCAGCTACAAAATAAAACAAGTAGGAAAATATCTCCCCAGACCCACAAAGACACAGTTACATAGTTTGAAAGACCAGATTTTAATCCAGCTTAAAATGATGTTTGTTGAAAATCGTGTCAGTTTTTCCTCTTAAAATCTGACAACATAAATTTTCCTTCAAAAAAAAAAAAAAATTTCCTTCAAATATTTAAGGATCTTTAATCAAGTGATTTAGCCAGTAGTGCTTATGAATTGTTGTAGATGCTTTATACAGCTATCTTCCCTCTCAATCTCCCGGGTTAACAATAATTTCAAATGCCAAAAACAGACTTCAGAAACAGTTAGAATAAATTAGAATAAATATAAAAGTTGATAAATTTTAATAAATACCAGTGTTCCCGCTACTGCTATTTTGCTCATAAATAAGCTAGAGCTCTATTATCAAAGGATGCCAATTATTCTATACTGCCAAAAATAGAATGAAAGGCTTCAGATAGCAATACCTACATTTAGCAAAGAAACCCTTTTCCAATTTATGGGTTTTTTTTAACTTTCTAGATACTAGAAAAGGAAATGTGCCCTGACCTTGTTGCCCCTTCTTCCCAGGACTTCTCTCAAAATGGCAGAATTTTAACTTTTTCAAGCAGAGATGTTGGCAGCTCCCCGCCAGTAGAAAGTTGTATAATTCTCTTACCAATTGAGATAGATAACAATAATGTTAACTTTATCTTAATAATTATTGTTCAGACTCATGTCCAGTGCTATCATTTTAATTAATTAAAAGTCCTAAATTATCATCTTACAGTGCCATGAATCACCTATCAGTTATGGAATTCCTTAAGAATTGATTTAGGTTTGTGCTTAGCAAAGTTGTTCAATTTTCTAGTAGCTTTTTTTTGGTTAACAGTTTCTAAATAAAGGACATAGGTCTCCAAAAGTTCTTCCTTTTAATAAGATAGGAGATTTAGTTAAACCATTAGATTAATTTAACAGAACTTCTCCAATACAAAATTGTAACCTATTAAAATGGATTTTTTTCCTTTTAGGAGTAGGACTTTAAACAAGTACAGACTGAAGTCTTCATGGTATTTGTGATTCTTTATTCTGACTGGTGCTGATAGAATAAATAAACTCAGTTTGTCTTATATTTATCTGTAGAGAATACACTATGAAATATCTTCTGTTGGGAGTTGTTTGTGTGGTATAGCCCTGGACCACCTTAGCAGAGGGGCAGAAGGTTGCTGGCACCCTGGTATAACCCTCCTAATCCACAAACTGCCTATGGGGAATGTGGTTCTTGAGCCCATAAGGTAATGGTTTCTAGTCCTGCATATCCTTCCCTCCCGTATGAGCCATTCAGATTTTTTAAATGTTTTTAGGTGGATATGTAAGGGCTCAGAAGAAAGTTAATAAGTTCCTTGGGAATTTTTTGTTTGTTTGGCTGGTTGGTTGTTGTTTTGTCTGTTGTGGGGCTTGAACTCTGGGCTTGGGTGCTGTCCCTCAGCTCTTCAGCTTAAGGTGAGCACTCTACCGCTTGAGCCACAGCACCACTTCTGGTTTTCTGGTGGTTAATTAGAGATAAGAGTCTCACGGACTTTTCTGCCCAGATTGGCTTTGAACTGTGATCCTCAGATCTCAGCCTCCTGAGTAGCTAAGATTACAGGTGTGAGCCACATGCACCCGGCCCCTTGGGAGTTTTAATTTTCATTTCACAGCTGACCAGTGAGTGAAGTTGTAAATCTTGCTCTAAGAGCATCTCCATTTTCTTGGTGCTAAAACTTTGATCAGAGTCCTAATGTCTTACGCTTACACTCTGCCACCCTTCCATTGTTGCTAGATGGTGATCCTCAACAGATTCACAGGCTTCTCACAGGGAGTTCCTGGTGCTTAGGCAGGCCAGTCAGAAGGGTAGTACAGCCCTAACACCGGGCCTCAGCAGCAGGTCTGGACTCCAGGTGCTTGCGCAGGTGCTTGGCAAACTCCATCTGGGTCTGTGATAAGACCTGATTGATGATAGTCTTTGGCAGCCACCCCTAGAGTAGAAGATAAGAGCATTTTGCCATTTTGTAGGTACTGTTCTACACCTTTGCAGCCAGTCACAAACATTTATAGGTGCAACCTTGGAGTTGTCACACCACAGTCACAGACAGTACCGCTTTGCTGTTCTGCTTCTGTGATAGTGTCAAAAGCATAGAATTTGCTGTCAAGATAGAATCCAGCCCTGTTTTCCAAGCTAGAGGACTCTGAGGAACTTACATCACCTTTCTCACACTTAAGAGTCCTGGGCTTAACATTGCCTTCTTCTAAATCATAGTTGTAGACTAAAATAACTGCTTTTTGTTTTTTGTGTTTTTTTTTTCTTTTTCTTTTGGAGACTGGGTCTCCGACTGTGGCTCAAGTTTGCTCAGCCTGTGTACCCAGGCCGCTCTTACTCTTGCTTCTCCTGTCTGAGTATTACAGAACCAGCAATAGCTCCTTGACTTTTTAGAACTGAAATTCGATAGAAGAGTTAAAAGCAAGCCATTGTAGGCTTCCAAGATGGTGGATGGCACTTGGACCATACTCCACTTCCTTGCCTGTTCCAACAACCTGTGATTCTATCAAAATAGGAAGGCCAAGTAGCTCACACCTGTAGCCATAGCTACTCAGGAAGCTGTGATCTGAGGATTGCTGTTCAAAGCTAAACTGGGCAAAAAAATCCTTGAGGCTGTCTCCAGTTAACTAGCAAAAGGGCTGAACCGCAGGTGTGGCTCGAGTAGTAGAGTACCAGCTGTGTGAGAAATAATCAATTGGGAGCTTGAGGCCCTGAGTACCAGAAACTTGCAGAAGGAAGGGAATTCTTCATGTTCTACTTAGAAGAAGGAAGAGCCTGTTTCACTACCACCTCTCCCCAAAGCCATTTCCCATGTTTCTCACCTTGAGGTCAATACTGAGCAGCCAAGTAAGTTTGGTCTTTGAAGGACTTCCAGCTAGTGGGTGAAGCACCATGCAGGTAGGACCATGCTCGGCTCTGGCAAAGGAAGAGAAGTCATCAGGAAGACAAATCAGAGTTCTTACCCTGACAAATTATACTAACTACATTTCTTGAGTACCTTGTCTATTTAATTTCATCTGATACCCTTTACCAAGAGTAATAGTAGTTGGCATGGCTGCCAGCTCATTAGAACAAAGGTTGGAAGTAACTGAAGGCCCTTTGGTTGATAACTGGAGAGATAGGGATAGGGAACTTAGGAAACTCAGACGGCTTCAGTGTCCTAAGGGGTATGGATTTTTTTCTTCTTTTTGTGCCAGTACTGAAGCTTGAACTTGGCCTTGTACCATTAGATTTATTTTTTTTTTGAAGGCTGGAGCTCTACCACTTGAGCCATGCCTCTAGTCCCAGCTTTTGTGCTGGTTAATTGGAGATAAAGAGGCTTAGGTTGTTTTTTCTGCCTGAGCTAGCTTTGAACCATGACCCTTACTTTGATCATTAGGATTAGCTAGGATTATAGGTATGAGCCATGATGCTCAGCTGTTTCAATATTTTAATTATCAGTATTGCTGTATCTAGAGTACCAGCTGGACTTCAGCCTGCCTTTTGCTTTGGAAAATTATGATGGTCCTGAACTTCTTGGAAGGGTTAGAACAAACTAGTTAGCTGATGAAATGGAACCATCGTGGTCTTTCTCACTTAGGAAGATGGCTCTTTTTGTAAAAGGAAGCTGAGGGTAGGATAGTTTCTTGGAGCTGGGTTTCAGACCACAGCGAGAGTACATATACATTAGTCTGTGTTAGGAGAAGGGAGTAATTACCTGATGACACCTTTCTGTTCAGGCATCTCTCCAAATTGTGTGGCCATGCCTGCCAGCACACAGGTGGAGCCTCGGCGCTTGGCACAGCGCACACTCACAAAATCACGGGGCCCCACCAGGTTTCCTGCAGCTTCTGCAGCCAGCTCATGGGTGATAACTGTGTCTTTTCCAATCCTCTGCAGGACCTAGAAAATCACAGGGAGCTAGTCAAAGCCAGTGCTGGGGCTGAGCACCACCCACAGCATGGAGACTCTTTGACCTGCCGGCCTTTCAGACTGGTCTTTCTCATGGTCCCTGCTACTTATACCTGAGCTTTCTCACCTTGATCTCCTTGACATTAGGGTTCCACTCTCCCATTGCCTCCATGCGTTCCACCAGTTCTTCATAGAGCCTGTCCAAAGGCTGGTCCACCACCACCTCCAACCGGAACACTTTGCCTACATCCGGGATCATCTTACTCAGTACTTTGTCCCCATTTTCCTGACAGGGAGAGAAAGGAATCCCCAGGGTGAAGGTTAGAGAAAAATATTCCTAGTCAGGTCTCAGACATTACCAGCCAAGATAGAAGGGGACCAGTGAATGGAAGTCCAGAGCTACTTGTGAAGGCTTACTATTGTCCCAACACCCAGGAGGCTGAAGCAGCAGGACCATGAATTTGAGGATAGCCTGGGCTACATGGACTCTCTTGAGCCAAAAAAAAAAAAAAAAAAGCTGAATATGGGGGCACCTGGATCTCTATCTGGTTAGGATCTTATGTAGGAAGTCACTGCTACACCAAGCCTCACACATCTGGCTGGAGACTCACCTGTTCCAGCCTCCATCCCACCTCTTTTTTTCATTTTTTAATTTTTAAAAATTTTTTTAAATTTTTTAATTTTTTTTTTGTCAGTTTTAGGGCTTGAACTCTGGGCTTGGGCACTGTCCTTGCGCTCTTCAGCTCAAGGTGAGGGTTCTACTGCTTGAGCCACAGCACCACTTCTGGTTTTCTAGTGGTTTATTGGACATAAGAGTCTCATGGACTTTCCTGCCCGGGCTGGCTTTGAACCGTGATCCTCAGATCTCAGCCTCCTGAGTAGCTAAGATTACAGGCGTGAGCGCCTGGCTTCACCTCTTTTTTTCTTGGTGAAATACTGGTGGTGTAAATAAGTCCAACTGAAAAGCCCTACACATGACTTCAGAAGATCCTGAAATAGACCAGAAAAATCCGGTCTCCAGTTAATTTGTATACATAGAATGTTGATCTTCAGTGATTTTTTTTTGGGGGGGGGGAGGAGACACTGAGGCAGACTATAGGCTCATACCTATAGTCCTAGCTACCCGGGAGACTGAAATCTGAGAATTGCAGTTCAAAGCTAACATTGCAGGCAAGTCTATGAGACTTATCTCCGATTAAATCACAGAAAAAGCTGGATGTGGCACTGTAGTTCAATTGGTAGAGTGCTAGCCTTGAGCAGAAGGAGCTCAGGGCGAGTGTCTAGACACGTTTCAAGCCTCAGGACCGGCCAGGAAAAAAAAAAGCTGGAAGTGGAGCTGGGGCTCACATGGTAGAGCACAGGACAGCACTCATGATGTGAATTCAAGCCCCAGGACTGGGACAGCAACAATGATTGTATTTTGTTACTTAAATATACTGTTCCACAGCAGAAGAATGTGGGGCCAGAGATAAATCAAGGACTTCTAGATGAAAGCAGTGCTGAGCCTAGATCCCAGTTTCTTAACTCCTAAATATTATCTCTGTAACTGAGAACTTGAGCAAGAAGGTGTTTCATCTGAACTGGAGGTAATAACAGCACAGGACCTTTTGCTGAAGATAAGGCTACCAAAGTCCCCAATAATAGACCCACTTGCTAACCTGAGTCTTAATGCTTGATCCCAGTGAGGGTGAAGCACTGAAAGAGCCGAGGGCCCCAGGAAGCTGTGGGCTACCTCTCTTCTAGTTCATCCCTGCAAGCTTACACATGGCCTGGGCTACACAGGACAAGATGCCTGGTGATACTATAGAGATGGTGAGATCTTTTGTTAAACTGAGTCCACATTATATGGGCTCCACTAGCTAAGAAGATAGGGAAGACTAGGTGCCAGTGGCTCACATCTGTAATTCTAGCTACTCAGGAGGCTGAGATTTGAGGATCATGGTTCAAAGCCAGTCCAGGCAAGAAAGTTTATAAAACTTTTACCTCCAGTAAACCACCAAAACAGCCAGAAGTTGAGCTGTGGCTCAAATGGTAGAATATTGAACAAAAAGCTCAGAGCAGCCAGGACCTGAGTCTAAACCCCAGGAGTGGCATAAAGACAAAATCTTATAGTGAAGAGAGATTGTTGGAGGTTTTGAGGCTTACCTTGCTGCCCAGAGACTACTACATGAAGCAGGAGTCCCTGGAGCAGCCCTAGTTGGTCTTGAGGATGGCAGGGGATGGATCAGGAAGAGCACGTTTCTCCACACACCTCTTACCTGCTGGTTCTCCTTCTTCCAGCCCTCCTGGTTGCTGAGGATGCCCAGGGCCTTCTGCATGGCCGCCTCTCCCTGCTGGATATAGGCCAGCTCCTGGTCACTGTAGAGAGTCTCTTCCAGCCGAGAACCTGAATATATAGCCAATGAAAGACAGTGTCCTTCCTTTCCCTATGCTTGCACCCTTCTGATCTCTGGGTGTATTTGTTCCCCCCATAAAGAGCCAGAGGAAAGCTGTAGACAGTGGAGATGTAGGTTTGGCTTTGAGAACTCTTAAGATGGGAATATCCTCTTAAAGTGGGAAGTGAAGGATAGGAGGGAGTCTGAGCCTCAATGTCATACACAAGAGTTTGCAATGTCAGAAGCCCAGAAGCCTCATCACTCACCAAGTAGAGAGCTCCGCCGATGTCGAACCTGGTTAATCCATGCACCACCGGGGTCTCCCAGGGCTCTCCGGTTCAGCTCCTGACCAATGGCCAGCATAGCTTGGTGCCTCAACCCTGCAGAGAGGGAAGGAAATTCATATCATCTAGATGAGAGAAAGGACTTGCTTAGGAACTGATTCTTGGTAGGGATCTGAACTCGGGCCAGATAGGCAGTTCAGTACTTCTTATACTACAGCACTTCCAGGGCTCAGGTAATTACCTCAGGGAAGGAGGGTCAGGCTTAGCCCTGCTCAGAGGCAAGGCTGTACCATAGCTGCTGCAGTTTTAAGTCTATCAGAAAAGTCCTGCTGCAGAAGAATACCAGACCCTCTCCTCTGAAGCTCAGACCTTTGCAGAAGGAAGCTACGTCTGAGTTTATAATCCTAGCTACTCAGAAGGCTGAGGTTGAAGATCTTGATTTGAAGCCAACCCAGGCAGGAAAGTCTCTAAAGACGCCTATCTCCACTGAACTACCAAAAATGACAGAAGTTGGGCTGGGAATGTGGCTTAGTGGTAGAGTGCTTGCCTAGCATGCACAAAGCCCTGGGTTTGATTGCTTAGTACCACATAAACAGATAAAAGCCAGAAGTGGTGCTGTAGGCTCAGGTGGTAGAATGCTAGCTTTGAGTAAAAGAAGCTCAGGACAGTGCCCAGGCCTTGAGTTCAAGCCCCAGGACTGACAAAAATGCCAGAAGTGGAGCTGTGGTTCAAATGGTAGAGTGCTAGCCTTGAGCAAAAGAAGCTCGGGGCAGAGTCTAGGCCCAAAGTTCAAGCTCCAGGACACTCACTCTCTCTCTCTCTCTCTCTCTCTCTCTCTCTCTCTCTCTCTCACACACACACACACACACACACTTGAGTGCCACAGAAGTAGCACAGAGTGGTTGCTTCTACTCTTCCTAGCTGTACAGTGAAAATACTCCCCTGCCCACCAATTTTCACTTTTTGCATTGCTCTTCTGCTGACTCCCGTGCCTTTTTCTCCTCTTGCCCCTCTATCCTTCCAGTATCTCAGGATTGCCAACATTGCTTCTTGGACTCAAGGCTGGCCTCTACCTCTATTATTGTGGCCAAGACTTTTTTTTAAATCAGGCCCTGAAGGCAGGCAGGCAGAGGTAGTTTCATATGGATGTAAGGCAAGAGCTCTACCACTGAGCCAACTTCCCAGCCCAGTTTCATATGGATGTGTGTGTGTTTGTATGTGTAGTGTGAATATGTATGCCAGTTTTCAACCTGGGCACTATCCCTAAGCTTTTTTGCTTAAAGCTAGCACTCTGCCATTTGAACCCACAGCTCTACTTCCAGCTTTTTTTTGGGGGGGGGGCAGAGAAGGAATAGTTTATTGGCAAGAAGAGTCTCATGGACGGGGCTGAGAAGGTGGCTCAGTGGTAGAGTGCTTGCCTTGCATGCATGAGGCCCTGGGTTCAATTCCTCAGCACCTCATAAGCAAAAAGAAAAAAGCCAGAAGTGGCGCTGTGGCTCAAGTGGTAGAGCACTAGCCTTGAGCTGAAGAGCTGAGGGACAGCCCCCAGGCCCAGAGTTCAGGCCCCACGACCGGACCCAAAAAAAGAAAAAAAAAAGAGTCTCATGGACTCAGAGGTAGTTTAAGCTCAATTAAAGCCCTAGAGTAGAGACTAGAAGTTATGGAATCTGAGCAGGACATATACAACTTAGTATCCAGTCCTGTTCTCCCAGAGGGAAGACAGATCCGGAGGGGAAGAGATTTGCTGAGGCTCCCACAGTAAGAAGCACACAATTGAGACCACAGTTTAATAGACCTGCCCCACTGTCCATGATATGCCCTGAGACTAGCCAGCACCAAGAATGCCTCCTGCATCCAGGGACCCACTCACCTTTCATGTTGCGCATGTGTCTGTAGGAGCTCCCAGCACACAGCTTAAACGTTGCTAGAAGCATGTTCTCCTGGCCTATGCAGTGGTGGTGGTGGTGGTAACGGTGGTGATTGTGCTGTGCCGCTGCTCTCAAGGGTGGCCTCTTTGTTCTTCCTGAGCCACTCAAGGTCCACCTGCAGCTGCTGCCTGGACCATGCACTCTGCACTTTAAATGCCTCCAGTTGAAGGCTGTGCATCATCACCAGGAGATAAAAAAGCCATCACTCACTGCACAGAGGCAGGGGTCAAGGATAGAGTATTGCCTCATGCTGCTGTGTTGGCCATTTGTGGGGAGTGGGGGAGGAGAATTCGTAGAAGGGAAAGGCCTGTGCCAGGCACAGTAGATGGAGGAGAAAATCACAGAGACTGCTGAGCTGGAGAAACTTGATAAAGGGTAGATAGCACTTCTCTTTTTTTTTTTTTTAATTTTTTTTTTTTTTTTTTTTTTTTTTTTTTTTGGGTCCGGTCGTGGGGCCTGAACTTTGGGCCTGGGTGCTGTCCCTCAGCTCTTCAGCTCAAGGCTAGCACTGTACCACTTGAGCTACAGCACCACTTCCGGCTTTTTCTTTTCTGCTTATGTGGTGCTGAGGAATTGAACCCATGGCCCCAAGCATGCAAGGCAAGCGCTCTACCACTGAGCCACCTTCCCAGACCAGATAGCACTTCTCTAAGTTTTAAAATTCAGACTTTAAGGCTTGTTCTCGAGCTCCAGATAAAGCAGGTATGGCACTGAGGCTAAGCTACCAACTGCAAAGAAATGCCCAGCTGATTGCCATGGACCACCTACTGCCCCTTGAGGATCATTGCCCAGGAGAGTGAGCCAGAGTGATGCCTAGAGAAAGGAGTCAATGCCACTAAGGGCCTTCTGGACTCCTGTTCTTACAGATGGGAACCTTAACGTCCAGAAGATAGAAACAACTGGTGTTCAGGGTCACACAGATGGTAGTAAGCCTAAGGTCTAAGTCCTAAGGCCTTCAATTCATCTGAATTGAATTAGGTACCATTTGTGATTGACAACTTCCTTTACCAAGGCTCCATCCTGAATTAGTTCTTTTCTCTGGGGTTTGTGCTGGAGCAGATATAACCTCTGCTCCCAAAGCAGAGGGTATCCTTGACTTAGGCCACACTTCGTTCCTTTCCTCACAACTGAGGCTTTGTGAACTATGCTATGGGGCTTGGCATATATACAAAATTTCATCTCAGACTTCTCAGCTTGGGGGACCTTGTGGTACTAAGCAAGGACTCTTAGGCCTCCAACTTGCCTTTCTCAGTCCCAGACACACACACAGGCAGATCACACTGCTCTAAAAACATCTTTTTTTTTTTTTTGGTTGGCCTGAGCACTGGTCCCGAGCACTGGTCCCTGAACACTTTTGCTCAAGACTAGCCTTAAAGCTGTACCACTGTGGGCCACAGCACCACTTCCAGTTTTCTGGTGGTTACTTGGAATGAAGAGTCCATGGGCTTTCCTGCCCAGGATGGCTTCAAACTGCAATCCTCAGATCTCAGCTTCTTGAGTAGCTAGGATTTCAGGCGTGAGCTACCAGTACCTGGCTTTCCATTTCCTCTAAGAGTGTCCTTAAGGCTACTATTAAGCCAGATAGACTTGGCAAGAATAATGACAGTAGACAGACTCACAGCAGATTTGCTCCAGTCTGGTCCTGTCTCGTGTGTAAGTTCTGTGTCCCCCAAGACAGGAGAACTGGAAATAATATGAGTGGGCCTACCTTAAGCATCTCTATCAGATCCCTTCCTAGAAAACACAGGACAAGCACAGCAAGTCCCATGGCTCTATTTCAACCCTGGTGAGGCAGTGTAAGGCTCCGTAAGCAGCAGGTGCCTGAAGGCACAAGTCTATCCCAACAGTCCTGTTGCAGAGCCACCTCTGAGTACTTCAGGCTTCTGGAATGGCTTGTTCGTAGGCTGGCCACGCACCCTTCCTATCAGAGCTGCTGGAGGTCAGGATCAGGATCCTTGTTTATGTGCTCTCTTGACTGTTCTGTGCTATTGCTATCTCCCAGGGCCAACCTGTCCCCTACTCCTGGTGCTCAGCTGTCAGGGACCAGAGTGGACTCTTGCTCCTCTTTTGAGTGGCCATTTGGAGGAGCCACTAGGGGGCATCTGCCTTAGGAATCATTCTGATTTGAAAGAAGGGGTGGGGCTGAGGGGGGGGGGAGATGGTGGGAAGTGGGGGGTGGTTGTTGAGGGGTAGGCAGTGCAGATAATGCTCAAGGTCCTGCTGTTGCCATCCTATGGGAATTATGGCACTCTGATGAAGGAGGGGAAGTATGGGCTGATTGGCATACTGAGGCAAGTAGCTGTTACTGATGTCAGAGCTGAATTGACTCAGACAGGGTGTGCTGAGTGACCTCCAGTGCCAAGGCTCCCTTCCTTTCTTCATTCCTCCAGTGATGAGTTAACTCTTGCTGTGCCTCTGAACAGGACGGCTGGAGTCAGGTGTGGAATGTGTGGTTTCTGAACATGGTTTAGATTCAGCTCTGCTTTTATTTCAGGCTGGAAGGCAGGAAGGTGGGGGGTTCTGAAGTTTGAACTGAGGGACTGGGCTCTGTCCCTGAGTGTTTTGTGGGGTTTTTGTTGTTGTTGTTGTTGTTGTTTTTGCCGGTTGTGAGGCCTGAACTCAGCCTGGGCGCTGCCCCTCAGCTCTTCAGCTCAAGGCTAACACTCTACCACTTGAGCCACAGCACCACTTCTGGCTTTTTCTGCTTATGTGGTGCTAAGGAATCAAACCCAGGGCAAGCACTCTACCACTGAGCCACCTTCACAGCCCCTATTTGTTTGGTTAAGGATAGCACTCTACCACTTAAGCCACAGCTCTACTTCTGGCTCTTTCACTAAGTTCCATGGACTTTCCTGCCCTGGCTGGCTTTGAACCACAATTCTCAGATCTCGGCCTCCTGAGTAGCTAGGATTACACAATATGCCCCACTTTCAGCTCTGCTTTTTGATGAGGGCAGATTTGAAGAGAGTAGGAGAGGACCACTTCAGGTTAGGGGAAAGAGGCAGAGCTTTAGAGCAGGAAAGGGGATCCATTCATTCATTCATCAAACATATAGGAATATCCATGGTGTAGCTCTATAGTTATGACTCCATGAATGGATCATACAACACAGCACAAACAGTTGTAGAGTTGTTGATAGGCTCAGGAAATATAGAGGATAGCACACCTGATTCCAGGAAGAAGGGAGAGAGGGAGGGGTGAGGGAGAAGGCCTCATTGAAGAATCAACTTTGGAATTTCACTTGGGAAGTATGATTAGGAGACTACTAGCTTTATGGCAGAAGATGATGTGTTTGGAGGATACAGGGGAAGTGAGAGTATTCCAGGTAAAGTAAATGGCCAAGAGCAGGGAGAAAGGCCCTGAGGTTTGATGGCTAACTATTTTGGGCACTTGGATTGCTCAGTGTAGCTGTGGGTTTGGTGGGATGTTTGCAGGATGTGGTGGGAGAGATGGGCAGAGTTGAGAGTAGGAAGGGTGGAGTGGAGAGGCTTCTGGGCAGGTTCCAGTGAGGCAAATACTGGTGGAGGAGGAGAGCAACAGCACCCACCTCTCAGGTTTTCTGGCCTGCTTATGTAGGAAAGCCCGGGTTCTGTGTTCATCCCTCCAGGGATGAGTTCACCACTTCACAATTGGCAGTCACACACTTGTTTGCTTGGATAGCAGGAATGTCTTTCATAAATTCTTCCAGAGTAGACTTGAGGTCCAAAGGAGGCAACAGTACATCAAGAGCCTCAAGATGAAGAATTTGTGTGTGTGAGAAAGAGAGGCGGGGGCGGGGGGGGAGGGAGAGCAGGAGAGAGAGAGGGAGACTTGTACTCAGAGCCTCAATCTCTCCCTTGGCTTTTTTGCTGAAGGCTAGTGTTCTACCACTTGAACCATGGCTCCACTTCCAGCCTTTTTTTTTTTTTTTTGGAGGTAAGAGTCTCATAGACGTTTCTACCTAGGGTGTCATTGAACTGTGATTCTTAGATCTCACCCTTCTGAACAGTTAGGATTATGGGTATGAACTAACAGCATCCAGCAAGCCTCAGCTTGTTTAGAACAATCCTGAGGTCTTCTAAATTCTTACCCTGGTCTTTCTCTCCAGCAGCAATATGCACATACCTGAGGGGCCCCAGCCTACATCAGACCCACTTCCAAGGTAGCCAAATGATTATCATCCCTACAAGGCTTCTCCCTGTATCCCACCTTACCTAACTATTTAGAATTCAAAACCTTTCTCCCTTCTTTCCTCCCTCTCTCACTCCTTCCATTCTTTTTTCCATCTCTCTCTTCCTACAGGCTTACACTATGGAGTTCTAGCTAGCCAGCATCCTCCTATTATAGCCTTCTGAACATGGTATAGGTGTGTATAATTACACAAGGCTTTGGTATATTTCCTTTTGGATTTTCTTAATGAATACTTATTACAGTAGCAATAAGACTAATGCTAATTCCCTTCAATTTGTATCTCCACAAACATGTAAAACTGTCATGTATTTTGTATGCATAACAAATCCTAGCTTTTATTTTATTTTTATTATTATTATTTTTGGGTCCGGTCATGGGGCCTTAACTCTGGGCCTGGGCACTGTCCCTCAGCTCTTCAGCTCAAGGCTAGCACGCTACCACTTGAGCAATAGCACCACTTCCGGCTTTTTTTTTCCCTGCTTATGTGGTGCTGAAGAATCGAACCCAGGGCCTCATGCATGAAAGGCAAGCGCTGTACCACTGAGCCACATTCCCAGCCCAATCCTAGCTTTTAAAAAGTAAAGTTATATACAAAACTATAAATCTATTAACATGAATTCAAAATGCATTTTACAAAGTCTGATGGATATGTAAGAAAATAATAAAGACAATTTACCACCTATTTCATATTCAATGACAAATAAATCCAAACCAATTTGTCATAATTGACATTTATAGTAAACTTTACCAAACCACAAAAAGAACATACATCTTTTTTGTAGATTTACATGGATTATTTAACAAAATAAACTCTGTATGAAGACAAAATTTTATGTCTCCACAAGTTATAGGGCTGAAATTATACAAAGTATACTCTTTGAGAACAAGAAAAATAAATTATAAATAAGTATAACAAATAGCCAGTAAATATAAATCCACATGAATAATTTCCTAAGTGAACAAATGAGAGGAGAAAAGATAAATCTGTAAAGAATTACAAAGTACTCACATTCCAGCACCATTCTTAGGATGCAAGGACATGAATCAGTGAGAATGTAAGTTAATGTAGGAGACTGCTTAACAATTCCTTTTTTTTTTTTTTGCCAGTCATGGGGCTTGAACTCAGGGCCTGGGTATTGTCCCTGAGTATCTTTTTTTTTTTTTTTTTTTTGGTCGAGGGGCCTGAACTCTGGGCCTGGGCACTGTCCCTCAGCTCTTCAGCTAAAGGCTAGCGCTCTACCACTTGAGCCACAGCGTCACTTCTGTTTTTTTTTCTTTTTTGCTTATGTGGTGCTGAGGAATCGAACCCAGGGCCTCATGCATGCAAGGCAAGCGCTCTACCACTGAGCCATCTTCCCAGCCCTTCCCCGAGTATCTTCTGCTCAAGACTAGCACTCTACAGCCACAGTGCCACTTCTGGCTTTTTCTATTTATGTGGTACTGAGGAATCAAACTCAGGGCTTCCTGCATGCTAGGCAAGCACTCTGTACCACAAAGGCACATTCCCAGCCCAGCAATTCCTTAAAAATATTAAAAAATATATAATCTAACCACCTAATTCCTGTTTAGTAATTAAAAATAAGAGTATGTTTCCACATAAGGTACATACTTTTAGAAAAGTGAATAGAACAGCTTTTTTTTTTTTTTTTTTAGTTGGTTGTGGAGCTTGAGCTCTGGGCTTGGGTGTGGTCCCTCAGCTCTTCAGCTCAAAGCAAGCGTGCTACCACTTAAGCTACAGTGCCTCTTCCAGTTTTCTGGTAGTTAATTGGAGTCTCACAGACTTTCCTGTCTGGGCTGGCTTTGAACCAAGATCCTCAGATCTCAGCCTCCTGAGTAACTAGGATTACAGGTGTGAGCCACCGGCTCCCAGCTCAAGATCATTATTCTGAGAAGAGAGAAGAAAATAAAATGCATAAATAATTTCATAATTTATAAACAAATCTATAGTGAAGTCCAACCATACCCTAGGATTGGAGATAGAACCCAGTACAGTGGCTCATTCCTGTAATCCTACTGGCTCAGAAGGTGAACATCAAGGAACATAGCTCAGGGTGAATCAGGCAAAAGGTTGTTGGTAAAACATCTACCTCAAAAGATCTGGCCGGGTGCTGGTGGCTCACACCTGTAATCCTAGCTACTCAGGAAGCTGACTGAGATCTGGGGATCACGGTTCAAAGCCAGCCCAGACAGGGAAGTACATGAGACTCTTACCTCCAATAACCACCAGAATACTGGAAGTGGTGCTGTGGCTCAAGTGGTAGAGCACTCACCTTGAGCTGAATTGCTCAGAGACAGCACTCAGTGCCACAGTTCAAGCCCCAGGACCGGCAAAAAAAAAAAAAAAAGTTCTAGCTGGGCTCTCGCCTGTAATCCTAGCTACTCAGGAGGCTAAGATCTGAGGATCCCAGTCCGAAGCCAGCCCAAGAAACAAAGATCTATGAGACTCTTATCTCCAATTAACTACCAAAATTCTGGAGGTGAACTACCAAAATTCTGGAAGTGAAGCTGTGGCTTAAGTGGCAGAGCTACCTTGAGCCAAAAGAAAAGAACAGGTGGGGGTGGGAAGGGATAGTGGGAAAACAATAAAGGAGGGGGTAACAATGCTCCACAAGAAATGTACTCATTACCTTACTCATGTAACTGTAACCCCGCTGTACAGCATCTTTACAATAAAATTAAATTAAAAATACAAGAACAGAGATAGCACTCAGGCCCTGAGTTCAGCCCCCCCCCACACACACACATACTATTTCTACATAGTGGAGGATACCTATCAACACAGTGATATGTAAAGAAGGGCAGGAGGATTGTGATCCAGGCCACCCCTGAAGAAAACGCAAGATTCGGGCTGGGAAGGTGGCTCAGTGGTAGAGTGTTCACCTTGCATGCTTGAGGCCCTGGGTTTGATTCCTCAGCACCGCATAAGCAGAAAAAAAAAAAAGCCGGAAGTGGCACTGTGGCTCAAGTGGTAGAGTGCTAGCCTTGAGCTGAAGAGCTGAGGGACAGCGCCCAGGCCCAGAGTTCAGGCCCCACGACCGGACCACCCCCCACCCCCCAAAAAAAAGAAAGAAAAGGAAACGCAAGATTCCACCCGAAAAGCAAAAATAAATAAATTTATGAATGAATTAATGAGAAAATAAAGGTTATGTGGTTTTTATGATTACAGTCATTTTAAATAGACCCTCATACAGTATCAAATAATACACTTTAATGTGTAAAGCTTGTTTCAATGAAACACCATAAAGTGATTGAAAGAAAACAAAATAATAGGGCTGGGAAGGTGGCTCAGTGGTAGAGTGCTTGCCTTGCATGCATGAGTCCCTGGGTTCAACTCCTCAGCACCACATATGCAGAAAACACTGGAAGTGTCACTGTTGCTCAAGTGGTAGAGCGCTAGCCTTGAGCTGAAGAGCTGAGGGATAGCTCCCAGGCCCAGAATTCAGGCCCCAAGACCAACAGAAAAAAATTAATAAAGCAAGGATTTATTATTAGCTACAAATAGTTGTCCCTGGAACTTTCAACTTATATTCTTTTTTTTTTTTTCAACTTATATTCTTTCAAACGTACTGTGTATCTTCTGCACTGAGGGTGCAGTAGATAGCCTTAATTGACCCAGGCTATGACTGAAAGCATTTCAGAGGACAGGAATTCATGAAAAGAGCCACCAGAGGCCCAAGAGCTTGTACCCTACCACTCCCTTAAGACAACTCTCCAATTTGTTTCTGGGTTTTGTTTTGTTGGGGGGGGGGGGGGTGTTCTGGCATCCTGCCAAAAACACAACTTATTCTGTGTAAGGTACTATGCCTATGCCTGGTAAGGTGTCTGTGGACAGGTGATTTCTGCAGATGCAGCCATTCCCAAGTTCCCAAGAGCAACATAGAAGTACAGGGAAGGAAGGGACGACCAGGGGCTCAGCCCCAGTCAAGGTCATGACCTCACAGTTCCTGGAGCCACGCCCACCGCACCATAGAGACTACGGAAGGATAGAGAGACCACCCCGACCCACTTCCCATTGTTCACAGAATTCTGGCTTCAGATCCTAGCAAGAGAGTGAAGGCACGTGCCAGCGCTCGTATACCTAGGATCTTACAGCTGCGGATTGTGAGTATTGTACAGAGTTAGAAGGCGCTTTTCCATCCAGAAAGCCGACGCCTACCACCGCGGACACCGAGGCTCAGGAAGAGCAAGCGCCCGGTCCCCGCGGGGGCCAGGGCGATGGGGCCCAAAGGGCAAGGCAAGCGCCACTCCAGTGCCACCAGGAGCATGCGTGAGCCCAGTGCCCGCAGAGCCGAAGGCCAGGCCACCAGGCCACCCCCCGCTGGGCCCGCCTCCACGGCGGAGGAGGTGACCCTGCGCGCGGCCTCCTCCACGGGTTCCACCCACAGGGAGCATTTTTCCATCGGCTCCCTAGTGGAGGGCAGGGCCACCAGACCACCATCTTCTGGTAGGCCCTCCACGACTCAGGAGGAGGCCCGACTGCGCAGGCCCTCCTCAGTGACCAGCAAGAGCCCCGGGATCATGGAAGGCGGGGACCCCCGACCTCCATCTCGTGGGGTCCCTGGCACTGCCGTGGAGGTGCAACAGCCCAGGGCCTCCAGTTCCACCAGCAGTGCAGATCACTCCTTCTCTTCCGAGATAGTGGAGTGGGGAGGCCTCCGAAGATCACCGCCCGGAGCTGCGTCCACTACCGAGGTCGAGGAGGTAAACCTGGGCCGAATCCCCTACAACACCATCAAGAAAGGCCCTTCCCGCGCCATCCACCCGCGGAGGGCCCAAGACCGGGTGACCAGGCCGTCCTCCTTTGGGCCTTGGCCCATCATTGAGGAGGGGTCAGGTATGAACACAATCTTCCCAGTTATCACCCACCCTGTGCAAGCACCTGAGAGGCCCCCAAAGGGAGAACCACTCAGCCGATCACCTGCTAGGGGTATCCCCAAAGAGGAGGAAGTCACCCAGGGCCAGGACCGCACCATCTCCATGACCCCTGCAATACAACGTCTCCTCAAGATGTATCAGGGAGGAGATCGCCCCACCCCTAAACTCCTGCCTGCCAGGGCCAATCTGCCAGCCCAGGACAGGACAGAACACACGGTCTCCAACAGTGCGGTCACCACACTCAGCCCCCTAAAGCTGGGGGGCCAGGGTGGAAATCATGTTCCCCGGGCCAACCCCAAGGCCTGGGAAGTTCAACTTCCCAGCCCTACATCTACCCCAGTGCCTTCCTACACCGTCCATCTAGTGGGAAGCCCCCTGGCGGCAGTCCACACTGCCGGAGCCAATTTCAAACGGGCAGATACCACACTGCACCTGCCCACGATGAAGAACGGTGACACCCCACAACCCACCAAGAGCGCCCAAACCATCCATAGCCAGCGCATTAAACAAAATGCTGCCTTGGCCAAACTGGCAGCTGAGAAGGCAAAACTACGCAGAAAGGACATGGCCAAGGCGGAGAACACCTGCTCTCTTGCAGTTATCGGGGTCAATGCCTATGATATCAAGCAAAAAGTAGGGGCACTGCAAGATCCGCAGCCTGCTTTCCCTCACCATCACACCCCTGAATCCTGCCCCAGCTCTGCCGAGTTCAGGTTGAGTGAACTGTTTCCATCTCCAGATGGACACTTGCACGCCAGGGGCCACCCCAGCAGCTGTGCAAGACGATCGCATGCACACCCGCCGCCAGAAACATCCCCAAAACCTGAACCCAATTTCAGGGCAAAGACTGTCCTGGCATTAAGGAAGTCGGGCCAGCAGGAGAGAAAAATGCAAGTGCATCAAGTCAACGAAGAAATGTTATTTGTAAAAGGTGTAAACAAACTCACTGCGGAATACACCCACAGTCCAATTCAAGAGAACCGTGATGAGAAAAAGGGGAGACAGCCAAAGGTGCCATACCCAGCTCCCACCAACAGAAAAGAACCAGAGGCCCATCAACCCCAGCCACCAATTCCCAGAAAGATCCAGGGGCAAGTGAAGCCAGAGGAAACGCCGAGGCAGCCAGTGGAAGACAGACACTACCTGAGAGTACAGGCCACACAAGCACGCCTGAAAGCTGAAATGGAAAACATCATTCAGATGGAGCACAGGGCGCACAGCCAAATGATCCGACAAAGGTGTTGCCGGGAAAGCATAGATACTAAACTGCACCCAGGCAAAGCCGACACAAAAGCAGGGGAACAGCCTCAAGCATGGGAGACTCCGATTAGAGTGAACATGAGGGCTAAACTGGTAGGTGATCTACAAAATGAACTTGAGAAACTGAAAAAACAATATCAAAACTCAGAGATAACACAAAGACAATTTCTCAAAGAGAAAGAGGGTTTAGAAGACAGATGGGACCAACTGAGTTTATCCACAAGGAGGTCCTCAAGACAAAGGGTACAGACAGCGAAATGAACCACCTACGAACCAGAGACCAGAGCGCACTCAGTCATTCCTAACAACCTGGAGGAGACACAGAAGCTTTGAAAATAGATGAGAAAGCTCTTTTTAAAAAAAAATGTTGTTCTTGTGGGACTTGAACTGAGCTTCGAGCTTTTTTGCTAAAGGCTGGTACTCTACCACTTTGAACCATAGCTCCACTTTTGATTTCCTGGCAATTAATTGGAGATAAGAATATCATGGACTTTCCTACCAGGATGGCTTGAAACCATGATCCTCAGCTTTCAGCCTCCTTGAGTAGCTAGGATTTATGGATGAGCCAGTGGTGTCCAGCTTGAGGAAGTTTTTCTTTTTTTTGGGTCCGGTCGTGAGGCCTGAACTCTGGACCTGGGCGCTGTCCCTCAGCTCTTCAGCTCAAGGCTAGCGCCTACCACTTGAGCCATAGCACCACTTCCGGCTTTTTTATTTTCTGCTTATGTGGTGCTGAGGAATCGAACCCAGGGCCTCATGCATGCAAGGCAAGTGCTCTACCACTGAGCCCCCTCCCCAGGCCTTGAGGAAGCTTTTTGATTGGAGATAATTTGTGGAAAATTTCTATGGTAAAGAATGACTTTGAAGTTTGTTATGCATATTTTTGGAATCCATATAGGTAATACTGCAAATGGATCTAAAAAATGGAAAGTTACAGATCAACAAAAGATGGCAGAAAAGGAACAGGGAATCAAGTAAGCTCTCTCCAAAGAAGCAGAGTTTTAGGGTCCCATCAAGCTTTCCACATTCAGAGAGTCACATCAAATAGGCTATAATCATACAGAGATATACACCAAAGAAGATACCTATAAACTGTCTGCTTAAGAAGACAATGAAGCTCCCACTGGTGGTGGTGGTGGCGAGCCAGGGAGCTTTCCCTCACCTTCTGTGCGAATTTAAAGGACAGGAGCCCAGCTGACCAAAGGTGGACACAGAGACAACCTGTCACATTGCGGACTGCCTGAAACACAAGGGAAAGCATGAGCACCCCACAAAAGATATCCCCGCTCCCTCCCAACCCCTTCCCCTCCAGGAGAATAATGTCAATTTTGAAAGTGGCAAAAAGCCTGCCGCAACACCTGGCTGGAGACACTTCACAGAGAAGCAGCACCATTATTGAAAAGGGCAAAGGAATCGGATACCCTTGCACCACCTCCCTCTAGTGGCAACAGAGGGAAGACACAGCCCCACCCAGGGGAGGCAGGCCAACCCCTCATCAGTGAGCAAGGAAGATCATGGCAATCAAAGTGCAGCCCCCCCTGAGGCCAGCAGAGCACCTTAGTTTACAAAATCAAAAGTCTCTACAATCTCATCCCCCCCGCCCCAAAAAAAAGGTGGACAGGTTGTAAAGGCTGAAAGCAATTTCAGGTGGGGCTAAAAGAAGGATCTCAGAAGATAGCCCCCACATAGCAGGGGAGACTACTGATTCCAGATACGCCACACCCAAGCATTCTGCAGAGATTGTAGGGGGCCGATAACAGCCACCTCCTTACCTGTTTTAACCCACAAAGACACTCCCACCTCCCACTGAAACCTGACCTAGTTTGGAAAGAGACATGCAAAGACTCCCAAGTTTGTAAGGCAGAAATTTATTCCTGCCACTTAAACAAACTGATTTGCGAATTCATCTGTTCTCTTTGAGTTACAAGTAAGGTTCAGTCAGGCCTGAGTAGGGGAGTCTGGTAACAGCCATACTGCCATTTCAAGAAGACTTCTTTTTTTTTTTTTTTTGAGCCATAGTGCCACTTCCAGCTTTTTTATTTTCTGCTTATGTGGTGCTGAGGGATCAAACCCAGGGCCTCATGCATGCAAGGCAAGCGCTCTACCACTGAGCCACCTTCCCCCTCAAGAAGAATTCTGAATCCAACTTTGCTTAAACCCCTGCATGTAAGCAGTGAGGACCCATACCTACATCACCACAGATACCTCCTACCTGTGAAGATGAACTCCTTCCCCCCTCTCCCCCCATCTCCATGCTGCCCGGACCTGGGATACAAGGACAGCTGCAAAACACAGCAATGGAAGCAGAAAGTTCAGAAGAGACTGCATATCAGACATCAGGAGAGAAAAGCTCCTCCCAAAATTGAAGAACCTATTTTTGTTGTTGTTCTTAGGTTTTATTTTTCTTTCTTTCTTTTTCTGTTGTGTTTAGTCTTAGATATACAGTCTATGGTGTTTGCTAGGCCTCTTTCTTAGTTGTCTGCATACTTAATTTTGGCTACATTTTTGATTCTCAATCTTTTATTTCTCTTTTCTAATTTTTTAATTTTAATATATTGATTTTTAATTAATTATTTAATTTGCTAGGCCTCTTTCTTAGTTGTCTGCATACTTAATTTTGGCTATATTTTTGATTCTCAATCTTTTATTTCTCTTTTCTAATTTTTTAATTTTAATATATTGATTTTTAATTAATTATTTAATTTGCTAGGCCTCTTTCTTAGTTGTCTGCATACTTAATTTTGGCTATATTTTTGATTCTCAATCTTTTATTTCTCTTTTCTAATTTTTTAATTTTAATATATTGATTTTTAATTAATTATTTAATTTGCTAGGCCTCTTTCTTAGTTGTCTGCATACTTAATTTTGGCTATATTTTTGATTCTCAATCTTTTATTTCTCTTTTCTAATTTTTTAATTTTAATATATTGATTTTTAATTAATTATTTAATTTGCTAGGCCTCTTAGTTGTCTGCATACTTAATTTTGGCTATATTTTTGATTCTCAATCTTTTATTTCTCTTTTCTAATTTTTTAATTTTAATATATTGATTTTTTAATTAATTAATTATTTTTATTTTTAGATTTTAGGTCTTAGTTTTCTTCCTTCTGTTCTTTCCTTTACTACTGTATTCTTTTTTTTTTTTTTGTCAGTCATGGAGCTTGAACTCAGGGTCTGGACACTTGCTCAAGGCTAGCACTCTACCACTTGGGCCACAGTACCACTTCCCGCCTATTCTGTTTATGTGGTACTGAGGCAATGAACCAGGACTTGATGAATTCCAGGCAAGCACTCTACCACTAATCACATTTCCCAGCCCCACTCCTCTTTTTATTTGCTCCTTTCTTTTTCTTTTTCTTTTTTCTTTTTTTTGGGTCTGATCGTGGGGCCTGAACTCTGGGCCTGGGCACTGTCCCTCAGCTCTTCAGCTCAAGGCTAGCACTCTACCACTTGAGCCACAGCGCCACTTCCGGCTTTTTTCTTTTCTGCTTATGTGGTGCTGAGGAATTGAATCCAGGGCCTCAGGCATGCAAGGCAAGCGCTCTACCACTGAGCCACCTTACCAGCCCTCCTTTATTTTTCATTTAATTTCTTTCCATTCCTTTTAATTTCACTTTGACTTGTTTCCCTTTATTTCTGTTCCTTCTTTCCTTCCTCCTTTTCTTTATTCCATTGATCTGTCTGTGAGTTAGACTGTATTTGTTTCCATTTTTACTCTAATTTGCTCATCAAGTTATCTTTTTGGTTCAGATTCATTTATCCCTAAAAACAGATTTGGCTACGACTCCTTTCCAGCACCAAAATACCCCTCCCCAAACAAAGTGAAGGAGTATTTAGATAAGGGGATACCTATGATTTAAAACCTCTGATTTAAAAGTCTGTGCAAGGTGATATATAAGGATCTAGCTTAATTTTCTACAAGTAGTTAATCATTTTTGCCAGCACCATTTACTGAAGAGGCTGTCTTTCTTCCGTTCTATTTTTTTTTTTTATCTCCCTTATTGAAGATTAGATGGCTATAGGTCTGTAGGTTCATTTCTGGATTTTCAATTCTATTCCATTGGTCCTGAGGTCTGTTCTTGTGCCAGTACCAAGCTGTTTTGATTACTATGGTTTTGTAGTAGAGTTTGAAATTTGGTATTGATATTCCTCCAGCACTGTTCTTTCTGTTGAGGATCATTTTTGCTATTCGGGGTCTTTTATTGTTCCAGATGAATTTTTGGATATGTCAGAGTCAAGCAGAAAAGGTCAGATAAGTTGATGTTAGGGAAATGAAGCCTAAGATATGTATTCAAATGCTTTTTTCTTTCATGTGACTGTTTCTAACATATTTATAAGATTATTTCTTTGTTGCTTTGTATGTCCCTCCCCACAGTATAACCCCTGCTTTCACTGTATTTGATGTCAGTATAATTTGTGGAGGGGAAGGGAAAAAACAAATCGTTTAAATAGGGATACAGGTGGACCCATTGCAACAATGAGATGTACAAGTCGTTATGTTGAAAACAAACTTTACAACTTTGGTGGGGGGGGAGCAAGGGGAAACAAAGGAGGAAGCTACAATGCTTGATAAGAAATGTACTCATTATCTTGCCCATGTAATTGTAACCCCTCTGTACAGTATTTTCACAATAAAAAAAAGTCTGTGCAATGATAGGGCTCTGGGTTGTTTTTCACTCTATATTGTGTTTTGTTGTGGTTTGGGACTTGCTTTTCTTTCCAAACGGGTAGAACAAACCATGGAAACACAAGAAAAATGGCAAGTCAAGCAACCTCAACCTACACACAAAATAAGCAGGCAATAGAGCAGTCAATGAAAGACCTAGAAGATAGTACTCAAAATGCTTTTAAAACACTGCTGATAAATATGTTGAATGACAAAATAGAAAGCCAGCACAAGGCTATGCCTGAGCATGAGATTAACCAAAGATGGTTAGAGGAAATCATGGAATGAAAACACAGAAAGCTAAATGAATTTTAAGAGCAGGAAATGGAGTCCAATGGAAAAATAGTCATTCAGCTCAAGGATATGAGAGAAGACACAGATAGTCAAATCAAGGAAGTAAAGGAGTCCATACAAGACCTAAAACAAAGCTTCAGTAAAGAGATCAAAGCCACCAAAAAATGATCAGCTAGGGTCAAGGAAAAGAAAAACATATCAGAAATTCATGACAGCAGATTAGACGATATAGAAGACAGTTTCTGGAATTGAAGACAGACCAGATATTATAGATAACAGAGCTCTTTGTACCAGATATTAGGCCTTTGTCTGATGTATTGCTGGTAAAAATCTTTTCCCAGTTGGTTGTCTGTCTTTCTAGTTTTGTTACTATGTCGTTAGCTGTGTAGAAACTTTCTATTTTAGTGTAGTCCTACTTGTTGATTCACTCTCCTATCTGTTGTGCCCTTGGGACTCTACCCAGAAAGTTCCTGCTTATACTTCTAAGTCCTTTTTTTAAAAATAATTTTTATTGATATTGTGATTATATAAATTTCACAAATTTCACAGTATTGTGGCATAGTGATACTTAGTTAAAGACACAACACATTTTAACCTTCATGAGGCACATTATCATTATCATGGTCTATAGTTTGTGAGTTCTATAAATATTGACAATACAACTATTTCTTCCAAATTGGATGATCTGTACATTTCTTTCTTTTTGCTTAGTGTAAGCTGTTCCCTCTTTCCCTTTCATTTCCTCCCTCCCATCACTGCCCTTGAGTTGCTTAGTTCATTTTCATCAATGTCCAATGCAGATGATGGGCCTCTTTGTCGTATATTTTCCCGTTTTCCTCTGATTCTGTGCCTTCCTCCTAGCCTCCCTCAGATGTGCACATTTTTATACCATATATGAGTGTAAGAACATGCAGTCATCTACAAATGATACAACAAATTAAGTAGAAGTACTTTGTTCTTGAATCCAGTTTACTTTGTCATATCTCCTTGCATTTTGAATTTAACATCCACTTATCAGGGAGACCATGTGCCATTTGGCTCTCTGATTTTGACTTCCCTGGCTCAACATGATTTGTTATAGTTCCATCCATTTCCATGCCATTATTTTGTCCTTTCTAATGGCTACATAATATTCCATTGTATATAGGTACCACAATTTTTGGATCCATTCATCTGTAGTAAGGCATCTATGTTGTTTCCATATCTTGGCTATTGTGAACAGGGCAGCAATGAACATGGAGGTGCTTGTATCCTGATTCCTGTTGCTCAGGGTAGATGCCTAGGAATGGTATGGCTGGGTCATAGAGGAGGTCTACATTTAGCTTTCTGAGGTACCTCCAGACTGCTTTCCAGAGTGGGTGGACTAGTGTACATTCCTACCAGCAATTCAATAGGGCTCCTCTTCTCCACATCCCCACCAGCATTTGTCATTGGTTGAATATAAGATATGGGCCATTCTGACTGGGGTAAGGTGGTATCTCAGGGTTGTTTTTATTTGCATTTCCTTTATAGCCAGTGATGGTGAACATTTCCTCATGTATTTCTTTATCATTTTTATCTCTTCTTCTGAGAAGACTCTTTAGCTCCCTTACCCATTTAGTGATTGGTTTGTTAGATTTGGGAGGGATTAATTTCTTGAGTTCCCTGTATATAATGAATTAAATTAGGCCCTTGGCTGATATATTGCCGATAGATAGTCTTTTCTCCATTAATTGGCTACTATGTCTTTAGCTGAGCAGAAACTTTTTATTTTAAGGTAGTCCCATTTGTTGAGTCTCTCTCCAATTTGTTGTGACCCTGGGACTCTGTTCAGGAAGCTCCTGCCTGGCCTAAAAGTTCAAGTGTCTCTCCTACTCTGTCCTGCAGTAGTTTCAGAATTTCAGGTTTGATGTTGAAGTCTTTAATCCATTTTGAGTTGATGTTAGTGCATGGTGACAGGCTGGGGTACACTTTTAGTTTTCTGCATGTGGCCGCCCAGTTTTCCCAGCACCAGTAGTTCTTCCGCTGTATGTCTTTGGCTCCTTTGTCAAATGTCAGCTGCCTGTAAGTATATGATTTTATTTGTAGATCTTCTAATCTATTCCATTGGTCTTCCAAGCTTTTTTGTTGTTATGACTCTATGGTAGAGCTTGAATTCTGGTATTGTGATACCTCCTATGTTGTTTCTTTTGCCTAGAATTGCTTTGCTATTCTATGTCTTTTGTTGTTCCATATGTATTTTTTGACTCTTTTTTCTGTTTCAGTAAAGAATGTCGTAGGGATTTTCATGGGAATTGCATTGAATTTGTGTGTATTTTTGGCAGTATGACCATTTTCACAATATTGATTCTGCTATTCAAGAACATGGAAAGAATTTCCATTTCCTGGTGTACACTTTGATTTCTGTCTTTAGGCTTTTATAGTTTTCACCAAATAGGTCCTTTACATCTTTGCATAGGTTAAATCCTAGATACTTTATTTTATTTCTTTGAGGTTATTGTGGGGGTTGTTTCCCTGATTTTCCTGTCTGCTTGTACACTGTTGGTGTACAGAAAGGCAACTGATTTTTGTTGGTGGTGGTGGTGGTTGTAGGGCCTGATCTCTGGGCCTGGGCGCTGTCCTTCAGCTCTTCAGCTCAAGGCTAGCTCTCTACCACTTGAGCCACAGCGCCACTTCCAGCTTTTTCTGCTTATGTGGTGCTGAGGAGTCAAACCCAGGGCCTCATGCATGCAAGGCAAGCACTCTACCACTGAGCCACCTTCCCAGCCCAGGCAACTGATTTTTGTGGGTTAATTTTGTATCCTGCTACTTTGCCAAAGTAATTTATAAGTTCTAGGAGTTTGGGAGTGGAGTTTTGGGGGTTGTTAAGATATAATATCATGTCATCTGCAAATAGGGTTAGTTTAATTTCTTCCTTCCCTATGTGGATCCCTTTAATGTCCTTTACTTGCCTTATTGCTCTGGCTAAGGATTCCAGAACTATATTGAAGAGGAGTGGAGAGTGGACATCCTTGCCTTGTTCCTGATTTTAGGAGATTTGGTTCTAGTTTTTCCCTTTTGAGTATAATATTGGCTATTGGTCTGTTATATATGGCTTTTATTGTTTTTTTTTGTTTGTTTTACAAGAGATAGCTTTATTTTTGTAGATTGTAGGCTATATAATATAAAGGGATAACACTCTGACTATAAATCTGAAAATATTAGTCAAAAATTAACATTTTTTCAGTCAAAAGTAAGAAAGGTTAATTTGTTTGTTTCAGTTCTTTCTATCTCATATATGCCAATAAGAGGTACACTTTTATTGTGGTTAATCATAGATCAGTCAGGAATTTAAATGTATCCATTTGGCTTTCTGTCCAAATAACGTTTGGAAAATCATTTAGTTTGTTTGTTAGTTCATTAGTTGTTTTTTTTTTTTTTAATTTAATTTAATTTTATTTGTGTGGCTTTTATTGTTTTAAGGAATGTTCCTTCTATTCCTATTTTCTCCAGAGCTTTTAACATGAATGGGTGTTGTATTTTATCAAAAGCCTTTTCTGCATCAGTGGAGATATTCATGTGGTTCTTGACCTTGGATCTGTTGATGTGATGGATTACATTAAGATTTACATATGTTAAACCAGCCCTGCATCTCTGGGATGAAGCCTACTTGATCATAATGTATGCTTTTTTGGGTAGGTTTCTGGGTTCTGTTGTCTAAAATTTTATTGAGGAGCTTTGCATCTCTTTATCAAAGAGATGGGTCAGTAGTTCCCTTTTTGGTTGGATCTTTGCCTGGTTTTGGGATGAGTGTGATATTGGCTTCATAGAATGGGTTTGGTACTTCTCCCTCTGCTTCTATTTCATAGAAGAGTTCGAGAAGTATGAGTATCATTTCCTCTCTAAAGGTCTTATAGAATTCCTTAGTAAATCCATCTGGGCCTGGGTGTTTCCTTATTGGAAGATTGTTTCCTCTATCTCATTGTAAGTTATTGGCTTACTTAATTGATTGATTTATTCTTGTTTAGTTTGGGCAATTTGTATTTCTCTAAAAATTCATCCATTTCTGCTAGGCTTTCCTTCCTTAGTGAGTATAGATTCTGGAAATAATTCTTTATGATCATTTGGATGTCTTGGATGTTTGTTGTAATTTTTCCTGTGGCATCCCTGATCTTACTGATTTGGGTCTCCTCTTTTCTTTTTTAAGTTAATCTTGCCAGAGATCCATCAATCTTATTAATTTTTCAAAAACACCGCCTTTTATTTTATTAATTTTATTTATAGTTTTCTTAGTCTTTACCTCATTAATTTTAGCTCTTATTTTGATTATCTCTCGCCACCTAGTAACTTGGGGTTCAATTTTTTCTTGCTTTTCTAGCAGTTTTAGTTACATCATGAGATTAGTTACTTGGTCTATTTTCTTTTTTTTGGGGGGGGAGTCCGGTCATGGGGCCTGAACTCTGGGTCTGGACACTGTCCCTCAGCTCTTCAGCTCAAGGCTAGCGCTCTACCACTTGAGCCACAGTGCCACTTCTGGCTTTTCTGCTTATGTGGTGCTGAGAAATCGAACCCAGGGCCTCATGCATGCAAGGCAAGCACTGTACCACTGAGCCACCTCCTCAGCCCCTGTCTATTTTCTTGATGTGTGCACTGAGAGCAATAATTTGCCCCTCAGGACTGCTTTTGACATATCCCATAGATTTCTCTGTGATGTTTATTCATTTCCATTGAATGGTAGGAACTTTTTAATTTCTTCTGTGACCCAGGTGTTGCTCGTAAGTGTGCTGTTCAGTTTCCATGTATTTGAGTAATTTCCACGATGTGCTTTGTTATTGAGAACTAGCTTCCACTATGGTCAGAACACAAGGGATTATGTTGATCCCCTTGTATTTGCTTAAATTATTTCTATGAACTATGATATGATTTATTTTGGAGATAGTTCCATAGGCTGCTAAGAAAACTGTGTACTGGGTTGTTGTTGGATGGAAAACTCTGTAGATGTCAATTAAGTCCAATTGAGATATGACATCATTTAATTCAGAGGCTTCTTTACCAATCCTCTGTTCGGTAGATCTGTCCTTTGGTAAGAGTGGAGTATGAAAGTCTCCTAGTATTATTGTATTTGGATCTATTTTTTTCTGTAAGTCTGAGAGTATTGGCTTAATGTATTTGGGTGTACTAATGTTTTGAGAGTATAAATTGATAATGGTGATATCCTCTTCTTGGACTGTTCCCTGTATTAATATGTAGTGTCCTTCTTTGTCTTTTTGTATTGATTTTAGTGAAAAGTTTATTTTGTCAGATATCTGGATGGCAGCTTCTGCCTTCTTGCTGGGATCATTTGCATGGTAGATCTTCCTCCATCCTTTCACTAGGAGTTTGTTTTTTATCTTTGGTTGTGAGATGGGTCTCTTGAAGACAACAAATGGATAGATCTTGTTTTCTGATCCAATGGGCAGTTCTTTTTCTTTTGATTGGTGAATTGAGTCCATTAATATTTATGGTTGTTATGGAGAGGTGCATTGTGTTTGCTGTCATTTTCTTGCTTTCCTAACTTTTTCTTTTTTCCTTTTCTCCTGTGCTAAGTTGGCCTCCTAGTGATATCTGTCAGATGTGGATCCCTAATCCTGATTGTTTTCTTCAGATTGTATTCCCTCCTCAATATTTTTTGTAATGCTGGCTTATTGTTTATGAATTCATTTAGTTTTTCTTTACTATTAAAAATTTTAGTTTCTCCATCAAATGTGAACGCTGGCTTCGCTGGATATACCAGCCTGGGTTGGCAGTTATTGATTCTCAGGGCTTAGATGTTACTTTTCCAGGCTTTCATTGCATGCAGTGTGTGGAGAGATCTGCAGTGATTCTGATTTTTTTCTCCATTGTAGTATAGCTCCTTCTTTGATTTTGCTGCATGCAAGGTCTAATATTTCCCCTCCTCTCTATTGCAGTTCTTTCAGAGTTTTGGGCCTGACATTGAGGTCTTTGATCCACTTTTAATGCAATGTGGCTAGTAGTGATCTACTTTTAGTTTGCTGCATATAGCTGCCCAGTTTTCCCAGCAACAATTGTTGAAAAGGCTACATTTTTTGCCACTATATATCTTTGGCTCTTTTTCAGTATCAGATTACTATAAATGTGTGGTTTTATTTCTGGGTCTTCTAGTCTGTTCTATTGATCTTCTGGTCTATTTTCGTGCCAATACAACCCTGCTTTAGTTATTATGGATCTGTAGTAGAGTTTGAAATCTGGTGTTTTGATACTGCCCACATTGCTTTGTTTGCCTAGAATTGCTTTGACTATTCTAGGTATTTTGTTGTTCCATATGAATTGTTCGGTTTTCTCTATCTCAGTAAAGAGCATCATTGGGATTTTGATGGGGATTTGATTGGATTTGTTTATCTTTTTTTTCATGATGTCCATTTTCTCAATATTGATTCTACCTATTCATAAACATGGAAGATCGTTCCCATTTCCTGGTGTCCGCTTTGATTTGTTTCTTCAGATTTTTCTAGTTTTCACTATAAAGATCTTTTACATCTTTGGTTAGGTTAATTCCTACGTTGTTATTTTGAGACTATTTCAAATGGGGTTGTTTTCATGAGTTCCCTTTCTTCTTGTACAGTGTTGACTTACAGAGAGGCTACCAATTTTTGTTGGTTAATTTTGTATCCTGCTACTTTGCCAAAGTGGTTTATCAGCTCTAGGAGCTTGGGAGTGGGAGTTTTTTTTTTTTTTAAGGTACTTTAAGTATAAGATCATCTACAAACAGGGAGAGTTTGACTTCTTCTTTCCCTGTGTGGATCCCTATTATGTACTGTCCTTGCTTTATTGCTCTGGCTAATAATTCAAGATGAATGGAGATAGTGGACATCCTTGCCTTGTTCCTGATTTTAAGGACATGGTTTTAGTTTTTTCCCATTTAGCATGATGTTATCTATTGGTCTGCTCTATGTAGCCTTTATTATTTTAAGAAATATCCCTTCTATTCCTAATTTCTTCAAAGCTTTTAACATGAATGGGTGTTGTATTTTGTTGAAGGATTTTCTGCATCTTTCAGATGATCATGTGGTTATGGTTCTTGGCTCTGTAGACATGGTTAATTATATTTATTGATTCACATATGTTAACTCTGCCTTGCATCTGTGGGATGAAGCCTACTTGTTCATTATATATGATTTTTTTATTTGTTTCAGTATTCTGTTGGCTAATATTTTATTGAAGAGCTTTGCATCTGTGTTCATCAGAGAAATTGCTCTGTTGGATCTTTACTTGGTTTGAGGATGAGTGTGATATTGGCTTCACAGAATGAGTTTGGAATTTCTCCCTCTTTCTATTTCACAAAGAAGCTTGAGGAGGTCTAGTATTAGTTCATCTTTAAAAGAATTCAACATTGAATCCATCTGGGCCTGACTTTCCTTGCCAGAACACATCTGATTACTTCCTCTATCTCACTGAGTATTACTGGTTTGCTTAGCTGCTTTATATCTTCTTGGTTCAATTTAGGCAATTTGGATGTTTCTAAAAATTTGTTCATTTCTGCTAGGTTTTCCTTCTTTTGTGAGCATAGGTCTTTAAAGTAGTCCTTTATAATCATTTGAATATCTTGGAATTTAGGTTGTAATTACTAATTGCTTCTTTTTCTCCTTAATCTCACAATTAGCTTATCAACTTTATTAATTAAAAAAACAGATTTTGGGGGACTGGGAATGTGGCTTAGGGTAGAGTACTTGCCTAGCATGCATGAAGCCTTGGGTTTAATTCCTCAGTACCACATAGACAGAAAAAGCTGGAAGTAACCCTATGGTCCATGTGGTACAGCACTAGCCTTGAGTACAGAGATGCTCAGGGCCAGTGCCCAAGCCCTGAGTTCAAGCCCCCAGGCTGGCAAAAAAAAACAAAAAAAAAAACACAACTTTTTGTTTCATTGGGTTTATATATAGTTTTTTTTTGTTTCTATTTCTTTGATTTCTGCCCTAATCTTTACTATCTCTCTATGGCTAGTTCTATATTTGATTTTTTCTTGTTTTTCTAGTAGTTTCAATTGTATCATGAGGTTATTTACTTAAGCTGTTTCTGTTTTCTTTGTGTGTACTTAGAGCTATAAACTTTCCCCTCATCATTGCTTTCGCCATAGCCCAGAAGTTCAGTTATGATGTGTTTTCATTTTCATTGACTTGTAAAAACTTTCCAATTTCCTCCTTAATTTTTTCTATGACCCAGTTGTTATTCAGTAGTGTTATTAAATCTCTGTGTGTTTGAGTGCTATATGCAGTTTGTTTTGTTGTTGAGAGCTAGTTTGATTCCACTCTGGGCTTGAACTCAGGGTCAGGTCCTGGGCTCTGTTTCTGAGCTTCTCTGTGCTGGCACCCTACCACTTGAGCCATAGCACCACTTTCGACTTTTTCTGTTTATGTGGTACTGAGGAATCAAACCCAGGGCTTCCTGCATGTAGGCAAGCACTCTACCATGAAGCCACATTCCCAGCCCTCCTGCCATTTTCTTGATTTCTTGAATTTTGCTGCTTTCCTCTTCCTGTGCTTACTAAATTGGTCTCGGTGATTTTTGTCTGATGTGTTTCCTTGATTTTGATTGTTTTCTTCAGATTGTTTACCTCCCTTTACTATTCTTTGTAATGCTGGTTTAGCGTTTGTGAATTCCTTTAATTTTTGTTTTTCATGGAAAGTTTTAATCTCACCATCAAATGTTAATGATATCTTTGCTGGGTACACCAGTTTGGGTTGGTAGTTTTTGGTCTTCGGGGCTTGGATTATAGCATTCCAGGCTCTCCTTGCTTTGCTAGTTTGTGTGGAGAGATCTGCAGTGATTCCAATATCTTTCCATTGTAATATAGTTCCTTCTTTGATTTTGCTGCATTTAAAATCAATTCCCGTTTTTTATGTCTAATGTTTTTAACTATGAAATGTCTAGAAGTGTTTCTTCTTGGGTCCTGTCTACTAGGGGTTCTATGTGATTCTGTTAAGTGGATGAGATTTGCTTTCAAGATTGGAGAAGATCATTGTTATTATTTTACCAAATAAGTAATACCTTTATTATTGAATTTTTCTTCCCCCTTGTTGATCCCAATTATGCATAAATTTGACTCTTAGCCAAGTCTGCCAATTCTTTTTTGTTTTTGGGTCTGGTCGTGGGGCTTGAACTCTGGGCCTGGGCTCTGTCCCTCAGCTCTTCAGCTCAAGGCTAGCACTCTACCACTTGAGCCACAGGACCACCTCTGGCTTTTTTCTTTTTGCTTATGTGGTGCTGGGGAATTGAACCCAGGGCCTCGTGCATGCAAGGTAAGCGCTCTACCACTGAGCCACCTTCCCAGCCCAAGTCTGCCAATTCTTGAATTTCCCTTTGGTAGGTTCAGAGTGTTTTTTCCATACCTTTGACTTTCTGTTCTCGTTCCTCTGTTTTGTCCTTGATTTCTGATATTTTATTTTCCATTTCACTTTTTCTTACCTATAAAGTCTACTGTGGTTTGCACTATGGAAAGTGAACATATTTTATACTTTGAACACCAATTCTCATAGTGTTAATTTCATCTTTTAATGAAGTGTATAGCATTTCTATTATCTCCATATCTTTTGGGGTGTGCTGGATTTTCTTTGTTATTTATTCTTTGTACTTTTTTTTTGTTTTTTTGTGGGTCATGGGGGCTGACCTCTAGGCCTGGGTGCTGTCCCTCAGCTCTTCAGCTCAAGGCTAGCACTCCACCGCTTGAGCCACAGGGCCACTTCTGCCTTTTTTCTGCTTTTGTGATGCTGAGGAATTGAGCCCAGGGCCTATGCATGCGAGGTAAACACTCTACCACTGAGCCACCTTCCCAGCCTACTCTTGAAATGGTTTTTGCCTCTCCCCTTTTATTTCATTGGCCAATTCTGTCATCGTTTATTTGATGGTTCTTTTGTCCTTCATCTCTTCTTCACTCTCACTGGGTCCTTCTCTGGTAGTTGTTGGCTTTTGGATTTGTTTTGTTGTCTTGATTGCTCATGGATCTTGTAATTTTTGTTTTGTTTTGTTTTCTTATGCCAGTCCTGGGACTTGAACTCAGGGCCTGGGCACTGTTCCTGAGCTCCTTTCTTTGCTCAAGACTAATGCTCTACCACTGAGGCACAGCGCCATATCCAGCTTTTTTTGTTTATGTGGAACTGAGGAATTGAACCCAGGGCTTCATACATGCTAGGTGAGCGCTCTACCACTAAGCCACCTTCCCAGCCCCAATCTTGTGATCTTTCATTTTGATTTATGCATTTGGGTTCAAGGATCGTCAGAGCAATGGCCCAAGATTGGCCTGTTCATACCAGACAAGTGGCGGCACATGCTTGGCCAAGCCTAGTGCATTGGGTTCCAGGGCCAGCAAACACTAGGGCTAGCCCAGGGCTAGCTGAAAAGACCTTGGTCCAGTCTGCAGCAGGGGCTAGAAAGGCTAGATTTGGGCATCTGGGATGGGAATGAGGCTTTGGAAAGGATGGGCTCCTGCGAGTGTACAGGAGTTTTTCCACTTGGGCCCCCCGGCTTCACCCCACAGGTGGCCAGTGCTTGGCCACTGGCTTGTGCATGCATACTTGGTTGGCTGGCAGCTGGGTGCTGGGTTCAATCTTCAGAGTAGCTGTGAAGACTAACTTCAATCCTCTGGGATGGTGTGAGGCTCATGCAGGGCTGCAGGAAATTCTGTCTGGTTTCAAAAAAGTCCACTTGAGCCACAGCACCACTTCCAGCTTTTTTCTTTTTGCTTATGTGGAGCTGAGGAATCGAACCCAGGGCCTCGAGCATGCAAGGCAAGCGCTCTACCACTGAGCCACCTTCCCAGCCCCGGAACAGCTGACTTTCTGCAAAAGGAAAGGAATGCAAGCATCACCCGATGTGGAAGAAATAACTATACTGTAAAGCTCATAGAACTCATACACTTTATAGACCACGATAGACAATTTGCCCCATGAAAGTTAAGATGTGTTTGTGACTTTAACTAAGCATCACTATCCCACAATACTGTGAAATTTGTGAAATTATGTAACCACTTAACCACAATAAAGAATTTGCAAAAAATACAATGCAAAATTTCTGAAAAAAATTAAGAATTTGTATGAAAAAATTAGGTTATGAAAAATAGCATTGACAATTGAATGCTTTCAATATATATTCAGTCACAAATTTTTGTAAAAATGTACTTTGTTATATTTTGAAAAAAATTATAAATAATAAACTTTACAAATAACATTCAAAAGTATTTCTTATTCTTCATGTGTAATGAGCGCATGTAAAGTAGGGTGACAGATATTAATCTCCTAATGTGCTTAGTTATAACATTAACATTTTTAATATGTTAATATTTTGCTACGCTTTTGAGAAATTGTAAATCATGTAAAATTTCAAGAGTAGTTGTTACTTATGTACATATAAAATTTCTTCAGGAAAAATTGAATTGCAATCTAATTCTCAGTGCAATCTTAAATGCTTTGTGAAATGTGGATGCTGCTTTTAAAATTATATTAATACCAGCCTGCTGAGTAGCTAGGATTACAGGCATGAGTCACCAGTGCCTGGCCTCCCAGCTTTTTCTGTGTATGTGGAACTGAGAAATGGAACCCAGGGCTTCATGCATGCTAAGCAAGCACTCTACCACTAAGCCACATTCCCAACCCTCACATGCATCTCAATACAGAATCTATTCAGTTCATTTCAAAAGTCCTCAGTTATATGCTTCCAATATTTCTCAAAAGTTCCAGTCCAAGCATGGTGCTGGTGGCTCACACCTATAATCCTAGCTACTCAGGAGGCTGAGATCAGAGGATCACAATTGGATGCCAGCCTGAGTAGAAAGGTTGGAGAAACTTCTATCTCCAATTAAAAAACAAAAAAAAAGCCTGAAGTGGTACTATGGCTCAAGTGGTAGAGCACTAGCCTTGAGCAAAAAGAAGCACGGGGACGGTGAACAAGCCCAGAATTCAAACTCCAGGACCTATGCAAGCAGAGAAAACACTAAATACCATAGCTTTATGATCACCATCCAGGGCATGTGGTGTGTGATGTAAGTTCCAAAGGGCCTGGACTCTCTGTTCCCTCAGACTTGCCTAATGTAACCTATGTGGTCTTTCCCTTCAGTTTGTGCCACTCAATGCCTGTGGCTTTCCTTGACCAATATTCCTTATTCTTAGCATCTCTAGTTTCCTAGAGTCCACTGAAACTTTATCCACCCTCATAGCTTCACACATCACCTACTGCAGCGCTGTCTGCAGGTGTTCTGAATCTGCCACACATTGCTTGGTCTCTAGGCTTTCCTTTAAAATCTAAGTGGAAGCCGGGCGCTGGTGGCTCACGCCTGTAATCCTAGCTACTCAGGAGGCTGAGATCTGAGGATCACGGTTCAAAGCCAGCCCAGGCAGGAGAGACCGAGAGACTCCTATCTCCAATAAACCACCAGAAAACCGGAAGTGGCGCTGTAGCTCAAGTGGTAGAGCGCTTGCCTTGAGCTGAAGAGCTGAGGGACAGTGCCCAGGCCCAGAGTTCAAGCCCCACGACTGACAAAAAAATAAAAAAAAATAAAAATAAAAAAAATAAAATCTAAGTGGAGCTAGGCGCTGGTGGCTCACGCCTGTAATTCTAGCTACTCAGGAGGCTGAGATCTGATGATGGTGGCAAGCCAGCCCAGGCAGGAAAGTCCATGAGACCCTTATCTCTAATTAACCAACCAAAAGCCAGAAGTAGAGCTGTGGCTCAAGTGATAGAGTGCTTGCCTTGAGCAAAAAAACTGATGGAGAGCAAAACCCAGGCCCTGAGTTCAAGTCTCAAGACCAGGACACAGAAAACCATGTAAAGCTATAGCTAAAACTGTACAACAGATCCCAGAGGGGAGAGAGGTGAGGGAAGGGAGGAGTGTTATAAGAAGCTTCTGGAAGGTCATTTGCATCTGATTAGTATGATTTGGAGTTAGCTAGGATGGTGAGGGTGGTTGAGATTGAGGGTGAAATAGCAACTTTACACTAGTCTGTACCTGCAGACACCTTAAGCACAAAGACCTTTCAATTAGTGGGATACCCTGTGGTTTAACACAGTGCTATGTAATTCCTGTGTGGTTAATTTCCTGGAACTCTACCCTTTTGTTTCTAGTTTGAGTTGGTCACCATGATCTCACAGTGTCATCCTTATTTTCACAAAAGAGGATATACATCCTAAGAGTCTGGCAGGCCCGGGGTAATTGGCAGATTATGGCAGTGAGTCCGTTGAGTCCAGGCATCTTCTAAGCTCTTCACAAAACTGATTTTACCCTTGCAACAGTACAAGAATATGGTGCTTGCCTGATTTCATTCCTGAAGAGAGGGAGAGACTGACAGGTTATGGCAAGTGAAGCAACAGTTGTAAAACCAGGCAGGCTGGCTGGTGCTCTTGGTTAGACTGCCTAACTTTCTCAAACCTCATGTTCCTCTCTCAGAAAAATAAGGCCAACAGTTACTGCTTATAACAAATACCCAGCTGGCAAACTGTATTCCCTCAATTTCTTTTAGAATGATAGATGATTCACTTAACTATTACGGTAGAGCCCTCTGTTCCTGTTTCATCTGCCATTGCAAGTAGCTAAGCCAGAGTTAAAAAAAAAAAAAAAATGAAGCTGGATGCCAGCCGTGGATCACACCTATAATCTTAGCTACTCAGGAAGCTGATATCTGAGGATCTCAGTTCAAAGCCAGCCTGGACAGGAAAGTCCATAAGACTCTTATCTCCTATTAACCATCAGAAAACTGGAAGTGGCGCTGTGGCTCAAATGGTAGAGTGCTTACCTTGAGCTGAGGAGCTGAGGGACAGTGAGTGCCCAGGCTCAGAGTTCAAGCCCCACGACTGACAAAATCCCCCAAGATATACATGTATATTTATTTACATAAATGTGTGTGTGTGTGTGTGACAGTATTGGGGCTTGAATTCTGGGTGTGGGCACAGTCCTTGAGCCTTTTTGCTCAAGGCTAGCACTCTACCACTTGATCCACAGCTATACTAGCTTTTTGGTGGTTAATTGGAGATAATAGTCTCATAGACTTTCTTGCCTGGGACTCTGAGCCAGGATCCTCAGATCTTAGCCTCATGAGTAGCTAGGATTACAAATGTGAGCCACTGGCATTGGGCTCAAGGCTGGAAGTGGAGCTATGGATTAAGTCAGAGTGTGCTAGCCTTGAGCAAAAAGCTCAGGCACAGCACATAGGCTCTATTTCTGGTTTAAGCCCCATGACTGTCATACACACAAAATTTTACTATATGTATATATATATTTTTTCCCTTTTCCTTTTTTTTTTTCTTGAGATAGTCTTGTTGTGATTCTGGTCTTAAACTCTTGAGCCGCCTGCCTTAGCCTCCTGAGTTATAGGATTAGAGTACACACACTAGCATGCCCCATGCAAACTATACTTTAGATTTCCTTGTCCAGGAATTCTGACAGAGAACACAGTTACAAACTTACATATTTTTTTCTCTTTTGGAATAGGCTAAACCAGAAGAGAAAGCTAAAGGCAGGAGGAATGAATTTAACCTTTCAGATATTTTATGTGACCTATAAACCATTTAAGAAAAGTCTGAGTTAGATGCTAACATACATAATAGGGACAGAAAAGAGGCCAGTGGTTTTAAGAAACAAAGGAAAGAGGAAGGAGTTAAACAATGGGATGGGATGATGAAAACATTGTTATCTCTTGATTGTGATGGTGGTTACACAACTACAGGCAGTTGTTAAAACTCAAAGAACCACACGCTAAAGAGTGAACTTTATTGTAAACTGCATCTCCATAAACCCAACTAGAAATAACTGAGTCTTAGAGTCCCAGGACATCTGGATTCCTGGCCTTGAGATCTGTCCAGCTTTGGGCCTTCTCTCTTTCTCTTGGCCCCCCAGCAACTGTCTGCTTTGGCCTTGACACACCACTCAATGCTCTTGTTTCCAAGGCAAGAGCACTTGAGGTCATTTTCTTCTGTGTCTGGCCAAGTGGCAACAACCACTGCTGAGCTGCAAGAGTTAGGAGAACAAGGAAACAGGCAGAGAATAAGAGGTTGGGGTGGGGGTGGGAGGACCGAGAGAGGCAAAACACTGGAGTAGACAGGAGAAAGGCAGCTTTAGATTTTATTTTGCTTCCTGGTAGCCCTGGCAGAACATGGGCATTAAACAGGAAGGAAAATTTTGGGAAAAGAAAGCAGCAGATAGGCTTCATTAGGACTGGTTCTTCAGGAATAGAGAGAGAATTTACTTTTTTTTTTTTTTTGTCTCAGTTCTTAGGCTTGAATTCAAGTTCTAGGAACTATCACCTCATTTTTTATTTTTATTTTTCTGCTCAAGGCTTTCACTCTACTACTTGAGCCACATCTCCACTTCCAGTTCTTTTGGTGGTTAACTGAGATAACAGTTTCATAGGCTTTTCTGCCTGAGCTGGCTTTGAGCCACAATCCTCAGACGTCATTCTCCTGAGTGTAGCTAGGATTATAGGCATGAGCCCGTGGTGCTCATTTATGTCTTTAAAAATGAAGATCTAATCTCACTATCTTGTTCAGGCTAGTTTTAAACTCCTCTGTTCAAATGATCCTCCTGCCTCAGCCTCCTGGTAACTGGGCTACAGGTGTTCAGTACACAGTTGGTCATAAGTTTACTTTGATCTTGGGTCAATACAAGACCAGCTTAACTGAGAAAGGCAAATGCCTGTGAACCAACAGCTTGCTTCTGTGAGATGGGAGTGGGCACTGTAGCCCAATTCCACTTGGCAGGCAGAAAGAGAACAAGCAGCAGACAGCATCTCCAGCAGCCCTGAAAAAAGCTTTAATAGATGATACACTCTATTTTGTATTCTATTACAATTAAAAAAGAAATCCAGGCTACTACAAATCATTAAATTTATTGCCAGACCTAGGAGGTCTCTTCTCTGGGATGCTTTTCTGGAAATGTTTATATAAGTTATCTCCAGACTCTTCACACCTGAGAGCAGTGGCCTCCAGTGAAGGCTGCCTCCAATATTGGAACATCTCTGCATTTGTTATACGGATCTCTATGAATCCTGATTACTCAAGAGGGCCCAGCTGTTCTCACTTTCTGCTGTTCTGCTGTGTCTCTGAAGCACTTTAGTTTGCCATTCTGAATTCCCTATACCTTTTCTTCCTCCCTTTCCTTCCTTCACAAATATACATGGAGACCTAATCCATACCAGGCATTGTTCTAGATGCTGGGGATACAAGAATGAATAAGATAGATAGAAATCCCATCCTGAAGGGTTCACATTCTGGAGCTGGACAAGGGACAATAGACAAAGTTTATATCAGATCATGAGTTGCCTGGCAAAACATGGCAAAAAAAAAAAAATAGGTAATGGGTTTGTTTTTGTTTGAACTTACGCTCAAAGAAACTTACTCCTGGGGAGTAAACCCAGGGCTTCTTGCAAGCTAGGCAAGTGCTCTACCATAATGGTTCCTAGAAACCATTATAAGGTGCAATCTGAAAGTGCAAAGAAAGGATTTATGAAGTTATCTGATGAGATTTTTTTTTTGGGGGGAGCAGTGGTCAGGGTTGGTCATGGGGCTTAAACTCTGGGCCTGGGTGCTGTCCTTGAGCTTTTTTGCTCAAGGCTAGTGCTCTAACAGTTTGAGCCACAATGTTACTTCTGGTTTTATTTATTGCCAGTCCCAGGGCTTGAACTCAGGGTCTGGGCACTGTCTCTGAGTTTCTTTTGCTCAGGGCTAGTACTCTACCACTTGAGCCACAGCCTAACTTCCAACTTTTTCTGTTTATGTGGTACTGAGGAATTGAACCCAGGGCTTCATGTATGCTAAGCAATCATTCTACCATTAAGCCAATTCCCTGCCCTAAAACAATCTTTTTTTTTTTTTTGGTCTGTTGTGGGGCTTGAACTCTGGGCCTGGGCACTGTACTTGTGCTCTTCAGCTCAAGGTGAGCACTCTACCACTTGAGCTACAGTGCCACTTCTGGTTTTCTAGTGGTTAATTGAAGATAAGAGTCTCCAGGACTTTCCTGCCTGGGCTGGCTTTGAACTGAGATCCTCAGATCTCTGCCTCCTGAATAGCTAGGATTACAAGCATGAACAACTTTCACCTGGTGTGAAGTATGTTGTAAGCACAAAGACTAAATATTCTGGGTCTAGTGGTCTTCAGGGTTGAAATAATAGCTATGAAATGGACTCATGTTTTTCCCTTTTCTATTCACCATAAGCATATAAAAACCTAGTAAAAAATTAAGGTAGTGTTGTTCAAATATTTATGACAGCAACCCACAATGTAAGCAACTCTGCTTACATTTCCAGAAATGGAAATGCACAAAGATACGTAACAAGTTTCACATACAACCTAATTTTATTATGTGATGCATTATTTTGTATTAAATTCCATTCAAATAGAAAGTATTAGTTAATACCACTAATTCAGTAGGTTGTAACTTATGTTTAAACTAGGCCAACCACAGTTCTCTCTTTGGTTAAAACTTTCCCTTCTCCCAGCTAACATAGGCCTAAAAGGTTGGGTATTGTTTTCAGAAGTCAGTTGCTTTGGTACAGCATGTATGCTGTTGAGCTTGTCTGTCACAGATGAAATTTGTGCTCAGCTCACGTTAATTAACTGCAAGGTGAAGTTCAGACCAAGTGTCTCTTCTCCTACTCTTTCCTTGATTATGTTCAGAGTTGGTTTAACTAAGTTTAAATGTGGAAGGTTGATTCAGTATTAAAGCTTCAGCCTGCAGCCCTCTTCATTTGTCACTGAGATTGCTGGTTCTTACACGCAAAGGGGAGCTGGATGGGGGTCATCTTGGAGCAAATTTTCAAGTCAATGAAACACTCTAAAGATAAAACATGTGTATATTCATACCTTTTTTTTTTTTTTTTGCAAGACTGAGGGATGGAGAACTATTAACTGCCTTTCCTCTATTTTCTTTCTGGGGACAATTTCTAGGACCCATTTCTTGAGCTGTGCTGCGTGAATCTGGTATATAGATCCTAAAGTCTAGGAACTGCTCACAGCAGGGGCACGTCCTTTGTGTTAGGAACACCGCACCTTTTGCTGTCTAAATTGGGCTCTGCCATTGCAACCCTCTTCAAATAGGCCCGATAGAATTCATTCTGACATGGCTTGCATAAGAATCCTCCTCAATGGATGATAGAAGAGCATTTGGCTCCACTAACTATTCAAAGCCTTATAGGAGTTAATCAGAGCAGAGGGGAGAAATAGTGGTTTCAACAGCTGAGCGCACACAATCTAAGGTCAAGGACCTAGGGATGTAGAAAAGGAACAGAGTAAGAGATATGCTCAATTATTTTGGAGTAAAGATAGTCAGAAATGAAGCTTTGATAGGTTCTCCATGGTTTTCTCCTCTGTAAGCAGTCTCACAGGAAGCTCAATTATAAGAAACTTTGAGTCTGAACTGAAGTAGTTCATCATAAAAGACAGTACCAATGATAGCCTAGGGTTTTAGTATCTGCAGCTTGGAGCCTGGCAGTTGAGGACACTACGTTAAGCAGCCTGGGGACTAAGAGGAAGGAAGCAGAGTCATCCAGGCAGTTTCATCCCTTGGATGTAATTCAGTCATCCATGATGACTGAAACCTGGTGTGGTTTGGAAAGCCAATAGGTAAGTGTGGACTTACCATGGTAAGTAGGTCTCTTTCCCATGTGTTATTGTAGTTGAATGGTGTGATGATGTTGAAAAGATCACATACCATGTGACACATCACATGTTCTCAAACAGTGGGCTCACAAAAGCACATGCTTACTGTGCTGGCCCAAAGTAGCTTATTGTACTCAGACAAGTTTTAAAGAGTGTTGATAGTATATTTTGGCTCTATGTGGATAACAAATCCTGGATTTTTAAACAGTAAAATTATACATAAAACACTACATAATTAAGAACTTTGTTTCTTGTGGTGCTGGGATGGAATCCTGGGCCTGGCACATGTTAGGCAAGTGTTCTACCACTGAGCTATGTCTTGAGCCCAAGAAGTACTATTTCTTCATAAAGTATCAACTATAAAAGACAACTTAATAAGTTATTCAAAAGTCAAATGGTTTCCAGCCACCTGGGGAGTTCTTAACAATACCTGAGCTCATAAACTAAGAATATTTAATATTATACATATAGGCTAGATGTCTTATGAAAAGGACATCTTTGCTCAAGAGATTATAAAAAGCAAATATCTGGACTACAGTTAAAAATCTCTCAGGATCAAGAGGATGACTATCCTACTCATGTCCAATGTGCCAATAAACCAGTTTTTACATTGCACGTCCTCATTCCAATAAACTACCAAAAAGCTAGAAGCAGAGCTATGGCTCAAGTGGCAGAGTGCTAACTTTGAGTAAAAGAAGCTCATCTGGATGAGATCAAGCCCCAGGACAGGCACAAAACAAGCACACAGAAAACAATCTGATACACTCACATAATCACTACTCTTCAACAACCATACCATTATGGGTTGTAGGTTGCTAAACACTGTTTTTGCCTTTTTTTTTTTTTTAATGATTTGAACAAAAGCAGCTTGATTCCTAACTCAAGTGACTAGGAACCTTAACTAAATTAGAAGGTTCAGAAAAGCCACCACTTCAGGAAAATGCTGGGTATCATGAGAACTTTCCTTGGAATACTTGTGGGTATGGTAGGACTGAAGTGATTTCTCAAACATGAGGCTTCTGTTGCAACCAGTTACTTGAAAACTTAACTGAAAACTCTCTTCAGATAAGGTAAAATTTGTTATCATACCAAAACATGAAAAGAGTAGGGAGAACCCACAAGAAAATTGATATGAAAATATTCCTTCCTCAGTAACCAGCTACTTGGGGATGGCAGGAGAAATCCCAGCATGTGGCCTGCTCACACCTTTTCTGGGTTGTCTAATCACTGAAGATAACTCTCATTTGGGAAAATGAGATTCATATTTTATTTACAATTTACAAAGAAATACAGAATGTCTCCCATAAACTCTACTCTAGGAGAAGAAAAGCAATACAAAGAAAAGCAATACGTGTCCCAGCTCTGCAGGGACATGTGGTGAAAGAAGTCCATTTCATTGTTTCCTTAAACAATGATTTTTCTTATTTAAACAAAGTAAAATAAAATCCCATGATTTCTTCATATTACATATGTGAAAGAATTAACAATAAAAATAATCTTTCAAAATTACAGTCTCTGGTTAAATGTATGAGGTGATCAGGATGTTACTTTCCGTCAGTGACATAATCCCTGATCACTAAGAGAAATAACCTCTGAGCAAAGAGCTTAATACTCATCAAGAGTATCTGCTCGGGGAATAGAAAGACCCCGATCTTTAAGGGCCTGAACTTTCAGCTTCTCAGCCTCCAATTTGGTTTGCTGTTCTACCCTTTGTTCTTCTAGGATCTCTTCAATAGATACTTGTTGCAGAGGTGTATCACTCTCCTTTTCCAAGTCCTGTAAAAGAGTCAGATTTTAAAACTTCCCATGAAGACCAAGAATAGAAAACCTTATAGATTGAAAGGCAAATGATCACTACACAGGTTTTAGTTGCTTTTCTTAACTAGTATCACGCTCAAACATCCATCTTCTATGGATAGCCAAAGAAATGACCATTGTAGAACACTTTATCTGGAATGGTAACCAGTGTCAGCATCAGTATGTACAGCTTAGCTTGTTTATCAAGATTAATACATTTGTCAGGATTAAGTTTTCTCTAAAACAGTACAACTAGGGACAGCTATCTCCTCAACTGCGCAAAATCCAAGAAAGTTACTAAAGCTGAGATAATTTAGGTAATTCTTGTATTTTTATTTTTTTTGGTACCAGTTCTGGGGCTTGAACTCAGGACTTGGATGCTGTCCCTGAACTTTTTTGCTCAAGGCTAGTGCTCTATCACTTAGCAGCTCTACTTCTGGCCTTTTTCTTTTTATTTTTTTGGTAGTTCATTGGAGGTAAAAGTCTCATGGCTTTTCCTGCCTGGGTTGGCTTCTAACTGTGATCCTTAGATTTCAGCTTCAGATTATAGGCATGAGCCACCCGTGCCCAGATTTGTATTTTTTACATTTTTAAAGTTGGCTTCATTTCTGGGGACTGAAGCTCTTAAAGGCATAATGTACTTCTCTTGTGTTAATTGGGAATACCTAAACTTTTAACACAAAATTCTATTCCCCTCCATAGCAACAAATCTATAGATAACATCAGAAGACTAGATAAGTTATCAAACCAGTTTGGCCCCAATGTATTTAATTACTATTTGAGAACTGTAGCTTAGCTTTTTCACTCAAGGACACTCGAGTTCCTTGAACCCTATCTCTACTTCTGGCTTTTTGCTAGTTAATTGGAGATAAGAGTCTTTTGGGGGGCTGGGAAGGTGGCTCAGTGGTAGGTGCTTGCCTTGCAAGCATGAGGCCCTGGGTTCGATTCCCCAGCACCACATAAGAAAAAAGGAAAAAAGCCAGAAGTGGCGCTGTGGCTCAAGTGGTAGAGCGCTAGCCTTGAGCTGAAGAGCTGAGGGACAGCGCCCAGGCCTAGAGTTCAGGTCCCACGACCAGACCCCCCCCACCAAAAAAAAAAAAAAAAATAAAGTCTTTTGGATTTGCCAGGGCTGCCTTTGGACTAAGCATCTCAACCTCTAGAGTAGCTTCCAAGCTACAGGTGCCCAAATCAGAAATTTTTTTTACTTAAAAAAATTATTTTTCCTTATTTAAAAATATGTACCCTGTATAGGAAATTTAGAATATAGAGAGAAAAGCAGAAATTTTTAAGAAAATCACATAGCCAAGCATTGGTGCCTCATGCCTTTTATCCTAACTACTGAGGGTTCAAAGCCAGCCTGGGCAGGAAAGTCTGGGAGACTATTATCTCCAATTAACTACCTGAAAACTGGAAGTGGCACTATGGCTCAAAGTGATAGAGTGCTAGGCTTGAGCAGAAGAGCTCAGGGACAGTGCTCAGGCCCTGAGTTCAAGCCCCATGAGTGACTGCTGCCTCCCCCCCACAAAAAAATCTATAACTGCAGTGTGGAGGATTAAGATTTTGGTGAATATACTTAAGAATTTTTCTAGGTAGATATTAACTTAAAAAAAAAAAAAGCTACCGTTGGGCCAGGTGCTGGTGGCTCATGCCTCTAATTCTAGCTACTCAGGAGGCCAAGATCTGAGGATCGCGGTTGAAAGCCAGTCCGGGCAGGAGTCCACGAGACTTATTTCCAATTAACCAGCGGAAAATGGTGGGAAGTGGTGCTGTGGCTCAAGCAGTAGAGCACTAGCATTGAGCTGAAGAGCTCAGGGACAGTGCCCAGACCCAGAGTTCAAGCCTCACGACTGACAAAAAACAAAAAACCCACAAAAAACAAAAAACCCAAAAAAAACTCATCATGCAAAGGCTATGACTTTTATTTAATACAGTATAATATATTTAATATTTTTATTTCGAACACCTTATAAACATTTCATAACCAGTTTTATTCTCCTTAAAATGAACATACAGGTATTATTCTGGGTTTCTGTAAAATGGAAAGCATATACAAAGATTCCTATTTCATTTTTAGGAAAGGTCTCTATGTAGAGTGCAGGCTGGTTTAAACTCATGATCCTCCTGCCTCAGCCTTTCTAGTGCTGGATTTCAAGCATGCACCATTCTGCCTGGCTGGGTTCCTATTTTTTATCCTCCTCTATGACTTTTGACGATAAGGTTTGGGAAGGCATTGACACACAGAGTGCAGCTGTTCCAGGCTGGAGAGTAATTGTCATATGCTGCCAAGGTCTCAGAACTCGCACTTGCAGTATCAGATTGAGGATTTACCCTAGAGGGTTAGATGGAAAGCCACACAAGTTGCGTAAGTCACCCCTCTGTCCTGGGTCAAAAGTTATCAGCACCCAGAAAAATATATATTATCACTCAACACTTTCCTTATAACCTATGAGAAACAACTGAAGAAGACAGTGTTCTTAGCTTAATGAACTGCTTCTTGAGAATATTCACTGTGTCATCCACCGAGCTTTTCATGTGGTTATGTTACTGCTTCCCAAGAATCAGTTTTATTACTTAAGGCTGTGCTCATCATCTTTGAGTCAAAATCTAGGGCACAACTGGTTTCTAGGTATGAGTTTTCTTGGGGTTGGTACATAATTTCTTCCAATTGACTGCTGATTCATTTAACTAAGTATATATTCCTCCAGTACTACTTCTGTGAAACTCCTCAGTCTTCCAACTCAAACTCATATAAAAATAAGTAATTTCTATGTAACTTGACAGTAGAGGCAGGAGGGGGATTTTGGGGGAAAATAAGGGAGGGTGACATAGACCAAGAAACACTGCATTCATAACCTGATTAATGGAATTGTAAGCCTTTTGTACAACCACTTAATAACACTTTTCCTTACAAAAGAGATGCCAGGAAACTATGAATCATCAAGAACAGACGCATGTTCACTTCTTTGTACATTTACACTTTATCTACCATATATGTACCCTTTACACAAATGTAACAGGTACACAAAGTTTGTCTGTTGTGTCTATTGTATTTATTAATATTTATTAATATAAAACTAAAGCTAAGATGGGGTGTGATCTGCTGAGATGGTAGTGAGAGGCTGAGGCAGGTGGTCAGAAGTTCCAGGCCAGACTTAGTCACACAAATCCTGTCTTAAAACAGTGCTAGCTAGGGCTATGGCTTAAGTGGCAGAGTCACACCTAGCAAGCAGGAGGCTGAAATTAAATCCCAATACCACCAAAAAAACAAAAAAACAACAACAAAAAAAACCTCCCCTGGGGCTGGGAAGGTGGCTCAGTGGTAGAGTCCTTGCCTTGCATGCATGAGGCCCTGGGTTCCATTGCTCAGCACCACAAAAGCAGAAAAAGCTGGAAGTGGGGCTGACACTCAAGAAGCAAAGTGCTGGCCTTCAGCTAAAGAGCTGAGGGACAGCACCCAGGCCCAGAGTTCAAGCCCCACGACCGAAGAAAAAAAAAAAGAAAGAAAGAAAGAAAGAAAAAAACCCTCCCCTATACAGAATATGTATACATACTAAAGTCTTTCTCTGGAAATAAAAATAGTATTTCCTCTTGAGAAACTGAATTTGGAAAAAACGTTTCAAAAATAACCCATAATCCACTCTCCAGAGAGGGGTTAGGTCCTATGAATAAGCAGATAATTATAGTTTTTCACTAGCCTCTACCTCTCTGGGGTACTAGGTGCTTTATTCCAACCTTTATATAATACAAGTTGGAAATTCTGCTGCTTAAACATGCAAGAAAGATCACTTGAACTAAATATAACAACTACAAATTTGGGGGGGCGGGGGTTGGTTGTGGTGCTTGAGCTCTGGGCCTGGGTGCTGTCCCTGAGCTCTTCAGCTCAAGGCTAGTGTTCTACCACTGGAACCACAGCTCTATTTCCAGTTTTCTGGTGGTTTATTGGAGAATAGCATCTCACAGACTTTCCCGTCTGGGCTGGCTTTGAACCAAGATCCTAAAAATCTCAGCCTACTGAGTAGCTGGGCTTACACGCGTGAGCCACCGGTGTCTGGCCAAACTACAAAATATTTTAAGAAGAGATTTTACACATTACACTGTAGCATCTGGGAAGTACTGATAGTCTTGATGTTATTTGTAGTTAACTCTCCAACATGAGGTCTCTGAAACCAATCTGACCTTAAGAGAATTATCTGCCAAAAATACTGGTATAAACTGAATTAAGATGTGGCTAGGTATTGAGAAACTTTATTGGAAAGTTTAAAAACAAAATAAAAAAGTAAATGCCAAAGTTGGTTTTTTTGTTTTGTTTTGTTTGTTTTTTGTAAAAATCAGTCCTGGTTATTGCCTCTTAATCCCCCCACCACTCCAGTCTCTGTCTCTCTTTGTGCTGGTATTAGGGCCTTGTACTCTCACTTAGCTTATTCTGCTTAAGACTGGCATTCTACCACTTGAGCCATACCTCCAGTTCCAGTTTTTTGCTGGTTAACTAGAGGTAAGACTCTCAAAGATATGCCTGCCTTAGCTGGCTTCAAACTGATTCTCAGATTGCAGCCTTCTGAGTAGCTAGCATTACAGATATGAACTGGGGCCTGGCCTTTCTCTTACTCTCTCTCTGCTTTCAGTGGTAGATCAAACCCAGGAGTCTCCTACATGCCTGGCAGAAAATCTACACCCTTAGCCCCCCAACTCTTAATTTCAACTTCTTTCATAGGAGGTTTCAATTTCTTGGCAAACCTAATAATGAAAAGCATCAGAATTTGATCAAAGGTAGTTTTTTAAAAGATAGTTTTTTAAAAAAGAAAAAACAAACAAACAAACAGTATCTGAGCCAGGCACTGGTGGCTCAGGCCTGTAATGCTAGCTACTCAAGAGGCTGAGATTTAAGGGTTGCAGTTTGAAGCCACCAGGCAGAACACTCTGTGAGACTATCTCCAATTACCCACCAAAAAGCTAGAAGTGGAGCTGTGGCTCAAGTGGTAGAGTGCTAGTGTTGCACACAAAAGCTAAGGGAGAGCACCCAGGCCCTGAGTTCTAGGCCCAGGACTGGCACCAAACAAAAAACCAGTATCAGAGTACTTCCAGCAGATGAATATATTGCTAATAGTTTGTATGTATAAGCATATACAATGCACAGACTCATAGCAACAGCATATCAGAAGATCAGATTTAATTTTTCACTTGCCAGGTGATCTTTCTACACAGACACACAGATAGGTTGGTCCACACTATTATTGTGAGCCAATAATCCAAGTAAAGGTGAGCTCCATTCTAGGATACATAACAGAAGGGCTTTTCCTACAGTATTCTTTTTTGGTGCCGATTCTAGGGCTTGAACTCAGGGTCTGTGCATTGTCCCCTGAGCTTTTTTGCTCAAGGCTAGTTCTCGACCACTTGAGCCACAGCTCCACTTCTGGCTTTTTGGTGGCTTGGAAATAACAATCTCACAGAGTTTCCTGCCTGGGCTGGCTTCAAACCAAGATCCTCAGATCTCAGTCTCATGAATATCTAGGATTATAGGCCTGAGCAGCCAGGTAAAGAATTAGTCATTCTTTATACAAAAAATATGAGCAATAAAATGTATATGCAATGTTTCCCTCAAATACTGCAAATTGTCTTTATGATATGATAAACTACTCATAATAGATTAAATGCCTCCAAAACATTTCAATATATGGAAATCATACTTTTCACTTGTAGTGTAGGGGTCAAAGCCAGGGAATTACAGACATGATGCGAATGCTCTACTGAGCCATACTAGCCCTAAATCATACTTTTATAAATCAACATACAAAAATCAAGATTTTCAACTTTTTGCTATACAGATAATTCAAATGCCACTTAAATGAACATACTTGTGTAGAACATTATCTTTTATATCTAATAAAATCAATGATATTTTTACTAATAAGATCAAATTGTCAAAATTAAGCTCTGTAGCTTCCCTCTGAAACTATAGCTTTTTTTTCCATATTCAGTGGGTACCTGGCAAAAGCTGGATAAAAAGTGGAAAATATTTTTCTTTTCCATTCTTTCTTTTGCACTGGTACTGGTGATTGAATTCTGTCTCACACTCTAGCTTAGCTCTTTTACTCAAGACTTGAGCCATACCTATACTTCCAGTTTTTTGCTGGTTAATTGGAGATATGAGTCAGTAGAGGTAAGTCTCCTGGACTGATCTGTACAAGATGGCTTTAAACTGAGATCCTTTGATCTCAGCCTCCTAAGTAACTAGGATTACAGGTGCGAACCATCATCACCCAGCTAAATTTTTCTCTCTCTTGAGAAGACAAGAACCCTAACTAGCACAAACATCAAGAACATTAGAAGTTTAACAGTTTTTACTTACTATTTCTCCTAGTAGGACCACATTTTCTCCTCTGACCACAAAAATCCCTCGAGGAATATCACCGTATTTTTTGCCCACATGAATACGCTCCACAGTCTGATGAAGCACTAAGTTAGCTGTAAATGTATAGAGAAGAAAAACAGGTATTTAGTTCATTTACCAAGTTAAGTCCATAGCTCAAGAATTTGGTTCTAATTATGGGAAAAACTAAAACTTCAATTTTACTGTATAGGATATACCTACTACTTAGGAAACTTAAACATTCAGAGTATCTGAGGTAATAATGTATTAATTCATGATGATGGTGAAAGCAAATTCCTTTATTAGTTAGTTGCTACTATCAACATAGCTGTAAGAAAATATAAATGAATAGGTACTTGGAAACTTGAACCTGAATAATCACTGAGGTTAAAACTGGTTTTTGGGAAGAAAGAGTTTTCTTTTATTGTGTGGATATGTATACATGATGCTTTATTAAAGGTTAAATTCTTTCAGTAGTAGGCTTTATTTAACCCAGTGCAAGTATTCATGGATTATAATGTAGAAAGAACCTATTTGTTAGATAATAACCTGAGAATAGGTTCAATATTCACTAGTCATCCCTCAAAGTACTCTGGTGATTTTGACTGAAAATTTGTAATATCATATTAGTCTATTAAGAATAATTTTCTTGGAGGCTGGGAAGGTGGCTCAGTGGTAGAGCGCTTGCCTTGCATGCATGAGGCCCTGGGTTCGATTCCTCAGCACCACATAAGCAAAAAGAAAAAAGCCGGAAGTGGCACTGTGGCTCAAGTGGTAGAGCGCTAGCCTTGAGCTGAAGAGCTGAGGGACAGCGCCCAGGCCCAGAGTTCAGGCCCCACGACCGGATCCCCCCCCTAAAAAAAAAAAAAAAAAAAAAAAAAGAATAATTTTCTTCTTTCAACTAGTTCTACTTGCCTTTTTTGGTGGTAATGGGCTTGAATTCAGGGTCTGGGCACTGTTCATAAGCTCTTTTGCTCAAGGCTAGAGCTCTACCACTTTGAGCCACAGCCCCACTAAGAGTCTCATAGGGACTTTTCTCCTGGGCTGGCTTCAAACTGTGATCTTCATTCAGATCTCAGCTTCTTGAGAAGCTAGGATTATAGGCGTGAGCCACAGTACCCAGCCTTTGATTTGTGTATGTGTGTGTGTGTGTGTGGTTTTTTCCCGTCAAGGGTAGCACTCTACCACTTGAGCCACAGTTCTACATTGAACTTTTCTGGTGGAGATAAAGAGTCTCACGGGTTTTCCTGTATGGGCTGGATTCACACTGCACTTCTCAGATCTCAGCCTCCTGAATAGTTAGGATTATAGCACCAGTGCCTACCTATAACTAGTGTTTTGTTTGGACATACTGGGGTTTGAATTCAGGGTCTTGAACTTTCTAGGCAAGTGCTCTATCACTGAGCCATGCCTATAGCCATTTTCTACACTGCTTGTTTTGAGAGAGGATCTAATTTGTTTACCCTAGGGCCTGAGAATGGACCATGATGCTATTTTATGCTTCCTGCCATAGTTGAGACAATAGGTATGTATCACCATGTACACCTTCTTTCACCAAGATGGAGTTTTACAATTTTGTTTGCCTGCAGTTGGCTTGGAACTGCAAACCTTCCAATCTTAGCCTCCAATTTGCCTTGGGATAACTGGCACATACCACTGTACCCAGCTATTGTCTGACAAGTGGTCTTGTGGATTGGTCTCAAACCACAATCCTCCTCATCTCAGCCTCCTGAGTATTTAGGATTATAAACTTAAGCCAACACGTGCAACTTCTATCTTCTGTAAGTCTTAAGTTTCCATTTTGTTTATTTTCCTTATGATCAAGTAGAAGTTCAACAAATGTTGATGTGAATTTAGCAGTTACTTGTAAAAGAAGAAGAATATCTCCTACTTTAGAAAAATGAAGACTAGCCAAGTATCAGTGGCTCATGCCTGTAATCTTAGCTACTTAGGAGGCTGAGATCTGAGGACTGAGGTTCAAAGCCAGCCCAGGCAGGAAAGTCTGTGAGACTTTTATCTCCAATAAACCACTCCGAAAAATGGAAGTGGAGCTGTGGCTCAAGTGGTAGAGCACTAGTCTTGAGCTGAAGAGCTGAGGGACAGCACACAGGCCCAGAGATCAAGCCCCACAAACGAAATTAAAAAAAAAAAAAAAAAAAAAAGATGAAGACTAAAAACAAAGATTGAGATTTGTAAGTCTCATATAGTCCTCTGCAAAACTTGACCTTAATGTTCCCTAAAAAGTTTCAGGAAGTATTATCTTCTTAGTTTTTATTATTATTATTTTTTGGTCTGGTTATGGGGACTGAACTCGGCCTGGGCGCTGTCCCTCAGCTCTTCAGCTCAAGGCTAGCGCTCTACCACTTGAGCTACAACGACACTTCCGGCTTTTTTCTTTTTGCTTATGTGGTGCTGAAGAATCGAACCCAGGGCCTCAGGCATGCAAGGCAAGCACTGTACCACTGAGCCACCTTCCCAGCTCCATATCTTCTTAGTTTTTATTGGAAGAGAGGAATTACCTTCAGTGTAGGCAGTGCTTTGAAGAGTCACCTCATCCAAGCCAATGCATAAATGAGCAGCCTTTTCAGTGGACTGAGTTTATGCCATCCTGGGGCTTGAACTCAGGGCCTAGGTACCATCTCTGAGCTTCTCTTTTGCTCACACTAATGTTCTACAACTTGAGCCATAGCTTCACTTCCTGACTGAGTTTCTTTCTAGCATTTGGCTCCCTCTAATGGGAAACTAAAGAATCCAAATGCTGTAGTGTAAACCAGTTTTAGAAACAGGAATTTATAAAATATACAAACTTTTGAATCATCTAATCACAATTTAATAATGACTTACTCATTCAAAACAGATCCATTATGCTAGACATGTAAGAAATGCATATAAATTAATTTCAAAATGAAGCCAGGAGTTGGTGGCTCACACTTATAATCCTAGCTACTCAGGAAGCTGAGATCTGAGGATCCTGGTTCAAAGCTGGCCTGGGGGGGAGGAAAGTCCATCAGACTCTCATCTCCAATTAACCACCAGAAAATCTGAGGTAGAGCTGTGGCTCAAAGTGGTAGAGTGTTAGCCTTGAGCAAAAGAACTCAGGAATAGCACCCAGGCCCTGAGTTCAAGCCTCATGACTGACCCCCATCCCACCCCACCCCCCCAAAAAAATGAAATAACAAAAAATGCAATTGGTGGCTCTTACTATCCAAACAATTAAATTTTCCATAGTTCTTACATACCAAACTGATCAATGCTTCTTAAAAATCCTATAAGTGTCCTTCCATCTCGAAGCAGGACCAAGTGTTTTTCTAGGGAGAAGAAAAAAGATATTTGAAATGAAAGCAGTCATCTTCAGTGAGTTTACAGACTACCAGTGAAAATCATTAGTAACAATTTAAGCTATGTCACTTCCTCTTCCAACGCATTAGGATAGAGTTCACTGAAAAAATGGGGGTGGGGGTAGGGGGAGGAGAGGAGCGGGGAACAGGGAAGTCTGGGATTTAGATGAGAAACTTAGAGGTCAAAAGAATCAGAGTAGTAGGGCCGGGAAGGTAGCTCAGTGGTAGAGTGCTTGCCTTGCACGCATGAGGCCCTGGGTTCAATTCCTTAGCACCACATAAGTGGAAAAATCTGGAAGTGGTACTATGGCTCAAGTGGTAGAGCACTAGCCTTGAGTTGAAGAGCTGAGGGACAGCGCCCAGGCCCAGAGTTCAGGTCCCACAACTGACAAAAAAAGAATCAGAGTAGTGGTGCCATGACTGGCACCAGAGCCTGATGCCTAACCCTTTAACCCTCTCCCTGTCACATACATCTGTATATTGAGATATTTAGACTAGATGATTTTTATTAATTCTGGAAATATTTTCCCTCAACTTTTTTTTTCTAATGAGACATATACTTACAAATCTTTACATTATCACTTGTCAGGGCATCCTGGACTCCCGGGGCCCTCTATTTTCATTGTGTGAATTAGCAGGGCTGCAGTTCTGGTCCTTCAGTTTGGGTTGCTAGTTCTCACTTTCACAGGTCTCCATTCTCCTTCCAAGGGACCTTAGGAAAGCCTTTGATGACTGTATTTTGTGCCCCCACAGTCCCAGTCCTGTCTGATCACCCACATTTGTGTGTGTGTGTATGTGCCAGTACTGGGGCTTGAACTCTGTACATAGGCAGTATCCCTTAGCTTTTTTGATCAATACTGACACTGCCACTTGAACCACAGCTCCACCTATGGATCACCCACATTTTAATATGCCTTGCCCCATGCAAGTTTTCCACCCATGTCCTCCCAATCTGCCTGTCTCTGCCACTCAGACCTGGCACATTCTCATTCCATGAGGAAGTACAGCTCAGTGATAATACCTGTAACTCCGTTCCACACAGATCTGAATTCAAGTCTTGTAAAATACGGGTAAGAAGGGTGGGGTGCATAGGCTGCTGAAGGATTTGCCATGTATGTCTCTCCCTGCCTGGTCTCTGTTCCATAGTGAATGCCAAGGGAAGTTTTAAATGAAAATAATGCATCCAGCAGCTAGAGGTATAACTCAGACACAGCCTAAATTTAGCAACCCAAAGGTTCTGGGTTCAATCCATTGTACCAATAAAAATTAAAACTGCCTCATTTAAGGGGACTTGATAATAACCTGGAGTAAAATTCAATATTTATTGAGAGCTATATACTGTTATGGTGCCTGAAGATCACTAACCCTATGAATTTATATTCAGTGTGGGAGGAAAATAAGAAAGCCACGTATGGTAGCTTTCCATTATACTTATCTGTGGTAAGTATAATAGAATAACAGATAGGTAAGAATAGGATAATGACATGAACAGAGAAGTAGAGAACAGAGGTTGGCAAAGAAAAATCTCTCTAAAGAGGTAACTGAAGACATTGAAGGATGACAATAAGCCAGGTATCAGAAAAGCCAGCAAAATTTCAGCTATGCATCGACTATTTTCTCTATGTATAGTTGAGGGACAGTGATTCTGCACTGAAGGAATTTATAGTCTTCTGTGAGCTGTAATTAAGCACTATAAGCAAAAAATCAAATTATATAAGCCTTCAGGGGCACATTATATGTGTGGAGGTGGTATTTGAGGTAATAATGATGGGCCACGGGACACGTGAGGAAAATCTGCAAATTAGGTAGGAGGAAAAGAAATTGTTCATATTCAAATGTCTGGCTAAAAGGAAAGGGGAGGGGAGGGAAAGGAGTTAAATTCAGAAAAGTACTGGGAGGGGGCAGGCTCAATTTGGATTTGATTTCTAAATTATAAAAGGAATAAGAAAACACAAAGACTGATCTAGATAAAAGCAAGAAAAGTTTAAAGTTCATCTAGGAGGTCTCCTAGAGAGTTAGAGAATGAAGCAGGACAACCGTTTGCCTCAGACCACCTAACTGAGAGAATAGCAAGAAACAAGAAGGTAAACAGCAGGAACCAGTATTAGAACAACCAAGAGAACAGAATTAAGAACCCAAGTGAAATAATAACACATTTGCCGCAGAGCAAAGTCATCAGAATGTCTTAGCATTATGATTTAAGAAAGCAACTTTAGTAGTGTGGTGACAGTAAAATTTAGATTGCAGGGAATAAAAGGCAGTCTGCAATAGATGGTCAGGGGTGGAATCAAAATGGAATGAGAATAAAGCTCTAGTGGTGAGTGCCAACCTTGAGTGAAAAAGCTAAGGGGGCGTGCCTAAGATATGAGTTCAAGTTCTAGTAGTGGCACAAATAAAAAAGAAAATAGAGGTGAGACTCAAGAATATGCATAAGGGGGGCTGGGATTATGGCTTAGTGGTAGAGTGCTTGCCTAGCATGCATGAAGTCCTGGGTTTGATTCTTCAGTCCACATAAACAGAAAAAGCCAAAACTGGAGCTGTGGCTCAAGTGGTAAGAGTGCTAGCCTTGAGCAAAAGAAGCTCAAGGACAGTGCCCAGGCCCTGAGTTCAAGCTGCAGGACTGCCCCCCCCTCAAAAAAGTGTGTAAGGGATGGGTGTTCAATGGGGAGAGAATTGAAAAAGTACTTGAGATGACAGACAATATACATGAAGGGAAGGATGCGGAGAAAGGAACAGAAAACATGACAGAAAAAATTATATGGAAAAAGTTTCCATTTAAGGATAACAAAAGGGAAGAAGACTTCCTCTTTAAGTGAGAAGATGGGTGAAAATACAGAAAGACAGAGGAGGAAAATGTGTAAGTATAGGGGAATGAAGGATGAATAATAAATGGTTTCAAACTTTTCAGTAATGGAGGGGCTTGGAATTTAAAAGAATTATGGAAATGGGGCTCTGGTGGCTCAAGCCTGTAATCCTACTCAGGAGGCTGAGATCTGAGGATAATGGTTCAAAGCCACCTAGTCAGGAAAGTCCTTGAGACTCTTATCTCCAATAAACTACTCAAAAAAATCCAGAAGTGTTGGTGTTGCTCAAGTGGTAGAGTCCTAGCTTTGAGCAAAAGGAATCTCAGGGACAGTGCGGTAGAGGATGTAAGAACAAAATTTATATATATATTATGTGTGAGTTATATGTAATTATGAATAATTGTATACATATATATGATACATAAAGAGGTGAGGGTATAGGGCATCCTCAAGCTGCCAAAATACAATTATTTCATTACACCTTTACATTTTTTTGGGGGGGGGGGGGTCAGGGACTTGAATTCAGGACCTGGGGGCTGCTCTTGCCTTTGAGCTTTTCCCTCAAGACTAGTGCTCTTACTATATAAGGCTAAGGTCCACTTCCGGTTTTCTGGTGGTTAATTGGAGATAAGTGTCTCACAGACTTTCCTGCCCTGCAGGCTTTGAATTGGATCCTCACATCTCAGCCTCCTGAGTAGCTAGGATTACAGACATGAGCCACCAGTGCCTAGCCATCTTTACATTTTTTTGAGTGTGTGCAGGTATGAGGGCTTGAACTCAAGGCCACTTGTCCTTTTGCTCAGCTTTCTTGCTCATGCCTGGTGCTCTACCAGTCCAGCATTTTTGCTGGTAATTAGAGATAGCATCTCTTGGACTTTGTGGCCATAATTGGCTTCAAACCATGTCTCTCAGATCTCAACCTTCTAAGTAGCTAGGATTACATGTATGAGCCACTGGTGTCTGGCTTACATATTGTTTCCTATGTGTTGTTATTTGTGTGAATATGTGTGTGTGTGTATAAACACACACATATATATGAAGATAAAGTCCAATGTATTTGCTCCAATTTCCACTACATTTGCCTTCAATAACAAAACATGTCATTTAGGTTTAAAAAAATGTCAGATAACCGAGTTGGGAATGTGGCTTAGTGGTAGGTAGAGTGCTTGCTTACCATGCATGAAGCCCTAGGTTCGATTCCTCACTATCACATAAACAGAAAAAGCCAGAAGTAGCTCTATGGCTCAAGTGGTAGTGTGCTATCCTGGAGCAAAAGAAGCTCAGGGACAGTGCCAGGCCCTGAACTGAATTCAAGACGGAGGTGGAAAGAAGAAAGCAGCAGCTAGGCGCCAGTGGCTCAAGCCTGTAATCCTAGCTACTCAGGAGGCTGAGATATGAAGATGGCAGTTCAAAGTCAGCCTTGGCAGAAATGTCTATGAGACTCTTATCTCCAATTAACCACCAGAAAACTGGAAGTGGTGCTATGGCTCAAGTGGTAGAGTTTAAGCCCCAAGACCGACAAAAAAAAAAAAAAAAAAGCCAATAGTGGTGCTGTGGCTCAAGTGGTAGGGCGCTAGCCTTGAGCGGAAGAGCTGAGGGACAGCGCCCAGAGATCAGGATCCACAACCAAAAACAAAAAAAAGGAAGCTAATTGCAGGTGGCTCAGGCTTGTTATCCTAGCTACTCAGGGAGGGTCAGATCTCAGGATAGCGGTTCAAAGCCTGCCAACCCGACGGAGGCAGGAAAGTCTTTGAGACTCTTCTTCAATTAACCCCCAGAAAACTGGAAGTGGCACTGTGGCTCAAGTGGTAGAGTGCTAGCCTTGAGCCGAAGAGCTGAGGTCTGGATTTCAAGCCCCACAACCGACAAAACAAAAACAAATACAGAATGCTTCACAATTTTGCGCGTATTCCTTGAGCACAGGCCAAAGCTAATCATCTCTGTATGGCTCCAAAATCGGTGAAAAGAAAGGACAGTAAGTGGTTCCTCTTTTATACAGGACTGAACTCTTCAGAGCAGTAAGTAGGAATATGGGAAGTCTTCTTAGTGAAAACAAAAGAAAATTGTGTCAAAGAAAAAACATGTTTGAAGTGGATTAGCTTTCTAGGAAAGTCAGTATCACGTGAGGCAGTGGTTTTTACGACCCACACCTAATAACCTGCAAACTGCCACGCAGCGTTAAGACCTACGTTTACTAATTAAACCTAACCGCTGTTGTCTTATTATTACTTCTCCCTCCCCGCTTAGTGACTGCTGTGAGTATTCTCATCCTCCCACTGCTAACAACCTGGTACTTAGCAATACTGCAGGTGGGAGACGGTGGGCCCGAGTGGGGCAGGGTCATTTTCGCGTTCGGGCCTCGGGTGCGGCTGCGACCCTCGAGGCCACGAAGGACTCCACGGCTCGTGGCTCACCAGCCCCGAGGGGGCAGGCTCAGGGGCGGGCCAGCGGTGGGTCCTGAGGCTGTGGAGAAGGTCAACGGGGAGCATCGGAACAGAGGTCAGAGCCTACCTACCGCCCGCCCGCAGAGAAGCAACTCATCCCGGAGACCAGCTACTCACTGTCTATGTCCTCGATGAGGCTGGCGGTGCCGGGCATGTAGTTCATTTTGAACTGAGGTAAAGCTGTAACGAACTGCGGCGTGGGCCAGCACCTCTGACAGCTCTTCCCCACCCTCCCCCACGGCAGTCGTCGCCTGCAGGCGACGAAGACGTAAACCGCGCGACCCCGACCCACAAGTTAGCCCCGGCTTTCAGCCGCCGGGGCTTGCCGGAAGCAACTGCCTATTGCCCCCACCCACTTCCGGTACACGTGCCCAGCCTCCGGAAAAGGCGGGACAATCGTGCGGTCCGGTGGCACCGTGTCCCCCCCCCCCCCCATCGTTACGTGGGAAGAGGGACTAAATTGGGTGGCCTATGGGAAAATGCGTCCTACCGTTTAAGGACTATAGAGGCTCTTCTTGCTTTCCTTCTTCCGTGGCCGTCGCTCAACGCTCCACCTTGGCAAACAGAAGGGGCGGGATCTTCCTGGGATTGACTGCTGGCGTCCTACCCCTGCGCAGCTCGTCAGTCCCGCCCTCCAGTTGGCGCCTGCGCAATGGGTCGGCCGTGGGGGGCGGGAAGGGCTTCGGGGCAGGAGAGCCCATGTCGGCCCTGAGGCGCTCGGGCTACGGCCCCAGTGAAGGTCCTTCCTACGGCCGCTACTACGGGCCTGGGGGAGGAGATATGCCGGTACACCTTCCTCCGCCCTTATATCCACCTCTTCGCCCCGAGCCTCCTCAGCCTCCCATTTCCTGGCGGGTGCGCGGGGGCGGCCCGGCTGAGACCACCTGGCCCGGGGAAGGCGGAGGTGGCGATGGCTACTATCCTTCGGGAGGCGCCTGGCCAGAGCCAAGCCGAGCTGGGGGAAGCCACCAGGTGAGCTGGGCACGGTCTGTCCCCGAGCCTACCGAGGGCCGGTTGTTTATACGTCTAGGGTTTGTAATGCCTCGGGTTTCCTATTTGTTTTCCTTCGGGAGGGGGAGCCGGAGAGGCGGCGGGAGAGGCGGGAGGGGGCTGGGGCAGGTTTGCTGGTATTCCCTTTGCCCCACCATTTCGGCTTTGGCTGCAACGACGGTGCCTCTTACTACAAGAAAGGGCGGGGTGGGGGGGGGGGGAGAAAGGAAAAAGATCCTGCACTGACTTTTTACCCTTCGCACTGACTTTTCTTTTTTGCTTAGTAGCAAACTAGTGGTCCCTTTCCCGGAAGCAATGTCTTGTTGGAGTGCCAGAGCCCTCCGCGCGAGCTTTAACAATTTTTCCTGCGTGGCTAGGGTGACTGCAGCCCCAGTCGTCACTTAGCCCCTCCCTCAGGGATGGAGCTTGAATGAGGGGGAGGGATCTGGGCATTTAGCCCTTTGCTCCCAGAGCCTGGCGGCGGCGGGGGGGGGGAGGGGGGGGGAGGGGGGGGGGCGGGGGTGAATCACAAATAATGTGGTGCAGCACCTTTACGTGGATTGTTTATTAATCTTCACGGCCACGAGGTAAATGTCGTTACAGGCATCCCTACTTGCCAATAAAGAAGAAAGGTCAGAGGTTAAATCACTTTGTTTTATATTTGGACTTGTTTCATTCTCATATATGCATGGCATATTTCTTAGTCGTAGGTTATTATAGGAAGGTACCATACCTCCTTCGTTCAGGAAGTAGGACACTGTCATTTGTTGGAAATGTGATAGTGACATTTTTCATACACAGCTGGTAAGGTTATAAAATGGTACTGTGCTTTGGAAATTAATTGGGCAGTTCCTCAAAACATTAAGCATCGAATTAGTCTGTGATCCAGCAGGCCCATTCCTGGATTGGGTATATCCCAATAGAACTGAAAACATGTTCACATGAGAGCTACAACATGCATGTTCATAGCACCATTAATGAGAATAGTCAAAATGTAGAAATGACCTACATATTCATCAACTGATGAGTGGATTCACAAAATATGGTACTTATTTTGGAATATAACAAACATGCAATGGAATATTACTTCGCTATAGAAAGGAGTGAAATACTGATATATGCTACAACATGAGTGAACTTTGAGTGTACTTGAGTTGTACGTTTTATGGTATGCTTACTATATTTTAAACATTATATGAGAACAAGTTGCAGTGAGACATTAACTGCAAAGAATGAGCTTTGTTTTCTGTACTTCAATTTAGAATAAATAGGCTGTTTGATTTCAATTCCATGGTCTAGTGATGAAATGGTTGGCTTGTAAGTACCCAAATTAAAAATGAGTTGAAAGGAAAGAGGAGGGGAACTTTCAACTGCTGACTTCTCTTGAATTTTGCTGTATTATCAAAGTGAAAGTGTGTTTTCTGAGATAGAGCTAGGAAGGGATTGTATAGGCTACAACAATTAAGGTTTTTTTGTGTGTGTGTTGTGTAGGGTGCTGCGAGGTATGGTTGGTTTATAGGTGTTTACATAGGGTGGGTGATCCTTTCTGGATTTGTTGGAAATAAAACAATTTGTAATGTGTATTATTTGTAAACTTTAGAGTTTGGACTTTACCTTTCAGATAACGTAGAAGCTCTAAAAAGTACAGGATGGCCTTAAAATTAAGTGTTGGATATTCTTACATAGTAATAGAAAATTAATACAAAAGATTCACATGCCAGGCGCCGGTGGCTCACTCCTGTAATCCTAGCTACTCAGGAGGCTGAGATATGAGGATCACGGTTCAAAGCCAGCCCAGGCAGGAAAGTCCGTGAGACTTTGATCTCCAATAAACCACCAGAAAACCGGAAGTGGCGCTGTGGCTCAAGTGGTAGAGTGCTGGCCTTGAGCTGAAGAGCTCAGGGACAACACCCAAGCCCCGAGTTCAAGCCCCAGGACCCACAAAAAAAAAAAAAATCACATGTTATCACAGATGTTGCAATTTTCTTCCCAATTTTCTTTATTTGCTTTTGCTGTTTTATATTTTGCTAATTTTTATATTATCAAATCTGTCATATTAAAAAAAAGTAAAAGACATGTATTTTTTTTCTCCATTAATGCTGGTAATGGAATCCAGTACCTTGTACATACTTGGCAAGCATTGTACAAGCTATACCTCCAAGATCCTGAGGAGACTTTAAAAATCTTTGGACTTAAAGTGTAATATCAGGGTTGGGAAGTTGGCTTGGTGGTAGAGTGCTTGCCTTGCATGCATGAGGCCCTGGGTTCAATTCCTCAGTACCACATAAGCAGAAAAAGCCGGAAGTGCTGCTGTGGCTCAAATGGTAGAGCACTAGCCTTGAGCTGAAGAGCTGAGGGACAGCGCCCAGGCCTAGAGTGCAGGCCCCATGACTAACTAAAAACAAAAAATGTGATCTAAGGCTGTGAACGTGGCTCAGTGGTAGAGTGCTTGCCTAGCCTGCATCTTTATGCAGGCTTCAATTCCTCAGTACCACATAAACAGAAAAAGCCAGAAGTGGAGCTGTGGCTCAAGTGGTAGAGTGTTAGCCTTGAGCACAGAGAGGCTCAAGGACAGTGCCTGGGCTCCTGAGTTCAAGCTCCAGGACCAGCCCCCCCAAAAAAAGTGTGATCTAGCTGGGTGCTGGTGGCTAGCAAGTAGCTCCTAGATACTCAGGAAGCTGAGATCAGAGGATCACAGTTTGAAGCCAGCCCAGGCAAGAAAGTCTTTCAGACTGTTATCTCTGCTAAGCTACAAAAGAAAAAGAAAGAAAGAGAGAAAGAAAGAAAGGAAGGAAGGAAAGAAAGAAAAAGAGAGAAAGCAAGCAAGAAAGCAAGCAAGCAAGCCAGAAATGGAGTTCAAGGCCCAGGAATTCAAGGCCCAGGACTGACAAAGTGTAAGGCCCTGAGTTCATTTCCCAGTAACACACACACACACTAAGGCCCTGAGTTCATTTCCCAGTAACACACACACACACACACACACACACTAAGGCCCTGAGTTCATTTCGCAGTAATACACACACACACACCCGCTTCTGGCCCTGAGTTCATTTCCCAGTAACACACACACTAAGGCCCTGAGTTCATTTCCCAGTAACACACACACACACACACACACACACACACTAAGGCCCTGAGTTCATTTCCCAGTAACACACACACACACACACACACACACACACACACACACACACACACACACACACACACACACACACACACACACACCCGCTTCTGGCCCTGAGTTCATTTCCCAGTAACACACACACTAAGGCCCTGAGTTCATTTCCCAGTAACACACACACACACACACACACACACACACACACACACACACACACACACACACACACACACACACACACACACACACACACCCGCTTCTGGCCCTGAGTTCATTTCCCAGTAACACACACACTAAGGCCCTGAGTTCATTTCCCAGTAACACACACACACACACCCGCTTCTGGCCCTGAGTTCATTTCCCAGTAACACACACACTAAGGCCCTGAGTTCATTTCCCAGTAACACACACACACACACACACACACACCCGCTTCTGGCATTTTCTGTGTATGTGGTACTAAGGAATCGAACCCAAGGCTTCATGCATGGTAGACAAGCATTCTACCATAACCCACATTCCCAGCCCTACTTAGATTCTTTTTTTTTTTTTTTGGGTCCGGTCATGGGGCCTGAACTCTGGGCCTGGGCGCTGTCCCTCAGCCCTTCAGCTCAAGGCTAGCGCTCTACCACTTGAGCCACAGCGCCACTTCCGGCTTTTTTCTTTTTGCTTATGTGGTGCTGAGGAATCGAACCCAGGGCCTCTGGCATGCAAGGCAAGCGCTCTACCACTGAGCCACCTTCCTAGCCCCCCTACTTAGATCCTTAAGTCAACATTTCTTTTTCATTTTTGGTGCTAATCCTAGGGCTTGAACTCAGAGCTGGACACTGTTTCTGAGCTTTTTTACTCAAGGCTAGCACTCTACCACTTGAGCCACAGCTCCACTTCTGGCATTTTTGGTAGTTAATTGGAGATCAAAGTCTCACAGACTTTCTCTGCCTGGGCTGGCTTCAAACCATGATCCTCGGATCTCAGCCTCCTGAGTAGCTAGGATTACAGGCATGCAGTTAACATTTTATGAGTTGTTTTTGTTTTTTGTTTTTTTTGCAGCTACCCATTTTAGTTTTGAGATGCTTAAATTGTGTAGATTTGAAAGGTATTTTCAACGGTAGAATAATAAGTTGAGGTGGAAGATGTGGAAGAAACATAAGACAGTTCTGAAGTTTCAATATTTCATATGCACAGAAATAAAAAGGAAGAACAGGCTTTTATGGGAAAATACTGGTTTAGTTTGATACCAAAAAATCTAACAGTTAAGAGAGGAGCTTGAAGAAGTATTTTCTGGGAACTATTGGGAAGGAGTTAGGATGATGGAAAGGATAAAGGAGGTTGCTATAGGGAATAGGATTTTTTTGGGGGGAGGGGTCAGTCATGGGGCCTGAACCTGGGCCTGGGCGCTGTCCCTCAGCTCTTCAGCTCAAGGCTAGCACTCTGCCACTTGAGCCACAGCGCCACTTCTGGCTTTTTCTGCTTATGTGGTGCTGAGGAATTGAACCCAGGGCTTCATGCATGCAAGGCAAGCACTCTACCACTGAGCCACCTTCCCAGCCCTGGGGATAAGATTTTTTAAGGATATAGTATAAATGTTAGGAGATATAACAACGAAATTCTCTCCTGTTAATTAACTATATTTCCATTTCTTCTGGAGACCTGTTAGATGTTTACTGGGTGTCAAATTCTGGATACAATATTGGATTGATTAAGCATCCAGGAGCCATTGACTCATGCCTGTAATCCTAGCTACTCTGGAGGCTGAGATCTGAGAATCATAGTTCAAAGTTCTAGGCAGAAAAGTCCATCAGATCATTGCTAGTAAACTTAAAAAAAATCCTGAAGTAGAACTGTGGCTGAAGTGGTAGAGTGCCCCCCTTGAGTAAAAGCTCTTGGTCCCTGAGTTTAAGCCCCAGGATGAATGCATATACACACACACAACAACCAGAACAAGCAACCACAAAAAACTCACATTTTTTTTTTTCCTTTTTCTTTTTTGAGATTTTGTGGCAGGGCTGGGAAAGTGGCTCAGTGGTAGAGTGCTTGCCTTGCATGCATGAGGCCCTGGTTTAGATTCCTTAGCACCACATAAGCAGAAAAAGCTGGAAGTGGCGCTGTGGCCCAAGTGGCAGAGTGCTAGCCTTGAGCTGAAGAGCTGAGGGACAGCACCCAGGCCCAGAGGTCAGGCCCATGACCCAACCACCCCCTACCCCCACAAAAAACATGGAGATTTTGTGGCAATCAGTTGTCTGTAGAACACAGTCAGGAGGGAGATGGGGATTTGAGAATCATCAAGTGTCAGACTAGATAATGTTGCTAAGGGAATTCTTTGAAATTCTAGAATGAGGTTGGGAAAAGGGAATCAAAGGTGATAAGAGCAAATACTTGAATAACAGGAGAATCAGGAAGTCACAAAGTACAAATCAAGTATAGACAGTTATTTGGGAGGGAAGTGATATGAGAACTGAAAAGAGTATGCTAGATTTGGTAATTTAAAATGTACTGTTAATTTTAGTTATGGAGTTTAAAATAGTAGAGTATGGGGCTGGGGATGTGGCTTAGTGGTAGAGTGCTTGCCTAGCATGAAGACTTAGGTTTGATTTCTTCAGCATCACATAAACAGAAAAAGTCAGAAGTGGTGCTGTGGCTCAAGTGGTGAGTGCTTGCCTTGAGGAAAGAAAAAAAAGCTCAGGGACAATGCCCAGGCCTTGAGTTCAAGCCACAGGACAGGACAGGACTGATAATAAATAAATAAATAAACAAAATAAAGTAATGAATGGGAGGTTTGGATGAGAAGGCAGTTGGTATAAAGTGTTCTTCTAGAAGCTTTTAGCCAATGAGAAAAACAGTCACTGAGTTCGGATTTAAGGAAGAAATTTAAGGATTAGGTGACTTGAGTGTCTTTATAAACAGAGGAATATGAGTTGTTGTGTCAGGAAGAAAATGAACAAAAGGATGGAGTATGGTTTAGGGAAAATCAGATTGAATTGAATTAGAGGGGAGGATTGTAGGATAGGAATCACTGAGTATGTAAATATAACCAAGTGCCTGGGGGAAGACAGAAATTGTCAAAAAGCTTGGCTTCGATTGAAAAAAAATGCTCAAGAGTGAAGCATAAAGTGAATTATTAGTGATTTTGGAATGGAGTTGTACCACTGGATATACAAATAACTTATAATGTTCTTTTCAAATATTTTTTGTGTAATTTCAGGGTATAAAGGCAAATTTATATAATATCAATACCACTTAGATTTCTCTACTGTTAGATTTATTGGGCTGATGATACTTTGCAGAGGAATATTGGAAAGTCACTGTGTGTGTGTGTGTGTGTGTGTGTGTGTGTGTGTGTGTGTGTGTGTGTGTGTGTGTGTGTGTGTACCAGGGCTTCACTGTGTGTGTGTGTGTGTGTGTGTGTGTGTGTACCAGGGCTTCACTGTGTGTGTGTGTGTGTGTGTGTGTGTGTGTGTGTGTGTGTGTGTGTGTGTGTACCAGGGCTTGAACTCAGGTCTGTATACTCTTGCTTGGCTTTTTCATTCATGGCTGGTATTGTGCCCTTGAGCCACATTTTTGCTGGTTAATTGGAGATGAGTCTCAAGGATTTGTCTGTCTGGGCTGGCTTCTAACCTAGATCCTTAGATCTCAGCATCCTGACTTGCTAGGATGATAGATAAAGTCATTTTCTGAATTTAACCATATTTGCTTCTTTCTCTCTCTCTCTCTTTCTCTCTCTCTCTCTCTCTCTCTCTCTTTCCTCTCATGATTCTGGGGTTTGAATTCTGACCCTCATTCTTGCTAGACAGATGTTCAAACCCCTTAGCCACTGCTCCAGCCCTATTTCTGCTGTTAATTTTGAAATAGTCTTGCTTCCTGCCCATGTGCATGACTGAGCCTGATCATCCTGTGTCATGCCTGATCATCCCTGCTATGGGGATAGCTGGGATAACAGGTATGTGTCACTATACCAAGCTCTTCATTGAGAAGGCTGTCTCTAGAACTTTTCTGCTTGTGTTTACCTTGAACCAGGATCCCAACAGTCAGCCTCCCGAGAAGCTGTGATTACAGGTGGGAACCACTGGTGTCTGGCTCCTCCATATATACATTTTGTTTTCTTTTGCTGCTGGAACTTGAACCTGAGACCTTAAGTATGCTAAGCACATGCTTTAGTACTAAGTCTTGCAGCTTTAGTTCGCCACTTCTCCTAACTAGTTCTAAAATAAAATGAAAAAAATTTACTCCAGCCTTCATAGGAGATGTGGTTTTATATCTCAAAAGAAGAAATTTTTTTCTCAAACTCTGGAATTTGGGCTGGGAAGGTGGCTCAGTGGTAGAGAGCTTGCCTTACATGCCAGAGACCCTGGGTTTGATTCCTCAGCACCACATAAGCAAAAAAGAAAAAGCCGGAAGTGGCTCTGTGGCTCAAGGGGTAGAGCACCAGCCTTGAGCTGAAGAGCTGAGGGACAGCGCCCAGGCCCAGAGTTCAAGCCCCACGACAGGACCAAAAAAAAAATCAAACTCTGGAATTTGAACTCAGGATTTTATACTTGCTTGTCTTGTTTGGCCTAGTTATCCTGTATAATTTTAATCCATTTTTTAAAATATAAAACTTCTCTACCATTTGTGAAACCTTTTGTTGTTAGCCTTGTTTTAGTTTGTATTTTAGTCAACAAGTAAAAGTTTATAAAGAATTGGACATATGATAAAATTGTCAACTTAGCTTATAGAATAGAATTTACTTTAACCACTTTCCTGTAAGTATTAGTGTCAGCTTAGGAAGGTAATGAATCACAGTTTTCATTGTTACTGAAGGTATTTTTAGGTTTGTCCTGTTTTGTCTAAAAGGGTGGGAGATGGGGGCGGGGAGACAAAGACTGTCTTTTTTAAATTAACCTAGAAATTTTTATTATTGTTTAGAGTATATTTTTTATTTTTCTATTTTACTTTATTTTATTTTTGTCGATTGTGGGGCCTGAACTCTGGGCCTAGGCGCTGGCCCTGAGCTATTTAGCACAAGGCTAGCACTCTACCACTTGAACTCTACCACTTCTGGCTTTTTCTGTTAATGTGGTGCTGAGGAATTGAACCCAGGGCCTCATGCATGTGAGGCAAGCACTCTGCCACTGAGCCACCTTCCCAGCCCTATATTTTTCTTTTAAGTAAATTATGGTGTAGCATACATTTAGTAGATTTAACACTTAGCATTCTGAGTTTTGACTAGTGTCTCCAATTATGTAAACATCAAAACAACCACCATGTCGATATTGATCCATCATTTTTTATTTTTTTGGCAGTGCTGTAATTTGAACTCAGCTTTTTGTTGTGCTTGCTTGATTATTGATTAATTGATACTCCTGGGGCTTAAACTCAGAGCCTGGGCTATGTCCTTCAACATTTTTGCTCAAGGCTAGCACTCTTCCACTGGAGCCACAACTCCACTTCTGGCTTTTTGGTGATTAATTGGAGATGAGAGTCTTACAGACTTTCCTGCTCAGACTAGCTTTGAAACAGGATCCTCAGATCTCAGCCTCTTGAGTAGGATTACAGGTATGAGCCACTAACACCCAACTTTATGCTGTTTATTTTTGAGATAGGGTCTTGCTTTTTACAAATGTGTACTTAGACTGTGATATGACTATTTTGATCTGCCAATTTTAGGCTTTCCATCACTGTAGGGGATTAAAGGCTCATGATACTACATCCCGATTCCTGAGCTGAGTTCCAACCAAAATCCTCTAGACCTCAGCCTCCTATTATTGCTAGGATGGCAGGATGAGTAAGCCCAGTTATAGGATCAGAAGGGGTCTCGTGAACTTTTCTGCCTAAGCTGGCCTCTTAACTGCAGCCCTCCCATTCTCATTCAACCAACTAGCTAGGATTACAAATATGAGCCAGCAGTGCCTGGCTGATCATTTTTCTAAAAATGAATTTTAGGCTAAGGATTCCTTTTTTTTTTTCCTTCCTTCCTTCCTCCCTCCCTCCCTCCCTCCCTCCCTCCTCTCTTTCTCTCTCTCTTTCTTTCTTTCTCTCTTTTTCTTTTTGGTGCCAGTCCTGGGGCTGTTCCTGAGCTTTGTATTCAAGGCTAGTGCTCTACCATTTGAACCACAGTGCTATTTCCAGCTTTTTTTTTTCTTTTTTAGTTTATTGAAGATAAGAATCTCATTGCCTTTCCCACTGGGTTCAAACCAGGATCCTCAGAGAGTAGCTATGATTATAGGTGTGAGCCACCAACTAGGTGTGGCCAAGGATAAGCATTTTAAGATTTATTTTTCATACTAAGTCCTGTTAAAATTACAGAGTAAAGAATTGTGTTACTCTTTATAAAAGTATGGTCATAATTATATGAACTCATTTTTATAGCACACACACAAACTCATTTTTATAGCACATGTGCATGCATGCACGCACGCGCGTGTGCACACGCGCACACACACACACACAAAATTCAGTACCAAATGTCTTTCAGTCACAGATGGCCCTTTTTTGGTGCCAATCCTAGGACTGGAACTCAGGGACCTAGGCATTGTCCCTAAGCTTCTGTGCTCAAAGCTAGCACTCTACCACTTGAACCACAGCTCCTTTTCTGGTGGTTAATTGGAAATAAGAGTCTCCTGGACTTTCCTGCCCAGGCTAACTTTGAACTGCAATATAATCCTCAGATCTCAGCCTTCTGAGTAGCTAGGATTACAGGCATGAGCCACTGTCACCTACCCTATTATGGTCATTTTTTTTTTTTTTTGGGTCTGGTCATGGGGCCTGAACTCTGGGCCTGGGCGCTGTCCCTCAGCTCTTCAGCTCAAGGCTAGCACTCTACCACTTGAGCCACAGTGCCACTTCCAGCTTTTTTCTTTTTGCTTATGTGGTGCTGAGGAATGGAACCCAGGGCCTCTGGCATGCAAGGCATGCGCTCTGCCACTGAGCCACCTTCCCAGCCCCCCCCCCCTTTTTTTTTTTTGTCAGCCGTGGGGCTTGAACTCTGGGCTTGGGTGCTGTCCCTCAGCTCTTCAGATCAAGGTGAGCGCTCTACCACTTGAGCCACAGCGCCACTTCCGGTTTTCTAGTGGTTTATTAGAGATTAGAGTCTTACGAACTTTCCTGCCCGGGCTGGCTTTGAACCATGATCCTCAGATCTCAGCCTCCTGAGTAGCTAGGATTACAGGCATGAGCCACCGGCGCCCGGCTTATGGTCAGTTTTAAAGTGCTTATTTGGTTACCTGTCATGCCAATGGAAGTGGTTCTTGTAGTAATTCCATTGGATACGACCTGTTAGGTTTTGTTTTTTTTTTGATAGCTTCTTTTGATTTCTGGTACAACAGAAACTTGCCCATGTCTATACTCAGCTACTACTTTAAGAGATTTTAATTTTTTTTAAATAGAGAGTAATGTTTAGAAACTGCATAAGTCAGATACAAGTTGGATAACAGAAACGTTGGTTTGGTTTTGTTGTAGGGAATTGAATCCAGGCTTTTTTCACATGCTAAGAACCTTTTTTTTGTAAACACATTATTTTTTTAAGAAATAATTTGATTTGGAAATTAAACAGGTACTGGATATCTGAAAAGTGGAAAAAGAAAAAACAGTAGTAACTGTGGTAAACAGCCGCAGCTTCTATGCTAGGGAATAAAGGCAATAGATTGGTCTTTTTAGAATCTGAAAACTGAAGGGCCTGATAGAGCTGGAACCCAAATTGAGTGCCAGTTGTACAATGGTTATTGTATTGTCATTCCTTCTAGACCATTATAAATTAAGCATTTGCAAGTATTTTTAAATACAAAGCATGTGAGTTCATAGTCTGATTAATTTAAATTCTACATAATAGAATTTGTGTATATGTGTGCATATGTGTGCACTTGCTGGCTCTAGGACTTTAACACAGGGCATTATACTCTTGCTTGGTTTTTATTCTCAAGGCTAATGCTTTACACTTGGCCCTCACCTTCATTTCTTTTTGCTGGTTAATTGTAGATAAGAGTTTCACAAAGCCGGGCATTGGTGGCTCATGTTGCAATCCTAGCTACTCAGGAGGCTGAGATCTGAGGATCACGGTTCAAAGCCAGCTGGGGCAGCAAAGTCCATGAGACTCTTATCTCCAAATAACCATCAGAAAACTGGAAGTGGTGCTGTGGCTCAAGTGGTAGAGCATTTGCCTTGATCTGAAGAGCTGAGAGATAGTGCCCAGGCCCAGAGTTCAGGCTCCAGGACCGGACCCAAAAAAAAAAAATTTTTTCTAGTGTTAATTGCATTTATTTTATATGGAAAATCTTTGTTGCTAACAATATTAAAATACAAATACAAATATTTGCACAATCTAATAATAATAAAAGTAAATTAAAAACAATGCCAAGTTTCAGATTTGGCATGACAGAGTGAAGAGCTCTGTGGATCTGGGTCCCTTTGAAACTGAACACTGTTTAAAAGAAGAAAAAACAGAAGAAAAACAGTCGGTGCTACCAGCTTACTGGGAAGAAGAGGCAGCCTTGGAGCCTGAGGTCCAGCCCAGGAACCACACTGCTGCCTAGAGCTCTGGGGTGGGCCTGGCAAGGGTGAGCCAGGAGTGGCTGCCCAGCTTTGCAAATGGCCTGGTCCCTGAGGCCTGTACTCATCCTTCCGTTTGTCCTGGCTGCAGCCATCTGGGGCCAGGAACCTGAGCTAGAGCAGACCACTGGCTGGAAGGTGACCCTGAAGACTATCTAGGATGGCCTCCACTGGATCCACACGTATCTGAACACTGCCCTGAGGCAAGGATGGCCTCTGCTGGTATAAGTGCAGTGATGGATTGAAGCCTTTTTCACACTATGGATATAAACCTTCCCTGCCAAATGGATGTGAGGTTCTATTTTCTCAACATTAGCATCCTCTCCCTGACAAAGGGCTGCAACTAACACAACCAGTGCCATGGAGACCTGTGGCAAAAGCAAGAACTACTGTAATGAGGAATATCTAGTATTGCCTCACCAAGATCTGCATAACTTGCTGAAAACTCTAGGACTGGCTCAGCATGTTCAGGCAAGGAGACAATGGTGGACCTCTTCTTTGATAGTGTTAACACATTTAGGCTGTAGACTGTGTCTGGACAGCCAGTGAACTGCACGCAGGTGTCACCATGAAGAAAAAACTGATTTGTAAAGGAAAATCTGACAGCAGATGACAGATGAGGATGATGTTTTCACTACATAAGTATAACCTGCCTTACCTCTTTTTTTTTTCAATTAGACAACTTTTACTGAATGAGAAAAATACATTTAAAATGTGCTTTAAAACAAATGGATTTAGAAAAAAAAGACATGCATTTGAAAGAACTTTTGCACTGTGAAAATCAAATATTTCTTGCAGTAATACAATGCGCCAACCATAAAATATAACAGAAACAGAATTCTCAACATTCCAAAGACAATATTAAGGTTAAGAATTTCACATCTATTGTAGCAAATTTAGAAGGGCATTATAAATAATATATCCATCCATTTGAAGCTTTACAAATTTGACAGTGCTCAATAAAAGATTTTAGAATCACATCCGATAGTGTCACATCCACAGAATCACAAATCAGTGTCCTGTAAAGTCCCTTCTAAAATCTTTGTGTTGATTTTCGTAATCCTTGCCATTTGTTAATGCTAACCCTTAAGGAAACAACAACAAAAACAGAACAGGAAAAGAAATGCTGCGGTAAAATCTTGATCGTGTACAGAAATTATTGCTACTGTAGTTCACCACAAAGCATATTTATACAATACCTTTGATTATGAAAAACCAATAAAAATCTTTAGTGACACAGCCTTACAATTGTACACAACAGAGGTAAGGCAGCTTATACTTATGTAGACCTTACAAAACTGCATTTAAAACCTCAGAGTAAAAAAATGTGTGGAGTATGGTAAAGAGGCACACCTGCCCTCTCAGGTGTCTTCCAGGGCATTGCTGCCTCCCTGGTTCTTTTCCTTGTCTAGTGACCAAGGTCACAACCAGGTGTGTGTTAGGTGAATAAAATCTGAAATGTATATAACTCAAAGTACATGAGATTGAATATTAAAGAAAACCCAGCCCAGTGCTAATGGCTCAAGCCTGTAATCCTAGCTATTCAGGAGGCTGAAATCTGAGGATCACAGTTCAATGCTGGCCCAGTCAGGAAAGTCTGTGAGACTCTTACCTCCAATTAACCGCCAAAAAGCTGGAAGTAGAGCTGTAGCTCAAGTGATAGTGTGCTAGCCTGGACCAAAAAAGCTGAAGGATAGCCCTAGGCCCTGAATTCAAGTCCCAGTAGAGGCATACCAGAAACAAGAGTTGATTATGTAGACACAGTGGCTCACACTTATAATCCTAGCTACTTGGGAGCCTAAGACTGGGAGGATCAAAGTTAGAGACCAGTCTGGGCAAAACACAAAATACCTTATCAACAGACAGCTGCACAGTAGCACACATCTGTCATCCCAACTATATCAGAGGCTGAGATTGGGAACGTTAAGGTTCTAAAATAGGCCAGTCCAAGCAAAAAGGTTTGAAAGACTCCCGTCTCAACAGAGTAAGAGAAGTATAGTAGTACATACCTGTCAGTTTAGCTAAAGCAGAAATCATGAAATAGGAGGCCAGGAACAAGTGCAGGTTAAAAAAACAAAACACCCAGGGGCTGGGAAGGTGGCTTGGTGGTAGAGCGCTTGCCTTGCATGCATGAAGCCCTGGGTTCGATTCCTCAGCACCACATAAGCAAAAAAGACAAAACCTGGAAGTGGCACTTTGGCTCAAGTGGTAGAGAGCTAGCCTTGAACTGAAGAGCGGAGGGACAGCACCCAGGCCCAGAGTTCAGGCCCCACGACCAGACAAAAAAAAAAAAAAAAACCACCCAAGATCCTACCTCAAATAATAACAAGTGAGAGAAAGGGCTAGAAGTGTGGCTCAGACAGAATGCCTGCTTATTAGCAAGCACAGGGCTCTGAGTTCAAACTCATTATCACCCTTCCTGAAAAGTAATTTATGTGGGGTGAGAATGTGGCTTAATGGTAGAGTGCTTGCCTGCATGCATGAAGCCCTGGATTCAATTCCTCAGTATCACATAAACAGATTAAAGCCAGAAGTGGCACTGTGGCTCAAGTGGTAGAAAGCTCAGGGACAGTGCCCAGTCCCTGAGTTCAAGCCCCAGAACTGGCAAAAAAAGTAACTTATTAGGAAAGTGTACGTACACCTTGAGGCAGGCAGTTGAATGAGGGTCCATTACCTGTACACTACAAGAATAGGTTTGATTACAGGCATGAACCACTGGTACTGGTTAATAATAAGGCACTCAAAATCAGGTGCCAGTGCTCAAGCCTATAATCCTAACCACTCAGGAGCCTGAAGGATTGTAGTTCCAAGCTATTTCTGGGCAGAAAAGTCTGTGTGACTCCCTCTCCAATTAACAAGTAAAATTCCAGATTGGAGGCATGGCTCAACTGGTAAAGCAAGAAAGCCAAATTAAAAGCTAGGCGCTGGTAACTCATACCTATAATCCTAGCTATTCAGGAGGTTGAGATCTGAGGATGGAATTTTGAAGTGATCCCAGGCAGGAAAGTCCATGAGACTCCAATTAACCACCAAAAAACTGGAAATGGATCTATGGCTCAAAGTGGTAGACTGCTAGTCTTGACCAAAAAAGCTCAGGACTACCCCCAGGTTCTGACTGGGGGGGGGGGGGGGGGGGAGGGGTGAGGAGGGGGAAGGGAAAGGGGAGGAAAAAATGAAAGAAAAACCAAGTTTGAGGACCAGAGTTCAAGCTCTGATATCAGCACACACAATTAGTTAATATAATAAATTACATCAATTGACTAATGACAAAAACTGTGATTATACTGTATCTCAATAGATAGAAAATATTAACATCTTGTTATGATAAAAAAAACACCCAATAAATTGGTTACACATGGATATTTTCTCAACTTGATAAAGGGTATCTGTGAAACATACAGAGATAACCTTGAATATAATTCTGAAGGACTGGGTGTTTTCTCTCTTAACAGTTCTCATGATGGTGGTGTCTGCAGTGACAGCTAAATCTCTTGGGCGGGCACACTATCACTTCTACCCATATTTGTATGGCTGTTTCGCCTGAATTATGCTCTATAATGTGAGTTGATACTGCTACCTCCAATCCAAATCCATCACCACTCAGTTATTCTCCAACTTGCCCTATTGTACATTTTATTGAATTTGTCTGTCGCATTTCACCACCCACATGAAAACCATTTCCCATAAAATTGCAGTAGTCATTTATTCTGCATACACACAAAATAGTTTAAAAATTACACTGCTAATATCACTGCTAATAATATTCTAAGTGTATTTGTTTGTTTTTTGAGGTGGTGAGGAGAGGATATTTCACGATGTTGCCCAGACTAATCTCAAAACTCCTAGATTCAAGGAATCCTTCTACCTCCCAAATAGCTGTTCCCTTAGATTTCTTCACATTTATTTTGCCTGTAGAATATGTATTCCTGAGATACCCATTCAGAAGACTGTTCAAGAGTTATTTGACACTGGACACTGTGATGAAAGTAAACCATTTACAACTTGTGAGTGGAGATGGGAGAGATGAGGGAAGGGAAGACACTGTACAAAAGGAAATGTACTCATTACCTGACTCATGTAATTGTAATCCTTCTATATCACATTACAATAATAATAAAGAAAAATTTAAAGCTATTTGAATTATTTTCTGTGTGTAGTTATTAATGTGATAGGATTTCTTGTTTGCTATTTTTTTTTAAGGCTGTACTGGGCTTGAACTCAGGGCTTCACTCTTGCTAGGCCTTCATTTTCCTGCTTTACCTTTGCTTTTTGAACTGTTTTCTTTTTTGCGTGAGGAGCAATGGTTGGGAAGATGCAGGAAGGGAAGGAAGGGAGAGGAGGCTTTTGTACACGTGACTTTAGGACATTGTAACTATTTCACATAATTAGGTAAAACCTTTTAAATCTTAATTTGTTATTTACTCTTAATTTTGTCCATTTATGTGCTGGGACATGAATCCAGGACTTTGTTTTGTTTTGTTTTGTATTTTTGGTCCAGTTGTGGGGCCTGAGCTCTGGGCCTGGGCGCTGTCCCTTAGCTCTTCTGCTTAAGGCTAGTGCTCTACCACTTGAGCCACAGCACCACTTCCGGCTTTTTTTTTTCTTTTTGCTTATGTGGTGCTGAGGAATCGAACCCAGGGCCTCATGCATGCAAGGCAAGTACTCTACCACAGAGTCACTTTCCCAGCCTGTCCAGGCTTTCTTTATATACTAAGGCAGTAATCTAGCAGAGCTGTATCCACAGCCTCTAAGTGATTTTTTTTTTTTCTTGTAGAGTTGGAAACCAAATTCACAGTTTCATCCATGCCAAACAAGCATTCATCCACACTCCAGACCCCCTAAGCAAACTTAAAGCAATAATTTCACATCCTTAGTGGGATATCCTGTAGATCAAGAACACAAAACAAAACATGAAAACCTTGAATTATTTTAGCAATATTAGTAATTTTCAACACTGTTGGCATTATTTTGTTACCATCATGTAAGTATTATACTTAAAAAGAATAAGCATACTGATAAAATTAGAAATCTGTATTTTCACAGTAATAGTTAAAAGATACGGGTATTAGCTGGGCACCAGTAGCTCACACCTGTAATCCTAACTACTGAGGAGGCTGAGATCTGAGGATTATGGTTTAAAGCCAGCCTGGGCAGAAAAGTCCATGGGACTCTTTTTTTGTCGGTCTTAGGGCTTGAACTCTGGGCTTGGGTGCTGTACCTCAGCTCTTCATCTCAAGGCGAATGCTCATGAGCCACAGCGCCACTTCTGGTCTTCTAGTGGTTTTATTGGAGATAAGAGTCTCAAGGACTTTCCTTGCATGGGCTGGCTTTGAACCGTGATCCTCAGATCTTAGCCTCCTGAGTAGCTAGGATTACAGGCGAGAGCCACTGGTGCCCGCCCATGAGACTCTTATCTCAATAGACCATCAGAAAAGCCTTGAGCTGAAGAGCTGAGGGACAGTGCTTCAGGCCCAGAGTTCAAGCCCCACAACCAGAAAAAAAAAAAAAAAAAGATACAGATATTAGAAAAAGAAAATGAAAAACTCCCTGGGGCTGTAGTTCAATGGTAGAGCACTTTACTAATGTAGCATGTTATAAGGCCTTCAGGTCAATCTCCAGCACAGTAAAAAACAAACAAACACCCCACAACCAGACTAAAGCAATAGCGTAGACTACACAGCAAGACTGTCTTAAAACAACCCAAAAACCCTTTAATTCTGGTATAAGAGGCTGAGACCTGAGGATTACGGTTTGAAGCCAGCCCAAGCAGGAAAGTCTGTTAATATTCTTATCTCCAGTTAACCACTAAAAAGCCTGAAGTGGATCAGTGGCTCAAAGTGGTAGAGTGCTAGCCTTGAGCACAAAAGCCCAAGGACAGCACCAGACCCTGACTTCTAGGTCCCAGGACCAGTACACACATGCAAAAAAGGACAACACACACACACACACATAAAATCCCTTTAGTGGTGAGGGGTAGTTAATAGAGATGGATAAAGGCAATCAAATGTGGGTTTTGTGAGTCACCTCATAGAAACAAATTTTGTTTTTTTGGGGTTTTTTTTTTGGGGGGGGGGTCCAGTCGTGGGGCCTGAACTCTGGGCCTGGGCACTGTCCCTTAGCTCTTCAGCTCAAGGCTAGCGCTCTACCACTTGAGCCACAGCGCCACTTCCGGCTATTTTCTTTTTGCTTATGTGGTACTGAGGAATTGAACCCAGGGCCTCATGCATGCAAGGCAAGCACTCTACCACTGAGCCACCTTCCCAACCCCTACATATATGTATTTTTTTTAAATGTTATTAATGGTGAATTTATCTTCTTTTTCTTAGGAACAACCACCATATCCTGGCTACAATTCTAACTACTGGAATTCTGCACGCCCAAGGGCTCCATACCCAAGTACATATCCTGTGAGGCCAGAGTTGCCAGGCCAGGTATGCTTATCCTTTTTTCCCTTCTTCTTGGGTTTGAATTCAGGGCCTCATCTTTGCTCATCTTCTTGACTCTGCTGGTATTCTACTTCTTGAGCCACAATTTCAGCCCTGGTTTGTTGTACTGATTATTTTATTTTATTTTTTGTCAGTTGTGGGGCTTGAATTCAGGGCCTGAGCACTGCTCCTGAGCTCTTTTTTCTTAAGACTAGAGCTCTGCCACTTTGAGCCATAGCTCTACTTCTAGTTTTAGAGTAGTTAATTGGAGACTTTTCTGCCTGGGCTGACTTCAAACGGTGATCCTCACATCTCAGCCTCATACGTAGCGAGGGTTACAGGTGTGAGCCAGCAGCACCCAGCTGACTGGTTATTTTAAGGATGGAATTGCACAGAATTTCTGACCAGGTTGGCTTTGAACTCTTGATCCTCTGGGTCTCAGTCTCCTGAATAGCTGGGATAACAGGAGTAAGCCATTGGCTCTTGGATCTTCTGTTTCTTAATTTTTTCATTTTTTAAAATTTTATTTTTCATATGTGGGTTTGAAGTCGTGCTTGCATTGTACCACTTGAGCCATACTTCTACATCTGGCTTTTTGATGGTTAGTTGAATATAAAAATCTCATGGACTTCCTGCCTGGGCTAGCTTTGAACTGTGATGCACAGATCTCAGCCTTCTGAGTAGCTAAGATTATAGATGGGAGTCACTTGCACTTGGCTCATTTTTTTTTTTTTATTCTTTTTTTTTTTGGTTGGTCGTGGGGCTTGAACTCTGTGCTTGGGCCCCTTCCCTGCTCAAGGCAAGCACTCTACCACTTGAGCCACAGCATCACTTCCGGTTTTCTGGTGGTTTATTGGAAATAAGAGTCTCACGGACTTTCCTGCCTGGGTTGGCTTTGAACCACGATCCTCAGATCTCAGCCTCCTGAGTAACTAGGATTACAGGTGTGAGCCACTGGCACCCGGCTTTTTTTTTTTTTCTTAAATTACAAAAGTCTTAAATTTTTTGAAGTCTATTTTTCTTCTGTTGCTCTTTCGTTTAGTGTTATTTCTAAGAAGGTTTTGACTAGCCCAGGGTCATAAACATTTATTTCAATTCTTTTTGTAAGAACTAAAAAAATAATTTTGTTCTTTCATTTACTCTAGGTCTATGATCCACTTTGAATTACTATGTGAAGTTCAACCTCTTATTCTTTTTTTTTTTTTCATATTGGTAGCTGTACATCTCAGGACTCTGTTCTTACTCATTGAGTAAGACACTAGACACTCATTATTCTGTGGATCTGTATGTCTGTCCTGAGTACTGATGCCAAACTGTTCTTATTATTGTAGCTGTGTAGTGAATTTTGAAATCAGAAAGTGTGAGGAGGACTTCAACATTTTTCTTATTTTTTCTTTTTTTCTGTGTATGGCTTGAACTTGGGGCCTGGGCACTGTTACTGGAACTAGGGACCTCATGCTTTCTAGACAAGTATCCTGCTAATAGAGCTATATTCCCTTCTTTTTTATTTTAGGGTTTTTTGTCTTTTTTTTTCCCCCCCAGATACAGTCTAGAGCTTTTGCCTAGATTGCCTTGAACCACTACTCCTACTTCACCTCCCCAGTAGCTGGGATTAAAGAGTGAGCTACCACACCTAACTACAACTGGTTTTGTTTAATTATCATACATTAGTTGAACAAGAGGGATTTCATTGTGACATTCCCATATACGCATATAATATAGTGCATCAGTTTCTTCCATTCTTCAAAGTCTTTCTTGCCCCCCCCCCCTTCTTAAAACAGTTTCAACTGGTTTCATTGTCCTAGTTCCATATTCCATATATATGCATATTTAAGTATAAAATACTTCATAATTCATTTTCACTCACCTCCATTTACCTTCCCTATCTTCTGCTGATAGGCACTCTCCAAAAGAGCCTGTTTTTTTTTTTTTTTGTTGTTGTTGTTTTGCCAGTCCTGGGGCTTGAACTCTGGGCCTCAGCACTGTCTCTGAGCTTCTTTTTTGCTCAAGGCTAGCACTCTACCACGTGCCACAGTGCCACTTCTAGATTTTTCTTTTTATGTGATACTGAGAAATCAAACCCAGGTCTTCATGCATGCTAGGCAAGCACTCTACCACTAAACCACATTCCCAACAACTATTTTATTTTTTTTTTAATTTGGCAATGCTTATGTTTAATCTTAGGGCTTTAGCCTTGCTAGACAGGCACTCTGCCACTGAGCCATACCTTCAGCTTTGCTGGCTATTTTGAAGGTGGAGTCTTATGGACTTTTCTGCTTTGTCTGGCTTCAAACTAAGATCATGGATCCCAATTTCTGAGAGACTAGGATTACAGGTGTGAACCACTGCACCTTGCTTGGATTACTTTTGCTATATGGGATCTATCATGCTTCCATATGAATTTTTATACTGGTTCTTCTATTTTTACAAAGAATGCCATTGGGATGTTGATAGCTATTGCATTGACTCTGTAGATTGCTGTATGGCCATTTTTCTGATAATCATTCTCTAATCCATGAGCATAAAAGGTATTTCTATATTCTGTTGTCCTTCCTTCCTTCCTTCCTTCCTTCCTTTCTTCCTTCCTTCCTTCCTTCCTTCCTTCCCTCCTTCCTTCCTTCCTTCCCTCCTTCCTTCCTTCCTTCCTTCCTTTTTTTTTAAAAAAAAAATTTATTCGTATTTTTGCCAGGCCTGGAGTTTGAACTCTGGGCTTGGCCACAGTCCTTGCACTTTTGTACTCAAGTCTAGTGGTTGACCAATTGAGCCATAGCTCCACTTTCAGCTCTTTTTGTAGTTTATTGAAGATAAGAATCTCATGGACTTTCCTGCCTGGGCTGGCTTTGAACCATATTTCTCAGATGTCAGCCTCCTGAGTAGCAAGGATTATAGGTGTGAACCACTGGTGCTTGGCCCTTCACTTTCTTTCATTAAGGTTTTACAGTTTTCATTGTAAAGGTTTTTTGCTTCTTAGTAAAGTTTATACTGGAATTTTGTTTACTTTGAGACTATTGGAAATGTTTCTTTTTCAGCATGTTTGTTGTTGGTATATAGAAAAGCTTCTGATTTTTGAGTGTTGATTTTATGTTCTGCTCTATTGCCAAAACTGTTCTACTAGATCAGGAGTTCTTTTGTTGGAATCTTTAGAATCTTTTAAGTATAAGATCATATCATGCATAACAAGTGACAATTTGACTTCTTCCTTCCTTTGAATTTCTTTTCTTTTTTGTCCCTTATTGCTCTGGTTAGAAATTCCAATACTAGGGGCTGGGAAGGTGGCTCAGTGGTAGAGCGCTTGCCTTGCATGCTCGAGGCCCTGGGTTCGATTCCTCAGCACCACATAAGCAAAAAGAAAAAAAGCCGGAAGTGGTGCTGTGGCTCAAGTGGTAGAGCACTAGCCTTGAGCTGAAGAGCTGAGGGACAGCGCCCAGGCCCAGAGTTCAGGCCCCATGACCGGACCCAAAAAAAAAAAAAAAAAAAAGAAATTCCAATACTATATTAAATAAAGAGTTGGGAGAGTAGAAGACACCTTTGATTTGTTACTGAGTTTAAGTATGTTATTGGTTTGGCCATAGGTTTATAAATATAGCCTTTGTTATGTTGAAGTGTATTCCTTCTGTTCCTAGTTTCTTCAGAACATGTGTGTGTGTGCATGCGAGCATGCATGCATGTGCACCAGTCCAAAGGCTTGAACTCAGGGTTTGGGCACTATCTCTAAGCTTTTTTTTTTAAGTCTACTACAGTAGAGCCACAGCTTCCCTTCTGTCTTTTTTGGTAGGTAATTAGAAATAAGAGTCTCACAGACTTTCCTGTCAGGGTTGACTTCAAATTATGATCCTCTGATGTCACCTTCCTGGTAGCTAGGATTACAGGTATGAGCCACCAGTGTCCAGCCTCTTCAGAGCTTTTATCATAAAAAGATATTGTAGCTGAGTGCCAGTGGCTCATGCCTAGCTACTCAGGAGGCTGAGATCTGAGGATCATGGTTCAAAGCCAGCCTGGGCAGGAAAGTCCATGAGACTCTTATCTCCAATAAACCACCAGAAAACAGGAAGTGGTGCTGTGGCTCAAGTGGTAGAGCGCTAGCCTTAAGCTGAAGAGCTGAGGGACAGTGCCTAGGCCCAGAGTTCAAGCCCCACTACTGACAAAAAAAAAAAAGATGTTGAATTTTGTCAAAAGCCTTTTTATCAATTAAGATGATCATGTGATTTTTTTTTTCTGTGCTGTCTTACATTTATTGATTTCTGCTTAGTCAAACCATCTTTGCATCCCTGGAATGAAACCAACTTTTATGGTACATGATCCTTCAAATGTGTTAGCTGAATTTGATTTGCAAGTGTGTGTGTGTGTGTGTGTGTGTGTGTGTGTGTAAAATTGAGACTGGGTTAAATAGTGCAACGTGCAACTGTTTTTTTTTTTTTTTGCTTACGTGGTGCTGAGGAATCAAACCCAAGGCCCCAAGCATGCAAGGCAAGCACTCTACCACTGAGCCCCACATAGTGCAACTCTTGTCTCAAAAACTTGTCCAGGTGCCAGTGTCTCATGTTTTTATTTCTAGCTACTGGGGAAGCAGAGATCTGGAAGATTGTGCTTTGAGTCCAGCTTGGCCAAAACACATTTGGGTGTAGTGATACCTGTCATCCTAGGTACTTGGGAGGCCAACACTGGGAATTTTGTGGTTCTAGATGAGCTCATGCAAAAGTTTTAGAGACCCCCATCTTAACAGAAACAGCTTTTATGATGGCGTATACTTGTTATCCCAGTTATAGTGGGAAGTGTAAATACTAAGATCGCTGTCTGGGCTGGCTGAGAGAAAAGGGAGAGACCCTGTCCCTAAAACAGACAAAACCCAGAGCAATGTTGAAGAGGATGCCAGACAGACTGTGGGGGGCTAATGAAGAGGATGAATGAGTGTGAATATGGTCAACATAGTTTGCATGTATGAAGATAAAACAATGATACCTGTTGAAACTGTTATAAAAGAGTGTGGGGACAGGGAAGAGTGATGGAGGGGTTGAAGATGATTACCAGGATATATTTTTGTTTTCATGTATGGAAATGTCACAATTAAATGCCTCTTATATGACTAATATATGGTAATGAAAACTTAAAACAGTAAAAAGGGCTGGAGGTATGTGTGTGTGTGTGTGTGTGTATATATAAATGAAAAATATCACAAGTGCGTTTTGTGCCACAAGTCTTATATTTACGTTATCTCATTTAAATTTACTTCAAGATAAGTTATGATCTTCTATTTTTCTCAGGAGCAACTAAGGCTATGAGCCATTACATACAAAGCATATGTCTGAGGTAGTCTGTCTCATAGTCATACTTTCTCTCTGTCTCTATCTGTCTCTCTTCTATTATATCATGATATTTCTTTATCTATTCCCCTGGGCTCACCCAGAATTCACTCTCCGATCTGTGGGTACAGACTTTTATCTGTGAAGTATATTTATTAGGTATACTTAAGGAAATCTTTTTTAAGGAAATAAATTTGAGAAGCACTGCTCTAAAGCTATCACTTTGTCATTTCATCTCTCATCACAGTCTACTTGCCTGTGTTACATCACAGACTCTTAGAGTCAGTTACAGCCTCAATTCAGTAGATGGCATGTGATCATAACAGAAAGAATGTGTCACAGATTGCTTGGGTAGTTCATATTTTCCCTAGATACTAATCTCTTCCCAAAGTTTTTGAAGTTGAACATTAAGTGAGGGCATTTCTGCCTTTTAACTCTTTTTTTTCTGTCAATTTTGCTTTTTTTTAGAGTTTGAATTCTTACACAAATGGAGCATATGGTCCAGCATACTCTGCTGGCCCTGGAGCAAATTCTGCCTCATACTCTGGGGCTTACTATACATCTGGCTATCCTCAGACCAATTACTCTACAGAAGTTCCAAGCACTTACCGTTCACCTGGCAACAGCCCAACTCCTGTCTCTCGTTGGATGTATCCCCAGCAGGACTGTCAGACTGAAGCAGCGCCTCTTAGGGGGCAGGTTCCAGGATATCCTACTTCACAAGTGAGCAGTTTTTTGTTAGTAAAAACTTGGTCTGCATTTTAAATTGTAAACAGTAGAAAGGTATTTATTTACATTATTGCTGATTTAAGAAAACATTCTACATGTTCAGAGACTTATTTAATTTTTTTTAGATATTTAATTTTTTTAGATGTGAAGACAGGGTCTAATATATTGATAATGTCTTTCTTGTAACAGTTTTTGCGGTAAATAGACTGGCTGAGTATCACAATCATTAAAATTTTTATAGCAAAAGAAGTATTTAGTTTTCCATAGTTTGTCTTAACTTTTTTTTGGTATTTGTTAATATTCTATGAATGATACCATGTTTACTTATTTTTAAGAGGAGTTCTAGATATAACATAGGAGGAAATTTGTTTATAGTGCCTGTGAGAAATTATTATACTGCATCCATTACATTTTTGGGGGGGGGGGGGGGTCTCTGGTCATGGGGCCTGAACTCTGGGCCTGGGCACTGTCCTTCAGCTCTTGAGCTCAAGGCTAGCGCTCTACCACTTGAGCCATAGTGCCACTTCTGGTTTTTTTTTCTTTTTGCTTATGTGGTGCTAAGGAGTCGAACCCAGGGCCGCATGCATGCAAGGCAAGTGCTCTACCACTGAGCCACCTTCCCAGCCCCCGTGCATCCATTACATTTTAAGTCAGGGTTTATCACCAGATCTGCTTCTGCAGGCTTGGAGAAATCAGTTCTACTATGGCAACAGATTATGGTTTAAACTATGGTTTAGAGCTGTTAGCATCTCAGGATATGCCTTTCCTAGAGTATTATTAGTTTGTTTGTTTTAGCAATGACCAGCATGTCTGCTCTTCTTAATCTAGAATCCTGGGATGACCCTGCCCCATTATCCTTATGGGGATGGTAATCGAAGTGTTCCACAATCAGGGCCGACTGTACGACCACAAGAGGATACGTGGGCTTCTCCTGGTGCTTATGGGATGGGTGCCCGTTACCCCTGGCCTTCAGCTACGCCCTCAGCACCACCTGGGAATCTCTACATTACTGAAAATGCTTCACCATGGCCTGCTGGTAGCTCTCCTCAACCACCTCCTTCACCACCACCCCAACAGCCAAAGGTAGATTTCTAAATGCTATTATGTTGCTCTCTTGAGTAATTGAGAGCACAACATGGGAAGTTTTTGCATTGATCTGATTAAATGGGAACTAACTGCAAAAGTTGGTGGCTACTACTGATGGTTTTATGTTACTTTTATTGCCTTTTCTTTCCTCATAGACTTTTTTTTAATGAGTCACATTTATTTTATTTTTATTTTTTGCCAGTCCCGGGCCTTGAACTCAGGGCCTGGCACTGTCCCTGAGCTTCTTTTGTTTAAGGCTAACACTCTACCACTTGAGCCACAGTACCACTTCCAGCTTTTTATTTTTTTCTGTTTATGTGGAACAGGAAATGGTGCTGTGCCTCAAGTGGTAGAGTGCTCGCTTTGAGCTGAAGAGCTGAAGGATGGTGCCCTGGCCCAGCATTCAAGACCCATGACCGACAAAAAAAAAAATAAAAAATACACACACACACACACACACACACACACACACACACACACACACACATTCCCATGTTTAAGTGGTACAGAGGAATCGAACACAGGGTTTCACACATGCTAGGCAAACATTACCACTAAATCACATTGCCATAGACTTTTTTTGTGTGTGGGGGGGCGGTCCGGTCATGGGGCTTGAACTCTGGGCCTGAGTGCTGTTCCTGCGCTCTTCAGCTCAAGGCAAGTGCTCTACCACTTGAGCCACAGTGCCACTTCTGGTTTTCTGGTGGTTAATTAGAGATAAGAGTCTCAAATACTTTCCTGCTCAAGCTGGCTTTGAACTGCTATCCTCAGATCTCAGCCTGAGTAGCTAGGACTACAGATGTGAGCCATGGGCGCCTGGCCATAGACTGCTTTTTTTTGTTTGTTTTTTTGTTTTTTGGTTTTTTTTTTGGTTGGTCATGGGGCTTGAACTCTGGGCTTGGGCGCTGTCCCTCAGCTCTTCAGCTCAAGGCTAGCACTCTACCGCTTGAGCCACAGCACTACTTCTGGTTTTTGAGTAGTTTATTGGAGATAAGAGTCTCATGGACTTTCCTGCCCGGGCTGGCTTTGAACCGCGATCCTCACATCTCAGCCTTCTGAGTAGCTAGGATTACAGGCATGAGCCACTGGCGCCTGGCTGGCCATAGACTTTTTTTTTTTTGGGTCCAGTTATGGGGCTTGAACTCTGGGCCTAGGCGTTGTCCTTCAGCTCTTCAGCTCAAGGCTAGCGCTCTACCACTTGAGACATAGCGCCACTTCCAGCTTTTTTTTTTTTTCTTTTTTCTTATGTGGTGCCGAGGAATCGAACCCAGGGCCTCATGCATGCAAGGCAAGTGCTCTACCACTGAGCCACCTTCCCAGCCCCTGGCCATAGACTTTTTAAGAGACATTTTATACTTTTATCTTTTTTTAAAGACAAAGTCTCATTTTCCATTTGTTGTAATATTATCTGAATATGAAACCCCATCAAGGATTGTATTTTACTGCCTCAAATAATCTATAGATGGAAGACAATAACCAATGTCAATGTTACTAGCCTATGGTATAATTTTAAATTAAACCATAGACTTGAATATCATCAATATCTGTTTTGAAGGTATAACTCTGATTTTTTCCTTTTTGTGTCTCCCGCCAATTCCAAGGATTCCTCATATGCCTATAACCAATCAGATCAAAGTATGAGTCGACACAGCTTTCCTTGCCGTGTCCATCAGTATGAATCTGCTGGGACAATGAACAGTGATAATTCAGATCTTTTGGATTCCCAAGTCCAATACAGTGCAGAGCCTCAGCTGTATGGTAATGCCAATAACGAACATCCTAGCAATCAAGATCAGAATAATCTTTCTGAAGAGTGTTTATCTTCAGATGAAGGTACTCCTCCAAGTATTAAAAAAATTATTCACGTGCTGGAAAAGGTTCAGTATCTTGAGCAAGAAGTAGAAGAATTTGTAGGAAAAAAGACAGACAAAGCATACTGGCTTCTGGAAGAAATGCTAACAAAGGAACTTTTAGAACTGGATTCTGTTGAAACTGGGGGACAGGACTCTGTCCGGCAGGCCAGGAAAGAGGCTGTTTGTAAGATCCAGGCCATATTGGAAAAATTAGAAAAAAAAGGATTGTGAAAGGATAAAGTGGAAGAATGAAGGGAAGCCTATTTCAAACTTGGCCAAAGAACTCATGATTTTTGGTTAGTTACTGTCTTATTGAGATGCCTGTTGATGTCAAGAAGCAATACATTCCAACTTTCCTTTGATTTAAAACTTGAAAAACTGGCAAAGAAATGGAAGAACATTTAAGTTGTGAATTTTTTCAGTTTTCAGACGAATGAATGTAATAGGAAACCATGGAATTACCAGTATTGCCAAGTAGACTCATTCCTTCTTAAGAAACCTATGGCTATTTGCAAGCTGCTTCTAACTAATGGGAAGAACATTCACTTTAAGTAAAGGCTGTCAGAAACCCACCAGATGAGACTGGACATAATCTGAGACAAGCAGGTTTTGTTTTTGTAAACTTGTGGATTACTTGTCACATTTGTACATTGTGACTGCTTTCAGCATAGACTTCAAATGTAAATTACAGCTTAGATGTTAGCCTTATTGGACCTCTGCTTTGTTATTTGCAGTTTACAAATACAGTATTATTCTCTACTTCTTAGTACATTTTGTAGTAATATGTTCAATATAATTACTCAAGAGACTATTGACAGTCAGATAGAATGGAAATTCTGAATAAATTGGTAGCCTTTCACCATTTGAATATATTTCAGTGTGTAGTGAGTTCCTGAGGTAAATTGTCTCTCTTTTTGTATAGCTTGTTAAGTTAGTTCTTCCCACTTTACTTTTCATCTTAGTAGAACATGAAATTGAAAATGATATTGACATGAGTGAAAATGTGAACATTTTACTTTTTTATGGTACTTGGATAAAGATCCACTTTAAAATTGCTTTTAAAAAAGTTTTATCTTTGCTGGGCGTCGGTGGCTCATGCCTATAATCCTAGCTACTCAGGAGGCTGAGATCTGAGGATCATGGTTCAAAGCCAGCCCATGCAGGAAAGTCCCTGAGACTCTTCTCTCCAGTAAACCACTAGAAAACTGGAAGTGGCGCTGTAGCTCAAGTGGTAGAGTGCTAGTCTTGAGCTGAAGAGCTGAGGGACAGCGCTAAGACCCAGAGTTCAAGCCCCACAACTGACAAAAAAAAAGTTTATGTTTTCATTGTTGCTGCTTCTATAGAGAGCCTTGTGATTAATAAAATCAAATGCCACAGTGAGTAGGAATGCCTACAAAAAGTAATAAATGTGATTATTTGATAATACTGTTCTCCATGTAAATATTAATTTTACTATTCAGGAATCCCATGGTCCGATTTCAGCTGTTTGTTACTTAAAATAATTGGGGAAAGGAGATTGATGCTCAGGGAATGATCAGCCATAGCCAGAAAGAGAAATTCATTACTTTCTTTGTGTAGAGGTTAGATCTGATTGTTTATTTTATAGGATTTCCTTTTTCATAAATGATGATTATAACTACTGATAATCACTCTAGAGCTAAAATAAGAAAAGGTATTAACTGGGCACTAGTGGCTAACGCCTGTAATCCTAGCTACTCAGGAGGCTGAGATCTGAGGATCAAGGTTCTAAACCAGCCCAGGCAGGAAAGTCCATTAGACTCTTATCTCCAATAAACCATTCAGAAAAATGGAAGTGACGCTGTGGGTCAAGTGGTAGAGTGCTTGCCTTGAGCTGAAGAGCTGAGGGACAGCACCCAGGCCCAGAGTTCAAGCCCCACACTGACAAAAAAGAAGAAAGAAGAAGAAGAAGAAGAAGAAGAGGAAGAAAAGGTATTGAAAGGGTCTTAACTGGTCTTGCTTAGTGTCCGTCCATATGCTGTTTTTGAAGAGAGTTAAGTAAAAGTCTAGTATACAACATCTGCTTTTGGAAAAACAGCTATTGCTTAATAAGGTATTCAAGTGACAATGTATATATTTTGGGTTTTTCCTTGTTTTTAGAATTCCAAGCCTGTTAATGATACTGACTTTATCAACCAGCTCCTCTTTTCATATTAGGTGATGAGAAGAAATGTTCTAAAAATATTGGCTGGGCCTTAACAGCTGTGATGTATGAGTTTCCAAGATAATGTAATAATCTTATTCTGTGATTCTCTTGTTTTGGCTTAATATAGCAAAAAGATTTTCTAAGAAAATTACACAGTTAAATGTGAGAATAAGGAATGGGAGAACCTTAAAGTTATGTTGTTAGTGATTCAATGACTGATTCAGAAGAGAACATGAATACCCAAATGCCAATTGCCACGAGTTCTTGATTTTTATATATGTGTGTGTGTACATGGTATGTACAAACATAAATGTGTGTCTATCTTTTTAAAGTTATTTTTCAAACTTCTGAGATGATTGTAGATTTATAGGAGAATTGTAAAAGTAGTAAATTCCTGTATATTCTTAAGCTATCATCTTGTTTTGATATCTTGCTGTAAAACACTTGTCAAAATCAAGAAATTAACCTTACTACAATGCTATTCTAGTAGAGCTAAAATTAGACATTTTTACTAATGTCCCTTTACTGTTCTGGGATCCCATCCAGAGTCCCATCTTGAACTAAGTTGTCATGTCTCTTGTTTTGTCTTCCAGTCTGTGATAGTATGTTATACATAACAGGATGTGTAAAAGTGTTTCTGGTGTTGTTAATCTTGATCGCGATGCTAAGGTGGTGTTTGCTTGGATTTTCTATTGTATGCTTACTATGTTTTCCTTTATAATTACTAAATATTTGCTAGATACTTTGAGACTATGCAGCTTCCTGTTTCTGCTTACACTTCTGCTAACTACTTTTATTAATTGGCAGATCTTGCTTGTGGCATTTAAAACAGTGGTATTCTGATAGTGATTTTCTATTTTCCTTATACTTAATAATTGGAATTCTTCTATAAGGAAGAGTTGTTGTTGCTTCTGGATTTATATTTTTAATTATAATAAGATATATTCTGGATAGGTACAAACTTAGAACTTAAAAAATGCAAGTCAAATTAAAATGACTCCAAATAACCATGTCAAAGAATACTAAGTAACCTGTCTGAGAAAATGTAGTGAATTTAAGAAGGAAAATTGTATTATTGTGAACTGGTTTACCTTTTGACTTCAAACTGAATTTTTTTTTTGAAACTTCACATCTGGACTTTTTAAAAGTGTCAAAATTTATATTACTTTGGGGGATCATTTGTGTCAACATCTTGAATAAAGCTACCCAGAACTGGCATGATAAACCCAGCGATGGTTTCTTTGTAATAAGCCACTGTTGTGCCAAGTATAAATACAGTCCCTAGTGCATCGGCTATGTTTGTTTTCACCTGTTGGTACAGAATTATTTTAGCTTTAAAAAAATGATAGGGTTTGAAGATGTGCTTTAGTTGTTTTACATAAATAAAAGGAAAGAAGAATTTTTAAATGTTGAAGAGCCTAAAATTCTAGCTACTTAGGAGGCAGAATTGTGAGAATTGTGGTTGAAAGCTACTCAGGCATAAAAATAAGCTGGAATTGAAGGTGTGGTTCAATTGGTAGAGCACCAGCCCTAAGTGACAGAAAAAGCCCAGTGAGTACACATAGCCCTGAACTTAAGTCCTAGTACTACCCCCCACAAAAAAGGGGAAGAATATAGATTAAGATGGTATTTAACAAAAAAATTGGAGAGAAGTGGGTAGTTGATGGAGTTTTTCTTTTTCATCTTTAATTTTTTTCAGTACGAGTTTGCCTTAATTCATAGAAGTTGTAAGTTTAATTAATCAGTTCTGTAAAAAGCATCATTCTGATCCCAATCTTATTTTTCCTTTTCTAGAGACAACCACTTTCAGTTGTAAAATGTGCTGGGTGCTGGCTGCTGTAATCCTAGCTATTCAGGAGACAGAGATCTGAGGATTACAGTTGGAAGCCAGCCTGGCTACAAAAGTCCCCTGAGACTCTTATCTCCAGTAAACCACTTGAAAACTGGAAGTGGTGCTATGGGTCAAGTGGTAGAGTGCTATAACCTTAAGCACAAAGAGGCTCAGGGACAGCACCCAGGCCCTGAGTTCAAGCCCTGCAACTGACAGAAAACAAAACAAAACCTTAATTGTAAAATGTATATTTTAAAATTGTATATTTAAAATTGTAAAATGTATATGTTAAAATTAAATTTTAAATGGACATACATTAATAGTACTAATAGAATGAGGACATTTCCTTGTGATAATTCCAAGCGTTTATATAGTATACTTTGAACAGTTTCACCTCTTCCGTATAAGGGCACTTGCTTCCCCTTGTTCACATTGGAGTTTGAACTCAGGAGTCTCACACTTGATAGGTTGCACTATACCACGTATACTCTAGTCCCTCTCCTTATTTATAAATAACATAGTATGCTTTTTCCTTTTTCAAAGTTATTCTTGTTTTTATTTCATTTTCATTTTTTATTGTTTGTTTTGGGGAGATAGTATCCTACTATGTAGGCTGCCATAGAGCTGGCAATCCTGTGCCTCTTGATTGTTAGGATTATAAGCATGTGCTACCACAACTAGCTGATTTTCCATAGATTTTTCTACTGTAGGTTTTTGTTTTTTGTTTGTTTTGTCTTTTTTGCCGGTTGTGGGGTCTGAACTCTGAGCCTGGGCGCTGTCCCGCACCTTTTTAGCTCAAGGCTAGTGCTCTACCACTTGAGCGCCTACTTTTTCTTCTTGTACAGTGCTGAGGAATCAAACTCAGAGCCTCATGCATGCAAGGCAAACACTCTACCATTGAGCCACCTTCCTAGCCCAGTTGTAGGTGTTTTTTTTTTGTCGGTCATGGGGCTTGAACTCTGGGCCTGGGTCCTGTCCCTGCGCTCTTCAGCTCAAGGCGAGCACTCTACTGCTTAAGCCACAGTGCCACTTCCAGTTTTCTAGTGGTTTATTGGAGATAAGAGTCTCACAGACTTAACTTCCTGGGCTGGCATTGAACCGTGTTCCTCAGATCTCAGCCTCCTGAGTAGCTAGGATTACAGGCGAGAGCCACTGGCGCCTGGCAATTGTCGGTATTTTTAACTGATTTTTTTTTTTTATAGAGCATGAAAATTGAGACTTGACTCTGTTCCTACCACACAGCATCTCAATCCTATCCTCCTCACTTCTCAATAAATCAAATGGTAATTTCTATAAAAATGATGACCAGAGCTCACCTTGTAATAAACTGATTTATTTTCCTGAACAAGTATTTTTTTTCTTCCTGTATTTAATCATTTATCTTATTTTGTTCACGTATGCACTGATCACTACTTTGACCTTAACCCTTCGATTAGTTGCCCAAGTCTTCTGCCATGATGCTCAAGACATACATTTTATTAATTTCTAATTCCGAAGGAAGTCTGTCCTGGAGCCTTGACTGGAGGAATGGACTGTTTTGGTGCACATTGTCCTGAAAATTTTTCTCATCTAACACTAGGGATTCCCTCCCCTCTCCCCATTTTTTTAAATTCTTTTTTTAGGTTTTCTGTGTGTCCTGGGTCTTTTTCATTTTGGTAGAGCATTATTCTCTAAGAGCTTCCTGGAAAAAAGTGCATGAGAAATTTGCTTTTTGTTGTTGTCAGTCATGGGGCTTGAACTCTGGGCCTGAGCGTTGTCCCTGATCTTTTTTGCTCAAGGCTAGTGCTCTACCATTTGAGCCAGAGCTCCCATTCCAGCTTTTTGGTGACTAATTGGAGAGACAAGTCTCACAGACTTTACTGCTGAGTCTGGTTTTGAACTGCGATCCTCAGATGAGGCATGAGCCACCAGTTCTCTGTTGTTGTTGTTTTTGTTTGTTTGTTTATTTTCTTTGAGACAAGGTCTCACTGCTTAGCCAAGGCTGGCCTCAAATTCTTGATCCTCCAGTCTCTGCCTACTGAATGCTGTAGATGTGTAACCACCATCTCAGCTAGTTGTAGGTTTTGATCACAAGGTAAGTTCATTTACTGTGTTACATGGTTTTTATCATAATGGAGAACGCACTGTAATAAGGACTTGAACTCAGGGCCTGTATTTGCTCATGGTTGGTGCTTTACCAGCTTTTTTGGTGGTTACTCTGGACATGGAGTTTCATGGCTTTTTCTAACCAGTTCCTCTAGACCCCTGATTAAGATTACAGGTGTGAACCACTCATTCAGTAATGTAATGTAATTTTTTTTCTTCCAGTTTTGGAGATTGAACGTAGAGACTCATATGTGCTAGAAAACTAGTCCGCTAAGTTAGATCTCTGTTGTATTTTTTTCTGTATTTTTTTTTCTGGTATAGATATTTTAACCAAAAATTGAGAAGCTGTGACTGGATTATTTTCACTCTTGTGTAGAAACCAGAATGGTTTACACTGGCTTTTCTGTAGGAGTATTAGACATACTTGTTTCCTTGTATCCTTGTGTTTTGTAGTTACTTGATATTATAGCCTAAGGCCAAGAGTAATATTGCTTGATAAAATACAAGATTCCTAGTTAAATTTGAATTTCAGGCAGTGATTTTTTTTTTTGAGGGGGGAGGAGAAGGTTGTTTTTTGAGTTAAGCTTTGTATTCCTAATTATCCTGTCTCAACCTCCCAAGTGTTGGGATTACAAGTGTGTGCCACCTTGATCTACTTTCAATGAATAATTTTCTCAGTATCAATATGACTCATGTACTATTTGGCATATACCAGTATTAAAGATGTTTTTGATTATTTGAACTCCCAAATTTAACAGAATATTGTATTTTTAATTAAAGTTTTTTTAATAAGTTTTTTGTGAGAATATTGTACAGAGGAAGGGTTACAGTTATATGAGCAAGGTAATGAGTACATTTCTTATCAAGCATTGTTGTCTCCTCCTTTGTTTTTCCCCTCCCATCCCCTCCCTCCCATCTCTACAATTACACTCCTCCTCCAATTAATGTTTTTATTTTGATCTAATCTTAGGTTCACTTGAGTTTTGAGAAATGATATGGAAATTTTGTATTTCCTTTTAGGATAATATATGTCAAAAATTAGCTGCAACGACACAATTGAGATCTTAAGATTGACATAATCAAGACCTCAGTTACCTCCCAGTGACGTGTGTGTGTGTGTGTGTGTGTGTGTGTGTGTGTGTGTGTGTGTGTGTGTGTGTGTGTGTGTGTGTGTGTGTGTGTGTGTGTGTTGGTCTGTCAGTCCTGGGACTTGAACTCAGGGCCTGGGTACTGTCCCTGAGCTGCTTTTGCTCAAGGCTAACACTACTACTTAAGCCACATCTCCATTTTCAGCTGTTTGGTGATTAATTGGTGATAGAATCTCATGGACTTCTTGCCTAGGCTGGCTTCAAATCTCCATCCTCAGATCTCTGTCTCCTTAGTAGCTAGGATTGCAGGCATGAGCCACTGGCACCAGGCTCTCTTCTAGTGACTTTTGATAGTATATGCTTCCCCTCTTAACCCCCATTTACTCATCTATTCTTCATTTCTAAATGTTATCTTTTCAGGAGTGTTATCAGGTAGACTCATATAGAACATTGCTTTTAGAGAACTTTTGTGTGTGCATGCCAGTCCTGAGGCCTGAACTCAGAGCCTTGGGAACTTGCATTCACTTGGATTTTTGCTTACAGATGGTGTACAAATACTTGAGCTATACCTCCATAGCTTTTTGTTGGCTAATTGGAGATAAGAGACTTTTACTATTACAGAGTTTTCTGCTGGGGCTGGCCTTCAAACATGATCCTTCAGAATTAAAAGCATGAAGCCGGGCGCTGGTGGCTCACACCTGTAATCCTAGCTACTCAGGAGGCTGAGTCTGAGGATTGCGGTTCAAAGCCAGCCCGGGCAGGAAAACAAGAAGTGGCACTGTGGCTCAAGCGGTAGAGTGCTCGCCTTGAGCTGAAGAGTGCAGGGACAATGCCCAGGCCCAGAGTTCAAGCCCCATGACTGACAAAAAAAAAAAAAAAGCATGAGCCACCAGTACCTGGCAAGACTCCTTCATAATTCTCTTGAGATTCATTTCTAAGTTGTTCCTGTAATAGTAGCTACTGTTTTGCTGTTGGTAATAGTGTGGGGACAGGTTATAGTTCAGTGGTAGAGCAATTAGTATTGCTCGTGGTCCTGGGGTTGGTTTTGATCCTCAGCATTACAAGAGAAAAACAAAGCCAGGTGCCGGTGGTTCACGCCTGTAATTCTAGCTACTCAGGAGGCTGAGATCTGAGGATTGCAATTCAAAGCCAGCCAGGGCAGAAAAGTCCATGAGACTCTTATCTCCAGTAAACCACCAGAAAACTGGAAGTGGCATTGTAGCTCAACTATTGGAGCACTAGCCTTGAGCTGAAGTGCTGAGGGACAGCGCTCAGATGCAGAGTTCAAGCCCCACGACTGACCAAAGAAAATAAGAAAGAAAGAAAAACAAAACAAAATGGTAGCTATGTATATGGCTGCACCACAATTTTCTTAATCTATTAACTGAAGAATATCTGAGTTGTTTACAGTTGGCAGCTATTATAAATAAAGCCGTTCATACACAGGTTTTTGTGTGGACATATTTTTATTTTATGTGGAACAGAATAATCCATAGAAGTGCACTTCTTAGTTGTATAATGGTTGCATGAATAGTGTTTTTTTTTTTTTTTTTTTTCACTTGTGGGGCTGGAACTCTGGACCTGAGCACTGTTCCTGAGCTTTTTCATCAAGGCTAGCACTGTGAGCCACAGCATCACTTGTGGTTTTCTGGGGATTAATTGGAGATAAAGGTCTCACAGACTTTCCTGCAAAGACTGGCTTCGAACTGTGATCCTCAGATCTCAGGTCATAAGTAGCTAGGATTACAGGTATGAGCCCTGGCAACTGGCTAGTAACAGATGAATTTTTCCAAGATGGCTGTACCACATAGTATTCCCATCAGCAGGTAGGAGTTTTCTATCATTTTTTTCCTGTTAGCCATTCTGAAAGGTTTATGTTGATACTTGATTGTGTTTTAGTTTGCATTTCCTCAATGGCTAATGATATTGCACGTTTTTTCACTTGCTTATTTGCCCACACATACCCTGTTCTGTGAAATATTTGTGAAAGTCTTTTGGCCATTTTCTAACTGTGTTTATTTTAACAAACTTTATTTTAGTAGTAAGCTTTAAGAATAGTTTCCATTTACAAAAAGTTATGATACACAATTCCTATGAACCCCTCACCCAGTTCCCCCTAATTAACACCTTAACTTGATGTTGAACATTTGTTACAATTAATGGACCCATAGTGATATGTTCTTATTAACCAAAAACCTATATCTTAGATTTCCTTAGTTCTTACTGATACACACACACATACACACACACGTATATTTACATATACATATGCATATATATATGTACACATAATATAGATAGATTTTTTTTTCTTCCAGGATTCCAGCCAGGGCATCATATTTTACCTGGTCATCATACATCTTTAGGGGCCTCTTAAGCTGTAACAGTTTCTATTTTTTTTTCAAAAGTTTTTTTTGTTTGATCAGTCATGGGGCTTGAACTGTGGGCCTGGGCACTGCCCCTTAGCTCTTCAGCTCAAGGCTAGTGCTCTACCACTCGAGCCACAGTGCCACTTCCCTCTTTTTCTGTTTATGTGGTGTTGAGGAATTGAACCCAGGGCCTCGTGCATGCGAGGCAAGCACTCTACCACCGAGCGTCCTTCCCAGCCCCTCAACCTTTCTTTTTGTTGCTGGGAATGGAAACCAGAGCCTGTTACTGCTAGGCAGTTGTTCTACCATAGAGTTACAGCTCTAGCCCAGTGCTGTTACTTTTCTCAAAATTCCCTGGGGCTTTAGGGAGGAAGAAGATAGAGGTGAAGTGACATTCTCATCAATCATATCAAGGTATATATATTTATCAGCATGGCTTTCTATTGTTGATATTAACCTTAGAGTTTGTCAGATTTCTCCACTGTAGAGTTCTTTCCTCTATTTTCATATTACAGCTGTTCCTTGATGGGATTATTTCCTGATAAATGTATTATAAATTAAATATAACCTAAATCAGCTAGGCTCTAAAGGCTTAAGCCTGGAATCCTAGCTCTTCAGGAGACTGAGATCTGGAAGATGAAGGTTCAAAGCCAGCCCAAGAAGCAAACTCCATGGGACATCACCTCCAAAATACCCTGTAAAAAAGCAGGGGTGGAGTAGTGGCTCAAGTGGTAGAGTACCAGCTAAGGAAGACAGCTAAGCAAGGTCTAGGCTCTTGAGTTCTGACTCAGTACTGCAAACAAAGAAAAACCACTAAAGAAAAAAAGAACATCAAGTAACGAATGCATCCAATAAACCTGACCTATTAAACACGTTAGTTAGCACACAGTGCACTGTAGCACGTGGGTTGTTCCCCTGTGGTCATGCGGTTGATTGGCTGCTGCAGCTTGCTGCTGCTTCCCCAGTATCATACCACTAGTCTATGAAAAGATAAAATTTAAGTGTGGTTTCGCAACCACACTCTGGAAACTTGAAAAATCATCAAAAATTGAGGACTGTCTATACGCTTTGGAGGAGTTACTATATGTAATAGGGAATTATGCTTTACTTTTTTGAAGAGGGAATGTTCTCCTTATAAAATTATTTGGAATGTCCCTGCAAGAGACAGCTGTCTTTTCTCTTGTTTGTGTTTACATACATTTATGGATTCAAGGGTATTTATCTTAAAACTTTAATCTTTTTTCCCCTTTAGTTCTGGGGATTTAAGAGTTTCAGGCAACCCCCAGCCTCCTTTTGTCTTTATTTCTTTTGGGTGGTACTGGGGTTTTTGAACTCAGGGCCTTGGGCAGGTACTCTAGCACTGTTGCCAAACCAGTAACTTGAGTTATTTTTCAGGTAAGGTATTAAGTTTTTGTCCAATGTTGACCAGGACCACATCTTAGGTTTCCTGAGTAGGTGGGATGAAAGGTGTATACACTATGCCCAGCTTTTTTGTTGAGATGGCGGTCTTTTTGCCCAGACTGGCCTCAAAACTCCTGAGAACTTGAGTCTACAGGCATGAGTTCATGCCTGCCTCTTTCTTTCTTTTTTCCCTTTCTTTCTTTCCTTCTTTCGTTCTTTCTTTCTTCCTCCCTCCCTCCCTCCCTTCCTTCCTTCCTTGTCTGTCTGTCTGTCTGTCTGTCTTTTGTTGGTAGTGGGGCTTGAACTCAGGCCGGGGAGCTGTCTCTGAGCTCTTTTGCTCAAAGCTAGCACTCTATTACTTTGAGCCATAGCATCAATTCTGGTTTTCTGGTGGCTACATGGAAATAAGAGTCTTACAGGGACTTTTCTGCTTGGACTGGCTTTAGACTGCAGTCCTAAGTAGCTAGTATTACAGACATGAGCCACTGGTACCCAGCTCTGTTTTGTTTTTAACTTTTTCCAGGCTATAACTTATGACCTTTCTTTGTTTCCCAAGTATCTGGGACATACAGGTATGTACCACCGCACCTGGGTTGGATTATGATCTAATTTTATTTGTTTTCTCAAATTGTCCTTATTTGGCCTTTGGTAGGTCTTATAGTTACCTCCTATGTCTTTTACACACACACACACCCTTACTTTGGTGCTGGTACTGGGGCTTGAACTCAGAACCTAGGCACTATCTCTTAGATGCTTTAAAAAAATAAATACTTTTATTTTATTATAATGGTGATGTACAGAGGGGTTACCATTTCATAAATCAAGTAATAAATTCTTTTTGGACAATGTCACCCTTTCCTTTGCTCTCTGTTTTTCCCTCCCATCCCTACACACACCTCTTAGCTTTTTTTTTGGGGGGGGGGGTCCAGTCGTGGGGCCTGAACTTTGGGTCTGGGCGCTGTCCCTCAGCTCTTCAGCTCAAGGCTAGCGCTCTACCACTTGAGCCACAGTGCCACTTCCGGCTTTTTTCTTTTTGCTTTATGTGGTGCTGAGGAATCGAACCCGGGGCCTCATGCATGCAAGGCAAGCGCTCTACCACTGAGCCACCTTCCCAGCCCTAGCCTTTTTTAAAAAAATATATATTTAGCCTGTCTTTTTTATTGTCTTAACAGGATGTTTTATTGAGCAATAGTGTGTTTTGGTAAAGTCCCTTTTTATCATTTTTCCATGTAAGTATGGGGCTTTGGGCTGGAGGCTAGTGGCTCATGCCTGTAGTCCTAGCTACTTATGAGACTGAAATCCAAGACTGAGATTCAAAGCCAGCACAGGCAGAAAAGTTTCTTTCATCAGTTAGCTAGCGAAATGTCAGACTGGAGGCATAGCTCAAGTGCTAAATACCACCTATTACCCAAAAATATTGAGATTGTCAGGCTCTGAGTTCAAGCCTCAGTACCAACATCCACCCACCCCACCCCCCACACAGAATATAAAAAGTTCTGTATCTCAAGTAAATCACATTTGAGAAACCAGTTTTTGTGGAGCCAAGTTGTAGCTCAGTGGTAGAGGACTTGCCTAACATGACCTAGGCCCTGAGTTCCAACCAACCAACTCAAAATAACCACCTCTACTATCAGTGCACTTTTTAGTGTAGTGTTAAAAAAATATCCCCAGGAAGTGGGGCTGTGGCTGTGGTAGAGCACTCTGTTGAGCTGAAGAGTTGAAGAAAAGCAATCAGGCCCAGAGTTCAAGCCCCACAACCGACATCAATCAATCAATCAATCCATCCATCCACAATTGGGTCTAGAGGTCTAATTTAGTAGTAGAGCATGTCTCACATGCACAAGTCCCAGCTTCAAAATCCAATAATTCAATAATTCGAAAAAGTTTTCTCTTTTTTTGTTGTGTTTTATTGAGATAGAATCAAGTTATGTAGCTCAATCTGGTCTTGAGCTCAAGACCCTCCTACTTAATTAACCTCCTGAGTGCTGGGACTTAAGGCATTTACTTCCATGAGTGGCCTGAAATGGCTGCTAAGTAGTTCTTCCTTCTGCAAACTCATATTTGAGAAAAACCAGCCTTTCTTCATATACTTCAATCATCACAGCAATTTTATTTTCTATTTTGAGGTAGTATCTTCCTATGTTGCTTAGTTTGGCCTCAAACTCCTGGACTAAAGCCATCTTCCTGCTTTAGATTTGCAAATAGCTGGATATAAAGGCACTGGTCAGTACCCCCAGCTAGGAGATCTTAATAGATTGAACTCAGTATATAAGAGAATCCAGTGACTCAGTATATATGAGAATCCAGTGGTACTCGATTAAGCCAGACATTGAAGCAATTTCCAAAAATAAAATGCAACTGACATTCTCACTGATTTTTTAAAAGTTGTATTTTTCATAAAAATGGTTATTTTAGATGCTTTAATGTTTAAATTTGTCAGTTTCAATTTCTAGTAGTAACATTAGTGATATATATTCTATATAAGCAATGCATTTTAAGGTCCTCAATAATGAAAGTGTAAAGAAACCAGAAGTAGTGGTGTATGCCAGTCATCCAGCACTTGTAGGGCAGGCAGGGATTAAAAGTTCCAGCCCAATTTGGGCTGGCCATGCAGCAAGACCCTGCCTGAATGCTTCTCCCCACCCCCCCAACACACACACACACACACACACACACACACACACACACACACCTCTAAGTCCAAATAACAAAACCACCCCCCCCCCCCCCCCCCCCGGGCTGGGAAGGTGGCTCAGTGGCAGAGCACTTGCCTTGCATGCCTGAGGCCCTGGGTTCGATTCCTCAGCACCACATAAGCAAAAAGCCGGAAGTGGCGCTGTGGCTCAAGTGGACCAAAACTGGACCAAAAAAAAAACAAAAACAAAAAAACAAAACAAAACCACCCCACTCAAACATTGGGAGGAAAGTAAAATGTGGAAATTTGCGTGTGGCTCTTACCCTAAAGAAAATCTGCGAGTTACAAAAATTTCCTTTTTTTTTTTTTGGTCAGTCGTGGGGCTTGCTCTCTGGGCCTGGGCGCTGTCCCTCAGCTCTTCAGCTCAAGGTGAGCGCTTTAGCACTTGAGCCTCAGCTCACTTCTGGTTTTCTGGTGGTTTATTGGAGATAAGAGTCTCATGGACTTTCCTGCCCGGGCTGGTTTTGAACTGCGATCCTTAGATCTCAGCCTCCTGAGTAGCTAGGATTACAGGTGAGCCACGGGCGCCCGGTTCCTTTTTGTTGTTGTTGTTGTAAAGGAAATATACAGAAGGCTTACAGTTACATAAAGTGATGAGTACATTTCTTGTCCAACGTTGTTACCCCCTCCCTCGTTTTTCTCCCAATTTCCTTCTCCTCAATTCCCCCACTCCCCAGGTTGCAGAGTTCATTTCCAACTTGGTGTCTTGTGAGTATTGCTCTTGCATTGGTTCACCCTTTGCCCTTTGTTTCCCCATTTTGTTATCCCTTTCCCTTCCTTTTTCATTGGCCTTTTCTCCAGTTTCCCGAGAAATAGATTCCTTGAACCTCTGCCCTATAATCTAGTTAGGAAATAATAAAAGTGTTTTTTTTTTTAATAATAAAGGGACTAAGGTCCTCCCCAAAAAGAAACCCTCGGGAGAGCTGGGCAGGCGCACTGCTCAGCCCCGATTGGGAAATGCTTTCAAATTTTTCACCTCCCTGAGGGCGTCTGTGGACAGAACTGTCGCTGTAGCTCCGTGGCAGCTCACCTGCTCACCTGCTGTCGGCTCAGCATCTTTTTTTGGGGGGGGGGGGGGTGTCGGTTGTGGGGCTTGAACTCTGGGCCTGGGCGCTGTCCCTGCGCTCTACCGCTTGAGCCATGGCGCCACTTACGGTTTTCTGGTGGTTTATGGAGCGAAGAGTTTCACGGACTTTCCTGCCGGGGCTGGCTCTGAGCCGTGATCCTCAGATCTCAGCCTCCGGAGTAGCTAGGGTTACAGGCGTGAGCCGCCGGCGCCCGGCTCCGTCGGCATCTTTTACTGACATTTTTAGGGCAGCCGCTAGTGAGTTCGGGAAAGTGGGGCCCGGCGCTTATCATCTGGTACCAGGCGGAAAGACGTGTCCTTTTCCTCGGTTGCCCGCGGCCATCTGCCTGCTTCGGTCATTTAGTTTGCGCCGCCAAGGAGGTTATGTGTACGTAGTCCTTGGCAGAGAAGGGTTCCCATCCTTCGCACGCAATGGCCGCGGCTTCGGGGATGAAGCTTTCCTCTGCCACGCGAGGTCCTTCTTGGATCTCCTCCCGTCCGTTCCCCCCCGGGAGCGGGGCGCCCCGGTGCCCGCCCCATCCCACCCTAACCCCGCGCTCCGCCGACCCTGGCCACAGCACGCTGGGGCCGCTCCCCTCTAGACCGGGGAGGTGTGGCTTCCTCTCGCTGAACCTCCCCGCAGCACTCGCGGGCCTCCAGACTCGAACCACCGCTCAGCAGCACGGCCAGGAACGCTGCGGAGCGCGCCCCCCCCCCCCCCACGCATGCCCGCGCCCCGGCGCCTGCCCGCAGGAGGTGCCACGTCTCGCGCGATCCTCGGCACTTCTCGCGACACTTCCCTCTGGCTCCCTCCTCGCCGTCCCGCTCGCCCCACCCGCGGCTGGCGCGCTGCGCTCGCGGCTCCCTCACCTTGACTCTGGTAAAACCTGGCCCGCTACTCGCCCGCTGGGAGCGCGGCGGAGCCCGGGGCTCGGGGCGAGCCCGGCGGGGCGCAGGCTCCGCCCCGCCTCGCCCCGCCCCGGCCGTGCCCGGGGAAAAGGCCATCGCGGGGACATGCCGTGCCCGCCCCGGCGAGGGCGGGGGAGCGTGAGCGGCGGGGGCGCCGCCAGGTGAGTCGCGGGGCGTGCGGGGCGGGAGGCGCGGCGGGGCGGCCAGACCCCGGAGGAGGAAGACGCGGACCCGAGCCGGGGGCGCGGAGCAGCTCGCCTCTGCTGCGGGGAAGGGGCCGAGGCTCCCGGCGTCGGCTGCACCTTAAGGCACCAAAAGGTTCTCGGGGCGGGAGCGTCCTGACCCCGAACTCCGGAGCCGTGGTGGTGATGGGGCCCTAGGGCGAGGCGCGAGGGACGGGCCTTAGGACCGGAGGGACTGTTGTGCCGTGCGGGGGGTGAGGGGCCGAAAGACCCGGGGGCGCCATCTGCGCGGGCTGGGCGCGCCTGTCTGCTTTCTCCCGTCGGGGAGGTCCCTGCAGACCTTGACGTCCGCCCGTGCAGGTCCTTAACGAATGGAGGCCGCGGGTGGAAACTCCTCAGCCGAGGCTTTTAAGTAAGGTCCCTTGTTGCTTTTCACCTGAGACGCTGGGGAGTGAGGCTTCGCGTGCACACGGTGGCCTCAAACAAGAGTTCGGGTTTTGAATTTGCATCTCTGTCTTTAAGCTCACGTTAAGGACCAATCAAAACGACTGTTTCTTAAATGTATGGTTGTATTGTCTGTATTTGGAGATTCCAGGAGTCGTGTAAATGTGTAATGATAAGGGATCCAGAGCCTAGAACTTATTAGGTGTTACCAGGACATAGTCTACCAACTTGGTTTAGTACTTTGCCTTCTAAGAGAATTGGGAGTCTAAGAAAAAGTGGTTGTTCTAATAGAACCAAATACTTTATTTTATGTAGCCCTCTTAAATTTCTCACAAATGGCCTCTTAAAATGACTTAGGTCTGTGTGTGTGTGAGAGAGAGAGCACGCGCACTATACACTTGTGAATAATTAGTGTCAATAAAGGGAAAATAATTTTCTTGATAGTTTTATCTTGTCTTTTAGAAAGCAAAATGTCATCAGTGGAAGCACACCAGGAACAGTTGTCCCAGTCAGATCCATCCCCATCACCAAACTCATGTAGTTCCTTTGAGCTGTTAGACATGGATGCTGGCAGTTTGTATGAACCAGTTTCTCCACATTGGTTTTATTGTAAGATAATAGATTCTAAAGAGACGTGGATTCCTTTCAACTCTGAGGATTCTCAGCAGCTGGAAGAGGCATATGGCTCCGGTAAGATGACAGTGATAACTTTGAAACCAAGGCGGTCTCTCCAAGTATAATGTAATAGCTATCCCTTATAGTTAGTACTGTTAAAAATAAACTTTACAGGAGAGTGATGGGGGATGAGGAAGTTGATTGGCACATACACATTCATAGAACTAGCACAATGAAATCCCCATTTATATAGCTAATATATACTAATAACTTCTTTAAAAATACATAGATTTTTTTCCTGTTGGGTGCCAGTGGGTCAGGTCTGTAATCCCAGCTACTCAGGATTCTGAGATCTTTGAAGCCATGCTGAGCAAGAAACTTCCTGAAACTTTTATCTTTGATTAACCATCAAAAAAGCCAAAATGGAACTGTGACTCAAATGGTAGAGTGTGCTAGTCTTGAGGAATAAAAGCTCAGAGACAGCATTAAGGCCCTGAGTTCAAGCTTCAGGACCTGCACAAAAGAAAAAAAAATAGTAGATTTTTCTTATTAAGTAATCTACCTTTCTTTCTTTCTTTCTTTCTCTTTCTTTCTTTCTTTCTTTCTTTTCTTTCTTTCTTTCTTTCTTTCTTTCTTTCTTTCTTTCTTTCTTTCTTTCTTTCTTTCTTTCTTTCTTTCTTTCTCTGTCTCTCTTTCTTTCTTTCTTTCTTTGTTGTTGTTGTGCTGGGGTTTAAACCTAGGATCTAGTTTAAACCTAGTGCTTGCTAGGCAAGCACTCTACCATGGAATTATATTCCCAGCCCTTGTTAAGTAGTTTTTTTTACAGCATTTTATACAAAGTTCCATATGAGTTACTCAGCTAATCTGTAATATTCAAGAATTTAGTTTGTATCTTGAAACAGTATCTGTCATATTCTCTTTTTACTCAATAATACAATAATAATTCAATATTCTAACTTAGTTTTTGTTTCTAAAGAATATATGTAGAGGGCTGGGAAGGTGGCTTAATGGTAGAGTGCTTGCCTTGCATGCATGAAGCCCTGGGTTCAATTCCTCAGCACCACATACGCAGAAAAAGCCAGAAGTGGTGCTGTGGCTCAAGTGGTAGAGCATTAGCCTTGAGCTGAAGAGCTGAGGGACAGCGCCCAGGACCAGAGTTCATGCCTCACAAACAACAGCAACAACAAAGAATATATGTAGAGTAGGGTATTATAGAAGAATGAACTCTCTTAACATACTAGTTTTTTTCTCACGCTCTTTTTTTTTGGGGGGGGGGTCCAGGTCATGGGGCTTGAACTCTGGGCCTAGGTGCTGTCCCTCAGCTGTTCAGCTCAAAGCTAGTGCTCTACCTCTTGAGCCACAGCACCACTTCTTGTTTTCTGAGTGTTTTATTGGAAATAAGAGTCTCACAGACTTTCCTGCTCTGGCTGGCTTTGAACCGCAATCCTCAGATCTCAGCCTCATGACTAGCTAGGATTACAGGTGTGAGCCCCGGTGCCCAGCCATTTTTTTTCTCTTATGAAACAAGAATACTATCTAATTATATTATGATGGTTGTTGTGAGTTTTCCTTTTGATCCCTCAAGCAAAAAATTCAGCGAAGTCATTTTATCTATTTTTAAGAAAAAGGACATTTCAGTGTTTCATTTTCTAAGGGAACAAAACTGTTTGGGTAGTTTTTTTTTTTGGGGGGGGGGAGTCCGGTAGTGGAGCCTGAACTCTGGGCCTGGGCACTGTCCCTCAGCTCTTCAGCTCAAGGCCAGCGCTCTACCACTTGAGCCACAGTGCCACTTCCAGCTTTTTTTTTCTTTTTGCTTTATGTGGTGCTGAGGAATTGAATCCACGGCCTCAGGCATGCAAGGTAAGCGCTCTACCACTGAGCCACCTTGCCAGCCCTGGATAGTATTTTTTTGTTATTCAAACCAAGAAGGGTTTTGATACTTGAAAAGTAGTAATCCAAATAGACTGAATTCCATTCATTTCATGTTTAGCCAAGTAGAAATATGTTACTTAGCATGTAATTTACAATGGTATTTTAGGAGATTTATTGTGAAGTATATAATTCTTTTCACTTTGCAATTCTTGATAGGAAAAGACTGTAATGGGAGAGTTGTCCCCACTGATGGGGGCAGGTACGATGTTCATCTGGGGGAGAGGATGCGGTATGCTGTGTACTGGGATGAACTGGCATCAGAAGTGAGGCGATGTACCTGGTTTTACAAGGGGGACAAAGACAATAAATATGTTCCCTACTCGGAGAACTTCAGCCAAGTATTAGAGGTATCCTTTGAGGGTTTTGTACTCATCATTTTCTATTTTTCCTTTAGTAATTTTTTCTTCCTTTTCTGACATATTTTGTGAAATTTCCAGAAAAAGTTTGGTTCCATTTATGTTCCACTTTATAGTACTACTTTTTGTAAATTAGTTTCAGCATAAAATAGTTTTAAATCTCAGATTTTAAGTTATTAGTAAACAAAATTTTTTCCATTATAGCAATTATTGATATTATTTAAACTATGACCACAGGATTAGTCATCTTGACTTTTATTATTCTGAAAACTAGTATTTACTTTGAGTAGAAAGGGCATTAATGTTATTGATAAATGCCACATTAACATTAATGTCACAATCACATTAATGTAACTGACATGTGGCTCAAGTGGTAGAGAGCCAACATTGAGCAGAAAAAGCCAAGGGGGGAAAAATGAGTGAAAATGTAAGTTTACAAGTTCAAGCTCCAATACTGGCACATACACAGGCGCCGGTGGCTCATGCCTATAATCCTTCCTGCTCATGAGGCTGAGATCAGAGGATCATGGTTCAAAGCCAGCCTGGGCAGGAAACTCCTTGAGACTCTTTTCTCCAATTAACCACCAGAAAACCTGAAGTGGTGCTGTGGCTCAAGTGGTAGAGCACTCGCCTTGAGCTGAAGAGCACAGGGACAGCGCCCAGGCCCAGAGTTCAAGCGCCACGACCCACCAAAAAAAAAAAAAAATTGACTACACAGTAAAATTGAGAATTTTTTTTCTTTATCTTATTGGCTTATTGTTAGTTTGTTTATTGCTGTAGAGTGTGACAGGCTGACTTGAATCCTGCTAATTTGGCTTCCTGAGTGCTGGTATTTATAAAGTGAATATATAGAATTTACAGAAGAATACCTTTATCTGTTGTTGTAACTTTAAAAGAATTTTAATGGGCTAGGAATGTAGCTCAACTCAGTGGAAGAGAGCTTGCTTAGTGAAAGGTCCTTTTATTCTTCCAGAGGAAAACAATTTATTTAATGTGTGTGTGTTTCTGAGTGTTAGTCCTGGGGCTTGAACTCTCAGCATGGGTACTGACTCTAAGATTTTGTGCTCAAGGTTAGCAATCTACCACTTGAGCCACATCTTCACTTTTGGCTCTTTGATGGTTAACTGAAGGAGATAAGAGTCTCATGGACTTTCCTACCTGGGTTGGCTTCAAAGTTTGATCTTTAGACTTCAGCCTTCTGAGTAGCTAGGATTACAGGTGTGAGCCACCAGTGCATGGCAGAAAGTGATATTCTTATGAGGACTCAATAATAGTATTCTTGTAATAAGTCTTAGTTTAATAATAAAAAAAGCTGTTAGAGAAATCTAATGAAATGTGATTTCTTTTAAGGAAACTTACATGCTTGCCGTAACCTTGGATGAATGGAAAAAGAAACTGGAGTCTCCCAACAGAGAAATTATTATATTACACAATCCAAAGGTAAAATGCATTAAAGCATTTCACTGATGTTGAGATTAAATATTGATTACTAAGGGAAACTTGTTTTCTTTCCATATGGTTCCTATACAGGATAACATTTAGTAAATTTTACTAATAGTAAATGCACCATAACTTAAAACTTAAGATTGCACTTAAAACTTGAGATTGGAGATATGGCTCAGTTGGTAGAACACTAGGCAATGAGCCAAAAGCATCATGTCCTGGACCAAAAAAAAAAACTGTTACCTTTATTTACTCCACTCAGCTCATACAATATAATTATGTTAAGGAAAGTCATGTCATTATATGTTGAGAAAATCACCAACACATGTGAGCGTGTCTTTCATGTTAGGTTTATTATCAAATGATCTATAGCTTGATATATTTTCAGAGTTCCCATTTCAAGCTGTAGGTGTTTCATATCGAATTCCAGTTGAGACTTGACTATATATTTTAAAAGTTGGATATCTGTAATGGACACTATATTGCTCTGATCTTTTCCATTAAAGCTCATGGTACATTACCAGCCAATTGCTGGATCTGATGAATGGGGTTCAACACCCACTGAGCAAGGTCGACCAAGAACAGTGAAGAGAGGGGTTGAAAACATCTCTGTTGACATCCATTGTGGTGAGGTTCTTTTTTTCTTCCAAAATGCTTTTTCTTCTGAAATACTTACAAGTATTTCATTCCTTAAATTCTGACTGCTTTTCTTTTTTCTTTTTTTTAGATTCCTCCTTCAAGGCTTAAAATGATCTTTAATAAGATGGGCTTATTGTGTGCTAAGATTACTGTCATTTCATCTACTAAGGTTTTTTTGTTTTTTGTCTGTTGTGGAGTTTGAACTCAGGGCCTACGTGCTGTCCCTGAGCTTCTTTGTGCTCAAGGCTAGTGCTCTACCACTTGAGCCATAGCACCACTTTGGTTTTTGAGTAGTTAGAGATAAAAGTCTCATGAGGACTTTTCTGCCCTGCTGGCTTAGAACCGTGATCCTCAGATCTCAGCCTTCTGAATAGCTAGAATTACAGGCATGAGCCTGGCAATATTATTTGTTTGTTTGTAACCCCAGCTGTTTTGGGAGGTGAAGCTAGGATGACCATGATTTGAGGCTAGCATAGAGGATAAGCGTTAGGGAAGACCACAACAAAGTATGGTTGCATACAACTGTAATTCTAGCTACTTGGGAAGCAAAAGGATGGAGGTTGAGGCCAGCTATGGAAAAAAAAGCTAAGGTATGGTAGTATGCTGTTCTAGGCAGGAGGCATGGTAGGAAGACTGTGGTTATTGTCCAAGGATGGCCTTGGTTAAAAAAAAGCAAGCCTCTATTAGAAAAACAGCTAAAGCTGCAAATTTTATTTTTTATTTTGACTAGAAATATAATACTGTAATACCTGGCCCTGAAGGTTTTCAACTAAAAGTTTCATTGGAACTTGATTATCCACTAGAGTCATATCATTGGTTTTGCACACAAATTTGATTAAAAAATGTCTTTTATCTTGCAAAAGAGATGATTTGTCTCTTGGGTAAATGTTTTTGACTTACTGTTATTGATTGGTGGGTTGATTTTTACATAGGATATTATTATGCCTTTGCCTGGACTGTTCTCCAGATACCTCCTGTCTTTGTCTCCTTAGTAACCAGTATTTCAGGTGTGTGTTGCCATGCTCAGATAATTTACTATAATTTACTATAATAAAAAAAAATGAGTTTAAAGCTTGGCATGGTAGTATACTGCTGTAATCCCAACACTCAGGAGAGTAAAGCAGGAGGATCTAATTCCAGAGTAGGCTATATCCAGATACCTAATGAATTCAAGGCTATTTTGAGGTACATAGTAAGACCATGTCTCTTAAATAAATCAACAGAAACAAAAATTACAGACTTTAAAATCATACTAGACATTATTAGGATAGTTGATAAAAATGGAATTAGTTAAAAATATATTATTGGGGCTGGGAAGGTGGCCTTGCATGCATGAGGCCCTAGGTTCAATTCCTCAGCTACACATAAGCAGAAAAAGCTGTAAGTAGTGCTGTGGCTCGAGTGGTAGAACTCTAGCCTTGAGCTGAAGAGCTGAGGGACAGCACCCAGACCTAGAGTTCAGGCCCCATGACAGAAAAAAAGAATTTTTATCTGCTGGGCTGGTGGCTCACGCCTGTAACCCTAGCTACTAAGGAGGCTGAGATCTGAGGATCATGGTTCAAAGCCAGCTGGAGCAGAAAAGTCCATGAGATTCTTATCTCCAATAAGCCACCAGAAAACTGGAAGTGGCGCTGTAGCTCAAGCGGTAGAGTACTGGCCGTGAGCTGAAGAGCTGAGGGACAGTGCCCATGCCCAGAGTTCAAACTGGGACAAAACGAACAAAAAAAACAAAAAAAATTATCATTGTTAAATTGCCTGGATTTGATAATTGTTCAGTGGTTATGTAAGAGGAGGAAATACATATATTAAAGGGCTAAAGAGGTAGGTTGTATGAAATCTGGTGACATACGTAACTTGCTTCCAAATGGTTCAGAGAAATAAATGTATGTGTGGATATATACATACATAAAGAAAATAATACAGCCACTATGGTAATTATTTAAGAGTTAAGTTTATAAACAGCACATGAGAGTTACTATATTACATCATCTAGTTTTCTATGTATGTAGTTATTTCATGATGAAAAGTTGTAAAAATTTTCACAACTTATTTTGATATAGAGAATAGAATCAATATACTTTTACTAAGTTTTTAATATAGGAATGTTTTTGTCTTTTATTCATTTGTCTTTTACCTTGCTTACTTATAGCTTGTTCATTGTGAATGTTCGTTCTTTGAATACTTGACTATATAGGATAATTTTTCTTTTTTACTTTTATTTACAGGGGAACCTTTACAAATAGATCACTTGGTTTTTGTAGTTCATGGAATTGGACCAGCTTGTGATCTCCGCTTTCGGAGCATTGTACAATGTGGTAAGTTTGCAAAGCATATAAAATTAGATCATTGAAGGGTCAGTATTAGTGCTCCTGTGAGCTGAGATAAAGCATCGCCTTTGGTCTGTTGTCTTAGCTGTGTAAGAAGATTTATAGAGCTAAAGACTAGTGACAAGGCAGTAAAGCCTCAGAGCTTAGACTTAAAGTGCTAGTAAATTCCTGAGCTAACAGTTTATATTCTTAGCCAGTAATTTTTGAGCGAACAAGCTCTTTAATACTTATACAATTTTCTCATGATGTAAAGTCCTATTTCTAACCATTTCTAATTTAAGGAGAACCATAACAATGATAGTGTTTAAATGAATAACAGAAGTTTTAATCATTTTTGTAATTCATACTGGGATAAGCTATTTGATGTTATAATTGGAAATTTTAAGGTATTAGTATAACTTGATTTTTTAAACGTAATACCCTCTAAATCTTGGTAGTGTTCAAAATCTGCCCCAGTTAGGGGTTTTATTCTACTGACTAATACTTCTAAGCACAAACTAGAATTATATACTTAAAGGTTAAGATCAATATGATGGAAATTTTGAACAACAGTGTAATTTTTTTAGCTTAAATTGTTGGTTAATGATTACTTTTAAAAATTAAAAAGTTAGTATAGGAACATGACTACAAAGTAAACTGATACATAATAGTGTTTGCTTTTTTATGCCAGTTCTGGGGCTTGAACTCATGACCTGGGTACTGTTTGTGAGCTTTTTACTCAAGGCTAGCACTCTTCTACTTGAGTCATACTTTCATTTCTGGCTTTTGGTGGTTAATTGGAGATAAGAGTCTCATGGAGGGGCTGGGAAGGCGGCTCAGGGGTAGAGTGCTTGCCTTGCATGCATGAGGCCCTGGGTTTGATTCCTCAGCACCACATAAGCAGAAAAAGCCGGAAGTGGCACTGTGGCTCAAGTGGTAGAACGCTAGCCTTGAGCTGAAGAGCTGAGGGACAGCACCCAGTCCCAGAGTTCAGGCCCCATAACCAACAACATCAACAAAAAAGAGTCTCATGGACTTTTCTACTTGGGCTGGCTTGAACTGCAGTCCTCAGATCTCAGCCTTCTGAGTAGCTAGGATTACAGGTGTGAGCCAGCTGGCTTTTTTTTTTTTTTTAAACTTGAAACAATTACCATGACATAGAAGTTTTGATATTAGTATTTCATTTGTTGAAATGTTATATGGTGAAAGCAACTTTTATACTAAAGAAATACCTTTTCCTGTATGTAGTCTTAATTTTTCTTGAATATTACTTTATTGTTTGTCACTTTGAATATGTGATTTAAGCAGATGTAATTAGGCAATATATTATTATGTGATTTGCTGCATCCTAATGCATCAGTTAATTTTTTTTTTTCTAGTTAATGATTTTCGCAGTGTTTCCTTGAACTTGCTACAGACACATTTTAAGAAAGCCCAAGAAAATCAGCAGATTGGAAGAATAGAATTTCTTCCAGTCAACTGGCACAGTCCTTTACATTCTACTGGTGTGGATGTGTGAGTAATATCTTGTACCCTCAAATTATGCCTTTGTACCCTGTGATTATAATTGTTTTCTGTTTATTAGGTTTTTTTAAGGATATTTTTGTTATCACTGTATATTTAAAAAATATTTGCTCAAACAGGAAAAAAGGAAAAAATACCTCTCAGAATTAAATTAGTATTAATAATTTGAAATATAATTGATACAATAGAATTTGGTTTAAGCAGTTAGCATTGTTGTCCTTCTTCCAGACATAAGTTCTGTTTGCCTTTGACACCTGGAATTCTTACCTTTTTCTGATTTTAAAAGTTCTGCATTGGGCTGGGAAGGTGGCTCAGTGGTAGAGCGCTTGCCTTGCATGCCAGAGGCCCTGGGTTCTATTCCTCAGCACCACATAAGCAAAAAAGAAAAAAAAAAGCCGGAAGTGGCGCTGTGGCTCAAGGGGTAGAGCGCTAGCCTTGAGCTGAAGAGCTGAGGGACAGCGCCCAGGCCCAGAGTTCAAGTCCCACAACCGGACCCAAAAAAAAAAAAAAAGTTCTGCATTGCCTTTACAACTTGGGCAGGGGTGGGGGGAAGGAGGGAGGCGATGAGGAGGTAGGGAGGGAAGGCATGCTGGGGGAAAAACAAAGGAGGTAACAATGCTCAATAGGAAATGTAGTCATTACCTTACTCATGTATCTGTAGCCCCTCTGTACAGTACTTTTACAATAAAAAGCATATAAAAAATTTCTGCATTGAAGTCAGGTGCTGGGGCTCGCATTTGTAATCCTAGCTACTCAGGAGTCTGAGATCTGGGGATATCAGTTCAAAGCTAGCCTGGACAGAAATGTCTGAAAGCCTTCATTTCATTAACCAACAAAAATGACCGACTGAAGGAATGGCTCAAGTGGTAGAGTTCCAGCTGTGAGTGAAAAAGCTGAGTGTGAGGCCCTGAATTCAAGCCCCAGTGTACACACACACACACACACACACACACACATCCATATTGTCATTATCAGACTTAATTTTTTTTTTTCCATTTGTGCTGTGGATTGGACTCAGGACCTCTCGTTCTGCTTTCTTGTTCACAGTTGAGGTTCTACTGCTTGAGCCATACCTCTAGTTCTCGTTTTTTTTTTTTTTTTAGTTCTCGTTTTTTGTTAGTTAGTTGCAGATAAGAGTCTCTTAGATTGGTGTGCCTGGCTGGCTTTGAACCTTGATCCCCAGATTTCAGGCTCCAGAGTAGGTAAGATTATGGGCCTGAGCCACTGGCACTAGTGCCTGGCTCTTTTTGGCATTTTTGAATCATGGTCTCTGAATGTAGACTATTTTGGTCTCAAATTTAAGATCCTGTCTTGGTTTCCCAAGTTTCCTAAAAATATTCTTATATCATCAGATATCCAATCAGTGTTAAAATGTCCAATTGTCGAATAAAATATATGGCACGCATATATATACATATGCATATTTTAAACTGGGATCCAATTCCTGGGATTTTTCTCCCATATTTCTCTTCTTGTGTTTGTTTTTGCTTTTTGCTGGTCCTGGGGCTTGAATGGGCGCTGTCCTGGTGCTTCTTTGTGCTTAAAGCCACTTTGGGCTTTTTCTGAGTAGTTTATTATAGATAAGAGTCTACTGACTTTTCTGCCCTGGCTGGTTTTGAACTGCAATGCTCAGATCTCAGCCTCTTGAATAGCTAGGATTACAGGCATAAGCCACCAGCACCCAGCTCCCCATATTTTCTTGCAATTTATACTTGAAAAAGCTATGTTGTCTAGTGAGTATTAGTTGAGCCTCACTCCAGTCCTGTCTTCTGTTTTTCCTATATGTTGATCATCTCTTCTATTATTAAATAGCTGAGTCTAAGCTGAGACACCAAACTACATAATAATTTAAATTGGCTGTAGAATGTATTTAGGTTTTCCTGCTTATAATATATTTCTTTTTTCAGAGACCTGCAGCGGATAACCCTACCCAGCATTAACCGCCTCAGGCATTTCACCAATGACACTATTCTGGATGTCTTCTTCTACAATAGCCCCACCTACTGTCAGACTATTGTGGACACAGTAGCTTCTGAGATGAACCGAATATACACACTTTTTCTGCAGCGGAATCCTAACTTCAAAGGGGGTGTCTCTATTGCTGGTCATAGTTTAGGTAACACTTGAATTCTCTGTAACCAGAGAGAAATATCACTTGAAAGGACACTGGCTTTGAAACACGATGTCTTCTATGAGTTTTCTAGATTTACAGATCTAGAAATGGTCTGTGCTGAAGAATTTGGAAGGCATTAGAAGGGTGGTGGTAAATTGAAAAGATACTTTTTTATTGGCTTATGACTTTTTCTTGTATAAAAGGCAATCATTTTGCTGGGTGCTGGTGGCTCACGCCTGTAATCCTAGCTACTCAAGAGACTCAGATCCGATCACGTTCAAAGCCAGCACAGGCAGGAAAGTCCCATCAGACTTTTATCTCCAAATAACCATCAGAAAACCAGAAGTAGCACTGTGGCTCAAGTGGTAGTGTTGGCCTTGAGCTGAAGAGCTCATGGACAGCACCCAGACCCAGAGTTGAAGCCCCACAACTGACAAAAAAAAAAAGAATAAGACAGTTATTTAATGCTAATGCTCAGAAGTTGTTCCTTTCTTCTATTTTACTTGTAGGTTCACTTATATTGTTTGATATCCTAACAAATCAGAAAGATTCTTTGGAGGATATTGACAATAAAAAGGTAATTTAGCCGTTTAGATAGATTCTCTTATAGTATTTCATGGTAAAAATTTTAGATGAATGTTTTTGGCTGAAGTTAGACTCATATCATGATGTTAATTTTACACTTATTTTAACTAATTATTTTACATTCATTTTAACTTTATTTGTCTGACTTTTAACTTTTCTTGACTGATAGAAGCAGGATAGTAATCAGCTTCTACAGATAAGTGTGATATTATAACCTAGCCATAGCTAGTATCTTATTTCCTTCCATAAATAAAGCACTATTGACACATTAATAGAATTGTAGAATCATTAAGCTAATTGGAGTTTGCATGTAAGGAAATGAAGAAAGAATTGGATGATTTACAGAAATTCTGTTTGAAAGCAAAGGGAGGGGGTTTGATGTTTAAACATGTATCTTTTTCTTTTTTTGGTGATACTGGTGTTTGAACTTGGGTTTTGTGTTCTACCAGTTGAGCTATACCTCCAACCTATCTTTTTTTTTTTTGGTGGGTCATGGGGCTTGTATTCAGGGCATGGGTGCTGTCCCTCCTGAGCTTTTTCACTCAAGGCTAGCAGCTGCCACAGTGCCACTTCGAGTTTTCTGGCAGTTACTTGGAGATAAGAATCTCACAGACTTTCTTGCCCAAGCTGGCTTCGAACTGCCATCCTCAGATCTTAGCCTCCTGAGTAGCTAGGATCTGAGCCACTGGCACCTGGCTTACCCTAAACATATCTTTATAAAACAAAGTCCTATGAACATATATCACTGATAGTATTAATTTGTAACTTAGCAAATATGACACTTTTTTTTTTTTTTTTTTTTATTGTAAAGCTACTATACAGAGGGTCACAGTTACATGAGTGAGGTTATGAGTACACTTCCTCTTGAACATTGTTACCCCCTCCATTGTTTTCCCCCTACCATCCCCTCCCTCCCTCCCTTCCCCGAGGTTCTTTTTTTTTTTTTTTTTTTTTGATTGTGATTAAATGATTACATAATTTCAAAGTCACAAGTTCATTCTAACTTCCCTGGAGCAAATTGTCTACCACAGTCTGTAATATATAACAGTGTTCACATGTTATATACCATATTTGTGATCAGCAGCATGAGGATATTTAGTAGTGGTTCAACCAGATGAGCGGGAGTTCTTTGTTTCTTTTTTTTTTTTTTTTTTTTTTTTTCTGGTTATTCAAAGCATTTTGTTTTTTTTTTTTTTTTTTTTTTTTTTTTTTTTATTGTAAAGCTACTATACAGAGGGTCACAGTTACATGAGTGAGGTTATGAGTACACTTCCTCTTGAACATTGTTACCCCCTCCATTGTTTTCCCCCTACCATCCCCTCCCTCCCTCCCTTCCCCGAGGTTCTTTTTTTTTTTTTTTTTTTTTGATTGTGATTAAATGATTACATAATTTCAAAGTCACAAGTTCATTCTAACTTCCCTGGAGCAAATTGTCTACCACAGTCTGTAATATATAACAGTGTTCACATGTTATATACCATATTTGTGATCAGCAGCATGAGGATATTTAGTAGTGGTTCAACCAGATGAGCGGGAGTTCTTTGTTTCTTAAGTCCTGTTAGTTTTGTCGTATCACTAACCTTTTGGATTTAGCATCCACTTATGAGGGAGACCATGTACCGTTTGTCTCTTCGTTCTTGGCTTACCTCGCTCAACATGATTCCTTCTAGCTCCATCCATTTCCCTGCAAATGCCATTATTTTGTCATTTCTAATGGCTGCATAATATTCCATTGTGTATAGATACCACAATTTTTGGATCCATTCATCTGTGGTGGGGCACCTAGGTTGTTTCCATATCCTAGCTATTGCGAACAGTGCTGCAATAAACATGGAGGTGCACGTGTCCTTGTATATTGGTTCCTGTTGTTCAGGGTAGATGCCTAGAAGTGGTATGACTGGGTCGTAAGGGAGGTCAATCTTTAGCTTTCTAAGGACCCTCCAGACTGCTTTCCAAAGTGGTTGTATAAGTGTACATTCCCACCAGCAGTGTAATAGGGTTCCTCTTTCTCCACATCCCCTCCAGCATTTGTCGTTGGCTGATTTGTGGATGTGGGACATTCTGACTGGGGTAAGGTGGTATCTCAGGGTTGTCTTTATTTGCATTTCCTTCACCACCAGGGATGATGAACATTTCCTCATGTGTTTCTTTGCCATTTTTATTTCTTCATTTGAGAAGTCCCTCTTTAGTTCCCTTGCCCATTTAGTAATTGGTTTGTTAGGTTTGGGAGGGATTAGTTTCTTGAGTTCCCTGTATATACAGGATGTTAACCCCTTGTCTGATATATTGCTGGTAAATATTTTTTCCCAATTAGTTGGTTGTCTTTCTAGCTTAGTTGCGATAGATTTAGCTGTGCAGAAGCTTTTTATTTTAAGGTAGTCCCATTTGTCGAGTCTCTCTCCAACTTGTTGTGACCCTGGGACTCTGTTCAGGAAGTTCCTTCCTGTGCCTATTAGTTCAAGTGTCTCTCCTACTCTGTCCTGCAGTAGTTTCAGAGATTCAGGTTTAATGTTAAGGTCTTTAATCCATTTTGAGTTGATGTTGGTGCATGGTGATAGGCTGGGGTCCACTTTTAGTTTTCTGCATGTGGCTGCCCAGTTTTCCCAGCACCAGCGGTTGAAGAGGCTGTGTTTCTTCCATTGTATGTCTTTGGCTCCTTTGTCGAATATCAGCTGGCTGTAGGCCTGTGGATTTATATCTGGATCTTCTATTCTGTTCCATTGGTCTTCGGGTCTGTTTTTGTGCCAGTACCATGCTGTCTTTGTGATTATAGCTCTGTAGTAGAGTTTGAAGTTCGGCATGGATAGCCCTCCCATATTGTCTTTATCCCCTAGAATTGTTTTGGCTATTCTAGGTCTTTTGTTGTTCCATATAAATTTTTGGACTGTTTTCTGTATTTCAGTGATGTACGTCATTGGGATTTTAATAGGAATTGCATTGAATTTGTATATTAATTTTGGAAGTATCACCATCTTTACTATATTAAGTCGGCCTATCCAGGAGCATGGGAGGTCTTTCCATTTCCTAGTGTCTTCTGCAATTTCTTTCTTTAACTTTTTATAGTTCTCATTAAATAGTTCTTTTACATCTTTGGTTAGGTTAATTCCTAAATATTTTATTTTTTGGGAGGTTATTGTGAATGGGGTTGCTCCCTTTATTTCCCTCTCTTCCTGTGCGTTATCAGTGTATAGGAAGGCAACTGATTTTTGTGGGTTTATTTTGTATCCTGCTATTTTGCCGAAGTGACTTATGATTTCTAAAAGTTTGGGGATGGAGTTTTTGGGATCGTGGAGGTATAGTATCATGTCGTCTGCAAAAAGGGATAGTTTCACTTCTTCTTTCCCTATGCGGATCCCTTTAATGTCTTTTTCTTGCCTTATTGCCCTGGCTAAGGGTTCTAGGACTATGTTGAAGAGGAGTGGAGACAGTGGACATCCTTGCCTTGTTCCTGTTTTTAGGAGGATTGGTTGTAGCTTTTCCCCATTAAGTATAATATTGGCTATTGGTCTGTCATAAATGGCTTTTATTGTTTTTAGAAATGTTCCTTCTATTCCTATTTTCTCCAGAGCTTTTAGCATGAATGAATGTTGAATTTTATCAAAGGCCTTTTCTGCATCTGTGGCGATAATCATGTGATTCTTGACCTTGGCTCTGTTGATATGCTGGATTACATTTATTGACTTACGTATGTTAAACCATCCCTGTGTCTCTGGGATGAAGCCTACCTGATCATAGTGTATTATTTTTTTTATGTGTTTCTGGATTCTGTTAGCTAGAATCTTGTTAAGGATCTTTGCATCTGTGTTCATCAAGGAGATTGGCCTGTAATTCTCCTTTTTGGTTGGGTCTTTGCCTGGTTTGGGGATGAGTGTGATATTGGCTTCGTAGAATGAGTTTGGGATAGCTCCCTCCTTCTCTGTTTCTCTGAAGAGCTTGAGGAGTATGGGTATTAGTTCTTCTTTAAAGGTCTTATAGAATTCTGCTGTGAATCCATCTGGTCCTGGGCTTTTTTTTGTTGGAAGACTTTTGATAGCTTCCTGTATCTCATTATAGGATATTGGCTTATTTAATTGGTTAACTTCTTCTTTGCTCAGTTTGGGTAACTTGTATTTCTCTAAAAATGCATCCATTTCCGCCAGATTTTCTTCCTTTAGAGAGTATAGCTTTTGAAAGTAGTCTGTTAGAATTGTTTGGATATCTTGGGTACGTGTTGTGATGTTTCCCGTGGCATCCCTAATCCTATTAATATGGGTTTCCTCTCTTCTTTTTTTAATTAATCTTGCCAACGGGCCATCAATTTTGTTTATTTTTTCAAAGAACCAGCTTTTTGTTTGGTTTATTTTGGTTATGGTTTTCTGATTTTCTAATTGGTTAATCTCTGCTCTCAATTTGGTTATCTGGCTTCGTCTAGTAGCTTTAGGTCCCATTTTTTCTTGTTTTTCTAGCTGTTTTAGTTGCAACATGAGATTATTTACTTGGTCTGTCTCCATTCTCTTGATGTGGGCACTGAGGGCAATAAATTTGCCCCTCAGGACTGCTTTTGCTGTGTCCCACAAGTTTCTTTGTGAGGTGTTTTCATTTTCATTGAGTTCTAGGAAATGCTTTATTTCTTCTCTGATCTCTTCTGTTACCCAGGCCTTGTTAAGGAGTGTGCTGTTCAATTTCCATGTATTAGAGAAATTTCTGCGGTATGCTTTGTTATTGAGAGCTAGCTTGATTCCACTGTGGTCAGATAGGATACAGGGGATTATGTCGATCCCTTTGTATTTGCTTAAGTTCCTTGAATGAACTATGATATGGTCTATTTTGGAGAAAGTTCCATGAGCTGCTGAGAAGAATGTGTACTGTGTTGTTTTAGGGTGAAATACTCGGTAGATGTCAGTTAATTCCGCTTGAAGTATGGCCTCACTTAATTCGGTAGCTTCTTTGCCAATCCTCTGGTTGGTAGACCTGTCCTTTGGTGAGAGTGGCGTGTTAAAGTCTCCTAGTATTATCGTATTGGGATCTATTTTATTCTGTAAGTTTGAGAGCATTTGTTTAACATATCTGGGTGCACCGATATTTGGGGCATATAAGTTGATGATGGTTATATCCTCCTCTTGGATTGTTCCCTTTATTAATATGTAATGTCCGTCCTTGTCTTTCTGTACTGATTTTAATGAAAAGTTTATTTTGTCAGATATCAGGATAGCTACACCTGCTTTCTTATTGGGGGAATTTGATTGGTAGATCCTTTTCCACCCCTTCACTCTGAGTTTGTTTGTATGTTTGGCTGAGAGGTGGGTCTCCTGAAGGCAACAGATGGATGGGTCTTGTTTTCTGATCCAGTCCTCAGTTCGTTTTCTTTTAATTGGCGAATTCAGCCCATTTATATTAAGAGAAAGTATAGAGAGATGCATTGTTGTCCCTGCCATTCCGTTTTCCTAAGTTTTTCTTCTTTCCTTTCCTCCTGTGCTTGCTCAGTTAGACTTTGAGTAATGCCTGTTTGGGGCAGGTCCCAGTTCCTGGTTGCTTTCTTCAGGTTGTGTCCCCCCTCTTAGAATTCTTTGTAATGCTGGCTTAATGTTTATGTATTCATTTAGTTTTTCTTTGCTATTAAAAGTTTTCAGTTCTCCATCGAATGTGAATGCTAGCTTTGCCGGGTATATCAGTCTGGGTTGGCAGTTATTGGCTCTCAGGGCTCGTATGGTGCTTTCCCAGGCTTTTCTTGCATTCATTGTTTGTGTGGAGAGATCTGCAGTGATTCTAATTTTTTTCCCGTTGTAGTATAGCTCCTTCTTCATTTTTGCTGCATGCAGGATTGTTTCCTTATTATTCAGATCCATCATTGTTACTATTATGTGCCTAGAAGTGTTTCTCCTGGGATCTTGCTTGTTGGGTGTTCGATAAGCTTTTGTGATGTAGTTAAGATGGTCGTTTTTGAGGTGGGGAAAATTTTCATTGACTATCTTGTTAAATAGGTGTTGCATTCCCTTGCTCTGGAATTCCTCACCTTCATCCACTCCGATTATGCGAAGGTTAAATTTTTTAGCATTATCTGCTTGCTCTTGAATTTCCCTTTGGTTTAATTTGAGTGATTTTTCCATATCTGTCACTTTTTGGTCCAGTTGGTGTATTCTGTCTTCTGTATCTGACACTCTACCTTCCATTTCATTCACTCTGTTGACCGTGGCTTCTATTGTGGTTTGCATGATGGAAATGGATCCCTTTATGGATTCAATGTTGGTTCTCAGAGTACTGATCTCACCTCTCAATGAGGTGATATCAGTATGCATTACCTCTAATTTGGCGTTTATCTCACTTCTTACTGAGGTTTGTGCAGCTTCTATTTTTGCATCCAATTTTTGTTTGATATCCTGTATATCTTTTGATAGTTCATCCTTGTGCTCTTTCAATTTCTGATCCATTTCTCGCTTTATTTCTTGAGTCATTGCCTCCAGCAACCCTTGGATGTAGTTTTTGTCTTCCATTCCTGCTTTGCTCCCACTGGGGCTCTCCCCTGCGTGGCTGCTGGCTTTTGAGGTGAGCTTGCTGTCCTGGGTAGTGGTAAACCTTGTGATTTTTCTCTGTGATTTTCGCATGGGGGTTCAGGAGACTGCTCTTCAATCTTGTTTTGGTGTGTCTGTCTTTGCTTGGTTGCTGATTCTCTATTGGTAGAGAGAGTCTGTGTCTGATCTGGATTCTGTTGGGAGCCTATTTCCAGCTGCTATTCACTTAGGATTCTCAGCTCTCTGCTGTAGCAATTCCCGCCTTTGGAAGGGTTGAGCAGCCTAGACTGCTTGTGTTTGCTCCTGCGGGTGCTCTTGGGAAGATCAGATGCTCTGGATGCACTCTCCCAAATACTGGAGTCTGCTATGGGCTCCTGATGTGTTTTTGTTTGTTTTGGGCTGGTTGTGGGCTTGAACTCTAGGTTTGGGTGCTGTCCCTCAGCTCTTCAGCTCAGGGCTGGCACCCTACCATTTGAGCCACAGCCCCACTTCTGACCCTTTTTGCTTTGTTCAGGCGCCGGTCCCCTGGCCTGGTTCCGGCCCCAGCCTGGAGCGCGCTCGTTAGGCCTGTGCTAATGTGTATACCACCTTGGTTATGCAGCCTGGAGGACACAGTTCAAATTTCTTCTACTGTTGGTAGTCTTGACCCAGGGGCACTGTTCCTGGCTTGAGCATTTAAGCTCCCTTCCCGGGGCGCTCTTGCTCTGGCCTGGCCAGCAGAGTGTGCTCCACCGGCTGGTGGGGCTCTCGAACAGTTCCCAGTTTTAGTGGGTCCTGTGGTCCGGGTGTTGGGGTAGGGAGTCTAGGTCAGGGTCTGGGGATTCCCTCCAGCTCTGGTCTCCCTTGATGGATTCCCTGTCCCCTGATGGGTACTCACCCTGTAGGTCGTCAGTTGTTGTTGCAGTCCGTCAGTTGTTGTTGCAGTCCGAGTTCAGTTGGGGTGGTTGCGGGCTGGGTTGGGCGGCCCCCCGCCGGGTCGTTGCGATCGCGACAGGTCCCTTTATGGCGCTGCTGGTGCCGGGCGGCTTTGGCGGGATGGAGCCTCTCCGCTCCGGTGGAGAGTGATGGGTGGGGTGGGATCCTCCTGGAGACTCCCGGCTGGTAGGTTTCTCTGTTCCTGGCGATCCGCTGTTCTGCAATCCGGTACCTGGTGATCTGCAAGCAGCCCCCTGTGTCTCTGTGGCTCCGGCAGCCCCTGCCGGGCCGGCTGGCCGGCGGCTTGGCGCACTGCCGCGCGGCCAGTAAAGGTTGGGGGAGGGGTCTTCGCTCTTCTCTGTTCTGAAATTCTTCTTTTCCTCTCTTTCTTTTTTTGTTATTTTCCACCTCTGGTTTTTCTCTGAGTGTTCGTCTTTTTGTTGTTGTCGGTCTCTTGGGGAGATTAAAGGTTGGAACTCGAACTCTCTTTTTGGTTGGAGAGAGCTGTGGCGTTTCCCTACTGCCCCGTCGCCATCTTCAAATATGACACTTTTTAAGTGTTGTGTTTTTCCTGTTGGACCTTGAGTTTTTCTAGATAAGGGCTTTTTTTTTTTTTGGGTCTGGTCGTGGGGCCTGAACTCTGGGCTTGGGCGCTGTCCCTCAGCTCTTCAGCTCAAGGCTAGCGCTCTACCACTTGAGCCACAGCGCCACTTCTGGCTTTTTTTCTTTTTTGCTTATGTGGTGCTGAGGAATCGAACCCAGGGCCTCAGGCATGCAAGGCATGCACTCTACCACTGAGCCACCTTCCCAGCCCCAAGATAAGGGCTTTTTGTCAGTAAATGCTTGTTAGTGGTGATGGAACATCATTTACTCATTCATGTAAAAATACGTTTTTAAAGCTAGGTGCCAGTGTCTCATTCCTGTAATCCTAAATTCAAGAGGCCGAGAGCTGAGAATTGGGGCTCAGATCCAGCAGGGGAAGACAAGTCTTAACCAACACAAAGCTGGAAGTATACATTGGCTACAGGGGTAGAGCACTAGTTTTGAGTGGAAAAAATAAAGCAAGAGCATGAGGCCTTGAGTTCAAAGCCTAGTACTGCCACACACAAAAAAGTATTTTTAGTTGGAACTGCAAAAATTTAGAGATCATTCTTCATTTGCATTTGTATAACATTTAATATTTAAAGATGTAGAGGCTGGGAAGTTGGCTCAGTGGTAGAGTGCTTGCCTCACATGCATGAGGCCCTGGGTTCCATTCCTTAGTACCACATAAGCAGAAAAAAAAAGCCAGAAGTGGTGCTGTGGCTCAAGTGATAAGGTGATAGCCTTGAGCTAAAGAGCTGAGGGATAGTGCCCAGAGTTTAGCCCCCACGACTGGCCCACCCTCCCCCCCAAAAAAAGATGTATTACCATGAGAATTTTATATACTGTATTTTATAAAGTAAAATGGTATTTATAAAAGAAATAAATTTTGAGGATATGAGATTTATGATTTACTTTATAGGGTTCACCCTCTACCGTTATGGATCAAGGAGATACACGAACACTAGAGGAAGATTTGAAGAGACTTCACCTCTCCGAATATTTTAGTATCTTTGAGAAGGAGAAAGTAGATAAGGAAGCTCTGGTAACAATAATCTTTTAAAATTTAGTGTCAAAGCATTTTCTGTATTTTCATGTGTATTACTAAGGACCTGCTCATTAGAAACATTAGTCATAAATTCTTTTTTTAAATTTTTATTTATTTCTTATTGTGAAAATACTGTACAGAGGGGTTTAGTCATAAATTCTTTATCATTAATACTATTCTTTATCATTGTTTATTTTCTTTTATCATATAAAGTGATCTTTGCTATGTGGCAGTTCAAAGTTTAGATGAGCCATATTGAGATGATTTCGCAATTATATATCAGTGGAACAAAGTCAGACTAAATAGTGCAGATTAGTGAAAACAGAAGGGCTAGAATAAGCCGAGCCTAGTGGCTCATGCTGTAATCCTAGCTACTCAGAAGGCTGAGATCTGAGAATTGCTGGGCAGAAAAGTCCATGAGACTCTTATCTTCAATAAACCACTCAGAAAACTGGGAGTGGCACTGGGGCTCAAGTGGTAGAGAGCTAGCCTTAAGCTGAAGAGCTGAGGGACAGCGCCTATGCCCAGAGTTCAAGCCCCATAACCGACAAAAAAAAAAAAAAAAAAAAAAAAGCTGAAACAGTTAATCACTTAAGGCCGCATTCTTTTTTTTTTTTTTTTTTTGTCAGTCGTGGGGCTTGAACTCTGGCTGTCCCTCAGCTCTTCACCTCCAGGTGAACACTCTATCACTTGAGCCACAGCACCACTTGTGGCTTTCTGAGTGGTGTATTGGAGATAAGAGTCTCATGGATGTTCCTTCCTGGGCTGGCTTTGAACCCCGATTCTCAGATCTCAGCCTCCTGAGTAGCTAAGGATTACAGGCGTGAGCCACTGGCGCCAGGCTTATTTCAGGTCTTTATTGTACATATCTAGAGCTGTTGTTGCTGTTTGCTTATTAGTTCTTTTCCAACTTTAGTTATGTTCTTTTCTGGTTTGTGATACAGACATTCACTTAACAGGTATTTAGTAAATGCTTATTTACTATGACTAGCATACTGTGTCAAGTACTGAGGATAGACTAGTAACAACACAGACATGGTTCCTGACCTAAAAGGTTTTGTATTTCACTGGGGAAGACACATTACATAATCACAAACATAATCACAGCTATGAGAACTAACAGGTACACAGTAGCATAAAAATGATTAATAAGATCAATTAACCATGTCTTGAGAAGGCAAGGGAAGTCTTGCCTATAAGATATATGCTACTTAAATTGAGAGTTTAATTGTTACGCTTCTGTTTTTGTTGTATATTCTCACTGCCTGTGTCCATTAGTAGGAGTATAATCCTTAGGAAGGTGATATTTTAAGTGAACGTGGAAATCCAACATGGTTTTCCAAGTCACTAGATGCCTAGCTTTCCTAGACTTGTTTATTTTTTTAAACAAAACCACAATGTTATTTATATTACAAAATTGATTCTTCCTACTCATATATATGTTATGATCAAAACAATCAAGCTATTAATGACATCGTACCACTAGAGAGTCAGAGCAATTTGGAGTAAAGAACAACAAAGTGCCTAGGACTTGGACTGCAGATGTTGCTCAATTACCAGCCATGAGAATAAAAGCTCAGGCATAGCACCCAGGCCCTGAGTGCAAACCCCCAGGATGGGCATGTACATAGACACACACATACACAGATGCCAGACAAGAGCACTAGACCCTGAATTCAAACCCCAGAACTAGCATCAAACACCGTCTCCCCCCCACCCCCCCACCCCACCCCCCCGCAAAAAAAGTAAGCAATGTGCCTAGGTTTTATTTCTCTCAGGGAATAGGACATTTAATTGATTTTATTTTGCCTAGAAATAAGATAGTTTGGTTTTCTGTGATTAGGCTTTATGTACAGACAAAGATCTTCAGGAAATGGGAATTCCCTTAGGACCAAGAAAGAAGTTACTAAACTATTTTGGGACCAGAACAAGTGCAATGGTATGTATATATTATGACTTGTTTTTTTTACTAAACAATTTTTTGACATATATAGTGTGTACCTTTATGTTTTGTGTGGTGTTTATTTGGAGAGCTAAACAGGTTTTTGTTTTCTTTACAGTGGGGCCTCGATGTATTGCTCTGCCTGTCCTCAAACTCCTGTTCTTTTTTCTTTGTATGTGAAGGTACTGGAGCTTGCACTCCATGCTTCACACTCTAACTTTTTCACTCAAGGCTGGCATTCCACCACTTGAGCCACACCTTCACTACCTGGGCTTTTTTTTGTCGGTCTTGGGGTCTGAGCTCTGGGCCTGGACGCTCTCCTTCAGCTCAAGCTTGCACTCCATGCTTCATGCTCTAGCTTTTTCACTCAAGTCAGGCTTTTTTTTTTTTGGTCTGGTCGTGGGGCGTGAACTCTGGGCCTGGGCACTGTCCCTCAGCTCTTCAGCTCAAGGCTAGCGCTCTACCATTTGAGCCACAGTGCCACTTTTGCCTTTTTTTTTCTGCTTATGTGGTGCTGAGGAATAGAACCCAGGGCCTCATGCATGCAAGGCAAGCGCTCTACCACTGAGCTACTTTCCCAGCCCTTCATTACCTGTTTTTTGGTATAAAGAGTCTCAGAATTTTCTGCCTCAACTAGCTTTGAACCTTGATCCTCAGATCCTTGATTCTCCTGAGTAGCTAGGATTACAGATGTGAGCCACTGGTGCCCCACTCAAACTCTTGGTCTTTAAGTAATCCTTCCATCTCAGCCTCCCGAGTACCTGGGACTACAGGTGCATACCACCATACCTGGCTAGCGCAAAGTTTGGATCATTGATTTATTTTTTTTTTTAGGTTCTTTTAGAAGTCAACTACATTTTCTTTATCCATATCCTTAAAAATGGTATGTTTTGAAGTCTTAGCTCCTCATGACTCCTATCATTTATACATACATACATACATACATACATATATATATATATATATATATATATATATATTTTTTTTTTTTTTTTTTTTTTTTAGAATAGCTTTCTTTTTTTGGGGGGGAGGGTCCAGTAGTGGGGCCTGAACTCTGGGCCTGGGCGCTGTCCCTCAGCTAGTGTTCTACCACTTGAGCCACAGCGCCACTTCTGGCTTTTTTTTTTTCTTTTTGCTTATTGGTGCTGAGGAATTGAACCCAGGGCCTCATGCATGCAAGGCAAGCACTCTACCACTGAGCCACCTTCCCAGCCCCTAGAATAGCTTTCTTGAGATGTAACTCACACCTTATACCATAAAATACATCCCTTTAAAGTATATTGTAGGTTTTAGTATTCTTAGATTTTTTTTTTTTTTTTTTTGGTCCGGTCGTGGGGCCTGAACTCTGGGCCTGGGCGCTGTCCCTCAGCTCTTCAGCTCAAGGCTAGTGCTCTACCACTTGAGCCACAGCGCCACTTCTGGCTTTTTTCTTTTTGCTTATGAGGTGCTGAGGAATTGAACCCAGGGCCTCAGGCATGCAAGGCAAGTGCTCTACCACTGAGCCACCTTCCCAGCCCCAGTATTCTTAGATTTTTATAACCATTACCACTGTCTAATTTCAGAATATTTCCAATACCCTCAGAGGAAATCCCATACTAATTTGTAGTCACTCCCCATTTGTCCTGCCTCTAGCCTCTATCAGTCACTAGTCTGTTTTCTATCTGTGATTTCTCTTATTTTAGGCATTCCATATAAATGAAATCATATAATATGTAGCCTTTTATGGCTGGCTTGCATGTAGTATAGTGTTTTCAAGGTTTGTGTTGTAACTATACTTTTCTATGTTCAGTTAAAATTCTTTCCATATCTTAATAATTAACTTTTTTCAACATTTTTTTTTTTTTGTAGCTGGCTCAATTCTATTTTAAGTCCCAATTCCTTGGTCTAGTTTGTAATAGATTCTGTACCCATAGCAACATCTTACTTGTCTTGGTTCGAGAGGCACAGCATTTCAGAGAACTCCTCAACATTTCTTTTAGTGTTCTGTTGTTTTCTTTCATGGTGGTTGCCTGAAGATTCAACTGCTGCCTAAATAGCACACAGGAATGTCTGTTATAATGAAAGGGAACCTTATTTGTTGCCACTTAAAATTTCTGCACACACCCTTTTAAAGCAGAGAAACCTGTATAAGACTTTGGCTATTTTACTATATAGTAGCACACTTAACTATTCTTTATTCTTTAGGGTATTAATAGACCAACACAATCTGCTTCTGAGGTTAATAGCCCCAAAGGATCTGAATTCTGCAGCAGTTCTGATAGCAGAAGTGATGACTATCTAGATGTTGGCATTGGGCAGGTAATTCTCTTTGGTCATGTTTTTTTTTCTTGTTACCATTTGTATGGTAGAAACAGATGTAACTTTTGTTTTTAATGAGAGATGTTCTTGTTTTGTTCTTTCAGGTGTCTGTAAAATATCCCCGGCTCAAATATAAACCAGAAATATTCTTTGCCTTTGGGTCACCTATCGGAATGTTCCTTACTGTTCGAGGACTAAAAAGGATTGATCCCAACTACAGATTTCCAACATGCAATGGTTTCTTCAATATTTATCATCCTGTAAGCATTGTACAGCTGTCATGGTTTTTCTGAATATTAGAGCTTATTGGTAAATAGCATGTGACTTTACATTGTTTGATTCATTTTAGTCTAGTCTAATAATGGAACAACTAATTGTAATAGTATTGACCTGTAAATGATGGGGCAGAAGAAGCATTCTTTTTTTTTTTTAAGCTTATGATATTCTTTTTATTTTTTGGTAGTACTAGAATGTCGACTCAGCGTGTTGCCCTTGCTAGGCAGATACTCTATGTCTTGAGCCTTGCCACACCTCAAGCTTATAATTACTCTGACCTAAGTGACACAGTTTCTCAGACTTTGTTCAGCAGGGATAAATAGAGCTGTTTTTGTTTTTTTTTCCCCCTCAATGTAGTTTGATCCTGTGGCCTATAGGATTGAACCAATGGTAGTTCCCGGAGTAGAATTTGAACCAATGCTGATCCCACATCATAAAGGCAGGAAGCGAATGCACTTAGGTAAGTCTGCATGTGGAACTTGATAATTCTAGACTTGGCTGATATGAACTACATGGACTTCATTCATTTTGTCTTGCTATGTTGTCTTGTATACCATTTGATATTCTTTATATGTTTCAGAACTGAGAGAGGGCTTAACCAGGATGAGTATGGATCTTAAGAACAACTTGCTAGGTTCACTGCGGATGGCCTGGAAGTCTTTCACAAGAGCTCCATATCCTGCCTTACAAGCTTCAGAAACAGCAGAAGAAACTGAAGTAGAATCTGAGTCAAGTTTGGAAAAGTCCAGTGGTCAGTGACACTGCACACATTGATTATTGGTATCAGGCCAAATAACTCCACGATGTGGAGTTCTTACACCTATAATATTCTTTTCCCTTTATGTGAAGTGCAGTCAATCTTCAATTCTGCTCACCTTAACTATTATAGTAATAACCATAAATTGTAATAGGATATTATATGTGAGAAAAAATGTCAAGAGAAACTTAACTAGGCTTGAAAATGTTCCCCACTTTGGAACAACGGGAGTGATGTGAAGAGTCTGCTCCATGAAATCCCTTGTTTTTATAGGATAAATGTCTGTATATTTGTGGGTCACTTTTATTTTCCTGTCTGGGGAATAGCTGGAATGTTGCCTGTTCAGTTTCACTTTTAGTTTGCAATTTCCCAAAGAGCTTTGTCCCTGCTTACATCCAGCTTAGCAGAATGATTTAGCTATTGCTGGTGCAAGTAATGGGATATGTTGAGAACACATCCACAAAAAAAAAAAACAAAAAACAATTGGGCAATATTAGCAAGAACTTTAGGGAAGAAAATGCAAGGGAAGAGAGCTTTCTGAATAGAGTGTCTCATCATAAGGTAAACTTGTAATCTGCTGGGAAGTAACATGAAATCCTGCAGACTTAGGTTCTTACAGTGGCTCTCCTGTATTTAGATGTTAACACCGAAGAGCCCCCTGTGGCAGTGAAAGAAGACCCCCCCATCAATGTGGGAATGCTTAATGGAGGCCAGCGCATAGACTATGTTCTACAGGAGAAACCTATTGAAAGTTTTAATGAATATTTATTTGCTTTACAAAGCCACCTATGTTACTGGTGAGTTTTGATTATTTGCTTTGTTGTCTTTCAGTGTTGACAATTGATTTGTTTTGTTTTTTGTCGGTTGTGGGGCTTGAACTCTGGGCCTGGGCGCTGTCCCTGAGCTCATGGGGAGCACTCTACCACTTGAGCCATAGTGTCACTTCCAGACTTCTAAGTTTTTGTTTTGTTTTGTCAGTGTTGGCAATTGAACCCAGAGTCTCACACATGCCAGGCAAATATTTTGGCACTGAGCCATACTACCAGCCCCTTTTTTTTATTTACTGGAGCTTTTTTTTTTTTGGCCACAGCTCAACTTCTGGCTTTTTGTTAATTAATTGGAGATGAGAGTCTCATGGATTTTCCTGCCCACACTGGCTTCCAACCATAATCTTCAGATCTTAGCCTCTTTTCTATTTCTCTCCCTCCCCTACCCTCTACTTTCTCCTCTCTCTCATTCTCTCTCCTTCTCTCTCTTACTCCCTCTCTCTCCCTCTCCCCCTCTCTCTCTCTGTCTCTCTCTGTCTCTCTCTCTCTCTTTCTTTGTGGGTGCCCAGTACTGGGGCTTGAACTCAGTTCTTCTCACTCAGTTTTCTTGCACATAGCTGGCACTTTACCATTTGAGCCACACTTCCAGTCTGGCATTTACTTGGTTAATTTAGATGTAGTCTCATCGACTTTTCTGCCTGTGTTGTCTTTGAACCATGATTCTTAATATCTCAGCCTCCTGAGTAGCTAGGATTACAGGTATGAGCCACCAGGGCCTGCCTTTTCTTTTTTCCTTCCTTCCTTCCTTCCTTCCTTGGCTTGAACTCAGGGCCTGAGCACTGTCACTAAGCTTCTTTGCTCAAGGCTAGGGCTCTCTACTATGTGAGCCATAGCACCACTTCTGGCTTTTCCTGTTTATGTAGTATTGAGGAATTGAACCCAGGGCTTCATGCATGCTAGGCAAGCGCTCTACCACTAAGCCACATTCCCAGCCCTGTTTTTGTTTCAGAGTCTTGGCATATAGCTCAGGTTGGCCTTGAACTTACAGTCCTCTTGCCTCAGTCTCCCAGGTGTTAGGATTATAGGCATGTGTTACTATGCCCACCTTGTTTCTGTCTTTTTCTGTGTTCTTTAATTGTTTTACAAATATTTGGTAGATGCCAGGTGGCTCATGCCTATAATCCTAGTATGGGCACAGAAAGTAATCTAAATTGATCTATAGATGAGCGACAAATACCAGTCTTAGCAAATGTCTTTGTAGAAATTAATAAGTTAATTCTAAAATATACTGGAAAATACAATAGCCAAACCTTGAATAAAAATATGACAGCTAGGCGCTGGTGTTCATGCCTGTAATCTTAGCTACTCAGGAGGCTGAGATCTGAGGATCACAGTTCAAAGCAAGCCCAGGCAGGAAAGACTGTGAGACTCCTATCTCCAATTAGCCACCAGAAAACTGAAAGTGGTGCAGTGGCTCAGAGTGGTAGAATGCTAGCCTTGAGTGGAAAAGCTATGGACAGCAACCAAGCCCTGAGTTCAAGCCCTACGACCAACAAAACAAAAAAATGACATATTTACATTACCTGAATTCAAAGTTTATAAGACCACAATGACCCAGATGGTGTTTTATTGTCATAAAGACAAATAGCTTGAACTCAGTCTCTCACTTCGCTCAAAGTTGGCACGTATACTACTTGAGCCACAGCTCCACTTTAGTTTTTTGTTGTTGTTGTTGGGTTTTTATTGGTCGGTGGTGGGCCTTGAACTCTGGGCCTGAGCGCTGTCCATCGGCTCCTCAGCTCAAGGCTAGTGCTCTACCACTTGAACTACAGCGCCACTTCCAGTTTTCTGGTGGTTTATTGGAGATAAGAGTTTCACGGACTTTCCTGCCCATGCTGGCTTTGAACGGAGATCCTCAGATCTCAGCCTCCTGAGTAGCTAGGATTACAGGCGTGAGCCACCCCACCCAGCTCACTTCATGTGTTTTTGATAGTTAATTGGAGATAAGAGTCTCAGACTGGACTGGGAAGGTGGCTCAGCGGTAGAGTGCTTGCCTTGTGTGCATGAGGCCCTGGGTTCAATTCTTCAGCATCACATAAGCAGAAAAGGCCAGAAGTGGCACTGTGGCTCAAGTAGGGTGCTAGCCTTGAAGGCTGAAGAACTCCCGGATAGCGGCCAGGCCCAGAGTTCAGGCCCATGACCAGCAAAAAAAAAGAAAAGGAAAAATAGAGTCTCAGACTTCCTCCCCAAACTCTCTTTGAAGCTCAATATTAAATCTCAGCCTCATGAGCAGCTAGGATTACAGGTATGAGCCACCCACCAGCAGGCAGCTTTAATTGCATTTTATCTATAGAGAGCTGACATTTTAATAATTCTGAGTGTTAGACTGAGTTTTCTGGGCCATAAATGTGTCTTTCATTAGACCATCTTTAATTTCTGTTAGTGATATTTTATAGTTTTTAAATATACATATCCCATGTACACTATAAGTTTTAATTGTATTCCTTTTATGAATAAAATTGAGCCTCTTGTCATTTTAATTTCCTTTTCTAGGTGTTATCTACATCCTTTACTTCATATTGACAGTATTGGATTGAGTACTGTATTTTCCTCAGTTTGTATTCTGGTATTAACAATATTGGTTTTTGCCAAGTAAAAAACATAATTTTTACTTTGGTCTTTGCTTTCTGGTCTTTATAATTTGTGTCTTCCTTATTAAAAAAATCTTTATAGTTTATTGTAATGTTTTATAGCTTAAATTTATCTTAATAATGATTAAGGATAGATCTAGGTCATGTCTTTTTCTCAGTTGTTTCAACACTATTAATAGATTTGATATTGTTAAACTACTATACCTAATGGGACTATGTCTGAAAAGTCCTTTTTTTGGGGGGGGGGGCAGTCTTGGGGCTTAAACTCAGGGCCTAGGCACTGAGCTTCTTTTGCTCAAGGCTAGCACTCTACCACTTGAGCCATAGTGCCACTTCTAGCTTTTTCTGTTTTTATGGTACGGAGGAATTGAACCCAGGGCTTCATGCATGCTAGGCACGCTGTCTATCATAAGTCACATTCCCAGCTCTGAAAGTCCTTTTTTATTGATCTGTTTATATACAAATTTATCTGGTATACCTAATTTTCTCTTGTTGATTTAGGAGTTTCTTGGGATCTGTGTTTGGAGTTTGGGGGTGGGATGGACGGTAGTCTATAAAACCACTGAAATCCAGTGTGTAGTTCTGATTAAATAAATATATTTTCTCTTTCTTGGACAGAAGTTTATAGACCTCATTAGATTCTTAAATTCATGACCCAAAATGAACCATAGATCTAGAGAAATGTTTAAGCTTTATGTCTGTAAGGCAGTGCTTGTTTCCAGACATGCTAGAGTTCTAGCATGTTAGATCACTTTCCAAACCATTGCTAATTATGTCACCTCTGGATTACATATTTTTGGAGTAGTGAAAAATGTGCTTCAAGGCAATTGTATGGAGTAAAATAATACATGCAAAGCATTCAGCAGATATTCATTCTGTCCTTTTTCAACATAAGGTTTTCCTTTTACAGGGAGTCTGAAGATACAGTATTGTTGGTTCTCAAAGAGATCTACCAAACCCAGGGTATCTTTCTTGATCAGCCCTTACAATAAAATGATCCATCTATAGTTGTTTAATGTAAGTTGGTTTTTTTTTTTTCTCCCCAGTACAGGGTTTGAATTCAGGGCTGTTAATTAGCTTATTCACTCAAGGTTGGTATTCTACCACTTGAGCCACAGCTCAGCTTCTGTTTTTGTTTTTGATTTTTTTGGTGGTTATTGGAGATAAGAGTCTTACAGATTTTCCTGCCCAGGCTGACTTCAAACTGAAATTCTCAGATCTTAGCCTCCTGAATAGCTATGATTATAGGTACAAGCTGCCAGCACTTGGTTTAATGTAAGTTTTAAAATGTCATGTATGCAGTATAGTGCTTACATGTTAACATGTTAAAAGGAATTGTGGAGCCTTAAGCTATTGTTCACTAGAGACTGGTTAAACTTTAGAGAAAGTGTTCAACTGCCCACTTAACAACATTGTGCTTGGGATTTTGTCTAATGACATCTTTTAAGATTTAAACTTAGAATCTTAACAGTTTTGATTATCCAAGAGTTACTCTGGCAAGTAACAGTGGATAGCCCATTCTGAGCTTTATAATACTCACCCTCTCTGATGTGAAACAAGAAAGCCTGTAGCATTTTGTATTGTTGCTGGTTGCCTCCGGTTGTGACTGCGTGACCTCTTCTACTCTTTCCCTAGATGGACCTTGAGGGGTCCTTCCCCTGAAAACCCACCTGTTCGTTGCTGAAATGTTCTCCTCAGCTGCATCATTTCCTGCATGTTGTCTGCTCGTTATGCACCATGTCTTTGGAAGATGATCTCCCTTTTTGGAATTGAGTGGAAAGGCAAGGGGAAGATGCTATTTCCATTTTACCACCGACTTCAAGTGTTTACTTGCCACTCTTTATGGGGGCATTTGAATCATCTAATTCTCCGGTGATACTAGGTGCCACACTTCTTGCTGATCTCATGAGATGGAATATGGTCTATTTTTTATTAGATTGGTTTAGGGTTGGTTAGTTGTTTTTTTTTCAAGGAAATTATTGCTTATTTTTAGAAAATGATATTCTAATTTGGGAGCAGAGTCTTGAAATACTGAAGGCATTTAAAGGTACACTTACCTGTTTTGGGGGGGTTTTTTTTGCACTGAATGCTAAATCTAGGTGGGTATCGAGGAAGGCTACTAGGTTTACCTTGTTTCTTTCCTTCATGTTTATGACAAGATAGACTGGAATGAAGCTGGATAAGAATTTTTTTTTTTTTTCCTGAGACAGGATCTTGCTATGTTATGTAGCCCAGGTTGGCATTGAAGCTGTAATCTCCTGCCTCAGCTTTCCTGGTGCTAGGATTACAAGTGTGAGCTACCATGAAGAACATTATTTACACTCTTAGAACTGGACTACTGCTAGGGAAACTGACACTATTCATTGTTTTTATGACTGAGCTGCTATAAGTCTAAAGTGGAGAATTTAATTTACAGTAGGTACATCTGTATAAAGCAATGATGTTATCTATTATAGACGTCCCATTTATACCATACTTCAAATTGTGGGATTTGGGGTGAGATTTTAGGTAGTTCTTTGATAACACTTGTATTCTTGTGTTGAGGGTGAAGTTGTAAAAGCTGATGAACATGACATTGCATGGCCTTTACTGGCTACTTAGGTTATAAATGAAATCTCTAGGGGGTATCTTGTGAAACAGTTGAAATCACCTACCAGTCCCACTTGGATAAAGGTGGTACTGTGATGTTTACTTCAAAAACATTTTGTAAGTATCAGTACCATTAAGCAGAATGCTTATTTGAAAGGCTGTGGGCACAGGCAGTGTTAGTTGAGCAAATGCATCTGACTAGGAGGACATACCTATTCTGAAAAAACCCCGACCCTATGCCTGTAAGTTCCAGGAGCAGCTACCACAGTTACTGTCAGTGAAGAGCATGCACAGTGAGATTTACCTTGCAGAACACAGGTGACTATAGGCTAAACTTTTTCCTAAGCATCTGCTCACAACTTTGCTGTAGGTATTTCTTCCCTTTAGCAGCATTTATTGTCATTCAGTTCTCTTTATGAGCCCTTTAGGCCTCCTCTTGGATTTCCAGAGATTCAAGTGGCAGAAGTAGGCAACCTATATTTTGTAATTTATAAAATATTTTGGCCAATGTATCATGGTATCCAAAGCACTGGTATTAATAGTCACTGAAGCCATCCCTCAGATAGTAATGGTCTTTAGCTTTTTCTGTATAGACAAGGAGGTTAATTATTGTCACCATGTTTATGGAGGAGAGGGTTAGGTAACAGGCAAGCCTGGCCTTTCCTTATCATCTGCATATGGACTAAATGCTGAACAAGTAAGCTGCTAAGTTTCAGATAAACGGAATTCCTTATTTTTATTATTATATAAATTCTGAGTAAGAGTTTTGTCAAGCTGATGTCTTCAACTAGTTGTTTAAGAATAAACCAAAGGACAACTAAGAGTTGAGTCCTGTAACGTAACCAAAGATGGACAGCTTAACACCCGCAGAACTAAGGGAACCACTGGAGTGGAATGGAAGGCTCCTTTCCTGGTGGTTAATATCTCATCCTTCTACTAGTGGAATTCTGGCTGCATAGTACACACATTAATAAGCTCAATTGAAGTTCTTTATTTAGTCATGCATCATTTGCACTGCTTCACTTGTATCATGTGCAATCTCTGACCAAGCCTATTTTTAGACTCCAATGTAACATTATTTTTTACGTACTCCTAGCTGCAGAATTAAGATTGTTTATTTCAATAAGTCACTGTTTGCTTGGAAAGTTGATAGCACTGATTAGCTTTCTAATATTTTGCACTTTTGAAGTGTTTGTTTTTTACGTGATTATATACAAAACTTTAGTAAATACTAAAATAAAACTGTATTGACTAGTTGCCTAGTTTTGCTTGGCCTCATTTATCACAAGGAAAATTAGTGCAGTAACTATTTGCTTCTCTTATGTCTTACCAAAATAAGTTTACAGTTTCAGGCAAAGAACTAATACTAAGTTATGTTCCCACGACTAGTATTTTCATTGTCATAGGCAAATATAGTTCAAAAGTTAAAGTGTGGAAATTACAAGGTCAATTCAGAAATGGTCCTTCCGTTCGTATAAATGCCAACTAGTGCTACAGAGAGCAGGTTGATCACTTATGTGTGATGGGGCGCCAGTGTTCACAGTCCAGCCCTACAGCAGTACTTTAAAAAAAAGTACATATTCACCATTTATTTGAATATCATGTTGACTTAAAGAAGATGCATTGAACGTATCCTGTAGAAAGATAAGCGTAAGACAAAATCATATTTAAAGTATAGTTACAAAAGAGAAAGGCAGTGATAGATCCTACAGTATTGCTCTCATAATGTAACACAGTTGTTCCTTAGGAGAAGACAGGAAAAGATGCGCAGAGTCTTCCACATAACAAATGGTCCACTGGCAGAGTTGACTCTGGCTAGAAATTGAGCACAGTTCAGAGACAAATGAGGTAGAATTACCTGGGAGTGCTGAAATCACAGTCCTCACCATTTTTTTCACTGTGTTCTCATGGTAATTCAACAAAATGGAAAACAGTATCAGATGTCTGGACTTGATAACATAGGTTCAGCAGTGGAGCATCAACCAAAATTGGACATTTTCTCCCTTAAAGCTTGATAGAATTATCACTAGAGAAAGTAAACAAATTCAAACTTCAGTTGATTAGGCCCCAGAGTTTAAGACTTCAAGTTATGAAAAACAGAAATTGTTTCAGTGATTTTTAACTCCAGCTTCTAGGATAAAGTGGTGCTATGTAGTCTGTTTTGTGACAAGATGCTTCTAAGAGCAAGCATTGAGATTGAATGGAAAAACAGGATTTGGGGATGCCAGTCTGATGGACCAGACGTTGGAGAACTTGTGGCGTTCAGAGGTGGAGAATGGCCTGGAGTCTTCATGATAGATCCATGTGAAGTAGGGCAAAGTGCATAACAGAAGGCCCAATACAGTAGGCTGTGTCATCTGTACCTTGGAAGGAGTTAAAAGGCCAGAAATTCCTGTCTTGTGTATGGTTGTTAGGAGGGGTGATTCATCTGTTCTCCACTGAGATAAATTCGACTTTTAAATATCCATACAGTAAGGAATACCAGGTTTCTTCTGAGCAGTGGGAAGCATGTGTTTTTCCTGAAGTGGTTTATCACATTCCACATCAGTCAGAGGAGGGTAATACTGCCTGTAGCACACATAGGCAAGTGTCATTCCAATCATGGACCCAACTAATACATCTGAGGAGAGAAGAAATAAAATCTTTTTGTAGTCAATTAGATTCTTCAATCATATTTAGATGCCACATAATATTAAACAACTTGATCCTTGAGGATACTATATGTATAGGAGCTGAAAAAGCCTCAACTCTACATTTATGGTTTCTTTAGGCTTTCTTAAATGTATCGTTTGTGTTACAAAGTACTCAGTAAAAACACTTTTAAAGCTGGATGCTGGTGGCTCACACCTGAAATCCTAGAGGCATGGTTCAAAGCCAGTCTAAGCAGGAAAGTCCAGGAGACACTTATCTCCAATCATACACTGTGGCACTGTGGCTCAAGTGGTAGAATACTATCCTTGAGCAAGAAAACTCAAGAGACAGCACCAGGCCCTGAGTTCAAGCCCCAGGACTAGTTTAAACAAACAAAACCCCCCATACCTTTAGTCAGTAATTGTTGTTCAAAGTGGACTAAATTAATTTTAATTCAGAAGAATAACAAATGTTCTTGTAGTGCTATTCATTGACCTGTTTTCACCATTTCAAGAGTTCTGGCCGGGCATGGTGGCACAGCCTGTAACCTAATACAGGTGGCTGAGGCAGGAAGATTGAGAGTTTGAGGCTAGCATAGGCTACAGTCAGGCTCAGGAGTTACCTCTCATTTCTTTTTTTTTGGCTGATTCTGGGGTTTCAACTCAGGGCTTTCTTGCTCAGCTTGTCTGCATGACTGGCACTCTACCATTTGAGTCATGCCACTAGCCTGGCTTTTTGATTAACGAGATGCAACCTAGTGAGTGTTCCTGTCCTGGCTGGCCTCAAACTGCAGTTATCCAGTTCTCAGCTTCCTAGTATCTTGAGGTGAGCCACTGGTGCCCAGCTTCTCTGCTTATTAAGATATAGCTCCTGAGGCCTCCGAGCAACACTGCCAGCTTGTCAGACTTCAACTGCGGTTTTTCTTTGGCAATACTTTTTTTTAATTTGGATGTTTTACTATAACGTTCAAATTACCTTTCTTTGGTTTAACTATAATTTTATGTCTCATGAATTTTGTTTTGGAATGAAAATCTTTGGACAATATCCTTAGAAATCTCCCTGTGTAGTCCAGGGGGCCTTGAACTTCCAGTTCTGCCTCAGCCTTCCAAGTCCAGAGATTACAGGTTGGTGCCACCATGCCTGGCTTAAAAGTATTTTTTACAGATTCAATTCAGTCTCATGCTTCAAATAATGGAGACATCACAAGTTCTATTTTGGTAATCTCTTTAAAAGGGTAAAGTTTGCCTCTCATCTGGCCATAGATGCACATAGTACAGAACCCAGATCATCTACACACACTTATTCTCATTGGACAGATGCTTGGTGAGTAAACAGTTTCTCTTTGCCAGTCTCTAAGGATAAAGATGAGTGAAACATGGACACTCTTGAGGCATGCTCATCTTACCTTGCCAGTGGTGCTTGTAGTCACAGGTGCGGGACAGAGCAATTATAGATGCAAAAAAGAGGGGCGACAGAAAGGCACAAAACCTCCAAGATTTCCCGCGCCCTTGAGGTGTGAAGCAGTGTAACTTCCCTGCAAGGTAGAAGGAGGCAAAGGCCAGGCCAGCAAACGCAACTAGAAGAGAAAACCCACAACTAATGTGTGTCCTATTGGAAACTACTCATCTCCCCACAGGAGGCCAGGGCAAAAGAGTTTGCGCTGTCTCTTTTTGTATGCTTCTGTGTACAGTTATAAGGAAAAAGGAAAGAAAAAATATAGGACATTTTGTGTCATAAATTCAGTAATATTTTACTTGAGATTAGTTTTGGGAGTGCAAGTTACACAACTTTGGACAGGTTACTTTTGCTTTCCATAGATGGGAATTATAAAAATAATAGTATCTCATTGGGTTATTGTGATCTATAAATGAGGTAGAAATATAATAAAAAGCTTCAGCATACTTGACTACAGAGTAACTAAAGTAAAGGTTAGTATTTTTTGTGAATACTACTAGGTTCCAGGATTTAAGCACATAGTAATAAAATGTGCAGATTTCATGAGAATAACCCTGTGTGCTAATATTTATACTAATGTTCAAGACTAGTGAAGTTGTAGGGATTCCCACTGCTAGGCACAGTGCAACTGGGGTTAGATATTCCTCCCACTACCAGCTCTCCATTAAATGTAATGAAATAAGAATAGAAACAGAGTCCATATGAAATTCATACAGGAAGAATGTCCACTAGGGAAGCTTTTGCGGCCCTCATTGACCACGTCCTTATTCCCTGTGCATATCAACTCAGGATGGGCTAGCCCATCTGGGAAACAGCGGTAGAAGAAATCTGGGCGAGGCCTGGAAAAAATAAGCATAGGTTAAGCAAACATCATTCACACTTGAAGTACTTTTTAGTTGTATATGTTAGTCACATGTCCCAGACAAAATAATATTAAAACTGGATTGGGATAATCACACTAAGAGAAAAACAGCCTTAGTCCTGGGGCCAATATTTAAATTAGGAAAAGAAGAAAAGTCATTCTAGCATGCGATCACATTTCAGGGCAATCACAGGTAATCACGGGTGATTTCAGAGGTATGCCAGACACCACAGGTGGCTGTGGTTTTGGTGGCAAATGCCAAAAGGCTGTAATAAGGCTAGCCGTTACGTTCAAGATAGAAGAGAGAGCAGGCAGCTTCTGGGGAATGAAAAAAAGAAAAAAATAGATGGGGAGGACAGCCTGACATTAAAGTCCAATGAGACTCAGCTCCAAATAAACACCAAAAAGCAGGAAGTGGAGCTGTGGGTCAAGTGGTAGAGGTCATGTTTGTGTGAAAAAGCTGGGGGATAGCACCTGGGCCCTGAGGAAAAGCCCCAGGACTGGCCAAAAAAAAAAGAAAAAAAGGGAGAGAAAAAGATGAGGCCTTGGCTGCTGACGAGTCACTCACCTCCCCACTATCAGCTTTATTGTGTTGGTAAAGACACCATTCAGGGCGAGGGCAAGGGTGGCTGCTGGAAAGCAAAGCAACTGTTAGTGCTGTGGGCCCTGCTCACCCCGAGACAGAATCCCAACAAAATCTGTGTACCACCATGAGGCCCTCAAGGACCACCGCTTGAGCAGGCCCAAGACACGAATGGGAAAGAAGCCAGTGCCTTTAGGCACACCCGTGTGGTAGAGCCTGTTCACCAGGGGGTTGTTACTGTGCCAGCGGTCCGTCTCGGGTAGAGGGAGACAGAGGAATCTAGGACTCCGTAGCATGGTTGGCTGAACCCCCCAATCACTGCCATCTCGCTGCCGGCACCAGGAGCAGCAGGAGGGTTAGCTCTTACCAAGGCAGGCTCGTTTGCTGTCTGTGGCGTCAGCCTTCTTGAAAACCTTGGCCAGGAAGATGAGAGACAGCGGAGAGAGAAACGCGATGACCTGACAGGCGGGACACAGCACAGCACAGCTCCAGCGGCAGCCCGCGCGGGCCCCCGCGCCCCGCGCCCGCGGGCCGGCCTGCTGCTGGCCCGGCTGCGTGAGCCAACTTCCTCCGGAGGGGCGGCGGGTCGGGCTCCCGGCGGACCCCCCCCCCCCCCGTCCCCCGGTCCCCCGCCAGCCCGGGCGGCCTGCCCGCTGCGGAGCAGCTAGCCACCAGGGTGCGACGCGGAGCCCCCACGCACAAAGGTCGGCGCGGCAGGGAAGTACTCCGCCTCCACGTACGGGTTCCGGTACAGCCACATCTCCTCCGGCTGGATGCGCCTCTGGAAGGGGGGCAGCAGCTCGGTCACCCTGGGGGAACAGAGGGCCTGAGCTCCCGCGGAGCGCACGGAGCCGCCGCGCCCGGGCCGGGCCCCGCACGCCCTTACAAGAAGGCCACGAACAGCACGACCCGCACGCACACTTCGACCCCACAGGCCACCGCCGTCCCCGGCACGCCGCTTCGGACAGACGGACACAGCGACATGGCAGGCACGCGCCGAGGGCAGCCCAGCTCGACCAGGGGGAGAGCGGCCCTGGGTCCCGAGGGCCGGCTGACGGCCGAGTCTCCAGGAAGCAGGAAGTGGGAGGGGCAGCGGTGCGTGCGGCCGAGCGCCACCTTCCCAGAGAGGAAAAGCCAGGCGCGCGGTCCCCGGGTTCTGTCCACAGGGAGCCCGCTTCCGGCCACGCAGCACACCGCCTTTGGGTCTCAAACCAGTGCCATAGAAGCATCATGGGTGCCTGGCAAAGCAGGGGTATCGTCAACCACGGCAAGGTCACTTTGTAAGGTTCGGGTTCTTAGTACAGAAAGAAGAAAAGCCGGCTGAGACGGGCAGTTTTGTGTCACCTCATGGCCCTGGTGACAGCCTCTGCCCCAGTGAGTGGTAGCAAGACATTACAGGCGAAGAACAAGCCCACATACTGAACTTGGAACATACAAGACAATTTATTGAGGTTGATCTCAAGCAAAATCGGAAATTAGTGGAATGTCATTAAAAACGTTTCCAAATCAATCCTCACAGAACCTGAAAACACGTTTGAATTCCAAAGTATTTGTAAAATAAAAAAGGCAACATTTCAGTAAATATAATGTACAAAAATGACATGTTCCTACTAGTACAACATCAGTTAGAAGCTTAGATATTACAGGCAATCCTAAGTGCACTATAACTAGTCCACAATAAGCTAGCTATATACAGGTTAACCAAGCTTTGCACGCTTCACACTTTGCAATAAAACAGGCCAATCAAAATCCTCAAAATATGACATCTTGAACTCGATGTGGCAGCATGGAGTCATGTACAGTAATGCCCCTAGTGGAACATTCCCAGGGAGAATTAACACGAATCCCTTAGTGTCAAGAGCTTCTAGGCAAGTCACAGAAACTCTGACATTAATGGATAGATAGTGATGCTTTGTTATTAGACTCGTCTCAAGTGATTTAGGCAAAATAACATTTCATAGGATCTATAAAGTTTATTACAGAAATAACAGTTTTACAAAGGCCATTATGTAAAGCATATGAAAAAAATGAAAAGGGAATCTGTAGGTATCTGTTGTGCAACATTACTGTGGGTACAAATGAATTTGTCATTAATTCCAAATGCACACACCCTTGAATATAAAAAGATGATCTTTTCAGTCACTTGTAATCATTTAGCATCTTGGTTAATTAGTGCCAACAACATCTCCACATAGGGCATGTAACAAAACAGATTTTTTTAAAAAAAAATTCTTTCTGGGTGGTACTGGGGTTTGAACTCAGGGCCTTGCAAATGCCAAGCAGGCACTCTGCCACTTGAGCCATACCTCCATCCAATGAGATTTAAAAAAAAATATTAATAACAGCAAAAAAGCAAATTTATTCAGCCCACTTTTAAATGGACAAGATTATCTTTTAAATACTCTGTATCTTGTACAAGCCATGTGGCTGACGCTTGTGAGCCACTTGCAACACATGAAGAGGCTGTGGGCACAGCTGTGGGCATAGGGAAGCTAAGGGTGCTTCATTACCATGGAGCGATTTCGTAGGAAAACTGAGGACTCAATAATGACTTTGGCAACTATCCTGTTTTCCCTTTTTACTTACATGTTAATGACTTTTAGAGCCTAATGAGGACTGGTAATTCTCTTCCTCTACCCCCTTCATACATCTGTACCACAAGTGCTCACATTTGTCAATTTTCAATGGACTGACAAAAAGCCACGAAAACGGAAATGTGTTTTTGAAAGTTACACACAGCACTGTAGGAGTGTAACATACATAAGTGCAATATTTTTTCCCTAACACAGGCATGTATTTATTAAAAGGAAAGAGGTGCTTGGGAAAAGGGTTGACAGATAGACAAAATAAGAAACTTACTAGGAAATTTTCATAAAAATGCTGCTGGTATCCATGCAAGAGTCTCTTCTTCAAAGGTAGACAATAAATCTAAGATATCAACTATGAATATATTCCCCCATTTGAAGAACTTGGTCTTTAATCCCAGTTAAGGAGGGTTAAGAGACTAGAATATTTTTAAAACAGTATACAAAACAATGCTTTGTAGTTCATACATTTAAAATGAAACTATAAAATAAAGAGCATCTGAAGAGCTTCAAGTACTTAAAAAACCTGAATTCAATGAGGCAGAGGTCTCAGTGTTAAGGTGACTACATCGTACCCGTGGTAAACATCAGCTTTCCCCTCCCTTACTCTTACAACTCTTTTTCTTTTCCAGAACCCTTGATGCCCCATCCCAGGCAAAGGAGGATGAGATTTCAGTAATACAAATCTTCAACTATTCAATATTGGTTAATACATTGCAGAGCTGCCTAATTATATCTATTTCCTACTCCATCTAAAAAGGGAGCCAAGTTCTACCTTTTGCTTGTTAACAACCAGAGACCAGCTCGAGGTGGTCCTAAACTGAAGGAAATCGGTCCATTTGATCACCTCCTGTTTGCAGCAGCTTGGACAAGTGGAGGGAAGTAGACACAACAGCCTTGTAAAAATTAATTCTAGTCTGCATTGCCCAGCAACAAAACAACTTTACATCACCTCACTGTTACTGCATGAAGTACTGCAAAGACAAGCTTTGCAAGCTTGTAAGGACTCAGGGCTACTTGTCTTCTTACCCTGTTAGGGACATGGTGTGTGACTGGCAGTACTTTTTCTTTATGGTGAATGCTCAAAAAAAAGCTTTGCATTTAAAGATGATAAGCAACAGTCCATGGCAGTACGGGGATTCCATTCTGGACTGTAGATCTGGGTCTGACCCTGATTGCAATACATCATGCAAGAAACAACTCAAAAAGGAGGCTATTTCATGGAATCTTGTCCCATCTGAGATTATATCACATGATGCGATACCATCTGTGTCCTACATTATTTACAGGCATGGTTCTACATACTACATGGTAGTGGCAGGAAAGGGGAGGCAGCATTTTCCCCTTTCTCCAGTTATCTTTTCAGTGTTCAGATGTGTTACTGACTTACACAGCAATCTTCATGTTCCATGATTTTAAAACTCAGTCCATTCAACAGCTTATGCCAGATCTTATTTGTGAGGAAACAGTGTGGGAACTTTAAAACAAAAATGAAAATAAACCCTACCTGACTGTGATCTCCAGAGCTGACTTGAAATGAAGCCCCCAGCTGCTTCTGCATGCTAGGGGCAAAGGGCATCTTCCCTTTTGCTCAGCAGACCACAGAGCCTGGAGTGTGTGTGCGTGTGCACGCACGCATGTGCACATGCCAGTCCTGCTTTCCCTGCAGTGCCTAGGAAGATTTTCCTGCTCCATATTTAACTCTTAGTCATCCAATTTCTGAAGTTTTTGCTGATGATCAAAAATGTTATGTTCACTTCTCCCTCCAAGCAATCCACATGAGGTTATAAAACACCACCATGATCCCAAGCTGCTTTAAAAGTTACTTCATTTGGGGCAGGAACAAAAACCAACCACTTACGCTATGGTCACATGTAGATTTTAAAATGAACAAACAGCAACTTGAGGCTGATTAAGCAGAACAGGCAAGCACAGTACATGTGTGTGTCTACCCACAGACCACTAGCTTGCTGCTTTCATGATCTATGGAAGTGGTCAACAGGGAGGTCCTTGGCCCTGGCATGACCAAAACCATTGTTTAGACCTTCAAACACTGGAGTTGTGGTTAGCTATTTAGTTTTCTACTTTGATTTCTGAAATGACAGAACAATCCTATTATTCATTAAAAAAATTTTTTTAAAAAGTCTCTGCAGAGCAGAGTTGTTACAGATATAAAAACAAAATGTGGCCCAGTGCAGAAGCTACATAAAAGCACTCCAACCTAAGGTATTTGCAGTACATGATACCTGGGCTCACTATATAAAAGTCATCAGATATTAAATAGCATTAATTTGAAAAGAAAACAAGATACAATATCATTTGGATAGTTCCAACAAGAGTTGCATTTGTATTAAAGGAAATTCTTGTTAGTAAGTTTAAAAAAACATATATTTATCATATATTTATATAAAATAAGACTTTAGTACAATAAAACCTAGATTTTCTTAAATTATTTTTAAAAGGACATCAAACTACATGTAACTGCTCAAGAGCAAAGTCTAGTGTTTTCATGAGCTGTTTATTTCACATTACTTTTATGATTAGACTTGGTAATGTGTAGAATTTTCCATTTTATTCTTTCTTTGGGGATCATATCTAATCATCAAAATTACTGGAGGCCAAATAAGTCTCCCCAGAATTAATTACTATAATCAGGCAAATGGCAGTTTAGGAGCTTACATATAGGAATTGTAGTGTTGTTGCTGTTATTCTTTGTAAGAGAAAATCCAGTATAATTGCACATTTTTATACAAAAAAGAGAGGCACAAATAGCTCTTTTTCTTTCCAGAAAGAGCTCTAAATAGACAATAAAATGGAACAAACACAACTGAAGGAATGTGGGAGAGCATCCACCCTCCTGAAGTTCGTAAGGGAACTAGGTTAAGGGAAAATAAATGCTACCAGGTACCAGCATCTGTAAGCAATCAAATTCACAGAGAAAGTTAATATTCACTCAGGCTAACCCTAGACTTCTATTTATATGGTGTAATAACAATCATTACTAAGGATTTCATACAAGGAATACTTGAATATACACACTCCTAAGCAATAAATGTGGTGATTTTGTAGACAAATACCCAATATACTTGGGTCTGTAAGATTCAAACATCCTAGTCAACTCTTTTGGCTAACACTGACTTTCTTGGGAGCTTTCTCCACATGCTTGCTAAGATGAAGTGTTTGTATAGCTTTTATATACCCTGTAAAAGTAGAACTTCTTCCCCTTATAAAACAGGGGTAATTTTAACTATTAGGTAATACTAAAAAATTGTTTACATAGAATGTGAGGATGGTCCTACTGCTTTTACCCCGTTCCTATTAGGAACCCCCACAAAAAGATCCATTCGAACCCAACTCCAATTCACTTGTGTAGCTTTGCCAAGAAACATGACTGAATGGTCAGTTGGCAAAGGAAATGTCTGACTGGAACAAGGAAATACACAGAAAACAAAATGCCATTAATTCTAAGTCTGAATGGGTCTATACTAAATTGGAAAAAAAGATGGGACTTCTAAGATCCAATTTCTGGTTTGTGCCTTGCATCTCTGTTTAGCTACCTCATCCTGCATCCAGAGGATGGGAGTGACACTCCACTGTGCATTCATGTTAACTATCTGCAGTGTATCAGAAAAGCCCACTACTAGTGGATGATATTTTAGAATCAGTGAGCACATTCATTTCTTTCCTCCTTCTAGAAAAAAAATCCATCCAGCTGCCTTTCTAGGTACAGATACCATATCACAAAGTCCACCTAGGTTAAGAACACAAAGGCAGTGAGGCCTTGGTTTCCAAGAGGCCAGATTTAATACTTGCAGAGCTCTTCTGCGAAAGACAAGGAAGGGAAAGAAGTCAACCCCCACCTACCGCTCAGGAAAGAGGTACAAAAAGTGGTCACACCCTTTTCTAGAGGGTTTCCCTCCAATTCCTTACTGAACACACACACACACACACACACACACACACACACACACACACACACACACACACACACACTCATTAGACCATTTGAAACACACTTTGGGAAACTTGTAAAAATGAAGATAAAGGAATGCTACTTTTGCTTTCTATAACCAAGGAGCACATTTAAGACTTTAAGCCATCTCATTAACAAAACTTTCCTTTTCAATTTTTTCTTTAAAAGCAAAGACACTTCTTTGCCCCACTCTGCAAAAGATTTGAAGTACAATAAAAGGCAAGGAAAAACCAAGGGAATTTAACCCTCCACAAAGAATCCCCAAAGCAATATAACAGGAAAACCAGACATACCAACTACTTCTGCCTGTGGAACCATTTCCTATTTTTGTTAATAAGGCAGTTCTGATGGCAAAGGCTATCTGTACTACACAGTCTCTTCTTTTTAACACATTATCTGCTTGCTTGCTTCTCTTCATTTCATTTAAATAAAAAGAGAAGGGGAGGAAATCATGATCCATTTATTCTCCTGCTTCTTCTCCATGATCTCCAGATTCCCATCTACACTTGATCTTGCTCCAGTACTCCGATGACACGGGAGACAGGGGGTCATGTTCGGAGCAGCAAAGGTGGCCTTCCAGCGCAGAGGGAACCAGAGCCCCCTTGTCATGCTCTTTACAAAATGAGCGTGGACAGAACTCACAGAAGGAAATGGCCGCACTGCCGCACTTGCTGCACTGATGCCACGGGCATTCCCACTTCCCTAATGCCGGGGGAGAGGAGGAAAGACCCATTAGTGCCTGTCCTCACTACACAGGAAAGACCAAAACCCCGCCTTCTTCCCTGACTGGAGACTGAGTCCAAGTGTGTCCAACTCCAAATTTAGCCAAATAGACATTTAGGAATATCATCTAGAATGATGTGAGCTTCTGACCACAGAGGCCAAACGATGACCTGCCTACCTATGGCAATCAGAACTAAAGAATCCTTCTTGCTACTTGTGTAGTATCCCAGATTTGTACGACAGGTTTCTCAGTAGCCTACTTTTGTTGACTATGTTGTTTTTTCTATTTAACTTTTTTTTTTTTAAATGTGTGTGCCAGTATTGGGGCTTGAATATAGAGTTTCTCATTCTTTTTTTTTTTTTTTTTGGGAGGGGGGGATCTGGTCATGGGGCCTGAACTCTGGGCCTGGGCTAGAGCTAGCACTCTACCACTTGAGCCACAGCGCCACTTCCAGCTTTTCTTCTTTTTGCTTATGTGGTGCTGAGGAATCGAACCCAGGGCCTCAGGCATGCAAGGCAAGCGCTCTACCACTGAGCCACCTTCCCAGCCCAGCTTCTCATCCTTGCTTGGCTGTTTTGCTCAAGGATGGCACTCTACCACGACAACTACTACTCCCTCACACTTCTGGCTTTTTGCTGGGTATTGAAGATAAGATTTATCTGCCTGGATGGCAATCCCCACATTTCAGCCGCCAGAGTAGTTAGGATTACAGGCATGAGCCAACAGTGCTCAGCTTACTTAACATTTTTTTATTTTGCATTCTAAGGTACACACATCTGGCAAAGATGTAAGAGAAAGACTCGAAGGTCTAACTTACCATATGGTGGCTGAGTCAGGTTAAGGCATAGAAGGTGGTATGCTTTGGGACAGTCTTTTTTGTCACACATGACCAGCTCTCCACTATCTCCACATTGAAAACAGTAATCTTCATACATCTGCTTTGGTTCTGTTTTGATTTTCCGTCTCTTCTGCTTTAACTTAGCATTCTTTGCCTTCTCTTCAGCTGTTGACGCACATGCTGTCTGCAGAAGAGAAGGAGCTCAGTTTCAGTGGTCACCCACCCCCAGTGTGGGAAGCTTCACACAGAAATGAGAACTCTCCTACCAACAGGAGATGGACTTAGCTGTTAAAAACACCCCAAGAAAAACAAGACTTTCACTGACTTCCAAATAGTGCTTTGTTCTTTCATTGCAAGGGGGATGGTTAACTGAAGCAAGTTTAATGCTTAGACAATACCACAACATCCATCATTATAAAAGTAAGTTTGGCTAGGCACCATGGCTCACGCCTGTAATCCTAGCTATTCAGGAGGCTGAGATCTGAGGATTGCAGTTCAAAGTCAGCCCAAGCAGGACCACCAAAAAAACTGGAAGTGGCTCTGTGGCTCAAAATGGAAGAGAATTAGCTTTGAGCAAAAACAGCACAGGGACAGCACCCAGGCCCCGACTTTGAGGCACCCTCCCCAAGCCCCTCTCTCTCACGCACACACACAAACACACACACAAGTAAGTTCAAAATGTGATTTTAGAACTTAACAGGCCTTACTAAAATAGACTTCATTAGAAAGCTGAAGTGGCTAACCTTTGGTAAAGTACTGATAGCCTGCAACATAAAGCACCTTTCTGTGAGACAGTCATATATAAGCTGCTGCCACAGCTCCATTTTGTATCTCCCCTTGCCTCGTGCCCTCTGCACAACTGACCTTTGGCCGCACTCCTAGAAAACCACTGCAGTTATCTGCCCCACAGTGGCATGCCGTTCTGCCATTGCCCAGGCAATCCAAGTTATAATTAAATGTTAACTCCATCCCTAAAATGTAAGAGAAATAATTATTCATACTTAAGTCACGATGAAGAGAAATGAAGCCACACTCATACTAAAGAACTAACAGAATTCTAACATCCCCATCCACCCAGTACAAGAATACTAAATACCCTAAATACTAAATACCCTGACTGTGGTTGAAAACAATTTAATAAGGCTAAGAATTTGTGATCTATGCTCAAGAAAACCACTGAAGCTAACTATGACAATGTTATTTGCAGTAATTAATGCCTTACATAATGAACCCAACAAAGTTAAAAATGAAGGCTAACTACATAAACCGAAAACTCAAAGGTTCAAACTCGGACTTCCTACATTGTCTTCCAGCTGGGCCTGACTAATCCAGAGTTCCCAAAGAGTTTAAATCTGTCTTAGTACAGGGTATGGTGGCAAACACCTACAATCATAGGTACTCAGGAGGCAAAGACAGGACGATCACAAGGTCAAGGTAAATTCCAGGTCAGCCTAGTAACTTAGCAAGACCCTGTTTCAAAGTAAAAATAAATTAGGGCTGGGATGGTAGACAAGCAAGGCGTTGGGCTCAATCTCCAGTAATGCAGGCCAAAAGAGTCCTTGAGATTCCATCTCTAATATAACCATCAAAATGCTAGGCTGGAGGTGTGGCTCCAGTGACAGAGACAGTACTCAAGCCAAGCAAGCTTGAGACCCTGAATTCAAATCTCAGTACCAGCAAAAAACACAATGTGTTTTTTCTGTTCGCGTCCATTTTTAAATATACGTAATAAAGACAAACCTAAATTTTCCTGCAAAAGTACAGGTTAAGGGGAAGGACAAATGAAAAGTGATAGCTCCAGCTTCCCAGGCTTTTGTATAGTATGAAACAAAGATCTTTCAAAAGTTGAAGACACAAAGTCAGTTGATGCTAACAAAAGCAAATTATTTTTAATGTGTTAGCTGGGCACTGATGGCTCATGCCTATAATCCTAGCTACTTGGGAGGCTGAGATCTGAGGATTGCAGTTCAAAGCTAGCCCAGGCAAGAAAGGCCATAAGAATCTTATCTCTAATAAACCACTCAGAAAACCAGAAGTGGTGCAGTGGCTCAAGTGGTAGAGTGCTTGCCTTGAGCTGAAGAGCTGAGGGAAAGACAGTGTTCAGGCCCAGAGTTCAAGCCCCATGACTGACATAAGAAAAAAAAAAAAAGGAAAGAAAGGAAGAAAGAGAGAGAGAGAGAGAGAGAGAGAGGGAGGGAGGGAGGGAGGGAGGGAGGGAGGGAAGGAAGGAAGGAAGGAAGGAAGGAAGGAAGGAAGGAAGGAAGGAAGGAAGGAAGGAAGGAGGGAAGGAAGGAAGGAAAGAAGGAAGGAAGGAAGGAAGGAAGGATGGACAGAAAACAACAGCTTATGACATCTGGTTACATCATACACACAGCAACAATTTGGAGGAGTCAGGAATTGGTTTCCCAGAATAGTGGGTTTAATGAGTGGATATGCAATCCTGCCTGGCTCTTGCTATGTTTTTTCTTTAGGACACAGTATTTTACTTCTCATTTGCAGATAACACCCAAATTCCAAATATTAACATGCCATCTTTACTTATTTATTTATTTATTTATTTTGTTGGTCGTGGGGCTTGAACTCTGGGCCTAAGCATTGTCCCTCAGCTCTTCAGCTCAAGGCTAACGCTCTACCACTTGAGCTACAGTGCCACTTCTGGTTTTCTGGTGGTTTACTGGAGATAAGAATTTCACAGATTTTCCTGCCCAGGCTGGCTTTGAACTGCGATCCTCAGATCTCAGCCTCCTGAGTAGCTAGGATTACAGGCGTGAGCCACCGGCGCCTGGCCATGCCATCTTTTTTGAATAAATACTTGAGTGTCAGCCTTCCCTATTAGTAAGGGTCCCAGGGAGCAAGTTAACTTTTTCTTTTCTCTTCTTTCCTTTTTTTTTTTTTTTTTTGCCAGTCCTGGGGCTTGAACTCAGAGCACCAGCACTGTCCCTGAGCTTCTTTTGCTCAAGGCTAGTACTCTACCATTTGAGCCATAGTGCCACTTCTGCCTTTTTCTGCTTATGTGGTACTGAGGAATTGACTGCAGGGCTTCATGCATGCTAGGCAAACACTCTACCACATTCCTAGCCCCAAGTTAACTTTCTTTACCTGCAGGAATATCGCAAAGAGCAAAAAGTCCAACTCGAACATCTCCATTCACTGTCCATTTTTGTGTTTCACAGTTTGGATTACAACTGTGGTTCATAAAACGAGAATAATTCCCTTTTGGGCCAGCGTCAATTATACGGTCCTTCAGGAAGAAAAGAAAAAAGATGCCTTTGACATAAAACTCAGTGTAAGTCTACTGCAGAAACTCACCCAGTCTGTCCAGGGCCACAGCGCAGCAGCCTGTGCTCCCAGATGCTGCATGCCTGCCAACTCTAAAAGCCTGACCTACACTCCTCATGCAGTTACCAGTCTACTAGATGACTGTCAAGCCAAGTGATTAGGGCAAAGTGGAACTTAACTTTTTTAAAAGTATGCTTAGAGAAACAGACCACAGACAAATGGTACTTGAAGATAAGTGGACTCAGATGTATTTTCTCCAAGTTCAGATAACTCCTCTAGTGTTGTTTCCAGCCTTGCCTTCCTGCTCTGAGCAGGAAGGAAAACTGGTATAGGGGAGACAAGGTTCAACCACAAAGACAGAAATGAAGACCTGAAGGTTTGCTAAGTAGGCTACTGTGTGGATAAACTGCCGTGTTTGCCCGTTTTTTTCTGTTTTCATCTACACTGCAGTTCCACGCAGTAGAGAGCATAATGCTGACACTCCTGACAGGCTCAGAGAGGCCTGAGCATCCAGAGTGTCATCAGCTGTCTGCAGGGCCTCTAGCAGGGAGGATAGGAGTCAAGAGGCAGACTGAGTACTACAAAAAGCCTGCATCTTCATTTATGCTCATGTAACATATGTTTATGAAAGTTGCAAAACTTTACAACAGTGACAGCAGTTAAAATGCCTGTTAAGATGGGTGCCGGTGGCTCACGCCTGTAATCCTAGCTACTACTCAGGAGGCTGAGATCTGAGGATCGCAGTTCGAATCCCAGATGGGAAAGTCCCCAAGACTCTTATTTCCAATTAACCACCAGAAAATGAGAAGTGGTGGTGTGGCTCAAAGTGGTAGAACAGCAGACACAAGCAAAAAAATTTAGGGATAGTACTCAGAGCTGAGCTCAAGCCCCATGACCAACCAAAAAACCACCTTGTAAAAATGATTTCTGTATTTGTATTTTAAGCTATTTATTTTACTCATAATAGTGTGTGTGTGTGTGTGTGTGTGTGTGTGTGTGTAAAATGTGTCTATGGCATTTGTGTATTTTTATATGCCAATAAATATTTTATTTTTTCTGGTGGTGCTGGGGATCAAACCTTTAAATAGTCTGGAACACAGGAAATATAGGCACTGGTCTTGGCTCTTAATATTTCCACAAGATATTCAACAAGTCTCTTATCACATCTCAATCTCATTTTCTTATCTGTATAAATCAGAATACTATTGAGAAAATGAAGTGTAACCAGAGATGTAGTGTAAAAATTACATGATACTAGACTAGTATTTTTACTGTCATTTTTCTTATGACAACTCATTGTTTCCCTAACAGTTTATACAGAACAATTTAGTTTTTGCTAAATCAGAAATTTAATGGGAGTTTATACCTTGGGAGTCAAAACTGATTCTCTCCATCAGTGATAAAGAAACGGGGGCCCAGGCTCAGTGACCGACAGAGCTGGGACTAAGCTCAGGGATGACAATGCAGAGATGCTGGCCCTGCGTCTGGCTATCTCTCACAACATGTAGAGTTTCAGTCATGATATAATTTGTGCATCACAGCAGACAGCACCCTGGCTACTGAAAATCTCATCTGCTTGAAAGCATCAAATTAAAAGAAATAGTTCAACTTAAAGCCGTAAGTCTAAAAAGTCCCTTTTTCTTACCCCCCCCAAAAAAGCAATTTTACCTTGGTAACAGTTAACATATAAAAATTAGTTACACTGTTCTCGTGTGCTCTCTTGATTCGTAGTCTACATTCTTCTTCATCAATTAATTCACCAACATATTCATTTACAAATTCACCCTGCCAAGAAGCATGAAATATGTCAATGGAAACTGATATAAACATTACAAACACAAATTTCAACACATGCAGAATCCAAGACAACAAATTGAAAGAATCCTGAAAATACAATTTCAATGCTACAAATAAATGGTTTTTATTTATTCATGGGCATTTAGAAGGCCTTGGTTTTCAGGATAAGTGTCTCAAAAGGTGTCACTCTGCCTTTTCTTGCTAACAAAACTAATCGTAAAGTTGATGTATAACGATGTAGTTGGGCCCCATCTTCGAGACTGTAGTTTCACGGATCTTGATAGCTTACAGCTAGAGTAGCAAAGAAAAAGGGGTCTAGAAAGGATAAAAGCTGAAAAATATCTGAAACTGTTCCTAATATATTTATTTATTTTTAGTGCTGGTACTGGGGCTTGAACTTAGGGCCTCAAAAGCTTGGCTTTTTTTCCTATAGCTGGTGTCACTTGAACAATGCCTCATTTTGCAGCTTTTTTTCTGGTTCAATGGAAATAAGTCTCATAGACCTTCTTGCCCAGGCTATTTCAAACCATGATCCTCAGATTTCAGCCTTGGCATGAGCCACTGTCATCTAACTTTAAACTCTTTACTTTGAAGAATTTATACCAAATTAGAAAAACAGTGCAGAGATATCTGTACCTTTCACTCAGCTATCCCCAGTGATAACATCTTATATAATCAGCATAATGCTACATTATTTTCACACATGTATATGTATGTGTGCACACAAAGTACAGTACCCACTGTTACACTCAACATTCAGAAGTGGTCCTTTAGCACTTCTCTACATCCTATCCATTCCCGATCCCTCCTCTACTTCATGCAACTAAGCTGCTCTCCATCACTAGAATTTTGTTATTTCAAGTTGAATTATTCAATATGTAATCCAATGGGGCTGTGTTTTATTTTAAGCACAACAACAACAACAAAATCAAACTCAGGCTAAGACCACCCAAAGTGTTATGTGTCAACATCTGCTTTTTACTGTGGAGTTGTGTTCCTCAGTATGGACATGGCACGGTTCTTTCTTACAAAGATACAGGCTGGTCTGTATATTCATGTACGGTGCACTGTTGGTCCCAGATGGCTTTTCCTACACATTGAGCTTTGTGATCTGCCACTGGAGAATTCTGCACTGTTTTATGGTGTTACTCTGAAAGTGAGGGACCAGGGGGATAAAAGAACGTTCCATCTTGCCTGTACTATCTCGTACTATGTACTCTTGGCTAGTTTATGGCACATTTTCTTTCATGGACATTGGTAAAGCAGAGTATCAGCTCTACTTCATATTGCATATTGGATTTCAAGGTAAGATTTCATTGAGGAAATGATTTTATGGCTTCAACAGTTTGAAAACCAGCAGGGTACCAGTGACTCACACCTATAATCCTAGCTAATTGGGAGGTTTCAATCAGGAACAGTGTGGTTACAGACTAGCCTGGGCATAAAAGTCCATGAAACTCCATCTTAATGGAAGAAGCTGAACATGGTAGTGCATGCTTGTCATCCCAGCTACAATGGGAAGTATAATACAAATTCCAGTCCAGAAGTGTATATGGGCAAAAAGTGAGACGCTATCTCAAAACTAACCAAATGCTCAAAAGTGACCCTGAGCTCAAATGCTAGTATTACCACCAAAACAAGGAAACAAAAAAGAAAAACAAAATCAGCACAACCAAAGCATACACACACACAGAGAAAACAAACAACAAACCTTTACAACCATTTCTAATGGCTTGTGTTTATTACTATATGGAAATGAAGCAAATGTAGAAAAATTCAAGTCCTAAGAGCAGATATAAAGAATAGTGTATTCACAGATATACCACTGTGAACAAAAATAGAAATATTTTGAATGTTCTAAAAGTGACAAAAATCTTCAGCCTCAAAGAAAGTGCTTACCACACTTTAAAACATTATGAACTCAATTATGAAAAATTACCAAATGAAGAAATTTTTAAAAATGCTACAATATGATGTTCAGAGACTGCAGCAAAGCTGGGCATGTTGGTGCACACCCGTAATCCCCAGCATTAAGAGAAGGAGATAGGGAGGTTGTGGTTTTGAGCTTTGAGGACAGCTGGGGGCCATGCAGCAAAACCCTGTTTCCAAAAACAAGTAAAGTCCAAAACAAATAAAAAAGACTGCAGTAAAACAACATGCTTTAATTTAACATCTCAGTACTGGCAGTACTGAGGTTTGAACTCATACCCTTGTGCTTGCTAGCAGGCCCTTCACCAACTGAGCTATACCTACAACCTTGCTTTTTGCTGTTTCTTTTTTTTTTTTTTTTGCTGGATGTAGGACCTGAACTCTTGACCAAGGCGATGTCCCTTAGCTCTTCAGCTCAAGGCTAGCGCTCTACCACTTGAGCCACAGTGCCATTTCCAGCTTTTTCTGCTTATGTGGTGCTGAGGAATCGAACCCAGGACCTCATGCATGCAAGGCAAGTACTCTGCCACTGAGCCACCTTCCCAGCCCTTTTTTTTCTTTTTGAGATGGGGTTTTACTTCCTGACTAGATTTGCATCTAGACTACAATCCACCTATTTCAGACTTTCTATGGTTGCTGGGATGATAGGTGCACACCACCCTGTCCAGCTTTCCTCTGCTGAGATGGGGTCTCATGGACTTTTCTGCCTGGGTTGGCTCAGAACCATAATCCTTCCAATTTCAGACTCCCATGAAGCTTGAGATGACAGGCAAGTGCCATTAACCCAAGTCTCACAAACTTTTCTGTCCAGGCTGGTCTTGAACTGCAATCTTCCTCAGCTCCCAAGTAGCTGGAAGTACAGGTTGTGAGCTACCAATAGTTGGCTTATTACTTTCTTTTTTTAAAGTTTCTGTTAAGAGGTCATGAGTGTAGATCAGTAATCAAGTATATGCTTAGCTTCAATGGGCCATAACATCCCCAAAACCATTGCTGAAAAAGAACACTATAAACTATGTTTGACCCTGGTACACATTTTCAGGAATCTGTTATATGTGAATATAAAGGGGCTGACTATATAGTAAGTTCAAGGTCAGCCTGAGCTACATATCAGATCCTATCTCAAAAAGTCAAAGGTTGTAAAAATAAAGCCACACACTTACAGTTATCTGGTATCTGACAAGAGAGCCACAAACGTAGGGTGGAAAAAGATAGCCTCTCTCATAACTGGCATTGGGAAAACTGAGCATCCAAATGTAGAAAACTAAAATTTGATCCCCATGCACCAATATCAACTCAACATGGATCAAAGAACTCAACATCAGACCTGAGACTTTCAAACTACTGCAAGATGGAGTAGGAGAAACATTAGAAAATAGGCATAGGAGCCAGGTGCCATGGTTTGGAGGTTCCTCAAAAAACTAACGAGAGGGCTGGGAAGGTGGCTCAGTGGTAGAGTGCTTTCCTTGTGTGCCTGAGGCCCAGGGTTCGATTCCTCAGCACCACATAAGCATAAAGAAAAAAAGCCGGAAGTGGCGCTGTGGCAAGTGGTAGAGCGCTAGCCTTGAGCTGAAGAGCTGAGGGACAGCGCCCAGGTTCAGAGTTCAGGCCCCACGACCGGACCCAAAACAACAACAACAACAAAAAACTAACCATAGAATTTCCCTATGACTCAGTCATACCAGTTTTGGGCATCTATCCAGAACATTACAAATCAGTATATGATAAAAAACACTTGCATATTCATGCTCACTGCTACACTATTCACAATAGCTACGTTATGGAAACAGTCCAGATGCCCTACAACAGATGAGTGGATCAATAGAACAGGGTACCCATACACAATGGAACTGTACCCATCTATTAGAAAGAATAAGATTATGTCATTTGCAGGGAAATGGATGGACCTAGAATAAATCATGTTAAGTGAGTTCAGCCAAGCTCCAAGAGACAAATGGTGCATCTTTTATCTCCTATGTGGAAGCTAGATCTAAAATATAACTGGACATGATAACCTATACAGTACTCTAGGCACTCATACAGTCAGACTAAAAGAAGAAACTCTTGGGGAGGAATCCTGTGAGCATTTATTAAAATACAATTTATTGAAATGAATTTCAAGAAACGGCAACATGGGTTTTTGTTGCTGTTAGTCTGTTTTTCTTTTTTCTTTTTTTTTGTCGGTCGTGGGGCTTGAACTCTGGGCCTGGGCGTTGTCCCTCAGCTCTTCAACTCAAGGTGAGCGCTCTACCACTTGAGCTACAGCGCCACTTCCAGTGCTGTTTTTCTTTGCTATTCTTTGTAGGGAGTGCTGGGGGAGCTCAGAAAGGGAGGGAGGAACAAATGCAATCATGATACCCAGAATACACTATGTGGAAAATGAACTATGTAATTGTGCGTAGGGATAGGAGGGAGAAACTGGGAAAAAGGGAAGAGGTGACATTGTCCAAAAAAGAAATGTACTCATTACCTAATTTATGAAACAGTAACTCCTCTGTACAACATCTGAATAACAATATAATTATATGCTTTTAAAATATAAGTATTTATATTTTTAAAATATAAATATATGCCTAGCATTCATAAAGCCCTGGGCTCCAACCCCAGCACAGTACATACAAATAAAGGTGGGGAAGGGGGGAAGAAAGGGATGAGAGGGGAGAATGACTAACCATGTAAAATCTAATTGTATTTACTTATTTATTTTTGCTGATTCTGGGGCTTGAACTCAGGGTCTGGATGATGTCTCTGAGCTTCTTTGTGCTCAACTAGCATTCTACCACTTGAGCCACAGCACCACTTCCAGCTTTTTCTGAGTATTTATTAGAGATTTATTTATTAGAGATAAGAGTCTCAGACTTTCCTGGCTGGGCTGGCTTCGAACTGCAATCCTCAGATCTTAGCCTCCTGAGTAACTAGGATTATAGGCATAAGCCACCAGTGCCAAGCTTACAACCCAATTTTATATTTGATTTCCTTACTGTAAATGTACCCCAAAATCTTTTTAATGTTACTACAAAATTTTTATGATTATGCTTTTTAAATTCTTGATTAGTTATTTTATAAAAGACTAAATTACATTGCATTAACAATCCCTCAGGTCTTAAAGAAAAAAAAAATCCAGCCGGGCACCAGTGGCTTACACCTGTAATACTCAGGAGGCTGAGATCTGAGGATCACAGTTCAAAGCCAGCCCTGAGCAAGAAAAGTTTGTCAGACTCTTTTCCAATTAATTATCAGAAAAACAGAAGTGGCTCTGTGGCTCAAACTGGTAGAGAACTAGGACTGAGAAAAAATGCTTAGGAAAAGCACCCAGGTTCAAGCCCCATGGCTGACCAAAAAGAAAAAAGAAAATACAGACTGTATTTCCTTTTTCTTCCCTGTATTACTAATCCAATAAATTACTTTAGTTGGCTGCAGTAGCTCATGTTCTCAGCAATTCAGCTTAGTGAAGACTGAGAGGATCAAAGTTCGAGGTCAGGGCTGGGAAGGTGGCTCAGTGGTAGAGCGCTTGCCTTGCATGCATGAGGCCCTGGGTTTGATTCCTCAGCACCACATAAGCAGGAAAAAAAAAAAGCCGAAGTGGCGCTGTGGCCCAAGTAGTAGAGTGCTAGCCTTGAGCTGAAGAGCTGAGGGACAGCACCCAGGTCCAGAGTTCAGGCCCCACGACCGGACCCAAAACAAAACAAAACAAAAGTTCCAGGTTAGCAAAGCAAAAGTTAGTGAGATCCAGTCTCAATCAATAAGCTGGTATGGTGAAGCACACACCTGTGATTCTAGCTACATAGGAAGTGTAAATTAGAGGATTATGATCTAGGATGACCCAGACAAAAACACAAGACACTATTTGAAAATTAACTCAATCAGAAAGGCATAGGGGTATGGCTCAAAAGGTAGAGTACATGCTTATTAGTAAGTGAAAGGCCTAGAGTTCAAATCTCAGCACCACTAAAAATAAAATATAATAATAATAATAATAATAAGCTATTAGGATAGATACAGATACTATTAAAAGGTGGGAACATCAGGATGGCCCCAGAAATTTCATGAAACTCATATGCATGTTTGTATGTGTGATATCATTTGGTAACACACACACACACACACACACACACACACACACACACACACACACACACACACACACACACACACACACACACACGGGGTTGGGTTTTTTTTGGTCAGTTCTGGGTCTTGAACTCTGGACCTGAACGCTGTCCCTCTCAGCGCTTCAGCACATGGCTAGTGGTCTACCTCCTGAGCCAGAGCGTTACTTCCTTCCAGTTTTCTGAGTGGTTTATTGGAGATAAGAGTCTTACAGACTTTTCCTGCCTGGGCTGGCTTTGAACCATGATCCTCACATCTCAGCCTCGGGTATAGCTAGGATTACAGGCTGAGCCACCAGTGCCTGGCTAAGTTTTGGTATTAAATAATAATATTTAACCAAGCATTCTAATCTACATATTCAATGACAGCAAAGCTTGTTAGCTCTACCTTCAAAATGTCAACTGTAGGCTTAGCAGTCCTACCTGATATCACCCCTCTCTTGGGTCTTCTTCTCTTTGTTACTTAATACTCTTCCCTAAGTCCTCCACATTCCAAGCTGTCCCCTTTTTTGGGCCAGTCTGGGTTTGAACTCAGGGCTTAAGGGTTGTCTCTGAGATTCCTCTCAAGGCTAGTGCTCTACCCTTGAGCCACAGTACCACTTCTAGCTTTTTCTGAGCAGTTTAATGGAGATAAAAGTCTCATGGACTTTCCTGCCCAGGCTGACTTCAAACCAGGATCTTCAGGTCTCAACCTCCTAAGAAGCTAAGATTACAGGCGTGAGCCACCTGTGTTGGGCTAAAGCTGTCTTTTGAAGCAATAGTATAGCAGATAGACCTCGAGGTGCTCTTCCTAATTCTAGCCCTCAGGAATTCATGCCATTGTGCAGTTCCTTCCTATGGAGGGTTAATGTCTAATCAGCATCACTTGGCAATAGTGAGCGTATGCATGTACTCATGTGAGTTTGTGACGTGAAAACTCTGGTTTTATCTTGCTGGATGGTCACTCCCTCCGACATTGGGAACCCAGGTGATAAGGAGCTGAGGCATCCTCTAAAAGCTGAGAGCAGACCCTGCCCAAAGAAATACAGAAACAACAACAACAACCCAAATCAAGAAACAACACGCAGATCTCAGGGTTATAACTACAAAGAACAGAGTTCCACCAACAGCCATATGGACAGAGAGATCTTTCCCTAGTGGTAAGATGAGAAGTCAGCCCTGGATGATACTTTCAACCCAGTGGAGCCCTAAATAAGAAACCAGTTAAGGACTGCCTGGATTGCTAACCCACATAAACTGTGAGATAATGTGTGCCAGGTTTTACATTGCTACTTTGTGCTAATACTGTCAATTGCACTGGAATATACAAAATCAGATCAAGTTAGTTCCTACTAAATCCTACACAAGTTTCTTATCCCATGGCATATAAAGCTCCCTAAGTCCTAGGGCCTGGCTATCTCTCTCACCTTATCTTCTATCACCCCACCTCTCACTTCTCTTCTCCAAGCTGATTTATCTTTCCTTTGATATAGCATGTTCTTTTAGATGTACTTGCATAGCTTTCAACACTACATATCAATCAAATGTCACCTCCTCAGGCCACTGTTAGCCAACTCCTGTCCTTTTTTTTTTTTTTTTTTTTTTTGGGTCCGGTCATGGGGCCTGAACTCTGGGCCTGGGCGCTGTCCCTCAGCTCTTCAGCTCAAGGCTAGCGCTCTACCACTTGAGCCACAGCGCCACTTCTGGCTTTTTTCTTATTGCTTATGTGGTGCTGAGGAATCAAACCCAGGGCTTCTGGCATGCAAGGCAAGTGCTCTACCACTGAGCCACCTTCCCAGCCCCACTCCTGCCCATTTGTACAGCTCTGTTAATCTTCACAGCATTTAATGGTGTAATATCAGCTGCTTATTTTCTGTCTCCTCTAGTGGATCCACAAAAGTAAGGGCTATGTGTGTCTTGTTCATTATTGTTTTCTAAGTGCTCAGAATATTACCTGGCACAAAGAAAAAAAAGGTCGGGTATGGTGGTACACAGCTGTAGTCAGTTATTTTGAAGGTAGAGGTATGAGGATTAGGGTTTGAGGCCACTTTGAATAAAGTTAGTGGTAAACCATATCTCAAAAACAAAGTAACAAAATCAAAACAACTGGGGGAATGGCTCAAGTGGCAGAGCACCTGGTTATCATATATAAGGCCCCAAGTCCAGTACCTAGTATCACCAAAAAATAAAAATAAAACCCTCAACCCCCCCCCCCAAAAAACCCCAAATCTTCAAACCAGATGCACAAAGATAAACTAGAATGTTCAATACAACACACACACACACACACACACACACACACACACACACACACACTTATACAAATGTATTGGGTAATAAGCTAAATAGTAATGGTAACATTCCATAATCCCTATAAACTAGAATAAGGTGAAATCTACATGTATTACCACAGGTATTTTGTTTACATGGGAAGAGTATGTTTGATTATGTTTATGTTTAGAAAACTCTACAAATACAGAATATGTGGATAATATTTACAGATGTGTTCATCGCTTCACAGAAAAAGTTCTAAAGGTTGTATACCAAACTATTCACAGGGACTTCCTCTGGTAAAGACAACATGAACGTAGCAGTGAAGGAGGAATTTCACTCTACTATCTTTTTGATATTATCTGACTTTTCTTTACCTTATTAGATATTTTTCAATTAAGTTTTAAAAAAGATAGAAACCTGTCAGTAATTTTATATTCCTATTAGATCTATCTTCTCTTAGTGAATGTACTTCAAGTTCTGTACACATGGAACTAGGTAAGGAGGGGTGAGGTGAACTAGAGGACTTGTTTCCAGGCCTGTGTGAATAATCTCATTAAGCTAGTCGAATTTCTAACAAGGACCCCAGGAGATTGTCAGGCAGTCTAAAATTTGAGACCCAGTATTTGAATAGTAGGATGTGGATTTTCATGTAAATGTTTTTCTACAATGGGTTTTCATTTCTGTGTTAATGTGACTGCTTTAAAAAGTTATCTCTAAATACATAGAAGAAAAAAAAACACAATTGTTACGGGCCTCAACTTTTCCCAATTGCTTTTCATCATATGACCCAAGAGCTGTAACCTTTAAGCTTTTAGGCCAGGGGCTACAAAGAGACTGCCAAATGACTGAACTACGATGCTAACCTAGGACTTTCATAACTTCATTATTTTGCCTTTTCTGAGACATTTAAGTAATTCCATTTAACCAGTAAGAAAACACTTCAAATAGAAAATGTCCCTTCTTTTGATGGCTGGTCACAGGACACTCAAAGGTTACCTGTGTTTTATCACACCCTCTTTCCCACAGCTTCTTTGCTCACAAAGTGGCAAATGGGAATTTTCAAAAATTTCCCATAAATCTCTGTATTTTTATCCCTACACTGAGGCTCATGAGGCACAGGACCTGTGGTTCCTCTCCACTCCATCTCCATCCCTGAGCTACCTTCTTAATGCTTCTTTTGGTCCTGAGGCCCCAGCCTCTGCGCTCAGTTTTGATGATCTCTGCATCTGGGTACAGCCTCTTGGTGAAGCACTGGTTCTGACAGCGATCTCCAGCAGGGCACACCTGTGGGTGGCACTCATACTGCAACATTCTGTTCAGACACTCAGATTCTAGGCCGCAAGGGTTCTCATCAGCAGGCTTGCAGTTACAACGGGGGATCTCCGACAGGTCAGCAACCTGGATCTGAACCTTCCCTATTACTTTGTTAGCCTAGGAAACAAAATTACAGATGACAGCAAAGCAGCAGATAGGTCAATTTGAACACAAAATCAAAATATCCAACCTCCTCTGGCCTCTGCTAATGCCTAGTGACTTGAGAAAAAAAAGCTTTTTACCTCAATTTCCCCAGGATTAAACTAAGAATAGGAAGAGAGAGCTCAGATGACAAAAATATCTAAACCTGATGTGAATTCTCATTTCTCCTTTTACTGGTTGGCAGAAACTTCAAATCTGAAATTGAGAGAAAATAGGCTTGTCTGTGAGTTAAAGACCCATGTTCTCATTTGGTGACAAGATAACCAACCTAATAGGAGCATGAATGGATTTTCACATAGGCTATGGTGCTTTCTGGTAGAGAGGATTTGTCAAAGACCCAGTTCTTAAAGCACCATACCCAGGACTTCCATTGAATCTTTCAGTAAAAGTTCTTGGCCAATTTCACAGAGTTCTGGCTGATGATTAGTGAAAGTTAACAAACAAATGGCCTTTACTGAGAGAAAAATGTGTTTTCTTGTCTATGAAATACCAATGTTTTCATGGGTAAAGACTCACTTTGATGTGTTTGTAAGGAGGAGGTTTTCTTGAGTTTTTCTCAATCTCTAATGCTTCTTTACTTTCTCTTTGTGCTTTCAGTTCCTGGAAACGTTTGGCAGCTTCTTCCAGTGCTGACAAGAAGACAAAAGTAAATAATTACAAAAATAGAGTTAGAACATTAGCTTCTTACCTTCTCAATGCTCTGCATCTGGCATGAGATTACCACTCACACCAGTCTTGGTAATCACAACATAGGATACAACTCACCAAACACTATGTTCTGTGCATGTGGATGTCTCTGAGAAGAGGTCCTATTTCAATGACAGAGACCTCCAATGCCATGACAACAGCAGCTATTGACCTTCTTCCCCAGAAAGCCAAACTCCTAGCAACTCAGTACAAAGGCAGAGTATGGCTTCTTTTGGGAAGTCTTTACTACTCTTCTGTGGCAATCGCTGCATTTGACAGAGATTTCCAGCTCAAACTTAATTTACAGAAATGTTGCTAAAGCAGCCCCTTTCACATACACTGTATATGTTTTAGTTTACTGATGCACAATCACAGTGCTGGTGAACATTCTCTAGTAGCAGAAATGTAATGGGCACATGAGGTTATCAAGAAACCCACAATACTTTCTCAGTTCTGGGTAACTACAAACACGATCCAGCTTACCTTTTTTGAAGGTCTTGTTAATACTAGTCTGTCCCTCAGCAAAGCTTTTGTCTCCTTCAACATAAGGGAACACTCTGCCTTGGTGTACCCAATAGTAGTCATGAGAACCAAAGAAGAACACAGGGAAGTCCCCCAAGTCATGCTTAAGGCCTTGGATGTTCAGTGGCACAGACCTGGGATTGCAGATCTCAGCTGGCCACCATCTGAAAACAAAAGCAGTTTTAAACAAATCTCACCATTCTCTACAGGTTGGCAGGAGAAAGTAAGGGGTTTCATGGTTTGCAATTTTTATTCAGATTCTGAACACAGGCTATTTTGAACAAAAGTTCAAACACAATCCAAAGCATCTATCATTAAAAAACATTAGCCAGGCACTGATGGCTCACACCTGTAATTCTAGCTACTCAGGAGGCTGACATCTGAGAATCACAGTTCGAAGTCAGCTCAAGCAAGACCCCGTGAAACTCTTATCTCCAATAAACCACTCAAAAACCAGAAGTGGAGCTATGGCTCAAAATGGTAGAGCAAAAGATCTCAGGGACAGTGCCCAGACCCTGAGTTCAAGCCCCACAATTGCCAAAAAAATGAAAAAATTTAAAAAATTATTTTGAATTAAGAAAATGGTGAACAAAGGTTAATAAGCAAGAAGGCTCTAAAAAGCTGATTTAGTATCTTTCTTAATATGTTTAATATTTGACATTTATGAACTATGTCATAAAAATAATAAGTCATAAGGTCTAATAACAACAACACTGAACCCACTACCTAATCCAAGAACCAGAATGCTACCAACCTTATTCCAAACCTAGGTAATGTTCTAGAAGTCACTCTCCCCTGTCACCCCCACACTAACATATGTGAACATTTCAAGGAATAAAAGATTATCTTTTGAGGAATTAAGGATTACTTACTTCGAATAATTCTGAGGATAAATGCTTTATATTAGAACAATGTCTCCTATGCAACCCTACATTCAGGGCAAACACTTCTTGGCCTTTGCATCAGTTGGCAATTCAAAGTCTAATGCCTCTTAATATAGGGTAGGGCCAGAATGAAAACAAAGCAGTATCATGCTAAGATACTTGATCACTGCAGTAGTCATTAAATGAAACTATCTGTAAGGAGCTTTTAACAGTTTCTAGTAACTAGACAAGTTAGGAAATAATGGGAAGCCAGGGGTCAGATAATGAGGCTCCAACCCCAATGATCCTCATGTGGGCTTCTGTGGTTTACAAAGTCACCAATGCAAAGAGTAAATACATGAAAACAAATATTTAGCCCCAGGTAGGAAGTCCATGAAACTCTTATCTCCAATAAACCACTAGAAAAACCAAAAGTGGTGCTGTGGCTCAAGCGGTAGAGTACTCGCCTTGAGCTGAAGAGCTGAGAGACAGCGTTCAGGCCCAGAGTTCAAGCCCCACAACCGACGAAAAACAAAACTTTCTTTTTAATTCCTTGAGGTTAAAATGTGTACCTATGATTCTAACATGTGATACCAGACTACCATCCAACTGCTCCTTTCCTTTATGCCTTCACTGCCCATAAATCAAACCTATAAATCTTTGTCAATCTACTTATTGAGAACAAAATTGTTTCATAGTGTGTTATTTTTTAGTAAGGCTAAACATTTTTTTCTGGGATTATTTCCTATTTGCTACTATTTTGCAAACTGATTCTGTTCTTTGCCTTTAAAAAATTTTCTTTTTTTTTTTTTTTTTTTTTTTGCGGGGGGGGTCAGTTGTAGTGCTTGAATTCAGAGCCTGGGTACTTTCCCTGAGCAATTTTTGCTCAAGGCTAGCACTCTTGGAGCCACACACAACTCCACTTCTGGTTTTCTGGTAGTTTTTTGGAGATAAAGAGTCTCACAGACTTCTGTGCAGGCTGGCCTTGAACTATGATCCTCAGATCTCACCTTCCTGAGTAGCTAGGGTTATGGGTGTGAATGAATGTACCTGTCATTTTCCAATGAGTGTGGAGGAGTGAATACTTTTGATATTTGTCTTTTACAACTTTAAGTCTATTTCCACATTATATTAATTGATTTATTTCAATCTGATTTTTTTAAAAAAATTAAGATGTGGAAGTTTATGTTAAAAGAAAAGGGGATGGGTTCCTTTCTCAACTGCTCCTGGATCTCAGCTAAAAACAAACTTTTTATTTGTTTTATACTTCTGGAAATTTACCTAGGGCTTTCCATTCTATGAGGCAAGTGATCTGCACAGTTGGATCCCCAGCCCTTGATTTTTTTCAGACAGGAGGGAGCTCTCACTCTGTACCTTAGGCTGGCCTCAACCCTGTAATACTCTGGCCTTCATCTTGCAAGGGCTAGAACTACAGCAACATAGGAGGCATAGGTAAGAAAATCATGGCTGAAAAATAACTAGGCTCATGCCTATAATCCCAACTACTTAGGAGGCAGAGACTGGAGGATGGTGGTGTAAACCCATCCAGCCCAGGCAAAAACTTAGAGAGACTCCATTTCAAATAATAAGCTAGGTGTGATGGTATGCACCAGTGATCCCAGCTACATGGAAAGCCAAAGGTAGGAGGATGGAAGTTAAGACTAATTAGGTGCAAAAACATAAGACACTATCTGAAAAACAACTAAAGCCAACAAAGGACTGGAGGTTTGATTCCAGTAGGAGAGTGTCTACCTAGCAGGCATAAGCCCTGAGTTCAAACCCCAGTACTACAAAAAAGCACAAAACCAATCAGAACCAAAGGCTCTTCCTGGAATAATTCTCTCTTTAAATTATAAAGCTATGTTTATACACACTTCTTAGGGCTTCTAGAAGTCAGAACAAAATGGGCTAGATTCAGGACCAGTGAGAGCTATTTTGGCCTGGATGTAAACTAAATCTTACTATAAATCAATATAAATCTAATTAAGGCACAAAGAAAATAGCATTTCTACTGACTAATCAAGACCTTTTGTTACAAAATTAAGTAGAATATAGTTCATTAGTATAAAACTTTCAGCTAGGCGGTAGTGGCTCATGCCTATAATCTTAGCTACTGAGGAGGCTGAGATGTGAGGCCTGCAGTTTGAAGCCAGTGTGGGCAGCAAAGTCCATGAGACTCTTAGCTCCAATTAACCACCAGAAAACAGGAAGTGGCGCTGTGGCCCAAAAAGGTAGAGTGCTAGCCTTGAACAAAAGAACTCAGGGACAGCGCCCAAGCCAGGAGTTCAACCAACAACAACAACAACAACAAAACTTTCAGAACTTAAAATAAATGTCTAGCAACTAGTTCCAAGGAAAAAGAAAGTCCAACAACATAAACTTCCCATTGCTGTAAAAACCCAGGATGAAAACCTGTTTCTTTCCTGGCTTAGGAAGAAGACAGGTCTTGGCTGCTCTGCATTCACTATGAATCTGGTCTGAAAAACAAGTACTTCCTCTTTGTCCTTTGAAAACTTGCCTGTAATTTCCCAATTTGACCCAAACAATCTGCTTGTAATGGAGTTTCTTGCCAGCTTTACAGTCATTGCAATTCCAGCAGCCGTCTGGCATATCTATGCTTAGGCATTCTGGGTGGAAGGAAGCCGGGCACGATTCGCAGCAGAGCAATCTTCCACCTTGAAACAAATAGACAGTCTTAATAACTGAGAAAAGAGGAAAGAGAAAAAGAGAAAGGCGAAAGTTACCTTTGAAGTGCATTTGATTTAAGTTGGGGGACAATAACAAAGGGATTAAGTCACATCCATAGAATGGATTAAAATAGAAAATAGAAAACCAAAGAAAATATTTAGCTACTTTTTGGGATTTTTTTTAGGATGTCAGTGGCTAGAAATAGAGCTTTGAGTAGCACCAAAAGCATTATTGTACTTTTTACTCCTCTAAAATATGGACTATTGAAGTACCAGTTTAGCAAGCAGCTAAAACTCTTAAAATTATCAGTAGATGCGTAACATTTTTAGATCGAGTAGATATGAGGGTAAGTTAAAAAAATGAACAATTTTCTTCAGTGATAAGAAATGGACATCTTTATATTTTAATCCAGTGCCAAAATTAACTAAATCCCTTTATAATAAAATTAGAAAGGCCCCTTAACAAGAATGGAAATAGGCAGTAGGCTCAGCAGTATTTTTTTTTTCCATAAGAGGATATAAAAAAGAACATTGAGAACACAGATTCTCTAATTGGTGATTGAGTATCATTATGATTTCAGTGATGACAGAAAGTCAAACGCTATATAGCAGTGGTTTGAAACTTTTTCATTATCAAGGATCCTTTTGCACAGACCCATATTTGCAAATATTGTATCACTTCAACAATTGTGCACTTCAATAATAACAATTTCTATTTTATTTTTTCTCCTATTTTAATAACTACAGAAATGCATATGCCAAAGACCCAGTCCTAATAATCAAACATCACATTAAGCTCTTCAAATTATAGCCAATTATAAAGAAATTCACGTTGCCTTATTTTGTACAAATGTATTATTCTGTTAGATAATAATAGTTCAGATATTATGTTTATATGTCTTCTCAGACTTAATCTTGAGAACCACTGCTTTATAGCGTGAAACTAAGTGATTACCAGTGTAGAATGAAGTTCCATATTTAGGACATCCCTCTAAGTATCCTTTCAAAACTCTCTCCTTTGAAATACACAAAATGATTTCTGGATTGATACCAAAACAAGTATGGCAGAAGTAGAATTTTTAATGCAAAAAAATTGTTTTTTGTCAGGATTAAGCATTTCTAGTATTTCAACAAGTGACAAAAAAGGGATTAACTTCTGATGATGAATATAAGACATTTACTGCAAAAACAAATCCATATTTCCTTTGGAAAATTACCTCTATAACCGCTGAATATACTGAAATTTAAGGTTTCATGAGCAAAAGGTTAAGAACCTTTATGAGACTTGATCAAATGACATGCTCCAACCTTTTGATGGTTTACCATCTATTTTCCAAAAAAAATTTTGTCTTCCTGAAGACTTTCAAGCTTCCAACTGATTAACATGAAAACAAAAATCTATATGCAGTCAGTGATGAATTAAATTTCTGTATTTCCTCTGCTCAAAAGCTTTTCCTTCAATCATCAGGGCTCCCCCACACACCCCCCCTCTTTGACTGAAGATCTCAATATAGACTGATTGGCTGAATTCTCCAGCCCAGAGATTACCTGCCTGAATGCTTCTGAGGAGGATAGAGAATATTCTGTAAATTTAAAGCAAAATGAATGATTCATGGGTCTTGCAAACAGTTTTAGAGATTATCATTATCAGTACTGACATAGAACTCAGGCCAGTCATTTTTAATGATTATTATAAAGTCCTAAATATTGAGTCCTATTTCAGAGGAAATACAGAGCCAGAATCAACAGTGAAAATCATCATGATAAAGATGTTAAAAACACACAGGAAAATAGAAAAAAAATAAAAATACAAATAATCTACCTTGGTGCTATGCAAGAAAACAGCTTTAGGATGCAAGAGAAGTAATATATGGTTCAAGCTAAGCAGAGGGCTCAAAATAATCTCAATTCATGGCAAGGTTAAGACTGAGGGCTGAAAACAAAGCAACAACTGAATTAAACTAATTTTATAAAGATGCCAGCAGGAAAATAAAGCATTTCCTAAAATGCCTCCAGTAAACTAACTTTACTGAATTATGAAGTCAGACCTATGCCCATCTTTGTTTTGGAAGGCAGTATCACCAGTAAGGTTATACAATCTGACCTCATGGAAAACAAACAAAATAAATACCCTTTCCAATACATACTGAGTCCTAATCAACTTGTTTAGTTATACTTTCTTTTAGTCATGAGTGGCTATCTGACAAAGAGCAAAGATATGACCAACAGGCAGCACAATGAATGAAGAAAGAAAGGAAAGAAAGAAAGAAAGAGAGAGAGAGAGAGAGAGAGAGAAGGAAGGAAAGGAAAGGAAAGGAAAGGAAAGGAAAGGAAAGGAAAGGAAAGGGAAAGGGAAAGGGAAAGAGAAAGAGAAAGAAAGAGAAAGAGAAAAAGAAAGAGAAAGAGAAAGAGAGCCGGGCGCCGGTAGCTCACGCCTGTAATCCTAGCTACTCAGGAGGCTGAGATCTGAGGATTTCAGTTCAAAGCCAGCCCATGCAGGAAAGTCCGAGACTGTTATCTCCAATAAACCACTAGAAAACCGGAAGTGGCACTGTGGCTCAAGTGGTAGAGCGCTTGCCTTGAGCTGAAAGAGTGAAGGGATAGCGCCCAGGCCCAGAGTTCAAGCCCCATGACCAACCAAAAAAAAGAGAGAGAGAAGCGAAGAGAGAGAAAGAGAGGGAGGGAGAGGGGAGGGAGGGAGAGAGAGAGGGAGGAAGGAGGGATGGAAAAGGAAAGAAAGAGGGGAAGAGGGGAGGAGGGAAGGAGGGAGGGAGAGGTAAACAGAAAGGAAGGAAGGGGACTCAGGGTATGGATGGATATGGGTTCTATAGATAAGAAGGAAGAAGCCTGGCGCTGGTGGCTCATACCTATAATCCTAGCTACTCAGGAGGCTGAAATCTGAGGATCACGGTTCAAAGCCAGCCCGGGCAGGAAAGTCCATGAGACTCTTATCTCCAATAAACCACCAGAAAACCGGAAGTGGTGCTGTGGCTCAAGTGGTAGAGTGCTAGACTTGAGCTGAAGGACAGCACCCAGGCCCAGAGTTTAGCCCCACGGCCGACAAAAAAAAAAAAAAAAAAAGAAAGAAAAGAAAAAGAGAGAAAAAGAGAAAAAAGGAAAGGAAGGAAGAAATAAAGAAAGAAGGAAAGAAAGCACATTTCATGTATACCTAGTATACCATACATGATACATATCAGGCATGCATGAATTTTTCTTTATAGATTCCATATCTGGCCTCCAGATCCAAATGGGAAACGTATATAAGAAAATCCCTTTACCTTCCAAGCTCACCCTTTTTTTTCTCTGGGATAGTAACTCCCCAAATAATACATTATTGTTAAATCAGTTTTTCTCTTGATTACCAGTACGCTATGGGATACTAAACACAGATGTCTTCTTCTATGGATGAAATCCACTGGAGGAATATAAATATGCATTCAGCTCTTGATTTCCTATGGATTATCTATCAGCAATTCAGCTGGGCTGCCTTCTAACATCCAGTATTTGAGGAACCTTCTATGCCCACTTTCCCACCAATGTCTTGTAAGGAAATAGCAGCAATTTTTATAGCATTTTAACAAATATTTAAGAAACAAAATGTTAGAATGCATTCTAAAATAAAACTTTTAAGTATGTGTATCTTGATTTCCTTCTCTTAAAAACCTATCTTATTATTCAGCTGACAGTAACACATCATACTTCTATTCTAACATAAACGCTAGTTCTACATCAGGCAGAAGGGAAAGAGCCTTTAAAACATTCTTATATGTTGGAAAAAAAAATCTTACTCTTGCTACTTTAATAACCTACATATTTGGAATGTGTGAAAAGTAACTCAAGGAGAATGGAAAATGTGATAACAGAATTATTTTAAGCCCTTTTTAATAATTTTGCAGCCGTATGAAGACACAGTCACAACCACCAAGGCAGAATTTACCAAAAGCAACAGATGGTGCTTGACAGGCATACATTTCCCCCCTTCATTTAAAGAGAAAAAAATAGGAAATGCAAAAATAAAACGAGATAAACTATTTTGATTATTACCTTTCTCACATTTCTTTTTGGAAGCTGACGAAGAAGGAATCATAGGTAATTTCATCAACTCAGCACGATTTGATTCGTTCAGTAGGTAGTGGGACTTATAGGCATAGGAACTGAACATGGGGTCTGAATGGTCCTGAACTATCAGCCCTATACGAAACAAACAGAAAGAGATGAGCTGCAATGAAACTACCCATGATTCCATGAGGTAAGAAATAAACCAACACCTATTATGAAGCTGGGCTTGAAAGTTGGGTGTGGAGGGAGGACATGAACAAAAAAGAAAGACCTAACAGAAAAGCTTGCTACAGTTACTGAAAGTAGTATGAGTTATCAAATGCCTTATAACTATATAGAAACCTCTACACTTTCTAGAAGAAAACCCTGAATCATTTGAAAACATACACAACATTTGATATCATACCAAAACTCTGAAAGATTACTGAAAACTCAAGAAGGAAAACAAATCTATGTTCCTTAACATTTGGAAGTACTATGATGACCATCCAAAGAACAAAACAAGGTATTACTTTGCTAGCTAGAAGAGCAATCATGAAACTCAGACCTATTTCAAAATATCCAATAGGACTCAAAGACAGAACTGAGTCTCCTATCTCTTCCACTCATATCTTGAGAAACACTCAAGTAAATTCTAGCATTCTCTGTCAAATAATGAAACTTTATCAATACAATATACGATTTTAGCTGGGCACTGGTGACTTACACCTAAAACCCTAGCTACTTAGAAGGCTGAGATCTGTGGATCGAGGTTCAAAGCCAGTTGGGGCAGGTAAGTTCATAAAACTATCTCCAACAAACCACCGAAAAGCTGGGAAATGAAGCTGTGGTTCAAATGGAGTAATACTTGCCTTGAACAAAAAAGCTCAAGGACAGTGTCCAGGTCCTAAGTTCAAGCCCCAGGACAGTAAGGAAAAAAAAAAAAGAAAGTGGTTGTGACAATGCAAGGGTTTATTGAAGCAGGATCTACCATCTAGCTTCCTATCTGGAGGAAAACACACAATCTACTACAATCACCCATGATTCTTCTTTTTGCCTCTCTTCTTCCCGAGTTAGGTTTCTAATTCAACTGCAAGCCACTCCTAAATCCAGGCAACTATGAGACCAGAGAATATTTCTCTATCTTGGTTACTAGTTACTGTATTGAAATCTATAACTTTACAACACAAATCACAACAGCAATTTCATTTAGGGGTCATGTTGAGAGGAGGAAGGATATCATTTACTTTTTCCTGTGGGTTTTACCTTTTAGATACTGCCATCTACTGAGATGGAATCAAGAAATGCTTCTGAACCAGATGATAGGAAAGGAACCTGACAGTGCTAATTATATAAGAATCTTCTAAGAAGAGTTATGCAATGTCCAAACAAATTCCACACATTTAATAGGAGACAGTGTAGTTTGTATTTAAAAAGTAGGCCTCGGGCTAGGTTATAGTGGATTGTGTCTGTAACCCTAGCTACTCAAGAGGCTGAGATCTGAGGATCAAGGTTCAAAGCCAGGCCAGGCAGGAAAGCCTGTGAGACTCCAACCAATTACCAACAAGCTGTAAGTGAAGTTGTAGCTTGGGGCATAAAAAGCTAAGGGACAACCCAAGCTACGTTCAAGTCCCAGTACATACATACACCAGGCTGAGTTCAAGTCCCAGTACATACATACACATGTGTACACACACACACACACACACAAGCAAAATAACAAGACTTTATATTATCAAAATTTTATTTCACAAGTATTTTTATACAAGCAGTACTACATGCTTGTAGTCATGGCACTCGAGAGGCTGAGGTAGAAAGGTCAATGGAGCCCATGAGTTCACGATGATTTAGGCAACATAGCAAGACTTCATCTTTTAATTAAAAATTGTAAAAAATATTTTACAATACTATTAAAGCAAAAACAAAAAAATGTTTTCATCTTTAGAACAGTTTAAATAAAATATAACAGGCCTAACAGGCCTTAAGAGTCCTCTCAAATATTTCACACAAAGATAAGTATACAAAACTTGGCACTTGCATTAAAAACAACAGAAATAGTACTTGAGGATACTAGTTTATTTCCAAATACTTACTAAATTTTTTTTGAAAAAAGTTTCATTGTAATACAACCAAGATAAATCTGGATCCCATGTATCATAAAGAAGCTCTGCTTGCTAGCATGCATATGGCCTTGAGTTTGAGTTTGATCCCAGAACCATTACCCCCTACCCCCTGCAAAAACAATAACGAAAGAAAGAAAGAAAGAAAGAAAGAAAGAAAGAAAGAAAGAAAGAAAGAAAGAAAGAAAGAAAGAAAGAAAGAAAGAAAGAAAGGAAGGAGACAGAAAAAAGGCTCTATTTATATGTACAAGAAACTCAAGCTTGCGGACCCTCCCCAGGGCCATAGTGTTTTCAGCTGATCAGTCTCTTGGCATACTTAAGTATCATAGCTAGCAAGTAAAAGTCTTTGTTGCTGACTCTTAAGTAAATCACCTTAGCTTTGTCTTATCAAGCCCTCTGAATGCTAGACCCAAAACATCATAAAATGCAACATAAACAATGGAAAAATAACTGTGCTAGCTTTGTCTTCCAAGTAAAACTTAGTAAGATGAAAGCTCTAGATTAAAGAGAGGACATGAGAAAGATCTACTTCAAAAATACTTGCAGATTATTAATCCTTTCAATTATAGAAATTTAAATAGAGGGCTGGGAAGATGGCTCAGTGGTAGAGCACTTGCCTTGCATGCCTGAGGCCCTGGGTTCGATTCCTCAGCACCACATAAGCAAAAAGAAAAAAGCCGAAAGTGGCACTGTGTCTCAAGTGGTAGAGCGCTAGCCTTGAGCTGAAGAGCTGAGGGACAGCGCCCAGGCCCAGAGTTCAGGCCCCACGACCGGACCTCCCCCCCCCCCCCAAAAAAAAAAAAAAAGGAAATATTAAATAGAAAAACCAAGAACTTATCTGCAATTCTATGTTTGTTTTATTTTTAATATATTGATGGTGCTGGGGACTGAACCCAGAGCCTTGCATATGCTTGATAGGCAAGCACCCTATCACTGAGCTATTTTCTTAGCGCTCTATTTTTAAAGAAAATTCTAGGGGCTGGGAAGGTGGCTCAGTGGTAGAGCGCTTGCCTTGCATGCATGAGGCCCTGGGTTTGATTCCTCAGCACCACATAAGCAAAAAGAAAAAAGCCGGAAGTGGCACTGTGGCTCAAGTGGTAGAGCACTAGCCTTGAGCTGAAGAGCTGAGGGACAGCGCCCAGGCCCAGAGTTCAGGCCCCACGACCGGACCCCTCCTCCCCCCCAAAAAAAGAAAAAGAAAATTCTAGCTTAGCTTTTGGGAAAAAAAATAACAATCTGAATGTCTGTACCTGGTGGAACAAGCACCTGAAACTTAGATAGGAGGATCCTGAGTTTCAGGCCACACAGCAAGACCCTGTCTCTAAGTGAATAAGTAAATAAAAGGGACTTTTGGTAATGTGCACCTCTCCAGGAGTTTAACAGAACAGAATTTGGCATTGGGTGATAGGCTGTACAGAATGGCCTGAGTTCTCTCAATGCTGAGACTCATTCTAAGTGGAAATATGCCAATGATCTGACATGGAAATAAAGAGGGTTGACACTTACCTCTGGCACAAACAAAACAAAAGCCTACATTTATAGCAGCAGTAGTATGATTGCCCCGTTTGGAATGGTTACTACAGATGAGAATGTAGGAGGTCACAGATACACTTCCAGCAGCAATGCAAGCATCTCCACAGTGATAGGCGACTGGACATCGCAAGCATCTCATCATGCGTCCTGTGTAAAGACAAGTCAAGTAGGGTTGTACTGAGCTGGACAGGAGTCTTTTGAAGTTGGGCTTTCTTGAGTTCTCATGTGACATTAATTATAGTAACTATAAAATACTTTTTCTTCACCAGGCTGTTTCTATCATTTCTATGCATATGATCCTAAATAAAAGCCTAGTAACCATTTAGAGATTGTTCAAAGAAAAAAACAATCTGTTCCAATGCTGGAGAGATCCTGATAATCCAAAATGGTGCCTGTTTAAGGGCTTTTCAAGTGTAGTTTTGAACATATCAAATTTTCTTTTTTAATAGTATTTTTGGTACAGGGGATTAAACCGAGAACATTGCACTTGTTAAGCAAGTGCTTTTGCCACTGCACTAAACCCTAGCCCTGGAATTTTCTTCTCATGGATTTGCATGGAATTTCTTCTCATAGATTTATAGTTAAGCCTTTAACCACAAATTAGAGAGAATGCCTGATGTTGTCTGTATTGTGTTTAATGCATTTTTTTGACACTGAACTTCAAACAAGAAATCTTTGTCCCCTCCTGTAATTTATGTTACCTTTGCTTGCTTTGTGGATGTCTTTCTCCATAGAGCAGGCAGAGCAGCAATGTTGAGGACAGCGGAATCCTTTAGACTCAAAGATGGCAGTAGGAAATTTGCGAACACAGGCTTCGTGATAAAATTTCCCACAAGTTCCAACAGAACAACGCTTCACATCTTTACCAGATACTTTGCATGAAAAACATGGGTGTTCCCCTGAAAGATTGGTGAGGACCATAGTTAAATAAGATCTGATTAAAACATTCAGTTTACTTATTTATTTGGGGTGTAAGGAATGGAACCCAGGGCCTTGCATATGCAAGGCAAGTCCTCTACCACTGAGGTACAGCCACAGCCCTGGGTGTTTCTTGAGACAAGATTCCACTAGTTTGGAATGGCATGAAACTTACTAGGTAGCCCAGGTTTGCCTTGAATTCATGACCCTACTGTTCTCTGACTGATTGGATTATAGGCATATGTTATCATGCTTGGGTACATATTCCTTTCAGAGTTGTCCTCCAAAAAAGAAGCTCTACAATTACATTTAACACATTTTTTTTCCTTGGGTCAGGTCGTGGGGCCTGAACTCTGGGCCCGGGCGCTGTCCCTCAGCTCTTCAGCTCAAGGCCAGCACTCTACCACTTGAACCACAGCGCCACTTCCGGCTTTTCTTCCCCCTGCTTATGTGGTGCTGAGGAATCGAACCCAGGGCCTCAAGCATGCAAGGCAAGTGCTCTAACACTGAGCCACCTTCCCAGCCCCTACATGTAACACATTTGAGTGTGTTGACACATGCCTATAATCACACTTGTTTGTAAGACAGAGATGGAAGGACAGCAATTTGAGGCCAGCCAGAGCAAAGAAAAAGTCAATAAGACCTTTATCTCAGAACATAAATTGGACATGGTGGCACATGCCTATCACTCCAGTCATGCAGGATATGGACACAGGTCCAAGGCTGGCTCCATGCAAAAATGTGACACCCTATCTGGATAAAATAAAAATAAAAAGGGACCGGGGCATAGTTCAACTGAGAGAATACTTGCCTAGAAAGTACAAGGCCCTGAGTTAAAATCCTAGTATAGATAAGCATTAAAGAGGCTGCATTATTTGAGAAAATTAATAAATACCTGTGATATGAATAAAGAAAACTTATTAATATTAATGATATGAAAAATGAGACATCACTATAAATTGCACAAACATAAAGATACTAAAAGTGCATCAAAGCCAGGTGCTATGCCTATAATTCTAGCTACTTAAGAGGCTGATATCTGAGGATCATGGTTCAAAGCCAGCCCAGGCAGGAAAGTCTGTGAGGCTCTCTATCTCTAATTAGTCACCAAAAAGCTAGAAGTAGAACAGAGCTGTGGTACAAGTGGTGCGATACTAGTCGAGCAACAAGCTCAGAGACAGTTTCTAGGCCCTGCGTTCAAGCCTCAGGACCAGCACACACAGACACACAGACAAAAATATATCAATATATCTCACTAATAAATTTAAATTCTTAGATGAATGAACAAATTCCTAGAAAAACAGATCTCACCAATACTGGTGCTAAAATATTAAACTGTCAGAAGAAATTGAAACTATAATTGAACGTATTCCAACAAAGAAAATTGTATGCCCCCATGGCTCCAATGGTCATTGTGCCAAACATTTAAAGGGGGGAAAATGATGGCAATTATAACAGAAACGAGGTAAAATGAAAAACACACAAAAAAGAAACAAGTACAAGAAAGCAGATGTGGGAAACATGAACCAAAAATGGCTAAGAAAAAAGATGACTGAGGATTATATTTTGTCCTCTAGAGTTCACATATGTAGAAAATACACACCACCTATGTAAGTAAAGCTAACTGAGTAAGATTTCACAAGCAGTCAGAGAAATGCTAATGGAAACCGATTTAAAACACAAAGAATAGTTGGATAATACCTGTTGTTGATAAGAGCATAGGTAAGGTAGTCTCTTACACAATTGGTAGGAATTAATGTTGGAAAGAGCTATCATCCTAGGCGACAACTAGGCAATATTGTTCTCAATAAAAGCACTATCAGAAAGTGGAGCTGTGGCTCAAAGGGTAGAGCGCTAGTCTTGCTCATGGACAGCACCCAGGCCCTGAGTTCAAGCCCCACAATGGACATACATACATACATACGTACACACATACATGCATGCATGCATGCACAATCACATCCTCTAGCCTACATGTTCTAGTTCTTGGTGAAGACATTTACATACATGAATAAACGATTACTGCAGCACTGTCTGTAACTGCAAAAAGCTGAAAGCACCTCATATTTCTTCCATAGGGGAAGAGATAAATAAACCATGATGTGTGCATATTATGAAATACTGTCCAATAAATAAGATGCACTTCTATTTGACATAAAGAGACTCTTACAGGACAAGGGTATGACACATTTTTTGTTAAGCATATGTAAAAATGTTATACAGACAGAAAGGTTTACAGTACTACCCAAGAAACTGATAACAATAGCTAACTCTGGAGATAGCCAGAAATACATTTATAGAGAGGGGTCTAGGATTTTAAGAGTGGTGATCAAGGCTTGGGCTGCAGCTCAGTGACAGAACACATGCCTATTATTAGAATTTACCAGGCCATGGAGACCAATTCTCAGCACCAAAAAAAGAAAGGGAAAAAAACAAGAGTGATAATCATTTAGAGACATGAGTTAGAAAAGTTAATTATGATATGTTCATAATAAAGTTTATATAATTAGAAATAAAATTAAAATACTATCAATAAGAATACTATATAACATAAATGGACAAGATTCAAAAAAAGCAAATAAAATACAGAAAAATGCTCAGCTGGAAAGAAAGAACTACAAATTATGACAACTAGTCCTACATTTAATGGGTATTTTGATATCAGCCCTTGAAAAGTGTTTAAATCTGTTGATTTCTTTTCAATTATCCCTATAAAAATCAGAAGGGAAATATAAGAAACAATATTGGTTTTTGCTTTACAAAACAGTAAGTTGAATTACAAGATTATTCCTTGACTTTTCAAATTGCCTAATTTTCAGAAATTGGCTGAATTATAATTTTTTTAAATGAGTAGTTACCTTTACCATGAAAAAATAAAATGAGTAGTTACAACTGTGATGTCTGCATATTTTTGTTGCCTTTATTCTAGAAATAAAACACAATAGGACCCAGCCAGGAATCTACCCTGAGCAACAGGAACCAGGATACAAGGACACATGCACCTCCATGTTCATTGCAGCACTGTTCACAATAGCCAAGAAAATACGGAAACAACCCAGATGTCCCACTACAGATGAGTGGATCGAAAAATTGTAGTACTATACAATGGAATATTATGCAGCCATTAGAATGGACAAAATAATGGCATTTGCAGGGAAATGAATGGAACTAGAGCAAATCATTTTGAGCGAAGTAAGCCAAGAGCAAAGAGACAAATGCCACATGGTCTCCCTAATATGTGGATGCTAAAGCCAAAAATGCAAGGAGATATGACAAAGTAAACAGGACTCGAGAAACAAAGGACTTCCACTCATTTTGTCTTATTATTGCTAAATGACTCCATGTTCTTAACCACATATATGGTATAAGTATGCATAAATCTGAGGGAAGCTAGGAGGAAGACACAGAATCAGAGGGAAATGGGAAAACATACAACAGAGTGGCCTATTGCACTGGACAGAGATGAAAATGAACTAAGTAACTCAAAGGCAGCAATGGGAGGGAAGGAATGAGAGGAAAAGAGGGAAGATCTTACACTAAGCAAAAGGAAAGAAATGTAAATCTCACCTGATGTGCAAAAAATAGATGTATTGTCAAAGCTCATAGAATTCACAAACTTTATAGATCATGATAATGACAACTTGCCTTATGAAGGCTAATGCGTTGTGACTTTAACTAAGTATCACTATGCCACAATACTGTGAAATTTGTGAAATTTATATAATTACCTAATCTCAATAAAAAATTAAAAATTAAAAAAACACAATAGGGTTTTCCTTATTATTTTCCTATAGCAAACTTGTAGTTCTGAGTTACATCACAGCATGTATATAGCTGTGAAAAGTATTTTTTAAAATATTTTATTGTAAAGATACTGTACAGAGGGGTTACAGTTACATGAGTAAGGTAGTGAGTTCTTTTCCTATCAAGCATTGTTACCCCTCTTTGTTTTTCCCCTACTATCCCTTCCCTCACCATCTCCCCAATTCCTCCTTCCCCAACAAGTGGTAAAGTTCATTTTCAATGTAGTGTATTGTATTTCTTGTTACAATGGGTCGACCTGTATCCTTGTTTCAGCATTTTGTTATTTCCCTTCCCTTCCCCAAATTGGAAAAATGTATATACAAGATGCAGGGCACCAGAATCAAATACAGTGACAATAGGGGGAAGACAATGGGGGAAGAACATACAAAAGAAACAAAAAAATCACATAGTACATTAAAAACAACAGCAACAGAGACAAAAGCCTCTTGTATCCCTATCTTGGGGTTCATTTCACTTAGCATCATCTTATATGGCCATATGTACATAGCTTCTGTCCTTTTCTGATTGTCTGGTAAGATTATCCTAGATGTATACTAGTTATTGCAAATAAGAGAAATAATGGGACCTATGTTTCTTTGGATCTGGCTTCTCTTAATATAATTTTTTCCAAGTCTTTCCATTTCCTAACAAATGGGGCAAGTTACTATTTTTTTTTAATAACTTCTGGAGCTAGGATATGATTTGGTAGTAGAACATTACATAGTGTATGGAAGGCCTAGGGTTTTACCCTAGGGGGTAAAAAAAGCCCTGAGGGAAAAAAGTCATTTTTAGATGTTAATAAAATTAAAATATACATTTTAAAGATAAATTTAACTAAAAAATGCATAAACTACTCCATATAAGAGTGGTCTTCATGTGCATGATCATAATAAGCCTATTAAGTTCTAACTGGTGCAAGTGATAGACTGATTGTTGAATTGTCCAATTCCTTTGACTTACGTCAGACCTCTAGCTTGTGAAAGGTAAAAGTATCCTCCCTTCCCATAATGAATTAGGGTTTTTTTTTCCTTTTTTTTTTTGTTGGTTGTGGGGCTTGAACTCAGGGCCTGCACATTGTCCTTGAGCTTTTTTGCTCAAAACTAGCGCTCTACCACTATGAGCCACAGTGCCACATCTGTTTTTTTAGTGGTTAATTGTAGATGTAAGTCTCACGGATTTTCCTTTCAGGCTGGCTTTGAATTGTGATCCTCAGATTTCAGCCTCCTGAGTAGCTAGGATTACAGGTGTGAGCCACTGGTACCTGGCTTGTAATCTCAGTCCTTCTGTTCAAAGTAGTAAAAGGAAGTGATTCTTTTCCAGAAAACATATTTGTCTTAAATAACAGAAAGTGAGAGTCTAATTAGCAGGAAGAAAAAACAGTAAGATCATGGGTTTGAGGCCAGAATGGGCTATGTAGCAAGTTACAGGTGAGGCTAGACTACACAGGAAGACCCTGTCTCAAAAAAACAAAACTGGTTGCTATGACTCAGGCCTCTAATCAAAGCAACTCAAGAGTCTTGAGATTTGAGATTCACAGCTAGGTAGAAAAATCCAAGAGATTCCTATTCATAATTAACCAGCAAAAAGTCAGAAAAGGTGTAGCTTAACTGGTAGAGCACCCTCTGTGAGCAAAAAAGTCAAGCAAGAGCACAAGAGTTCAACCCCCAGTGCCATCATAAAAGAAAGGAAGTGTGGGGGCTGGGAAGGTGGTTCAGTGGTAAAGCGCTTGCCTTGCATGCTTGAGGCCCTGGGTTCGATTCCTCAGCACCCATAAACAAACAAACAAAAAAATTGGAAGTGGCGCTGTGGCTCAAGCGGTAGAGCGCTAGCCTTGAGCTGAAGAGCTGAGGGGCAGCACCCCAGCTCAGAGTTCAGGCCCACGACCAGACTCAAAATAAAAAAAAAAAGAAAAGAAAAGAAAGAAAGGAAGTATGTCTGACTTCATTCTTTTGCACATATACTCATTTTTCTAGGCTCATTTGTTAAAATTGTCCTTTCCCCAACTAATGGTCTTTACACGTTGTCAAAAATCATTTGACCAGAACTAGAAATGTGGCTCAATTGTAGACCTCTTGCCTAACAAGTATGAGGCCCTGGGTTCCAAATTCAGCACCACCACCACCAAAAAAAATCCCCCCCAAACAAAAACCCTAAAACAACAATCATTTAAGTTGGGTGCCAGTGGCTCATGCCTGTACTCCTAGATACCAAGGAAGCTGAGATTTGAGGATTGCAATTTAAAGCCAGGCCAGGCATCAAAGTCCCTGTGAGGCTCTTATCCCTAATTAATCACTCAAAAACCTGAAGTGTAGCTGTAGCTCAATGTGGTAGAGTGTTAGCCTTGATCACAAAAGCTCAACGACAGCACCTAGGCCCTGAGTTCATGCACCAAAACCTCCCCTCTCCCACACACATATACAATCATCTGAACATATATGCATGGGTTTACTTCTAGGTTTTCTACTCTATTCCATTAGTATATGTCTATTATCTCCATACCAGTATCATTGTTTTGATTTTTTTTTCTTTGTCAGTCATGGGGTTTGAACTCTGGGCTTGGGTGCTGTCCCTGAACTTTTCAACTCAAGGCAAGCACTCTACTACTTGAGCCACAGTGCCACTTCCAGTTTTCTGGTGGAGATAAGAACCTCACAGACTTTCCTGCCTGGGCTGGCTTTGAACTGCGATCCTCAGATCTTAGCCTCCTGAGTAGCTAGGATTACAGATGTGAGCTACCGGTGCCCAGCTGATTTGGTTTTTAAATCAGGAAATATAAGTCCTCCAACCTGATACTATTTGTTTATGAATTTTCCTCTTAAATTTCCAATAGGTATGTGCCAAATGAGACTCTACTCCACCTTTGTTGTCAGAATTCTACTGTCTTCTAGAGCTCAGCCCTATGAGTGTTTTAAGACTGAAAATACATATGGCCCTTCCAATCCAAACCAGGATTGCGTATTTAAACTCCAGTGGTTTATGTGGGGTTTTTTGGTCAGTGGTGGGGCTTGAACTCAGGGACTAGGCGCTGTCCCTGAGCCTCTTTGTGCTCAAGGCTAGGGCTCTCTACTATGTGAGGCATAGCACCACTTCCATATTTAAACTCTTAAAGTGGCCATGCAGGTTACAAAGTACTAGGGCTTTAGGAAAAGGGATTATTGGGAAATGTGGGCAACCAAGAGGGCCTGCCTATCATAAATATTCAAAAATGAAGTTATTTTTCAACTTGTGTTTTTTTTGTTTTGCTTTTGTATTTTTTTGGGGGGGAGGGGGATTCCGGTCTTGGGGCCTGAACTCTGGGCCTGGGCGCTGTCCCTCAGCTCTTCAGCTCAAGGCTAGCGCTCTACCACTTGAGCCACAGCACCACTTCCGGCTTTTTTCTTTTTTGCTTATGTGATGAATCAAATCCAGGGCCTCATGCATGCAAGGCAAACACTCTACCACTGAGCCACCTTCCCAGCCCTGCTTTTGTATTTTTGAGATAGGATCTCTATTCATGTGTAACCCACACTGGCTTCAAACTTAAGATCCTCCTGCCTCAGCCTCCTGAGTATTGAGATTAGAGTTGTATATCATCATGTCTCCCTTTATACATGCCTTAATTTTACAGATCTCTAACATAACAGAGTCTTAGTTCTTGCTAGGTACTGGTGGTTCACACCACTATCACTAGCTATTCAGGAAGCTGAGATTTGAGGATCATGGTTCCAAGCCAACCTGAGCAGGAAAGTCCATGAGATTCTTATCTCCAATTAATTACCAAAAACATTAAAATAATATAAAGCTTAAGTGGTAAAGTACTAACATTGAACAAAAAAGCTCAGGGACAGTGCCCAGTACCGAGTTCAAGCTCCAGGACTGGCAAAAATATATATATGGAAGACCAACAAAACAAAGAAAACAATGTACAACTATCTTTCCGAGAGGCTGCTAGGTGGCAAATTGGTCATAGTTTTATATCTAAATGTGATGATGAACAAAGCATTTGTGATAGGGAAATATACACTCTACATATGCTAAACAGCATTTATAGTATAATTTATAGTGTTATTAGTATGTGGTAGGATATATGGCTATGAAATGGAACATCAGCTACTTGGAGTCTGCCTAGGCTCAAATTCCACCTTCATTATATAGTACCTTTTGAAACTGGGCAGTGTACTAAATTCTCTATTCATTTTCCCTCTTCTACAAAATAGAAAAATAATGGTATGTACCTCATAATGTCCTTATGTTAATATCACAGGCTAACACAGTATTACCAGCACCTGGTATTTAGCAAGTGTTCAATAAAATTACCAAAGAATTTTTGGGGTATACATTTAAATGATAAGATAAAAAATAAATGTGAGAATCCAAATAAAGAGGGAAAAAAATGTCCAAGAAGGTCAACATATCATATATACTTGATATCCACTTAACTCTTAAAACCTCCTTCAAAAAAATCAAAATCCGGGCTGAGAAGGTGGCTCAGTGGTAGAGCGCTTGCCTTGCATGCATGAGGCCCTGGGTTCGATTCCTCAGTACCACATATGCAGGGAAAAAAAGCCAGAAGTGGCACTGTGGCTCAAGTGGTAGAGTGCTAGCCTTGAGGTGAAGAGCTGAGGGACAGGGCCCAGGCCCAGAGTTCAGGCCCATGACTAGACCCCCCCCCCCCCCAAAAAAAGAAAAATCAAAATCCAATGTATACACACACACGCACACATACAAAACTCATGTGCACACATACATAGCTCATAAAAACAGCACTACATGTTGTCAATCAGGTTTTTACTTGCTATGCTGTTTCAGACTGATCAACAATTACTGCTTTCCCTGAGTTTAACCAGGGTTACATAGAAAAGAAACAAATGTTTCTCTTTGTGTATAATTGATCTTCTGACAGATGGTAGTATCCTAGCAGAATAAGAAAGAAATGGTGAATCCAAGTTTAAAATAAAATTTCCAGTAGCTCTATCTTTCCACTAAAACAGACTCAGCATGGTTACAGTTTTGATTGAAACAATTCTAATCTATTAAAATTAAAGGATTTGGGGCTGGGAAGGTGGCTCAGTGGTAGAGCGCTTGCCTTGCATGCATGAGGTCCTGGGTTTGATTCCTCAGCACCACATAAGCAAAAAAGAAAAAAGCTGGAAGTGGTGCTGTGGCTCAAGTGGTAGAGCGCTAGCCTTGAGCTGAAGAGCTGAGGGACAGCGCCCAGGCCCAGAGTTCAGGCCCCACGAATGGACCAAAAAATAAAAAATAAATAAAATTAAAGGATTTTAAATAATTTACTGAGCACAAAAAAATCTCAAAACTATCTGAAAAATTCAATTCACATACCTTGTATAATTCTTTACATAAGACAAACTTCTCCTAATGTTTTGCTAGAGTTATGGTATAGAAACAGGTAGGAAGAAGTTTGTGCCTAGGAATCTAAATTGTTGGATGGTGTTTTAATTTATTGAAATACCCATAGGAGAGAAACAAAGTTATACAAGATGAAGAAAGAATCAGATGTTAGGGAAAATGTCACTCTTCCCTCTCCATTTCCTTAGAGTAGCTTACCAGTGTTACACTCTGTGCAGATGAACTTCCCTTCAGGAACTGATGTCAACCCCAGGCATTCCAGGTGAAAGTGTCTGCAGCATTCTCCCTCACATGGAGTCAGAGAGTCACCAGGGCTTTCACAGATCTACAAAATGGGGGGCAGGGGGCAAGCAGTGTTTCTCAAACTAGCAGGTTTCAGAATCCCACAGAGGGCTTATTAACTTAGCAAAATACAGGTCAGTGGGTTCTTCTCCAGATTCTAAGCCAGGGGGTCTAGGGTGGCTCAGAATTTGCTTTTCTAACAAGCTTTCTGGAGAGGCTGTCCTTGGACTTCCCTCTGAACTACATAGCTATTGCAACATGGCATAAAAAGCTGCAAAGTCATACTTGATCTTTTATGGTTCCTTCTTTGTGATTGCATAGTTTAGCTTTTCTTCAAGGAACAAAATAATATTTTTCCAACAGAGTAAAAATACATTTAAAAGTTCATAAGCTCAAATTTAGGATAAAGTATTTGAAATCTGTCATCTGTTATTTACTTCCAATTAATATAAAAAAGATGACTGGTACTTGCATTTGAACGACAAGAATGTCAACTCAGAAAAGGTAGACAATAAATTCCAGATCTGTACCTTTAAATCAGCACCACAATTTAGAAACACAAGGCCCTCTTTCAGCATATCAAACACGATGGCAATTGTGATCAGCCAGAGGATCAGCCTCCTCCCTACCTGACACACGGTGTCCTTCCTACTGCCAACACCTCTTCGGGACAAATTTGAATCCATGGACTGTGCATCAGACATGTCTGCATCTGCAGTAGCTGAAGGGCTATCTACTTGTTTTCCGAAGCCTACCTATATAGAAAACATAGCACATCTTAAAGAAAAACAAAACAGAACTCTGCTTAAAGTTACATGCAATGAAAATCCTGGTAAGGATAGATCAGGTAGATATTGACACACCTTTTTCTTCCTAAAACCCATGGATACCATATGCCTGCTGTTTGAGGGAGAAATTGTAGTTAAAATAAAAAAAAAAAAAACCAACTATGATCTATGATTTTTTTTTAATTTACTTTTTGGTGCTAGTACTTGGGCTTGAATTCAGGGCTTGGGCATTGTCCCTTAGCTCTTTTGCTCAAGGCTAATGCTCTACCACTTGAGCCACACCTCAACTTCCAGCTTTTTGTGGTTAATTGGAGATAAAAGTCTCATGGACTTTCTTGCCCAGGCTGGCTTCAAACCTTTATCCTCAGATCTCAGCCTCCTAAGTAGGTAGGATTATAGGCCTGAGCCACTGGCACCCAGCAAAATAGAATTCTGCTATGTGAGAGAATTGTAAAATTTCAGGCATGTATAAAGGCAAGTGTGGTGGTGCACAACTGTAATCCTAGTACTCAGGAGGCTGAGGCACAAAGATTTTAAAGTTTGAAGCCATCCTGGGCTACACATAGATGAAGATCTTGTCTCAAAAAACAAAACCACAAGTTACAAAATAACCAGTCATTTTTTGTCCCATAAATTTGAGTATTTAGAAATCTCCCTCATTTCTTTAAGTAAGCTAGACAAAGCATTGTGGTACTTTTGTTTGCAAAGCAAAAAAAGGCAATTCTACCCAGATCCAGGCACGTATTTACCTGCAGATCACTCAGTCCTCTAGAATCGGAGTCAGACGTGTCTCTGTATGCAGAACTAGTCATTTCTACATCTGTTGAGGCTCGACTCCTTTTCTTTAGAGGTTTACAGGAATCTGAAATCTCGCTGGCACCTTAATACAACACACTGAAATTAATCCTAAGTAATACTTAAGGTTTATCATTTTAATTTTTTTTGTGTGGGAGAATATTTTCTTTCCCCAAACTCCTTTCTTTAGTGTAGGAGGGAAAAAAAAAAGCACAGATCTCTTTGTAATACTGAAGATGCAAGTCAAAACTTCATGAGCTTCTGACCTTTCTTGCTCTATTAAAACATTTAATTCAGTTCTCCTGCTCTAAAATAGCTCTAGAACTATTTTCAGTCAACACAGCTCAAATTCCAACCTAAAAACCAATTGTATCAAAACTGCAGGACAGCTGATTAATTTGGAGCAACTCAAAGCACCATTTGATTTGGAGGGGGAAGACATAAAACCCAACACACTGTGTAGTTTACAAATATGGTTGCAGAGACATCTCCATCTTGTTTTTATTAGGGATGTGACAAATCTTTGATTTGTATTCGATTCGTACACGGATAGTGCCATTTTCCCCCAAATTTTGTGATTTAGTTGATTATTGTCCCCCCAATAAATTTTGAATGTTCATGATTGTTTATCTGAGACTTGGTGAAGTGGCATTTATTGTGACCATTAACAAATGCTGCAGCACTATACATGTCATGCCATTTAGGAGGCACACTGCTGAGTACTGTAAATGGACAATCAGTATTCAATGCAGTCAAATCATGAAGAGCTGGATGAGAAGCCTCTGTGGAATTTGTGCGGGAAGGAATAAATATGGAAAAAAAAAAAAAAGACAGAGAATAGTGTGGAATTTTTTTTTTAAAACTGTGTGTAATACAAATCCAGCCAAAACAATAGTGCAAAAAGTTACAAAGCAACAATCTCTTGGGCTAATGCAGTATAGGCTATACAGAAACAGCCACGATGAAATGTGCAGATCAGGCACGGTGAATACCAAGGAACCAAGGAGACGGTTATATTTCCACCCACAGTTTGTGTTTTGGATTTTTTTTCCCCCAGAATTTCCATACAACAGACAGACATCTAGATCAGCCCAGCAAGCTATGGTGGAAGTGTGCAGTCCAGAAGAGACCATGGAGAAACAAGTCTCCTGAGGCCATGAAGATCCGCAACAGGCTGGGTGGGAGCAGCACTTGGTGTATAGCCATGTTCTGTGGTGGAGGATGTGGGCCTCAGGAGACTGCTCAGATTACTGGAACTTTGTTATCACATCCCATGCTACAAGTTTTCACTGAATGCTTCCTGACATCTAGAAATGAGGGTGCCTGCCCATGTTAATGCTGATTAAAAAACACAAGTACACAAATCTATTTCCTTCATTGCTGGTGTATGGACCCAGAACACCACCACAAAATATTTCCTTGGCCTAAAATCACTGGATTAACAAGGAGTTTTAACAGAGGAATAGGAGGAGTGCTGTACTGAGAGGCTTTCGAAGGGAAACACAGGTACCGCCAGTTCCGACGAGTTTCTGAAAACACTAGAAAAATGACAGACTGCTGAAGACAGCTGTCATGCTGTTCTCCATAACGGCACTAATATTAAAAAAAATAAGAGCTTTTAATGATTGCAATGTATACAGTTTGAGCTGTTTGGCAAAACCCTGCAGATATGCATAAATGATGCTTTATTTAAAAACAAAAAAAACAGTCCATGTTGGAATTGATCAGTGTACATTAAACGGTGGTTTTTAGGCTGGACCCATGATTTAAGCTGTACCCATCCAGCTCAAACCAGAAAAAAAAAAAAAAAAGACAAACAACAAAAAAATCATTTGAATGTTAAAGCAATTGTTCAGTCTTGAAGAAGAAACCAGGCCAATAATGATGATTGGCAAAATCAAAAACAAAAGAAACTGTTTAACAAGCCGCCGACAAAGAAATCTTGAATGGAGACTACAATTCTGGAGTTTCTGGGATGAAATTGTACAGGAATCTCAGTCCACAGTTTCCTCAACCGCTGCGGAGACGGAGCTGTCACTGTATCTGACAGAGCCCTGCACTCCCCGGTCCGCCGACCCTGTGGAATGGTGGAAACACAACGCAATCAGGCCTCCTAATCTCGCAGCGATCGCGATGTCTTTCTTGGAGCTCCGCCAAGCAGTGTTCCCTCCGAGAGGCTGTTCAGTTCTGCTGAGGATCTCCACGGAGACCATCGCTGCAGACTTCTCCCCGAGAATGCAGAGAGGCTGTTGTTTTATTTTTTATTTATTTTTAAATAATGCAATTTGCCCAGAGTAAACTACAAATACAGTTTGAGCTCACCAAAAATGCATGAAACATGCCATGGAGTTTGTACTGTAGTCAAATTGCACACAGAAAATACAGATATAAGTTTAAGGTTTCTTAACCTTTGTGCGTATCTCAAATAGATTCACATATGATCATTTAATAATGGCCATAAGTATGCTATGGATCATTTTAATTTACAGAAAGGTTTTACAGCACTGTAAAAATAAGTGTGGCAACATTATTTTTCAATCAAGTTGTCTTGTCTGATTTGTCATAGTCCATTTTTGACATTTATAGCTACTATTCGGTATTCAGTCGAATACCAAAAAAAGTGGATTCGTCACATCCCTAGTTTATAAGCCAGTGAAACCCCAGAATCTTATGGAGAAAAGTTGGAAACAGTATCAAGTCTATGCGGTGTTCTCCAATTTACCAAAACAAGTAAGATTTCATGTGGAGGCACAGAGTGAGATCAACTCTAAAAGTCTGCCTTTCTCTCTCCCTCTATCTCTCTTTCTCTCGCTCTCTCTCTCTCACACATACACAACACACACACACACACAACACACAAATGGGATATTGTAATTTCACACTGAAAAGCAACAACAGTGATTTACAGAGACAGGCAAAAATACATGAAGTACAAAATAAAAAAATTCTTAGAATTGGTTTAGTCAAGGAAATGCAAAGCAACATTATAGTATTAACTCACCTTTTTGTAATCCAGTCTTCACTGTAGCTTGAGGAACTGTTTCAACCTGTTTGGGGGAAAAAAATTACAGCATTAACAAGGAATTTTTTCACTCTTGAACTACAGGGAAAAAAATTAAGACTTGCATCAATCTAAGTAGTGATGAGTGATCAATGTATCTGAAAACTAAACTCAGTCCCATCTTATGGGTCAAGTTCTCTGTCTTAAAGTCAGGGAGGATTTAAATCCTAGCTGCCTATGCTGAATACCAAGTGACAACACACAGCCACATGCTCTCTAGCAAAGATCTTTCCCACCATGCCCTTGGAATATGAATAGAACAAGAATACTTTCCTCAGTGTCTGGGAGGCAGGAGAGGGGTTGTTTCTGCAACCAGCCCCAATGCTGCTATAAACCCCTCCCGCCCCAAAGACGTTAGGATAAATTTTTACTTACTATGAAACTCAGGTTAATGTAACTCACGCCACTTTAAGACCCTTCCGCGCCTGCACTCACAGCTAAGTTGCTGGGAATCAGGACCCTCTCTGTAGAGAGTGCTACAGGGCTCCATACAGCTGGAAGCTCAACACTTTTGCTGCTAGTACAAACTTAAGAAAATAAGTTTGTGATATTGCAAAAGTACTTTCTTGAGTGTCTTATGAACAGTGTCTTGATCCTACATTAGGAGAGCGAGATCAGAAGTTATTCTGCCAATGTATATGTAAAACACGGGTAATTTGAGGATTGAAGCACGGGAATTAGAGAAAGGATGCTGTTGGGAGGAGTTCCTGATTAAGCTATGAATTGAATTTCATGTTTCTTTAAGATGTGGTGAAATATGCATGTTGAAACACATTTTGTAAATATTTAAGGATTGTTCTAAGCTTTTTAAAAAAAATTTTATTTTTTTACAACAGGTAAAAAACATACAACAGAAATGCTTTTTTTAATAAGATACAATTAGTCATACAAATATAAAATCTTCTAAACAATCACTGATATTGTTTTACTACTAACTATAACACAGTGGCATTAACAATTTGTCCCATTTTTGTACTTATTCTGCTTATTAACTTTAAATTGACTGGTCACAGACTGAATTTGGAAACCAGGTGGCAAAGTCACAACTTCATTTTGGTAATGAAAACTACAGGTCTGCAAGAGCTTAGAAAGATTTTTTTTGGAATTTCCTAAGTATGAAAGTTAATATGGTAAATGACAAATCAGTATATTACTTAACTTTAGTTAGATATTTTGAAAAAAATTGTTTTACATGCTTGTGACATCATAGAGCACCCACAAAGTTAACTTTTAAATTTGGAAGCTTAAAATTATAAATGCAATACTTTAAATAAGAAAGTCCACATTCTCCCATAGCGGTTTTAAAATATAAAACTTATTGGAACTAATACTATTAGAATTTTATTTTAATGCCAGGCATCCAGATTGTAAAAATGGATAACTTTCAGCTTTAAGAAAAATTAAGAAAATTCTGATTATAAGCTTAATTTAAAGGAGGATAGTTTTAAAAGATTCTTTGAAAAGGTAATTTAATATGAATGTTACTACACTGATTACACTGGTTGAACACATTCAAAATGGCTCCACAACACACTCTTTTTAAAGTTTGAATATTGTCTATCTGATAACCTGATAACCAGGTGAGTGCCATTCCACTGTAAAAATATCATTCCAAAAATTCTGTGATGCCAACAGAAAAACCAGATCATCTATGATTATCTGCTTCTTAAATACAGGCATATAAGTTAAATTAATTTGATTTGTTTAAAAAACAAAAACAATACATACCAGCAGCTTATAAAAGCAAAAAGCAAAAAATTTAAGAGGGAGAACTCAATGATGGCTCCAAATGAAAATCATGAAGACATGAAATCATTGTGCTTATAAAAGAAATTTAAAAATAAATGTGAGGGAATTTTGTGAGAGTCTCACACCACTGGCTTCCCATCTCCCAAAGCTTGACTTTTTTGTGAAAATGCTTAAAGCAGAATCACAGGGATGGCTGAATTAGAACTGGGCACTGCAACCCACCAGGACAGAAGCGTAAGACAGTTTAGAAAGGAAACTCAAAGCAGAGAAAGTTTCTCTTTCTTTTGAGATACTGAGATAAGCCACAAATTTTACATATACAATGCTTTAACTCTCTACATGTAGGAAGCCAACCTGCTCCTTTTTGATCTTCTTCTTTGGCACAACCTCAGTGGATTTCTCTGATTCAGATCGAGTCCTAATTGATCTTCTCTGTTGTTTCTTTTCTACTGAGCCTAAGAGATGATTTAAACACATGAACAAAAACTTAAGTATAGCTTGACATTCGTGCAGTTAAGATCTGACCCAATTTCTTGCTTTTCTTACTCATTACTTTAGAATTTTAATTAAAAGTCACTAAAGATTTTAAGATGATGGGACCCATGTACCCAGGCCATGGCAGCCAGAAGGTGGTAGGCCAGGTAGCCAGGCAAGCTTCCTTTGGTATCCTCTTGCATGTACTTTCTGCCTGGATGGGCTGGGCTCATATGGTAGCCAGGATTTGTGGACCCACTCAGGGGCATACTCAGACCTTAAATGGACCCTCTGCTCTGAAAGGGATTTAGCAGAGAACTGTGTCAATGGTAAGGCAGTACCTGGGCCAGAAGTTAGAAGCCCTTGGGGCTGGCAAGATGGCTCAGTAGCAGAGTGCTTGCCTTGCATGCATGAGGCCCTGGGTTCGATTGCTCAGCACCACATAAACAGGGGGGAAAAAAAGCCGGAAGTGGAACTGTGGCTCAAGTGGTACAGTTCTAGCCTTGAGCTGAAGAACTAAGGGACAGCGCTCAGGCCCAGAGTTCAGGCTCCACACCCGTCCAAAAAAAAAAAAAAAGAAGTTAGAAGCCCTTAGACGTGAGTGAGTGAGTGAGTGCTACAAACGAGCTATTCTTGTTCTGAGGCAGGGGCATTTCCTGTTGGAGAATCTGGTATTTTTAAAGTGAGGGGTTCACTTCCTCTATATCGCATTTTTGACCTTCAAATCATTTCTGTCAACCTGACTCCCTTTGAATTTAGAGACTACATGGCATAGTTAAAATCAGGGGTTTGGATTCAGGCACAACTGGATTAGAACCCTATACTTCTGCATGACCAAGGACAAATGATTTCATCTGTGGAGCTTTAGCTTCTAGACAAAGGGGGGGGGGGGGTAAAAATAACATCTAATTCATAAGGTAGTTACAAGAATTGATTGGGATCACTTGAATAAATGCAACCAAAACAGTAATAAATGCTAATTGGATCACCAAAAAAGAAAGGTTTTAAATATTTAGGGGCACAAAATTAATTAATAGCTTATTAGTAAAGGCCCATGAGCCAAGACTGGGATCTACAAAATATTTTAATTATACAAATAAAGGAGGATTCAATTTTGTTTTTACAGTTTAGTTTTGAAAGCAGGTAAACATGTTTAGGAGTTCTGGTTAATCATTGCCAGCAGAGAAGTCACAAATAAAGGTGTTAGCTGGTTCCTTTTCTCTCTTAAGAGGATTATAGAGACCCTTATTTTAAAACATTTGAAACACTTTTTTTTAATCAAAATTAAAAACAAAGAGGGAATTCAATGATGGTTCTAAGTAAAAAAAAAAACAGTAAAACATGAAATCATTGTGCTTATAACCAAAATTTCAAAATAAATAGAAGGAAATTTTGTGAGAGTCACACCACTGGCTTCATAATACTGAAGTATAATCACCAATATTCAAGTTCTACCTACCTACTAGGGGAGACAAAAAAGAAATGGAACAGCTTATCAGTAATCAAAAACCTTGTTTTTGAGGATGACAATATATGGTACCATGAAGTGCAGATGAGACTCTCTTACAGAGGAGTTAACCAACAGGGCTTTTAAAAATACTTGAAGGATGCCAGTGGCTCACACTTATAAATCCCAGATACTCAGGAGACTGAGATTTGAGGATTACAGCTCAAAGCTAGCCTGGCCAGTAAAGTTCATAGGACTCTTATCTCTAACTACCAAAAAGCTATAAGAGAAGCTGTGGCTCAGTGGTAGAGTCCAATCACTGAAGGGGAATAGAAAAAAAAATTCTAAACATTTAAAACAAGTAACAAATATTATACACACCTTCTAAGACAGAGTGAACATTTCTAGATTTGGAGAATGGCTTAGAAGCCTGGTCTGAATGCAGACCAGATTCCTCAAGTCACAGAAATGTAGCAGTGCCACAAATTCTTAGTATTCCCTACATTCACCAAGAAAAGCCTCAAGAATTTTTTTCCTGAAGTTTACACAAGCTGAGGCAAATGATGTCATTGCTTTTTTGTTTTGTTTTTTGTGGGTCATGGGTCCTCAATTCTGGGACAGCCTGGGCACTGTCCCTCAGCTCTTCAGCTCAAGGCGAGTGCCCTACCACTTGAGCCACAGCGCCACTTCCAGTTTCCTAGTGGTTTATTGGAGATAAGAGTCTCACTGACTTTCCTGCCCCGGGTTGGGCTTTGAATCGTGATCCTCAGATCTCAGCCTTCTAAGTAGCTAGGATTACAGGCCTAAGCCACCAGTGCCCGGCTTCTGGCTTTTCTTTTCTGCTTATGTGGTGCTGAGCAATCTAACTCAGGGCCTCATGCATGCAAGGCAAGCACTCTACCACTGAGCCAACTTCCCAGCTCCATGTCACTGGTTTTTGAAGGGAAATAAGTCTCCTTTTGACCTTTCAACTAGTAAAAGTATATATATTTTTTGGTGTTAGTTCTGCTGGGGCCTGGGTGCTGTCCTTGCTTTTTTGCTCAAGGCTAAGCATGCTCTCACTTGAGTAACAGCTCTACTTATGGCTTTTTGGTAGTTAACTGGAGCTAGGAATCTCAGTTTCTGCTTGGACTGACTTTGAACCATGATTCTCAGATCTCAGCATCCTGAGTAGCTAGGATTACAAGCATAAGTCACTGATGCCTGGCTGAAAAATTGTTCTCACAAAAAACCAAAGTTATTTCAAAAGATAAAATATGCTTATCAAGCAGAGCTGGCAACCAAACTTAAACCAAGAGCAAAGCTCTTGAGCATTTGTTCCTAAAGTAATGCTTGAGTCATATTCTACAACCTAAACTAATGTACCCGCCTAATGAAGGAACTACACTGTCTCTTTCCAGACACAAAGAATTTAAAACAAGAAAATGAAAATTCATGGTAGATCTTAAATCATACAATAAAAGACTACATGAAAATAAAATGTTTAGTAGTTGAGGAAAAAAATTCCATTAAAAATAAAAGTATATCACTTAGGATTAATCTAGTGTTACATATTTAATATCCCTATTCATATGAATAATTCTAGTCAAAAGACTACAGATGTTTTGGGATCTACCTACTCAGGTATCCCATTTAAATTCAGACAAATGAACAACAGTTAACAAAACTAGTAATAAAACTGATAGGCTTAACTGAAAATACCAAAAGGTACTTTAATATTCAACGAAAGAGGGGGTTGGGAAGGTGGCTCAGTGGTAGAGTGCTTGCCTTGCATGCTTGAGGCCCTGGGTTCGATTCCTTAGCACCACATAAGCAAAAAGAAAAAAAGCCGGAAGTGGCGCTGTGGCTCAAGTGGTAGGTTGCTAGCCTTGAGCTGAAGAGCTGAGGGACAGCGCCCAGGCCCAGAGTTCAGGCCCCATGACCGGACCCCCCCCCCCCAAAAAAAAAATTCAACGAAAAAAACAAATATTTCAAAACACAGCTAATGAATGTAAAATCTAAGTCTATTTTCTCATTCTTTCACCATTATAATTTCATTTTATTATATGGTGCTTTGAAGTGATACAATCAGCAGACCTGGCTCTAGATCTTGTTCTCTCATTATAAATTTGGCTTCCTTTCCCAACTCAATTCGGGATAAAGGCATATTAGCCAGTAAGCACCATCTGATTTGTGCCCAAAGTCCTCTGATACCACGTCTCCCTGTCTTTCATCCTTCCTATCATTTGCTTTTATTTTTTGTTGGACATGGGGCTTGAACTCAGGGCCTGGGCACTGTCCCTCACCTTTTTTGCTCTATCACTTAAGCCACAAATCCACTTCCGATTTTCAGGTAGTTAACTGGAGACAAGGAATCTCACAGACTTTTTTACCTGGGCTAGTTTTGAACTACGATCCTCAGATCTCAGCTTCCCTAAGTAGCTAGGATTACAAGTATAAGCTACCAGTGCCTGGATCCATCATTTGCTGTTAGAAAGCTAGCCAAAATACTATAAACATTAGAATTTTATTTAAGCTTACCAGCTACTCAATCCCAGGTGTACCTGAGTTACTACTGATTGAAGATTACTACTTCAAAGTCTTAAGACTTTGTTCTTCCAGAACAGTATTTGGTTACTGTGTTATTATGATAAAATAAATATATATTTGGCCTGTGCTCCTTTTCTAAATCCCCTGAAATGCTTTAAGTGACAGGGCTGCTAGGTGTATCTTTTGTTCTAATGTTTGGTCTTTACTCCCAACACAAAGCTCCTGGTAGAATGTCTCCTGTTTAAATGAAGCAACTTTGGTAGAGTCTGAGGTGGAGGCTGGTCAGCAGAAAGACTAAGCCATGATAAGCAGTATTCAGCTGCACAGAGACCGAGTTAGTAATAAATCATAGCTTTGTGATAAATCTCCTATGAAAATCAAGAACACGAAGGTTTGGAGAACGTCTGGATTAGAAAACCCAACGTGCTTCTGGGAAGGAAATGAGGCCAGAGGGCATAAAAGCACTGCAGACCTTTCTATATGCATTGGTCTGCACCTTCTCAATCTGGCTACTCGTCTATACGCTCCATAACACCTTTTATAATAAACTGGTAAACAAGAAAAACACTTTCCTGAGTTCTGTGAGCCACTCTTGTAAATGAATGAAGCAAAGGAGTGACAGGAATCCCAAAATATAGCTGGTCAGTCAGAATTTTTTAATATAATCCTAGTGCTATAGTACATGCCTATAATCTCAGCACTCAGGGAGACTGAGAGGAAGATCTTGGATTCTCATCCAACTTAGGCTATAGAGTGAAATCTTGTCTCAAAACAAAACAAAAAAACTGTTTAAATAGGGTTACAGGTGGACCCATTACAACAATGAGATGTATGTCAAAACACAAACTTTTACAACTTTGGTGGGGTGGGGGAGTGGAGAGAGGAAGGGATGGTATGGGGAAACAAAGGAGGAGGCAACAATGCTTGATAAGAAATGTACTCACTATCTTGCCCATGTAATTGTAACCCCTCTGTATGGTATTTTCACAACACACACACAGACACACACACACACAACCCAAAAAATATCCTGGGAGTAATCTTGAAGACACACACACACAGATACACACAGACACACACACACAGACACACACACACACAGACACAGACACACACACACACAGACACACACACACACACACACACCAAAAAAATATCCTGGGAGTAATCTTGAAGACGGAGTCCTTTAATACTAGGCTATGGCTGGGTGCTGGTGGCTCATGCCTGTAATTCTAGCTGCTCAGGAGACTGAGATCTGAGGATCACAGTTCAAACCAGCCTGGGTATTAAAGTCCGTGAAACTCTTATCTCCAGTAAACTACCAGAAAACCAGAAGTGTTTCTGTGGCTCAAGTAGTAGAGCACTAGCCTTGAGCTGAAGAGCTGAGGGACAGCGCCCAGGCCGAGTTCAAGCCCCATTACCGACAAAAAAAAAAAAAAAAAGGCTATGGCCAGGCACTGGTGGCTCACGCCTATAACCCTAGCTACACAGGAGGCTGAGCTCTGAGAATCATGGTTCAAAGCAAGGCCGGGCACAAAAGTCCGTGAGAATTTTATCTCCAATAAACCACCAGAAAAACCGGAACTAGAGCTCTGACTCAAGTGGTAGAGCACTAGCCTTGAGCTGAAGAGCTGAGCAACAGTGCCCAGGCCCAGAGTTCAAGCCCCAGGACTGACCAAAAAAAAAAAAAAAGGCTATGAAGCCTGGCCTAGAGGAGGCAGGAAGATGAGGAGTCAAATGAGTCTGGACTACATAGCCCCACAAAAAACCAAACAGGTACAAAGTGTGAGAACTGAATGGAATCATATACCCTGCTGGTGTATAAGAACTAGTCAGTGTAGGGGGAAAAAAGGCAGAAAAACACCCAGCAGGGCGCCAGTGGCTCATGCCTGTAATTCTAACTATTCAGGAGGCTGAGATCTGAGGATCTTGGTTCAAAAGCCAGTCAGGGCAGGAAATCCTTGAGACTCTTATCTCCAATTAACCACCAGAAAAGCAGAAGTGGTACTATGGCTCAAGTGGTAGAGTGTTCACCTTGAGCTGAAGAGCTCAGGAACAGTGCCCAGGCCCAGAGTTCAAGTCCCATGACTGACCGAAAAAAAAAAAAAAGTCACTTCTTCAATTCCAAAGAAATTTTTAGAAAACAAAATGAAACAAACTCTTTTTTCCTAAGATTCCAAATGACCAAACTAATGAACACCAAACACTTTTCCTAATAGTTATGTGAAATAGTATAAAATTACCTTACTGAATATAGGCATTCTCTCACTCTATTCTACCTTTGCAATACTGGGTTGAACTCAAGTTATTACCATTTTACCACTTGAGTCATACCCTCAGTCCTTTTGCTTGTTTCTCAAATAGGTTCTTAAGTAACTTTGGCCAGGATGGCAATCTGTAAGTAGCTGATATCACCGGTATGGAATACCATATCTACCCTAGGGCACATGCACACACATGTGTGTGTATGTGCACATGTTGATCTTGGGACTTGAACTCAGGGCCTTGAGCTCTGTTTTTTTGCTCAAGGCTGGCACTCTACCACTTGAACCACACCTTGACTTCAGACATTTTGCTGGTTATAGAGGTAAGTGTGATGGACTTCTCTGCCTGGGCTCATTTTGAACTGCAATCTTCAGATTTTAGTCTCCTAAGTAACTAGGATTACAGGAGTGAGTCACCAGCATCCAACTTCCAGTATCTTTTAAGTAAGTGTAACCTAGCCTGATTTTCATTTTGTAGTACCTGTTAATCAGAGAACAGGTTACATTAGATTAGCTAAGTCCTAAGCCCCTCAGCTATTAATGCTTTGCACACTTAGGAATAATGAAAGGATCACTGGCATTTAATAGAGATCTTGTTTCCAGTAGAGGATAAAGAAGGGAATACAAACATTCTAATAGACAAGCGCTTGTGGCTCATGCCTGTAGTCCTAGGTACTCAGGAGGCTGAGATCTGAGGATCAAGGTTCAAAGACAGCCAAGGCAGAAATGCCCATGACACTCTTATCTTCAATAAATTACCAAAAGAAAAAAAAAAGCCAAGAGTGCAGCTGTGGCTAAAGTGGTAGATCACTAGCCTTAAGCAAAAACAAAACAAAACAAAAAAAGTCATGGACAGCGCCCAGGTCTTGAGTTCAAGCCCCAAGACCAGCATGCACACATACACACGTGCACATGCACACATGTACACACACACACACGAATGTGTTAATAGTGCTGGAAAAGCAAAGATGCTATTCTCATGCAAAAAGATAATTAAAATGGTTGATGTACTCAGTTTATTTAGATTTTATAGTTTATATTGTTATTGTGGTTTTTAAGACAGTCTTGCTGTACACTCCATCCAGGCTGGCCTGAAACTCATGATCTTCCTGATTTAGTCTGTTAAGTGTAAGATTAAACATGCATCACTATATCCACCACAGAACCACAGAATTTATGGCTACTTTGTGTATGTGTATGAGTACTGAAGTGATTTCAGTTTAGCTAGTGTGTGTGTGTGTGTGTGTGTGTGTGTGTGTGTGTGTGTGTGTGTGTGTGTGTGTGTGTGCGCGTGTGTGTGTGTAGCTCTAGACACTTTTCTTTTTGCTCATTATTTTGGAGATGGAATCTCAAGGGCTTTACAGCCTTGGGTGGATTCAACCTTGGTCTTCTGCATCTCAGCTTCCTGAACAGCTAATAATATAGATGTGAGCAACTGGCTATATTTATTTTTGATAATGAAAAATTTCATAGGAACAAAGCTATCATGTTATAACTGAACACAACAATGACCACCCAGAAAAGATTCATATATTCCTTGTTTACACCTACCTGTAGGACAGGATGTTGCTTCAGGAGATGATATATTCTGAGTTGGCTTTTCACTTTTCTGATTTGGTGAAGAGATTATAAGTCTGTCTTGCCCCCTGACACTTATTTCCGTTTTGTTACCAATTCCCTTTAAAGTAAGGCAAAATACAATAAAAAATAAAGTGATTATTATGCAAATGGCATCATGAGCTTATAAAGACAGCTTATAATAATTTGCTTGAATTTGTCTGGTCTTTTACTATGGTTAATTTATCTTAGCCATTATCCGAATAATTTTATTAAGTTATCAGGATATATTCTAAAATGTATGATGAGATCATATAGGGGGAAAAATAAAAACTACTTGTCTAAGACCAAGTTATACGTATCCCTAAAATCTGGACCTGTGTCACCTCGTTTTCTGTCAAAAACAAAGTCTGGTTTTTTTTTGGGTTGGTTGTGGAGCCTGAACTCTGGGCCTGGACACTGTCCTCGGCTCTTCAACTCAAGACTAGCGCTCTACCATTTGAGCCACAATGCCACCTCCAGCTTTTTCTGCTTATATGGTGCTGAGGAATCAAATCTGGGGCCTCATACATGCAAGGCAAGCAGACTACCTCTGAGCTACCTTCCCAGCCCCAACAAAATATTTTCTAGTTTGAATAACTTTTTTATATATGCATAATATATAATATACATATCTATGTATCTTCATATATATATTATAGTAAGAGAACTCTGGTCACTATCTCCCTATTACATAGATAGTGAAGCCAAGATGTCTTCAGAAACAGAAATACGTCATTCATGGAGACTAAAATGTGATCAAATAAGTAATGTAGAACAGACAAAAGCAAGGTGCAACCAACTTAGGTCTTTAAGCATTTTTGATGCAACAGAATAGACATGAAGTTATAAATGGATTTTAAGATAAATAGTACTAATATATATCTATAATTTATAATCTACAAAAACATTTATATAAGTGTATTAATTAGGCATTCATATATGTAATTATTTTAATGTGTATATAACTATGAAAAAGTTGCATAGTACTAAGAAAAAGTAGGAAAAGGATTCTTTAACAAATATGAATAAAATATAGATAAACTGAAATCACAAACTCAGATTTGTGGATGGGGTTGGGAGTGTCGTAAGAAGGTATATATGATATAACCAGTGTTAAGAAAGAGTTTTCATGTCATCAAACTAAAGTATAACTGCTTTAAATGGAAGTTCAGGACAATCTGAGAAGAGGAATTTAGTTTACACCATTACTGCTTTATCACCAAAGGAAAACCAGTAGTGGGACTTCTCTGAAATGCAGTTAGAGGTCTAAAGCCAAGAGTAATCTAACAAAACTACTGGTGCAACCAAACAGTTCAACAGGTACAATTATTATAGTAACTTTTATAACAATGGCTAATTTAGATAACTAAAAAAGATTTTAATTAGAAGCATACTTTGCAACAACAACAGAAAAACCTCACCATACAAACTAGAAACAGACAAACTGTCCAGTTTTTTTCCATGACTTTCAGGAGCTAAGCTCAATTTTGGCTGCATAGTTCAAGACTAATCTACAACAGATGGGAATATTACAAAAGGGGTGAGGGGTGCAGAAGAAAAACAGCTTTTTTTTGGTCTATGTCTTTTTTGCTCATAGAGTAAACGTGACTATATGTTTCAAAAGGATATTTAAATTATGTCCTTATGTTGTTTTTTAATGCAAAAAGCCAACCATTTTTAAAAATATCATTTTACTACCCAAAAAGTCCTATAAGAAAAAAAGAGGTACCTTTGTTGAATAAACAAATTGATCAATAAATTTTCCATCTCCTGTTGCATTCTGAAGAGCAAACACTTGTTCAATTTTTACAACAGGAGACATGTTGCACTTCTGCAAATCCAGGCCCCCTTTGTGCATGGTAATGGAAGCTGGTAAAGATTTCCTTGCAGCTGCTGTCTTCCAGGCTATTTTAACAGGAGGTGGTTCTTCCTCTTCCGTGCTTGTATGCCGCCTCTGGCTCTGCCTCCGAATTTCAGTACTTGATTGTGAGGAGGCCACCTCCCCTGCATTGGTCTGTTCTGGTTGAGTATTCAGCACAGATCTTGGTCTTCGGGGTTTTTTAACATCAGTCTTGGAGGTAACATTCTTTTTTGCTTGGGATAAAGTCTCTTCAGGCTGTTTATCAATATAGATGAAGGTATACTGTTCTATTCTTTCTTCTCGAGTCATTTTCAATGCTTTCTCTGCATGGGCAATGCCAATATCCCACTGGGCACGTTCTCTTTGAGGTCGGGGTTTCCGAATCTTTAAAAATGATACAGGTGTTATATACAATACTTTAATCTAATAGTATATTCAAACCAACATATATTTCCCATGTGTCTTATACTTTTAGGCCACAAGAATATCTTCAAGTTCTTTAATCATATAGGGGAATGTCCTCAATTCCATACCTTTAATCACTTAATTATTAGATGGCATGAAGGCTCATCCTATTTATCCTTCCTTTGTGGGCTTCAGAGCTAGACAACTGTCCTCAAAGAGGGAGACATCCTTCTCATATCACACTTACTCTAGCAAGAATGAGGCAAAAGAGAAGAAAGGCTACTAAAACTTATTCTCAGTAGCCAATGAAACACTAACTTTATACACGGAACTGCAAAGCTCCCATTCCTTCATAGCTGGAAGGTGCAGTTAAGTCCAGGGTACTTGTGGACATCGTAACAAAACTACCCAAAAGAAGAAACATTGAGAAATGTACTGGTATTCTGAACCATAATGTAAACACGGAGAAAATGAAGTAAAAGAAGACAGCCTGAGGAAAAAATGAAAGCAGTTAAGAAAGAAAAAGGATAGCAGGTATGAGAAGAAACATAAACTTCAATCAAGTTCTATGGGTCTTAATTAGAAGAGCTTAGATTAACAACAGAGGTAAGAAAACTTTGACCAGAGGTGTACAGGATGACCAAAGTCGGGTATTGTTCAGGTAGATAAACTGAGATAGAAAACAATAGAACTATGAGATGGTATATGACAAATATTCATGTATATAAACCCATAAAATATAAGCCTGAAATATAAGTCAAAGTTATGTGATAATATTTAGCTTTAAAAGTAGAAAAATGACTAATTTTTTGCATAATTACTTTGTTTAAAATATCAAATAACCCAAGCACTGATGGCTCACATCTGTAATCTTAGCTACTCAGGAGGCTGAGATCTGAGGATGGATGTTCAAAGCCAGATCAGGGAGGAAAGTCAATAAGACTCTTATCTCTAATTAGCCAGCAAAACCCACAAGTGGAACTGTATGGCTCAAGTAGTAGAATGCTAGCCTTGAATAAAAAAGCAAAGGGCCAGCAGCACCCAGGCCTTGAGTTCAAGCCCTGGGCCAGCCCTAAAACAGCAACACAAGGGGCTAGGAAGGTGGCTCAGCAGTAGAGTGCTTACCTCGCATGCATGAGGCCCTGGATTCGATTCCTCAGCACCACATAAACAGAAAAGGCTGAAGTGGCACTGTGACTCAAGTGGTAGAGCCCTAGCCTTGAGCTGAACAGTTCAGGGATAGGACCCAGACCTAGAATTTAAGCCCCACAACCAACAAAAACAAAACAACAACAAAAAAGAACCCAGCAACACAAACAAAAAATCCTTCAACTAGATTGTCAAGAATTCATTTCCAAATTTGAACCTATATCAAGCTCTAGGACTAGCATAAAACAAACAAATTTCCTCAAAACCAAACCAAACCAAACAAAGATAAGCTATATTAGAGAGCTGTGGGTATAACTCAATGGTAGAATGTTCAGCTAACATATGTAAAGCCTTAGATTCAACCTCAGGCAATGCAACATATAAACAAAAATACTAAATTAATAATAAAGTTAATATGCCATCAGTTACCTTTTGTTTTTCAGAGTGATTGCTGGCTTGCTTGGTTGCCTCAGCCAGTAATTCTTCATACTGTTTATGACCTTTATACTCCCGTACACGCTTTTCATGAACCCATGCCCTCTCTGGCTGGTTGCTAAAAAATTGGACATGGTATTCCCGGGCACCTGTAAGAAAAAATTTTTATTAACTACTATAGAACATCTATATCCACATGTACTTTGTCAAGAGGGTCTCTAATACAGGTTCCTCAGCCTGTCTTAAAATTTGAGTATTTTGAATTGTCCAAAGATATATCTCAATACCTATCAATGATAAAATTAAACTACCAAGAAAATCATTCCTAGTGGTTAAACTCATCACAGAAAGTTTAAGTGAATTACTTAAAGAAATTCTAATGATCAGATTACTTTAGTTACACAATTGATGTTTACTTGCTTCCAGTTTTGGGGTTTGTTTTTCGGGACCTGGGCACTGCCTGAACTCTTTTGCTTAAGGCTAGTGCTCTCCCACTTGAGCCACAGTGCCACTTCCAGTTTTCTAGTGGTTAACTGGAGATAAGAGGCTTCACAGATTTTCCTGCCCGAGTTGGCTTCAAACTGCAATCCTCAGATCTCAGCCCCCTGAGTAGCTATGATTACAGGCATGCCTGAGCCACCAGTGCTCAGCTTTTGCTTCCAGTTTTACACAACAAGAAATTAAGGTAGAAATATATAATGTTTCCTTAGAAAAATGTGAATGTTTCTTTGGCCTTTATTTATTTTCATTATTTTTTTGCCAGTCCTGGGGCTTGAACTTAAAAGAGTCTGGGTGCTGTCTTTGAGCTACTTTTGCTCAAGGCTAGCACTCTGCTAGTTGAGCCACAGCTCTACTTCCAGCTTTTTCTGTGATTAATTAGAATCTCACAAACTCCCCTGCCCAGACTGGCTTCAAACCATGATCCTCAGGTATCAGCCTCCTGAGTAGCTAAGATTACAGGTTTGACACTGTGCCCAGCTTCTTTAGACTTTAAAAGTACTGACAATGGGGCTGGAAGTATGGCTCAGTAGCACTAGCTACTGAGTGAATGCATCAGTACTAAGTTCAAGTTCCACTTCAGACCTAAAAATTTAAAACAAAAAAGAAAGAAAAGGAGAAAGAGAGGAGACGGAGGAAAGGAGGAAGGAGGTAGGGAGAGGGGGAGGAGGAGAAAGAAGTATTGATGAAATTGCTCTTCTGGCTTTAAGGTTTTTTTCATGAGTCTTGTGAGAGTCCTCCTTCATAATAATATCCAAATATTATTTCTATGTTGACATTCACATAGTGCAAAGGCAAAGCAGACTGCTGACATCTTAGCGTGACTAGAAACAATCTGGGTGCACAAACAGCCCAAGTCCCACTGTGTTCTTAAGCTACACAATGGCACTTAAACGAAACTGTTTTTGATAAGACAGCAAAAATAATTAATTTAATTAAATCTTGAGTCTTGAATATATATGCCTCTAATATTCTGTGATAAAACAGGAACCACGAATAACATACTTCTGTATCCTAAAGGATGATAGTGTCTAGAGGAAAAACACTGGCATGATCATTTTGATTGCATGATGGATGGTCACTTTTTCATGGAATGTCATTTTTCTAGGCAGTAGGACTAGGGAGAGTTATGGTTATTCTAACCTGAGTAGGAATCAGGTATCTCTTAGTAATGATCACCTTCAAGGAAAACATTTTTGCTACCAATAATTAAGTCTGATCTTACAATGTTGAAAATTTTGTCCTTTCTTCTCTAAATCTTGTCAGATTCCTAATAATCAAAGGATATTCTGAGGAAGTTATGAACTTACCTTAAAAGAGTATCTATAAAAGAACATGTCAACATTTAAAAGATGTACATTAGCTCAGTGCAGGTGGCTCACATCTGTAATCCTAGCTACTAAGGAGGCTGAGATCTGAGGATCATGGTTCAAAGCCAGCCCGGACAGGAAAGTCCACGAGACTCTTATCTCCAATAAACCACTAGAAAACCGGGAGTGGTGCTGTGGCTCAAGTGGTAGAGCGCTCGCTTTGAGCTCATGAGTACAGGGACAGCACACAGGCCCACAGTTCAAGCCCCACCACCAACAAAAAAAAAAAAAAAAGAAAAAAACAGATTACTCAGTAAACAAGAATTTATGTGTGTATGTGTTTGTGCACATGTGTGTGCTCACACATGTGGATGCACCTCAATCCTGGGGGCTCAAAATCAGGGCCTGGGCACTGTCCTTGAGCTTTTGTGCTCACAGCTAGTGCTCTATCACTTGAGTCAGCTCCAGTTCCAGTTTTTTTGGTAGTTAACTGGAAATAAGGAGTCACAGGGTTTCCTGCTTGGGTGGGCTTCAAACCTTGATTCTCTGATCATAGCCTCCTACCTACTCAGCTAGGATTCCAGTTATGAGCTACCAGCACCTGGCTAAAACATGAATTTTCAAATGGCCAAAGTATTCAAAAGGTTACAGTATTTTTTTTTTTTTTTGGTTGGTGATCCTCAGATCTCAGCCTCCTCAGTAGCTAGGATTACAGGCGTGAGCCACCAGCACCCTGCTAGGTTACAATATTTTGAAAGGTAAAAAGATCCATTCAGGAAGGGGCGCTGTGGTTCAAGTGGTAGAGCGCTCACCTTGAGCTGAAGAGCTGAAGGACAGCACCCAGGCCCAGAGTTCAAGCCTCACAACCAACAACAACAACAAAAAAAAAGAACTAGAAGACATGTAAGTATTTGCTGGGCTCCGGTGGCTCGCACCTGTAATCCTAGCTATTAAAGAGGCTGAGATATGAGGATTGAGGTTCAAAGCCAGCCAGGGCAGAAAAATCTGTAAGACTCTTATCTCTAATTAACCACCAGAAAACTGGAAGTGGTAGAGCTCTCGCCTTGAGCTGAAGAGCTCAGGGACAGGGCCCAGGCCCAGAGTTCAAGTCCATGACTGCAAGGAAAAAAAAAAAGATCCATTCAAAGTACAGGACATAATCAATGGATTTTAATATACAAAGTACCTAAAGTTCATTAATATCATTTTAGACTGTATAATGTATATCACCTACCACATGTTGAGGTGGGTGTAATAATAAAGAAAATATTAAACTACCTGAAAAAAATATTAAAAGTTTTTCCTTTTCCAAGTATACGTCTGTGTGAGGCAAGATTATCTTCATATTCTTTAATCAAAATAACAAATCTTAATAGACTGAATGTAGATGCAGATATGAGAATCCAGGATCTTCATTTAAGCCAGATATTAGAGACTTGTAAATGTACAAAACAATGCCATCCTTCTCATTAAAGTTTGAAAAAATAGGACTTACAAGTATGGCTTAAGAGGTATAGTCCCTACCTAGTAAGTGTGAAGTCCTCAGTTCAAACTATTACTACAGAGAAAAATTTTTTCAAGAAAATATTTTTCATAAAATATAACAAAAATACTTTATTTAAAAATGAATTAATATGTATGTGGCTCTTTTTTGAGCCCAGCCTGCCTGAATTTACAATATAGCCCAGGCTGCTGATTCCCTTGCCTCAGCTGTCCGGGTGCTGGGGATACAGGCATCTGCCACCATGCTGACAGCCTAAAGCTTTCTGGAATTCTCAAGTTTAAAAAGCAAAAGAGGACCAGGTGCCGGTGGCTCATGTCTATAATCCTAGCTACTCAGGAGGCTGAAATCTGAGGAACACGTTTGAAGGAAGCCTGGGCAGGAAAGTCTAAGATACTTATTTCAGAAAAGGCCAGAATAGTGGAGCTGTGGGGCAAATGGTAGAACACTAGCCTTGAGCAAAAGAAACTGAGGAACAGCACCCGGCCTTGAGTTCAAGCTCCAGGAACAGCCGTAAAAAAGCAAAAGAGGGCCTGAGACCAAAACATCTGACAACAGCTACTTACAGAGTAGTTTACTCTGAAAGTATGGCTCAAAAAACAAGCCAGACTGGAACAAAATGAATACAGGAGTTGAGAGTAAGTGGCTTGATGTTGTCCTGACAGTTAGGCACGTGATTGCAGGTTCTGAACTACGTATTGGACTTGGAACTTTTGAATAAAAAGTTTTATAATATTTCATAAAAGTATTAGCTTTTTTAGTATTAGTAGATTAGAGAATTTTAAACTGGTCTTTTACCAAAGACAGTTTGAAAAATGCTGCTCTAGAGAAAAAAGCATCAGAAACAAGTCATCTCTGAGAATCCATGAAAATTCAGGTAAGGAAAAGACAAAATGTAGATCGCTACAAGAAAAATGAGTATTGACTTAAAAAGATATAATTATCTGTTGCAAATACAACATGATATACACATGATAAATTAGACATTGATGAGATTATCTAAAGAATTATATTCTGAAAGATTAAAATTTTATATCAAAATAGCCCATAAGAAAGATACCCAGAACTTAGATTTCCACATTGTCTAATCTGAGAAGAGCCAAACAGAAATTTAATTATAAATAATCGGAGTTTTGATCAAGCACCAAGTGGCTCATCTATAATCCTAGCTACTCAGGAGGCTGAGATTTAAGGATCTCAGTTTGAAAGCCAGCCCTGACAGGAAAGTCTATGAGACTCATATCTCCAATAAACTACCAAACAACAACAACAACAAAAGGCCAAAATTAGAGCTATAGCTGAAGTGTTAGAGCACTAGCCTTAAGCCAAAAAGAAGCTCAGCACCTAGGCCTTGGGGGTCAAACCCCAGGACCAGCATAAAGATCATCATCATCATCTGAAGTTAATGCCCCCTTGGAAATCCAAACATTTTTCAGGGAGAAAGGATTAAAAGAACGTACAATATATTCAGAAGCTCAGTGGTAGGAAGAGTGCTTGCCTTGCATGCATGAGGCCCTGAGTTCAATTCCTCAGTACCACATAAGCAGAAAAAGCCAGAAGTGGCACTGTGGCTCAAGTGTAGAGCGCTGGCCTTAAGCTGAAGAGCTAAGGGACAGCGCCCAAGCCCAGAGTTCAGGCCCATGACTGACCAACAAAAACTCAGACTCACACTACCATCTTACTTTTGTCTGTATTTCTGTATTTTCACCTCCTCCATTAAATTGTCTATTAAGAAGTTAATGCAACAGTACAGGGGGAGGAGGGGAGAAGAAACCAGCTATTACACATTACATCTGTGATTCTAGCATGGGCGAGGCCAAAGCAGAAGAATCTCAAGGTTGATGCCAGACTAAGCTATACAGGAAGACACTGTCCCAAATAGTTGGAGGCATAATACCATAAACAAACAAACAAAAAAAAACTCTCAAAAATCTTTACTTACTTATCTCTTAAGTATAATATACATACTGAATAGAAATTACCCACAAATTTTAAACATTGCTTATATAGTTGGAGGAGATTATAGGCAACCTTTTGCTTTCTACCATATATATTTTTGTGAAATTTTACTTTTCCCTAAATGAACATGATTTCTTTTTTGGGCGGGGGGGGGGGGGGGGGGGGGGGAGAGGAGGGGGCGGGGGTCAGTTGTAGGGCTTAAACTCAGGGCTTGGGAGCTGTCCCTGAGCCTCTTTGTGCACAAGGTCAGCACTTTACCACTTGAGTCACAGTACCACTTATAGTTTTTGAGTGGTTAATTGGAGATAAGAGTCTCACAGACTTTTCTGTCTGAGATAGCTTCAAACCAGGATCCTCAGATCTCAGTCTCCTCAGCAGCTAGGATTATAGGCAAGAGCCACCAGCGCCCAGCCACGTAATATTTTTTTTAAGGCAGATAAAACTTCTATTAAATTTTAAACTTAAAATGAGGTCTAAGTAGTGAAATACAATTTAAAATAGATATGATCCAAATACCTTTTAACATTCTCTTACAAAGACTATTATTAATGGTGTAGAAAAATATCAATGCTAAATCTGACTAATAACAACACTGACTAGTAACATGGAAACCAATGATTGTTGTATAAAACTATTCTACAAAGTATTTAGGCAATAGAGAAAAAAGAATAGCTATAATGCCTTTTTTTTTTTTTTGGTTTTCAGAAAAGCTGTCAATCAATTCACTTAAGACTGTAAGAAACAGCCATATAATGGATATTATTTGATAATAAGAAAGGCCAAAGGGGTTGGGGACAGGGCATAGCATCTGCTTAGCAAGCTCAAAGCCCTGAGTTCAACCCAGTACCACAAAAAAAAGTAAATAAATCTATAAATAAAAATTTAAAAAGGATTAAGTACCAATACATGCTAAGACATGGATAAATCTCAAAAACAGACATAAAAGAAGTTAAACAAAAAGGTAAATGTAGAGAGAGAATGCAGTTACGGGAAGTTTAAGCTAAATGGGGTGGGGCATATGGAGTGGGAAGTGACTGATAGATGCAGGATTTCTATTTTGGGGTGATTAAAATATTCTAAAATTAGATTGTGGTGAGGCTTAGTGAAACTGAATGAACTGAATTATCACTGAACTACATGTTTGAAAAGTACAATTTGTCTACCATAAAATTTATATCACAATAAGATTATTAAGTTTTAAAATGATAAATTCTCTTTGTGTGCCAGTACTGGGGCTTGAACTCAAGGCCTCAAGGTGTTGGTTGGCTTTTTGCTCATTACTGGTGCTCTAACATTTGAGCCATGCTTCTGGTCCAGCATTTTGCTAGTTAACTGGAGATGGAATCTCTTGGATTTTTCTGCCCAATATGGCTTTGAACCATGATGCTCCAAATCTCAGCCTCCTGAGTAGCTAGGATGAAAGGCATGAGTCACCTGGTGCATTGCAACATCAAAAAATTTATTGGCCAGAGTCCATGACTCAACCTCAGTACCTGATGTTTTTGCTCATTGGGTAGCACCAACTGCGCAATGTTTCCAACTCCTAAAATTTTTATCAAAATTATTTGACTTTTTTTTTAAACCTAGATCCTTGGATTTCTGATTATAATATAAACAATCAGCTATTCTGGCATTAAAGTAGGATATTGTCCAGGGAGTATCAGACTACATTAGGTTAATTAATGAAACTAAGTTTAAATATTTTCTTTAAAAAAACATACAAGGCATAACTTGTGCTTTCATTTGTTTTATGCAAAAAAGCTGAAATTAGCAGATTTCATAAAGGAATTAAATGTGAAACTCGTTATATAATCCCAAAAGAATGCTTTCCTGAGAAGAAATGAAGAATCACAACTCACATGATGGTAATTTTGTGGAGAGTTCAGGAAGTCCATGTATGAACAGGAGTTGTTTTCTTTAGGAAGATCTGGACTTTCTAGAGTATCCTGTCCTATATTTTCCCTTTCACAGAACTATGGATTATCAGAGCTGAAAGGTGCCCCACAGACTGGTTCAATACTCTTACACAAACATAGAAACCAGGACTGTTGCTTGACTTCTGTGAATTATGACAGAAAGAGTTCAACTAATTTCTTTCTAATAGCTAGTACTGTTGAAGAACAATTCTTTGAGACTTTACTTTTCTGAAATATAGGATACGCATAATCCTACCATCTCAACCGTGTTGCTGCTGTAAATATCACATAAGAAAATAGATAATACAGGACTCAAACAGTAGTTTGAGCAAAAGCAGACATTCAGCAGTGTTGATTCTTCACTTCTGTCATGTGGATGTTTATATTCTCCCGGCCTTTAATCAGTGCATAACATTCACAAAAGGAGAGAAATTCAAGCCATTTCCTGCTGTACCCAAGGTGATTCCTTGCTATAAAGCAAAAGTGTCACAGACAGGGCTGATCCTGTCATACACATGACCCTCCAGATATAAGTAGACATTTTTCTGCTTATAATAGTGAACAAAGAACTACACAGAATATCACAGGTGAAAAAAATAATAGATGAGAAATTGTCACAAATAATGGGAAATTCAACATATGACTTATCCAGAAACAGGTTCAAAGATTAAACTTTCTGTGGTTGCTAAGTGAATCCTTTTCAAACAGAAGAATATTAGGAGTCAAATCCACATCAAAGCCAAAGAATAAAGTTAAAATATATCTCTTCTTAATTTTTAAATTCCAAACATAAAACTTTTATGTTACTACAGATAGATTTAAATTAAACTACTCTATCATATCAAACATGTAAGGATGTCTTCATAAATTTACAGATTTGAAAGCAAGCGAAAGGCTGGAAGTATGGCTCAAGAAGTATTGTACCTGCCTACCAAACATGTAGCCCCAAGTTCAAAACCCAATATTATTACCAAAAAAAAAAAAAAGAAAGAAAGAAAGGGAGAAAAAGTATCCTGCAAAATTTAATAGGATGAAAAGTAGTTGTCTGGTAACACACATATGTGTGTGTATGTGTATGTGTGTATATGTGTGTCTGTGTGCCATCTTTTCAATCAAAGATAGAAAAAGAAGTTCAAAGAAGATAGGCATGTAGTGTGTACCTGTGATTCTAACACTCAGGAGGCAGAGGCAGGAGGATCATGAGTTTTAGACCAGCCTGAGGTATAGGGTTCTCTGCCAATTAAGATGATCATAATTAGCCGGGCGCTGGTTGCTCATGCCTGTAATCCTAGCTGGGATTACAGGAGGCTGAGATCTGAGAATTGTGGTTCAAAGCCAGCCTGGGCAGGAGAGACCGTGAGACTCCTATCTCCAATAAACCACCAGAAAACCGGAAGTGGCGCTGTAGCTCAAGTGGTAGAGCGCTCGCCTTGAGCTGAAGAGCTGAGGGACAGCGCCCAGGCCCAGAGTTCAAGCCCCACGACCGACAAAAAAAAAAAAATGACCATAATTATTTTACTAGTTATTAAAAACTCAGAGATCCACACATTTGTATAAAATCATGTATTATGTATGTATTCCTATATATACATGCAACATTAAACTTTTTACTTACTATTTATTTATGCCTTTTCTTACCTCTTGTGTTAATTTTGGTATGAACCTCAAGCTGGGGATCACTTGAAACCATACAAGGCCACCAAGGATAGGTTCCCACCTTGGACCAAACCAGATCACCAACCTGGAACTTAATACCAGTGGACACTTCTGTTGTTGAAACAGAAGACAGTATTGGCTGAACCTAGAGGAAAAGGAAAACTCTTTCAGAAGAAAAACCACATTAAAAAAAAAAAGAAACAATGTATTATATACTAAGTACATTAAAATTTTATCTTCAATTATATTCTTCTCCGATAGCTGTTTATAATTATGAAATAGGAGAAAGAAAGGCGGTTGATAAGCCTAATCCCCCAACCTGAAAACAGAATTGATGGATTTTCTTGACAAACTATCACTAAAGTATCTTAAGAAGCCACATGATCAATTTAAAAATGGTCTTAGTTTTTAAAAAGTCAGTTTTTAGATGGAAAATAATATCTACCTAAATCAGCTCCAGGATCTGTTTCAGTATAATTTCTGAATTAGAGAAGTATGGAGCTATAATACCTCAGTATGTTACAATTTAATTGCTTTATGTTTACCTCCTTCAGCACATCTGATCTGATAATACTGGATGAAGACTCACCGGGGCAGTCTCTTTGATTACAGGCTCTTCTCTTGGTTTTTCTGGTGTTGGGTCCAGCCTCTCATTTGGTCTCTAGGTAAAAAGGTATAGATGAAGAGAATAGAGTGGCAATAAACCATAGAACAGTAATACAAAAGAGTCAAAGAAACTTAAGTAGCAAAGAAAATATGGGACATTTACTACTAAATAATATAAAGACTAAGATAACAACCACTCAGTACTGGATGTTATATATTAATGCTCATTTTCTTTCTTTCTTTTTTTTTTTGGGTCCAGTCGTGGGGCCTGAACTCTGGGCCTGGGCGCTGTCCTTCAGCTCTTCAGCTCAAGGCTAGCACTCTACCACTTGAGCCACAGAACCACTTCCAGTTTTTTTCTTTTTGCTTATGTGGTGCTGAGGAATCGAACCCAGGGCCTCATGCATGCAAGGCAAGCGCTCTACCACTGAGCCACCTTCCCAGCCCTTAATGCTTGTTTTCTAGTTCACTGTTACATCTTGTTACTTATTAATATTTTTAAAAAAAACCTTCACTTCTAGGTGGGCACTGGTGACTCAGGAAACTGAGATCTGAGGACTGCAGTTCAAAGCCAGCCCGGGCAGGAACTGTGACTCTTCTCTAGAATTAACCATAAATGGGACTGTGGCTTAAAGTGGTAGAGTACTAGCCTTGAGCACTAGGCCCATGACCAACCCCCCCCCCCCCAAAAAAAAGAAGGTCACAATCACTGACAGAATTTCTTAAGAAAGAGAGAGGGTTACAAAAATAAAGAGGCAGGTTAGATTTTGAGGGCCTGTAGGCAATATTTTGGAAAGAAGAGGAAAAGCTGAATGTTTAATTAGGACATCACTGCAGTAATCCAGATGAGACAAAGTAGTGCCATAGCTGTGCACCAGTGGCTCTTGCCTATAATCCTAGTGCCCAGGAGGCTGAGATATCTGATATCACAGTTCAAAGCCAGCTAGGGCAGGAAAATGTGAAAGTCTTATCTCTAATTAACCACCAAAAAGTGGAACTGTATCTCAAGTGGTAAAGCACTAGCCTTGAGCAAAAAAATCTCAAGGACCAGCACTCAGGCCCTGAGTTCAAGCCCCAAGAATAGCACAGAAAACTAAAAAGGTACTCAGCTTGTTGACAGGCACTAGATTAGATGTCTGCTAATCTACTGAAGAACACAGTCCTTCAGTAAAGAAAGAAATATATGCTCAAATGAAAACAGGATTTTTTTCTGATCACTAGTATAATAACAGAGCAGTTTAGAATAACTATGTTTGTGTAAATTCATTCAAAGCTTCACCTGATACTGATATAACAAAACTTTAGCCTTAGCTTCTTCAATCAAGCTACAGCAAGAAGGCAGGACAACTTAACAACATGGTAGCCACAAAAAGGAGTCATTCTCTAATATACAATCCTCATGATGTCTCCATGAAAGTTATCACTAGACTTTTTTTCTTCCCTGAGACAGTCTTGCTATGCACAGCCCAGGCTAGTCTTGAGATTGTGATCTTCCTTCATCAGCCACCCAGCTACAAGATTATAAGTACATACTGTAGATGTCTTATCGAAGACAGATTGAAGGAACTGGTGATATTTTTCCTTTCTAGATTAAAGACAGGGTCTCCTTTCCAAATTTCATTTCAGATTGTTGGTGTTTCTTTTACACTGATTTGATACATGGACTTTTCTTTCAGGCTGATTTGATACTACATTATCAAAGTTATTTTCTAGCTGGGTGGCTGGCTCAGGCCTGTAATTCTAGCTACTCAGGAGACTGAGTTCCAGATTGTGGCTCCAAGCAAACCTGGGTTGATGAATACCAAGACTCTTTATCTCCTATTTAAAAAAGCCAGAACTAGAGATGTGTCTGAAGTGGCAGAGCACCAGCCTTAAATGAAAATCTGAGTGACAGTGCCCCAGGCCCTGAATTCAAGCCCCAGTATACGCACACAGGCTTGCACACGCATGTACACACACACATAGTCAATTTGAAAGAACTGGAATTTTTACATAGTCATTTTCAAAGAGGGGAGGTGGTAAGGTAAATCTAAGTTTTTGTTTGTTTTCCTGGTGGTACTAGGGGTTGAGCTCAGTGCCTTGCACTTGCTAGGCGGGAGCTTTACCACTAGAAGCACAAAACTAGCCCTTTATGCTTACTTCTGTACAACTAGGATCAAGTTTTGTTACCACCATTGTCCAGCTACTGGTTCAGATACGATTTTATAAACGTTGGGATTATAGATATGAGCCACCATGTAAGGCATCTAAGCTTTCTTTTTTTGTCAGGCGTGAGGTTTGAACTCTGGGCCTGGGCATTGTCCCTCAGCTCTTCAGCTGAAGGCTAGCTAGCACTCTACCACTTGAGCCACAACACCACTTGTGGCTTTTTCTGTGTATGTGGTACTGGGGAATCGAGCCCAGAGTTTCATGCACGCTAGGCAAGCACTCTACCACTGAGCCACATTCCCAGCCCCAGATAATATAATTCTAAGCATAAAATTCATTTTCCCCCAGGTGCCTAAAGTACAGAGGCCAAGTTCAAAATATTAAAGCTACTAAGGGACTAAAGACACCTCTTCTAATCCTAATACTGTTACTTCAGTATCAGAGGAAAAAAGATGACTGTGAGCTAATTGTCCTTGATGATCAAGTCATCTTAATTTAAATTTATGAATTTATGGGTATTTGCAACTTATTAAATATTTTTTGGCTGATCCACATTGAAAGAATCACAACAAACTCTCTTAAATTAGAAAAAAAAATCATGTAAGGGATGTATCTAAGATAAATTACAGGGCTGGGAAGGTGGCTCAGTGGTAGAATGTTTGCCTTGCATGCATGAGACCCTGGGTTCGATTCCTCAGCACCACATAAGCAAAAAGAAAAAAGCCAGAAGTGGCACTGTGGCTCAAGTGGTAGAGCGCTAGCCTTGAGCTGAAGAGCTGAGGTACAGCACCCAGGCCCAGAGTTCATGCCCACGACTGGACCAAAAAATAAATAAATAAAAATAAAATAAATTACAGTATCTTAAATATTCTTTAAAATTTGTTTTAGTACTTTTGTTAAAACCTAAAAGATTCATTAAGTTGAGTAATATGCATCAAATCTGATAAGAGTTTTAAGCCCTTAATAATCAAAAAGATTTTCAGAAACACTAAGCAAAACCATTATTTTTCTGGAAAACAAAAAACTAATGTCAATGTTTAAGTTGAAAATTTTTGGTGGACATCATTTGTAATCCTATTTACTCAGGAGCTTGAGATCTGGAGGATAGCAGCTTGGGCAGAAAAGTCTGTGAGATTCCCCAAAATAACTCACAAAAAGCAGGGCTGGAGGCATGGCTCAGGTTGTAGAATTTCAGCTAATATTTTTCTAAGAACTTTAAGATTTAATTCTCTGAAGCTAGAAAACAGAACATTTGACTCTCGGCTAACAGGATTTATGTGGTCACTGACTTTTGATAAATGAAAATGGCAAGCTAAGAGTTAATGAGACTGACTTGGTGGATAATCCCACTGCTAAAGAAGACCATGAAGAGACCACTGAGTGTTTGCATATAGCCTACACTTAACATGCCTGAGACATTACACCTGGCAAGGAGAGAGATGTCCAGAAACATTTCCACATGCTTCTAATTTGGTAAAAGGCAAAAAAGCTAACGTAGATTTTTAAAATATACAAGTTCAGTCGTGATCTCAGATCTCCTGCTGTCTAGATATTTGGACACATTTTCATTATTGAGATGATATACTTAGATTGTTCCAAATAATAGCCACTCTCCAGAAGGCCAAGCAGCTCAAGCTGGATGGAATTACTTACAGATCAAGTACTGAGAAAAGAGCTGTGGATGAAAGCTTAAAGTGTATTATTTTGTATGGAATGTTTGCTTAAACAAATAAATAACAACAAAAAAACCTTTCTGAGTAGGATTTTAAGGACATGGGAAGAAAAAAAAAAGAAAAACGTGGCTTTTTGTTTTATTTTTTTAAAAAATCAAGCAAGGTTTTTGTTTTGAATCTTTACAGTATTGGAGAGGGATTGAAGATAGAGTTAAGCATCACTGAACTATAGTCCCAAGCATAACCAAGTAGCTTTTTTATGAGTCTAGTGGCTCATACCAGCCTCTCAGGAGGCTGTGATTTAGTTGATTCCAGTTTGAAGCCAGCCCAGGCAAAAAAGTCTGTAACTATCTTCAATTAACCAGCTAAAAGCAGGGCTGGAGGTGTGGCTGAAATATAACACTAGCCTAGCAGGCAAACTAAGTGAGCTTGAGGCCCTGAGTTCAAGCCCCAGTACTACCAAGGAGAAAAAGAAATTGGGAGGGGAAGGGAGAGAAGAAGGGGAAAGAATGATAAAAATAAATCCAGCTTGGGGAGACCCATTTCAAACTTGTTCTCCAGGTCCACAGTCACACAAGACTTCCTTGAGCCACTGGAGGGAGGGGAACTGTCTAGTATAGAATAAGCAGATGCTTCTCTGGGTTTCCCTTCATGTCACAGCTCTCCAAATACCAACTGCTAAGGACTGGAGAATGTCTAAAGACAATGAGTAGGCACAAACCTTCAAAAATTAAAACATTTAAGACATCTGTCCTGAGGAAGCAGAATGGATATTGTTCAAATTAAGGAAACCCAATTTTAAGAACAACCAAAGTTACAACACAGTTTCATCTGTTATAATTCCTGTCACCTGCTTAGTTTAACAGAGCCAGAACTTCAGGACCTTGGGCTTCACAGTCCAAAGTCAGATGAAGCATAACTTATGGCAGTTATTTCTTAAGCTTACAGATGCCCAAGGGTGGAAACATTTCAACTACTTAGAATTCAATTAACTGGAGTTTACCTCCTCATTAACTTCTTTGAAAGAAGAGAAGAGTAAGGAAGATGAGAAAGAAGGGAGATAGGCAGAAAAGGACATGAGAAAAGACAAGAAAAAACCTGGATGTCACCCCAAACTTAAACTTATTAGCTCAAGAGAACTTAAAACACACACACACACACACACACACACACACACACACACACACACACACACACACACACACACACACACACACACACACACACACACACACACACACACACACACACACACAGAAAAAAGAGTAGTCTAGTTAAATTGAGTGCAACCAACCCTCTACTTTCTACCTCAAGATACTTTAAGATCCTAAATAATCAAATATTAATTTATACTAAGCATGATTCACTAACCAAAGATGAACTCTTAAATTCTATCCATTTACTCTAATACAAGAACTAGCTGAAGCCTTAAGCAATAGGGAGGTAATCCCAGCAGACAACAAAGACACAAGTGCTTTCAGATTGACTGAAAAGTGACTCTAATTTTTCTACATTATTTTATTTTTTTGAGACAAAGTCCCACTGTGTAGACCAGGTTGCCTCAATGTGAAATTTTCCTGCCCCAACCTTTTGAGTGCTGGGATTACAGATGGGCACCACTATGCTTGGCTCCTAGATTCTAATAAAGCAGAAAGTAGATTGAAAAATAAACAAGATTGTTTTAGCTTGCCTCTCACAGCTTCCAATTCCTTTTCTATTCTGGCTAACTTTAAGGATAAAAGGGAAAATAAATGTAGCAAAGGGTACATAAAAGTATTTCCTTATTTGCCAGATTTTCTATGAACAAAGGCAAGTCCAGCCAGAAGATAGTTCTCCGACACTAATAACACTTTAAACACTAATTTGGCTTTAGCCATCTGTCAGGCTTTATATATTTCTGTGGTTTCCCAAAGCCATAGTGTATCATACGTCTTTTCAATGCAGGTCTAATAAGAAATGCTGTAGTGGAGCTAGGGCTGTAGCTCCTTGGCTGTGAATGGAAAATGCAGAGATCCTGGATTCTATCCCCTGCACTACATAAAGAAAAACAACAATGTCACAGTGATGATTTCTCTGCTTTTGGCTATGAGCAAATGTAGAAGTGTTACAGTGAATGTGTCTATAGAGTGCATACAATTAAACTTTCTCTTTCCATTTGTTCATGTATTTGACAGATGGTCACTATAAGAAACTGTTGTGGCTGTTGACATCTGTAATTCTAGCTACTATGGAGGATGAAATTAGGAGGATTATGATTCTAAGACAGGACAAAAAGTTAGCAAGACCACACCTCAATCAATAAGCTGGGTGTGGTAGTATGATTTGTAATTCCAGATATACAGGAGGCTACAGATAAGAGGGTAACAGTCTGAGGGCAGCCTTTGGCAAAAATGTGATACCACAGCTAAAAATTAACACAAAAAAAAGAGTTTGAAGCCAGCTACTAACGTGTCATACCTGTACTCCTAGCTACTCAGGAGGCTGACAATTGAGGACTGAGATTCAAAGCCAGCCCGGGCAGGACAGTGTGTATGACTCTTATCTCCAATCAACTACCCAAAAGCCGAAAGTGGAGCTGTGACTCAAGTGGTAGAGTGATAACCTCAAACAAGAAAGATCAGGGACATCGCCCAGGCCTTGAGTTCAAGCCCCATGACTGATGAAAGAAAGGGGTGGGGGGAGGGAGGGATTGGAGTAGGTGGTGGCTCAAGTGGTAGAGGACTGAGTGGGGTACATTTGCTAAATGACGTAAGGAACCAAGAGGCAACTTAAAAAACATTTGTGTCCAAAGCCTTCATCTTACAGATGCAAAACTATGACATCAGAATAAATGAAGTGTCCTGATTACTGTACTCATTACCCAATTTTATTTTGTTCAGAGCAACTGACTCTCTGAACCTGTGTATCTATGTGTACACACACACACACACACACACACACACACACACACACACACACACACAATCTTCTGTCTCTGTCACAGGAACACAAGACCCTGAAGCAGGTATCTGCTTTTCATACTCTGCATACTTCAGTTCTCAAAGATAGTGCCAGCACATCAAATATATTCAAGCAGTGTTAGTAAAATGAAAAAGTGATGAAGTAGCACACTTGTGGCAGTGTAGAGTCATTGTGACATGTGCTCCAGAAAAAGGTCACATTTCAGTTGCAGGAAGTAGTGGACATAGTTTCCAAAGAAAAGATGTTTTAGTAAGAGGTAAAATATCCTTAAGTAGAAGATAACAAATTAAGTTTTTCAGATGTACTAGATATAAAAATCAGGAAAGTCATAAAAAAAAACACATTACTTTCCCAATCAATGTCTAAGAAAAATTCATACCATGAACTCTTCATTCAAGAGTTGATTTTTATATTTATGTAATTGCTATGCAACTACACACTAAAGTCTCAGATATTTTAAAAAATTCAGCAGCATGAAGCTTAAGTTACCTATGAAGGATAACTTTTTATAAAACTCTGCCTTAAGTTTTAATCAAGATATATGAACGCTAACTCTGATTTCATTTTATTTTTTTTTTCGGGGGGGGGGGTGGTCTAGTCGTGGGGCCTGAACTCTGGGTCTGGGCACTGTCCCTCAGCTCTTTAGCTCAAGGCTAGCGCTCTACCACTTGAGCCACAGCGCCACTTCCGGCTTTTTTCTTTTTGCTTATGTGGTGCTGAGGAATCAAACCCAGGGCCTCAGACATGCAAGGCAAGCACTCTACCACTGAGCCACCTTCCCAGTCCCTAACTCTGATTTTAATAAAGAGTTCTTCTACTACATTAGCTAACTTCATAGTACACACATTAGCAATGACTGTTCAATTTAAGTGTCACCAACTAGTCACTCTGAAATAAATGAAGCCCCCCCCCCCCATCTTTTTTTTTTTTTTGGCCAGTCATGGGCTTGAACTCTGGGCCTGGGCACTGTCCCTCAGCTCTTCAGCTCAAGGCTAGCACTCTTCCACTTGAGCTACAATGCCACTTCCGGCTTATTCTGTTTATGTGGTCCTGAGGAATCAAACCCAGGGCTTCATGCATGCTAGGCAAGCACTATACCACTAAGCCATATTCCCAGCCTCCAAAAAAAATTTCTCTTTGCCTTTGGCCAAGCCCTGATGGCTCACAACTATAATACTATCTATTCAGGAGGTTAAGACCTGAGAATTAGGGGGGCGGGGTGGGGGAGGGGGGGAGATGGGAAGGGGAAACAAAGGAGGCAACAATGCTTGATAAGAAATATACTCATTATCTTGCCCATGTAATTGTAACCCCTCTATACAGTATTTTCACAATTAAAAAAAAAAAAAAAGATCTGAGAATTGTAGTTTGAAGCTAGCAGGGCAGAAAAGTCCAGAGGAAAAAGCTGGAAGCGGAGGTGTGGCTTAAGTAGTAGCACTAGCTCCTCAGTCAAGCCCTAGTACGGGCACAAAACAAAACAAAGAGTTTGTTAAAAAAGTAAAAGTAACTGAGGCTCTTAAGCAAAGAAGCATACATAAGATTCTTGGTGTGTCAATGTGCTTTAAGAATATTTCTTCATTCCAATGATGTCCATTCATTTAGTCAACAAATATGTACTCATAACCAATTCTAATATCCCAAGCACCTTCTAGTGATTATACATTACTAGAAATACTCACATTTGAATAGATAAAAACTTAAAAAAATCTTTGATTTCCATTAAACACAAAAAATTAAAACTTCTCAAAAAGATGTTTCAACTTACATTTTGTTCCTCTGGTTCTAATTTGGGAATTTTGTGAGCCTTGCGCTCTTCAGATCTGGCTGAGTCATGCTTGTTGCTTTTTTTCCTCTTTTCCTTTCTGCTTTCATGCTTTGACTTTGTGTGCTCACTTGCCTGTACTTCATTTAAAAGGTCTCCACAAAGAGAAGACTCGAACAATTCCCTGCCATTCTGGATAGTTTTGGTTATTTTTAGTTTAATTTCAGGTGAGCCAGTCTTCTTTGGAATCACAGTTTGTGGTACCGAAGGAGGGGGTGGTGGCTGTGGAGGGGAAGGTTTTTCCAGAATTTCATGTGGTCTTGTGTTTGGAATTTCTGAATGGTAATAGTCAGTGGGACTAAAGTTTCTAACTGCACCAAAACCATTGGCTGACCCATTGGGATACTGATTATATGGTTGGTATTTGGTTTGAGTGTCATACATGCTGATCGATGGTGGGTAGCCATTTGTGAGTGGAGGAAGGTCTTCTGTTGTAGGTGGATACTGAAAGCCTTGTTGCAAGGTAGCTTCGTACGGTGTCTGGCCACCATCTTCAACAATGTCACTGTTGTTATCAAAGGCATCCTCCTGACGGATGTTGGCGGAGTCAATGAGTTGAGGTGGTTGCTGAATTGTGTTTCCCATGATCCCTTGCATGAAAGAGAAAGAGAAATCCATTGTTCTGCTCCAGCATCCTTAACTTTCCCTTTCTCTCACCGGGCCTAAAATTAGAAAAGTGTAGATTAAAAAGTATTAATATCCTAACAGGCTACAGATCAATTAATTGAAAAGAAATCAAGCAAAAATATTTTGAACCTAATTGTCATATTTAGATATAAACAGACATTAAATAGTTATAAAAGTAGAGAGCCTACATAATTTTGACACGTAAGTATATTTTATCCTTTGGGAGTTTTTTTTTGTTTTGTTTGTGACATGGTTGCAATATTGTAGCTCAGGTTGGCCCCGAACTCAAGATCCTATAACATTCACTCTGCTGGAATTATAGAAGTAGATCATGATGTCTGGAAAAATTCCTGATTATTGTCATAACTTTAACAACTAACTTTTATCCTTCTTGTAAAAGGGCAAGATAGTCTTGACATTCTTTTCTATTTTCTAAAATAGTTTCCCAAGAATTTCCTTTAAATTCATTCATGTTTTGTCCAGTTCTTTATATTATCACAAAAACAAAATCTTATTTCAAATACTTTACTTACAAAAGTAAAAAGTTCTATTTCCCAAGGGAAGGGAGAAAGAGGAAAGGGGAGAAAACAAGAAAAAAAAAAAAAAGACACACAGAGAACACAGAAGAGCAAACACATGGGGGCCGGGCGCCGGTGGCTCACACCTGTAATCCTAGCTACTCAGGAGGCTGAGATCTGAGAATCGCGGTTCAAAGCCAGCCCAGGCAGAAAAGACCGTGAGACTCCTATCTCCAATAAACCACTAGAAAACCGGAAGTGGCGCTGTAGCTCAAGTGGTAGAGCGCTCTCCTCAGCTGAAGAGCTGAGGGACAGCGCCCAGACCCAGAGTTCAAGCCCCATGACCGACAAAAAAAAAAAAAAAAAAAAGAAGAGCAAACACATAAAAGATTCTTCAGACTGTTTTTTAGTGCATGTGTGTATACCTATAGGAGAAGAGATTTGAAGTGTTCATGGATGCTGAAAAACTTTTCTACCGGCTATATGGTATTCATCTACACTCATAACAATTGTGTCTAAGGATACCCAATTCTCTACATGCGTCCAAGAATCTATTTGTTTTTAATAAATAGCATTTACAAGAGAATTATCTGAAGGTACTTATCAAATGCACATTTCAGGGTCAGGCATGGTGGTGTAAACTTGTAATACCAGCTTGGAAAGACAGAGATTGGAAAGACAGCGGTCCAAGGCCAGCCCAGGCAAAAAAGGTTTAGCAAGATGCCCATCTCAACAAATAAAATGGGTGTGTCCTGTGCACCTATAATGCCAATGACATGGAAGGCCATAGGTAGGAAGAATGTGGTTGAAGGCCAGGCCTCATCAAAACATAGGAGACTATCTGAAAAATTGAGACTACCTGAAAAATTAAAGCAAATGGACTAGAGGCATGGTTCAAGTGGTAGAGTACCTGGCTAGTAACATAAGGCCTAAAGTTCAATCCCCAGTATGGTCAAAAAATAAATAAGAACCTAACAAAATGCATGTTTCAGGGTCCATCTCTTAAAGATTCTAATTTAATGAAATTGGCAGTGGGGCCCATAGTATAAGCATTTCATTTTTATTATGTCAGTCCTGGGGCTGAAACTCAGGGCCTGGATGCTGTCTCTAAGCTGTTTTTGCTCAAGGCTAGAACTCTAAAACTTTGAGCCACAGCTCCACTTCTGGTTTTTAGGTAGTTAATTGGATATAAGAGTTTCACAGGGGCTGGGAAGGTGGCTCAGTGGTAGAGCGCTTGCCTTGCATGCCTGAGGCCCTGGGTTCGATTCCTCAGCACCACATAAGCAAAAAGAAAAAAAGCCGGAAGTGGTGCTGTGACTCAAGTGGTAGAGCGCTAGCCTTGAGCTGAAGAGCTGAGGGACAGCACCCAGGCCCAGAGTTCAGGCCCCACAACCGGACCCAAAAAAAAAAAAAACAAAAAAAACAAAAAAAACATGTAGCCGGGCGCTGGTGGCTCACGCCTGTAATCCTAGCTACTCAGGAGGCTGAGATCTGAGGATCCCGGTTCAAAGCCAGCCCGGGCAGGAAAGACCGTGAGACTCCTATCTCCAATAAACCACCAGAAAACCGGAAGTGGTGCTGTAGCTCAAGCGGTAGAGCGCTCGCCTTGAGCTGAAGAGCTGAGGGTCCGCGCCCAGGCCCAGAGTTCAAGCCCCACGACCAACAAAAAAAAAAAAAAAAAAAAAAGAGTTTCACAGACTTTTTTGCCCAGGATGGCTCTGAACTGATCTCAGCCTACACTCAGGCTAAGAAGATTACAAGTATGAGCTAGCACATCTGGTAGTATGAGTATTTTTAAGTCAGCTGATTCTGACGGACATTCTTCATTAGATCATTGCACTATAATCTTTGTATTTAGTCTTTGCATTATAATCTTACAATTACTGCAACCCTCTAAGATGATATCTGAAGATGCTATTGTTATGTAGTAATAATGTAAACATAAAGCTTGACAAGTCCGCATCTCAAAATAAAAGATTAATGAACATGCTGTGTGCCAATGTATCATAAGGCTTGACAAGTCCGTATCTCAAAAGATTAATGAACATGCTGTGTGCCAGTAGCTCATGTCTGTAATCCTAGCTACTCAGGAGGGTAAAATCTAAAAATCACGGTTTGAAGCCAACCCCAGCAGTAAAATCCATGAGATTCTTATCTCCAGTTAACCACTGAAAAGCTGGAAGTAGAGCTATGGCTCAAGTGGTAGAGTGCTAGTTGAGAAAAAAAGCTCAGAAACAGTGCTCAGAACTGGGGGGGGGGGGGGGGGGGGGGGGGGGGGGGGGGTAGAATAACCCTGTTACTCAGGAAATCTGAGAATCATGATTCAAAGCCAGCCTCAGCAGGACAGTCCATGCTCTGAATTCAAGCCCCAGGAGTAGCACAGAAAAAAAAATAAAATTAATGAATCCTCTGTACATGATTTTACTATTTCATCTAGAAAGCGGTAGAGCAAAGGGGAGAAGAAATAGGTTTTTACTAGTGTACCAACTAACTGTAGCTATCTTGAATACTGTGCAGGATTCTAAAGCTACATACCACCATTTCAATTCTATGACTACTAATGACTACCACCTTGGTTTTTAAGTATGATTTGCCACAATGATAAAGCAAGTAATCCAAAAAGCAAAGGGAATATGGAAATAAATGCTGAGAGTACACTTTCCAAAGTGTATCCATCCAATCATACAATTATTATTTCTTCTGCTGTGAGCAAACACAGTTTTCTAAGTTATAAAATTCCAAGTAAGAATACACAGAACAATCAAACTACCAGTATTTCTACACTGGGGGAGCTGAGAGGTAGGGAACAGACAGCATGCTCATTTCTTAGCATCTCCTATGGTCCAGGTATTTTATTTATTTATTTATTGCAGTGCTGGGTCTTGAACTCAGGCCTAGGCACTGTCCCTGAGCCTCTTCTGTCCTCAAGGCTAGCACTCTACCGCTTGATCCACAGCATCACTTCTGGCTTTCTGTTTATGTGGTGCTAAGGAATCGAACCCAGGGCCTCATGCATGCTAGGCAAGCACTCTACCACTAAGCCACATTCCCAGCCTATTTTATTTATTTTTTGTGCCAGTCATAGGGCTTCAGCTCAGGGCCTCAGTGCTGTCCTTCAGCTTTTTTTACTCAAGACCATTTGAGCCATAGTGTTTGGGGCGTTAATTGGAGATATATCTCACAGATTTTCTTGCCCGGGTTGTCTTTGAACCTAATCCTCAGATCTCAGTCTCCTGAGGAGCTAGGATTATAGGCATGAGCCACCAGCGACAGGCTTTAGGTACTTTATATATTATTTGACAATCCACAAAGGAAGCACTATGATTCCTGGTATATAAGTTAAAAAGTACACAAAGCTCAGGGGAAGAACTGGACTTTGCATAAGAAGAAGTCTGACTCTAAAGTCCATGATGTTCTAGCACTATACCATTTCTGCTCCCTCAGCTATTAGCCTCTAGAAGATTCATTTGCTTTGTTCATGTGCTTTATTTCTTGACAACTGTCAAAATAACCACTCTAATAGCTACTATGAACATTTACATAGCACTTTACATGTAATCCTCCCAACATCTTGCAGGTATATAGTATGTCTTATTACAGTCAGGGTACTAGAGGCACAGCAAGGTTAGAAAAGTAAACATAGTTCATAATCAATTGACTAGGCTTCATTCAGCTCAGCAGTCAAGTTCACCCATCCTCCTAGCCAGCGTGCCACAGTTGCTGACAACCTTGATACATGTTAGAAATCATTACGTATAAACAAATTACAAACTGAATCATTATCCTAATCTGACTCTTTGCAAAAGTATATAGCTCATAGCAACAGATATAAAAAGGGAATGTTTAAAATTCTGCTACCATACATGGTGCAACTGTTCAGGCAGAACTTAAGTTTTCATTTATATTTCCAATTTTAAGGCACATGAAAGACTGACAACAAGATGCATTTTTGGTTTCCCTAACTGTCATATACAAGATCAGTTTCCAGACAAGTCCCAAATAAGTTTTTCAGACACCTGTAGAGACTAGTTTCTGATAGTTTTGATTTAGTTCCAAACACAGCCTTTTGGAAGTTTAATGCTGGGGCTGGGAAAGTGGTAGAGTGCGTGCCTTGCATGTATGAGGCCCTGAGTTCAAGTCCTCAGCACCACATATGCAGAAAAAAACCAGAAGTGGCACTGTGGCTCAAGTGGTAGAGAGCTGGCCTTGAGCTAGGGACAGTGCCCAGGCCCAGAGTTCAGGCCCTATGACGGACCAAAAAAAAAAAAAAAAAAATGTTTAATGTCCCCTCCTCTACTTTTCATTTTACTTAAACTAAGGTAAGAAACAACATGACCATCTTAACAATTACAAGAAGGATTCCAATTAAGAGTATTTTCAGGGGCTGGGAAGGTGGCTCAGTGGTAGAGCGCTTGCCTTGCATGCATGAGGCCCTGGGTTCGATTCCTCAGCACCACATAAGAAAAAAGAAAAAAAGCCGGAAGTGGCGCTGTGGCTCAAGTGGTAGAGTGCTGGCCTTGAGCTGAAGAGCTGAGGGACAGCGCCCAGGCCCAGAGTTCAGGCCCCACGACTGGACCAAAAAAAAAAAAAAAGAGTATTTTCACATTTGGGGTGGCACTAAGGATGAAGCCCAGAGATCTCAGAAATGCTAAGCACAAGCTCTACCTGAGCTACACTTTCAGCCCTAGATGTATTTTTACTGAAAATACATATTTTACACTGAATATCTGAGACACTGACTTTCCTGAGACCATCAAACTTTAGTAATTAAGCTTGAAGAATCAACTGAGTTCTAATCTTGTGCTTTCCCCTTCCCCGCCCCCCCAATCTCATTGCCAGAATGTAACTGACAACTAAAAGATAAGCATATTTTTGAGTCACACAATGAAAACTGTAGCCTGTCCTTCACTTAACTTCCCTTTTAGACCACCCAGATTTGTCACTGCTTTTGCTGTTTTTATAGCTTCCCAGGTTAGAAATCTCAGGCTCACAAATAAACAATTCTTCCCTTTCTATTAAGCCATAAAACAAGTCTAAGCAAGTCCTATAGTTTCTTCTTCTGAAATTTCTGATTTCTTTTTTGATGTCTATGACCATGTCAAGAACAAGCATTATATTCTAAAATAAGATGGTGGGGGCTGGGAAGGTGGTTGAGTGGTAGAGTGCTTGCCTTGCATGCATGAGGCCCTGGGTTCGATTCCTCAGCACCACATAAGCAAAAAGAAAAAAGTCAGAAGTGGTGCTGTGGCTCAAGTGGTAGAGCTCTAGCCTTGAGCTGAAGAGTTGAGGGACATTGCCCAGGCCCAGAGTTCAGGCCCCAGGACTGGACCCCTCCCCCCCCCCAAAAAAAAGATGGTGGTTTTCTAGATATTTACTATTTTGTCTTCCTTTTTTTCTTTTGGCCAGTATCGAGTTTCAACTCAGAGCCTTGTACTCTTGGTTGATCAGCTGCTGCTCTACCACTTGAGCTATACCTCCAGTCTACCATTTTGCTGGTTAATTGGATTTTTCTTTTTTGATGGCATTGGGATTAGATACAAGACCTTGCATTCCCTTGGTTGGTGCTCTACTACTGGAGCCATGCTGCCAGCCCTGTTTGTTTGGTGTTTTTTTTTTTGGGGGGGTAGGTTTACTATTTTGGTGCTGGAGTCTATCAGACTTTTCTGTGTAAACTGGCTTCAAATTGTGGTTCTCTGGATCTCAGCCTCCTGAGTAACTAGAATTACAAACATAAGCCCTCATTGCCTGGCTAAATGATACTTCTTGAAATCAAGCTTCTGTAAGTCTATTCTCAATTAATCTTATTCCCATGTTACCTAGAAAGGATGGAGCTGAAAATGATCAGGTGTTTTTTTTCCCTGATTCACATGATGGCCAACAGAAGTTAAATAAGATGGTAATTTAGGTCTTCTAACTCCAGTACAGTGTCTTTACATGGTAGCTCCTACTATCCAAGTCCTACTTTTTTTTAAACTTATGCCACATATATAACCCAAACACTTGGTGACAACTCCTCTTATATGAACTCTTATTTCTAATTCTATCTGAAAGGGTCCTTCTTTTAGTCTTTTCCTTTCAAAAAAATTAAAATGTCCATTTATCAGTTGTCTAAGAAACCTGGGAACAATTTTCCCTTACTCATATTCTTACACAATTCATCAGCGAATTGCTTGAATTTTATTTCCCAAGAAGTATCTCATATGTATCTATTTCATCCTGCCTCTGAATAAAATCTCACCTAATTTATCAATTACTTTCTCAAGTCTCTTGCTTTTCTGTCTCTTCACTATCTCCCACAGAACATTCAGTGTATCTTTTAAAAACATATCCAATAATGTAACTAGTCCCCCTCAAAGTCCAACACAATAAAGAAAAAGGACTACTACATATAACACTGATGAATCTCATAAATGATAAATACAATAATTCCATTTATACAGTATAAAGTTTAGTTTTATTTATATAAAGTTCAAAACCAGGGTAAAATTAAAATAGCTGTCAGAATACTTGCTTATGGAGACGGTAATGTGAATACTGTGAACACAAGAGAATCACAAGAGCAGTTTCTGGTGTGCCAATAATATTCAACTTATAACTTTAGATAGTGTTACATGGTTTACTGAAAGAGGCAAGACCGAAGAACAGACCTTTCAATGCCTTCCTGCTGCACTCAAATACAATCCAAACTATTTCTACCCAGAAAGTTTCTGAATGGTCAGGCCACAGCTTAGACTTCCATGGTCATCTAGCAATATTTGCTGCTGCACTCATTGTACTCACTGGCTTCTTTTCAGTTCCTCAAATGTGCCAAGTTCATTTGAGGTCTTACTATGTAGCCCAAGCTGGCCTGGAACTCATGATCTCTCACCTCTCAGAAGTGCTAGGATTATATAATTATGCCACCACAACTTGAATAACAATTAGGATTTTTAGGTGTACAGCTCTACCTACTTAACCAGCTCTCATCCCTCAAGAGGGGCCTTCTGAGGTCCACAGCTCATTCTACTCCCTAAGCCTGCTGTCTTTCCTTCAAAGCCTTTTCAGAGACATGGTTGGTTTCTTGTTGTTTGTCTCCCTCACCAGCCTACATATTTTGTAAGGATATTCAATGCTACACACTCAATGCTGTTAAACTAATAAATAAATGGAAGAGTTCCTGTTCTCAAAGAAGTTGTAACCATTCTCCTTCTTTTACCTGATAAATTTCTGGGTACATTAGCCTTCAAAACAACTTAACTCACCTACAAACTTCTTGTTGGCTAAAAATAGGTTAGGTTTATTGTAAAAGAAAAATAAGCTAGGTGCCCTTGTCTTGTGCCTGTAATCTTAGCTACTCAGGAAGCTGAGATCAGAGGAGTATGGTTCCAAACCAGTCTGGGCAGGAAAACTGTGAGACTCTTATCTCCAATAAACTACTCAAAAAAAACATAATAAGTGGCACCGTGGCTAAAGTGGTAGAGGGCTCGCCTGGAGCAAAAGCAGATCAGGGACAGTGCCCAGGCCCTGAGTTCAAGCCCCAGGACCAGCAATATAAATAAATAGATAAATAAATATGACATCTGTGGTTATGTGGTCAACTGTTCTTACATAAAACTGTCAAATTAATTCAGAAGGAAAACAAAGTAATTTCAATAAATGGAACTGAAACCATTAACTGGATGTTTGTACACAAGAGTGAACATCAGTTGGGTACCAGTGGCTCCCATTTGTAATCCAAACTACTCAGGAGGCTGAGATCTGAGGATCACGGTTCAAAGCCAGTGTGGGCACAAAGTCTGTGTCCCTTAGCTCTTCAGCTCAAGGCTAGCACTCTAGCCACTTTCGGTTTTCTGAGTGGTTTACTGGAGATAAGAGTCTCAGGGACTTTTTGTGCTGGCTTAGAACTGTGATCCTCAGATCTCAGCCTTCTGAGTAGCTAGGATTACAGATGTGAGCTACTAGCGCCCAGCTTGTGAGACTCTTATCTCCAATAAACACCAGAAAACCAGAAGTGGTGCTGTGGCTCAAGTGGTAGAATGCTAGCATTGAGCAAAAGAGCTCAGGGATAGCTCCCAGGCCCAGAGCTCAAGACCCACGGCCAACACACACACACACACACACACACACACACACACACACACACACACACACACACACACACACACACTGAATATCAATGTTTAATTTACATTATACACAAAAGAATTAAAATTAACTCATATGCCTCAATATCCAAGTCAAAAGTATAGCCAGGCACCAGTGGCTCACACCTGTAATCCTAGCTACTCAGGAGGCTGAGATCTGAGGATCACAGTTCAAAGCCAGCCCAGGCAGGAAAGCCGTGAGACTCTTATCACCAAAAAACTACCAGAAAACTGGAAGTGGCATTGTAGTTCAAGTGGCAGTGTATCAGCCTTGAGCTGAAGAGCTGAGGAACAGCGCTCAGGCCCAGAGTTCAAGCCCCACGACCGACCAAAAAAAAAAAAAAGTGGGCTGGGAAGGTGGCTCAGTGGTAGAGTGCTTGCCTTGCATGCATGAGGCCCTGGGTTCGATTACTCAGCACTACATAAGCAAAAAGAAAAAGAAAAAAAGCTGGAAGTGGCATTGTGGCTCAAATGGTAAAGCGCTAGCCTTGAGCTGAAGAGCTGAGGGACAGCACCCAGGCCCAGAGTTCAGGCCCCACGACCAGACCCAAAAAAAAAAAAAAAAAAAAAAAGGTGTAACACTTCTACAGTAAAACACAGGAAATAGCTTTGTACTAGACAAAGGACACAGGACACGAATATCATAAACTAGAAAGAAGATTGATAAATTGGACTTCAAAATATATCTAACAAAAGGCTATTATCAGACAAAGGTGTATGTGTATGAAGGAGGTGGTTTTGTGAGACAGGTTCTCACTATGTTGCCCAAGTCTGTCTTGAACTTCTGGGCTCAGGTGATCCTCACAGATTTGTCTGGCCAAGCTGGCTTTGAACTATGATCCACAAATCTCAACCTCCTGAGTAGCCAGGATTATAGGCATGAGCCATCAGTGCCTGGCTACATCATAGATTTCTTATTTAGGAGTCTGGCAGGAACCTTTAAACAGCAGACACACTGAAAAGGTTTTGAGGGTCAAGACCTTACAAATGAGGCTCTCTACTGCACATTGTGCCTAAGAGCACAGGCTCCGAGTCACACAGCTGGGCTCAAAGCCAACTAAAGGCATGTGAGCCACATGACTTTAGGGAGCTTATTTAATATCCACAAACCTTCTTACATTTCTTTATTCAGAAACTGTGGCTACTTAGGGGATTGTCTAGCTTGTGTGGGTGGCTGAAAGAATTAAGAGTTAATCCATGAATAGCATTTAGGGGGTATGTTTAGGGCTCAACACTTGCTTGGCTACTCTTACTTGGTACAATGTTAGACACCCAAAATGGATTTTAAAAAAATAAACAAAAAACACCCCATTAATCTCTTAGAAAGAGAAGTAGTAAATAGTGTGAAATACAAGGCAACCAAGAATTAATTGTATTATTACTACAGTTAGACATTTGAGGCAAGGGTGACACTGAGGCTGTGAAGAGACAGGCTGGGTAAGTTAGAGGCTCTTCTACTCACTATATTAAAATTACTCTGGGGCTGGAAAGGTGGCTCAGTGGTAGAGTGCTTGCCTTGCAAGCATGAGGCCCTGGGTTCAATTCCTCAGAACCAATAAGCAGAAAAGGCCAGAAGTGGCATTATGGCTCAAGTGGCAGAATTAGCCTTGAACTGAAGAGCTCAGGGACAGTGCCTAGGCCCAGAGTTCAGGCCTCACAACTGACAAAAAGGAAAAAAATCAATCTGTCAATAACTTTCATATCTTGGTCCTCAATAAATTCTGTGTGCCTAATTTGTATTAACAAACACAGTAGTAATAATATTGATAACATTGATAATAGTAAGACTAATATTTGAAGACATACTGTGTATCAATACTATCCTAATAGTTTTGTTTTACACTGTTATATACTTAACTCCACTGAATACTCCTTTATGGAAATACCATTACTATCTCCATTGTATAAATGAAATACCAAGGCCATAGTCCTACATGTGGTAATTGGAGAATTCAAACACACATTCTACTCCATAGCATCAACTCTGAATAAGTAAGCTTATTTTCTACAATTCTTAAATACAGTAAATAAATTACAACAGCAACACAAACACTACTGCACACTTTCTTACTCTCCTCACCAGAGTTAATAGTGCAGTAGGAACTTAACTGTACTGATTTTCCACCCATTCTTTCCTGTACTTTCAAATAAATAAAATATTACATAATTTCTGAAAAATTCTTCTCTGATCAATGTCAAGATTAGTAAGAAAAAAATTTAAACTGCATTGATGCTGTTCATGGACAGTTTTACAGTATATTTATCTCCCAGCTTACTCATGAGAGAAGCAATAATGGAAACGCTTATAGAATCCTAAAGCCAAATCATAGAGGAAAAAGACCCATGTCAGGTCTTTCAGTGAACAGCTGGAGAATATAAATATCAATTAAATACAATCCCATGTTGAATTATAGTGCTGGTCACTGTAACAAATGCAAGAACAATTTTCTTTGTCAGAATGTGCATTTGGTGGATTCTATATCCTATTATTATAAACTATGTCATATCTATGTTCATTTGTTCTACGTCTGAAAAAAAGTTATAAAGTTTTTATCATCATTTGTAATTTTTCATTTTAATGTGGTACATATATACAATGAAATTTTACTCATCCATTAGAAAGAATAAGACTATTTCATTTGCAGGGAAATGGTTGGGCCTAGAACAAATTATGTTAAGTAAGCTCAGAGACAAATACACATATTTTCTTTCATATGTGGATGCTAGCTCTAATATATCTAGACATGATAACTTACACAGTACTAGGCATTCACAAACAGTCAGACTCAAGGAAGATAATCTTAGGGGAGGACCTCAAAGGTGTAACTCCTCTGAACATTTAAGATACTGTTTATTAAAATGAATTCCAGGAAATAGAAATCGGGGTTTTGGTTTTTGTTGTTTGTGGTGATGATGTTTTTCTTTTTGGGGGCAAAAAGAGGACACAGAAAGGGAACAAATGCAATCATGCTATTCAGTATAAATTATGTGGAGAGTGAACTATGTAACTTGTGGGCAGTGATGGGAGGGAGAAACTGGAAGAAAGCAAAGGAAGGGATGATATTGCCCAAAAAGGAAAAGTATTTATTACCTAACTTATGAAATAGTACTCCCACTACACAACAACTTAATAATAACAATAAAATTATATTTTTTAAAAGTTTATCTTATACTTCAAAGTATCTCATTACTTAGGCCTTTTAAAATGCATGAGGCCCTGGTTCGATTCCTCAGCACCACATAAGCAAAAAGAAAAAAAGCTGGAAGTGGCACTGTGGCTCAAGAGGTAGAGCATTAGCCTTGAGCTGAAGAGCTGAGGGACAGTGCCCAGGCCCAGAGTTCAGGCCCCATGACTGGACCCCCCCCAAAAATAAATAAAATAAAATCGAAAGTAGTTCTAAGATATAATATAAATGGCATATTTTTATTTTCAGACCCATCTGCCTATCAAATACATTCTCTGATTTTTGTAAATCTAAACATATTGCTTTCTTGATGAATCTTCTTCAATAATTTTCCACTGCCTAAAAAACAACCCAAATACCGTAACTGTCAGAGCACAAAAATCCTTCCAAGCAAGGTCTCTATCTGCCTGCCTGTCCACTGTCAAGTCATTATGCTCTAGTAATGCTAAATGCCTAGGAATTAACTGCTCACATCTGATTTCATACGTGTGTGTTTTTTCTGATGTTATCTCCTACGTGCAATGTGCTCTTTGATGCTTTTTTCTTGACCATAACATCTTTTGAGCTCAAAGTCATTTCCAAGAAGTAGTCACTGAAGCTAAGTTAGTCTGCATAACTTTCCTCTGTGTTTGAAAGATACACATGCTTCTCAGAAGTAATACTGAAATTATCTGTTCAAGGGAGTTCTTAAGAGCAGGAAGTAATTTTACTTCCATAAACGTATATACTCTTAGAATCCAAGTGGAGAGCTCAAAGGAAGGACTTCGATCAGTCTTTTCAACTGAAATGTTTTAACTTAGGATAGTTCTCACACAGAAACAAAAGACTTTAAAGAGCTATTGAGAGTCTTTCCATGGAGAATATAAAATAATATAAAAGCATCCATAAGCTCCTTGCCAACATTTGACTGACAACTGCTTATCTTGTTACTGTTGAGACTCTTCTTGGTTCTGGGCCAAACTTCTCTGAAAGATTTAAAGTCCCCAAAGAATAGCATGAAGAGAAAAACTTCCAGGGATTACACTAACCCAATCAAAGACCAAAATATGTTTTAAAAACAATTACACAATACACCTATTTAAAACCTATAGTATTAATAACCACACACAAAGGAATTTTCCCTCAAATTTAAACGAAGAAGAAAATAGAGGTAGAAAGGTGGTTAACTTGGGGCTGGGAAGGTGGCTCAGTGGTAGAGCGCTTGCCTTGCATGCATGAGGCCCTGGGTTCGATTCCTCAGCACTCCATAAGCAAAAAGAAAAAAGCCAGAAGTGGCGCTGTGGCTCAAGTGGTAGAGCGCTATCCTTGAGCTGAAGAGCTGAGGGACAGTGCCCAGGCCCAGAGTTCAGGCCCCGTGACTGGCAAAATAAAATAAATGAATAAATAAATAAATAAATAAAATATATGGTTCACTATTTTCAGTACATTGGATTATTACCATAAAATTGGAGCTTCGATAAAGCAATAAATTGCTCAACCTATAGAGAGTCCATTCTTTGATTCTCTGCTCTATTACTGGAGTAGCTGGGATTTCCATGCTCAAACAGAATCTTTAAAATTCAGCAGGTCTCAAGAACTATTAAATAAGAACTACTCTTAAACAAGACACAAGTAACGCTAAAAATTAATATTCTTCCTTTATAAGTCATAGGCCTTTTTATTAATGCCTATTTATTTATTTAGTGCTGGTATAGGGCTTGAACTCAGAGCCTTTACATTCTCATTTAGGTTTTTTTTTTGCTCAAGGTTAGATTTCTACCACTTGAGACACATCTCCACTCCCATATATGCCTTTTTAAATTATATTTTAAACAGACAGACACAAACACAGACACATACACATATATATACAGACACACAAAATGGACTTATGGAAGAAAAAAACAAAAAACAGACAAACACAGGGTTCTAAGAACCTGATCAAGTTTCTACGACACCAAAAAGGAAATGAGCAATAACGTTTACCTTTTATTTAGGAAAATAAAAGGTAGAATTGATAACATCTAATCTAGTTCTCATAGATAAAAAGCAGTAATTTGGTGCCATGATGCAATGACAATCTCTTGATCAAAATGGATCCTGGGACAAATTTATTTATTTATTTATTTTGGGGTCTGGTCGTGGGGCCTGAACTCTGGGCCTGGGCACTGTCCCTCAGCTCTTCAGCTCAAGGCTAGCACTCTACTACTTGAGCCACAGCGGCACTTCCGGCTTTTTTTCTTTTTGCTTATATGGTGCTGAGGAATCAAACCCAGGGCCTCATGCATGCAAGGCAAGCACTCTACCAGAGCCACCTTCCCAGCCCCTGGGACAAATTTTTGTCAGAGAAATAGAAACAAAATTGCAAACAGAAGTGGTTCTTCCATTTGACTTTAAGTTATCTTATCCCTAGAAAGAATATATACAGAACAGATTACAAGATTTTATTATTTTTCCCAAATAAAATACTTTTAATGACATCCAAGTGTTATATATTAATAGCTATAGCTATCTTAAAAAGTTTTACCCACTGTAACATGGCAGTATTACTATTTCTGACTAAATTGTAGGCATTTTCTCATTTTTCTCTCCATTTATAATTTTTTTTTTTTGCCAGTCCTAGGGCTTGAACTCAGGGCCTAGGCACTGTCCCTAAACTTTTTTGCTCAAGGCTAGTGCTCTATCACTTAAACTACAGCACCACTTCCAGCTTTTTCTTTTTATGTGGTACTGAGGAATTGAACCCAGGGCTTCATGCATGCTAAGCACACTCTACCACAAAGCCACATTCCCAGCCCCTAAAATCATGGGGCTTGAACTCTGGGCCTGGGTATTGTCCCTCACCTCTTCAGCTCAAGGCTAGTGCTCTACCACTTGAGCCACAGCACACTTCTGGTTTTCTGGTGGTTTATTGGAGATAAGAGTCTCACGGACTTTTCCTGCCCTGGCTGGCTTTGAACTGCAATCCTCAGATCTCAGCCTCCTGCGTAGCTAGGATTACAGGTGTGAGCCACCAGCACCTGGCCTTACTCAAATTCTTATAGTAAGACAAAGACTTGGACTTTTCAGGCTTTTAAGACATTGTATGCAGCCAGGCAAATCCAGGCAAAAAATTATTGACAAAACTGCTATCTCAAAAATCAGTGTGTGCTAGGTGCTTGTGGCTCATACCAACATTCAGGAGGCTGAGATCTGAGGATCACGCTTCAAAGCCAGCCTAGGAAAGAAAGTCCATGAAATTCTTATCTCTGATTAACCACCAGAAAATAGGGAATGTAGCTATGGCTCAAAATGGTAGAGCACTAGCCTTGTGCAAAAAAGCTCAAGGACAACGCCCAGGCCCTGAGTTCAAGACCCATGACCAACAATAACAAAGAAAAAGACATTATATGACCATACCTCTATAGACATGCAATACATTTTTAGTTTTCTGTGGCTTTTTAAATAAAAATTGGAGGATGTCAAAATTATGAAGTTACTGACCAAACAGCAAATCACTTAAGGAGGTTTACAAACATTCTGGTTGAGGCTGAATGAAACCTTACAGTTACGACTTAGGGAAAGTCATTTTTTAAATGGCTTTTCAATAATTACACTAATAAAAGATTTTTTTTACAAAGGGTTTGCAGACTTTTACTATGTGAATAAATGCTCTATATTAGTGTTCTATAATGTTCTATATAACCATATCTGGGTATGTTGACTTAAAAGTATTTTCCAAGATAACCACTTAAAAAGAATTTGAAGCTGCTAATTTCTGGATTAAAATGGAAAAATCTGCTTTTTTAAAAAAACAATTCAGAAGATAATATATTTCCTTTATACTAGCATTTTATTTTATTCACTTTCCATCAAGATATACTGTAAATCATGTGTTTTTCTTTGGATTTTGAGACAGGGTTCTCATGTTGCCAAGCTCATATCCAACAACTATATTCAACTGATCCAAAGTATTTTAACCTCTAGAGTAGCCAGTACTTCTGGCAAGCAACCAGCCTTGGGGCCTCCCTTCACCTTTATAGTTACTGACAATGTGCATTGAAACAAAGTGGTTTTACTCCATTTAGATACAAGAAACTCAAAATGTATGAGCAGAAGATACTCTTACTAAACTGGATTTGCTATGTGATGTTTATTCGAAGATACTCTTACTAAACTGGATTTGCTATGTGATGTTTATTCATTAAGCAACTTTGCAAGAACACAGGCAGGACCGTTGTGCGATAAATGAACAAGAAGTAAAAGGTAAGTCTGAGGCTTAAGCAATTTAAAAAAAAAACAATGAAACAGAAAAAAACATTGGGGACTTTTTGTCTCCATTAGGTATGATTTTATTTTATTTCTGTTTTGTTAGGTTAGTACTGGGTTTGAACTTAAGGCCCTGTTCTTGCTAGCCAGGCACTCTATCTCTTGAGCCACATCCACAGCTACTGTTGTGCTATTTTTTATATCTATCTATCTATCTATCTATCTATCTATCTATCTATCTATCTATCTATCTATCTATCTATCTATCTATCTATCTATCTATCTATATTTAGTCAATAGTGCCTAGTTTTCATCCACATTGAAAGTCTAGATTTCTGAACTTCCCAAAGTCCAGAATTTGTTTGATGAATCTTCATCCTCATTGCATTTTCTGGATAACTGCTCAGAAATAATATGGGCATATTCCTTTGGCCAAAACAGCCTATTAAACTTAGTCTCAATGCCTACATATGGAGTTCCTCTCTCCTTTAAAGTTCTAGATCTTCATTGAGTGCCCAAAGACATGCTTTTTGAAGTTCAATGGACCTATGCACTTGTCTATGTTGGTGACAGAATGACCCTTCTTGCCATCCTTCTTTGGAAAGATTACAGGTATGAGCCACCAGCACCAAGCAAGAATTTCTTTTTTGAGATAGTCTCTCACTGTAGCTAACCTGGAACTCAAGATCCTCCCACCCCACCCCCATCCCCACCCCCCACTACCAGTGCTGGGATTACAGGTGGGCTACTATACCTTCAGGTTTTCTTAAATACATAAGAGTAAAGATATGCTTCCATAATAAAGCAAATATTTATTAAACAGGCACTGAAACTAAGCACTAAAGTTCTAAGAGTGAAAATACAGACAATTCAGATGTAACCACACAGCTTACAATAGTACTGGATAAAGGCCACAAAGGGAAAGTGCTGGGGATGAGGCTCAAAAGTCACTGCTGGTCAGGTTCATGCATTCTTCATTCATACTGAGTGCCAGTATCAAGTCCTGATCACTAGAGGTAAGAGATAAACAAGACAGATAGGACAAATGTCCTAGACAACAGGAAAATATCCAGAGTCAAGAGGCTGAAGTCTAAGGGGACAGGAAGAAGATGTGGGTACCTCAGGAATTTCCAGGCTTAGGAAACAAGTCTCAACATAAGGTAGAAGAAGAAGGAGCTCCTTTCCCAAGACTGATAATAATAAATCAGTATCTCAAAGAGTATCAATTAAAAACTTTCTCAAGGGCTGGGAAGGTGGCTCAGTGGTAGAGCGCTTGCCTTGCATGCATGAGGCCCTGGGTTCCATTCCTCAGCACCACATAAGCAAAAAGAAAAAAGCCGGAAGTGGCACTGTGGCTCAAATGGTAGAGTGCTAGCCTTGAGCTGAAGAGCTGAGGGACAGCACCCAGGCCCAGAGTTCAGGCCCCACGACCGGACACAACACACACACAAAAAAAACTTTCTCAAGCTTGTTAATACTAACAAATTCCAAGTGATCTAAACTTCTGAAGGGTTTTTAAAAATATACTATGGGCTGGAAAAGTGGCTCAGTGGTAGAGCACTTGCCTTGCATGCATAAGGCCCTGGGTTCAATTCCTCAGCACCACATAAGCATAAAAAGCCGGAAGTGGCAGTGTGGCTCAAGTGGTAGAGTGCTAGCCTTGAGCTGAAGAGCTGAGGGACAGTGCCCAGTTCCAGAGTTCAAGCCTGTTCAAGACTGACAATAATAATAATACTGTGAAACTAGATTACATGCAGTGAATGAAAACACAATACAGTTCTCTAGGAAAAAAATAAGTGGTAGAGAATATGGAAAGAATGAAGTTTATATTAAGGACATAAGCATAAATCATCTTTATCTCCACAGCCAACTACAATATCTGGCACATTATCAATAAACAAATCAATCCTAACAGAAGGGAGTACTATAGGAGGAGGTCATAGACTGGATTAATAATTAAATACTTTAATATGAATGAATATAATTAAGTAACAGATGCCACATACTGTTGAACAGTATGAATCTAGACTAACCAACTCCACAGATTTGCTTTTCCTTCCTGAGAAAAGACTCATGAATACAGCTTAGGAAGTATCTGCAGTGTGACTGTATGTACAACATTAAACCAAACTGGTAGCATGTAACTCTATCACTAAAAGAAAATAACATGACAGGCACTGATAGCTCATGCCTGTAATCCTAGCTACTCATGAGGCTAAGATCTAAGGATCACAGTCCAAAGCCAGCGTAGGCAGGAAAGTCCATGAGACTTGCCTCCAATTAACCACTAAAAAAAGCCAGAAGAGGACCTGTGGCTCAAGTGAATGCTAGCTTTAAGCACAAAAGCTCAGGAACAGTGGCTAGGCCCTCAGTGCAAGCCCCAAGATCAGCACAAAAAAAGGAAAAGGAAAAGGTAAGAGAGAAAACCTTTTCAAAGCTTTCAAAAACTTTTTCAAAGCTTTCAGTATGTATTTTAGCAAAGAGTATTGCATTTTTAAAAAGAAGGGACTTTATTAAGTGCATCTTAAATACAAAGGACATAAACTGTCTACAAGAAATCTTTTTCTTTCCCAAGAAATTTTAAATTTCACTTAGCTACATTTAATATGATGCTTCTACCAGAAATCTAATAAGTATATAATCATCTGTTAACTACAAACAATTCATATTTCAATATTGGGTATGTTATAACATGATACCCTTGTCTTTTGTACGAATATATAAAAATGATCAGACATTTTTAATGGGATTAAGAGAAACTTCCTCAATGTTATCACGGTTTAAGGTAAGAAGCTGAAGCTGAAGAAATGATTCAAGTGGCAGAGTACCTGCATAGCAAGCAAGCACAAAGCCCAAACCTCAGTACCATAGAAAAAAAAGCCCAACCCTAAATGGAGTAAAATGACTTCCCTGTTTTGTGTCTCTTATAGACTAATTTCAACTATGATCCTCATATCTCAGCCTCCTAAATAGCTAGGGTTACAGGCGTGAACTATCGGTACCTGCCTTATCCGTTTTAATTTGCAAAATAAAGTTAACATTACTTTCTTCAGTGATGGAAAGACTAATTTAACAAAGACACTATGTCCTCTATGTTTTGCTCATTGCTGCATTCATCAACAGTACAAGTGAATAAAGGAGGTAAATAAATGAACAGCAAAAAAAACAAAATTGTGCAACCAAGATAATATCCTATATTATTCAGGTGAGCCTAATATAATCATGTAAGTAAAAAGGGGAAGAGGGTCAGAGTCAAAAAGAGTTGAAGACATGACCCAGTTGTCTTTAAAATCTGAGGAAAAGCATTAAGACAATGAATACAGGTGACCTCTAGAAGGGAAACAGCAAGAGAAAAATTCTCCTTGAGGAATGGGAAGGTGGCTCAGTGGTAGAGTGCCTACCTGGCATGCATGAGGCCCTGGGTTCGATTCCTCAGCAACCCATGAGCAGGAAAAGCTGGAAATGGCGCTGTAGCTCAAATGGTAGAGTGCTAGCCTTGAGCTGAAGAGCTGAGGGACAGCGCCCAGGCTTAGAGTTCAGGCCCCACGAATGACCAAAAAAAAAGTTTTACCCCATCATAACATTATATAGGGCTGGAAAGGTGGCTCAGTGGTAGAGCGCTTGCCTTGCATGCCTGAGGCCCTGGATTCCATTCCTCAGCACCACATAAGCAAAAAGAAAAAAGCCAGAAGTGGTGCTGTGGCTCAAGTGGTAGAGCGCTGGCCTTGAGCTAAAAGAGCTGAGGGATAGTGCCCAGACCCAGAATTCAGGCCCCACGACCGGACCCAAAAAAAAAGAAAAAATACTCAGGGACAGTGTCCAGGCTCTGAGCTTAAGCCTCAGGACCAACACACACAAATTGAAATGCTAAAATTATGCTTTCTTTTAGCTTGGATTCTCCATAGTGTAAAACAGGGCAAAAAGACAATTATCAGAAAAAATACATTTTAAAGTACCAAGCAATTTATTACACTTAAAATTATGCCTGAAGAGCAAAGGACATTACATACATATACTTGAAACCAGGATAATGAAACCCACCAAGTGCAGTTTAAAACAAAAGGAGGGAGAGATTGGGAATAAGGCTGGGGGTGAATTTATTCCAAGTGAACTAGGTCATGTAGAAAAACATCACAATGAAATCACCTCATAATAAAAATGTATGCTAGTTAAAAATAAAAGGTTAAAAAAAAGTGTATCTTGCCAAGTTTTTATTTTCTATAAAGATCAGTTTGGGTGGTTTTAGTTTTGTTATAACTTTCACTGATCAGTTTTATCACTTTGGTTAGGTTCAACTTCTCCCCCCAGTGATGGAAATCAAACCTAAGGCCTTGTACATGCTAGACATACTACCAAACATACTTCCAATTCCATGGGTTCAATCATATTCACCAAGGTTCAGACTAAACAATAAAAGAGTATTAGAACTTCACATTATATATTCAGATTTCATACTGCCTTTTGTCTCTCATAAGAACACTAAGCTCTGGTACCACTAGAGCCACCATGAGTTGTAGTAACAGTGGAAGTAAATTTGAACTGGAAAGTTAACTTCATGTTCATACTTGTACCAGCATGAATTATCTTACCAGCCAAGAAACACTCATATAAATGCCATTCAGGTATTAGTTAATGTTCAACTTTTAACTTCTATGAAGTGAGTTTTAGGCAATCAAGTTCCTTTTGCATACAGATTTTTTTTTTTGAAGCTGCAGATGAACCAAGAGCTTCCATAGACACACTAGGTAAGCACTCTACCACAGAACTATACCTTCAGCTTCCACTATATTATTTCTCGTTAAAAAATATATATACATATATATTACATATGTTTGATCAATCACATGCCTCTAAGCACTCTCTAAGCATTTCCAATCTGAATGCCTGTAACTCCAAGTAATCGTTTTTACCATCATTAAGGAAAAGAATGTTGCTCTTCATTGGTGAGATTAAGTGGGATAGACTCTTAAGACTTCCTCAACTCATGCCCTAAACACCACTGTCCATCCAGCTTAAAAAAAAAAAATGTTCTGCTCAATAGCATAAAGCAAACAGAGCCAACAGAACAGCTTTCAGGGGTGAAGGTCAGTTAGAGCAAGAAAACCTCGCTTGATAAAACAAAAGCCACACTTTCACAAGGTAGCAAGCACACTATATACTCAAATATACAGGCAGAAGACTTTCCAGGGACATTTTCTAAAATAAAGTGTTTCTAAATCATTTTAGAATGAAAATAAGCATTAAAAATCATTTACAGGGGCTGGGAAGGTGGCTCAGTGGTAGAGCGCTTGCCTTGCATGCATGAGGCCCTGGGTTCCATTCCTCAGCACCACATAAGCAAAGAGAAAAAAGCGGGAAGTGGCGCTGTGGCTCAAGTGGTAGAGTTCTAGCCTTGAGCTGAAGGACAGCACCCAGGCCCAGAGTTCAGGCCTCACGACCAGACCACCAAAAAAAAAAAAAAAATCATATACAAGCTCTCAAAAAGACAACTTGACTGAATTTATACTTTAAAAAAATCTACCTCCTACTGTTTCAAAAGCTAAAATGTTACATATTATTTTCTTTACATAAAGATATATATACAACATTCTTTTCATGGAAGAGCTTCTAAAATCTTCATAAAGTATGTATTTCACAAGTTGTTGGTTGTTGTGTTATCTTTTGTCCTACACTTTAACTTTTAGTCTTAAAAAAAAAAGTCTCACTGAGTTCTTGCTGGTCTCAAACTCCCATGATTAAGGGATTTTCCTGTATCAGCCTCTGGAGTAGCTGGGAATGCAAGTGGTATAGACTAGCATAGATGGCCTGTATTCTAAGTATACAATACATAGAATTTTTACTGGGCTCTGGTGGCTCATGTCTGTAACCTTAGCTACTCAAGAGGCTGAGATATGAGGATCCTGGTTCAACGCCAGCCTGGGCAAGAAAAGCCAAGAGACTGTTATGTCCAATTAACTACCTAAAAACCAAAAGTGGAGCTGTGGCTCAAAGTGGTAGAACGCTAGCCTTGAACAAAAAAAAGCTCAGGGACAGCGCCTAGGCCCTGAGTTCAAGCCCCACAACTGACAGAAATTTTTATTTTTTATTTTTTTATTGTGAAAATATTGTACAGAGGAGTTACAATTACATGGGCAAGATAATGAGTTCATTTCTTATCAAGCATTGTAGCCGCCTCCTTTGTTTCCCCTTCCCATTCCTTCCTCCCCCTGCCCCCAGAGAAAAAAATTTTTTTAAAAAACGAATTCTTTATAAAGTTTTTAGAATAATTGCCAAGAGTGTAAGTAGCATCTAACTTTTCTAAAAAAAAGTTTGATGGTACATACTGTTACCATACTAAAAATCACTAAATTCTATACTTCAGGATGATTTATATGTGAAATGTATCTCAATAAAAGTATTATAGGTAAACATCCCCTATCTAAAAATCTGAAATCCAAAATGTCTCAATATCTGTACCTTATGAGCCACAAGTGGAAAATTCCACACCAGACCTCAAAACAAAGGTACACTAGATATTGCATAAAATTACCTCTGGGCTGGGTGCAGCTTAGTGGCAGAGTACACGCCTAGCATGCACAGGCTCTGGGTTCAATTCCCAGCACAACAACAAATAATTACTTTGTGATTATGTAAGATTCTATGAAACAGAAATTAATTTCATCTTTAGAGTGGAGTCTTAATCCAAGATACCTTTCTTTTTAAAAAAATTTTTTTGAGGGGGTCAGTCGTGGGGCATGTACTCTGGGCCTAGGTGCTGTCCCCCAGCACTTAACAAGGCTAGCGCTCTTCCACTAGAGCCACAGCACCACTTCTGGCTTTTTCTGCTAATGTGGTGCTGAGGAATCGAATCCAAGGCATTATGTATGCAAGGCATGCATTCTACCATTGAGCCACCTTCCCAGCCCCCCAAGATACCTTAATATATATCTACACAAATGCAAATATTTCCAAATCCCAAAACTCTGAAATCCAAAACACTTACATAATGGATATTCAATCTGTATTTCAAAAAACCTTTCTGGCCAGGTGCTAGTGGCTCACACCTGCAAGCCTAGCTATTCTAAAGGCTGCAATTTAAGGGATCTCAAAGCCAGCCAAAGTAGGAAAGTCTATGAGACTGTTATCTCCAATTAACCACAAAAAAAAAAAAGTAGAGGGGTGGCAAAAAAAAAAAAAAAAAAAAAGCACAGGACCTAGGCCCAGAGTTCAAGCTCCAGCAGTGGCAACAACAACAAAAAATTTAAAAAAGCGGGCTCCGGTGGTTCACACCTGTAATCCTAGCTACTCAGGAGGCTGAGATCTGAGGATCTTGGTTCAAAGCCAGCACAACAGGAAAGTCCATGAGACTCTTATCTCCCATAAACCACTAGAAAACCAGAAGTGGCACTGCGGCTCAAGTTGTAGAGTGCTGGAATTGAGCTGAAGAGCTGAGGGACAGCACCCAGGCCCAGAGTTCAAGCCCCATAACCAACATACACACACACAAAAAAGCTTTCTGAAGAACAATGTATAAAAAACTAAAGCCGGGCACCGGTGGCTCACGCCTGTTATCCTGGCTACTTAGGAGGCTGAGATCTGAGGATCACGGTTAAAAGCCAGCCAGGGCAAGAAAATCTGTGAAACTCTTATCTCCAATAAACCACCAGAAAACGGGAAGTGGCACTGTAGCTCAAGTGGTAGAGCAGAAGTAAGCCAGAAGTGATGCTGTGGCTCAAGTGGTAGAGTGCTAGCCTTGAGCTGAAGACCTGAGGGACAGCACTCAGGCCGAGTTCAAACCCCACAACCAACCAAAAAAAAAAAAAATCTAAATGTTTATGTATCTTTTAAGTAACTATTTCTAGGAATTTATTGTAGTGAAATAATCAAGTTACATAGATTCTTTTAAATGTTTAAGGCTGTTCAACAAATTATAAAGGACCACCAACAGAATGATAAACAGATTACGGAGCACTAGTAAAAAGATATTATGTTTTTTGTTTTGTTTTTTTTTTTGCCGGTGGTGGAGGCCTGAACTCTAGGCCTGAGTGCTGTCCCTCAGCTCTTCAGCTCAAGGCTAGCACTCTACCACTTGAGCCACAGTATCACTTCTGGCTTTTTCTGCTTGTGTGGTGCTGAGGAATCGAACCCAGGGCCTTATGCATGCAAGGCAAGCACTACCACCGAGCCATCTTCCCACCCTGGGAATTATGTTTTTAAAACCACAATCTGAAAAAATTTGCTCCACAACATATTAAGCATGTACAAAATAACGTAACAAATGTAGTTTCGACTTTATAAAAATACACATACATAAGAAAAATATTGAAAGTATTAACAGTAGTTACTTCCAGCTTGTAGAATTTCAGGTGATTTTAATTTTGTTTATATTTGACTGGCTTTTGCTGGCTTTTTGGGTTTTTTTTTTTGTGGGTCATGGGGCTTGAACTTGGTCTGGGCTTGAACTCAGCCTGGGTGCTATCCCTCAGCTCTTCAGCTCAAGGCAGCACTCTACCTTGAGCCACAGTGCCACTTCCGGTTTTCACTTTCCAGTTTACCAGAGATCAGAGTCTCACAGACTTTCCTGCCTGTGCTGTCTTGGAACAGCAATCCCCAGATCTCAGCTTCCTAAGTGGCTAGGATTACAGGCGTGAGCCACCAACGCCGGGAGTTTTACTGGCTTTTTATCTTACTGGCTTTTAATTTCTGTACAGTAACTAATCCTTTCATAACATTATATATTTTAAAACCATAGTAGCCACTCTAGAAAAGTTCAAGTTTCCTATTAAAATATGAAAATTCTCAAGAGGCAGAGTTCAGGAAAACAGCAAGTAACAGCCCACTGAGGCAAAAGGTTAGCAAGATTCACTTCAACCAAGAAGCCAGGTATAATGTAAGCACCAGTATTCCTGGTTATTTAGGAGGCTTTAGGTAGAAGGATTAAGGTCTGAGGCCAACCCCAGAAAAACACTTAAGACACTACTGGAAAAACAACAAAGGGCATGGGGTATGGCTCAAGTGGCAGGGTATCTGTCTAGCAAGCCAGAAGCCCTAAGTTCAAATCCTAATCCCACCAAAACATCACAAACATACATACATACACAAATATACACATAGCATTTATTACATAAATGGGGCCATAATAAACTATCAGAGCCATCAGTCTTTTTTAAAAGAATTATATGTATATGTTCATATGTGCATATACACATGTATATGCATCTCAATACTTTTACATCCCTACTTTATACATAAAATCATATTTACATTTATTTAAAATCATGCTTACACATATAATTAGGAAACTATATATGTATGTTCCTTAAAAGCTAAAACTGTTTCTTAAAAATTAAAAATAATCACATAATATATTTTTGTATAAACATATGGATATATAAAACAAATTTATATATAATAAGTATATATTCATTATATTTAGGGAAAACTAGCAAGAAATATAGTTAATCCTTAGTGGAGGTTAAGAAAACAATTACAGAAAGGAAGTCAAGATCCAATAGAGCAAAATGAGAAGGGTCTTACTACATTTACTAGGAAACACTCTAATAATTTGGACCCTACAGAGACCATTTTAAAAGGGAGATGGCGGAAACAGCCAAGATTATAATAACTAAGTAAAGCTGTGATTTATGTATGTAATTGAATTATTAAAATGTCTTTCTCAAAGCTCATATGATAGTTGTATAAAATACTATATTTACCAGGTTGTGAGAGGTACAGTTGGTGACATTAAACTTTTTCTACCATTATAATCCTTGAAAGTCAACATAGAACCTTTCCAAACAGGTAAGAAAAAATCTAGAGCCAGGCACTGGTGGCTCATGCCTGTAATCCTAGCTACTCAGGAGGCTGAGATCTGAAGATTGCTGTTCAAAGCCAGCCTGGTCAGGAAAGTTCCTAAGACTTTTACCTCCAACTAACCACCAGAAAACCACAAGTGGTGATGTGGCTCAAAGTAGTAGAGTGCTAGCCTTGAGCATAAAAGCTCAAGGACAAGCACCCAGGCCCTGAGTTCAAATCCCATGACCAACAAAAAAACAAAACAAACAAAAAATCTAGAAAGCTAGGGAGGCACAATCCAGTAAATTTCCCTAGCTTCTGAAGAAATCTGGCTTACCTGGCCAAATTACCAGAAAGATGATACTCAAGGGACACCAAGGATTAAGGGTCAAACACAGGCTGAAATTTTTTTTTTAATTGTTCCAATCTTGAAAATGAGAGAGTCAAGCTGATTTTTATGAAATAACATTTTTTTGGGGGGGGTCCGGTCGTGGGGCCTGAATTCTGGGCCTGGGCGCTGTCCCTCAGCTCTTCAGCTCAAGGCTAGTGCTCTACCACTTGAGCCACAACACCACTTCCAGCTTTTTTCTTTTTGCTTATGTGGTGCTGAGGAATCAAACCCAGGGCCTCAGGCATGCAAGGCAAGCGCTCTACCACTGAGCCACCTCCCCAGCCCCTGAAATAACATGTTTAAGTTAAAAAGTGAACAATGGGGCAACCTCAGACACAGATCAAGATGCACTGACATGTTGAATTGAAACTCCCTTATATAATTACTTAATTATATATATATACATATATATGAGCCAGTATTAATCCAAAAGCAAAAATCACAGAATGTACAACAGAGACAAACTTGGAACAAATAGTATAAAATGAAACTTTCTTGCAGGATTCAACACACTACTTTTTGTTATATACTTGTAAATATGAAACCAAACTACCAGCTGCCTACACTCACTGTCAGGAAGTGGCTTCTTTTTTTAATTACCCAGACATCCCTTCTTACAATAACAATTAAAAACTGGTTATTCCATTTATGGAGATGGGAGTGCAGCTCAGTAGTACAGTATATGCTTAACATGTGTGAAGGAAGCCTGGTTTACATCCCAGCATTCATAGAAATGAACAAAAAAGCAGTTTATCTCATTTTTATATTTGCTGGAGCCTTATGATTATGAATTTTTCAAGCTTTTCTGATTTTGAAAAAGGACATCAACATTTTTAATTCTAAAGCATAAGGACAACCAATGAAATTCCAGCTAAAGCAATGAAGCTGCCTCTGCTGCTTTTCTGAAAGGGTGGTAGATATTCAATTCTTAATCATTTGTTTCTACTGTACATTGGACTTATGTGCTTTTCTTGATTGTATCATACTACATAACATTCAAAAGGTTTTACATTGTTTCTGCTCATTTTTCAGACTCAACTTTCACAAGATGCCACAACAATAAGAACTTACTCACTATAAGAACAAATGACCACCATACCATCTTGGCAGTGGGCTAAACACCACTAGAAAGGTCACCATATGATCTTTCATTCCCAAATCAATTTGAGCAACTATGTTTTATTTTGCCACTCATTTCTTAGATTTAAAATACTTACCTACATGTTTTAGGAAGTATACATGTAATTTACATTAAAATAAGAAAAGCTATATCCAATGGTAGAAAAACAATTATTTAATGTCTAACCATCTTTTAAAATAAAAATATAAGCTATGAAGTCAGGACACACATACACTTAAAAAAAAATATAAGCAGGTGTTGGTAGCTTATGCCTCTAATCCTAGCTCCTCAGGAGGCTAAGATCTGGATCCTGGTTCAAAGCCAGCCCGGACAGAAAAGTCTCGGTTTATCGCCAATAAACCACCAGAAAACCAAAAGTGGCATTGTGGCTCAAAGTCGTAGAGCACTAGCTTTGAGCAAGAGTTCAGGGACAGTGCCCAGGCCCAGAGATCAAGCCACATGACCAATAAAACACAATCAAAAAAAAGGGAAAGAAAAAATACTTCAAATACTCTGACTAAAATCTGAAAACCTATCCTACATATATCATGATACTCTTTTCTTGTTCTGAGGAGACTCTGAAATCTTAGTTGAATTTATTACTTAATTAAATAATTCTGTGCTTTTCAACTTCACTAAAAAAAAGTAAGTTATGTAGGAATTCTATCAAATGTGCCACATAGGGTTACATATAGGTAAAACAGAAACTAAGCATATATAATTTTTTTATTTTCCTATTCATTTTCTCCTTAAAGACCTCGATAACCTTGAGATCCACACCTAAAACTTAAAAATAAGCTAAAACTCATTCGAAGAGCATTTTCAAATTTAATATCTTATTAATAAAACAGACTTTAGGAGTTAGAACACATTCATCCTAAAACCTGAATGTTTGTTGGGCACCAGTGGTTCACACCTGTAATCCTAGAAAGTCTGTGAAACTCTTACCTCCAATTAACGACCAAAAAGCCAGAAGTGAAGCTGTAGCTCAAGTAACAGCAGTGGCTTTGAGTGAAAAAAACTAAGAAACAGTGCTCAGGCCTTAAGTTCAAGACACACACACACACACACACACACACACACACACACACACACACACACACTTCACTGAATTCATAAGATTTGCTTTTTACCTTTTTTCATGCCATATTGTGCAAGCACAAAATACTATACAAATGTTTAAAGTACTTAATAAAGCCGGGCGTTGGTGGCTTACGCCTGTAATCCTAGCTACTCAGGAGGCTGAGATCTGAGGATCGGGGTTCAAAGCCAGCCCAGGCAGGAGAGACCGTGAGACTCCTATCTCCAATAAACCACCAGCTAACCGGAAGTGGCGCTGTAGCTCAAGTGGTAGAGCGCTTGCCTTCAGCTGAAGCGTTGAGGGACAGCACCCAGGCCCAGAGTTCAAGCCCCACCGCCGACAAAAAAAATAAAAATAAATAAATAAAGTACTTAATAATTATTTAAGGTCAATAGTAAAAATGAAAACAAGACTATAAGCTTTTAAAAAAATATTATATGGTCAGCATAATCTCTCTCTCTTTTTTTTTTTGTCAGTCATGGGGCTTGAACTGTGGGCTGGGCACTGTCCCTGAGGTCTTCAGCTCAAGACGAGCGCTCTACCACTGGAGCCACAACACCACTTCTGGTTTTCTGGTGGTTAACTGGAGATAAAGAGTCTCATGGAATTTCCTGCCCAGGCTGGCTTTGAACTTGGATCCTCAGATCTCAGCCTCCTGAGTAGCCAGGATTACAGGCATGAGCCACCAGACTTCAACAGCATAATCTATTTCTTAACTGAACCTTTACTAATGTTTATAAAAAGATTAGCCTGGGGGAGGGGAGAGGCTTGGGGGGGGGGGGATGGGAAGGGATGGGAATGGGAAATAAAGGAGGAGGCTACAATGCTTGATAAGAAATGTACTCATTATCTTGCCCATGTAATTGTAACCCCTCTATACAGTATTTTCACAATAAAAAAAAATTAGCCTGCAGAAATAAAACTCACAATGTATTTAGAAACTCAACTATTGGACATGTTGCTTATTAACAAATAAATCATCTTAGTTGCTCCTTCAAAAAAATAATAGATGTCTTTTCTTTTTTCATAAAGTAAAACCTAAAGACCAACACTGAATTGAGAAACAGTTTTTATGGGTAAGAAATTCCAATTTTTTAAGCTTTAATATTTTAATTTCTCTAGTATCTACAATATATTGGGCAAGACTTAAAAGAGCCCATTTGGTATCCATGGTAACTTATACTTTCTTCTTATAGGCAGAAATAATTTAAATAAATAGTAACCAAAAATGATTCACCTTCTTGTTTTCAACTGGTTATTTTTAGCCCATTTTACCGGTGTCTCAAGTTTCTTTCCAACATAGTGATTGGACCACTGATTTTTTTTTCATTTCATTGCTATCTTATTGCACTGACAATTTTATTAAAACAGGAAAATTTTTGCCAAAACCCACTTCATTATACAAAACACAAACTTGAAGAAAACTTGGACACAGACCAGGTGCAGTGGCTCACATCTCTAGTCCCAGCTACTTGGAAGGCAGGGGCTAGCCCAGACAATACTCCATCTCAACTAATAAAGCTGAGAATGGTGGAGTGTGCCTGTCACCCCAGCTTCAAGGGAAGCATAAACAGAAGGATGTGGTCCAGGCAAAAACGTGAGACCCTATCTCAAAAATAACCAAAGCAGGGGCTGGGAAGGTGGCTTGCATGGCTTGCCTCGCATGCATGAAGCCTTGGGTTCAATTCCTCAGCATCACCTAAACAGGAAAAGCTGGAAGGAGCGCTGTGGCTCAAGTGGAAGAGCCCTAGCCTTGAGCTGAAGAGTTGACGGACAGCGCCCAGGCCCAGAGTTCAGGCCCACGACGGACAAAAAAACAGAACAAAAATAAGTAGTCTGGGTACAAGTGGCTCATTCCTATAATTCTAATCAGAAGGCTGAGATCCAGAGAATCAAGGTTTGAAGCAAGAAAAGCCCTTGGAATTCTATCTCCAAAATAACCAGCAAAAAGCCAAATTGGAGGCATGCTCAAGTAAGCAAGCAAAGTGAGTCTGAGGCTCTGAATTAAAATCCCAGTACTACAGAAAAAAAGAAAAAAGAAAAAGAAAAAAAATGTTAAAAAGCAAAAAGGGTAAAGGGCTTGGCACAAGTGTTTAAGCATGAGTTCAAACCCCAGTTTGACTTCTCCATAAAAAAGATAACTTGGGCTCCAGGTGTGGTGGCTCACACCTCTAATCCTAGCTACTCAGGAGGCTGAGATCTGAGGATCAAGGTTCAAGGCCAGCCTGGGGAGGAAAGGCCCTGAGACTCTTATCTCCAATAAACCACTCAGAAAACCAGGGGCTGGGAAGGTGGCTCAGTAGTAGAGCACTTGCCTTGCATGCTCGAGGCCCTGGGTTCGATTCCTCAGCACCACATAAGAAAAAAGCCGGAAGTGGCACTGTGGCTCAAGTGGTAGAGTGCTAGCCTTGAGCTGAAGAGCTGAGGGACAGCACCCAGGCCCAGAGTTCAGGCCCCACGACCGGACCCAAAAAAAAAGAAAACCAGAAGTGGCACCCAGGCCCAGAGTTCAAGCCCCATGACCAACAACAACAACAACAACAAAAAAAGGTAACTTAGATACAATTCCTTTAGGCATGTAGGAATATTTTGTACATATGATGCATGTATGAAATATTGGACAAAGTATAAATAAACAAGATTCTTTGCCTCACTATAACTTATACCCCCTCCCCTCTTATTTTTGGTACTGGGGAATGAACCCAGGACATTGCACTTGCCACACAAGCACTTTGCCACTGAGCTACATCCCAGCCCACTCCCTTCCAACTCATTATACTAAACGTGGCTAACTCTGGGTATTTTCCCTTGCCTTCAGCTTTCAGACAGCTCAAATACTTTCACTGCAAGAGAGTAACTAATGTGATACAAAGATCCAAGAAACAAGTCTGTCACCAAATTATTAGACTTACCTTTTGTAAGTCTGCTTTCTCTCTAATGTAAGGTAAGTCAGATAATCTTTCATTTAAACAAATTGCTAGAAATGTAATTTAGGAGCTGGGCGCTCGTGGCTCACGCCTGTAATCCTAGCTACTCAGGAGACTGAGATCTGAGGATCGCGGTTCAAAGTCAGTCCTGTGAGACACTTATCTCCAATAAACCACTCAGAAAACTGGAAGTGGTGCTGTGGCTCGAGTGGTAGAGTGCTAGCCTTGAGCTAAAGAGCTGAGGTACAGCACCCAGGCCCAGAGTCCAAGCCCCATAACTGACAAAAAAAAAAGAAAAAAAGAAAGAAAAAGAAATGTAATTTAGGGTCAACTACATTACTTAAAATAGTAAAAGCCATTAATCCAAATAACAATATTACCAATAATGGAATACTATATAACCTTAAACAGTAGGACCATGTGTGCTAATTTTAAAAGATGTCCCAGACAACTTATTAAAACATGAAAGTAAGGGCTAGTTGTGGTGGCTCATGCCAGTAATCCTAGGATATGGATCTAGGCCAATCCTGCAAAAAGTTAGCAAGACCTCATCTCAACCAAGAAGCCCTGCATAGTAGTGTGTACCTGTCACTCCAGATACATGAGATACCATAGGTATGAAGCCAGCCCCAGCAAAAACACAAGACTTCATGTGAAAAATAACAAAAGCAAAAATGGTCTAGTTAGGAAGATGGTGAATTTGAGGTAAGCCTGAATAACTTAACAAGATCCTGTCTCAAAATAAAGATAAAAATGGACTAGTGCTGCTCTCACTTGCCTAGTATAGGTAAGGCCCTAGGTTCAATTCCCAGTACCATACTCCCCTAAAGAGCAAAACACAGACAGAATGATCCCATCATATGTATTTTAAGAGCAATATACATTTAAGTGCACAGAAATTTCCTAGGAGGCCACTAAAGCAACTTCAAAGGTGTAGAGCAATTGGAAGTACTATTTACTTCTCAGTTTCCTATAACATTTGAAGAAGTCTCAAATAACAAGCATGTATTCTTATGATTTTTAAAAAAAGAAACTAAAAGAAAAGGTTTACTGATCTAGGTCCTATAATTAGAAAAGATCTGGACTCAAGTACTGACTGTTTAAATGCTTAATAACATTTGTGTTTTACTTAAAATTGGTTTCTCCATTTGTAAGAAGTTAAAAGTACTAACAACATAAACTGTTCAGAGAAAGGAAGAAATCAGACCTATAAGACACAGCACAGCACAGCACAAGAAGAATACTATCAGCATCTGTTATATGGTTATTATGACTATCATCATAAACTCCAGAAGCTACTATCTTTACAATCAGATTGGACAGCTGATTCAAATCATCATGCAGGTAACTAATTTCCTTTATCTGAAACTATAAATGTGATCAGTTTAAGAACATTTGCTATTTGAGGTTTTAAAAAAAAGTTACATTTGCACTAATGGCACATGCCTGTTATCCTAGCTACACACCCCTATTATCCTAGCTACTCAGGAGGCTGAGATCAGAGGATCACCATTGGAAGCTACCCTGGACAGGAAAGGCCGTGAAACTCTTATCTCCAATAAACCACCAGAAAACGAGAAGTGGCCCTGTGGCTCAAATGGTAAAGTGCTGCCCTTGAGCTGAAGAGCTAAGGGACTGAGCCTAGACCCAGAGTTTAACCCCATAACCCCCCCCAAAAAAAGGTAGTGGTGCTGTGGCTCAAGTGGTAGAGTGCTTGCTTTGAGCTGAAGAGCTGATTGACAGCTCAGGCCCAGGCCCAGAGTTCAAGCCCCACGACCAACCAAAAAAAGAGAAAGGTGAGTATGGTAATCTTAATTAAATAAATACCATTTCATCTGAAAGGAACCAGAATACTGAACATGACTCATACAAACTTCCAGCCTGATTTCTTTTCTAGTTTAATATACAATGATTGCTCATTTTCCTAAAATTTGTGGCAATGATAGTTCTTTGCACATAGTCTGCCAACTAATTACAAATAACATGTCAACTGAGTGGGAAATAGAAATAAAAAATCTCCATAAAAATTAATTCTAAAAAAAAATCATGCTGAATGGCTCTTGTGAATGGAACAGATCTTCATAGACTTTCACAAAATACAGTCTTAATATTATTAAAATCAAAACAGTCCAAGTTATCAATCTACTCTTTACACTGAGTACTGACACTATCCAATTTAATTTTTCCACTAAACTAAGAACACATCCTAAACTCTGTAACAACTGATGGGACATTAATATTAAAGTTAAGTCAATATATAGTATAACTGAATTGATTCTATCAAACTAGAATTTTAACAGAACCTCCACTATTGTAAGAAGAGTTTCACTATCAATGTGATGGTTTTAGGTATGTATTACTCCAATTACAACTATGAAAAAAAGGTCAGGCAGACATTTAATCCTTTAAAATATGAAAATGAAACAGACTCCACCTGGTATCAATTTATCTACTGTAAATAGTTTTTAAACTTCTATAATACTATTTCAAATCACCCAAGTAGTTTCCCTGGAATAAAGAATTACAATAACTTTCCTGATAGTGAACTGACTTTCCACTAAAATAAAAATTAAAAAGAGTAAGGAAAGGTTGTAAGAATAAATGAAAGGTTGTAGGAACTACATGCCTACTACACCGCTCAACTGGCATTTGGGACAGTGTACTGAGCTAGCTACCAGAAAGCAGAGACAGGGAAGAGTTCATTAAAATAAAAAACACTATTCTCATCATGCCTATCACCTTATAACTAAAAGCTATCAGAATAATAAGATGCACACATCTCTAATTTTCCAACACTGAAAATACAGCAAGCAGATAAGCTCCCACAGGCAATCTTCCTACCCCTTCTCACCCCCACAGTGCTTTTGCCAAGAGCACAGCCCCAAGTAAAATAACCGATGCAATTTCCTTGTTTACTTAAAGAATTGCAGAAAACATGTTGACTGCTTCGGAGGCTTCTGAAACCAATCAATATTTTAAAAGACTTTTCACGATGTTTTCAATACGAAGAATAATAACGATTCATTCGGCTAGTCAAAAATCTAGTTTTAGATTTATTAAAATGTTTTAATTTTACACTGCAGCACATCAGCATGCCTGGTTTGCAACCAGTAGGTAGAGGAAAGAGAGGGGGAAGCAGCAAAACACACAAGATGGAAAACACCACTATATCCTTCAGTGGTTATGGATAACTGTAAATGACCCAAGAGGTAAGGGAAGAAGAGTTCATGGATAGAAAGAAGGGGGAAGGGAGAGTAACACTGTGAGCTTGTCCTCTTCCAGATTCACACTGATGTCGGGAAGGAAAAGGAATTTATTTACACTGCAGTGCCTGGCAGCAAACATGGCTGCCCCTGCCCCTTTTAAATCTGAATAGTCTTCCCTCCCTCACCCAAACCATCAAATTACGGCCATGCCTCTCCCTGTCTCCCTACCATAACACAAACATATCTTCTCTTCCCTCAAAACACTAACACCCACATCGCCCCCGTTTCACAACAATTTACAACCCCATAACCACTAGCTTCTCTGTTCTCTGGCCTTGAAATAAAAGGCATCAGAACATACACAAATATAGGAACAAAAGGCTTTCCCCTTCTAACACTTTAACTACCCCCATCCTCTTCTTTTCCTCCCACTCAGTGACGCTTGGTGGATCGTTCCCATCCCTTCCAACATTCACTTAAACCCAATCGTGTGTGTTTCAGTTTTCTGCATCTATTTCCTATCTTCCTATTTGCATCCTGCCTCAATCATTTCTCATCCCTTTCTCAATTTATCTTTTCCTCCACTTTCATTCCCTCGTTTCTCCTTTGATTCTCGTAAGATGTCCCACTTCTGTATCAAATCTACCCTCTTTCTCCCCCAGACTCTTCCAGTTCCCACACTCCGCCCCAGACCTCCGTATTTCGCAGTCCACCCATGTCTCCAATCGCCAAATCTAACTCTTCTCCCCTTTCCCTGCCCCTCCCCCGTTCCCACCTATATCCCCGCCCCCATCCCACCTCCCCTCCCAATTCCCAACCCAGCCACTACATCTCTCATCCCAATCCTACCTCCCCTGCCCCACCCCCCAATTCCTTCCACACCCCCCACCTTGCCATCTGCTCTCCCCAATAAGACTCCCCACGAACGCTTTCAGGCCACCCGCTTCTCTCGTCCCCGGGTCTCGCTCCTTATGGGTGCCCCATCCCTAGGCCGCCCCCACCCCACCGATTCCTCTTCAAACCTCTCCTTGCCATACACACAGATGCACACGCACCTTCACACGCACGCACTTTACCTTCAGTTTGTTCCATTCTAACCCCCCGGCCGTGTCAGTGCGATCACAGGAGAGACACGGAGGCCCGGAGTCAGGCGAGGGTTCGGGCAGCTGCCGGAGCCGCGGGGGTAGGAGACGGAACCAAGCTAGGCCGCATGAAATCCCCGGACTAGATTTCCCCCGCGCCGGGCGCATCAGCCATGGCGGCCCGCACCGACGTGGGCCACGGCTGGCCCGGGCCGGCCGCGCTGCGGGGTGGAGGAAGGCTGCGGGCGGTGGAGTGGGAAGGAAGGCGACGGGACGGGGGCCGCCGCGCAGCCGCTGGTGCTGGAGAAGAGCGTGTGGCTGGCGGCCCGACAGGGCGATAGGGTTCTCGGGGTTCTACTCAGAACCTGCACACCTCTCCGCGGCGTCCCGCGCACAGCCTCGTCGGCCCCCGCCTCCGCGCCTCCGTGCCGCCGCCCGCTCGCGCTCCCGCCGCCGCCGCCGACACCGCCGCCGCCGCGCACAAAGCCCCCCCCACCCCGGCTCTTGGGGCGCCGCCGCCAAATCCTCAGCCTCTCATTGGCCGCGAGCCGCGGTGCCTGCCGGGAAATGCAGTCTCGGGTTAGGGGCGCTGGGGACGAAAGGAGGAAGAGGCCCGGTCAATCGCGCGACGGGGGAGGGGAGGATGGGGGCGGGGGCGGAGGGGGGGGTGGGAGGGAAAAGAGCCGGAGCCCGAACCAGAAATACGAGCGGGCGCGTGAGCGTCTAGACCAGACGCGGCGCCGCGGGCTATGAAGCAAAGGGACGGCCCAGGACTGGGCGAAAGGGTCGGACGCAAGACTTAGAGGACCGGCGAGGCGGGCCCGGGCTGGGCCTGCCAGGTAAAACCGTGCTCGTGCGTGCTCTCCGGTGCCTAGTGAGCGCACGTATCCAATGCCATTTGGTACCCTCGGAGTGGCCCTGCTTACAGATCTTAAATAAGAGGAAGAAGCTGCCCTGAGTACGCGCTCCCAAAGACCCCGGAGCGAGCGGGATGGCTCAGCCGCGGCTGTCTGTCCGACAGCTGTCAGAAAAGAGCGTCCTAACTCCGAGGGTTGGCCTGCGGAGACCAGGGTAGCGATCCAGCCCTTGAACCTGGGCGGGAGCAGTCTCCCTTTCGGCCCCATACGACTCGGAAAGCCCCCGGCTCGCAGTGTGAGGAGAGCGGGCGGCTACGGCTTCCCTTTCAGGAAGCGCCGGGACCTCCCGGGCAGGCGTCGGTCTGCGCCGCCTTCTTCCTGCTCGCACCGCGCGGCCCGGAGGCTTGTGGGTAACCAGGAGGACGTCAGCGCTACTGCACCCTGGACCCCGGGGGACCGAGAGGGCGCCGTGCCCGTCACGTGCGGGGGCCCTTGGGTGCTCCAGCCAGACCTTCGCACGGAGTGACGCGAGGGCCGCGGTCCCCGACCGCTCACGCTAGAGCGAGCAGAGGCAGCAAACTCCGCGAACCTCCAGCCCTCCCCCTTCTAGGAAATATGTGTAAAACAATGGAAGGCCCTGGGTGTATGACACAGTAAGAGTCTTGCAAGGGCGTGCAGACGAGTGGTATTTCCTGGGGCTTGGTGGTAATGACTTAGAGCGTGGCAGCACGGAGACACCAGCGTACAAAGGAAACCTGATGAGGAAACCTGCGTCTTCTGCTCTTTCCGGAGAATTATGGACACTAGCACTATTAGATAGTCCTATTCTCTAATAGACCAGATACTGTCCAATCTGGCACTGTTACAAGAAACTCCTAATATCTTCATCATTGGATATACTGAAGTTAGAATTTTATTTTAGTGGCAGTCCTGGGACTTGAACTCAGGAGTTTGAACTTGGGGTCTTCCATTTGCCTGGCACTCTACTACTTGAGCCACACCTCCATCTCCGCTTTCGCTGTTTAATTACTTTGGAGTGGGAGTGATGGAGTCTAGTGGAGGTTTCTGGCCCCCGCTGATCAAGCGTGATTACAAGCAAGTACCACCAGCACCCTGCTTAGTGTAATTCATAATAATGCTAATGACGATACTGAGAATTAAGAATCCCTATTACTATTTTCTCCATTAAAAAAAATAATAATGGGCTGGGAAGGTGGCTCAGTGGTAGAGTGCTTGCCTTCCATGCCTAAGGCCCTGAGTTTGATTCCTCAGCACCACATAAGCAAAAAGAAAAAAAGCCAGAAGTGGCGCTGTGGCTCCAGTGGTAGAGCACTAGCCTTGAGCTGAAGAGCTGAGGGACAGCACCCAGATCCAGAAATCAGGCCCCACGACCAGACCCAAAAAAAAGAAAAAATAATGATAATGGAGCTGGGAATGTGGCTTAGTGGTAGGGTGCTTGCCTAGCATGCATGAAGCCTTGGGTTTGATCCTCAGTATCACATAAACAGAAAAAGCCAGAAGTTATGCTCAAGTGGTGGACTGCTAGCCTTGAGCAAAAGAAGCTCAGGGACAGTACCCAGGCCCTGAGTTCAAGCCCCAGGACTGGCTAATAATAATAATAATGTACTTTGAGTTGGGACTTGCTATGTTGCTCAGGTCTCCAAATTCTAAGCTCAAGCACTTCTGCCCTAGATAATGCCAATGGCCAGTGCTTTGTATAACACTACAAGCTAAAGGAATAAATAAAATTCAGTTTTCATTACAAATATTCTTTTTCAAAACAGATGACTCCTGACTGTAATCCTAGCTACTCAGGAGGCTGGATTTGAAAATTGCAGTTCAAAGCCAGCCCAAACTGACAAATTGTTAGACTCATCTTCAGTTACACAACAAAAACTGGAAGTGGTAGAGCACCAGCCTTGAGTGTACAGGCACAAAAATAAACACGTAAGTACAGATGGCCAAGGAAGGCACCTGAACCTAGTTTGCCTATTTTCTGGAAAGAGACAAATTGGTCTTCTACCCCTATATGATCCTCTTCTACCTTCCTGTAACCTAGTTCGGTGATAAACTGTCCCTTTGATCTAGCACCTGGATTCTCCCCTAGAGAAGTTGGTAAATTGTGCCCAGAAATTTAATTTTAGCTGCTTTTAGTAGTTATGCTAACAACAGAAGTTTAAAATTGAAATTCTGTGAAGTATTCAGTGTTCCTGAAAAAGCATGGATGAAGAATTCTTCTTTGACCTGAAGCCAGTCTTAGGGAAATAGGCACTAACATTTTTTCAGCATCCAACACCTTCTATAGACAACAGGTCATCAAGATAAATCTAACATAATTACGGAGAAATTGTTTTTCTATTTTGAATTATATACAAGAACTCTTTATATAGCAAATCTATACCAAAACTAAAGAAATTGCAAGCCTAGAGAAGGTAGACATTACTTTGAACAAATAGTAAGAGGTGTTCTTAACATACCCTCTCTTTTTTTGGTACTGGTCCAGGGCTCGAACTCAAGGCCAAGGTGCTGTCACTGAGCTCTTTTGCTCAAAGTTAGTGCTGTACCACTTGAGCCACAGCCCCACTTCCAGATTTTGGGGGTCATTAATAAGAGTCTGGCTTTGAACCTCAGCTTCCTGAGTAGCTAGAATTACAGGCATGAGTCACCAGTGCCCCGCATTTTTTTTTTTTTTAAGAATTGCTTACAGGAAAAAAAAAAAAAAAAGAATTGCTTACAGAGCTGGGAAAGTGGCTCAGTGGTAGAGCACTTGCCTTGCATGCCTGAGGCCCTGGGTTCGATTCCTCAGCACCACATAAACAAAAAGAAAAAAGCCAGAAGTGGCGCTGTGGCTCAAGTGGTAGACCGCTAGCCTTGAGCTGAAGAGCTGAGAGACAGCACCCAGGCCCAGAGCTCAGGCCCCACGACGAACCAAAAAAAGAAAAAAGAATTGAGTACATATGGCTATGGTAGAAAACCTAGCTCACCTTTCCTTTTTATGAGGCCAATATCCAAAGACTACTGGAAAAGAAAGCTAAATTGGGGTGTGGCTCTTGATAGAGTGCTTCCTAGCAAAGGCAAATCCCTAAGTTCAAACCCCAAGTATTGTCATATAAAAAAAGAAAAGAAGGAAAGAAAGAGACAGACTGAGAGATCAGAGAGACCAGTGGTGCATGTTTTCTCTCATATGTGGAAGCTAGATCTAAAATACATCAGTACATGATAAACTATACAGGCATTCACACAAAGAGACCAAAGGAGGATATTTAGTGGAGGAACACAAAGGTGCAATGTCTATGTGCCTCTGATAATATAAAATAATATTTATGGAAATGAACTCCAGGAAATGGAAACAAGAGGTTTTGTTGTTGTTGTTTTGTCTGTTGTGGGAGTTGAACTCTGGGTTTGGGCGCTGTCCTCCCTGCACTCTTCAGCTCAAGGCAAGCGCTCTACTGCTTGAGCCACAGCGCCACTTCCCATTTTCTAGTGGTATATTGGAGATAAGAGTCTCAGGGACTTTCCTGCTTGGGCTGGCTTTGAATCTCGATCCTTGGATCTCAGCCTCCTGAGTAGGTAGGATTACAGGAGTGAGCCACTGGCTCCCGGCTAGTTTTTTTCTTTCTTTCTTTCTTTCTTGCTCTTTTTGTTTTCTGTTTTGTTAGTTCATTTGTCTGTCTTTGGGAGGGCAAAGGGGGGGGGTGTCACAGAAATGAAGGCAAAGGGTAAACTATATTGAAAGTGAACTATACAACTTGTATGTAAGGACAGGAGGAAAAAAACTGTAAGAGAGCCAGGGAAGGGGAGGCCCCCCCCCCATTGTCCAAAAGGAAATGTACTCATTACCTGACTTACGTAACTGTAATCCCTCTGTGTATCACATTTAGAATATCAAAAATATTTTTTAATAATTCATGCTGTGATTTGTGATGTTTGTAAGTTAAAATTTATCTAGCCTCATCCTTTAACAAAAAATTGCTGACATATGGCTATGGTAGGAAACCTAGCTCATCTTTCAGAAACTGGGCAAGGAATCCTTCATCTGCCTTATGAATACTTAATGAGTTTTTACTGTGTCTGGTTGTAAGTAAATACAATGCATGAATATTTCCCAGTAGAAAATGTCTCCCAATGAATTGAGAGGAATATTTTTGTATCCTTTCTAATCTTTTCCAGAAAAAAGTACATGTATGTGGAAATACAGTGAGTGATATGTTTGCAAAATGGGTATGAAGGCTATACCTATCCTTTAAAACTAAAACATTATCCACTGTGAATTTTCAGGGAGGGAAAAGTGATGTGAAAAGATGCGTAGATTTTAATTCTAGTAAACATAAAACGTGAGATGAAACCTTTATATGGAAAGTTGGGTATCAGACATTCACAAAGGGACCTCTAGCGGCTAAACTGAAAAGTTTTATCTACTTTACATAGTTGATCCTATTTGGTTATTAGCTGAAAATGGTTTCTGGATTCGAAATAGTCTGCAGTTCTTACTGAAATTTAATCCCGCCATCTTCCATCCTCACACATGTGCTGCCCAGATGAAAAAAGCCTGTAACTGGCTCACATGTGAATAGGATTCTCCGTGAGAGAGTGACTCCTTATTGTCTGGAGTTAGCTGAGTCACTAAATTTTCGTCTTTAAAAGCCGGGGCTGGGAAGGTGACTCAGTGGTAGAGTGCTTGCTTCGCATGCATGAGGCGCTGGGTTCGATTCCTCAGCACCACATAAATCAAAAAGCAGTCAGAAGTGGTGCTGTGGCTCAAGTGGTAGAGGGACAGTGCCCAGGCCCAGAGTTCAAGCTCCACGACTGACAAAAAAGAAAGAAAAAAGAAGAGCCAAATCAATGGATGGGAAGAGAGAACGGGCAAATAAGAATATTTCTGTATCTTTTCACTGGGCCAAGACTGTTGCTATTCAAGGAAACGAAGTGCCCCCAAATGTGCTATGACTTATTTTACAGCTATGCTAAATATAAACTTCAGATGTTGGGATTTCTACACAAACTACTGTTCATAACCAACACTTGTTAAGTGACCATTTCTCAGAAGAATTTAGGTTTTGCCATATAAAGATTTCTCGGCTTTCCTGTCTTGCGTTCTGGTGAAGCCAGAGGGTTGTTTTCCTTCCCATTCCCCCTCTGCCACGCCCCCTCGATCTCCTCCGCAGCTCTCAGGTCCCCCAAAGGCAGTTTCCGAGTTGTGAGTGGGAGGAGGAAACTACATCAAAGTGACGTCATTCGTGATACCAAGACGGTTACCATAGCGACTATCCGACTTTACACTAGGATTAGATCCCCTTTAATCTAGCCTTTATTTCAGGGTTTCTCGGAGGGTTGGCATCCTGTGGATAAACAGAGAAACGTCAGCTGTGTACTCCACCGGCGCTTCCTGGACTAAAGGCAATCGAGAAGTCTTATCGAGTAAGGTGAGACCTTAAGGCCTGGAGGGCGGGCTCCCAGGAAGGAGCGCCATAGCATTTGAAAGCTCATTGGATGGTGGTGTCATCACTCAGTGACGTCATGGTGAGAGGCAAGAGGTGGAGCCATAGAGGCTAGGCCTCGGGGCCTTTCTAGCTGTCGGGTGGGGGAGGAAGTGGGAAAGAACTGGGAGGACCGCGGCGGCCGTTCCGGGGAGCGGGCGGTGGAGGTAGAGGCAGGCCCCAGGAGGAAGTAGAGGTGGTCCCGGTATTACTTCCCGGTGGGCGGCTCACGTCCCACCTCCTGGAGCCCGTTTCCTCTGCACCTTCCTACTCCCGTCAGCGCCCCCATCCCACCTTGCTCTCCTCCGCCCTCGATTTCGTCCCCTACCCAGCCTCCAAACTTGGGAGTTCAGCCTCTACGACACCCCCTTTCCCGCGCGTCGCCGCCGAATTTCCACTCTGTGCCATGCGCCCTGCTTCTCTCGTCTTGATTTCTACAACCAGGATCACTCCCGAGGGCCGTCTTTTCCGGGCCTACTCCAGCCCTGCATCTCCCACAAACAGAGAAAATTCCCGCGACCTCACCCCAACCACAGCCCACCCAAACCCCACTCCCCAAAGCCGCGGGCTGAGGAAGCGGAGGACGCGTTTTGCATTGCGTGGTGACGCGCCAGACACGCAGGTAACCCCCAGGGGAGGGGTGGGGCTGTGAGAAACCCAAGGGGGTGCTGCTGCCCAGGGCGGGAGTGCCAGCCTGGGTCGCTCCGTAACCGCCGGGGCAGGTCTGGCCTTCCTACAGCCTGTGCCCTCCGCCATGGGCTGCCTTAGAGGTTCTGCCATCCCCTGATCAGAATGTTAGTTCAGGGGTTGAGGTCTTCCGTTCCAGTGTGACCCTCTAAGCCCAGTTAACTGCGTACCGCCTGTCCTAGCTGAACAACGCTGCAGGGTGGAGAAAGGCTTGAAGCTTAAAGGGATCCAAAGCTCTGGAGAATCACTAACGCGAAAACCCGTTTTCACCTGCACGGGAGCGATTTTAGCTCAGACTTAAGGGCTGGGATAGCTTGATCAAATAGAATAAAGGTTAATTATTATTATTATTATTATATTTGTCGGTCTTGGGGCTTGAACTCTGGGCCTGAGCGCTGTCCCTCAGCTCTTCAGCTCAAGGAGAGCACCTACCACTTGAGCCACAGTGCCACTTCCGGTTTTCTGGTGGTTTATTGGAGTTTCACGGACTTTCCTGCCCGGGCTGGCTTTGAACTGCCTCCTGAGTAGCTAGGAATACAGGTGTAAAGCCACCGGCGCCTGGCTTCAGATTATTTTTTTAGGCTAAAAATGAGGATATCTTTCTTACCTTCTTAAATACTACCCCTCCCCCCTTTGCAGGTTATTAGATATTTCAGATCTCTGACCAGAAATTAAAATGGGAAGGCCAAGCCACTTCCATGAGCATCATCATCTTACAGATCTTTTGTATGTACTGAGATCTCCAACTCACGAGCTAGGAAAATGTTACAGTTGTTGGAATGAACTTGAAGGAGATTTGCACTTTGAATATGCAAATTTTCTGTTCTTGCTATAATTAAAAACTTAAATCCTGATACCTTTTAATTGATGGTGTGTGTGCACACACACCTGCTAGTCCTGGGGTTTGAATTCAGGGCCTGGGTGCTCCCTGAGCTTTTTTTGTTCTGTCACTTGAGCCACAGCTTCACTTCCAGCGTTGATGATTAATTGGATGGGCTTTGAACTGTGATCTTCAGATCCCAGACTTTTTTTTGGGGGGGGGGGGGGGGAATCCAGTCGTGGGACCTGAACTCTGTCCCTCAGTTCTTCAGCTCAAGGCTAGTCCTCTACCACTTGAGCCACAGCACCACTTCAGGCTTTTTTTCTTTTTGCTTATGTGGTGCTGAGGAGTCGAACCCAGGGCCTCAGGCATGCAAGGCAAGCACTCTACCACTGAGCCACCTTCCCAGCCCAGATCTTAGACTCTTGATTAGAGGCATGAGCCACCTGCACCCAGCTATGTCTTTTTTTTTTTTGCCAGTCCTGGGGCTTGGACTCAGGACATGGGCACTGTCCCTGAGCTGTTTTTGCTTAAGGCTAGCACTCTACTGCTTGAGCCATAGTGCCAATACTGGCTTTTTCGGTGCATGTGGTACTGAGGACTCGAACCCAGGGCTTCATGCATGCAAGGCAAGCACTCTACCACTAAGCCACATTTCCAGCCCCAGCCATGTTTTTGTTTTTGTTTTAAATACTAACTTCTTTACTCTTTTGCCTAGGTCTCTTGTATTGGTTAGTTGAGACAGAAATATGGCCTTCTACAGTTATCATTCAGTCTTAGCTATTGTCCGGACAAGGTAAGCTTTAGAAATGTCCCTTTCCCATACGGGTATATGAACTTCATTCATCTGGATGGAAAGTATATTTATGAAAGGATTGGCTTAGTATACAATGTCACTGATTTTTAACTGTGCTGAATCTTGGCATTTTAATGTATTTAAACTTTAGAAATTAGGCTGATAATTTTGTAGATGTGTAGGACAGGTAAGATAGTTTCAGGGTAATGCCTCTGAAATTGTGGATATAAAACAAGGCTTTCAGATTTAGAAAGGAATAAAAGGCTAGTCCACAGTTCTAGGATATATGCCTGTCTCTCAGAAAGGCCTATTACCACTTATTTATATATTCATAAAATTCACTGAGAACTTACTATGTGCCAAATATACTGTACACTTTCCAATTTGGCCATTAAGAGTGTTTTTTTTTTAATTTTTACTTTAAAAAAATGTTGTGGCATACTTTAAAAATAAAAGAATGGAAAAGCCATTTTTTTTGCCAGAAGTCTCTTTGCCAGTAACTTTCTTTGCTCAGAACTCGTGTGTGTGTGTGTGTGTGTGTGTGTGTGTGTGTGTGTGTGTGTGTGTGTGTGTGTGTGTGTAAGTACTAGCACTTGAACTCAGGGTTTGGGCATGGTTCCTTAACTTTTTCACTCAAGGCTAGGGCTGTACAACTTGAGCCACACATCTCCTTGTAGCTTTTTGTGGCTTAAGAATCTTACTTATTTGCAATAACTAGTATATGTCTGAGTCAAGCAGAAAAGGTCAGATAAGTTGATGTTAGGGAAATGAACCCTAAGATATATATTCAAATGTTTTTTCTTTCATGCGATTGTTTCTAACACATTTATAAAATTATTTCTTTGTTGCTTTGTATGTCCCTCCCCCACGGTATAACCCCTACTTTCACTGTATTGGATGTCCGTATAATTTGTGGAGGGGAAGGGAAAAAACAAATCATTTAAATAGGGATACAGGTGGACTCATTGCAATAATGAGATGTATAAGTAGTTATGTGGAAAACGAACTTTACAACTTTGGTAGGGTGGGGAGGGGAAGGGGGGAGGAAGGATGGAAAGGGATGGGAAGGGAAAACAAAGGAGGAGGCTACAATGCTTGATAAGAAATGTACTCATTATCTTGCCCATGTAATTGTAACCCCTCTGTACAGTATTTTCACAATTAAAAAAAAGAAAAAAAAAGAATTCTGCAGACTTTCCTGCTGGGACTAGCTTTGAATTGTGATCCTCGGATCTCAGCCTCTTGAGTAGCTAGGATTATAGGCATGAGCCGCTGGTGCCTGGCTTGTCTTACTTTTATTTTCCAGTTTAACTGAAGATGGTCAGTTGTTACCATACTATAATATATAGACTCTTGGTCACAGTACTCAATTTTAATTCTTATTCCTAATGTTCTTGAGAAATTTTGGAGAAGGCATTTCTGCATGAAGTTCCTTTCATTTGAAGGAGACCACAGAAAATACTTACAAAAAACAGTATTATATGATTGGTTAATCACCACAGAGACCACTAAGTGTACCTTAAAAATTCCTATTATCAGTAGCATGGGTAAAAACACAGGTCTTCTATCTATTTTATGATAGTATTTGGCGACAACACTATCAGACATAATCTCTAACAGAAAAATGTTTGCTAGTAGGTATTTGTAATAAAACCTCTAATGTCTTATAGCAAATTATACTTAGGGATTAATTTATTAGTTTTTTTAATAGAACACATTCAGTGATTAAACATACTATACTTAAGCTTGGATAAGAAGTTATATTTAGGAGTATGGTAAAAGCAGCTCATTGGTATAGCCTTACAGGATGGTGAGCCCTGGGCTATAGTCCCAGCACTAAAAAAAAAAAAAACAGAAAAACAAAAAAAATTATTTTGTACTGCTCTGTGTTGAAAGAATATGCTTTTTATTCCAGATTCCCTAGCCATTTTGTGCTTCCTACCTGCTCTTCTTATTCTCCATCGCTTGCATTTCTTCACTTGCCAGATTATTTAAGTAAGAACTATGTGAAGAACTACAGAAGTAAGAAGTACTCCTCCTATATCAGTCAGTCAGACAGTGAAGGACTTCACTTACGAACTAGACTAATCCAAAAGCCACACACATCAACTTGTTGGCTACACCAGGGCCCTAGTAAACATCAGCTGGAACAAACCCCAGAAAATCCAAAAGAGACAAGTCCTCAGTCCACAAAAAGACCTGAGACAAAGATTAATGAAAGAAAACGATCTTTCAGACAAAAAATCGTTGATGAATTTAAATATTATTATAACGGATTCCACTTACTTTGGATTGACACCAAAGTTGCTGCTAGAATGGTTTGGAGACTGCTGCATGGACAGGTGCTGACCAGACGAGAAAGACGAAGGGTAGGAAAGAATCTTATGTGAGGAAGAAAATGTGAAATTTAATGTGATTTATTTGGAACCAAACTGGGTTTTTTGTTTAAATACTGGGATCTGAATTCAGGGACTTCATACTTGCTAGGTTGGCACTCTACCATTTGAGCCATACCTGGAACCAATTTTTGCTTTAGTTATCTTTTGAAGAGGGTCTTGAGTTTTGACCCTTGCACCTAAGGTTAAAGGCATGCTCCACCATATCTAGTTTTTTATGTTCAGATACAGTCTTGCTAACTTTTTGCTGGAGCTAGTCTTGACCTTTCCCAAGCTCAGCTTTCTGAGTAGCTGGGATTAGAGCCACTAGGTTTGGTAAGAGCCAAGTTTTAAACACATCTTAAACTTTATCTTAAAAATGTCAAAGTAGCTTGCCTGGACACTTCCCCAATTCACATACTAAAGTGGGGATGATAAATACTGGTGAGAACCGGAGTTCGTTTTCATGTAGTGCTGAGAGCGGAACCCCTGGCCTTGCATATGCCAGACAAGTACCCTACCATTGTGCGATACCTGCAGCTTTCACACAACCTGAGTTTCCTTCTGAGTTTGTCTGTAACAAACTTTCACTTAATGTTTTTTGTTTTTTTTTTTTGCCAGTCCTGTGGCTTGAACTCAGGGCCTAAGCATTGTCCCTGAGCTTCTTTTGTTCAAGGCTAGCACTCAACCACTTGAGCCACAGCACCACTTCTATCTTTTTCTGTTTATGGGGTACTGAGGAATTGAACCCAGGGCTTCATACATGCTAGGCAAGCACTCTACCACTAAGCCACATTCCCAGCCCTCACTTAATTTTTTTAAAATATATTTGCCTATAGAATGATTACAATTGTGCTTTTAATCTGCCAAAGGACTTAAGAGGTATCAAATTAAATGCATAAGTACAAGTGTTAATATGCTAAACATATACATATTTAAAAACAAATTTTAAAGTCTAGTGCAGCAACATATGTCTATGGAGAGGCTGAAGTGTGAGGATGAGTTTTATCCATGAATTTAAGACCAGTCGGACAACATAGCAAAATCCTATCACCAAACAAAACAGTAAATTTTAACCCAAGTGCCACAGCCTTACTCCTCTCATCCTAGCTACTCAGGAGGCTGAGAACTGAGGATCATTTAAAGCCAGCCTGGGCAGAAAAGTTGGTAAGACCCTACTCTTATCCAATTAACCAGCAGAATGCCAGCTGTGAGCATGCAAAGCCTGTAGTTCGAGTCCAGGTGCCAGCACAAACAGGCAAGCCAAAACCCAATAAATTTTAATTAATGCTATGTCATTAATATATGCATCCTTAAGCAATGTCAATAATATGTTATAGATTTTCTTGAAGATAATATGTTATAGATTTTCTTTTCTTTTTTTTTTTTTGCCAGTTGTGGGGCCTGAACTCTGGGCCTGGACACTGTCCCTCAGCTCTTCAGCTCAAGGCTAGTGCTCTAGCACTTGAGCCACAGTGCCACTTCTGGCTTTTTCTGCTTATGTGGTGCTGAGGAATTGAACCCAGGGCCTCAGGCATGCAAGGCAAGCGCTCTACCACTGAGCCACCTTCCCAGCCTGATATGTTATAGATTTTCTTGAAGATAATCTCATAAATATTTCACAGAGTAGCAGAAAACCTGTCTTTCTTTCTTTCTTTTAAGACTGTAAGGACCAAGGCAGGCTTGATTTGGGTTAATTTGTTTTGGGTATGCCCTAAAATAATAGAGTACTTCTTATGCATTCATTCCTCTAGTTGTTGAGAACTTGTGCTGATGTTTTCCGCTTGGTTCCATTTATGGTATTCGTAATTGTGCCCTTCATGGAGTTTCTGATACCACTGTTTGTGAAACTCTTCCCAAATATGTTGCCATCAACTTTTGAAAGTGAATCCAAAAAGGTAAGGTTTTTTTTCTTTTTAACTTAAAATTAAGCCAGGTGGCGGTGGCTCACACCTTTAATCCTTGCTAATCAGGAGACTGAGATCTGAGGATCATGTTTCAAAGCCACCCTGGAGGAAAAAGGCAGTGAAACTCATCTCCAATAAACCACCAGAAAACCAGAAGTGGTACTGTGGCTCAAGTGGTAGAGTGCTAGCCTTGAGCTGAAGAGCTGATGGACAGCATTCAGGCCCAGAGTTCAAGCCCCACTACCAAAAAGCAAAAAGAAAATTAAACTAAGTGCTGGTGGCTCACACTTGTAATCCTAGCTACTCAGAAGGCTGATATCTGAGAATCAAGTTTCAAAGCTAGCCCAGGCAGAAAAGTCTAAGACTCATACCATCTGTTAACCACCAAAAAGTCAGAGGTAGAGCTGTGGTTCAAGTGGTAGCATGTTAACCTTGAGCAAAAAAGCTCAGGTACATCACCCAGGCCTGGAGTTCAAGCTCCAGAACTGGCAAAAAAAAAAAAAGACTATTTTTCATGATCTAGTTTGACTTCAGACAGAATTCTGTACTTTGAACCAGAAAAAGAGTCAAGAAATTTACAGGAAAAAGTAGTTTACAGGAAAATTGGGCAGGGAGTAGAGTTTAATGTACCATTCCCACCTCTCACCTAAGTTTTCATTATTGACATCCAGCATCAGTGAAGTGATGTGTACAACTAAAGGACCCATATTGATATATCATTATTAGCCAAATATCATACTTGATATTTGGCTTCGTTCTTGGTAGTTACAGTTCTCCGTTTTGTACTGATGTCTATATCTACCCTCACAGTATTGTATAGAATAGTTAAACTGTTCTAAAAGCCCCTTCTATTCTTCCTGCTTGTCCCTACTCTGTTCCTCCTCCAGCTCATGGCAACCACTGGTCTTTTTACTGTATATGGCCTTTTCAGGATGACTTCTTTTTAACAATATACATTTAAAGTTTGCCCGTGTCATTTCATGACTTCTTTTGTGTGTGTGTGCAAGTGTGCATGCTACGCTGCTAATGGGGATTGAACACAGGGCCTAGTTTCTGTCCCTTAGCTTTTTTTGCCCACGGCTAGCACTCAACCACTTGAGCCACTTCAGCTCCACCTCCAGCTTTTTAATGTTCAATTGGAGATAAGAGTGTCACAGATTTTTCTGCTCAGGCTAGCTTTGAACTTGGATCCTTACATCTTAGCCTCCTGAGTAGCTAGGATTACAAGCTTGCATCCAACAGCACTGCATTTCTGATGATGAATAAGGACTAACAAAATATGACTCAATGTAGTATCTATAGGACATCCAGTTAACTCTCTTCTTTGTAGTGACTTTTTTCATACTTATTATAGCACTTAAGAACAAATTATAGTTATATCTTTTCTATTTAAACTCTATACTATTTTAGGATAGTTAGTTTTCTTATTTTCTTGTTTATAGAGCAGAATCTGGGATTACTCAAACCAGGTGTTTATTCAAGTAGCAGCCAAGATGCTACTTGATAGTTTGAGGTTAAGAGATACCATCTTGGCTTGGGAAGGTGGCTCTGTGTTAGAGTGCTTGCCTTGCATGCATGAGGCCCTGGGTTCCATTCCTCAGCACCATACAAGCAGAAAAAGCTGGAAGTGGCACTGTGGCTCAAATGGTAGAGTGCTAGCCTTGAGCTGAAGAGCTTAGGGACAGCACCTAGGCCCAGAGTTCAGGCCCCATGACCAGCCAAAAAAAAAAAAGAGATACCATTTTATTCCTCATAATGACAAAGCCTTTCATTTTGGGTCAGTCAAATGCTATGATTATTGTATTCATGAGAAATAGATGTAATATCAAGGAGACAAGCTAAAGATGCTACTTTAGCTTTGCTCTGGTTCTCACGAAACCCATTCAGTTAGATCTGCACATTAGTACAATGCTTGTTTTAAGGATAATCAATAGCAAGGTAACAGTTTTTTCTTCCGTCCTAACTTAACTTTTTCCTCTTCTAATATTAAGGAAGAAAGACAAAAGAAGAAAATGGCTGCAAAGTTGGAGCTAGCAAAGTTCCTTCAAGAAACAATTACAGAAATGGCAAAGAGGAACAAAGCCAAATTGGGAGATGCTTCAACACAGTTCTCATCCTACGTAAAACAGGTGTCAGTCTTTTCAATCATATGAAACACTTCTGGGCTGGAGTTACATGAAAAATTCATGTTATCATGGATCTTCCAAATTGCTCACAATCTTTGTTAGTTGCAAAAATCTAAGTTATAAATATATGACATTGTAAATATTTACAGCAATTTTCAGAAAAGCCCAAAGTAATTGTGTTGAGAATGTTAACTTCTTGGAAAGATGGTGGAATTAGTCAAACTTTTGTACTACTCCTAAGTTTTCAGATGATTTAGTTTGACTTCAGGCAGATTTCTTTACTCTTCTTTGAAACACAAGATCCATTTTTGCACAGTAAGTAGAATTCATAACTGCTTTGACAATTCTTTCAAATAGTCTACTGGAATGTTTATCTTCAGTAGGACATACATTTTAATTAACTTTGTTGTTCCATTGCCCAGGTCCAGACAGGCCACAGGCCCAGCACAAAGGAGATAGTTCGATTTTCCAAACTCTTTGAGGATCAGCTAGCCCTGGAGCATTTAGATCGACCTCAGCTGGTTGCCCTTTGCAAACTGCTAGAATTGCAGTCCTTTGGAACCAACAATTTGCTCCGCTTTCAGCTCTTGATGACACTGAAGTCTATAAAAGCAGATGATGAAGTAAGAGCTTAACCATAGCTGTAGGGGATTTCAAGGCACTGGGAAGCACCTTCAGGTAACATTGTGATGAACTGCAGTATTCTCTGTTGGGTCTAGTCATGGACTGGTTCTGACAAAATGAGTGGTTTAAACAACTATTACCATGACAACTTACTTGAACCTTGATTACTCATTTTTTGGAATTGTTTGCTGTACTGGGGGTTATTTTATTGAGAAGGCCATTGTAAGCAGTCTTTATTTGATGTCTTAGCTGGGACTAATCTAAAGCAGTTAGGACATGCTGGGAAGGAAATAGCAGCTCAGTAGATTCCTGGCAAGGCCACATCCCCACACTTCTGGTCCCCACTCAGGGGATAGTGCCAAAGTAAATATTCTGATGGGCAAATTGGACTGGGAGGAAATGGGTGGCAACACATAATGCTGGGAGGAAAAGCAAGACCTAGACATCTTACAGAAAGCACCATTTAGACTATAACTTAATTAGATTTCTTTCAAAACTGGAAATAACTTAGCATGAACGCTTACACATATAATCCCAGCTATTCAGAAGGTTGAGACCAAGAGGATCATGGTTCATGGTTCATGGCCAGACACCACATAAAACAAGAACCAGTAGCTAGGCTTGGTAGCACGTGCCTATCTTTTTAGCTATATGGGAGATGTAAACAGGAGAATGGTTGTCTAGGCTAGATTCTTTTCCAAAACTATATAAAGTAAAAAAGGTCTAAGGACATAGGTCAGATTATAGTGTGCCTGCCAACAAATGTAAGGTCTAGAGCTCAACCACCAGTACCACAAACAAAACAAAATGTTTAACACCTGTAGCTTGTTCCTGTAATCTTAGCTATTCGGGATGCCAAAACCTGGAAGATCTTGGTTCAAAGCTAGCCCAGGCAGAAAACCCCTAGAAAGAACATCTCTAATTACTAGCAAAATGCTGGACTGGAGGGGTGGTTTGAGTGGTACAGGACCAGCTATAGCAAGGAAGTCAAGTGAGAGCTTAAGGCCCTCAGTTCAAGCCTTAGTACACACACACACACACACACACACACACACACACACACACACACACACACACACACACACACACACACACACACACACACACACACACACACACACACACACACACACACACACACACACACACACACACACACACACACACACACACACACACACACACACACACACACACACACACACACACACACACACACCCCTGAAAATATTTCCTGAATCTGAATCAGCTGCTATAAAGCATTCTATCTCAGGGAACTGAGAAAACATGATCCCACTGACTCCATTTATATTTAAGATGTTGCTTTCATAACTTTGGAACCAATATTGATCCCAGAAGTACCATAGATTTGAATCACATTAAGTGGAAAGTATGGTTATTTTTTGAGGGAGTTTTGTGGACTAGAGAGTTAAGGGCATTTCTTGGGTAGAGGCAGTGGGCAGGGTCGGGGTGGGGGAGTAGCAGTGGGACATGCAACAGGTAGTATCTTGAAATGTTTTCAAATAAAATATTTTTTCTAATAAACCCCCCAAAAAAGGCTATGAGAAGAAAAGGATGCCACAAGCAGGCCAAACATAAACTGAGAAGGGAAATACTTGTTAGCAAAATATTGGGAAGAGGTCTGGGAAGGTGGCTTAGTGGTAGAGTGCTTGCCTCACATGCATGAGGCCCTGGGTTCCGTTCCTCACCACTACATAAGCAGAAAAAACCAGAAGTTGTGCTGTGGCTCAAGTGGTAGAGCTCTAGCCTTGAGCTGAAGAGCTGAGGGACAGTGCCCAGGCCCAGAGTTCAAGCCCCACGACAGACAATATACATATATATATAATATATATGTATATGTATATTATATATATACACACACATATATGTATATATATGTATGTATATGGAATAAATTATATGAATTTCTCTATTATTAATATTTGTTACAAGAATACCCTGCATCTCAACTGCTGCCTTCCTAGTCCCCTTGTTACTTTTCGGTCTTGGCCTTTGCAGAAATCAGTGCAAGGGAGAGTCAAAACCTCAATTCTATGTTTCTGTGTATTTTGCTGGCATATGGGATTATGCAAAATTGAATCAAAAGATTCCTTATACTTCTTGCAGATGATTGCCAAAGAAGGGGTGAAGGATTTGAGTGTGTCAGAACTACAAGCGGCCTGTAGGGCCCGAGGGATGAGATCCTTGGGTCTTACTGAGGAACAGCTACGACAACAGTTCACAGAGGCAAGCAACAGCATTCCTGGCCTTCTTCACTGGGACTCTCTCTCATACAATATGCAGACCTCATTTTGAGATCTCTACTTTGCAAATTTGTTAAGTCAGCTTTCTGTTACTGTGACAGAATACCTGAGATATTCAACTTAAAAATCTATTTTGGTTTACACTTTCAGAGCTTTCAGTCCATGGTCACTTAGCCTTCTTGCTTTGGACTGTGATCTCATAGTAATCATACAGAGATGTGGCTGGGGCAGTCTGTTCATCCCTTTGTGGTTAGGAAAAGGAAAAAAAAATAGCCATAGTCCCAGTCCCAGTATTTCTTTCAAAGGCATTTTCCAGCACCTGACCTTCCTCTCACTCGGACCCATCTCCTATCTCCAGCAGCACCAAGTTTAGGGACTAGGCCTTCAGAATGACATGGGCCTTAGGGGATATTTAAGATCCAAATAAGTAAACCATCTTACCTAATTTGCCTTATTTCATTGAGCAGTGGGACACTGAAATAAGCTACACTTGGCATTTTGGAACAGGACACTAGTTTTTCTCTAGCAGTATTACAAAGTATCACAAATTTTTTTTTTTTTGAGTCTGGTCGTGGGGCCTTGAACTCTGGGCCTGGGCGCTGTCCCTCAGCTCTTCAGCTCAAGGCTAGAGCTCTACCACTTGAGCCACAGCGCCACTTCCAGCTTTTTCCTTTTTGCTTATGTGGTGCTGAGGAATCGAACCCAGGGCCTCAGGCATGCAAGGCAAACACTCTACCACTGAGCCACCTTCCCAGCCCAAAGTATCACAAATTTTAATGGCTTAAAACAATGCCTATTACCAGGCAATGGTGGCTTATTGCCTGAAATCCTAGCTACTCAGGAGGCTGAGGTTTCAGCATCATGGTTCAGAACCAGACCAGTCTGTGACACTTTTTTTTTTTTTTTTTGGGTCCGGTCATGGGGCCTGAACTCTGGGCCTGGGCGCTGTCCCTCAGCTCTTCAGCTCAAGGCTAGCGCTCTACCACTTGAGCCACAGCGCCACTTCTGGCTTATTTCTTTTTGCTTATGTGGTGCTGAGGAATTGAACCCAGGGCCTTGAGCATGCAAGGCAAGCGCTCTACCACTGAGCCACCTTCCCAGCCCTGTGACACTCTTATGTCCAGTTAAGCAGCAAAATGCTGGAAGTGGAGCTGTGGCTTAAGGGGTTGGTTGCCAGCCTTGAGCAAAAAAAGCTAAGGGAGAATGACTAGGCCCTGAGTTCAAGCCCAAATACTGGCACCAAACAAACCAAACCAGTGCCTTTTAGTTCACACTTCCAGTACAGCCTGTGTTTCTTACTAAAGGGCATAGCAAAGAATCTACTTCCAAATCATTTATTTTGTTGGCTGACGTAGTTCCTTGCAGCTGTAGGAACAAGGACTTTATCCTTGCTTCCTCACTAGCTGCCAGCCCCCAGCTGCTCTCAGCATTAAGAGGCCACCTGCATCTTCTACCTTTTGGCCCTCTTCCATCTACAAAGCCAGCAATGGACTTCTCACATTCAGATTCTTCTTGTGTTCCCAATCTTGAACTTCCCATGTTTGACCCCTAGCTAGCCCCAAATTTAAAGGGCTCATGTGATTATACAAGGCCCACTTGAATAATATCCTTCTTGTAAATCAGCTGCCATAGAATCTTAATTATATCTGCAAAATCCTTCCATGTATCACCTACAGTAGTATTTGAACATGTGGAGGTATGGATATACCAGAGATAGGGGAATCGTGGGCCACTTTAGAATTTGCCTACTCCATGCACAGTAAGGGACTTGGCAGAAATTCTGAGGCTTGCCAGTCTGTCAAAAAATCCAGATTATGCCTGGTAGCCCACCTGAAGCTGCTTTTCCACTTAGTTCCCCTAATCAATTAGAAGTGTTTGCTTTGGTTATAGATGTTTAATAGTGCCCTTCAAATAACATATTTGTATTTTAACTAAAGGCATTACTGCTTAAATACAAAGCAATTTATTCCTATTCTGTTTGCCTCTTCCTCTCTGCCCTCCCTTCCCCTTTTCTCCTCTTATTTTTGGCAGTACTAGGTACTGCATGCTAGCCAGGAACCCTTCTATTTGAGCTATGCTCCCAGCTCATAATTCTTATTTTTATAATTTTATATTATTTTGTAATAGGGGCTAGTGCTGTGCCTTTAAACGCCTATTAGGTTTTAGTTTTTCTCTTACATGCAGGACCAACTATACTTGGCAACTGAATACTTTTACAAACATAAAATGGTACCCATATGAAATATTTTACCTTATTCATAAATTAGAACTAAGACATACTACATTAACTTATGATATTGGCAATGCTTAGAGTATTAAACTCTGATCCTTGGATAGAAAGAGTACTCATGCATTGCTTGTAAAGTCCTCAACAGTAATTGGAATTATCTTTTTTTGTGTGCCAGTTCTAGGGCTGAACTCAGGGCCTGGGCACAGTTCCTGAGCTTGAGCTTTTTAGCTCAAGCTTTGTAGCTCTCTACCACTTGAGCCACAGCTCCCAGCTTTTTTTGGTCGTTAATTGGAGATGAGAGTCTTAGACTTTCTTTCCTTGGCTGGCTTTGAACTGTAATCCTTACTTCAGCCTTCTGAAAAGCTAGGATTACTGGCATAAGCCACCAGCGCCCAGCTGGTATTATTTTTTTTTGCCAGTCATGGGGCTTGGGCCCAGGGCCTGGGCACTGTCCCTGAGCTTTTTCAATAGAGCTTTTTAGCTCTCTACCACGGTGTCACTTCTGGTTTTCTAGGAAAGTCTCATGGACTTGGCTGGCTTTGAACCAGTATCCTCAGATCTCAGCCTCCTGAGTAGCTAGGATTACAGGAATGAGCCACTGGTACCCAGCTTGGTATTATCTTTTAAACTTCAATACGCCAAACACTTGGACTTAGCAATTTTATTTTTAGGAATTTATCCTAAAATGACATGAGTATCATTGCAGCACTACTTATAGCAATGAGACTGGAGACTGAAGTTTATTAATAAGAGAATCATCAAATTATGGCATTTCTATACAACAGAATTCGGTACAGATATTTAAAATCTACTGATATGAATCCATCTCCAAGATATTTCAGTATAAAAAAAAAAATAAAGGAAAGGACAGACAGTATTTGCAGGGGTGGTGGCTTATGCCTGTGGTTCCCAACTACTCAGGTAGTCAAGACAAGAAAATAGAGTTTGAAGCTAGATTTGGCTAAATAAGACCCTGATTTTTGTGGTGTGTGTGTGCGTGTGTGTGTTGGTCCTGGGACTTGAGCCTAGGGCCTGGACACTAAGCTTTTTTTGCTGAAGGCTAGCACTCTAGACTATGGAGGAAGAGCGAATCTCATGGGCTTTCCTGGCCTCTCTGGCTTTGAAGCTAAATTCTCAGAACTCAGCCTCCTGAGTAGCTAGATTACAGGTGTGAGCTACCATCTCCTAGCCCTTATTATTATTTTTTTGTATGTGCATAAGATAACCCTGGAAAATTGTCTGTGGAATTGGTATCAATGGTTGCTTCCAGGGGAAAGGATAGCTAGAGAATAGGGATAGAGGCAGACTTTTTTTTTTTTTTGTCCGTCGTGGGGCCTGAACTCTGGGTCTGGGCGCTGTCCCTCAGCTCTTAGCTCAAGGCGAGCACTCTACCACTTGAGCCACAGCGCCACTTCCAGGTTTTTTTTTTTTTTCCTGCTTATGTGGTGCTGAGGAATTGAACCCAGGGCCTCATGCATGCAAGGCAAACACTCTACCGCTGAGCTACCTTCCCAGCCCCAGACTTGTTTTTATTAAATACATTACTTTTTGAGTTGTCTTTTGGTCAATTATGATCTAAAAATGCTTCTTTTAAAAAGTTTGGCCAGGAGCTGGAGACATGGCTCAATTGGTAGAGCACCTGCATAGCATGAGGCCCTGAATATCATTAAATTAAAAAAAAAGTGAAAATCCTGCTCCTGGGCACTGGTAGCTCACTCTTGTAATCCTAGCTACTTAGGAGGCTAAGATCTGAGGATGGTGGTTCAAAGCCAGCCTGGGCAGGATGAAACTTATCTCCAATTAACCACCAGAAACCTGGAAGTGGTGCTGTGGCTCAAAGTGGTAGAGGGCTATTCTAGAGCAAAAAGAACTCAGGGACTGTGTCCAGGCCCTGAGCTCAAGCCCCACAACTAACAAAAAGAAAGCCAGGCCAAGCATCACACTGTTATCTCAGCACTTGGGAGACTGAGATAGCCTAGAAAGACCTTGTCTTCAAGAAAAAAACCCTCCAAGAGTTGGCCAATTCTTAAAAACTTAATCTTTCTCATTCTAATATTGGTTTGAGTTAATAAGATTGACTTTTTTTTTTTTTGCCAACTAACTAGAGATAAGAGTCTCATAGACTTAAGTGCCCAGGCTGGTTTCAAATTGTGATTCTCAGATCTCAGCCTCATGAGTAGCTAGGCTGACAGACATGAGCCCCTGATGCCTACCTAGGAGGCTAGTGGTTTTATCCTTATTCTACTAGAGGTTACAGCATGTAGTAGAGGAAGGTGTAACAAAAGTAGATGACTATGTTTTATGTCCTTCCATCTCCAGTGGCTGGATCTCCACCTAAAGGAAAATGTCCCTCCTTCTCTTTTGCTCCTCTCACGTACCTTCTACCTGATAGATGTGAAACCAAAGCCAATTGAGATACCACCAAGTATAAAGGTAAGCAACAAGGTTGGAAGAAAATCTGGAGTTCCATAACTGAACCTTTCCACCAGTGTTTGTCTCCTTTTGCAGTCAAGGAAAGCATTTCTTTCGGAATTTGGACCAAGTGGCTTTAACATTAAAAAAAAAAATCTTGGGGCTGGGAAGGTGGCTCAGTGGTAGAGCGCTTGCTTTGCATGCCTGAGGCCCTGGGTTTGATTCCTCAGCACCACATAAGCAAAAAGAAAAAAGCCGGAAGTGGCACTGTGGCTCAAGTGGTCGAGCGCTAGCCTTAAGCTGAAGAACTGAGGGACAGTGCCCAGGCCCAGAGTTCAGGCCCCACGACCGGACCCAAAAAAAAAAACAAAAAAAAACAACAAAACTTCAAGTAGCTATAACAAAGGAATTTCAATTTAACATGTCCAGTTATGTATATAATTCATCTTGATCAGTTTTACCCCTTTCACCATTCTCTCCTACTACCTTGCCATCTATGCAATATTTTAGAAAAATTCCAAAGGTCCTCTAAAGCCACGCAGAATTTTTGTGGATGTGTGTACAGTTTCGTGATCAACTATGTGTGTGAGGCCATGGTTCTATCTTCCACTCCTCCCCACAAATCTACCCAGACTATTGCAAGCCATAGGAGTACTACTGCCTTTACGCTTGACACAGGAATTTTACTAAGTTTACTAATAGTTTTACTCTTTAACTACGTGGTCCTTATTTGCTGTTTTTATTTCACTTCTGTTCTTTCTCTCCTTTTAAACTGAATTTTTTTTTGTATCCAGACTTTTTTTTTGTAATGGCTAACCTAGACTTAACTTTTTGTCTTCCTTCAACTTTATTTCCGTAACTAATTTGCCGAGCACATGAAGAACCAGTCCAGGATGGGCCTAAGTACTGGAGTGTCTTGCTTCCAGTATAATTCCATTTTCATGAGTGAAAAAGAAAAATGCTGCACATGTGATTTATTTTAGTAGCTTTGGCTAAATGAGGACTGATTATATATATATATATATATCAGCCTGAGCTAGGACTGATATGTTTAACCTTAAAATGTGCTATTGAGGAGCCAGGTTCTGGTGGCTGACACCTGTAATCCTAGCTACTCAGGAGGCTGAGATCTGAGGATCATGGTTCAAAGCCAGCTAGAGCAGGAAAGTCCATGAGATTCTTATCTCCAATTAACTACCAGAAAACCAGATGTAGAACTGTGGCTTAAAGTGGCAGAGTTAGCCTTGATGCACTCAGGGACAGCACTCAGGCACTGAATTCAAGCCCCATTACTGACAAGAAAAAAAAGAAAGGAATGCTGTTGACCCTTCCTAGCACACATCAAAGATAACTATCTGAAACCAACATGAAAAGTCTACTCTAGGAAATACCCATATGGCCTTCTCTCATTTCCAGAGGGTAATCTGGTTTTGGTTTTGTCCACAGTGGGTTCTAGAAAAACTAGAAACAATTTTGTAGTGCAGATTATTAAGGCAGGCTAGTCAATTCCTGATTTAACTTCTGGGCCCACTTAGGACAGACCAAAGTTAATCATTATTTTTAGCCTGCTCTCAAGAGCAAGGTAATTTTGAAGGAGTGCAGTGTCAAGCTAAATCTGTTTCTCAAAATTATTCTTGATGGGTAGGGAGTCTTTATCCAGATGTCACTTTCTGGCTTTGGAAATAACTTAGAAAAACACAGAATTGGGGGGCTGGGAAGGTGGCTCAGTGGTAGAGCGCTTGCCTTGCATGCCTGAGGCCCTGGGTTCGATTCCTCAGCACCACATAAGCAAAAGAAAAAGAAAAAAGCCGGAAGTGGCACTGTGGCTCAAGTGGTAGAGCGCTAGCCTTGAGCTGAAGAGCTGAGGGACGGCGCCCAGGCCGAGTTCAGGCCCCACGACCGGACCCAAAAAAAAAAAAGAAAAACACGGAATTGAACAGAATTTTGGATTTACATGACTCTTTTCCTTCAAAGTACACAAGTTATTTCCACAGAGCATAAATTTGTTATTTGTTTGTTTTTTTGCAGGTCATGAGGTTTGAACTCTGGGCTTGGGTGCTGTCCCTGCGCTCTTCAGCTCAAGGCTAGCACTCTTCCACTTGAGCCACAGTGCCACTTCCGATTTTCAAGTGGTTTATTAAGACTCTCACGGAGTTTCCTGCCCGGGCTGGCATTGAACCGTGATCCTCAGATCTCAGCCTCCTGAGTAGCTAGGATTTCAGGTGTGAGCCACTGGTGCTCGCCTTAAATTTGTTATTTCTGTGCCAATATTGAAGCTTGAACTCAGGGACTCAAGCTCTCATTCAATTTTTTTCATTCATGGATGGTGTTCTACCACCTGAGCCATACCTCTTTTTTTTTTGTATATTAAGGACAAGTCTCCAGGATTTGTCTACCTGAGATCCTCAGATTTCAGCTTCCTAAGTAGCTAGGATTATAGATGTCAGCCACCAAGCACCTGGTTATAAATTTTTAAAATCTAGTGATTCTTAAAGTTAGGTTAGCTAGATATTCAGTCCCTAATTTAATCTATTATTGTATCCCTCCTTCCCCATTTTCCTTGTGTTACCCAGGGCTCACACACTTAAGCATTCACTTTACTATTGAGATATGCCCCCAGCTTCTCAGGAGCTTCTTTTAAGCTTTTTTTTTTTTTGATCAGTTGTGGGGCTTGAACTCTGGCCTGGGCGCTGTCCCTGAGCTATTTATATTTAGCTCAAGGTGAGCCCTCTACCACTTGAGCCACAGAGTCACTTCCAGTTTTCTGGTGGTTAATTGGAGGTAAGAGTCTCACAGATGCTCCTGCCGGGGCTGGCTTTGAACTTTGATCCTCAGATCTCAGCCTCCTGAGTAGCCAGAATTATAGGAGTGAGCCACTGGCGCCCAGCTGAGCGCGTGCGTGTGTGTGTGTGTGTGTGTGTGTGTGTGTGTGTGTGTGTGTGTGTGTGTGTGTCTCCATCCTGGGGCTTGAACTTGGCCTGAGTGCTGTCCCTAAGCTTCTAGCTTTTTTTTTTTTTAATATTTCTTTATTGAGATTAAGTGTTTACAGAAATTTCACAGTACTGTAAGTTATACTTAGCTAAAGTCGCAAACACATTTTAACCTTCACAAAGATAATCATCATCTTAATCTACAAAGCTTATGAACTCTACGAACTTTAACAATAAAACTATTTGTTCCGGGGCTGGGAAGGTGGCTCAGTGGTAGAGCGCTTGCCTTGCATGCATGAGGCCGTGGGTTTGATTCCTCAGCACCACAAAAAAGAAAAAAGCCAGAAGTGGCATGGTGGCTCAAGTGGTAGAGCGCTAGCCTTGAGCTGAAGAGCTGAGAGACAGCGCCCAGGCCCAGAGTTCAGGCCCCACGACCAGACCTTTCCCCTCACAAAAAAAAAACTATTTGTTCCAAATCAGGTGATATATATATTTCTTTCCTTTTGCTTAGTGTTAGCTCTTCCCTCTTTCTCTCTCATTCCCTCCCTTTGAGGTCCTAAGTTTCTTTTTAAGTTAAGGCTAGCACTCTTACCACATGAGCCACAGCTCCACTTCCAGCTTTTTTTGGTAGTTTACTGAAAATAAGTCTCACAGACTTTCCTGCTAGGGCTGGCTTTGAATGCAGTCCTCAGATCTCAGCCTATTCAGTAACGAGGATTATAGGCATGAGCCATTGATGCTTGGCTTCTTTCCAACATTTTAAATGAATATTAAATATTATCTACCATTTTTGTCAGACAAATTTACCATTTGTGATAGAAAAAATGATTGGTGTCAATTTTGACTAAGTTACACCAATGCTATTAGAAGCAGAGTAACTGTAAAAGACCCTCCAAATTTCTGAAAGAGCAGCAGAGATCTTATACTATGTAAAATATTCTTTTCCCTAGGCTCCAAAGACAAACATTTCTATGAAATCACCTACCTCCCCTGAATCTAAAGAGAATATGGTAGATCGTGCACCTCAGCTGAAAGGAACTAAGGTTAGAGGACTTATGTGAATTAACTAATTTTTCTCTTTTAAGCCCCTAGCATTCCTAAGGCTTATTTATTATACTGCATGTTTCTAAGTTTAGTATTTTGGGCTGGGTATGTAGCTCCATTACTTGATGTTATATTTCAGATTTTGCCTTTCAAATCCTGCGCTGGTGAATGAATCAATTGTTATAAATTCCTTGAGTCATGATAGTAGACCTAGTATACATTTTGTTTTAATCAGTAATCCAACCCTCAGTTGTGATGTTTAAGGGTGAAGAATTTATACAACTACCCCCAGTACCATCAACACCCATAAAACCATCAGCACCTACTTCTTTACCCCAAGGATCCATCACTTCTTCTCAAGAAGCTGTAAGTATTCAGAAAAACTCCCTTCCCTCTAGTTAATTATCTATAAGGATAGGGAGACTAGAATTCTAACTATTGAAAAATGCTGCACAGGTCCTGTCATCCAAACCAGAACTTGTAGGTTGAACTCTAGTCATCTCATAACCACTGTATTTTATCATTATCCAAAAGCAAAAAAAAAACAAATTTACCAAATAATTTAATGGTGAACCAGACTTAAACATGTTAAGTCTAAAAACTAAATTACAGTATACAAAGGTCCTTATTTTCTATGCACCAGATGGAATGTTTTATTTTTTTTTCTTACAAAGACCTCTGGTGTCAGGAAATACTACTAGGAAGCAATTTAAATGTTAGCAGAAATATGTATATGTGTGTGTGTGTGTGTGTATATAAATTACTTAAGTGTCTATTTTTCTGATTTGGGTGAAGGAATTTGGAGACAGACAGACAGCATGACACAAGTAAACAGTAGAGAATTCACAGAATTGAACTGTGGTGTGGCTTTGAACATTCCAAGTTGCTATGTGAACAAAGATGGGCTAAGCATCTAGAAAATGACCCAAAGGCACAGGGGCTCTGCTTGCATGTCTTCCTCATTTTTAGTACCAATGTAGGTTATACACAGATATAACTTTGTGGTCAGTTCTTTTTTCAGCAAAACCAAACAGGGAGTCTCAAAGAACTTAACATATCCAGTTGTGACCCATGGTCCTATGTTTTATACCTAGACCCTGCAGGCCAAATCTAAGATCTCTCAGACCAGCAAGGCTAATTCCAAAGGAGCCTAAGGACCAGCGCAGCAGTAGCACCACATCCATGAAGGACTCCAGCTGAGACTCCGTGTCTGGTTTGAGGATCAGCCATTTACTCTACTTGGTGGGCTTGTGACCATTCCAGGGATCAGCAGTGACACCAAGTTCAGACCATTTAGAGAGACATAATTCAAAGCCCAATTCCTCTGTACTATTGTGTCATCACACTAAACTTTATGTAAAGCCTATCCCCACCATGTTTTTGAACAGCTTCCTGTTTGTGTGTATCTTTTCAGAAGGTTTTTTGTTGTTGCTACATTATGGAAGCAGCTTGGCATCCTGGATACTTTTGCTTATCATGGCTTAAAATCCCTAATCAAAACTTGGGACTCCAAAATTCATTTTCAGAACACCTGACCAACTTTTTCAGACTGGTCACCAGTAGGAACAGTGCCCTGGAAACAAAGCACCCTGAGACAAGATGGCTATATTTCTCAGAAAGGCCTAATCAGAAAAATTGGGAAGTTAAACATGGCAATCAAAATGATTTGGCTGCTGCTTAGCTGGTCAGACATCCATCTACCTCCTATGCCCACAGAGGCTACAGGAGTCTGGAAGGTGGCCATTATTGTAGCACATATGGCTTTCATTAGTTACCATTGTGCTAGGAAACAAAATGAAGGGTGTAAGGCTTACACATTTGTTCTGGATGTGTTTGGTCAGTTTGTCTTTCACAAATGAGACTGTTAGTCATAGGGAATCAGTCATACATAATCCCTGTGCTATCCAGTAACAAGTATTGTGTATATCCTAGTATTAACACTGGACTATATAATATTGGATTATGTAATACTGGAAATATATTCCAGTATTAATACTGGAAACAACTTGACAAGACTGCCATACTGCTGACCCAAAAGCTTTTTTTCCCTGGGGTAGGGGAGAAGGTATGTCAGCCTGTCCACAATGAAATTAAATTTGCTGTGAAATTGAAAGCAGTTAGATGAGATTTATATCGAGTAAATATCTGTCCTATCTGATCACTTACATGAGAAATGCCCAGCACTTTACAGCAAGAAAATGCACCTTGAAATGCTTCAAGATGCTGGTGCCTACTTATAATCCCAGTTTTCAAGGAACAGGGGCAAGAGTGAATTTTAAGGCCAGTCTGGACTACATAACAAGACTTAGTCTTTTTTTTTTTTTTAAAAGGTCTTGAGGCATAACTCAAGTGGTAAACCCTTGCCTAGCAAGCACAAAGCCAAGTTTCAGGCTCCAGTATTGCCAAAAGAAAAAAAGCTTCTCTATCAGTAAGCTTCACCTTGTCCTATTAACTGCACTTCCAGATAATGAATCCCTACTATGCAAATACAACATTCTACGGATCTAGCTAGATGATTCACAATAAAATTCCCATTTTTAAAGCAATGGGTGTCTTATCTTACTTAGTGCACATCTCAGGTGTCAAATATGGGAAAGACAGCTAGTTAACCTGTTTCATCCAGTTTCAGTTGGATGAGTCATTCGTGCTGCTGGGCTGTGTGACAATTCTTTGTAGCTTTGTTAGCCAAACAGGAATGGTTAGGTCAAGGGCCTTAGTCACTTCTGACCATGGTCTGCCTTCATCTCTTTTCACTAAAGCACACAGGACACTTGATACCCCCCCCCCATCCAAATGGTAATAGCTTACCCTAGAAAAGTCATGGGTGTTTCTTTGTTCTCATTGCTTTGCTGTTGTTTCATTGCTGTTAGATCTATCCCTATACCAAATGCTGGCTGATGGTGCTCTGGTAAACAGTGAGTATCGCTCTGAAAAGAGCCTAGATTTGCAGCATCTTTTCAGATTCTAGTGATGTATGTATTCTCCCTTTACCCCCAGATGACTTCAGGCTATGAACATGAGTCCACTAAATGCAGAACTGGTAAGTGATGTATAGTGGGTTTCTGAGAACCAGCTTTGGCACACCACTGTCTTAGCCATCCTGGAGTGACAAAAGATTGAAATCAGGTGTGGTAGCACATGTCTAACCCCAAATACTTGGGACATAGAAGCAGAAGGACCAGAACTTCAAGGCCAGCCTGGGATACATGAGACCCTGTCTTTAATAAAACGATAAGTGAATCTCTAACTAGCATGTCACTAAGTCCAACAATTCTAATGTGCTTGGACATGTATCCAGGAGGCAGTATGATATGTAGGATTCTGAATGCTATTGTTGGCTGAGAGGACTTGCTCCAGTCAAAGTCCTTCTTAATATCTGCATTCCTGATCTTAGCTTTTCTAGCTCCCATCAGCTGAGGGAATGGAAAGTCATGCTAGGTTGTTGCAAAACTTCCTCTTATTGCTCTCTACTCTTACCTGTTGATGCAGATGCCTGGCTCTGCTTGCTGCTGCTAATCTCACTGGGAATATTTTAGACCCTCTCTAATATCTACCTGCAGCAATGTTAAATGTGGCCTGCATCTCACAGAATTCTGTTACAATAGCTGTTGGTGGCACTTAAAATATTTATGGCCCTGAACTTGTGCCATGTCTAATTGTGTACTTGAATTATAATAGAATTCCTATCAGTGATGGTCAATCAATGCATTACATGGCTAACTTCAGGCCAAAGAATCCTATTCACTACCAGGACATGCAGGGAAGGTCAAAATTTTTACTTCAGAGCTGACTGGCACATTACTTAGTGCTACCAGAGATTTTTAGCTTGCTGGCTCCATCCAGTGGTAGCTGATCAACAGTGACTTCATTACCATTAAGATAGATTTCTTGCTTCATCTGTGTTCAATCTTACTTACCTGAAATCAATATATTACATTAGCAGAGCCAAGGGACTGATGATCTCTAGCCTATGGCAATTACGAAAGATGCAAGGGCAGTATTGATTGATGAATTCTGTGGTGATCTCAGGCCTTAATCTTTTAACCCTCAGGAAACCAGACAGATTCAGCATTTTGACAGCACAATGTCTTCATTAGATAAACTGAATTCCTTTTCCCAAGAGACCCCCATATAGTCATCAAAGTAAAATAGCCATTTTATTTTCTCAGGTTAACTTCACTGTCTTTTGTCAGCCAACTTAGTCTCCGGAGAAACTTGTGGGTGATTTGAGTAGTAACAGCAGGGACATCACTGTTAGTGCCTTTTACTTTTCTAGCCTCTCCAGGAGGCAGAGCCCTTTATATAAATTCTCATTCACTGACATAACACCATGTCAAGGTGAGGTCTAGGCAGCAATCGCTTGGTTTACAAAGAAAAGATGCTACCATTTTGTCTGAAAGCAAATGATTTTAAGAGCTGAAACTCACTTCCTGATTCTGTTCATCAAATCATACCTTATTAAAACAAATACATTTGTAGTATATGTCAACAGTTGCATGATTACAGAGAGAAGAGAATTTTACAATGGTAACCAACACTGCAGCTTCCAAAAATTACCCAGCTGAGAAAGGATAAACTTAAAGCAGCAATTTCATTTTCCTTACAGAATGAAAGCATAAGATTCAATATGCTTTTATATTCAGTGGTTGACCCACCCAAAGTAAGCTTTAAGGATAGAGGCTGTTGAACAATGAAGTACCCAAGAGCCAGAATCCACTTGGCCAGGACAAGAACAACCAGCAGGTGGCAGAAGCAAGTTTCAAAGCAGCCTGAACCCAAAAAAAAAAACAACACAAAAAACCGTTCAGACTTTTCTTCCCTTTCCTGAGGCACTGATGGGTGGAGTTTGCACAGGAAGCCAAGATCTGCAACAGACTAACAAATGCAGTCTGGTCACAGGAAGACAGGAAAGACAAACAAGGGACCTGAATGTACACTGCTGTAGTTGACCAGTTTTCCTAACACAAGCACAGGCCAGATCATGCCCATACAAAGGGGGTACTTGCGGACCCTCACTAGATAATCCTTGTTTTTCTCTCGTCAGCTCTATGACTTGGCTATTCCAGGCCCTCCCCCCCACCCCCCACTCTTAGTTTCCTCTGAGGAAACAATTTGTGGTCACAGGCTGCTGTGGCCTTGGCTCTTGGCCCAGCTCCTCTGGGGCTCCTGCCCACAATGCTGATGTCTTCTTTTCCTGCCTTTCCAATGGCATTGGAGAGGTAGGGGGTTTGTACCAAAGGCCTGAAGAAGAGACCACAAGGCAAAGTGGAGAGTATGCAGTGCCTTCTGTGTAGATGGCACATAGCCCCTTGGCATCCCTCCTTTCCGATGGACATCTGCTCCCTTTTCACACAGCCAATATAAAAATGAAGCAGCAGCAATTTTTATTGAGGGACCTAAACTGAAAATAGGTTTAGAACATAATTTAAAAAAATAAAACAGCAAAAGTAGCAAAAAATATATGACCTTTTTAAAAACATTTTCCTTTTTTTTTTTCTTTGTTTTTAATATATAGCAACTGATGCCTCCCTGCTACCAGGAGCATCTTACCCAATGGGTAAATCTCTGGTAATGACCCTTTTAAAAAGACATGTAAATATATACTCAGATTTATACACTTAGTGTTTTTTCATAGCTATGTACAAATCCCCCAGTCCAGGACCACATCACTGCTCCAGTCTTTACCCTTGCCATCCTCTGGTACCAGGCATTTTGGTCAGCAAAGCAAATTAGTACTACAATTAATAAGCCACTGGCACCATCTATCTGGAACAGAGGGTCTTCAACTGAGGCCTGAAGCAGTGACCTCCCTGCTGTTGTAGCCCGAGGACAAGGCACCTGCCACCATAATGCAAGGGGCTGACAACACAAGAACTATCAGGAAGCTCTCACCGCTTGCCTGCTCATTCTACTCCTGGCCAGTCCTCTAGGCAGTGCCAGGTGGCAAGGAAGAGTATTGGTCCAAACTTGGGAGGGAATGAAGTGGCTACCAGCAAGTACCTGCCTCTGTTCTCCTCTCACAAGCAGACTGAGGAAGAGGAGAAAGGGGGAGCTTGGTAGGGGAAGACAGGCCACACAAGAAGGCCTCACACAGGCAGCTGGCTCATGCCAGCAGGAAAAGGGAAGAGGGAAGGCAGTTGAGTTCAGCAGGGAGCTGTGGGTGAGGGACACAGCTGATGATGGAGCTTTGGTAGGGAGTGTCAGAGAGGGTGGTTGTCAGCGTCGTTTGAGTCCACCATTGGCAAGTGGGGTTGGGTGTCGAGGCAGACAGGGCTCCTCAGGCAGTGGCTCATGAGAGAAGACAGAGTCCTCCCCAGAGGAGCAGGTAGAGCTTCGAGTATCAGGAAAACTGGGAGAGTACTGGTCTAGAGGCATGGACAGGTCCAAATACTCCTGAAATAGGAGAGGAGAGAATGATGGGTAGGAGGCAGTATTCAGCTGATGTGTCCTCATGATAATGGTTTAAGGTCTAGTTCAGGGCAGCCCTACCTGGTTGGAAGTCAAGGCCACAATACGGTCCAGGTCTTCCACCAGTTGCTTGAAGGTAGGCCTCTGAGAGGGTACTGCATGCCAGCAGTCCCGCATCATCATGTACCTGTGGTGGGATCATGAGGTCATAGAAGAAGAGCAAAAGCAGACTGATGGGCTGTAGAGCTTGGGGGAGGGTGACAAGGAAGAGCCATGCTTGTAGGCTCATACTCCCTTCCCTCTGCCCAATCTTCCCTCTGCCCATTCTTCCCAAGGGCCTGGCTCAGGCTTACAGCTCGTTGGTGCAGTTACTAGGCTTGTCCATTCGATGACCCTCCTTCAGCAGCTTGAAAAGTTCCTCCACAGGCACACCAGGGTATGGGGAGCCGCCCAGAGTGAAGATTTCCCACAAAAGCACCCCAAAAGACCACCTGTAGGCACAGAGAGCCACTGTAGTCTTTCCAGTGATCCCTTCAGAAGCCCGCATGGCAGATGTCCATCCATCCTGAACCTCTTAGTGGTTCGCCAAATAAGCCTTTAACTCCAAGGGGAGCACAGAGGACAGGACTGAGAAGATGGGCTTCTAATGCTAAAACAGTGGTACTTTCCCTAATTAGGAAGGAGATTCATCAACCCAGAGGGAATGCAGGACTCTTCTGTACTGGATACTCTTAGATGTATTCCTGAAAATTGCTTATTTTAAACTTACACATCACTCTGGTGGGTGTAGATCCGGTCAAACAAGGCCTCAGGTGCCATCCACTTCACAGGCAGCCGGCCCTGGGAGCAGCAGGGAACAGTGAGGATGGGAGATCCAGTGTAGGATGTGGTATGCACATTTTCAGCCCATCTTAACCACCTGCTTCTCCACAACAACCCAGCCAGGCTACAGCACAGCCATCTATATGGGCAAATGCTAGTTGGAACAGTGCTCAGGGAGACACTTACATTAGTTGTCTTTTTATAGTAGTCAATATGGTGAATGTCCCGAGCAAGGCCAAAGTCTGCAATCTTCATCACATTGTCTTCTGTTACCAGCACATTCCTGGCAGCTAGGTCTCTGTGGATGCACTGCAGAGTGTGGGGTGGGAAGCAGGTGAGGAACAACGACCCTGAACCATACCTCACTACCCAGCTATCTGAGTCCTCTCACACCATTCTGCACTCCAGAGCAGACCCCTTTCTCTTTCCTACACCATAGCCTCTGGACATCCTCCCTTCCCCCACCCCACTCCCCTGGGCTAGAATGTTCTTTTCCTCTGTTCCAAACACCTTCAGCTGCAGGCTTCTCCATCACCTTAGCAAACCCTTATTCCAGGCTCCTCCTGGTCCTCCTAAACTCTCAGCGTTTGGATTTTTACACCCTGAAAACCTTCAGACTTCTGCTCAGTTTTATGGGCACATGCTCCAAGCAACCTTCCCAAGCATGGAACATCTGCACCGGGTTTGGGTTACAACAAAGATACCATGTACTAAGCACCCAGAACAGTGCCTAACATATCCTCATAATGACTCTACAACATAAGGACTATTATCAGACTGGGAAGGTGGCTCAGTGGTAGAGCGGCTTGCCTTGCATGCATGAGACTCTAGGTTTGATTCCTCAGCACCACATAAGCAGAAAAAGACAGAAGTGGCACTGTGGTTCAAGTGGTAGAATGCTAATCTTGAGTTGAAGAGCTCAGGGACAGTGCCCAGGCCCAGAGTTCAGGCCCCATGACTGACCAAAAAAGACTATTATCATTTGCATTTGAAGAAATATAAAGCTGAGCATGGTGTCTCACACGTGTGATTTTAGCTACTCAAGAGGATAAGACTAAGGATCATGATTCAAAGCCAGTCTGAGCAAAACATTTAAGAGATCCCATCTCAATGAATAAAAAGCTGGGTGTGGTTGCTTGCACTTGTTATCCTGGTTATGTGAGAAGCATAAATAAATAGTAGGACTGAGATCCAGGCCAGCCTAGGTAAAAAAGAAAGACTCTATCAGAAAAATAATGAAAGCAAAAGGGGCTACAGGCATGGCTCAAGTGGCAGAGCTCCTGCCTGGTAAGTCCAAGTTTCTGAGTTCAAACTCTGGTACTGCCCCCTCCCCCAAAGGAAATATAAGATGTTAAGCAGCTGCCCAAGGCTATGAAAAGTGGTAGAGCACAGACATGAATCTCAGTCTGATCCCAGGGTCATTAGGCCACACTGACTCTCCTGTTTCTTTAGGAGACTAGGGAAGCACCTGGGGTCAGTGTTCGGCTGGAGTACTAGACAGCTCCTCCCACACCACCAAGTGTTCAGGTAGCACACCTTCTTAGAGGCAAGATACTCCATGCCTCGGGCCACTTGATAGGCACAGGATACCAGATCCTTGGAAGAGAGCTGCTCTTCTGGGTTGTGGCTGGGGTTATAGCAGTATTCCAGTCCTGGAGGCCTTCGTGCCTGCAGGTACTCTCGGAGATTGCCCTTGGAGGCATATTCCACAATGACATACAGAGGACCTGGGGAACAAGAATAGAGAAGCCATAAGTCGGGCAGCCAGTCAAAGACACCACACATATATACCGTTTCTAGACCATAGCTTCCCTTTCTTGCCTCCTTTTAAGAAAAGCAAAGATAGTTACTCTGCTTCCTAAAGAGAAAGTCACAGAGATATTTTCCTTCCCACATAGTTCAAAAAGTTCCCAAGTAAAGTTGAAGGTAAGGGCACTAATGTAGACCAAAGTTGCTTATGTTCTCAGATGAACACCACTGAGCTCCAGTCAGACTCTGGAAAATCCCTTCCAATCTCTACCACACTGACTTCTCAATCTCCAAGAGGGGCTGAGAGTCCTTGCCTAAACCTGCCGAGGTCATGGGAGCTAGCTTCGCTCAGCACCTACCATCCTGTGTGCAGGCTCCCAGCAGGTTGATGATATTCTTATGTTTCCCAATCATCTTCATCATCTCCATCTCCGAGATCAGGTCTGACAGGTCCTTCTCTGTTGCATCCGCTTCACACAAACCAGAGAACAGAGTGAGACTTGGAAAGGAGGGAGGAAGAGAAAAAAGGAGGGAAGGGAGGGAAAAGAAAGAGAGAGGAAGAAAGGGAGAACTCAGGGGAGGATGTATGTTCAAGGAATCCCTCTGTTTCTCTCAACGCCACTTCCCATCCAAACTGATCTCCTTTTCCCTCTTAGAGGAGCTACTGCTGAAATATGTGGTAATGAGATATGTGGCCAGGGAGAAAATTCAGCTAGATATGGAATCTCAAAAAGAGTACAAAGGTTAGGCCCAGATGGATGCCAAGGAACAAGGCTAATATTACAGTAATCCTGAAGTCCACTCCTAGGTAACCCCAACAGGTTAGCAGGTATGAGCAAGGTAAGCACCAGAGAAGGTGGTCCATTCACTGAGTGAGGTCCAGAGTTTGGTTAGAAAGTGAAGAGCATGAGGCTGGGACTGTGGCGTAGTGGTACAGTGCTTGCCTAGATGCATGAAGCCCTGGGTTTGATTCCTCAATGCCACATAAATAGAAAAGGCCAGAAGTGTTGCTGTAGCTCAAATGGTAGAGTAGTTTTGAGCAAAAACTCAGGGACAGTGCCCAGGCCCTGACTTCAAGCCCCAAAACCAAAAAAAAATGAGAAGAGCTACAGTTTACAAGGGTAGAAATGTCACTTACACTTTAACATCTTCACAGCTACTTTGGTCACACGGTTGGGCTTGTCCTTGTCTAGCCCAATGGCTTCTGCCAACACCACCTGTCCAAAGCAGCCCTCTCCTAGGGGCTTGCCTAAGACCAATCTTTTGAGGAAAACAGAAAACAGTGAAAACTGGAGCCAGAAAGGTCAATCTTTACAGGACATCTCATCTTCCCTTGCCATGTTTCACCTAACTAAAAGCCAAAAACGACAGGATTATTTCTACAAGCTCCTCATGCACTTTACCTCCTAGATATCTAGGTAAGCACAACTACCACTAGAATAAGTGAGGGTATCATCACAAAGTTAGAGATTACAATACCTGTCTCGGGGTAGCTCCCAACGGGGGTCTTCAGGAAGCTCATATTCAGAGACCCCAGCTAGCATAGGAGTCCCACTAGAGGAGAGACGTGAGGGCCGAACCAAGAGAACCCCAGAGTTCATGGATGCACTGGAGTCAGCCGACACCTATAGGGAAAAGTGGGGTCACCCTTCTAGCAAGAAGACAAAAAGTAGGTGACGGCCGTTCCCCAGCTGGTGTGGTAGGAAAATCACATGAGATGAGAAGACCCAAGTTCTAGGGCTGATAAATTTCCACCATCAACTAGCCTTCTGGGTTTCATTTTACTCACCTTTTAAATGAGCACACCAAATATCTCTCTTCCAACCTGATGTTTTATAACTTGTTATCACAATAACAACTTTCTTGTTAATCCCAGCCTTTGTGAAGACCCTCCCCCAGATTATGAATTCCTAACTTGACACACATTCCAGTGTCAATACAGTGAACTTTCCCTCTTTCACAGCTCAGAACCTTCTGGACATTTCTTTCCTGAGGGAGAGGAAATCTGGGTACTAACTTGGGTCCACATCTCTACCTTGCATCAATGCACCTATAGCTGATCTCAGGGATGGTGCGAGTGTACAGTACCACTGCATATTAGGGCCTTATGGGACTTTTCCCCAATCCCTATCAGGTAAAAGAGTGATGGCCTGGCACCTGGGATGGAGAGAATAAAGATTCATGGGGTAGATTAGCATGGAGCTAACTGTGGAGCACCTAATTTAGGCCATTGTGTCTGGCCTAGAAGCCAGACAGCAATCACCTTAAGTGCTATATTAAGGACAGTGGAGAAGGGAGCATGTGAGAGTACTCTGAAGAGGGCCCTGAAGGCCCAGTGAAAGATGTCAGTGAGCGTGCAAATCCCCCATCTACTTTCTGTTACCTGTCTGCGCAGAGGAATGCTCTTGGCCAGCTTGTGCACGGCCATCTGGCTATGGAAGTCGCTCTTCTTGGTGCCACTCTTCATCTTGTAGATAATGACAGAGCCCACCATGCAGGAGATGAGGAAGGCCCCTGTGCAGTAGATGATGATCTCCAGGTAGAGGGGTGAGGTCATCACGGCTGGTCTCTCTTCCAGGGCTGAGTCAGTGTGAACAGAGTATTAGTAGGCTCCAGAAACCATGTCCATGAGGGGCCCTACTCCATAAAACCTCAATACCAATTTCCCCTCTCCTGGTATATTTAGAGAGGGAAACTCAAACCAGATCCTAGGGAAGGATGAGATTCAGGTATATATCTAATAACCTCTGAGGCTTTCATAAACTGCCTTGAAATTTGGAGAGGATTGAACTGGATGACCTTGCTACACATCCCACACTCATTCTTTCTGGAGTCCCCTGCTCAGCTAGACTGTGAACACAGATCCTTTTTCTGCAGTCTCAATACCATGTGTACATTTATCATATGGGGGCAAGTGTTTCTCAAGTGCTTGCCCCAAGGAGCCAGGAGGATCTCATTTCTATATGTGGTAGCACCTGGCACACAGTGGTACTCACAATGAGGGCAAATGGAGGATGGGAACCAGCCTTTATCCAGACTAAGCATCTATAACATCTCTGTCATGTCAAGCAGGTAAATATTTATACCTAGCCAAACTCGATTTCCAAATGTTTTACTGGATGAAAAAACAGACATTTTGTCATTATTGCTTTTGTAGTCCTTAAGAACTCTACTGGCAAAATCTCTAGGGCTCATCAGGAGACTTAAGGAGAATTGAGGGCATTATTTGATTTTCTTCTTTCAGCTCCTCTTGAGAACTCACACCTACTCCCACAGAAGCTATGCCAGTTATTCCTCCATTTCCTTCAACAGGAGACACATGGCACACAGATTTCATGGACCCTCCATGCCCCACCACTTGGACAGTCCTTGCTTTCCAGTCCTCCCGTTTAAAACACACCAGCCAGCACTGGGCAGGCCACACCCTGGGAGCATTCCCAGAGGGGCTTCAGGCCGGATCCCAGAATGAGCCTGAGGCTTAACAAGAAGACAGCCAATTGTGGTGAGAAGTGTTCTGTTTTTTTTCCTTTCCCAATATTGAGAAAGGCAAGACGGACTCACTGGGAGCACAGACAGAACAGAGACAGGACAATGATAAAAACAGAACGCTTCTTTTCCACCAACAGGGCACAAGACCTTGTTGGGCAGTAGTGAAGAGAAAAGAGGGAGAGGAGAGAAAGAAGCCATGGAACACAGGAGCGCCCAGACCACGGGCAGGACACTCAGAGATGCAGCAACAACCATGCTGGCCCTGCAGTCACCAGCCACCACCCAGCATAGGCTGTAGGCTCCTTTCTTCTTGGCTCAACATACAGACCTTCCTTCTTGGGACAAGAGGAATGGCTGTAGTCAAAGACAAATGGGCTGCAGCTGCTTGAGACAAACGTTGCTCCAAGCAGTCAAGTTCCACTGTAGGTGGGAGGGCAGGCCAGTATGGGTATGTACAAGCAGCAAGCCCATTTGGCCAGGTGCCTTGCTCAGGAAGATGAGGAACATGGCCCCTTCTGAGAAGGTAAGGTAATTCAGACTCTCAGTACCAAGTAGACAAGGAAAGCTGCTGGGCCAGGAAGGAAGGAGCCTACCTTGGAGAAGAGCCCAGGTAAAACCCAGTCCCCATGCATGCATTGCCCTGGCTAAAGGGAAAGATAGATATGAGGTACAGGTAAAAGGTCTCTGTGTTCCTGCAAAACTAGCTGAAAGGCTGAAATCTTCAAAGCGGGAGCAGAAAAGGGCATATGGCAGGCAGGAGCCAGCCCTTCAGCTGCCTCTTCCAGCTCTCTTAAGTCTCCCTGAGCCTTGCAATGCATGCCCTCTGTGCCATGGCAAAGACAGGATGTGGAGAGAGAAGTGCAGTGTATACCTTCCAAAACGGTCAACCATGCAGAGTGATGGGAGAGTCCGATAGAGTTACCCGCCAAGCATGTATACTCCCCCGCGTCCTCAAAGGAGACATTTCGCAAGTGAAGCACCTCCATCTCTTTGTCGGTGGTATTAACTCCGGCAGTCTAAAAGAGACAACGGAAGCAAAATGGACAAGCACAGGACATAAGACCTCCAAGAGACACAGAGAAACGGAGGAAGAGAGGTGAAGGGACACGAAACCAAAGGCAGAAATGCTCCCCAGCGTCTCCTTTGCAACAAGGAACAAACAAAAACCACCAGGCAGCGAAACCTGTTAGAAGAAAAGAGTGAGACCCTGAGGAAGAGCTCCGGCAGACCTGAGACGACGATGGCTGGTTACGACCCTTCACCAGACTCTGGCAGCCACTGGCCCAGCCAAGCATGCGGGCGGTGGGCAGCATGGAGAAATGCAGCCCGACAGGTGGGGGGCTGTTTGGTTTTGGGTAGAGTTAGGGTTCACACAGGAGGGAAGGTGGGGCAGCCTCTCTCCCTCTTTCTCACACACACATACGCACCCTGAGGGTGACAGTTTGCCTGGCCTCTTCTCTTACCATTCAAACCTTCAGCCTGAAGTTGTCACTCCTAACAGAGAAGCCTGGGTTCCACAAGTCCACAAACATGTGCACATGCACTCACATACAGCCAAGGAACACACACAAGGCACGGAGGGAGCCAGTAGACACCAACACAGTACCAAACCAAACCAGCCTCCCAGGCCGGGTATTTTTCCATGGCTCTGGGCACTAGGAACATAGTAGAATGACAGGGAGAGTCGGCGCTGGCTTCCCCACATGCCCCAGTAGTGTGGGACCTAAACCAAGTTCCCATCCATCCATCTCCCCATTACCTTTTGCCACAGGTCTGGTGACAGTGAGCCACGCAGACTGGTTAGCTTCACCAATATAATTGGAAACCTTACACACATACTCCCCGCTCTGGGCCTCTGTCACATTGAACAGGGTCAGCACCTCCGCATCCGAGCTATTAATCCCCGAATGCTGGAACAAACCAACGACACACCAGTCAGTTGGGCAAATACTGAGATATAGCCACATTGTGCTTCCAGGTAACTTTCAGGCAGGCCCAGAAAGCCAAGGCAGGGGAGGCATTTGAGACTTGTATCTTCCCCTTTGAGTAGGACAAAACAAGTTGGCTTTAAAACATTTAAATGGGCTAAGTCTTTTTAATGAAGAAAATTAAAAAGAAGGAAATAAATTACAGCCCCAAAGCAAATGTCCTGTTTGTGCTGAACCCCCCTCTCCCCAGGACTGGGCAGGGACTGTGAATGGATACAGGGGCCCCTTCCCTCCAAGGCAGTTACAGCATCAATGGCAAAAAGAAGGGACTGCCAGTAAATCTTTGGGACAGCCAAGCCAGGGGAGGGGAGGTCTAACTCTGGGATAAGGAGGTCAACCACTTTCCCAGCTTCTGGTTACTTCCTGTTGCAAGATCCACTGGAGACTTAGCCAATTACCTTCCCTGGATTAATGGAGCATTCAGGGACAATGACAGTCTGGGAGTGAGAGGAAAAAGGAAGAAAATGCCATTACTCCTCATACTGCTTAGAATTTATGTGGCATTTGCTTTCCCAACTACTCCAGCAATGCCCTTATCATTCATTCATCCTGTTTGCCAAAGGATCATAATGGGAAGCAAGCAGGCCAAGACTGAGAAATGTCCACTGGAAAGGTTCTCATCTTGAACAATGAATAAGCAGGGGTACAAATGTCTGCCTTGAGTAGCTGATCCAAAAGCCCTAACAGAGACCCTCTCAATGCTCTGTAGAAATCAGCACTAGTGTTGTCCATACTCTAGCCCTCCATTTCCAATCACCACCTAGTTTGTGGTTAAATACCCTACTAGGAGAGAGCATGTGCTAGAAAGTTATGGGCTGAGCCCTAACCCTGGGTACTAAGGGAACTTGAACCACCAGGAGACATTGGTCACCCACCCCAAACACTGGCCCATGAAAACTGGGACCAAATTTACCTTCAAGATCTGGACATAAGGCAAGTTGTCCGGACCAATCTTACTCCCATTCACCTCGATGTGCTTTAGCCACTGGATATGGGGCTGTGGGTCACTGTATACTTTACACATGAACTCCACATTGCTGCCCAGAGCCACTGTCTTGTTGGCAGGCAACCCAGCTTGCAGGATGGGCCGGTGAGGGGACCGCTCTGAGGAAGAAGGGAGAGGACGGGCTCATCAGATCCTGCTGTGGCCTATACCTGGCTAGGATGCTGACAGTGAGCATCATTGATGTTCTCTCTGCTTTGCCAGTGGAAGTGTCCTTCCCAGTACTACTACTGAGCCTCAATCCCTTGATCCTGAGGAATACCTCTTCCAGTTCCCAAGCCATTAAGAACCTCTTCCCCAAGGCAATTTGCTTTTATAAACACAATTTGCTTTTGCCAAACTCCAACCTGCTTTACTTCTCAACTAAAATTAAGTCTCTTAGACTACTGCTGTTCCAAGTTTGGCCCAGGAGTATAGAATCAAGTATTACCTGAGAGCTTGACTAAAGCAGAATCTCAGACCTTACCCCAAGGCGTCCAGGACCACAATCTCCTTCTCAGGTTACATCAAAGCCAAGGCAAGATTATGACCATGAGGTACCATACCTTGTGATCTCAGAAGCATGGATTCAGATCCTCTAGAAAGACCAGGCTGCAGTAACAGCCCTTTCTGGGGTCTTCTGTGATGCCTGGATTCTGGATTCATAGGGTGCTGGACCTCCCTGGGCTTCAGTGTGAGTATGTGTTCTTGTATATGGCTACTGTGATCCTGTCTGCCTATAGGATCCTTTGTTTTTTTGAGGGTGCGTGTGCGTGTGTGTGTGTGTGTTAAAGAGCCTGGGCATGGACTGGGAAGGTGGCTCAGTGAGCCCTGGGTTCGATTCCTCAGCAGCATATACGCAGAAAATGCCAGAAGTGGTGCTGTAGCTTAAGTGGTAGAGTGCTAGCTTTGAGCTGAAGAGCTGAGGGACAGCACCCAAGCCCAGAGTTCAAGCCCCATGACCGGCAAAAAAAAAAAAGAGCCTGGGCTATTGCTAGCATTAAGGAATAATTGCTATTAATAATTACTATTAACACCACTGTACCAACTGCATCTTTTAGGAAAGCCTATCAACTAACTGAATCTTCTGCTTCACAGTGATATAAAATTTGAAACATATTCCTATTTGACATTCTTTATGTTATTGATAAGAAAAGTGAGGCTCAAAAGGGGAGGGACAATGTCAGATGCTATCCTGACTTTATTATACTCTGACTATTTTCACCTATCCCACTGATTCTTCTAAGATCCTCTTGCATCTTTGGCCTTCTTACCTACAACATCCAGCTGGTATGTGTGGTTTATACTGCCATACTCATTCTCCACGATGCAGGTATAGTTGCCCTTATCAGATGGCACCACTGAGTCCATTATGATGCTCCAGGTGGCATAACGGACCTGTGGGAATACATGTCAGTAGGCACCATTGAGGGTCTAAGGAGGAGACTGAAGGAAGCTTGGGGGTCTGTGGCATGATTCCTGTAAATCAGAGGCAGTAGCAGATGGCCTTGTGCTTTAGTATGGGCAAGCTCAAGGCATAGGGGTCCCTACTCCGGCTCATTTATACTTAAAAAAGAATACACTCTGCTAACTGGCCAGCCATGATCTAGACAAATGTACATTCTACAAACTCTCCCAAACTCACAAGGAACTTTCTATCTCTGTGCTTGTGACTGGAATGGTTTACTAGCTCTGACAGCCTTGGACACCTTTCAAACCCTGACCCCTCCTCTCCAGCTGAATCTCTGGTCAGATTTCTTCTCACCCTTCCCTCTGCACCTCCACTAACCCATCGATCACTGTCCTCTCATTTGACTGGCAATCTTTATGGACAGGAATGTCATCCCATCCTGTCTGAACAACAGGAACTTGCAGAAAGCTTTTCCCCTGTTTATTCCTGAGCTCTCTTGTTTTTCTCACACAAGAATAATCATAAAAGAGAAGCTAGGTGAGCCAAGATATAAACAGTTCTAAGAGGATGACCAAACTCGAAGATCAAGATGTTCTTCCTATGAATTATCAACAAAGGAAGTAACAGACAATTTAAAAAAAAAAAGGAAAGAAAAGATTCTTAACACATGAAAACTCTAACATTAATCAACAAAATAAAATACAAGAGAACAATGAAACACTTTGATCACTAAATTTGTTGGCAAAGGTCTAGGGAACTTGTCATTCTCATATTCTGGGAAAGTGATTGATTTCCCCTTTTAAGACAGTAATTGGGAGCTTTGGACATAGCTCAGTGACAGTGATACGAACAATGCTCTGGGTTCAATCCCTAGCCCCAGAAAGAAAAATAACAGAAAAAGAAAACAAACTGGAAAGTGAGAGCAAAGGGAAGAGAGGAAGCAGAGGTAAAAGGAGGAAGGAAAACAGGAAAGGAAAGGGAAGAAAGGGAGCATGGAGCAAAGGAGAAAGGAATTGGGTAATATGTAGAACCTAACATGCTTATACTCTTTGGCCTGATTAACTCATTTCCACAAATCTGTCCTAAGAAAGCACATTTTAAAATGCTGATTAAGACATTTGCTGCAATATTATGTAATTCGTAAAATACTAGAAAACACCTAATAATGCAGAATAGTTCATTAAATTATGGGATTTAAAAAAAAATAATGGAATCAGGCAGCCATGAAACTAATTTTCAGTCATGCTTGACATAACAAAGACTAATATTAGCATGCTAACAGATAACAAGGTCAAGAAGTTATATATACAATATGATTAACTGTAAAAACCATACATAGAAAAAAGATGGAAACACATTACCATTACAGTTAGAAAACATTTAAAATAAGGGACTTGGGAACATAGCTCAATGTATGTGTTTATTAGCATGCACAAGGTCCAGGATTCAATGCCCAGCACCCTCCTGGCAAAAAAAAAAAACAAAAAAAAAACAAAAAAAAAACAAAAAAAAAACCCAAACCCACAATTAAAGGAGTAAGGATTTTTAATCTCAATCTCTTCCTCTTTTTGGTGGTATTGGAGTTTGAACTCAGGGCTTTGTGCTTTGTAGGCAGGTGCTCTACCACTTGAGAAATACCTCTATTTATAGCTTTTACACATACATTTACACACAAACACATGTTTACACACAGATGTACCTTGTAGCCTCCAATCCTGTGGTCAGGTTTGAATTCTTTGCCATTCTTCAGCCAACGCAGTGTAGGGTTTGGTGTCCCACTGGAAGGGCATTTGAACTTCACTGTCTTGGCAGCTGGCACTGCATGCAATTTCTTTTCCATCTTTTCTGGGGATGTCCAATATGGAGCTACGGCTGTCCATGGAAAGCCAAGAGAGGTAAAATGGGGTAGAGAAACAGTCAAGTTTATGAGCAAGGGTCAGGTAGAATCTGTTGGTGCCTGCCCACCTGCTCCATGCCTGTGACCAATGCCTAGCACTTTTTAGGACAGTCAGAGGGACATCTATACTGTTCTGCTTCCTTCCTCCCCCTTCAGCCAGGCCTCCTCCCTCTTAGACCCAAAACTCCAGGCCCCAAAGGCAGTAAGATAGGAAACTGTGTCTCACGCATACGGTTTGGTTTGGTGTTATCTGTCTCTTTCTCCTCAGAGGAGGAGTCATCATCGTCATCATCATCCTCCGAGGAGGGGAGGGCATCTGTAGGAAGAAGAGGGCACTGAGCTTCCTGGAAACACCTACACATTCCAATGCATCAGAGATGAACACAGACACCCTTATCCATAAGGACTCACAGCCCCACTTTTCCCTTAGTGACACTCTTCCTGTGGGACAGAAACAGAGCTGCATATTCCAGTGTCCATTCTCTTTTTCCACAACCTGGGGCACTGCCAACTTTTCCCAGAAGCCTTTGCACTGGATAGCTCCAGTAGGGCCCATCGTTTCTCTTAAGTTTATGAACCCCAAAGCTCCCTCTCAGCTCACAGTACCACCTGAGTGGCCCGGGTCTTAGGATAGCAGCCAGGGAACTTGTATACTCTTAATTTGGACACCAACCACAAGAAAACCCAGGATAGTCTATAGTCACTCTGGCTAGAAGCTATTTTCAAAGCCTGTAATAGATATCTTCTTTGCATGAATCTGCCAAGTCTTGGGAATTGCCCTTCTTAACCAGAGCACATGGGGAGCCCAAAGCTGCTAATGTTGTTTCCCAACAGTGTGTATTCTGCATAAGAATGAGCTCCATACAGTGGTCAGCAATAAGGTACACACCAGAACTTTTCCCTATCATTCCAGGCATCGTGGGGATCAATGAATGGAGAAGGCAATCCTTCCATCAGGGCTGGTTCTAAGGATGCCTAGAAGGAGGTCCTAAGTCCACATCTTGGGTACACAAAAGGTATGATAAAGATTTCAGTTCTACTTCCTTGAATGCTAGTTTTGTGGGATGGAGTCACATTCAGAAAGAGGCATATTCACAAAGTCACAGAGCTCCAGGATGGTTTGGCTGCCCTCAAACAGCTTTGGGAGCCAGCCATCAGATGTTTCAACCCAGCCTGTGGGATGGCAATATGCACCTCGGTCCTTCCCCATCACAGGGTAGACCTCACCACGTGCTCTGGTGTTTTAATCACTAAATGGAGTACCAAATTCAATGGCAAGGACATGACAGGATGAACACTAGCATCCACACTCAGCATCCACAGATCTGGGTGGGGAAATCATAAGGTCTTAACCACACCAAGGGTATCAGCAATTACCTCTGAGGTATTACTCTGAAGTTCCAGATTTCTAATCTGGGGCCCATCCTACTTAGTCACTCCTGGGAGCTAAGCCACGCAGCGGGCAGGGAGCAGTGTTAGTGGCCAGCAGTGTCTGAAGCAGAGTAGGGGCAGATCAATGGAAGGGAAGGAGGTTCACTTCCCCAAGGCTAGCACAGAGAGGCAGAGGAGCGAATCCAAAGGGATAGGGAAGAGAAGGTGTTGCTACCAACCTGAGACATTGACGGAGAAGTAGGTGGTGTCACTGCCAGAGGGGCTGCTGGTCACACAAGCGTAGAGGCCGGAGTCAGCGGGCACAGAATCCCGCACCTCCACCTCCTCCCCTGTGATGCGAGTACGGTTGCTCTCCACCAGCTGCACCCCATCCCGCAGCCAGTTGATGCTCTGCACATCGTCCCGCAGCCGACAGCGAAGCTGCAGCAGGTCACCGGGGTGGACCAGGAGGGACTCCACTTCCTCAGGGGCTCCCCAAGGCTGAGCTGAAGCCAGCCATGGGGGCCAGGAAGAGAGCAAAGGGGGGAGAGGAGGAGGAGAGAGACAAAGGGAGTTACGCTAGCCACTGCAAGCTGTACATCCCACGCCTCACTACCTTGAGGCTGTGGAACTAGGAGGTAGAATATAGGGCAGTCGGAAACAGCTGGCTATGTGGGACCCCCCACCCCCCAATCCCTTCTCCACCCCACTTCCTCCAAAAGTCAAAGGAAGAAAGAGGCAAAGTTAGGAAGCAGCTGCAGTAGCATTAAGCAGATCACATTTCATTTCCCTCCATCCCAGTGGGAAAGTTGACCCTTTCCAGGACTTCTTTGTGTCCAGAGCCTCCCTCCCACCACATGCTGCTTAGTTCTTTGCCTGAACAGCCACTTTCCAGAGAAACACCCCATTCCTTTTGGCTGGGCTAGCCCTAGCTCTTTTCCCTTGTGAACAAACTCCACCCCTTACAAACCCAGCAGTCCCCTCCCAAATTGAGAGCAGGCACTTTTGGTCGTATGGAGGCAAGCTGGGGGCTCAGCTCTGGGTTGTTCACATGACTCAGCAAGCCAGATGCACATGTGAGAGGGACAGCCTAAGGAGAGGTCAGCTCAGGGGAGCCTCCAGCGAACAGGTGTCAGCCCAGAGGATTTGGAACCCACGCCTGTGTTAGGAATGGACGCCTGCAGCTGCCACAACACCACTTGCTTTGGCAGCAAAAACTGCTGTACACAAAGCCCCTTTCTGCTGGGCTTACAGTCTCCCTCCTCCCCCTCCCCCAACATGCTATCACCCTGGCCCAACTTCTCTATCTTGGGCAAAAAAACAAACAAACAGCAAAAACCCTGGTCCTGCCAGGGTGTCTGGAGCTTCTGCAAGTACCTGTCCCTCTCCTGGGCTGGCTTTTACATGCTAGCAACAAGGCCCATGATCCCAACACATCCTAGTGCCAACAGTAATGGTAGAACATCCCATCACAAGCAGGAAGTAAATGTTTCTATTTCCTTTCAGAATGTTTAAACGCATCTCTTCTTTCGCCAAAAGAACATCCTGGTTACCTCTCATACCTGCCATCTTACTTAGGTCTCTACTGACTTAGAGAGGCCCACAAGTTCATCATTGGAGGCTCAAGTGCAATCTGTCATGGGTCTTGCTCTCAAAGTATGTACTCTTCCCACACACCCCTGTTCTAACTCAAAGCTGTCCCATGTCCCTCAGGGCACCCAGCCCTTTGCTAGTCAGATATTCTGAGAAGCTACTTCTCACTCCTTTGTTTGGGTTAGACAGTGGGATGTGCCATATCTAACTCTAGCACCTGGAGAGCTGCTTTCAATAAATAGTTGCTAAATAAATGACAAAGGCAGAGTCTCCTTGTCTTCCTATCTTAATTTCCTTTCTCATCTCTCAACTTTTTTTCAAATCCACAGACTTACTCTGTCATTCAGCTTTGTCCCTATCCCCCACCTGTCAACTCTTTCTGAAGAATTCAACAAGTTTCTGCTAGGAACCTTACAAATGAAAACTGGGAGCTTGAAGTCATGGTTCTCTCAGAAGGTTGAGACAGCCTAGATGTTCTAAGGACAGCCTGGTTGTTGTCTAGATCCCCAGCATGGAGACTCTGACTTACCAAAACAAAACAAAAAACCCAGTCAGTTTCTAGTGGTCCATACTCATGATCCCAGTTGCAGAGGCATAGGTAGGAAAGGATTACGGCCTAAAGCTAAGGCAAAAATGTAAACCCCAATCTGAAAAATAATAGAAGACTAGAGACACAGGTCCAGCAATTGAGGGCTTTCCTAGTAAGCTTGAGGCCTCAGTTCAAATCCCAGTAAGAGAGAGAAACAGACATAAACAGACTGTCTACTTTTACATTTGGAAGGCACCAGCAACTGCAAGTGGCTTTTCTCCAAGGGGCCTCACATCCTGGCCTCTTCAGGGCCATCAGAAGTAGGTGCTGTTTTAAAATGGTTTCAAATTGTTAGGCCATCACACATTTTTTTGTTGTTGTTGCATCATTTTTTTGGCTTTGTTTTAATTTTATTGTCTAAGTGATGTACAGAGGGGTTATGGTTACATACAACACATTTGTTTTTCTGAGTCCAGTCAAATGGAATGCCACAAAGGTGAACTGAACACACAGTTGATTAAAAATAAGCCTCTGTGGGCCTTTAGGAAAGTCATTCTTTCCATTTTTAATAGTTTGTGGTTTTGCCAAATGAGGGCAGAAAAAAAAGCAGTTTGGACTTGACCGTTCAGGAAAACAGAAGACACTCCTATTGATCAAGTCTCATTTCCCTCAAGTGACCTCACTGATTAAATATTTTGCAGCTCGTGACCTACAACAGCCATCAGTCAAGAATGAACTAAATTCTTAGACTCTAACATCACATGGCCAATTTCCACAGGTTCTGGAGATGAACACGGGGCATTTGCATCTAAGAGAAAGGAGCCCAAAAATCTGGCCTAGCTGAAACCTACTCCAGGAGATTCTTGTTTGGATTCATAACTTCCAGCCAATCTCAAGAATGTGCAAAGAAAACTCTTCTACATGATCTATAAAAAGCCTCACAAATCAGCTCTCTTTTCTCCTGATGCAATCACTGTGATCTTGATGCTCTTCCAAATGTATCTCTAGATTGCCTCATCTTCTCCCTGTCCAGGTATCATCTTAGGATAACCTTGTCCTACATGGCCTCTCTGTGTGGTAAGAGCCTGGACTCACTCTGAATCTCCTTGCCCCTGGTGTGTGCTGAGGTATTATTCTCCTGATCAAGCTCCTATACTATGTAAAGGGCAATACCTACAATTCTACTTAGCCTTTAAGGAACCTGGCAATATATTCCTTCCTATCTGCCATTAAATACTTCTGATCTGGCTGTTCTCTGCCCTAACTGAATGAATCTTCCCTTACACAACAAATCTGACTTCTACTGACAATTGTCAGCACCAATCCCGTACCCTCCTGCCCCAGACTACTCAAAAGTCTACCACTGAAACATTCAGGCAGGCTTCAGTTTACCCTAGTTTACCCATTCTAGTTTTCTGTACAACAGTTACTGTTTGAACCATATTCCTATTCAATTACCATACCATATTGCTGGGGGGGAGGTTGAATTTTTAAAAAAATTTATTGTCAAGGTGATGTACAGAGAGGGGTTACCCTTATATAACTAAGGTAGTGATTACATTTCTTATCTAACTTGTTATCCCTTCCCTCATTTTTCTCTCTTTTCCCCCCTACCCCCGCAAGTTGTACAGATCATTTCCAACGTATTGCCTTGTGAGTATTGCTGTTGCATAGGCTCCCCTTTTGTCCTTTGTCTCACCATTTTGTTGTTCCCCTTCCCTTCGCTAGTTCAGGAAATGTATACATAATACCCAGGGTACCAAAATCAAATACATACCATATTGGGTTTAAGAATTCAAAATATACAATTAAATTCTTGTACTGTTTGTCCCTTGGTATATGTGAGGACTGGTTCTAGTACCTTCCTACTTCAACATCCACCAATGCCCAAATCTCTTATATGGAAGAGTGGGGGCTGAACTCTGAGTCTGGATGCTGTTCCTCAGCTCTTCAGCTCAAGCGCCCTACCACTTGAGCCACAGAGCCACTTCCAGCTTTTTTCTGCTTATGTGGTACAGAGGAATTGGACCCAGGGCCTCAAGCATTCAAGGCAAGTCCTCTACTAATAAGCCAACTTCCCAGCCCATATTATAGCATTGTTTTTACATAGGTACCCTCCTGTATATGCTTCAAGTCATCTCTAGATTATTGATTACCTATAAACATAATGCAATGTAAATGCTATGTAAATAGTTGTTATACTATAATGTCTAGGAATAATGATCAAAAAAAGTGTACACATACTCAGTACAGACATACTTTTCCCATCTATCGTTGATTGAGTCTGCAAATAAAGAACCTACAGATGTAGAGAGCTAGCTACACATTCTGCTGTAAAAGCAACACAATTTTACAACGTTTTTTTCTACTACTAAAAGAAACAGAAGTCATGTCCCCAACCAGAAACTGATTGGCTTCCTATATTTATAGATTTGCCAATTCCATATATTTGCTTTCAATGGAATACTATAGAATTATGTATCATCTTTTGTGACTGGATTTTTTCACTTTGTGTCATGTGGCCAAGTTTCTTCCATGTTGCAATGTGTCTCAGTACTCCATTCCTATTAATGGCCCAGTACTATTCCATTGTGTAAATGTACCACATTCCAGTTACAGTTAATGGATATTTGGGAGTATTACTTGTGTATGTGTGTGTGTGTGTGTGTGTGTGTGTGTGTGTGTGTGTGACAGAGAGAAAGAGAGAGAGAGAGACAGACAGACAGACAGACAGAGAGACAGAGAGAGAACGCATGTGCATCTGTGATGGGGTTTGAACTCAGGCCCGGGTGCTGTTCCTGAGTTTTGATGCACATGGTTAGCACTCTACTACTTCGAGCCATAGCTCTACTTCTGATTTTCTGGGGGTTAACTGGATATAAGAGTCTCACTGACTTTCCTGCCTAGTCTGGCTTTGAATCATGAAACTCAGATCAGAGCCTCCCGATTCATAGGATTACAGGTGTGAACCACCAGTACCTGACCTGAGTCTGAATGTTACTACTTCCTCTTCCTCTCCCTCCTCCTCCTCCTCTTCTTCTTCTTCTTCTTTTTTTTTTTTTTGGGGGGGAGGGGGGTCTGGTCATGGGGCCTGAACTCTGGGCCTGGACGCTGTCCCTCAGCTCTTCAGCTCAAGGCTAGCGCTCTATCACTTGAGCCACAGCGCCACTTCCGGCTTTTTTCTTTTTGCTTATGTGGTGCTGAGGAATCGAACCCAGGGCCTCATGCATGCAAGGCAAGCGCTCTACCATGAGCCACCTTCCCAGCCCCTTCTTCTTCTTTTTTTATGTTGGTCATGGGGTTTGAACTCTGAACCACCATCCTCAGATCTCAACCTCCTGAGTAAGCTAGGACTACAGGCCTGAGCCACCGACGCTGAGTGTTTCTCCTTAACTGTTGAAAATATTCATGTCTTATCTTAAGCAGCAACCCAGAAAGGAACTGCTTACTACAATTTTCTCATGGCACCTAACAATGGCAGAAACATAAAAAAAAAATTCTCAAGAGATTTTGGGGTGAATTTAACATTTAGTAAAAGCTAATTTTCAGAGCCACCAAAAGTCAGCTTAGGGCTTAGGAATATTAGTGGCTTTTTTCCTTGCCCTGGGGTATATGTCAGGTTCTCCATTTACAAAGCAGAGATAATACCACATTTTTTTTTTAAAGATATGATAGAATTGGCAGATAACTTGCTCGCTTACTGGACTTTGCCATCTGCATCACTGCCCTAATCCCGATCCTGTCCTATGTGATGTGGCTTGCTAGAGGATGCCATTTCTAAACAGAAGCCCATGCCTGTGAAGACTCCAGTCCCCAATCTCTTCACGTTTTTCCAGAGCCTGACATATATGTCCTTTTTGGAGAAGAGGCAACTTTTCATCCTTCTCCAGCTCCTCTAAGCTGGCTTTTCTCAGTCAAGACTAATGAGCTCAGGTTATATATGTTGTAGGTGTCAGGCAGAGATGAGCTAGCTGATGCTTTTTTTATTGAGCTAGTCATGAAAGATGAAGAAAGGAAAACCATTTTTATTGCCTGGCCATTTGAAATCAATATTTTAACACTTGCAGAATCTGCCTGGTAGGAATCAGGCACAGTGAGCACTATCTATCTATCTATCTATCTAATACAGATGCTAAAGGAAAGTGGGAAATCAATTTTATGGCAAGCCCTTGTTTTATGCACTTTGTTTCCTGAAAGATAAGGTGGGGAATGAAGACTAGAAGCCATGTGGTATCTGGAGTCCATGGTGACCTAGCCTAACTGTAAATAAAATATGATGTTCACAACTTTTTGCAGGCTTAAAAAAGCATTGTGGGAAAATGGTGTATGGTGCTTCAATGTCAACCGAAGTCATCATCACCAAGAATGAAAAAGTCAGAGACAGGATGTAATCTTTAGAGGACTCAGACTTCTAACCTTACTTCCAAAGCCTCAACTTTCAAAAAATAGGCCAACAACTGGGTGTGGTAATGTTTGTAATCTCAGTACTCAGGAGATAAGAGACAAGAGACTTACAAGTTTGAGACCAGCCTAAACATGGGCAAATCTTGTCACAAAATAACAAAAAACAAAAATAAGAGAGTGAAAGAGGCAGAGGAGGGGGAAAGAGACAAAGAGAAAGAGGGAAAGAGGAAGCAGAAAAAGCAGCATCAGCAAACAAAAAACAAGGTTCTTGGCTCAGCTGTTAAATCTAAAATTGAGGAGATTGCTAGTCCTGAGACACATTGCAGGGTTGTGGAAAGGTCTCACACATTGATTCCTTTTCTCCAGGGGAAGTCAGAAACAGAAAGAGACCAACACTTTAAGTAATCCTTAAGCAAGCAGCTAGAAAAGACAAGTATGTGCACACACATGCATGCTTACATGTACACACGTGTGAAGGATTTTCAGTGGTGCTTAAAATCAAGAACATGATTATTCTTAATGAAAATGTGTTGTATGAGTCCCTTTCTCTCCCTATTTGCCTCCCAAATACTGTTACCATATAACTCCCAATAAGCCAATAAGATAGCATTTTGCTTATGTCAGAACAGGTCAACAGGTAGTCTTTTGTCCTGGGGACTTCAGATCAGATCAGATCTAAGCTCTTGATTCTAAAACTTGGGGTTTCTGCCAGCCATGGATACTGTATAGGTGAGGGGATGGACAGAGCCTGTTATCCTTTCAGTTCCTGAAAACACAGATGACAGAGAGCTCTCTCTTCAGGACAGCTCTCATTGTCTATCTGTGAGCCCTGGTCACTGTGCAAAGAGAATTGGGCTAAATAAAAATATCAAAGATGTGCTGTGGCCTACCTATCTAGGGTGACAAGATGTACACAACACCTTGGAATATATGAAGCACTTCCTACTGCAACATGAGACAACCAGAAAATAAAAGAGCTAAACAAAGGCAGCTGGACAGAGGCTTTTGGCTTATAAGACTAGAGCCTAAGTGAATAGCCTTTACAACAGGTTCATGGTAGAAAAAAATTTTAAAAACAAAGTAAAACATATAACTTCAACATGTAAGATAGCAATGAGAACAAAATCACTAAGTTTCCAGGAATACATCTCTCTGCAGAGACTATCAATGCACAGTAGCGCAAGCAATGCAAATATACAACTAAAAATGTACTTTGCAATACCTCTCACCAGTTATGGTCCCCTAATAACCAATTTGTCCTGGAGGTTTTCCATTTCCAAACCCCCAACTTAACTTCAGTGAAGAGTAAGGACTTATTTGCAAAGCTCTTGCCATTTGCCACATGCCATCCTGTACATTATCTAGTGATTCCTAAATAACTGTGCAAACAGGAATATCAATACTGGCCAATATTCATAGCATATGGAAATGTCCCATACACAGATCCAAGCCTTTTCCAGACCATTTCATTTCACCCTCACAGAAGCCCTATGAGGCCCATTCTATTCTCTATCATACATAGATATGAGCCTACCATCCCCCAAGCATAGTTCTCAACATGGGTTAACTCATCGAACTCCAGCCTTTGTTCAGAGAGGAGAAACTAAGGCACAGAGTCAGGATGTGTTCAAGACAGCCTACTTAGGCAGTAAATGGCAGGGCTGGGATCAGACCTGCCCAGATGGCATGGTTCTCCAGGATCCACGGGGCCAGCTCTATCTTTGAAAGGCAGCCCACACCTTCGGTGTATTTTTATAGTTCTTGACTTCCAAAGAGGTGAGCTTAGTGATCTTTGATCTTGTCTAATGGCACCCATATCTCCTGCCATCTCCCATGGGATTTTGGTTCATCCTCCCTTGTTCCCATCCTTCTTTCAACCCTACGGCTCATATCATAGTCATATGATCACTAACTTATAGCTGGCAGGTGAGGAAACGGGCAGAGGGTACACTGTCATGTGGCAGACCTGCCCTATTTTGGCAATGCTTATTCATGATCATGTTACTCGTGTTTTGTTCCAGGAAAAGCATGAGCAAATGGAGCTTTGAGAGTTCAGTAAGTCACAAAATAAGGATCAGCTTAGAATTAAGATGTAGGATCTATTGGGCCCCTTCATGTTCTTCTCATGTCCAAGGCTGTCCAGCAAGTACTACTATAGCACTTGAGACACTGAGAGGCACAGCCCTCTCTCCTGAATTCCCTGGGTGTCATGTGTCACCTAAACTCCTCAACCTAGATTACAGATTACAGCTGATGACCTTTGATGGCCTTCACTGTGAAGATTAAGAGCATTAGGCAAGGGGGCTGGTCCACCCTCCCTTTGGAACGGTTCTCAAGATCACATGTCCTCAGAGGTCCCAGCTTTAGACTGTCAGCTTCCATTCCCAAATTCATGGGCTTTTTATTTTGCTTTTGTCCATACAAAAAGACTTTGCTTCTAACTTCCCTTTCTCCTTCATCTCCAGTTATCTTCACTAGTTCTCCAGACCTTCCTTCTCTTAAACTTGAAAATGCTCATGCTTCAGTTTGCACTTGATGACATTACCTGGCCATTCATCCATATGTGTATCTTCATTCAGGTCAGGAATGGTCAAAACAATCTCAGCACCAAAGGGCTTGAATCACCCACCCACCCTCCACATAGACAAAATACAGACCTCAATCCTTAGCATGATGTCTCTGAGTAGCTCGCAATCTCTGTCATCCCTGTTAAATCCTCTTGATTTGAGAGTTCTAGGTTAAGAAAATTAGAGGAGAAAGGCCATCATCCTCTTGAGTAATGTGAAAGAAACTGGTGGTCTAGGAATGTTTACAGATTGGGCACAAGTTCCCCAGAGATAAATGAGAGGGCAATTGTAGGTGGGGGAGGAACTCAGGGTGGCTTTGAAAGCAACTTAAAAGCAATGCACAGCAGGGTTGGAGGGCCTCTGCAAAGGGTTTTACTATTACTACTACTACTACTACTACTACTACTACTACTACTACTACATTATTCTGGCTCTGAAATGGAATTGAAAAGTAAAGTCTGGCAAGACCAAGCCAGAATGGTGAATCTCACAGAAATCCTGGGTTAACACCTATCATTCTACAATGTTGGGGAGCCCTAAGATAGGTAGTCCTTCAAGTCTCCAAAACACAGGGAAGCTGCAGAAAAGAGAAAAGCACAGGTATGTGTCAGGGTAGACAGGAGCACCAATCAATTAACAGGGTCTCTCTAATCATTCGGGCACTCCAGTACCTTAACCCACTCAGGGGTTTGGTTAGAGCAGCTTTTTTTCCCCTTAAATCAAGGGAAAGGAGCAAGAAGGAACATTTTGCATGCAAATGGACCACTGCCAGAAGAGCCCATTAAAATGTAAAAACTCCACATTCACCCTGACAAAACGGTGCAAACTGCTGTGTTTGCCAGAGGGGCAGCAATAAAGCTCACCACAAAGGGGCTGGGGAACAATGGCAGGCTGAAAGGCCTCAGTCAGCAGGTCCCCTCACGCGTTGCCATGGGGACCCCACCAGGGCTTACTAAAGGTATTTCCTGAGGAGAAAGGCAGCACACACATGCCCAGGCAGCAGGGCTAATCCTGACAGGAAGCCATCGCCATTCAGCAGCCCAGGGGCTTGGGGCTGGAGTTTTGTTTTGTTTTTATTAAAAAAAGATTTCGTTCTTTTGTGTGTCTCACCTCGTCACTGTAATTTAGTACAGAGCTGCCTTTGCTGGCCAAAGCCTCAGCTCTTGAGCCCGCCTCACGACCCCCCAAAATCAGCTCCCTAGGAACTGGGCAGAAGGAAGTTTGCAGAACCCCACTTGGCTTGCAGCCCCAGGCCAAAAGAGAATTTTCTCTCAATCTTAGGCAGAGAGAGTCAGGTTAGGGTAAGGGGTAATGTACTCTGCATCAGAACTGAGTTTGGAACTAAAACTTCTGTGCCTGGGTCATCTGATGACTCCTTTGGATGTGCATTTTTCACCATAGAGATTTGGTCACCTCCTCCAATTGGCAATAGCATCCCTTACCTCCCATTGTGAAGAGAGCACTCCCGGCCCAAAGAAGGGGTGTAATTAAGTGATTAACAAAGGAATGCACTCAAGAGTTGTCTTAAGAAAAATCTCCCCATCTTTAGTTCTCAGCAGAAGTTCTGGCCCCAATTGTTTTTACTGATAATGCCACCAACTAAGCTATAAAGTACAGAATTTTTTCTCTATTCCCAAACTGATTCCCAATCTGCTTTGCTTTTCTTCCTCCAATCTCATGACCAGAAAGAACTTGAGAAGGAAGGTAAGGACAGTTACGGGGAAGGACAGCATCCCCACCAACCAGCTTGTCACCATTTCTCATTTGGCACCAGAAGAATCTGGCCCTGGCAAACTCAGGGAAGGAAGCCAACAACACAGCTGGTGGTGGAGACACAAACGCCTGTGTGTGACAACTGTACGCTAGGACACAGTTTAGGGTAAATTAACATTTCCTGAGGAACCAGCCATCCCCAAAGGAGACTGGAAGATGAAGGGTCCAGCTCCTTCACTGTGATTTGAATCTAGGTCTATATTTGCAAAGCTCGCTCTCCTGTCTTTTTTTTTTTATCATGGGCCTGAACTCTGGGCCTGGGCGCTGTCCCTCAGCTCTTCAGCTCAAGGCTAGTGCTCTATCACTTGAGCCACAGCACCACTTCTGGCTTTTTTCCCCCACTTATGTGGTGCCGAGGAATTGAACCCAGGGCCTCATGCATGCAAGTCAAGCGCTCTACCACTAAGCCACCTCCCAGTCCAAAGCTCTCTCTCTTGTAGCTATTTTTTCCCTGGAAACATTTTGCATCTAGTATTCTGGAATTGTAGAGAGGACAACATACTATTTGGGAGGCCTAAAACAGTGCCTAGCAACTCCCTTAGAGAAGTGTCCGGTCTTGTCTCCCCGCTCCCCCCCCCCCAGCCTTCCACCCCCTATCAACCCCTCTACTCACCCTGCAACCCCGTCGAAGGGCTTGAACACTGGGCCTGGGCACTGTCCCTCAGCTCTCCAGCTCAAGGCTAGTGCTCTACTACTTAAGCCACAGAGCCACTTCCGGTTTTCTGGTGGTTTAGTGAAGAGTCTCACAGACTTTCCTGCCTGGGCTGGCTTTGAACTGAGATCCTCAGATCTCAGCCTCCTGAGTAGCTAGGATTACAGGCATAAGCCCCAGCACCAAGCCCTTGGAGAAGTTTCTAAAGCTATAGCTGTGACTTAAATTTTGAATAAGGGGGCCATAATCTCTACTCAATGGTGGAATGATGGGAAGCTCCTAAATCTGGTAAGGACAATTTATGCAGAGTGTAAACTGAGGGTAGGGGTGGGAAGGATGGGCTCTAGTTAGCTGTGTGTGTGTGTGTGTGTGTGTGTGTGTGTGTGTGTGTGTGTGTGTGTCTATGTCTGTGTGTCTGTCTCTGTCTGTGTTGGGGTCCTGCTGCTAGAAAGAGAGATCCAACCCTCCCACCACTGGCCCAGGGCCCAGGCCTCCCAGCCATGTGTCTGCAGCTGCGACCTGTCATGCACTTCCTGGTCTGGGATCTGTAATGGAAAGATCATTAAGTGTGGGGGAGGGAGGAGGAGATGGATCAACAGGGAAGAGGTAACCCTGTAGTTCCCTCAGCTAGGTGTTCTGACCTTCTAGTCTCACCAGGTTCCTTAAAGAAAACAATGTACTGCCCAGCCCCCACCTCTCCCACTTTGACAGACCTTGAAAGGCTGCCCCTCCCCCAGGCTCAGAGCTGCTGGCAGGTTTGAGGAAGGAAATGCCAGCAGCTGGGCAGGAAAGTTGCTGCTCCCTAACTCTGCTGAAGCATTACTCCCCGGCCTCAGCTGTTTCAGAATATGTCTTCTACCTCACAATGGGTGCTGAAGTGCCCAATTCACCAAGCCCCTGCCTAAGAAGGGTCATTGCCCACACCAGAGTGAGGATAGAAATGACTTTATAAAGTGAAAATTTTTCCAATCTAAAGAAAAGACACGCCCTGGACTGAGATAGTAACTAAGTGGTAGAGCATTTGTTTAGCACTCCAGGGACCCAGGGTTCCATCTCAAGCACAGGAAATACAAATAACAAAACAACTTATTTTTACATTAAGGAAAACAGGCAGTAATCTATTAAAATGAAATAATGTATTCTGGTGATCTGAGATGCTGAAGGAGGAGACCCAAATTGTCAGGGAAGGTTAAAAGGTTCTAGAAGCACATGATGGCAGTGGCTGTACAACAGTATGGAGGAAGTGAATGTCCCTTAAAAATGTACCTTTAAAGTGGTTACATTGCCGGGTGCCGGTGGCTCACGCCTATAATCCTAGCTACTCAGGAGGCTGAGATCTGAGGATCACGGTTCAAAGCCAGCCCGGGCAGAAAAGTCCGTGAGACTCTTATCTCTAGAAACCCTTGGAAGTGGTGCTGTGGCTCAAGCTGTAGAGCACTCGCCTTGAGCTGAAGAGTGCAGGGACAGTGCCCAAGCCCAGAGTTCAAGCCCCACGACAGCCAAAAAAAAAAAAAAAAAGTTACCTTTAAAGTGGCAAATTGTTATGAAAATTTCTCCCTAATAAAAAATTTAAATGATGATGGTCATAAACAGTATTTATTAAAATTGTGCCAATGACAAAGTAGGTCAATGGCCCTTCCATAGATTTTAAAACATTAGGGAAAAACTTATTGGCCCAAGAAATCCAAAGATTTGAAGTCACAGGTGGCATAGATTGGTTCCAAAAGAACCATGAAATCCTGAGAGTATCAGTTATGTCCCAGTCACCCACATGCCAGGAATCCATTTAGCCTTCCAGTCTCTTTGGTGCCCACAGCATAAATGGTGAGCAGGTAGTGAGTTAGAAGACGGTGGTCATCAGAATCGCTAACCGAGATAGATGGCTCTCAGGAAGAGAAGGTAGAAGGCCCAGTATCTATATTGCTATGGTCCCACCTGGGGATCTCCTGGAGCAGAGATTCCTGCTTTCCACAATGAGATCTTTCTAAAAACTATTTAGCCCTAAACCCAGGCTGAACTTCCTGTGGTTGTCACTGGCTCAGTGCATCAGAAATCTTTGGCTAATCCTACCATTTACTGTGTAACCCCCTCTCAGACCTGTTACACATGGGAGAAATACAAAAGATGGACACATGGGAGAAATACAAAAGATGGCTGACTCAAGATGTTCTAGGTCCCTTCCAATGTTTCAATTGGGCATCCCTAGATCAAGGGGCACTGGCATCCTGCCTTGCCCCCATCCATGAGTAATGATCTATTTTTTCTGAGGGAAAAGAGGGATGGAGGGAAGAGTCCTGGTCTAAATGTCCTTAAGCAAAGAGGACTGTGTTTTGGCCACCCACCTCTGGCCACTTGTACCTTCACCCTCATCACATTTCCTCTCAGACAGATTAGCAGAAAGTCTTGGTGTTCTTCAAGGATTCACTTCACTGTTTCTTTCTGATGCTTGTGGTTTAGGATCCCAAGAGAACAGTTATACAAACACATCTTCCAGAGGTACTAAGGAATCTGAATGGCAGTGAAAAGACAAATGCCACTTCCAAATGTACTCTTCATGCATTAATATAGCCTTGAATGTGTTCAAATAACAGCATGAGAATTTTGACTGCCAAGGGGTAGTTTCATTTAGTACTGACTAAAGAAACCTGATGCTTAAGATTCAAAAGTGAATTCCTAAAACCTAAGGAAAATAAACCTTAATTCCAAAAATAAGCCCTTGACCATAAGGGAGCAGAGATTGCTGGATGCAGAAAGGCTTTCTAAGCAGGAGGAAAACTCATCAGCATTTCAAGGTCATGATAAGGGCTTAAAGTAGGCTGGTATTCCAGGAAAAGGTATCTTTCTTCAGAAAGTACTGAGACCACTTCCCTATTCCTGTCCTTCTGGTCCACATACCTCCAAGGCAAAAAAGACTCAACCGCCCACCTCCCATCCTCATGCCCGTTTTGTCTTTCTCCACCTAGGCCCTGGATGGTCCATCTTCACAGCTCCAATTTACTAGCTGTTTAACTTTGTCAAGTTGTTTGAAAATGGTTAAATAGAAAGAATACTCAGCACATGGACTTTGGGGGAATTAACTGAGTTTAGAGTTTCTGTTAGGTGTGATCCCAGGACCAGCAGTATCCTGGGAACCTGTCTGAATCAGCAAGTTTGGTCCCAGCCTGCTTCAAGATCAAGAACTGATGAGAACAGACAACGTTTTTGATACACCCTCCAGGGGTTAGATGACAAAGCTCAAAACATGGTAGAAGTAACTATTTCTCACCTTTTCCTAACCTTCCTATTTCTTGTGTTTGTTGTTGTTGTTTTTAAAGACATAAGTTAGGTGGACCCATTGCAAGAATGAGATGTACAAGTCGTTATGTTGAAAATGAACTTTACAACTTTGGTGGGGGGGGGGCGCGGGGAGGGGAGTGGGGGGAGAATGGGGGGGGTGGGGGGGGGTGGCTGGGAAGGGATGGGAAGGAGAAACAAAGGAGGAGACTACAATGCTTGATAAGAAATGTACTCATTATCTTGCCCATGTAATTGTAACCCCTCTGTACAGTATTTTCACAATAAAAAAAATAAATAAATAAAGACATAAGTTTTCCTTATGTAGCCCAGCCCATGTGGTCCTGAACTTGAAATCCTCCTACCTGAGCCTCAAAGTGCCTGGATTACAGGCATGAACCATCAAGCCTGTCTACTAGATTTTCCTTTTAAAAGCTGGAGGTTAGCACAGTAATGCACAAAGGGTGAACAAAGGTTGCAATGGTACTTGACACTATGTTGAAAATGAACTATGCAACTTGTAGGTGGGGACAGGAGGGAAAAACTAGGAGAAACTGAGGGAAGGAGTACCATTATTCAAAAAGAAATGTACTCATTACCTGACTTATGTAACTGTAACTCCTCTGTACATTATCTCTGTAGTAACAATAAAAAATATTTTTTAACGCTGGATGTTTTTTGGTTTTTTTTTTAAATAACAGGGGTTAGGATGTGGCCCAAGTGGTAGACCATTAGCCTAGCAAATTCAAGGCTATACTGAGTTCAAACCCCAGTACTGCCAAAATAAAAAGAATTGCTACATACCTGTGCATTCATCTATTCAAAAGAATTATACATATGTACCAGATACTTTAAAATATTTATGTGTAAATATATATACATAGTCCCCAGCCAACTCAGGATGGTTCATGCTAAGATCTTTCAACTTTACTGTGGTAGGAAAGTGACATATATTACATAGAAACTGCATTTTTATGTTTTTTTTATCCAGGCCAATACATCACGCTGGTTTTCAGCAGTGAGCTTCAGCTCCCAGGAAGCACTAGTATGACCAGTGTAAACAACAATACTATGTAATCTATTGCTTTGCCAGGGTTACCTGGATAGATACATATTTAATAAATTACTTGAGATATTAGACACTTTTCATAATCTAGACTTTTTGTAAGTCACAGTAGGAATTAGACTCAGAGTTTTCCATGTGCAAGGCAAATATTCTAATTCTGAACTACACCCTAGCCCTCTAAAAAAATTTTTTTTGAGATAGGATTTTAGGAAGTTCTTCAGGCAGGCTGGCCTCAAATTTAAGTTCTTCCTGCTTCAACTACCAGAACAGCTGGGATTATACAGGTATGTGCCACTATACCAGGCTTTGTATAAAAATAATTTTGCCCAAGTGGAAGGCAAATGTAAATGTCCTAAGCACATTTAAGATAAAAAGACTACCTCAAATGTTCAGTACATTAAGATGTACTAGATACATTTTTGACCTATGGTATTTTCAATTTAGTATCATCAATATGTAAGCCCAATTTAAGAAATTCATATATAAAGGGGAAAGGAAAGGATGGAAGGAGAGGAGAAGGTCAGATGCTACAAAAAGTTTCAGTCAACAGTGGACCAATATGTAACAGTGATAGTTACAAAGAAATACAAAAACTTGTACCACCAGTACACAGAAAAAGCTGGAAGTGGCATGGTGGCTCAAGTGGTAACGTGTTAGCCTTGAGCTGAAATGCTGAGGGACAGCGCCCAGGCCGAGTTCAAGCCCCACAACTGACAAAAAAAAAAAAAAAAAAGTATGGTGGATACAATTATATACAGTACATAATATCTGATAATAAATGCTGATTGACATTTTCTGTGTTCACTATACATTTTTTATCATCAGAGTATACTCCTAGGCTTTCTGTAAAACATTATGTTGTACTACACCAGCAGCAGCCTCAGACATCTTGGGTTTACTGTCTCCTGGCTCTACCATTTCCTCTTGTGCTTGATTTCATCTTATGTTGTTTTGCTCATCATGGCCTTAGAAGCCATAGCTTACCATATACACAGACATACACATCACAGAGCCTTGATAGATAGGAAACTATGCTACAGAAGGCACAAGCACAAGCCTGTTGTTCCCACATCTCCAAAGAGAACACCCCCCCCCCCCCCGCCGCAACATCACAGCAACACATGACTGCACACACGTAAGCAGGTGTGTAAATGCATACATCTTATATATACACTAGCTGCAGTATGTATTTCTTCACTTTGGAGATGAAGCCACCCTATACAATTTCAGACAACCTCATAGAACCTGGGTTTAATGTATTTATTTTTATGTGAGCTTTGGCTACTTTTTCTTTCTTTCTTTTTTTTTTGGGTCTGGTCGTGGGGCCTGAACTCTGGGCCTAGGCGCTGTCCCTCAGCTCTTCAGCTCAAGGCTAGCGCTCTACCACTTGAGCCACAGCGCCACTTCCGGCTTTTTTCTTTTTGCTTATGTGGTGCTGAGAAATTGAACCCAGGGCCTCAGGCATGCAAGGCAAGCGTTCTACCACTGAGCCACCTTCTCAGCCCTTTGGCTACTTTTTCTTAAATGAGCCATTTCTTCTATCTGCAAGTCTTAAGAGTTAACACTGGCTAAGACCAGTGTTATTTCCCATGAGAGTCAAATGGCCCACTCAAGAATTCATGAGGGGCCAGGTACTGGTGGCTCATGCCTGTAATACTAGCTACTCAGGAGACTGAGATCTGAGGGTCATAGTTTGAGGCCAGCCTAGGCAGGAAAGTCCAAGAGACTTTTATCTCCAATAAACCACTCAGAAAAAGCAAGTGGCACTGTGGCTTAAGTGGCAGGGTGCTAGCCTTGAGCAAAAAGTACTCAAGGACAGTGTCCAGGCCCTGAGTTCAAGCCCCAGAACTGGAGGAAAAAAAAGAATTCCATGATGTTTCTGATGTTTCCTCCCTAAAATGGACAGACCAACTAATAGAACCAAAAGAAAACATTCATCAGCTTTCATCAAGGAAGGTCTGCATTTTCTGGGGGGTGCTTCAGACAAGTTACCACAAATAATATATACCTTTAAAAGCTAGTAATTAGTCAAGTGCTGGTGGCTCATACCTGTAATCCTAGCTACTCAGAAGGCTGAGATCTGAGGATCATGGTGTAAAGCCAGCCCAGGCAAGAAAGGCAACTCTTTCTCCAATTGACCACCAGCAAATTAGAAGTGGAGCTGCGGCTCAAAAAGGTAGAGCACTAGCCTTGAGCAGAAAAACTCAGGAACAATGCCCACGCCCAGTCCAAAATTTAAAATTTCTTTTAATTTAAATTTTTTTTAAAGCCAGTAACTATTCTGTGATTAGCTCAACTACACTGTATTGTTTGCATTAATTTCATAAACATAAACAACTAAGAAAAAATTGGATAACCTGTCTCTTCTCATTATACTGGTAGCTACAAGAAACTGATAATGTCCCAGGTCTTTGAACCTTGTGACATTGTTAACTATCATTCACACTGTTGGATCACAAGATCCTTTTTTTTCTTTCTTTTATGGTCAGTACTGGAGTTTGAACTCAGGGCTTTATACTAATCAGCTGTCACTCTACTCTTGTGCCAAATCTCAATCCCTGCTTTTTGCTTTAAAAAAATTTTTTTTTGGCTAGTCCTGGGCTTTAACTCAGGAACTTGGTGCTGTCCCTGAGCTTTTTCATCTCAAGACTAGTGGCTCTACTATTTGAACCACAGCTTCACTTCCAACTTTTAAATGATTATTTATTTGTTATAAAATTTACTAAAATTTTATAATTTTTGGTAATTTAATTGGAGATAAGAGACTTATTAACTTTCCTGGCCAGGATGGCTTTGAACTATGTTCCTCAGATCTCAGTCTCCTAAATAGCTAGGGTTGTTAAGTGTGCCCCACTGTGAGTAAAAATGACCGTGAACGGGTGGCTCACACCTGTAATCCTAGCTACTCAGGAGGCCGAGATCTGAGAATCGTGGTTCAAAGCCAGCCTAGGCAGGAAAGTAAGACTCTTATCTCCAGTAAACCACTAGAAAACCAGAAGTGGCACTGTGGCTCAGAGTGGTAGAGCACTCGCCTTGAGCTGAAGAGCACAGAGACAGCACCCAAGCCCAGAGTTCAAGCCCCACAACGAACAAAAATAATTAAAAAAAAAAAAAAATAGCTCAGATACAGTCTTAGTACCACCCTCCTAGTAGCCAGGCATAAGCATGAACCATAAGTACCTGCACCTGGCCACATTTGGACACAACATTTTAGAATGTAGTTTAGGCATCAAAACATTACTGGACTGCAGACTTAAGCATAGCATCTTAAGTCTTGGGAATCTTTGACATTAGCCCTGGAGGTTGAGTTATGTTCCGTTGATTACATCTAGCAAGAGAACTACCCCTTTAGGGTAACTCACACACCTGAAACAGTGAAGATAAGCAAGAGACAAGCACCACAAAGGAAGAGGAAGCCAGATTCCTGTGAGATAAAAGTTGGAGGCTTCAGGGTTTAAAGTCAAATCTAAGTTCTGTGTAGAAACTTGATACAAGGATGCAGCACAGTGCAGAACGCAAAAGACCCAGTTACTCCTCACATTAACTAATTACACAACCTAGTCGTGGTACCTCACTTTATTCACTTAACTTTGGGAATATAACCTAGGTCCATTGGGTGGTTGATTATAAAGGCATAAAAAATGTAAAGATTACAGAGTGGAGAGGTGTAACATAGTATTTAGTATTATTTTCAAAGACTTTTACTGATACAACCTTTCTGGGGAGCAATTTGGTAGTAGGATCAAACTTAAAACCCTGTACCTTCCTTCTGAACACAGACAAATTTTATTTGTAAAATATGTTTGCTGCAGTGCAAACTACTACAAATAAAAACTGTTGCACAGGCTGGGAATGTGGTTTAGTGGTAAGAGTGCTTGCCTAGCATGCATGAAGCTCTGGATTTGATTCCTCAGTACCACATAAACAGAAAAAGCCAGAAGAGACTCTGTGGCTCAAGTGGTAGAGTGCTAGCCTTCAGCAAAAGAAGCTCAGGGTCAGTGCCTCAGCCCACAGTTCAAGCTCCAGGACTGGTAAAATAAAATAATAAAAAATTTTGGAAAAAAAAAAACTGTTGCATGACAGTAGAGGACTATAGAGCCACCCATCCAATAGAATACTATATAGTTATTAAATATGCTAAAAAATTTCTGTGTGGGGATAAATATAAACTTAAGCTATAAATCAACATTCACTGTATATATCCCATTTCTGATGCATGAGAGGAAAATCAGAGATTCACAGTCCACAGTGATTATTTTTGAGTGATGGTAATACAGGAGTTTTTTTCTTCTCAACAAATCTAATTTTCCTGTTTTCTCGCTCTCCCTCCCCCTTCAGAGCTTAAACTCATTCAGGGTCTCCTGTTTGCTATACAGGCACTCTACCTACCACTTGATTCACATCTCTACTCCTTTTTTTGTGTGTGTGGGCGGGTCATGGGTCTTGAACTCTGGGCCTGGGCACTGTCCCTGAGCTCTTTAGCTCAAGGCTAGCACTCTACCACTTGAGCCACAACTCCACTTCCAACTTTCTTCCACTTATGTGGTACTGAGGAATCAAACCCAGAACTTCATGCATGCTAGGCAAGCACTCTAGCACTAAGCCATACCCCCAGCCCTATACTCCTTTTTTTCAGTGAAGGTCTCTCATCTTTTGCCTAGGGCCAGTGTCAGATACAATCCTATTTATGCTGCCCCAAAAGACAGGATAAGATTTGTACCACCACACCACCACCTAATCCTGAGTACCTGGGACTACAGGCATACACCACCATGATCAGCTGTATTTTCTACATTTTCTATGATAAACTCAGATTACATTTCAAAAAAACAAAAACTTCAGGAGCTGGTGTTGTTCAGTGATAAATCACTTGCCTAACAAACATGAAGCCCTGGAAACAATTTTTAGCAAGGAGTTGAGAAAAAAAAAGAAAAAAAAAAAGCTTTCATTAGGCAAAGTAAAGCATTAGGTTAGAAGTCAGAAAGAAAAAAAAGTGGAAGACAAAACAAGAATTCAAGACAGAAATGGCCCTCACACTAAACCTCAAACTAAGAATGGAGTAGCAGATAAAAAAAATCAAAAAGGAGGAGGACAAGTACCCAGTATAGAAAACACACTGAGCATAGTGGTGTATGCCTATAATGTATAGAGTCCATTATTTAGTTAGATGGGAGCTGACGACTCATAATTATAACTCTAGCTACTCAGGAGGCTGAGGTATGAAGATCATGGTTCAAAGCCAGTCAGGACAAGAAATTTCAGGAGACTCTGATCTCCAAATCAACCACTTATAAAACCAGAAGTGCTCAGGCCCTGAGTTCAAGCCCTACAATCAACCAAAAACAAAGAGTACGTTATTTTCATGGATGTTTTACTCTTTTGTTTGTCTGTGTGTATATAGGTGTATGCCTGGGCAGGTACTAGGGCTTGAACTCAGGCCTGGGTACTGCTGTCCCTGAGTAAGAGTCTCATGGACTTTTCTGCCATGATTCTCAGACCTCAGCCTATTGAGTAGCTAGAATTAGAACAAGAAGCTACCAGCACCCAGCTTGTGCATATTATTTTCAAGAGAAAAGGAAGAGACTTGTTTGGATGGATGGATGGATGGATGTTTGGATAGATGGATGAAAATTAGTAAAGATCTGAAGGAAACAGGAAAGGATAAATAAGCTTGAAGCTAAATTTTACCTGTTGGTTAACCACTTGCTACTATTGACCTTTTATATTCTCTTTCCCTGCCCTAGCTCATAACCAGTTTGCTAAACTCCTTGACCCTCTCACCCACTTGGGTCTCAATGTGTCCACTCCCACCCTGAGAAACAGCGGCATTCCCTTTCATAAGCCATCCAGGAGGTTCTGCTGTGCCACAGAAGCAGAATAGCACATGCTATGCAAATACACAAGTAGCATTGAGTTTCAAACAATGCCAGAACAGATCTTTCTCAGTGCCTGAAACTAAGAGGACAAACTCAGCACAGCCTTACTCAGTGTTCAGGGAGGAACCTTGAGTGAAGGCAGAAGGTTCTGTTTTAACAAGTAGAAAGGTAAGAGGTGGTGTGAGTCAAGGGCTAGGAGTGGGAGCAGGAAGGGCAGGCACTGAGCCTGGTGGTAACCTGTCTACTGCACGCCAGGAGGGTCGAAGCAGTCATTCCCTAATTTGGCTGTTACCAACCACTGGAAGTCAGAGCAAATTCCTAAAGTTAATGGGTGGCCCACACTACTAAAGCAAAGGGTTTGGGATGTGCCCAGACCCCTATGACCCAGGCAGTTAGCTTTGAGCCCAAATCACTAATTACCCAGAGGAAGGGGAGAATCAAAGGGGCATGGACAGAGAGAAGACAGCACTTGTGGGTCAAGTCTGTGTGTGACTGACCTCCCTATTCTCCCTGGAACGAGCAGAAAGCCTGTATAGCTGAACTCCAGAACCCTGGAGACAGCAGCTGGACCTCTCGGGTCAGCAGGGAACAGTTCTCTCATTTCCAGGCTTTGGAAGGAAGAGGGAGCAAAGGTGGTGTCTGTAAGGGAAATGGGAGCCCCCAGCAGCCCCACAGTAATGAGGCACTGTAAAAACAGGCTACAGCTGCTGGTCAGGCTCAGATCTCTGACTCAGTTCCCGTCCTGCTGGATAATGACTCCCCAGAACTCACTTCTCTAAGGCCATCCATTACCACTCAAACATATTCTCACTGCTTCTGCCTAACCAGGCTCAAGAGCAGACAACCCAGCCAGAAGTGAGCCCTGATCACTGTCTTCTGTGCTGGGGCCCCAGGCTCCAGAAGAAGAATTTCCCTGTAGTCCCCACAACCCAGGTAGCCACAGAAATCTGGTGACAGAACCCAATTCTTTGGGCCCCTTCCTGTCCCCTAGGCAGCAAGTCCAGTGGACAAGCCGTTTGTTCTTTCCTTCCTAAGAAATTCCTCCCCCCTGACTTCAGGGAGTGGGCTGGCAAAGCCAGAGTGGAAAATCAGTGAAGCTAATGGTGTAGCAATGCAGAAGCTAGAGCCAAGAACACAGCTTTGGAGTGGCTCAGCCACACTTGCCCATTGCAGTTAGGCGGACATGTGAGTATTTCACATTCTCTCCCATGCTGAGGGCTCTCACCCCGCATCCCCATCTCCCGCCAATACTTGCAAACATCTTTCCTAGGCACTGGAGCCACATCTCAGGAAAGTGGGATGTGGCACAGTGTAGATCCTGGGGTAAAAAGCTGGCAGCTCAGAAAGAATAGTATGTGGGTTTTCACAGACAAAAATCCTTTACCCTTGTTCTCAAGCACAGCATTCCACATCCCCTTTTGCAACACAAATTCCACTCACCTTCTGGACCTCTTCTAACCATCCAGTGTGGATTAGAAATTCACAATAAATTTAGCCAGGGATGAGATGAGGGGTAGGAATCATCCCCAACATGTCCCAGAGTAGCTGTGCAACTCTGGTCCCTCAGTGTCTGCTAGTGGGACAGCCTCTGATACTTAAGGCTCCCCCTGCAACAGGCTCAGTGCATACACCCTTGGGCCAAGAGTGAGACCTCTAGAATGATGGAGAACCCTACAACTTGATGCCCATGGCCTCTCACACGGGTGCAGGTTTCTGCAGAGCACAGACAAAGCCTTGCTTTGTGGTGCACACCCAGCATGCAAGGGCCTTGCAGCCAACAATGGAAATGTTCAGCTTTTCCATTAAATGTAACCTCTCCCTCTTCAGCAGGCCACCAGACTCCTTCAAATCTGGGTGAGTGGGAGGAGCTATAAAACTCTAGCCCATTAAATCACTTATGAGTTGCAAGTTTCTGTGGACAGAGGCAAATATTTCAACACTATAGATCTCATACACACTGATCCCTGTACCAAAGTCTGGGGTGTTTAACCCACATGACCACTGAAAAGCTGGCAGAACTCCCTCTCCCAACTGCCAGAAGTGACCCAGCAAGCAGTTCTGGACACATCTACTCATTTTTCCCTCAAGTCCTATCCTGGGGGGAAGGGGTGGTTAGGGGGAGGAGATATGGAAACATCCTCCTTTGACCTCAAAATGTCTTTTAAGGTGGTACTTATATTTTGAAAGGAGTATTCTGCCCCTCAGCCTATGACCCAACTTCAGTCTACCCACAAACTTCAAAGCCTGATCAGAAACAAACTTAGACTCTTTAAGATGACAAACTTGAGGAGGAAAGAAGTGGAGGAGGGAGACTGGTTTTCCTGGAACTCTTATTAAATCAACTTTCTGAGGATAGCCAGAAACTCCAGGCCCTCCCGGGTCCCTTAGGAGCATTTGCAGAGACTGCTAGAATTGCATTCAACAAGGGGAGGGGACACACACACACACACACACACACACACACACACACACACACACACACACACACACACGAGCGCGCGCGCAACCTTTTCAAAGCTCTTATTGCAGCAGGGATTTGAATGGTTTGCTTTCAACTTTTGGAGAAATCTTTAAACACCAATTATAATGTTTGTAAAAGCAATAGTGGTATTATTTAATAATAAGTGTGGCCAAGACTATACAATATACTTTATGTATATGAGTTTCCTTTGTGTTTATGAAGACAGACTTCCCCTTGCAATGTTACTGTCACAACTACTGTGTGAAGATGGCAGGGTACATGCTGTATCACAAAGCTCATGAGGGATCCACCATGTAGAAGAGTCACGTTAAGACAAGGACTTGCTGGGTGCTGGTAGCTCATGCATGTAATCCTAGCTACTCAGGAGGCTGAGATCTGAGGATCACAGTTCAAAGCCAGCCCAGGCAGGAAACTCTGTAAGACTCTTATCTCTAATAAACCACTAGAAAACTGGAAGTGGTGCTGTGGCTCAAGCGGTAGAGTGCTCGCCTTGAGCTAAAGAGCTCAGGGACAGTGCCCAAGCCCAGAGATTCAAGGACCCCCCCCCCCCCAAAAAAAAAAAAAAACCAAGGACTTCCTCTTGTTCCAAGTCCAGGGGCTTCCCACTGCTGTGTCTGAAGGCACTCTAAGCCCCTCAGAATATGGATTGTCTTCTGGTCTCCCAGGAAAATGAACTAAGATCAGCTCTTTATTGCTCACTGACTATGTGTAAGCACGATTCAAGAACTTCACAGACATTCTCACTTGATCTTTATAAAGACCTTGTGAACATATATTCATTTTCAATAAAGTTTACAGAGACACACAGAGAAGAACTTTCCCTAAAGCCAACAGTCACAAAGTGGAGCCAAAATCAAAACAAAGGCAATTCAGGGAAACAATTTCCACATAAAGACTTGTACATGAATGTTACAGTAAGTTATTAATCATAGGCAAAATTATTAGGGACTATTATGGTTGAGTCTGTCTCCCAAAGGTTAATTGCTTCATCCTCAGAGTAGCAAGGTTGCAAAGTGTCAGAAAAAAAGAATGAAGGCCACTGGGGGGCCACTGTGCTCAGAAGGAACTGATGTTAGTTCCCTTCCTGTCAAAATGAGTTATTAAGAGTCCCTGGCTTCCTGCCTTGCCAGGGGATCTCTCCCATACTCTCACCAAGACATATCTACCATTTTGTAATGCAGACTGAAGTGCCCTCAACCACAGGCCAAACAGCTAAGGCTGCCTAATCTTGGTTTTTCAGTCTCCCCAACTGTGAGCTAAATAAACTTCTTCTCTTTGTTAAGTAGCCAGTGTTGGGTATTTTGTTATAGCAATAAACAAGCTAATACAGTGACCCAAATGGCCATCAACAGGTGAACAGATACACACTCTTATTACATGAAATTCTAGAACTGGAAAAACTAATCTGTGGTGACAGAAAGCAGACCAGAAGGGACATTGACTACACCAAGGGGAATGAGGGAAGTTTTAGGGATGATGAAAATGTTCTACACTTTAAGGTGGTAGTGCCATGGGATATAGACATTTATGCAAACACATCCCACTGAACACCTCAATCTGGCATATTTTATATTATGTGAGTTATACCTCAAAGTGGTTTGGTAAAACTAGAAGTATAACTTTATTCTTCACTAGCTATAACTTTCTAACAGCTCTTGTCTTGCTCTCTTGTTCACTATCATTACTTTGTCCTCATCAAGACTTTCTTTCAACCACTGATTCACACTTTCATCACGGCCTCTGCTTGCTTTCTTATACTAGATCCCCAACCAGCTACTTCAGTAACTCTTCCTCTTCCTCCTCCATCATCAGCACCCCTCTAAAATTCTAGGCTTGTGTTTCCAGATATGCCCCTTCCTGCCTAACAGAACTGGGGCCCAAACCCTACATGGGTTGCTTTCTCTGCCCTCCATTCTTGGGCTTCCAAGAGTTTGTTAGAAAAAGTTTGAAAAAGCCCTTACTGCCCTTGGGGTCCTAAGTGGCTGATCCAAATCTTTACTTTCCAAAAACTCCCATATAGATTCACTTGCTTGTCTTCCTCTAGCCTCATAGAATTAACATCCAATGTGTCCCTATTTTCAGATTGAATTTCTAAAGTGTCTTCACTCTTTTTTTCCTTCCTTTATAATTACACAGCACCAGCTTATTTTCAGTCTCACTCTCTGCAACTAAACATTCAGAACCTGCAACAGTGACAGTGACAGCAGTAATTAACTACTAGCTCTTTACATATTATGTGCTTTATTTGGATCACCACATTTAATCCTTTATCACTGTTCCCATTTTACAGATGAGCAAACTAAGGTTTACTGTGTTTGACTAAGTTGTCAAAGCAAGTAATGCAGCTTCAAGTGGCAGAGCAGGTTGCAAACTTGGGTACACCAGACTCCTATCATCCAATTCAGCTGCCAAACTACTTTCCTGAAAGCTAGATCATGTCACTGAACTTTTCAAATTTCCCACTGTGTCCCAAATACAGTTTCCTTACCAAATATAGTTTCCTTAGCATGACGTAAGATTTCTTAAATGCTAACTAAATGCAATTTTCCCAGGTGTTACTATTTTCCATAACTACCTACTCAACAAACTGTTCCCAATATACATTCTACTTCCTGCCTCTCTGTACTCTTGTTCATGTCGCGACTCCTGGGCTGCCCTTTATTTCACCCTTGAATACCCACTACCTTAGTCCAAATACTCAGAAAGCTGAGGCAGGCACAAGTTTGAGGCCAGTCTTGGCTACCTAGCAAGATCCTGTCCCAAAAAAGGGCTCTCCATGCTATATCTACCTCAAGCACTATTCTTCCTTTTGCATACCCACTGCATTTTGCTGTAACTCCACTAAGCATGTTTAAATGCAGTCGACTTTCCATATACTTATCTCTGCACTGCTCTCTCCACTACCTGATGGTACAGTTAGTCTCTCACTGTGGGTCTCCAGCAGGTTCTAGCTCAGTATCCTACCTTTGGTTCTACTACTGAATGCAACATGAATGGCCCACTCTAGCTACTGCTCCTTCCAGAAAGTCTCACATAACGGCCTTTGTTCCTTTTCTCTACTACTATCATCCAAACAGGCCCTGACAGCCCTGTAAACACAACCACTGCTTTATAACCAAGCCTTTCATCCATTACTTGCCAACCACTGAGTCTAAGCCACACTACCCTTTGGCAGCAGAAATGCCCAATCATTAATTTTCCAAGTCCTTCAAAAGCCATTAGGTGTGCTGTACCTAAAATTTCCATCTCACAATTTTAACAGTGGGGCGATCCTCCTGTTACTCATAATCTGTAATTCCAACCTATTGTAGGCTCCCATGACCACACACCTCCTGGTTCTCTCCAAAATCCTTCAAATAGAGTATCTCTAAAGCAGACTGCCTGGCACACCCTCGTGGGGCCTGTGAGACATGGTCAAAGGCAAAAGGCTGGCATGTGATAATGACTACTGAACCTTAAAGAAGATGTATATCTGGAACAATTTTCTGAAAGCCAGAGGCCACTATCAAGCTCTCATACCCTGTAATGTCTTCTGTAGTGTAACTTGAGTTCTAACCCCAAAATTCACTGTTCATTTATATCATCTAAGTTAAGGACTGGCTTTACAGTCTTAATAATGCTCTTTCCTCAGGAAAAAAAAAAAACCAAAAGCCCATCCTGAACATACAACCTCTGACAAAGTTGGTAAGGCTTATATCCAGGCTCAAACTAGACACTCAATCTCAAGTATGGCTCCTTTAGGAAAGGAGCTTCCCAGTTGACCATATCACCTCTATGCCAGCCCACATTGCTTCCCAAACTCAGGAGTCCAGGCTGACCCTAAGCTGCCTTACCTTGTTCAGGCAAGGTCGGGGCCGGCCTGGCAGTACAGAGTGTGGCTGTGACCAGCACAGCCCAGAAGAGGAGGCACTTCCAGCTCCACATCCCAGTTCTGCAGTTAGAGGTTGGTGACAAGGCTCCACACCTCCATGGATACTCCACCTTGAGCTTGATCCTCCTTCTCAAGCTGACTCTGGGGAAAAGGGGGGAAAAACCAACTAAGTTAAGAGAGCATGGGAGCAAAGAGAAAACAACAACAACAACAAAACAAACAGGTGTAGCATGCTATACTGGTCACCCTGCCCAAAAGTGCTTAAAGCAATTCCAAGTGTTCCTTAAGGTCTAACAAGGAAAACTGAGCCTACCAACACTGAATCACAGGTTACCGTTCTTAATTAGAGTAAGGGGGTGTTTTAGTTCATGTTATGGCTTGCATGTCAAAAGGCAGTTGCCCAGAGAGGCACGATTAGAAGGCAGTAGAACTTTCAGAGGTGAATCCTAGTGAAGGTTTTAGGTCACTGGGTGCGGGATACCCTTGAAAGGAATTATGGAAATTCAATCACATCTTCTTCCTCTCTGTCATTCCTGGACAGGTTTCTTTCACTAGATGCTCCCACTACCATGTGTTGTCTTGCCACATGCTCCCCAAAAACCAAAGTCAATCAACCCTGGGCTGAAAGCTCCATCCATATTAAATCTGCTTTTTAAATTTAATTTTATTGTAAAGGTGATGTACAGAAGGGTTACCATTACATAAATAATGAATACATTTCTTGCTGAACATTGTTATCCCCTCCCTCTTTTTTTCCTACCTTCCTCCCCAACCTCCCTCACTCAAAGTTATAAAGTTCATTTCCAACAAAGTGTCTTGTGAGTATCGCTGTTGCAAATCTCCTCTTTTAAAGTGTTTATCTCAGGTAAATACCTGAGTTAGTGATCGAATGCTGACTTAGTTCAATCTATAACTGTATTTTGAATGTACACTGAGTGTCAGCCTAGCTGGGATTATTGCCATGAGGTTCTCCAAGATATATGCCTCAAGATCATTTATATGAGAAGTAAATAACTTCATGAAAGTCCCAAATAATTTAGCCACTTTGTGAGTCAGGGCTTCACAAAGTGTTGTGCAATTAATTGCAGGAGACATAAAGATGTTTATGACTCCCCCAAGACAAGATTTCACTCCCAACTACTCCACTTAGTACTAACCAATCCCTTCGGGAGAAACAACTATGAAACAGGTTAACAACTAGGAACTGGGAGCCAAATAACTAACAACCAGTTAGCAACTAGTAGCAGGACATTATAAACCTCCCTAGACCTAGGAAGAAGCTAAAAGACAATATTTCCAGGGTACTTGTATTTGTTTATTTTTGCAGTGCTGGGGATGGAACCTAGAGCTCTGCAACCCTTGCCCTGCAGGATTCTTTCTTTTTACCTCTAAGATGGTATGCGACACAGGTATTCTCTATCAACCTCCCTCAGAGAGAACACAACCTTGACTTGCTATTTACAAAGGGTCTCAGAGCATGGAATTATGAGGTAGATCCATTATCTCTAATGATAGAAGGTGACAGCTGATGTCTGATACAAAAAGAGTCTAGTAGTTAGGTCAGAGAGAAGGGCAGATCCCTGTACAGTCAAGTGCTCTTGTAAGGACTCAAAGATGGCTCATGTTGACCCCAGCTAAAGCAAAGATCCTGATACCCTTGCCCCTTCGCAGGTCTCTGATGGTGAAAGTTAAAACAGCTCCCTAGAATCTTAAGAAAAGGCTCATTGGACTGCTAAACATTTAACAAGTAACAAACCTTGCTGGGCACCGTTTGGGCTACATGGGGGTGATCCATCTCTGTCTTCCAGGTGGCTTTTGTCCTAAATGCTCCAGGGAACCATCCAAGTTATTCAGAGAATCCACTTCCCCGGAACATGCCCTAATGTAGTGCTTCAGCCCTGCGTCCCCTTGAGCAAGCAGGGCCCCTCTCCTGTGACTCAGTCCAGGCTGGCAGAAACCCCCAGGATTCTTGGCTTCGTCCATGTGTGCTCAGCCATCAGAAATCCGTAAGCACTACAAGTAACTTCCCCTCTCCTCCCACCAAGGCATTCTAAAATTTTAATTATTTCAAATCAGAAAGTAAACATTTCTCTTTCATTTTTCTGAATTTAGGAGAAGGACCAGAAATGGATGTAACGTTTGCTGGAAAGGCATATATTTATTTAAAAACCTTGTTATTCCTCCCTATAAATTTCTAGGGAATATGAAGTATATTATTCTCCTCTAAGCACTAGAGAAACTAGGATTCAGAGCTTTAAGTACTTTGCCCAAGGACACATAGTTGGTAAGCAATAGCACTTGTACTTGGAACACTGGGTGTCTGAATGCTAGAGGGCACAAATAAGATATTGAATAAACTGGCTCTTGACCTGGGGTGTAGACAGTTCAGTGGCAGAACTCATGCCTAGCACAGGGGAAAACAACAACAAAGCACCAATCAATGAATAAATATGCACTACCTCAAAGAGATTTCCATACCAGGAAGAAGGCTAAGGCAGAATTGAGAATTTCACGCCAGCCTGGGCTACAAGGCTCTCTCAAAACACCAGAAAAGAAAAAAAGAAAAAGACTCAGACCCAAGTTAACTCTATGAATTAAAGGGTCTTGATTCCCTATTCCTCTGGTGGACAGAAAGATCCTTAGTCCTAAGAAGATCTCAGATGGGCCATCCAGGATACAGGATGGACACAACTTCAGGCCTATTATAGAAGTAAAGCTCACTGGAGAACATTCCTAAACTCACATGGTACTACAGCCCCAAAACACACCCAACCAATTTGGACCTGTAGTAGATCATTAACTTACAACACCATTCAGTCACCCTGTCCTCTGAAAAGTCTACCCACCTCCTTACAGGTATAGGCTGACTATAGATTGTCTTCTTTTAGCTCTCAGGATTGTACATTTGAAATGCATCTAGCAGCTTCCCTCAAACTCACTGCCAAAAAAGGTACCAAAAATCTCTCCTCTTTCCCTCCCCTACTCCTCTAGGCCTGAAGCTTCCTATTTGTAAAACAAAGATGCTAAGAATATAAAGCCTCCTAGAATGAGAAGTGGGCACCTACCCCATTCCACACAACTACAGAAAATGCAGTGACAGCATGCTAATCCACATGCTGCCTGGGATCCTGAGGACTGCCACCTCACCTCCTTTGCTTTCTACTAATTAATGAATTCTTAAAAGCCCTGAGGAACAGCTTCCTTCCTTCACAGCTTGACAGATGTGACTACAGCCTCACAGGTGCACACATCAGCTTCCCCAGAGACCTTCCAGCTGGCTCCCCATCAGTCTTTTCATCCTCTTTTGGGATTCAGAGCCCAATGTCCCCTGGTATCTCAGTTTTTATACTGGCAGGGGAATGTGACATTAGTATTTGCCCTGTCTACATCCTAGACGGTTATGAGGAGTGATGACAGCATGCATGAAAGTACTACAGATATCTCTTTCAAGAGGCCATCCAGAAGAAAATGAGTCTCCTCTCTAAATGTCCATCCAACAGAAGATATGGAAAATGCTAGAACCATGCGACCTTGTACCTCTCCCCAACTCTAACAGAAAGAGTTTATGAACACCAACACCAACATCTAAAAATGATGGAAGGAAAACTAGCTGACAAGTTCAGGACTAAGTTTTTGTCTTCCTCTTCTCTGGAGAAGTTAATAAATGAATGCCTGCTCTTTCATTTATATGACCCTCCCATCCTTGGACAGTCATTTAATCTTCCTAAGCCTCAGTTTCCCACTTGTTGGAGGGACTAAATCATATGGCTGGTTATATCAAATGGTTATGAGGCTCAAAGTGGCAACATGGTGAAAGGTCTGCTCTTCTAAGTACTACATGAGGAATGACAATAAACACTCCTTAGTGGTATTCTTGGGAGATAAACTTACTTCTGACCTTCCTACCTTTCTAAAGCCCCAGTACTGAACAAAAAAATGAAACAATGGTATTTTATACCCTTCATCTTCATACTCTATACTATAGACCTACTTGGTCCCTCTAGCCACATGTGGTTTTTTTTTTCTTTTTTGGTCGGTTGTGGGGCCTGAACTCTGGGCCTGGGCACCGTCCCTCAGCTCTTCAACTCAAGGCTAGTGCTCTACCACTTGAGCCACAGTGCCACTTCCGGCTTTTTCTGCTTATGTGGTGCTGAGGAATCGAATCCAGGTCCTCATGCATGCAAGGCAAGCACTTTACCACTGAGCCACCTTTCTAACCCCACATGGGGTTCTTGAGCACTTAAATTTTTTTTAAATTTTAAGCCTGGCATTGTGGCTCAGTGGTAGAGGAGGTCATGGGTTCAATCCCCCAGCACCTCCTTCATTTTTTAAAATATTAATGACATGTTACAATGATATTTTAGAAATGTTAATAAATAACATTAAACATTATTAAGAGTCAGGCGCTGGTGGCTCACACTTGTAATCCAAGCTACTCAGGAGGCTGAAATCTGAGGACTGCGGTTCAAACTCAGTCTGGACAAGAAAGTCTGTGAAACTCTTATCTCCAATAAACCACCAGAAAACCGAAAGTGGTATTTTAGCTCAAGTGGTAGATGGCTAGTGTTGAGCTGAAGAGCTGAGGGAAAGCGTTCAGGCCCAGAGTTCAAGACCAACAAAAAAAAAAAAAAAAAAGAGGAAAGAGAGAGAGAAAAGAAACATTATTAAGTATAATATTAAAATCTAGGGCTGGGAAGGTGGCTCAGTGGTAGAGCGCTTGCCTTGCATGCCAGAGGCCCTGGGTTCAATTCCTCAGCACCACATAAGCAAAAAGAAAAAAGCCGGAAGTGGCGCTGTGGCTCAAGTGGTAGAGCGCTAGCCTTGAGCTGAAGAGCTGAGGGACAGCGTCCAGGCCCAGAGTTCAGGCCCCATGACCCGACCCAAAAAAAAAAAAAAAAAAAAATCTAAATTGGATTCAGCTATTTAACTTCAAATGTGGCTATTAGAATATAGGAAATTACTGCCAGGCTGTCCTACTGGACACTCTTGAGACCAGCAGCTCATTTCATTACACCACCGATGGTTGGAGGTCATTCCGAGATCTTCATGAAAGCCTTTCTTCTTTGCTTTCTCCCACTACAAGGGGCTGGGCCTTTCCTATTCTCTCAGCCCCACCTACAGACACTGTCTCTTCTGAAAAGCCTTCTCTGGCCTTCCAGCTGGGTGAGTCCCACTCCTCAACATGTACAAAGCACATTACTAAACCCTGTCCTGCTGCACTTATTTCAATAGTGTGCCCTTACCTATCATTCCCCACCCATTTCCCATAGGCTCCTTCAGAGCAGGGCTTACTTGTCAAGAGTCTCAGCACACAGGATGCCAATGGCAGGTGCTGGCATTATTTGTTAACTGACTGAGTGGGTAAGTGAACCAAAGAAAAGAGCCAACTCTAAAGAAATTAACACAGGCTGAATGTTCCTTTTCTAGAATGCCTAGATCCAGAAGTGTTTCTGATTCCATAGTTTTTCAGATTTCAGAATATTTTGTAGAGGCTCTGCCAGTTGAGTATTTCTAATCCAAAATAGAAAATGGTATGTAATCAAAACATTGAGTGCTAAGCTAACAAGACGAGCATTTCAGATTTAAATTAAAAATGATCAACCTGTATAAATATTCTTCAAGATATTCATCAAGAATATCATATAAGTCGGGCATTGGTGGTTCTTGCCTGTAATCCTAGCTACTCAGGAGGCTGAGATCTGAGGATCGAGGTTCAAAGTCAGCCAGGGCAGGAAAGTCAGTGAGACTCTTATTTCCAATTAACCACCAGAAAACCGAAAGTAGCACTGTGGCTCAAGTGGCAGATTGCTCTCCTTGAACTGAAGAGCTCAGGAACAGCATTCAGGCCCAGAGTTCAAGCCCTACGACCTATAGCCGCCCCCTTCCCCCCAAAAAAGAATATCATATAAGTCACAATCATATAAGGCACAACAGTGGTCTCATTACTCAGAGGCTGAATTCTGAAGATCAAGCATAGAAGCCAGCCCACACAAGAAAGTCCATGAGACTCTTATCTCCAATTAACCAGCAAAAACCTGAAGTGGATCTGTGGCTCAAGTGCTAGAGCACCAACTCTGAGCAAAAAAGATAAGGGACAGCACCCAGGCCCTGAGTTCAGGCCCCAGTTCCAACCCCCCCCCCAAAGAGTATTATATACACATACATACCTATCCTTTATATATATAGCTACATTAATAGGTTTATAGGTAATATATATTCAAGAAAATAAATAATATAGGAGAAAAGCCATAGCCAGTACTTTGTGAGACAAACTACTCTTCCAAATCAGAAATTTTCTAACATCTTAATGCCATAAGATTGAGGAAGCAACACTCAACTATGAATTCCTTTAGATAGGAATAAGATTTACTACTTAACAAAAGGTGCTCACTTTTGGGAAGAGGGAGTGATCTCTACTCCATGTTGAAGGGGAATTTAAATAATAAACACTTCAAAAAAACTTATTCAGCTCTGTTTATAAAATTTTAGGCAGATCAAAGACAATGTCAGTTGTTAATATTTTGAGTCTCAGCAAAAGAAGAAAAATCCTAATATCCATACAAATAAGAGGCATTTAAAAATTAGCAATCACCAAGTATGATAGTGTATGCCTGTAATCCTAACACTTAGAGGCCAGTGTGGAAAGAGATCCAGTCGCAAATGGTTTTTTTGTTTTGTTTTTGGGGGTTGTGGGACCTGAACTCTGGGCCTGGGTGCTGTCCCTCAGCTCTCCAGCTCAAGGCTAGTGCGTTACCACTTGAGCCATAGCACCACTTACGGCTTTTTTTTCCTGCTTATGTGGTGCTGAGGAATCGAACCCAGGGCCTCATGCATGCAAGGCAAGTGCTCTACCACTGAGCCACCTTCCCAGCCCTCAAATGGTTTTTTTTTTTTTTTTGGTCTCTAATCCATCAATAAATTAAAACATTAACAGTGCCACATAACTTAGAAACATGCCTACTAAAGACAAGAACATATAGGGACATTATTGCCATATTCTTTGGGTTCTTTTATTCCATGAGTGCTATTTTATTGGAGGCTTGGGATGGACTCAAACACAGCTTCTTACTGCAAGGGTAGTGGTAAGGAGAGAATTACTGTTTAAGGCAGATCTAACCTTAGAGAGGAAAAACAAATATCCTAGATCACGCCTGGTATTTAATCCCCTCTGGAAACACCAGAGCCTTTTCTAAAGCTCTACATCTGGACTCCCACCATCCCCAGTGCATTCAAACCTTTTACAGAGCCCTGGGGAAGACAAATTTCCCAAGAGGAAATGAAACTCATCTCAAGTGAGTAAGGCTCTTTCAGAACAAGACATTGGAATAAATCTTATATAACTCCTTTTCCACCAGTAGCAATAGGCTTAAACTTCATAGGAAGCTTTTGAACTAACAGCCATTTTGATTAAAGAAATTACAAAAACTAGAGGGAAGAAAAAGAGCCTTCAGAGAAGCTAGGTGCTAATAGCCCCAAGCTGACTGCTTACTCACAAGAGCAAATAAATCTCCTTTTTTAGGAGGCTTGTTTCAAGTCAATACCTCAAATAAACAAAAAACGGCATCACTGAAAGCAAAACCCAGGGATTTTCCTTGGTCCTTAAGACTTCAGTCTGCCTACCCAAAGCTTAATTCACAGGACTAACCCAGGCTTAGGGATGCCTGGATGCATTCTAACCCTCTTCACCAAGGTGGGAGGGAGTGAGGTCATTTGTGATGCTCCTCTATTTCTTCCCCCTGGGCTTTGCTTGCTATTCTAAGGGTAGTAAATGGAACTTTCTAACATCCTCCATGGCCAGAGGCCAAGGAAAAGAAGTACCCTAAGTTGTCTACTTTGCAACCAAAGGAAGTGGTGCTCACTTTGGCCTAAATCCACATGGTGAAAATACTTCAGAAATGGACATCTTCAGAAATGGACATTTCCGCCTGCCCTCTTGCTGGCATGTGAGTGTCTGAGTCCTAGTGGCTCTCAATCCGGATGGTCCTCATTAAAAAGCTGACGCTCAGCTTTGACTAGGAGTAAATGCAACAGATATTTCAAGGAGCTTGTCACCCAGCTAGAGCAGCGGACTCCCTGGAGCTTCTCCCAACCAACTGGGGGGAAATATGTAAACAAGTCATTAGAGAGGGAGGCCAGCCATCAGGGCAGACATTGGGCAATGGCCAAGCTTGCTGGCCTTCGGTCACTGAAAGGAAGAGATGACCCAGGCATGTGGTAATTAGCCAGGCCATGGACCGTCCCAGGGGCCCTGCTACTTAGCTTTTAAACAAGCCTCAGAAAGGAAATCGGGAGTCTGGGCCAAGGGAGGAAAATGGTCACTTTCTGCTAAACAGTCTCAAAGCACAGGTTCTATAATTTAGATAGTTTAAAAAAAAAAAAAGCACTGGTCTGGTGGGGGGGGGGGGGGAGTGTGCAAAGGGCAGGGCACATCTGCGGAGGAAACAGTCACCTTAATTACCATGTCTCAAGAAAGTGCGATTTCATTACAGCCTCCCAAACTACCGACCCAAGAAGGAAACCAGAGAAGTGTTTTCAATTTGAGATTGGAAAGCAGAGGAACCAACTCTCTCTGGCTTGCCGCAATTTTGGATCCCGAAATGCTTTCCGGCCTCACAGCACATTTCAAACAACAGCGACACTCCACCCTCACCCCACTTTCAAACCTGTAGCCGTTATTTAAATGGCAAAACACCTCGCTTTAGTTTCTGACTGCAACTCAGATAACACCCAAAAAAACATCCAGAAAGGCCTCTGACAGCCATGGCCCTGCCCTTAGCCCCACCTGTGCGCCCAGATCCCTCCAGGGAGGGTGCAAAACGGACGCGTAGACAGGCTAGCCAGCCAGGGGCGGCGGGAGATGGGCCAGCGAGGTCCGCACCCTGGCAGAAGCGCCCTCAACTCCGGCTATAATTAAAGGGAAGAGAAGGCAATGCTTTGGTTCCAGAAACATCTGTCAGGTCCACAGCCAGGCCAGACCCAAGGCCAAAGAGGCCACCTCTAAGCCGATGAACTGTTCACCGGTGCTATCCTCTACAATCTCGACACCATTTCCCAAGGTCTTTTTGGCACGACCTAGGAAGCACCCCAACCGTCCTCCACTAGCAGCTGGGAGTAAGTAGTTTGGTGGTATCCTAAATAAATTGGTATCTAGAGTAAGTTTTCCTCCCCCAATCCCAAAGCCTCATCTCCAAGTCTCAAGAAATTTTGAGGAGGGAGGTGGTAAGAATAAGTTGAAGAATCTCAAGTTTTAATTTAGGAGAGGGGGAGGGGGAGGGAAAGGGATGTAATAATGTGGCTGCGGTGTGCCCGTGTGGGGTGAAACGGAACCAGATGCGGCCGCTCCATCTGGGAAATGGGGGACGGGGAGGGGGGACCGTAGAAATGCTTTTCAAAGGGGGGGGGGCCCTCACAGCTTCTAGCCTCAGAAAAGAGAAGCAGGTTCCCTCCAAAAACGGTGCCTGGTTGTCTGATAGGGGGGTACGTGCTGTGTCCAAACCTCATCTACAGTGTCGATGAATTTTTCTGCAAATGTTAAATTCTTGCCTCTTCCTAATCTCCGCCCCAAAGGCCGGGGGAGGGGGCGGGGGAGGGAGCGTTGAGCAGAGGGGTCAGGACCACAGAAGCAACAAGCACGGCTGCCCGAAGAACCTCACCGGAGAAAACCCTCGTCCCTTCCCCCACCTCCAAGAGCCAGATTGGAACGGAGCGGCCCCCGCCCCCCGCCGCGGCTTCACAGCATCCGCCCGTCACCCTCCGCTTCTCCAAACTTCCGACCCGTTCCGAAATCCTTTAAGTAAAACATTACCCCAACCCCCTAAGAAGAATTTTCCCTCACTCTCCGCTAAAGCAGATCCAGCCATTTGGTGACGACACCTTCATAAAACGCAGTCCAAAGCAAGCTAACCTTCGCCTCCACTACGGACTCGCACCCCTCCGCCCCCCGCTCGGACCCCCACTTCCCCGGAGGTGGAAAACCTCAACATTTTTAGCGTTGCGCGTAAAGTTACTTGCTGAAACGGGAGAATCCTCATATCCTCATAGGGACCCAAAAGAGATGGAGTGGAATGCAACACCCGCGCGCGCTCACACGCACGCGCGCGCGCACACACACACACACACACACACACACATCGCTGCCCACTCCGGCTTCCCTCCCAAGTTCGAGGAACCCAGGGAACCCAGGGCGTCCGCTACCTTCTCCCCACCCGTGCTCTTCCCGGACTCACAGCAGAGCCGCCGCCTCGCCAGCTCCCGAGCGCGACTTGGCGGAAAAGTTGGGCGGCAGGAGGAACGGCGGGCGCAGCGCGGGGAAGGGGCGCAGCAGGCGACGCCGGCGGAGGGAGGGAAGAGCGGGGGGGGGGCGCCGGGGAGGGAGCCCGGAGGTGGAGGGGCGGGGAAGGAGTGGAGGGAGGCGCCGGCCACGGCAGGGCTGCGGCGGGCGCAGCGCGCGGCCAGGAGGCTCCCGCGCGGGGGGCCGCTCGGGACGCCAAGCCCGCCCCGGATCTAGGGGCGCCGCGGCTCTTACCTCACTTGGCGCAGCGGTTCCGACTCTGGAAAGCTCGCCGTGGCTTGTGCAGGCGGGCGAGTGCCCGCGTCCCTCTCTCCGGCTCGTCGCCCCCCGGGTTCAGCTCCGGTCCTCGCGGGGTCGCGAGAGCCCCGCGGCTGGCGCTTCGTTCCTGGCGTTGCTCGGTGCTCGGCGCCTCCAGCCCGGGAGGAGACAATGGAGCCGAAGCTGGTGCCCCGGAGGCGGGGCGGGGGGGGAGGGCTCCCGTCCGCCGCCCCGGGTCTCCAGACCTCGCGCCCCCCTCTCTCCAGAACCGATCTGCGGCGCCTCACGCTTCGAGCAGACCCGGCTCCATCGTCCGGCGGGATCCCGGCGCCGCGGCGAGCCCGACTGCAGCACAGGGACGCTGCGCCCTACCGGGCGCCCCTCGGACTGGAGAAAAGTCCTCGGTCTCCGCGGCTGTTTCAGCTGCGGCGCGCGCTAGGGCCCCTAGAACGCGAGGTCGCCGCAATGCGTTGAGCACAGTCTCGAGCTTGTCCAGTCGTTGCTGCCCAGCTCCGGGCACAGTCCTGGTTCCTAGCGCTCTGCGGCTCGACCAGCGTTTGGGCTCCTGCTTGCTGTTGCTCACTGCCCAGACCGCCGCACCAATGCCCGCAGGAGCCTCCGAGCGCTTTGCGCCGGCGAGGCGCCAGGGCTCCGACTCACTCACACCCGCGCTAGCCACGCCCTCCCCCGCCCCCTCCCCTGGCTACGGCCTGCTGGGCCTTGTAGTTCCCAAGCCTTGGCGTGAAGATGCCGGGAGCGGGCTAAACTGCCCAGCAGCCTGCTTTCTTCCACTTATCAGTGGGCGTCCCTTTCCGTCAATCTGAGCACCGACTTCAAGGTGTCTGAATTTCAGGATGTGGACAGATTAACCGTTGGGAAGATGAGGTGAGGGGGCACTGTGGCCCTGACGTTGTGCATCTTGGGGAAGTGGGTTTTGGTCTCTATAATAGGGCTAATAACACTTTGCATATAGGGTAAAGGAGTGAGAGCCTGGCACATAGTTTACAGTCAATAAATACTAGCTGGTTTTATTCATGAGTAGGGCATCCTCCTTCTCCTCTCCCTTCACCACCTCTCCCTACACCTCGTTCTCCTCCCCGCCCCCTTGCCTTGGATCTTAGCTTTCCCCAGCCTCATAATCTCATAATTTAGGTTTTGTGGTCCACGGAGGGGGGCGGGGGGGAGATGGACCCTGCAGATCTACAGCCTGCGGGGAATGTTCAGCAAGCACTGAGTGGTGGGAGACGTGTTCTGTTGGTTTGGCAGTTAATCAGAGCCTACTCACAGCACCTCCAGTATCCTATGGAACCCACACAAAGGGTCTCAAATGGCCTCTCCCTGGGTCCTTACACAGCGTGATATGTAACCTGTGGTTCTATAATCCCAGTGGACATGAGCCCCCTGGGGGACTCTGAAAAACAAAATCTTGGGTGGGCTCAGATGAGAGGAACGAGCTATCCCAAGAAGGAACCAAAAATCTATTTTTTCCTAAGGCTTCATTGGGACTGTGATGTGATGTGGGTTGGGGGCCACTGGCAAAGTAGGAAATATGTCACACACTGATTATGAAGGATATTTCCATCTGCGCTGCCACTTGTAGACATTTTGATTTTGAGTAAGTCATACAGCTGACAAAATCAAGTCAGAAGCACCCATGTGGTCTCTTTCACAGTGCGGGTCTAGAGAATCAAGTGGAATTGTAGATGTCAGTCCATCAAAAGTGTTACACAAATAGGAATCACTATGTGAAGTGAGGTAACAGTAGCCAGGTTCCCTAGTCTTCACCCCAACCAGAAAAAGTTGTGGAAGCTTGAATGCTAAATTGGACTGTGCCAGTTCCTTCAAAGGTAAGACAAGAATCTCTAAGCTATTTCTCTATGTGACTAGCAGATGAGAGAATAGTAATTGGCATACAGTTATACTCAGCTTACTCAGAAGAGATAGAGAGAATTGGCAGTTTGAGAGCAACCCTACTGAAAAAATGACTAAAGGGCCCTGGCACTATTGGCTTATACCTGTAATCCTAGCTACTTAGGAAACTGAGATCTGAGAATAGAGGTTTGAAACCAGCCAGAAAGAAAAGACTATGGATTCTTATCTCCAACAAAAGGTAAGTTGAAGTGGTAGAGTTCAAGTCCTGGCAGACACACACACACACACACACACACACACACACACACACACACACACACAAGACTAGAGCAACAAAAGGCTGGAAATGTGCTAGATTGTCTGTCTGCCTAGGTTCTGAGATCAAGTCTATGCACAATATACAGGGAGTATGAGAGAGAAAGAATGTCTACTTCCTATAGCCCTAAATTTAATTTCCAGTATATGAAAGAAAAAGGAAGCAAGCAAGCAGGCAAGCAAGAAAGAAAAGGAAGAAAAGAAAAGCTAGAGTGTAGCTAGTGATAGAGCTCATGCTTAGCATAAGTGAACTTCTGCCATTGCTTATGAGGCTATTTCTCCTACAAGCTATCTCTAGTTTTAGCCTGTTAACTTTTTATCAGGGCCCATTTATCCACCCCACACTTTCCCCTGCCATACCCTGCCTCCTGGATCCCTGGAAACCCTACCTAGTTCCTAGACATAGCCACTATTTTCATACTTAATAGAAGTGTGTGTGTGTGTGTGTGTGTGTGTGTGAGAGAGAGAGAGAGAGAGAGAGAGAGACTATAGGTACTTAAACTCAAGTCCTGAGCTCTCTCCTTTGGCTTTCACACTTTAGGCTAGTGCTCTACCATTTGAGCCACACCACCACTTTTAGCTTCTTGCTGGTTAACTAGCGATGAGAGTCACAGACTTTTCTACCTGGCTGGATTTGAACCAGTATCTAAACTTCTTGAGTAGGATTATAGGCCTGATCCATCAGCACCCAGCTTGATATAACTTTGTTAGTTTGGCTTTTTGTTTTGGTTTCTTTCTCTTTGTCTCTATCTGGTTTCCATACTGTCTAGGACATAAATGTCCTACCTATGTATCTATACTCCGGAGGTTTTTCATGCACACATTTGAGATTTGATAATCTGGGTTAACTGGATAACCTGGTAACCTGGGTTACCAGAGGAGGAGATACAGTTCCAGCAAATTTGATTGGAAAGGCAAGCCATGCAAAATCCAGAACTGAATGTTGACACTTAGCCACTGTTTTTCCACCTTGTTGCTAAAGGAGAATGTCAGAGTTGGCCTCTCTACTTCTTTAAAATCCCTGTTCGGGAAAGGTAACTCAGTGGTAAAGTTCCTAATATGCATGAGTCCCTAGATTGATCCTCGGCACGGCTAAAATTTGGTTAACAGCTAGTGCTTTTCTTGTGGAGTTAACTAAAACCCAAGAGATGAGGCTGAAGAATATGTCCTGATTGAAACAGAGAGATCTCAGTACCAATTTGGTATTGAGAGGCATAGACCCACGGTTAAACCAGTTCTTCTGTTTATCAAGAAACAAAAATGAAGAGCCCATGTGCTTGTCCTCTCTGAGCTGTTCACAGGGAAGCAGGTAAGGGTGAACTGAGAAGGTGAGCAAGCCAGAGACAGCATGGGCCATCCCCAACCCTGGCCTAAATAATGGAGTCTTGGTTGCCTTGTTTTCCCATCCTCTTCCTGTCTCTGCTCTTTTAGATCTGCAGACTCTGGGTTTGAGGAAAGCCTTACAGGTGCTTCTTTACTCCCCCCCCCCCCCCCACTCTCCCAGAAGCTCAAATGCTCAGACTGCAGGGCTCCTCAGCAACTAGATGGTTACAGTCTGGCTTGGAGGACTGTGGGGGCACTTCCCACCCCAAAATGCAGTCTTCCCTGGGAGATAACAAAGGGCCTGGAGAGTCAGGGAGGATGGGGGGGGGGGGGGAGGGAACACAGGCCTGGAGGCCCAGGGAAGATTTGGAAGATTTGGGGAGGGGAGCACACATAGGCCTGGAGGCCCAGTTGTCTGAGTGGGGGGAAACAAAGGCCCTCATGCTTCAGGACCACCCTGTGGCCTCCCTGATCTGTGGGAAAAAGGGATGGTGGCAAATGAGGCTGAGGGAAACTGATCTCTCTCCCTGAAGCTTGCTCAGCCCTCTTTGCTGAGAAAGACTGCACACATCCATCCCTCTTCTTCCAGCTTTGGGCATCCTTCCACTTCTCCCAGGGAGGAAGAGGTCCTAATCCCTGCAGGCCCTGCTCCCTCTGATCTTAGTTATTTGGGGATGAGCACCCCACTCCCCAGGTCAGCACTACAGATTCCATGCCTCCAAGTCACAGAAGTGAGGGAGGAAGAAACCGATCCTGTCCATTTTGTCACTGCCCTGCTCAGTCTAGCCCAGCCCACCGTGGTTCCTGAGATGTTTGGAATGGCCAATCTGGGCTCTGAGCCCATGGCAGGAGGGAAGTAGGAGGAGGGAACTGCCTGGGCTTTCCCTAAAATAGCATATCAGTCATAGGTCCCTGAGAGCAGGTGGGCCTTTTGCCCCAGGCCCCTGGAGTTAGAGAGCAGCAGCCAGTGACCATCTGGCGGCCATTTGGTGACCTCTGGCTGTTCCCAGCACAACTTCAGCATATTGAGGAAGGGAAGGTCTTGTTTAGCTTGGCGTTTTGTAAATAACATTCATTCACTTTCTTCTACCAACTGGGAGTTGGAAAGCAAGTAGAATCCACAGTTCAGTGTCTGGCCACCAAGCCACGTTTATTCACTGAGCACTGGGGCAAAGCATGGGCACTTGTGTGTGCTGGGCACAGTAAATCTGAAGACAAAATTGACAGGGCCACAGCCTCTAGGGCTCAAAGTCTTGTGGGCCCATTACAGGCAGCCGCACCCAAGGGCATCTGGAGTATGTTTTGGGGGAAGAGATTAGGAAAGAATATGACTCATAGGGGAAGTAATGCCTGAATCCTGAAAGATGACAAATATGAAAATCCAGCATCTGAAATAATTAAGGAAAGCAAGCACCATGTGGGTGGAGGTGGATAGGGTGGGCATCAAAGTTTCCCAGGATGAGTTAGTCTCGAGGCTAGTATTGAGTGCAGGCTCTGGGCTGTGGGCTGTTGGGTGAGTTCATTAACTTTGCTGTATCCTGAGTACAGTAAGGAACAAGGGTAATTGTTCTTCTAGGGAATGATGAAAGGATTAAATGAGACAGAATGTTTGGGCATAGTGCCTTGCACACAGTGTGTGCTCAGTAAGTAGCCATTATTACTTTGTTACCCAGGAACTTATCTTTGACCAGGCACATCTTTCAGATATCCCTGTTAGGTAGCCCTAGCTTTTAGTGTCATTTCCTGCTCCCCCATATCTTCTGTGGATTCGGTCTTCCCCAACACCAGCTGCAAACTAGAATAAGTTTTTCATACTAATCTCCCCCTTCCTTACTGTACCCCAAGACAAGCAGCCCTTTTTGTTAGTTTTTACTGTGAAACAAGAACAAAATAAGATCGTGTATGGAGAAGCTAAGGAAGCTTTAGAAAACCTCAGCAGATCATTAGGGCCAGGTTTAGGTTTCTCATTTCTTTCATTCTCATTATTTCTCATTTGCTAACAGCAAACAAGTTGGCTTTTTTGTCCTCTGTTTTTCTTCAGGGTTCCCCTAACCCTCTATTCCTTCTGACCCCAATTCCCTCCCTCCCCACACCCACTTAAAGCCACTCATTCAGCACAGGACTGGGGACTGGAGAGGTGATGGAAGAGGCAGTGACAGAACAGTGGTCAATTTGCATTTCTGAGAACCCCCCAGGAGTAGAGGACCCAGTTCAGAGGTTTCTGCAAGGCCTAGGGACTGAGATCAAAGTTTCAGGGTTGGATTGGGATTCCAGAGGACTGAACTTTGAAGTGAATTCCATCAGAGGATATGCTAACTTAGTTGAAGATGATTTTTCCTGGCTCCTTAAGAACTTTTGGTGATATTGGAGTGGGTGGGGTCAGAGAGGAAGGGAACAAACATAATTTCTTTTACTCAGGCTAAATAAATGATATATATGCTACATAAACGTATTGACTAACCTATCGTATATGCAGGGGAGGATTGCAATGGTGAAACTCCTTCAAACAACTAACTTACAGTTTAACAAAATGAACACCAGGAAGCTGTTGGGGGGAAGTCAAAGGGACAGAGGGCAGATGAATAGAAAGAGGAAAGGTGGGCAAATACAGTCATAATATTCAATGTACATATGAAAATGGAACAGGTAACTTGAATAGGGTAAGTGGGGTCAGGAGCAATGGAAGAGAACGATGGAAGGGATGACATTGATCAAGATGCATTGTACCCATAAATTGATGTGTTGAATTGAAACTCCTTTGCACAAGTACTTAAAGATATAAAAAGACTGTAAGGAAATGGTAATGATGGGAGAATAAGCACTCAAACCCACTGTGGATCAGATTTTATAAAATATGTCAACACTTTGATAAAATATGTCAACACTTAACAGGTTTGCACCTTATATATTGTGATCTAGTAATTCTCTTCTGTCAATTTATTATACAGATGTTCTTGCATATCCATAGAATGACTGTATATATTGTATGGTTGTTGATATCTCTGTGTGTTTGTATGTTATGTGTGTTTTCTACAAGTGATCTGTTTTATGTACAATACAAGGTTCTTGTTTTGTCTTCTGTATTGATACATCAGAATGCTTTAACAGATGCTCAGTTTTGCAATTATGGAAGTACATGAATTATTTCAGCTGTGGACTGTGCAGATGATGGGCAGACATGTTGGGTCTAATGCTTTTTACTCCCGAACAATACATTATTATTGAATGTAGATAATACATTTGTCCTGAGTATCTGAGAGTAATTGGTTCAGGACCAAGACCCAAGAAGCCCCAAGTCTCTTATATAATGTGGCATAGTGTTTGCATATAACCTACACTTCAAAAGCTCTCTAGATTACTGATAATACCTAGTACAATATAAGTGATATGTACTGGCTTTTTTATTTTAACTAACTTCATACTGGCTTTTTATTTTTCTAAGTACTAAGTATTCAATTCAGGATCTCATACATATTAGTCAGGCATTCTACCTCTGAGCTGTATCCCAAGCATCATTAATTATACTAAATCATCTAGGGAATTATTATTTTTTCTTTTTCTTCTTTTTTTTTTTTTTGGCAGGCTCTGGGGCTTGAACTCCGGGCCTGGTTGCTGTCCCTGAACCTCTTTGTGTTCAAGCCTAGTGCTCTAACATTTGAACCACAGTGCCACTTCCAACTTTTTCTGAGTAGTTTATTGGAGATAGAGTATCATGGACTTTTCTGTCCAGGCTGGCTTCGAACTGCAATCTCATCCTCCTGAGTAGATAAGATTATAGGCATGAGCCATCAGCACCTGGTCCATCTAGGGAATTAGGACAAGAAAAAAATATTTGTACATGTTTAGTACAGATGCAGATTTATTTTTTATTTTTTATTTTGCCAGTTCTGGGGCTTGAACTCAGGACCTATGCACTGTCCTTGAGCTTCTTTTGCTCAAGGTTAGCACTCCACGTAAGCCACAGTGCCACTCCTGGATTTTTCTGTGTATGTGGTACTGAGGAATTGAACCCAAGGCTTCATGCATCCTAGGCAAGTACTCTACCACTAAGCCACATTCCCAGCCCCAGATGCAGATTTTTAAAAATCAATTTCTATTTTTGGCTGAATCCTTGTGATAAATCCTGTGTACAGAGGATCAGCTATTCTTGCTTATTTATGTACAGAATGCCTGGAAACTCACACAACTGGTGAGCTGATCAGCGGTAGGAAGGAGGCTTTTAGACTATATTTTGTTGACACTAGTTAAATTTTTCACAGTGCATCTGTATTTCCTACCCCTTCCCCAAACAAATTTTAATGTTCTGTTAAAAGTCTGCTAATCAAATTATGAATAGTGGCTTTTCTTTGGGGGTGTGGCATAGAGGCTTATACTTTCTCTTTTAAATACTTTGCATCTTTTGAACTTTTTGTTGTTGGTTTGTTGTGGGGCTTGATCTCTGGGTCTGGGTGCTGTCCCTGAGCTTTTCGCTCAAAGCTAGTGCTATACCTCTTTGAGCCATAGCTCCACTTCGGTTTTTTTCTGGTGGTTAATTGGTGATAAGTCTCACGAACTTTCCTGCACTGGCTGGCTCAAACCTTGATCCTCAGATCTCAATCTCCTAAGTAGCTAGGATTACAGGTGTGAGCCACCAACACCTGATGCTTTTGTACTTTTTGAAAGGAGTATGTTTACAGGCCTGGGTATGTGGTTGAACAGGTTATATCCTTGGCCAAAATCCTGGGTGCTGTAAGCCACATTTCCTCAGAAGAAATGACATCTTTTCCTACTTGCTCAAAGACTCCCTGACCTGACCACCTGCTGCTATTGAAATCAGCAAAATAATACTAATGATAATAATTGCATTTTAAAAAATGAGTTTACACTGACTAGTGGGATTTTATCTTTGGACGTGAAGAGATTATAAAGAAATGGCCAGTAAGATGTTCTGCTAATTTTTTTTCTTTTTCTGTGCTGGTGCTAGGGCTTGAACTTAGGGTGTGGGCACTGTCCCTTAGCTTTATCATGCAAGGCTGGTGCTTTACCATTTGAGCAATAGCTCAACTTCTGGCTTTTTAGTACTTAATTAGAGACAAGGGTCTCATAGACTTTACTTCCTGGGTGATTTTGAACCATGATCCTCAGATCTCAGCCTCTTATAAGCCACCCACACCTGGCTCCTGTTAACATTTAAGTGTCTGCTCTCAGGTCTTCACAAGACACTTCCAATCCCTCACTTTGTGGTGACTACAACTTCCGACATACTATAAGATAGCCCCTTTTCTGAAGGGTAAAAGAACATGGAAGCTCAGGTGACAAGGACTCTTTGGGAGTCTAATCTGAAAGAGCTGAAGATGTCTGTGGTCATATATACTGAAACCTTGTTTCTTCCATGACAGGCAGTACTGCAGTAACCTTGCAGTGTGCCTTTGTAAGGCCTGCCCAAGCCAAGAGGAGGCAGGCCCTCTCCCACTGTGCTTTGCAGCCCATACTGTATTTTCCTTCCTTCCTTCCTTCCTTCCTTCCTTCCTTCCTTCCTTCCTTCCTTCCTTCCTTCCTTCCTTCCTTCCTTCCCTCCTTCCTTCCTTCCTTCCTTCCTTCCTTCCTTCATTCCTCCCTCCCTCCCTCCCTTCCTTCCTTCCTTCTTTCCTTCTTTTTTCCTCCTTCCCTCTTTTCTTCTTTTCTTGCTCTGGTGATGTCCCTCATCCTTTCTGCTGGAGATGAAATCCAGGCCTTAGCCTAGGCAGCCTCTCCACTACTGCCCTATATATGGTTTCAATCTGCAGCTGGAGGGGGTCCGTAGGCATTTCTTTGCCAAGTCATTGGGGGTGGATTTCTCAGGCCTATCTTGAAAAGCAATGTGGATAAGTGTTAAGTCCTTTTAGATATTCCAGGAAGCTGCTTGCTAAGGCTAGATAGAAGCCAACAATTCACTTTAGCCTTCCTAAATCCATTTGTTTGTCTCTGATAGGTTTCTTAGCATGTGAGCTTATTTTCTAAGAAGTGTGTAGAAAATACAAATAGTGATGTTAGATTTGATCTCTCTGCTTAAGACTTTTGTTGTTCCTGTGTTTTGTCTTAGGCCATAGGAGCTAATGTCTAACAGATGTTGACTATGAGCAGGCAATGTACCAAATACCTTCATCCCAGCTATCTCATTAAATTCCACAATAATGTGACAGGTATTATTGTCAGTTCCCATTTCACAGGTGAGAGACTGAGGCTCACTGGTCCTGCAAGTGGTGAGGTATGGAAGCAAGCTGACAAATCCAGACAGGCTGACTCCAGAGCCTCTGTGGCCAGCCACTTCACTGCAGAAAAAGAGGCTGTTCTTGATTAACTGTGTCTCCAGGAGGGAATTTAAAACTGCTCTTTCTTTAAAAATTCATTTTTTTTTAAAGTTCCAACCAAGCCAAACAGAATCTTTCATAGTTTGAACATGTGTTTTAAAGGAGACTTGGTACTAGTCTGCCATTTTCTTGAAACAGTTTGGCTTTGTTAGGTCTTGTGATTCAGTGGTGTGTGTACTAGTTGAGAAAATAGAGTGGACTGATAGAAAAAAAAAAAAGCTGAAATCTGACACCAGGAGGTCCAAATCTCAGTGTCACTTAGGGGTGTCACTAGATGTCAGAGTCACCCCAGCTACTAAAGTTCCACTGGTCTCATTGAAGGTGACGTTCAGGAATTATGAGTTCATGTGAAACAGGGACAGAAAAAATATAGAAGGCATTTTTTAAGGAGACCCAACCAGCCAGTGCAGAAATCATATTTTAAGAAACCATATCTCTGTTATGAATAGGCCCATAGAGGATTGAAATGGAAAAATTCTTTCAAATCAAATGTACTTTTCTGCTAGGTTGTTTCAAGTTTATTTTTTATATTTATCTTTTTCCATACCCTCTGCCTGCTTAGAATTCCATCTCCTTCTCTCTTTCAAAGTTTTGAGCAAAGAAATGAGGAGTATTATGATTAAAGAAATAGTTTTGTCTTATATAGTTCATTAGTAGTTTAGCCTCATCCCAAATTTTGTTTGGCTTATAGTGTTTAATCTGCTCTACATGGGACCCAGCAAAGCCAGGTACTAGTGGTTCAGGCCTGTAATCCTAACTACTCAGGAGGTTAACATCTGAGGATCATGGTTTGAATCCAGACTGGGCAGAAAAGTTTATGAGACTTATCTCCAATTGATCAATAAAAGGCCGGAATTGGAGCTGTTGCTCAAATAGTAGAGTGCCAGTCTTGAGAAATAAATCTAAGGGACAGCACCCAGGCCCTAAATTCAAGCCCCAATAAGGCATTAATTAATTGATTAACAGGAAGGCTAGGGTTTAGCTCCATGGCAAAGCCCCTGCCTAAGCTCTCCTGCCCCATGTTTTCAAGAGGGGACTATGGATCATTAGTTGCCCAAATTAATAGTTGATCTTAATACTGTGACTCAAAATCAAGGCTTTAAGTCCAGTAAACATTCTTAAAACAAGGACAAAGTATTGAATATGGGGGTGATGAAAGAACAATCTAAGAAGAGAAATATCCAACACATTCTGGTCTCCCTGTTTGTCACTAAATCTTTCCTTCCACCTGGAATGTCACGTCTCCACTGCAGCAGTAGTCTGGAGGCTTTGAAGTCTGGTCTTAATGACTTAATGGAGATTCAGAGAAGATGTATCTGCAGATTTGTCTCCACTCACTGTAGCTTCTTCCTTTTTGTATTTTTTCTTAAGCCCCCTGGAAGAGAGCCACGATGTTTGATGATGTTGGTTTCTATAGACATTCCAAATTCTTTTTTTCTTTCAGATTAGATTATCATGTGTTGGTGGCAGCAAGAACACAATACTGATGACAGATATATTGCTGGGGAGCACACTGGGACAGTAAGGACAACTTGGTCCAGATGGTGAGTTATGCTGGCTGAAGGTACTTAGTCCAGGGACAAAGTAAGTGCAACAGAATCAGTGATACTGCTTCGGGAGGCACTTAACACTCCTTAACTCCCTGGAGGACCTAAATCAGACTTTATTTAGCCTAAAGCAAAGATGCAGAATAACTATAGGCCTCTTTAGCATTTTGCTTCCCTGACTTTCCAATATTCTCTTGGAGACTAGGTAAACCTTGGTCTGTTTATCACATGAATTTTGTTTTTCTTTTGCCACTTTTAAGGCTGAGCAGACAGCTATTATGAGTTTAAATTTCCTCAACTGTAAAATGGATGTGAGAGATCTCCAACCTACAATGATTTGACTTAGTGATCTTTGAATTTTACAACTTGTACTAAGCTTGGGTTTATCCTTTAGACATTTGGGGCTGGGTACCAGGCTTACCACTCGCTGAGCCATTCTGATGCCACCACCCAGACCCATGCTAGTCCTTTCTTATTCTCCTTGCCATAAGGAGTGGTCTTTCTCTTACTGGCTTTTCATGCAAGTGCAGGCTTTCCTGTCCAATGGGGATGCCTAGCATTCTGAACAGTAGTTCTATAAGGACAATCTGGGGTTTGAACAATAGCTCTGTAAGGACAATCTGGGGTTGGTAAGCCCCTATTGTTATATCAGACCATGCTCAGCACTTTAGACAACACAACTCTGTCCATCTCACAACTCCTCACTGTTGCATCTGCACTCAGATTTTATAGGTGATGACAAATAGAGATAGAAAAAGGGTGCTGGCGGCTCACACCTGTAATCCTAGCTATTCAGGAGGCTGAGATCTGAGTATGGCTGTTCCAAGCCAGCCCAGGGAAAGAAAATCTATGAGACTCCTATCTCTGTTTAACAAGCAAAAAGCTAAGAGTGAAGTAGCTCAAATGGTAGATCTCCAGCCTTGAGCAAAAAAGCCAATTGAGGGTGTGAGGCCCCAAGGCCAAGCCCCAGTACTGACATTAAAAAAAAAAAAAAGAAGGAAAAAAGGAGGGACTGAGATGAGGAAAGACAGTCGAGCAATGGACAGGTATGGGTGGCTCGTGTCTGTAATCCTAGCTACTCAGGAAGCTGAGATCTGAGGATCAAGGTTTGAAGCCAGCCTGGTCACGAAAGTCTATGAGACTCTTACCTACAATTAACCACCCCAAAAAGCCAGAAGTGGAGCTGTGACTCAAGTAGTAGAGTGCAATCCTTAAATTAAATTGCTCAGGGACAGCTTCCAAACCCTGCGTTCAAGCCCTAGAACCAGCTTAATTTTTTTTTAAAGAAGGAAACAGATTGATATTTCTCAACTCTTTTATTTTTCCTCAATAACCTGCTTGGCATTCTCCCAGCATCTTTTGCCCAGTGCCTCACACCCAGATTGATTCTGTGTTTGTTTCTTTTATAGTGCTAGGGATTGAGCCTAAGGCCTCGCACATGTTAGGCAAGGGGTTCTACCATTGAGTGCCATCCCCAGCCTTTACATCGAAAATGAAGTGTAGGGGCTGGGCTGTGGGTGCCTAGGTTCTATCCCCAGCACCTAGATGAACAAATGAATGATGTAAAGCTAAGGACAGAGAGCTGGCCCTCTGATCCCCTTCTTCCTTTCTGGACAGACACTGCTGCCCTTCTTCCAAGGTCCATTTCTGTCCCTCCTCAATGGAATTATCCTCTGGAGAATTTGTCAGGAAGCTAAGGAGGAGCCTCCGTATTTTCTGACCACACTTTGTTAAACACAGAGCTCCATAATCCCCATTAAGTTAGGCTGATTTTTCCATGGCTTTTATTCCCAAGAGGTCAGAGGAGGTGGGTAGGGCAGGTTGAGAGGTAATGGGATGAAGAATAGCTAGCAGTGACTGAGCTGCCTTTCCCCAGCTGTTAAGGATCTTGCAGCTACATTGACAGCTAAAACCAGCCAATCAAGCTGCACAGATGGTTCTAGGAGTTGCCTTCAATAAGATGTGGGCAGGAGAGGTCCTTAGTATCATGGTTAGGTAAGTTAAGACCACCCATGGTTCCATTTGCTGCAAATGCAGGAATTCAAAGAGAAAGGCAAATATAGTCAATTGTGCACCTGTGAGTCAAACCGTTCCAGTCTTTCAGAAAAAAACAAAACAAAACTGTTTTGCTCATTCTTATGGAGCATTAAAATAACTTGGGGAAAATGGCAACATGTACAACTAGTTTACATTGCAGGGGTTTCTTTTTTTTTTCTTTTACTTTTCTTCTTTCCCTCCCTCCCTCCTTCTCCCCCCTCTCTCTTTCTTCCTTTCTTTCTTTTTGCTGGTACTAGGGCTTGGTCTCAGACCTGTGCTCTGTTCCTTAGCTTTTTCACTCCAGGCTAGCATTCTACTAATTGAGCCAAAGCTCAACTTTCGGCTTTTTGAAGGTCAATTGGAGATAAGAATATCATAAACTTGTTGGATACTGATGTCTCACTCCAGTGTTAATCAGGAGGCTGAGATCTGCGGATTGTAGTTTACAACTAGCCATGCCAGGAAAGTCTGTGAGACTCCTAACTCCAACTAACCTCTAAAAAACTGGAAGTGGAGAGCGAAACAATCCATCGAGGCACAGTGAAAGGTGAACAAAAGTTCACTTACACTATTTACACCAGAAAGCGGTCCTGAGACTACCTTGTCCTGGGCTAGAGACCCAGAACCAAGAGCAGCCTCAACCACCAAACCTCCAAGCCTCCAACAGGCAACCCTGACCTCTTGACCTTTGTTAGTTGGTCTGCAAACCTCAGACCTCCAAAGCTCCAAAGGCTTTTCCTTTTCTTCCCTTCTCTGCAGGCCTCTCCACTCTCCACAGGCCTGCCCTGCTCTGCTCCGAGAGGCGCCTCTCCACAGGCCTCTCTAGAGAAAGGCCCCAAATGGCGTCTGGAGGCTTGGCCTGCCCTCCACAGGCCTGCCCTGCTCTGCTCCTGCAGGCTTTCCCCTCCTGCCGTCTCTCCCGCCTCTCCTGCTACTCTCCTCCTCGCTCTCCCTTCCTTCCTCCCTCTGGACTAACAGTCTTTCCCTTACTCTCCCCTCCTCAGGACTCTCGTCTCCTCCGGACTCTTCTCCCCTCAGAACTCCCGAGATAGGCTGCGCCCTTCCCCGATGAATGGTTTCAAACCGCCATTCATGCTCCTCCCCCAAGCTGCCCCCTGTCCAATCCCAATAGGCAGCTGGCCATGTGGGGCTTGACGCTCCACCCCCTCCAGTAGCATGCCCCACCCCTTCTGCGGCATGTGACATCAGCCTCTCACAGCCCTGCTCCGTCCGGTGGCCCCATCTGTGGAGCGGTGAGGCTCGCCTCTTGATGCCCCGCCCCCTCCAGCAGGCCGGACCACGGGGCCACGCTGATTATTGGGCCCCGCTTATTATCTGGGCCCCACGGGTTATTACAGTGGCTCAAGTGGTAGAGTGCCAGCTTGGATCAAAAGTGCTAAGGAACAATGCCTGAGTTCAAACTCCAGGACAAGTACCAAGAAAAAAAGAAGGATCCTCAGATCTCAGCCTCCTGTGAGTAGCTGGGATTATAGGCATGAATCACTAGTGCCGCTTTATTTTCTCGCATTAATACTTTCTAACTCCCTACACTCCTCTCTGCGAGAAAAGTATAATTTAAACACATTTTCAGCAGGGGACAGTAGAAAGAGGGGAAATAGTTCATGGTGGGTGAATAATTGCTGTGCTATGAGCTCCAGTGATGGTGTGACTGCCTACCATAATGGAAGGGTGATTCTGTCCCAGAACAGAAAAAGGAGGCTTGAAGAATGAAGGGGTCAAAAGGGGACAAGAAACTTAAAGTGAATGAAAGACAAAGATAACAAGAGGGGAAGAGAATTGCAGGACGCTAAATAAGAGAGGAGGTTGCAGCATAGCCTGTGTAGCTGTTGAGAAGAGAGACCTATTCAGGGAGTCTGGGCCATTGTGCAATTTCAGAAGGGGCTCATTAGAGCCTGTCACATGGGCCACATTGTCTCTGGACAACAGTTCCACAGGACAGTCCCATCACAGTTTTGCAGCCAAGGCAGCTGTCTCTCTACTGCCTGTCTCTTAAGGTGGTTTGGCAAACTGCTTCCCTGTGATCACTATGACAGTTTTAGCAAAAAGCATCCCCCCAACTCCTGGTGGATCTAGTGCCAAATTCCAGAGTCTATGTACAGCCTCCTTGGATAGGGTCTATTAAAACTGTAAAACCAACTGCCTTGGGCTGCGAAGGTGGCTCAGTGGTAGAGCGCTTGCCTTACATGCATGAGGCCCTGGGTTCAATTCCTCAGCATCACATAAGCAGAAAATGCCAGAGGTAGCACTGTGATTCAAGTGGTAGAGCGCTCTCCTTGAGCTGAAGAGCTGAGCAACAGTGCCCAGACCCAGAGTTCAGGCCCCACAACTGACCAAAACAAAACAAAACAAACACACAAACAAACAAACAAAAAACATATAGATCAAACCAACTGCCTTTATTGGTGTAGACTTGTAACATTTTGGAATCTTAGAATACAGAAATGGAATTCAACATGCATTAACTCAAGGGCATCTTGTCTCTGCCTCCTGAGATTACAAGTATGTACTGCCACATCCATCTCATATAGTTTATGTTCCATTAAGAGACGGTCCTTAGTATTCTAAGATTATGTCACCTCTATTTTTTTATTTTATTTTTTGTCGGTCATGAGGCTTGAACTCTGGGCCTGAGCGCTGTCCCTCAGCTCTTCAGCTCAAGGCAAGCAGTCTAACACTTGAGCCACTGCGCCACTTCTGGTTTTCTGGTGGTTTATTGGAGAGAAGAGTCTCAGGGACTTTCCTGCCTGGGCTGGCTTTGAATGGCGATCCTCAGATCTCAGCCTCCTGAGTAACTAGAATTACAGGTGTGAGACACTGTTGCCCAGCTCCCCTCTACTGAAATGTTTTTACTTTTTTTTTTAGATTGATAGTGATTGTAATTTTATTTTTCTGCAGTATTCTTTTTTGGTAGAATACCAAGTTAGCCTCCCAAGGTCCTGGGGTTGGCTCAGTGGTAGATTGCTTGTCTTGCATACATAAAGACTTTGATTTAATTCCAAGAACTATACTTTACCAGAGAGGGGAGAGGAGAGGGAAAGAAGGAAGACAGGGAGGAATGGAGGAAGGAAAGAAGGAAAGGAGGAGGAAAGAATTAGGAGTAGAGATTTGGGGAGGGGGGACTGGCAATGTAGCTTATGGGCATAGCACTTGTCTCCATGCATGGGTCTGATTCTGATTCTCTCTCTCTCTCTCTCTCTCTTCAAACCTTTAGTAAATTGCACAGGTCTGAAATTTAAAAACCATTGATCAATTAGATCAAGGAGAAAACAGGCCTAACAAGCCCAGGGATGTGTCCTAGGTCATAGAGGAGGTTCAGCAACATCTGCTACACTGTGTCTATTTTCATTGAATTCTGTAGCTGGAGATTTTGTGCATCAGGACCAATGGAATGTGTGAAAACACTACAGGTTCCCTGAAATTGAAAGACCTCTCTGTGATCCATCGGTCTCTGTGTCTGTCTCTCCTGTATACTGTGTTAGGTCCTCATTTCTAACCAGCTGTATTACCATACACCCTGTTTCCCAGCTGGGTGCCGGTGGCTCATGCCTGTAATTCTAGCTATTTAGGAGGCTGAGATCTGAGGATCTGGGTTCAAAGCTAGCCCGGCCAGGAACATCCGTGAAAATCTTATCTCCAATAAACCACCAGAAAACCAGAAGTGACGCTGTAGCTCAAGTGGTAGAACGCTCGCCTTGAGCTGAAGAGCTGAGGGACAGTGTTCAGGCCCAGAATTCAAGCCCCACGACCAACAAAACAAACAAACAGAAAAAAACTGGTTTCCCTTTATAAACCTTTGAGAGATGTATGTTCCTTTATAGCAGGCTGTGTCCCCCTCTGCACACACTCCTAAAAAGCAGGAATGCAATTTGCTCAGCAGGGTGCCCAGGTCTGCTCCATCTTAGATGTGCTTTGTGTTTTATATTTGCTTATAAATTTTGTATTTAATCAGCTTCGCATTGTGCTCACCTGATCTAAATTAGCTTCCGGGGTGGGGGGGCATTTCTTCTGTTTGTTCTGTAGCTCCCCACCTATTAGGCCTATTATCTCAAACCATGCGATTGACTATATGGTTTCTACGATGGTTGGATGGATTAAACATAAGTGGCCAACTGAAACTGAGAGGTGGCCACAAAGAGTAGGAGCAGATGGTGGAGGGGACATTTTTATTAGATTTTTTTTTTTTTTTTTCCAGGGCTGAGGACCGAACCCAGGGCCTTGCATGCACCGGGCAGGCGCCCTTCCGCTGGGCTAAACCTCCAGCCCCTGGAGGGGACATTTTTGAGGCCAGGTTTCAGATGACAGAGGACAACTTGCTCTAGCAAACCTTCAAGCTTAAAGATGTTCCCTTCTTGAATTGTGGAACATGATTGTATTGGAAAAGACCTAAGTTCTGACACTTCAGGACAAGAAGGGGAGAGTTTGAAGCTCCTGAAAGTCAAGGTAGAGGGTAATTTCTTCCTGTGCTGGAACCCTCTTCTACTTCTTTTCTCCAGCAGGGAAAAGATTCTCCTAGTTTTCCAGCCCCTGAGCAAAAGCACTGTTCATGTTTTCTCCCTCAGCACTGTTAATGTCTCAGAGGCTGGCTGACTGGTGTTTTCTGTCCCAACCCAGGAGGGTGGAGCTCAGACTTAAACAGAGGTTAAGTTAGCCTTGGGCACATACACATTAAATATTTAAAAAAAAAGGGGGGGGGGCAGGGGAACAGAGTACTCCCTGCTCTTGCGTCTGTTTTCCTGGCTAGCTTAAGAGATCTCAGCCCAGTGTACATGCTGATCAATGAAGACCAAATAGATCCTTCAGCTTGAAATGAGCCCATTCAGACTTTTGTGTTGTGGCCAGAAGGCACTGCCCTGGTCTCCTGAGCCATGCTGCCCAAGTGGTTGGACTAGAAGTGGTTAGAGAGAGAAGACAGAACAGAGAAAGTCTCAGTTGCACTAGTGAAAATTGTCATTGTGCAGGAGAAAGATAGTAATCTAGTCAGAAACTTACCACTTCACCTGTTAATTGTCTGAATCAGAAAATAGGAGAGAAGGACCTCTCTGTATCCCCACCAGGCATATAAAGCCTCTTTTAGAAGCATCCTTTATTCTGGGCTAATTACTGAAAAACAGTAGGCTAGATTAACAAATAAAAATAGTAATTGTTATTATACTTAGAAACCCAGTAAGCCAACACACTTAGGGATCACATGTTCACATAAGGAATTGAGTTAAGGCCATCGCTGTGACAGCTCCGTAAACTGGAGTTTGAATCTCAGCTTAAAAGATTAAAGATAAAGCGTGTGTAAGATGCAGTGGTCAACAGGTTCTACAAATTACTGGTTCCATATTGTTTCCACCTTGCTTCTGAAATGTATGAGGTAAGACTTCAGACTTCTAAAAAGGGAAAGGGAAAAGCTGAGTGTGGCTCTGTGGTGGAGCTCTTGGTAGCCTGTGTAAGGTTTTGGGTTCCATCCTTAGCATTGCAGAGGAAAAAATAAATAAATGAAAAGGGAAAGTGAGTTATTCAATTCTTTAATTTCACAGGTTATATAGAGACTCTTTGTCACTGTGTTCTGTCCCCAAGCAGCTGAATGAAGGTTACCATCATTAGAAATCACTTGTCCAGCCACTTTCTACCACGTCTTTGGAAGCTTGACTTGTTAAAAAGACAAAAGAATTAGAGTCCAAAGCCGGACGCCAGTGGCTCATGCCTATAATCCTAGCTACTCAGGAGACTGAGATCTGAGGATTGTGGTTCAAAGCCAGTCCCGCAGGAAAGTCTGTAAGACTCTTATCTCCAATAAACCACTAGAAAACCGGAAGTGGTGCTGTGGCTCAAGTGGTAGAATGCTTGCCTTGAGCTGAAGAGCGCAGGGACAGTGCCCAGGCCCAGAGTTCAAGCCCCACGACCAACCAAAAAAAAAAAAAAAAAAAAAAGAATTAGAGTCCAGAGGACAGCCTTTGTTCCTGGCTCCATTTGGTAAGCACCTGACTTCAGACATGAGTTATGCCATCCAGCATGTGCTTTAAGTGGTTGTTCACTTCTATAGAACAAAATCGCAATTATATTGCTCCATCTTTAGAGAACTCTGATTTGATTTCAAGTGAAATCTATCTTCCTGGTATTTCTTCCTTTGGACCATAGTCTTGTACCTCCTTAGGCCATGGAGGAAAAATTGATTCCCTCTCCTACATAATTCCATTTAAAGGTGATGGTCATGTCTGCTTTGTCTTCTGAATCTCTCTGTGCCTCCCCTCCCTCCCCTCCCAATAGCTGCTTTCAGTTTCTTTGTCATTCTGGCTATTCTCTGCTTCCATCTAAATACAGTAAGCCCCAGCATTCCCCAAGAATAGTACCAGGCATGATGGCTGGTAAGACCATCATCATCTCAATCAGTAAAGGCTAGGTATGGTGACATATGCCTGTATTCCAGCTATGCAGGAAGCATAAATAGGAGAATTGTGATTCAGGGCAGCCCAACATAAATATGAGATCCTATTCAAGAAATAACTAAAGCCAAGATAGGGACACAAGAGGTTTTATCTTTTTTGATGTTGTTTCTAATATATTTATAATGTACTATGTGATTTTTTTTTTGTTTCTTTTGTATGTTCTTCTCCCACGGTGCAACCCCTGTTTCCACTGTATTTGATTCTGGTGCCCTGCATCTTGTATATACATTCTTCTAATTTGGGGAGGGGAAGGGAAATAACAAAATACTGAAATAAGGATACAGGTTGACCCATTGTAACAATGAGATGTACAAGACAATATGTTGAAAATGAACTTTACAACTTTGGGGGTGAGGGTGGGGGAGGGAGGAGTTGGGGAGGTGGGGAGGGAAGGAATGGTAGGGGAAAAACAAAGGAAGAGATAACAATGCTCCATAGGAAGTGTACTCATTACCTTACTCATGTCACTGTAACCCCTCTGTACAGTATCTTTACAATAAAAATATATACTAAAAAAAAAGAAAAGAAATAACTAAAGCAAAAAAGGGCCAAAGGTGTGACTCCAGTACCTGCCTACCAAGTTCAAATGCCAGTGCTGCCAAATAAAACAACAACAAAAACTAGGGATATTCTTGCCTTGCAGTGAGGATCCAACAATGAAATGTCCAGAATGTGCTCGATGTTGAAAGAATAGGTGAAATAGTTGTGTGGAAGCACTGCCTAGACGATCCCTTGCTTCCTAACTTCGTCAGCTCGAGCTGCTCTACCAATACACAGACTGGAGGGATTAAACAACAGAAATTGGTTGTGTTACAATTTTAGAGGCTCAAAGTCCATGATCAAGGTATTTTTAGGACTGGTTTTTCTCTTCTTTTCTGGTCTCTTTCTCGGGCTTGTGGATGGGGCTTTCTCATAGTGTTGTCTTTAGTTCTATCTTCGTTGTCCTCCTCCTTTTCCTCTTCCTCCTTCTTCTTTTCTTCTCCCTCTTCCTCCCTGTGGATGAGATTTTTGTTCAAGGCTAGTATTCTACCACTTGGGCTAGAGCTCCAGTTCTAGCTTTTTTGTTGCTTAATTGGAGATAAGAGTCTCATGGACTTTCCTCCCAGGCTGGCTTCAAACCTTGATCCTCAGATCTCAGCCTCCTCAGTAGTAAGGATTACAGGTGTGAGCTACCAGTGCCTGACTCTATCTTTTCTTATAAGGACACTGTTCAAATTGGACTATACTCACCCCTAAGGACCTCACTTTACCTTAATTACATCTTTAAAAACCATATCTGCAAAAACAGTTACATTCTGAGGGTTAAGGCTTTAACAAATCAATATTGGAAACTCACAATTCAGTTCACAACACTCGCTAATGTGTTGTTAGCAATTTTATTGATCATAACATTATTCAGAGGTGGTACTTGCATGCTTTGGGAAATATGGGCCCTTTGTTTATGAGAAATAAGATATTGCAGGCTAGTATTAATAAATATATACTTTGGCCAAGTGCCAGTGGCTCATGTTTATAATCTTAGGTTCCTCAGGAGGCTGATCTTGGAGGATTGCAATTTGAAACCAGCTCAGGTAGAAGAGTTCACTAGACTCTGATCTCCAAAATAACTAGTAAAAAATAGGACAGGAGGATGGCCTCCCAAGTGTAAGAACATCAGCTTAGCAAGCATGAAAGCCCCAAGTTCAAACCACAGTACTGTCCCTAGATGTTTACATGTGTATATGTGTCTGTGTCTGTTCGTTCACATGGCTCAAAATTCAAAGGCCTATTGCCTCTCAAAACCTTAACAAAGACTTGTTCCCTGGGTGGCAGAATTGAGAAGTGACAAAATTTTAGAGAGGGTTGGAGCATAGTGGGAGGTCTTTAGGCCATTGGGTGATGAGTGTAACCATAAAGGGGACCAGTGGACCCAGACTCTTGCCTTTTGCTTTCTGGCCATGAGGTGAGTAATTTTGCTCTATGTGTTCCCCCAATGATGTGTGGCCTCAACACAGACCCAAAGTAATGAGGCCAACTGATCATGAACTGAAGCCTCCAAAGCTGTGAGCCAAAATAAAGTGTGTGTGTGTGGTGTGCACATGCACATGCATGCAAATGCACATATCAGTACTGTGGCAAGAACTCAAGGCCTCACATTCATGCTTGGTGTTTTTCCCTCAAAGTTAGCACTTTACCACTTGAGCCATACCACTTCTGGCTTTTTGTTGGTTGATTGAGATAAGAGGCTCAGGGATTTTTTCTGCCCACACTGACTTCTAACCTTGATCCTTAGAGCTCAGCCTTCTGAGTAGCTAGGATTACAGGTGTGAGCCAGCAAACCTTTTCATGATGGAAAGCTGACGAATATCATCACAAAGGAGGAAAAACAAATTATAATATATATAATAATAATATATGAAGATAACTTCCAACATTACCAAGCACCAAAGAAATAGAAATTAAACTCATATCATTTTATTATTAATAACAATTTATGATATTAATTATGGTTAATATGATACCATTCTATACCACTTGCATTGGCAAAAATTTAGTCTATTAATATCAAGCACTAGGGAGAATGTAAAAGGATAAAAGGCCTGAATGCTACTGGTGAGAATGAACCACTTCATAAGAAGCCATTTAGCAAATGGTCATTGAGCTAGAAGTATGTCTTCCTACTGGTCCAGCAGTTTCTTCTGCCAAAAACAAGCGTTGGAGAACTTTTGTACCTTGTGCTCCAAGGGGTAGCCACAAGGAAGTTCAAGATGGAGATAAGCAAATGTTTGTTTCTAAGAGAAAGGATCAACAAAGCAGGTGTGTTTACTCAATGGAATTTTGAGTAACAACAAAAATACACGCACTGAAATTACTTCTGTCAGCCTGGATCTTAGAAGCATGACTTTTTTGTGTGTGTATGCCATTCCTGAGGCTTGAATTTAAGACTGGGACACTGTTCTTAGCTTTTGTGTTCAAGATTAGTGTTCTACCACTGAGCCACAGCTCTAGCTACAGCTCCCCCTCACTCCCCACTCCACTCTCCACTCCTGGTTGTGAGGCTTGAACTTGGCCTGAGTTTTGCCCCTATCCTCTCTGTGCTCAAGGCTAATGCTTTACTACTTGAACCACAGCACCACTTCTGGTTTTTGGGTGGTTAATTGGAGATAAGAGTCTCATGGGGACTTTTCTGCCTGGGCTGGCTTTGAACTAAGATCCTCAGATCTCAGCCTCCTGAATATCTAGGATTACAGGCATGAACCACTGGTGCTGTACTTATCATTGTATTTCAGTAAATATATTTATTTCAGGTAGTTTTCGTATACATCAAGTAAGTCATAAAAATGTTTTTGCTGGGTGCTAGTAGCACATACCTATAATCCTACCCAGGATGCAGAGAACTGAAGGATCAATGTTCAAAACCAGTCCAGGCAGAAAAGACCTTGAGATTCCAACCCCAATTTACTTGCAAAAAGCTAGCCTGAAGTCATAGCTCAAGTACTAGAGTTGCCATAAGTAAGCCAATTGAACAAACCCTTAACTCTAGGGTTCAAGCCCTGGTACTGGCCATAAAAATAAAATAAAATAAAAATTGGAAATGTATGTAGTGAAATAATTTCTCTAAGAGCAATTTATATTCTCAGATCTTTATATATATCATTCAGAGAGAGCATATAATTACAAAGATTTGTATTTTTTTTAGAGATATGTTATACTGGACAGCAAAACCATATGTGTGTGTGTTTATATATACATACATATAGATATTATGTAGGTCTCTTCTTATTTTCCTTTTTATACAAATGGTACCATTTCAGTAGATTCCTTTCTCTCTCTCTCTCTTTCTTTGTTTCTTTTTTTTTTTTTTTTGTCAGTCATGGGGCCTGAACTCTGAGCCTGGGCACTGTCCTTCAGCTCTTCAGATCAAGGCTAACACTCTACCATTTGAGCCACAGCACCACTTCCAGCTTTTTCTTCTTTTGTGGTGCTGAGGAATCAAACCCAGGACCTCATACCTGCAAGGCAAGCACTCTACCACTAAGCCACCTTCCCAGACCCTCTTTCTTTCTTTTTTTGTGCCAGTCTTCAGGCTTGAACTTAGAGCCTGGGAGCTTCTTTGCTCATGCTAGTATTCTATCATTTGAGCCACAATCCACTTCTGTCTTTTTAATAGTTAATTGGAAATGAGTCCTACAGACTTCCCTACCTGAGATGGCTTTGAACCATGATCCTCAGATCTCAGCCACCTAAGTAGCTAGGATTATAGGCATAAGCCACCAGTACCTGGCTGTAGACTCCTTTTAAACAATATTATCATCTGATAATAAAATGTCAGGGATGGTAGAAAGTCTTAAGAAAGAAAAAATGGGCTTGTCTGCATATCTGTCTAATAGTTTGAATTTAAAAAAACAACAAAAAAAGTTGCCATTTGTTGGTAAAAGAGTTGGAAAGCAAGAATTCAGTTTGGTGGCTAAAGATGATAAAACTTGGAACTGGAACTAAAGCCCTAGGGCTTGGAGTCTAGTCACCTCAGGATTGATCCCACAAACGGGCCGAGGCAAGCAATTCTTCCTTCTTGATAACAAGACCCCCTGAGTTCTAAGTACCTCAGACAAACTATACAGAGTAAAAGAAGTAGAGAGAGTTCATGCTTGTGACCAAATGAAAGCGAAAGGTAAATACATCAAGTGATAGTAAAAGTATTAACATCAAATACATGTCCAGTGCATGATGGAATCAGGGCAGACTGGAAAGCAGGGAAGACACGGAGGGGAAGTTGCTGCTGGTCCAGAAGCCAGAAGGCCAGATGTGAGGTCATGGCACAGTGCCTTCCAGGTGGAAAGCAGAGGAGCTATACCTAGGCAAGGATGAGGTTGAGACAGGGCCCATTACAAGAGCTGCCAGTAGCTTAGCTGGGAAGGCTTCCCAGAGGAGACAGGCTCTCCTAGCAGCTTGAATGAGAGAGAGGAACAGTCTGGTGAACAGACTGAGGGGGCTGTGAATGAGGCACACTGCCGATCTACACTGGCAATGCTCCAAAGGATTGCTTGCTTATCATCTTTCTGTTGTGTCTTTCACTCTTTTGTATTTCCTTAAAGATCTCAGAATCTGGCATGAGGGTTTGGTGATATGATAAGCTGACAGGGAATAGCTGTGTGCTAAAATATAAATGGTGCTGGGTTCTTGGTATAAGAGCTAAGATGCAAGCACTGAACAGTGCTAGACAAATCAGCCCTGGCAAAACAGAAGCAGTATGGCAAGAGGCACTGAGCTCTGTGTGGGAATCGGAGCCTGCCTGTTTCTGGGTTTTCAGAAGGGTCAGATGGGTTTTCATCATGCTCTGGAAGAGAATGATGGTACATATTTATAATCCCAACACTGAAGGAGCAAGATCTCAAATTGAAAGCCAGCCTGGGCTACATAGGGAGACTCTGTCTCAACCAGAAAACAAGCAATAAAAAAAAAAAATAAAACTCCCAAAACCTCCTTCTAGTCTGAGGAATTCAGTTATTAGCAGCCTAAAGAACCCAAATTTCCCAATTCAGCAAACTGAGCAGCCTCAAAGCTGCTCAGGAGAAACAGCATTCATAGAACAGACTGCCAAACACTAGAAACAGGTCTTTATCACAGGTCATTTCACCTGCATCCCATAGTTACCCTTGAGGCAGGTAGGGTACCTATGTTATTAGCCCACTTTACAAGTAGGGAAACTGAGAGGCAGGCTAATGTGATTGAAGTCCCTGCACTCAACATTGGCCAGTCAGAGCAAGCTCTCCCTGCTTACTCCCTGCTTAGCTATTAAGTGACATTCTTAGTATCATCCTGGCTCTGAAGCCTTGGTGCCAGGTTTATCATCCCAGCCTCAGCCTCAAGGTCACGCTAGGCCAGATTCACCTGAATCTTACCACTGAAGGGGCATTTGGCTCACACTTAGGCTGGATCAGGGCACACACTCTGTAGACCCATGAAGGCATATTGTGAGCTAGCATTCAGACCCACCCCAGGGGAGCCATCCCTGGTCTGTTGAAGCAGTGACACAGGCTGCCTGGGCTCTCATTAGGGGAGTGTCCTTGCTTTTCTCCCAGCCTGGCTTCCTGTCTAGACATCTCCAATGGTCCACTGGATTTAGCATGCTGAGCTTGCTTGCCAGCTCTGTCAAGCCCACACAGTTCAGTGCCCAGCGGCTGCCTCCCCCTCACTAGGGCCCAGTTCTAGAAGGAGGGGCTGGCCACCAAGCACTGAGCTTAGGAAATTGGATAATAAAGGGACCCAGGGGAGCATAAAGATGACAACACCCTGGGAGGCAGCTCTGCATCATAGAATCCTGTCCTTTTCAGAACATGTAGGGTCCCCCCCTTCCCACCCCCATACCTGGGAGGATAGGTTGTCAAGGCAACTTCTAAAGGCCCCAGGTGTGTTCAGGTCCCCATGGGTGACAGTAGCTGGCTGTGAACAAGGGAGGCTATCCTTCAGATTGGCTCTAGAGCCATGGGAGTAGAGACTAATTCTCGGAATATCTAATCTCCCTCTCACATGACCCCCTTTACCCCACTTCTTTTTCTGCTTATGTGGTGCTGAAGAACCGAACCCAGGGCCATATGCATGCAAGGCAAGCACTCCTTCCCAGCCCCTTCAGTATATTTTTTGCTGAAAGTATCTTTTCTTTCTCAAGATCCTGTGTAGAATGTCATATTGCCCTTGGTCATCATGTTTTATTGGGCTTTTCTTGGCTGTGACCACTTCTCTGTCTTTATTTTTTATTACCTTGACAGTTTTGAGGGATATTGGTTTATGGCTCTGTTCCCCCCCATGATTAGACTAGAGTTATGGGTTTGTAGAAGAGACCACAGAAGGAAAGGGCAATTCTCATCACGTTGCATCAAGAGGGCCTGATGTCAACACGATTTAAAGTTGTTGTTGAGGTTGATCACCTGGCTGAGGTAGTGTTTGTTATGATTATCCACTATCAAGTTAGTTGAACATATTTTTTTTTTTGAGGCAAGGTCTCACTATGTAGTCCAGACTGGTCTTGAACTTATGATTCTTCTGTTTCAGAATGCTGAAACTTCAGGTGTGTACCAATAGGCCCAGCGGAGAGCATATTGTATATGTGTGCACGTGCCAGCTAGGACTTGAACTCAGGGCCTAGACTTTGTCCCCGAGCATTTTTATTCAAGGCTAGTATTTTACCACTTGAACCACAGCTCCACTTCTGGTTTTTTAGTGTTTAATTTGAGATAAGAGTCTCACAGACTTTTCTACCCAGGTTGGCTTTGAACCTCAGTCTTCAGATCTCAGTGTCCTGATTAGGATTTCAGGCATCAGTCATCAGCATCCAGCGAAAGCATACTTTTAATGTAGGATTCGATTTCATCTTATTGAATCATCTTTGTGACTTTGTATAGTCACATAGTATCTTCAACCTCTCCAGCAGTAAAAGGAAATATATAGAATGATGTCTCTGTAGTTCTACGATTCTAAGTTGTGCTCCATTTACAGCCTGATCTACAGTGCAAAGATGTCACCCAGTGATCTCTCCTTGGAGGGGCTAGATGTGAGCTCCCACTTTGCTCACTCGCTCTCTTTTCTTTCTTTCTTTTTTTTTTGGGTCCGGTTGTAGGGCCTGTGCTCTGGGCCTGGGCACTGTCCCTCAGCTCTTCAGCTCAAGGCTAGCACTCTACCACTTGAGCCACAGCGCCACTTCCGGCTTTTTTCTTTTTGCTGGGCTTCAGGCATGCAAGGGAAGCGCTCTACCACTGAGCCACCTTCCCAGCCCTCTCTTTTCTTTCTTTCCTCCCCTCCCTCCCTCCCTCCCTCCCTCTCTCTCTCTCTTTTTCTTTCTTTCTTTCTTTCTTTCTTTCTTTCTTTCTTTCTTTCTTTCTGTCTGTCTGTCTGTCTGTGTCTGTCTGTCTGTCTGTGTCTGTCTGTCTGTCTGTCTTTCTTTCTTTCTTTCTGTCTTTCTCTTTCTCTCTTTCTCTTTCTCTCCTTCCTTCCTTCCTTCCTTTCTTCCTTCCTTCTTCCTTTCTTTCTTTCTTTCGTCCTTTCTTTTTTTCTTGTACTGGGGCTTGAACTCAGGGTCCTCACACTCTCACTTGGCTTTTTCGCTCAAGGCTAGCATTCTACCATTCGAGCTATACTGCCACTTCCAGCTTTTTGCTGGTTAATTGGAGATAAGAATCTCAGGGACTTTTATGCCCTGGCTGTCTTCAAACTACAATCCTCAGCTTTCAGCCTCCTGAGTAGCTAAGATTGCATGGGTGCGCCATCAGTACCCAGCTGAGTTCCCACTTTTATGAAGGCAAAGCCTTCTAGAAACTCCAATGAGCACACAAGCAAACCAGTAGTGTAGTATGAATGAGCAAAAATAATAAACTGAGAAGTCATTAATGCCTAGTTCTGTTCTTGGCATTTTTAAGGGGTGAAGAGAGGTATAAGCCGTTTGTGTCTAAGCCAATGATGGTGAAACAGCTTGATTTTGTAAGCCCATCTCCAATATTTGCTACTCCACAAAGCTGTTCCTAATTGTGGATACTTTTTCTTCCTCTTCCGGACTGCTATAGCTTTCAGTGTATATTACTTCCTCTGGCCCATGGAGATTCTGCTGCTTGTCAGAGTTATTGAAAACTGACTATGCACTGACTAAGCCTGAGGGGGTGGGGGAATCTGGAGAAAGTGAGCTTAGAAGTATGGTTGAAGTAGAGATGGAGGGAAGAGTGAATTCCAAACTAGGCTTCTAATCTCTATGCAGTTCAGGGACCAGAACCTTAATACCCAATAAGTTAAGGCCAGCTCTTCACACCTTCTATAATCTTACCTTGTATCAGCTTTAACTAACACTAATCTTCCCATCTGGAAGTTCTTTCTTCTTCTCTCCCTACTGATTGCAGCCCACAGTGACTCTGGCCTTCTCGGACTGCCCAGGCCAGCAGCTCTTATCTTGCCCCAGCTATCTTATGAGCTATCTTATATGGATCGGCTCTGTGTCTCTTCCCAGCCCCCTAGCTCATGCCCTTGGCTCAGCCGTGGCACACAGTGGATGTAATCAACAGTGACTGATGATTTCTTGGCTCCCAGTCTTCAAGGACAGAAGCAATCTTTCCTGCCTTGTAGTTCATCATCTCTCCAATGCCTAATTGATTCTTCCTGTTAGGTTTCTTGCCTAACCCCCTTTCCATTGAAGAGAAGATATTGTAGAAGGGAATATAACTCCCACAGAGCTTTGGCATTTGTCTCTCAATGATCTCCAGACACCCACAGAGTCTGTATCCTAGCGACTCTGGAAAGACGCATCCCTGTCATTGTTGTCAACTTCTTCTCTTCTTCCTCCTCTTCTTCTTTCTTCCTCCTCCTCCTCCTCCTCCTCCTCCTCCTCCTTCTTCTCCTCCTTCTCCTTCTTCTCCTTCTTTCTTCTTCTTCTTCTTCTCCTTCTCCTTCTCCTCCTCCTCCTTCATCATTTTCTTCTTCTTCTTCGAATGAAGACAAGCTTCCATCGGCAGCCTCTGAAATAATTCTGGAACATGAATGTGTGCATGCATGAATGAATGCATGAATGCGTATATATTGTATATATGTGAGTATTGATGTGATTGTGTGTGTATGTTGTAGTGTTACAGGTGTTATGGGTATGTGGGGTCCATATCCTGACCCTTACTGATGTGTTGAGAGGGAGGGCCAAAGTGAAAGTTTTCACCCATTCCTCCTTTCCTGATTCAAACTGCCCTGCCCCTCTCCCTCACCAGTATGACCTCCTTGCTTCAGTGGGCACTGGGGCATCTTACCAAGAGATCAAGTTGCTCCAGCTCCCTCTGAAGATATCCCAATTGAGCAGGTCTACTCCTAATGCATTCCTCCTCATCTTGGCCCTGCCTTCAATACTAAGAGCAGGATGACCTCAGAGGATGCTGGAAGTAGTTTCCTGTACCATCCAGACCACAATCCAAACCTTTGGAGTCCCCAGAACTCCACAGCCAAGGGAGATGAGTTTGGCAGCAGACATCAAATGACAAAAACTGCTGACACAGGCTCAAAGTTGTGCAGGCTCTGTCGAGGTGATGGATGTTTCCAAGTGAATCAAGTAGAAAGTCCATGCATAATACATTTTTATGGGAGCAAATGCCTATTTGCATCCCATTAAGTGGCTTAAGTCTCAGCTGCACAGCATTCAGCTCAAGCTTTTCTTCAAAGGAAACCTAGAACATGGAGCACCTGTGCTGGCAGAGCTAGGCTCCCAAAGCAAGATGGCTGCCCTAGTTGTGGGCAGAGCTGTGGTCCCACATACAGGGCCCTCTCAGGAGCCCTAGCTTGACTCTGGGTGGCTCTTGTTCCATGCCTTCAGAGGCCCTTCAAATCAAGATCAAAGGACATCCCTGGCTTCCTGTGGCTGATATAATGTATATATAGTCATTGCCTTGTTGTAGGTCAAGAATAGGGAGGAGCTGGGCACTGGTGGCTAGCTACTCAGGAGGCTGAGATCAGAGGATTGCAGTTTTGTTGTTGTTTTTTGTTGTTTTTTGTTGGTTGTGGGGCTTGAACTCTGGGCCTGGGCATTGTCTCTGAGCTCTTCGGCTCAAGGAGAGCTCTCTACCACTTGAGCCACAGTGTCACTTCCAGTTTTCTGGTGGTTTATTGGAGATAAGAATCTCATGGACTTTCCTTGCTCGGGCTGGCTTTGAACCGCAATCTTCAGATCTCAGCCTCCTGAGTAGCTAGGATTATAGGTGTGAGCCACCGATGCCCAGAGAGGATTGCTGTTTTGTTGTTGTGTTGTTTTGTTTTTTGTCGGTCTTGGGGCTTGAATTCTGGGCTTGGGCGCTGTCCTTGAGCTCTTCAGCTCAAGGTGAGCACTCTAGCGCTTGAGCCACAGTGCCACTTCCAGTTTTCTACTGCTTTATTAGAGATAAATAAGAGTCTCATGGACTTTCTGCCTGGGTTGGCTTTGAACTGCAATCCTAGGATTACAGGCGTGAGCCACCGGTGCCTGGCCGAGGATTGCAGTTTTAAGTCAGTTTGAGTAAGAAAGCCTATGAGACTCTTACCTCCAATTATTCGCCAAAAAGCTGAACGTAGAGCCATAGTCCAAGTAGTAGAGTGCTAGCCTTAAGCACAAAAGCTTAGGGACAGCTTCTAGTCTCTGAGTTCAAGCTCCAAGACCAGCACACACACTCTCTCTCTCTCTCTCTCTCTCTCTCTCTCTCTCTCTCTCTCTCTCACACACACACACACACACACACACACATGAAATAGGGAAAATAGTGTGCACCTCAGTTTCCAAAGTCATGAATTTGAGCCTGGAAAGGAAAGGGCCCTTCCTGGCGAGGACTAGGTACTGCAGAACAGAACAGGTGTGAGACTGTTGCAGAGTGCTGGGCTGAATTCCTGCTCAGCAGGTGGCACCAACCATTTTTGTACCCCAAACACCTAATTAGATCTTTCTGTCCCTTAACTTTTTTACTCAAGGCTGGTGCTCTACCACTTGAACCACTGCTCCACTTCTGGCTTCTTTTTGGTGGCTAATGGATTTGTCTTCTTGGGTTAACTCCAAACCGGGATCCTCAGATCTCAGCCTCTGAAATAACTAGGATCACAGGTGTGAGCCCCTGACACCTGACTTCTACAGAGCCTTTGGGAGTCTGGGAAAGAGCCATGGAAACTTCACAGCCATGTAGTACCAAGAAGAATGCTCCCAAAGGTGGCAAAAGGTAGTACCTTGGCCTGCAGGGTGGAGTAGGGGAGACAGAGGCCAGAGTTTTAGCTTCCATCCCTTCACCTTCATCCTACCTTCAGGCTTCTCCTCAAGCTGTGGGGCAAGTTGGGTGCTTGGCAATTGGAGTGAGATTTGTGGAGGTTTAATCTTGAGAGTGTCCTGTGTTTTTCAGGGCAGAGAAACTCTGGGGAGGAGGGGCCTGAGCAGGGGGTCCGTGCCCTCAAACTAGAACACTTTGATATCTTAAGAGCAGAAAAAATTCAGGAAGAACTGGGAGATATGCCAGGGGCAGGGGTGAGTAGAATGCCATCAGGTCCAGAACACCACTGGATAATGGTAGTGGAGGAATATTAGAGGCTCAGGACACAGTCCATACCCCTCCATACCCTTTGCTCTCTAAGGAAGTCTGCCTGGGTTTTCTTCCTTTTCTTTTGCCATGCGGTGTGCCTCAGGCCTGCTATGCAGGTGCTCTACCACTGAGTTACATCACTAGCTCTTCCTGGTTCTGGGACAAAGCTGTGCTTGTGGGGTGAGGGTCTCTGTGCCTCAGAATCAAGCCCCCTTGTGAGTACCATCCAATTCCTGTGTGGTCCACTGCCCCTCTGGCCACTCAGCTTTCCCTCAGGTTTTGGAGTAGCTGCTGACCTGACCCAAGGCCCCAGACAGGCCTCAGAGGGCAAGTTGATTGGCACCCTCAGACCCATCAATTACCCTCCAGTTCATGAAGAAGCACAGAACTGTGGTCAGATGAGTCAGCCCATGGCAGAGCCAGCCCTGTGGGATGTGCATTGCCCTGGGGCAGGGCAGAGTGTCTTGTCTCTCCCAGGCCTTGGATTGCACATTTTACATGAGACTAAGGGAAGTATAAGTTTTCAAGTATCCAGGAACTTAGGTCTCCAAAATTTCCAGTTAGTCTTCTCAATTATCAGGGCAACATAGGGGACAGCCCAGGAAGGGGTGGAGGTAAGCATTTGGGATAACCTACCTGGTCTGTAGGATGCATCCACAAGGGGCTTGGATAGACCATACCACAAAGGTAGGCCTGAAATTGCTGAAGGCCCAGCTAGTAGGACCAGCTGGACTTTAGTTTTGCTTCTTATAAAATGCTACTCAGGGGCTGGGAAGGTGGCTCAGTGGTAGAGCGCTTGCCTTGCATGCCTGAGGCCCTGGGTTCGATTCCTCAGCACCACATAAGCAAAAAAAGAAAAAAGCCGAAAGTGACGCTGTGGCTCAAGTGGTAGAGCACTAGCCTTGAGCTGAAGAGCTGAGGGACAGCACCCAGGCCCAGAGTTCAGGCCCCACGACCGGACCCCCCCCCAAAAAAAAAAATGCTACTCAGAGCACCATCATTTTCTTGGAATAGTAAAATGGGAGAAAGCAGAGAAGTTTAATAAAAGGTACAATAGGGTTTTTTTTTTCTTTCATTTTTTGGTTGGGAAGGAGAGGGAATTAGGAATTGAACCAAGGACTTTCTAAACAGTAAGCATACTATACCATTGAGTTATGCCCCTAGTTCCTAGTTCCCTTAGTACTTTGAAAATATTGTGCATATCGTGAAACGTTAAAGTATAATGTTACGTATTTACTTGCTTGCTTACTGGGGCTTGAACTGAGGGCCTCAGGTTCTTATATGCCTTTTTTACTCAAGGCTGTTGTTCTACATTTGAGCTACAACTTCACTTCTAGCTTTTGGCTGGAGATAGGAGTCTCATGGACTTTCTTGCCTGAGCTGGCTTCAAAACAGGATCCTTAGATCTCAGCCTCATGAATAACTAGGATTACAGGTGTGAGCCTCCAGCACCTGGCTTATAATATAATTTTATTTTTGTAACATTTTATAAAGGTCCCTGTCATACTAGTCAACAATGTGAAAAAATCTGTTGTCAGGCCAAGAATGTCATATTGATATGGCAATCATCTAGATGTCCTGACTTTTCAACTGTTGCCAACATGTTCCAGGTTCTGATACCCAGCAGATGGGCCATGAGCATCTGAAAACTTGTCAAGCTTCCAGAGTACTATTAGATTTTGCTATCAGACTTTCTCAGGTTCCATAGTGAACTCTTAGAGCTATCTTGCCAGGGATGTACATTGTTTCATTGTTCTAAATAGATTGGGTGATGTTTCCAACAAGACTTTTGTGCTCTGTCAATAACCTCCACAGTAGTTATTCATCCTCTGTAACAGATTGTTTGCTCAGTTGGACAGGATTTGTTGATCTGCTGTCACAGCTCAATCTTAGGACATTTTGTGGTGGTTATTTTCTAAAGCATTCTTTGGTGTGTGCTATCATATTGTTTGCATCCATTTATCAGCCCACATTTGAGGGCTAACTCCTGCTGGGTAATCATTATATACTTATTTGCATGATCCCCAGCAGACAGGGTGGCATGCCCTCCAATTATACCTTCAATGATTTCATCAGTTGGTTGTTAGAGAGTGTGTTTTCATTTCTTATAAGCTCATCATCATGTGTAGCAGTGAATGTATGATCTTGGACTATGAAACAAATGTGCAGCCCTGACCACTTTCTTTCTGCCTCAGGCTAAATATTGCTTTACCCTTAGGTTTGTACCTAAGCTGCTTCAACAGGTAGCTGAGATATTTTAGTTGTCCTGACTGAATTTGCTTCTGGGTCTTACTCCAAACCCTTTCCACAGTTTTTCTAACAGATTTGGCTGTTCAGATTTCAGGTTTTAATGCAGAATCACTATAATTTTCTCAGACCAACTAAGTTGCTATGATACTCAGCATAGACTTGCCTTATTTTGCAGTTATGGAGCTGTTTCTCTGTTGTCAATGAGAATTAACTTTCTTTCTTCCTGACAAACAGCGTGGCTCTGTGTGTGTGTGTGTGTGTGTGTGTGTGTGTGTGTGTGTGTGTGTGTGTGTGTGAAAAAGAGAGGGGGGGGAGAGAGAGGGAGAATGTGAGTCGTGAGGTTTAAACTCATGGTCTGGGTGCTATCCCTTAGTTTCCTGTTTTATTTTTTTCCACTCAAGACTGGAGCTCTAACAATTAAGCCATACCTCCTGTCCCAGATTTTTGGTAGTTAACTGGAGATAGGAGTCTCGCAGACTTTCATTCTGAGGCTGGCTTTGAATTGAAAATCTCAAATCTCAGCTTTCTGAGTAGCTCGGATTACAGCTTGAGCCACTGGTGTTTGACTGGTACCTGGCTTTATTAATAGGAGCATTTTCATAGGCAGTTAGATGTTCTATACTCTTATCTGCTGTCAGACCATTTTATAACACCATAACTGTGTTGACAGAGACATGACAAGTAGAAATGGTTGCCTACATCTCATTGCCTATATTAAGACAACTTCTTTTTTTTTTTGGTTCTGGTGGTGGGGCCTGAACTCTGGGCCTGGGCGCTGTCCCTCAGCTCTTCAGCTCAAGGTTAGCGCTCTACCACTTTGAGCCACAGCGCCACTTTTGGCTTTTCTCTTTTTGCATATGTGGTGCTGAGGAATCGAACCCAGGGCCTCATGCATGCAAGGCAAGTGCTCTACCACTGAGCCACCTTCCCAGCCCAAGGCAACTTCTTATATTTTTTTTTCCCCATGGAACTGAATGTTTCCATCACCTTTCCTTTATTCTCTAATTCCTCTAGATGGTTTTTATTGGATACAAGATAGTGTGGGGATATAAGGTAAATAGAGTCCCAATTGCTTTCTCCACATGTGCTGGGACAGTTGGATAGGACACTGTTATTACAGTCAGTTACTACACAGGTCTGAAAAGGTTTCATCTCACTTAGTTTTGGGTACCTAACTTCAACACAAACAAACAAAAAAAACCCATCTAACAAAATTAAACAAAGGATTTCTTTGGAGTGGGAAAGGTTGGTGGGGAACTGCATCTGAGAAGCCTGGAGGGTTACAGGGCTTTGGGGGCTTGGACCAAATTTTTACTTTTCCCCTCAACAAGATCTTCTAGTTGCTTACAATTACTGTTTTAAAGTTTCTCCTTGTACTGAATTTTCAGCCATTAAAATGAGTGATTTGCTTTCGGGTGGGAGCATAGGGGTTGTGGAAAATTGAAGGTTGCTGCACAGCTTGAAAAAGGGTTTTCTATATTATAATTTAGTATTTACAAAATTAAAAGAAAAAGAACTTACGACTTTGGAGGTACAAATCAGAGCAAGTTAAAACATCTACGGGGAGACTAGAAAGACGTAGATTGAGTATCAGTTATTCTCAAGGGCATGGGAGGAGCCCCACAGTCTTTATCACAAGTTGTTCTTTTACAATTTGGGTTCAGTTTACATTTCTTCTTGGCAGAGTCCTTCTGTGTCAGGGAGCCTGGAGACCTGGCTGGCCTGTCAGATATACCTGTTGTATTTGGAAGCAAGCTATCTTCTGGCAGACCAGTATCTGGTCTCTATTCTATTACCTGACTTTACAAATAGAGCCCCTCAGCACACCTTTTCTCTAAGGATGAGAGAGGCCATGTGGAGAGTGGGTGCCTAGTCCCTCTGTTCTCAAGGCTGCTTGATTTAGGGAGGAGGCAATAGCACAATGAGACCAGGAAAGAAGAAGTAGATGGAGATGGGGAAAAAAAGAAAGAGGGGGAGGAGGAGAAGAAGGGTGAAAGAGGAGGAAGAGGAGGCTTAAAAAACAAAATAAGAAAAAATCTGAATGCAGACCTGGGAAAATACCAGAATGCAGACAGGATTCCTTCAGAGAGGAGGGGCTAGAGGGGAATTGCAACCTTACCCCCTGGGACTCTTGCTCAGAAGCCTGGCCAGTCAGTTCAGTGAACCTGTTAGTAACATGAACTTGGTTGCTGTATTTCTCAGCCTGAGCTCATGCATTATTTACCTGGCATAAGTAAACCTGTTTCTCGCACTGTTGCTGGGGAAACCACTTTGATTTATGGAGTTCTCCTCTTATATTCTCCAACAAAATTGATCTAGTGTGGGAAGGAGAGAGGGAAAGGGGTGATCCAGGATCTCAGGGGCTCAAAGTGTAGCTCAATAAAGGGGAGTTCTTACCCCACACACCAAGAGTAGGAAAGACACTAGATTTCAGCATGGGGAGGCCCATGGTTGTCATTTTCTGCCACTGTCTGCTGAGGATGTCCCTTTTCTGAGTATGTGGAGGCCACTGGCTGGGCTCACTGATTGCTTTCGAGATACACATCAGCCTCCGCTTCTCAGGGGAGGAGGAGAGGAGTCAAGTTTCTCCAGGGGCTATTTCCCAAGGGAATGGGCTTGGGAAGCCAGCTCCATCAGCCCAGGTAAAGTGGTCTAGTCTGCTCCCAAGCCTGCTTGAGTTCCTATTTAGGAAATACCCTCTATCTACAGTTGTAGTGGTTGAAAGGGACATAGGGTTTGGGGACCCTAGACTCAAATCCCAATGCTTTCATTTATAACAAATGCCAGTAAGTGATGTAACATTCCTGCCTCTCTATCTCCCACTAGGTGGAAAGTGGAAAATGGCTTTCACTTTGGGGTGTTTTAGGAAATAGGATTCAGGACAGATTTCTGAACCTAGTCCACCATGGGTGTGAAGGTCCACCAATTTAGGCTGCCTTCTTCCTTTCATTCTGCAGGATTCAGACATCACAGGAGCCTCCCTCCTCCTGTTCTGTGTACTGATTTTTCTTCTCCTCCCTTTGTTCTATGTATGGCTCTCTGGCCCTTCACAATTGCATTATTCCTTCGGAACTAGGCTGGAGGCAGCAGCATGGGCCCTTCTCTGTGGTCCAGGGGCTTGAGCTGCTCTCCAGCATCATTCCTCTAGATAAAAAGCACTTGTCAAGCCTTTCACCTTCCTTCCAGATTCTTTGCTTCCCTGGGAAGGAAGCTCCTGCTTTTTAGGAGAGCATGGAGGTGTCTGCCTGGCTGATGCTCATTCAACATCATGATTCAATATCATGCTTATAAGGGTCTATGTATTTACAAATTATTTAGACAACAGCCATCATCATGAGCATCCCAGGTATCAATAACTGCCTTTGTTACATCTTTCTAGATTATTGTTTGTCCTTTCTGCCAGGGCTATTTTTTGTTGTATTTGGACTTCTGTTTAAATTTGTACTTAGCTACTATTGAGATTAAAATACAGGTGTTAATTGTATCTTTAATATTGCGGTTTTTAAGCTAGCTGTGAAGCATGCCCAGGTGACTTAGCTGCTTTATTGAAGCCAGTTTGCTTGCTGCAGACCTCTTCCATTTCTGCTTTCTCTTTCTGCACTAGGCAAAAAATCTCCCCACAGCTCTCCCAGATCATCTGATTTCCTCAGTTTGGAACTGCTCCCATGGGATAGATGTTCCAAGCTGGCCTCTTAAAGGAACTTCTGATTGCTTACAAACCACAGGATAAGTCAACAAGGAAAATGTGGGTCGTCTCACAAATCTGGCAACAGGTGCACTTCTGAGAAGGATAAAGAAGAATTCTTCCCTGAAGGAAGAGTCACCACAGGATGATCTGAGAGAAGTTTTCTAGGCCAGTGGTTCATAAACTTCAACCATATCTGAAGACACATAGCACATGGTCAACTCCCAGAGTTCCTGAAGTCTGGGTAGGACAGAGTGTTTTACATTTTTAGCAAAGTCCCCTGGAGGTATTGATGGTCTTGTGAGAGACCCACTAGTCATGGCAAAAATGATGTAGAGGGCCTGACCTTGACTTAGGGAAGGAGCTGGGGTGGGGTTGGGGTTAAGAAAGGAGGGCCAAGGTATGCAGCTCAGTGGTAGAGTATGTATACTAGGCCATGGGTTCCATCCCCAGCTTGGAGAAGAGAAGGGGAGGGGAGGGCTTAGAGGGGAGGCATGGCTCCTGGAAAGGAACAGGAGTCACTCATGCAGTGGGAAGACATGTATTTGGGGGGGGGGGCCAGAATTATTAATTTGACTGATCTGCTTTTTGCTACTGTTATTTTATTTCATTTGATTCTTGCTTAGTACACTGTGAGCTCTATGGCCTTTATCTCTTCTTCCTCCCCCTTCCTCCTCTTCTTCTTCCTCCTCCTCCTCCTCCTTTGTTCCAGTTCTGAGGTTTGAACTAGGGCCTGGGTGTCATCTTTGAGCTTTTTTGCCTAAGGCTAGTGCTCTACTACTTGAGCCACAGTTCCACTTCTGGGTTTTTGGTGGTTAATTGGAGATTAGAATCTTGTGGACTTCCTGCCTGGGCTGACTACTAACTTCAATCCTCTGATCTCAGCCTCTTGAGTAGCTGGGATTACAGGCATGAGGCACCAGTGCCCAGCTTGTGGTTTGTTTTTGTAGACAGTGTCTCAGTGTGTTACCCAGGCTGGGCCCAAAACCACTCTCCTACCCCAGCCTCCTGAGTACTGGATTCTAGGTATGCGCCATAGCCCCTGGTAGCTCCATCTTCCAAATCCCTCCAATTCCAGTGTCTTCCACAGAATGGTTGCAGAGCTATCTTCATTACTTACCAGAGTTCTGAGCTCTTATAAGCATTATCTCATTTAATCTTCCAAGTATGGTTTGTTATGACCCCAATTCACTGATAAGGAACACTGGAGCATTAGAGAGGTTTCATCACTGGTGTGTCCTGTGCCAGAGGCTTAGGTCTAAACCTCCACCCCATACTGCTTCTGCTTTCTCATGCCTGAGGAACATCCAGAAGACAGACAAGATTGTATTGGCGGCCATCTCTTTCTCTTTTTCTTGCTGCGCTGGAGACTGAATTCAGGGCCCTGGGCTTGCATGCCAGGCAAATGCTCTACCACTGAGCTCCACCCTCAATCCCTTATTGTCATTCAAAGGACCTGAAAACTAAAGCTGGAAGAAGAGTGTTGACCTGATACCAGGCTTGTCACAAACATGGTCTGGTAACAAACCACAAACCTGAATGGAGAGTCTCCTGTGGGCTGGGCAGAACTAGGCAGACAAAGAAGTGAAGCAAGGAGGAGAAGGGCCTGCCTGGCAGGTGTGAGGGCGAGGCTGCCGCCCTACAGAGATGGGCCGATAGCTTTGTTTGGTGGTGGGTGTCCTGTCCACAGCCTCCCTCCCTCCCCGAGGGGCTGGGCAGCAGCTGGGCTCCTGGGCCTCAAGGTGCCAACAGGGCCAGCCATTCACAAAGCCACACAGGCACAGAGAGGTACAGTCCTCCCCCCCAGGGATAGAAAGCAGACACTGTAAACACTTAGGGCTTTATCTCCGATGGAGAGGGTCATCAGAGCTACTTTTTCTGCACAGGAAGAGTTCCCAGGGGAAGGCTGACCTTTGGGAAGCCTTGTCCTGCTGAACAGATGGTCCTAGGGCTGGGCAGGAGCGAAGAGGAGCCCCACAATTACTCCCAAATCTGAATTCCTGATACCACATGCCAGGCCTCGAGAAATTCCCAGGTTCGAAATGAATGTGTATGGTGCTTGTGATTTTTGGGCTTTCACTTTAGAAACAGTTCTTTTCTATAACACAGCAGAGTAAGATGCACAATAGAAAAAGTTCAGAGTACTTTTAAACTAAAAGTATCTAAACTAATAGTATTTAAACTAAAAGCATCTCCAGCCTTGTGCTGGATCCTGAGGGTAAGATGAAAGTAAAGTGCCCACTTTTCTCTTGTTTTGGTATTACTGGGGTTTGATCTCAAAGCCTCACAACTTCCTAGACAGGTCCTTTTACTCAATCCATGTTTCCAGCCCTTTTTACTCTGGTTACTTTCTCAAGTATGGTTTTGTTTCCCCCCTCTGTTAGCCTCAGCCATGATTCCTGTATAGCTAGGATGACAGATGGAAGCAACCCCACCCAGTTTTACTGGTTGAGCTAGGGGGAGGGGGTGGTCTCAAGAACTTCTTGCCAGGAGTGGCTTTGAACCAAGAATCACAATCCTCCTGAAATCTGCCTCCTGATTAGTTAAGATTATAGGCATGAGCCTCTGTGCCTGGCACAAGTGTCCACTTTCTAAAGCACTTTTCTTTCTCTTCTGACTTTGATTTGAGGAAGTTTTACTGACAGAGGTGTGAGATTTGTTCTGTTCAAGAAGTGGCTTATTTTCAGGCTAATTTTGTTTATCTGTTGTTTGTTTTTGACACAGGGTCTCATTGCATAGCCAAGGCTGTCTCCAGATCTTCCTGCCTTAGCTCCAATACCTGACTTACTTAAAAGTGTCTTTACTCACTCAGTTACTTCTACTTGACTCAAGAAAGTCTCAAGCCCTGTGTGGCGGTACACACCTGTAATCCCAGGTACTCAGGAAGTGGAGGCAGGAGGATTGTGTGTTTGTGTCCAACCCTGGGAAAATTAGTGAAACCCTATTTCAAAAACAAAATCAAAACAAAAGAATTGGGGATGCAGCTTTGTAGTAGGGCACTTACTTAGCAAATTCAAGGTTCTAGGGTTCAATCTCCAGTACTTCCAATAACAACAATGAAAATATTCTATGTATCATTGTACCCCCAATATTCAGCATGCCTGGCCTTGAATTTTTTTCTTTGTGCTGGTTCTGGGGCTTGAATTCCAGCTTGGGTGCTGTTCTATAAGCCTTTGTGCTCAAGGCTAGCACTCCACTAGTGAGCCACAGCTCCACTTGTGGCTTTTGGGTGGTTAACTGGAGATCAAAGTCTCATGGACTTTGCTGCCCCTGCTGGCTTTGAACTGTGATCTCAGCCTGCTGAGTAGCTAGGATTAGTGAGTAGCTAGGATTAGTGAGTAGCTAGGATTAGGAGTAGTTAGGATTAGTGAGCCAACAATACCTGGAAGTATATCTTTCTTTTCTTTTTATTATTTTTTTGTGTATGCTGCTACTGGGCTTAACCTCAGTCTCTAAGAGCTCTTCCATAGCTTTGTTCATTGAAGGCTGGTGCTCTACCACTTAAGCCACAGCTCCACTTCTGGCTTTTTGGTGGTTAATAGGAGATGAGTCCCATGGACTTTTCCTGACCATGCTAGCTTCAAAGTGAGTGAGGTCTCAGTCCCCTGAGTAGCTAGGGCTATAGACATGAACCCTCAGCCCTAGGCTAATTAGAATTACATGCCTTAAATGAATTAATGTCTTCAAATGCCTTCCTATTCTTTCTGCATGGGAAGGGGAGTAAATGGAAAGCCATATGTCTCAATGGCTATCATATACCAAGTACTATGTGACATTGTTTCTATATTACTTCCCTCCTTCTCTCTTAGAAGCATTTTCATTTTAATACAGATATGAGAGGCAGGGACACCCAAAAAACAGCTGACAAACACCTGTGAGAGGCCCTATGGGAGAAGCAAGGAAGGCAAGGCCTGCTGGATCAAGTCTTACTGAAAGGCCAGGGTTGAGGCTCAGTAGTAGAGTGAGTGCTTGGCTTACAAGAGGACTAAGATGGTTTCTATCTTACCACCATGGAAGAACCTACTGAGGACTCTACTACCATCACATTCTCTAGACTCCCTCAAAAAAACAGATGACTCCAGAGTTCAAGCCCCATGACCGACAAAAAAAAAAAGAAAGAAAAGAAAAAGGAAAAGATGACTGACATTGTAAAACACATTACTTTCTAAATACCTAACATAGATCTAAATGTAATGGAAATGAGAAAACAAATAAAATGACTACAGACTGGGGTGTTTACATGTTTAACTCAGAATAACTTTCTCTGTTGCTTTCTTTCCCTCCATTCCTAAACCCAATCCATCAACAGCTTTCATTGAGGTTCCTTATGCCATCTTTATATGTAGTTCCATTGTATTTTGAAATTATTTGTCTTCCATATTTCTTTTCCCTTCTTCACCTCCTCCCCTACCTACTCCTATGTTCTGTGTGTGTGTGTATGTGTGTGTGTATGAACACACATGTGTTCATATATATAGGTACTTTCAGGTTTAGCTCTCAAATGAGTGAAAACTTTATATATTTGGCTTTTTGAGCTGGGTCATCTTGCTCAACATGATATTCTCCAATTCCATCCACTTTCCTGAAAATGACACAATTTCATTTTTCTTTATGGCTATATAATACTCCATAGAATATATGTAACCATATCTTTATCTGTTCATCTGTTGTTGGACACTTTAGCTGATTCATCATTGGTGAACAGTGTGGCAACAACATGGATATGTAGCTATCTTTCTCATATATTGATTTGTATACCTTCAGGTATATGCCCAGTAGTAGAATCATAAGGTAGCTAGGCATATTTTAGTTTCCTGAGGAACCCCCAGACTGATTATTTCCATTGTGATTATACTTAGTAAGATGGACTCTTAGTGGGTTTTTTTTGTTTTGTTGTTTTTTGGTGCCTGTCTTTGAACTCAGGGCCTGGGTACTGTCCTTAAGCTTTTATGCTCAAGGACAATACTCCATAGCACTTGAGCCACAGCTCCGATAAAAGTCTCACAAACTTTTCTGTCCATACTGGCTTTGATTTGTGATCCTCAGATCTCAGCCTCCTGAATAGCTAGGATTATAGGTGTGAGCCACTGACACCCACCTTTTAGTGTGGATTTTGATCTGTATTGTCTTCCTTCCTTCTTCCTTCCTCCTTCCTTCCTTCCTTCCTTTTTTTCTTTCTTTCTTTCTTCCTTCCTTCCTTCTTTCCTTTCTTTCTTTCTCTCTCTCTCTCTCCCTTCCTTCCTTCCTTCCTTCCTTCCTTCCTTCCTTCCTTCCTTCCTTCCTTCCTTCCTTCCTTCCTTCCTTCCTTTCTTTCTTTCTCTCTTTCTTTCTCTTTTTTGGCAGTTGTGGAGCTTGAACTTGCCTGGGCACTGTCCCTGAGCTCTTTTTGCTCAAGACTAGCACTCTACCACTTTGAGCCATAGCACCACTTCCAGTTTTTTTGGTAGTTAATTGGAAATCTCACAGACATTCCTGCATGGACTGGCTTTGAACCCCAATCCTCATATCTTAGCCTCCTGAGTAGATACTATTACTGGCTGATGGTATAAGCGGTTATACTTTTTGCCACTGCCCTCTCATGCACCTACCAGCAGCCCAAAACAATGGGTCTGCCTGATTTTGGAGCGGAACACCAAAACCAACCTTTTCTTCTTATTCAGTATTATGTTACAGTGATAGAGAGTTGACCATGTGAATCTGGGAAAAGCTGACCCAGCCTGACTGAACAGGTTACCAGGTAATTAACTCAGAAATGGACATGTGACCCAAGATGGGCCAGAGAGATCTTAACATTGCTGCTGCCCTAACTTGATGCTCTCTGTAGGGCTTTGGGCTACTGTTTCCCTGAGTCCCTAAGCTCCAACTCTGTCAACTCTTGTCTGGTCTCTTCTTGCTTTGTTGGTGTGTTTCTAGTTCATGCTGAGAGAGAAAATGAGAGAGAGTGAGAGCGAGAGCGAGAGCACACATACAGGTGGGAGACCTTTTAGCTTACTGCCTGGCACATAGCCCTAGCCTTCTCCTTCTTTCTTCCTGATTCAGTGTGTGATTTAAGGATCTGTGATCCCTTCCAATTCTCAACATCCTGAATAAATGATGGGATGGGGGGCAGTGGTTAATGTGTTAGGGTACAGTCTCCAGAAATATGTGCCGTTTTAATTATCTGTTCAGAGTGAGATATTTCAAAGTTGTTGAATACATTTATGTCATGTTTGTTTATGCAAACGAGTATTTGTCTTTAGGGCTGACAGCCATAGTCCTTGCTTTGTTCTTTGACACTGCAGTTGAGGCCAAGTTATGGCTGTTCGCTCCCCACATGTTGTACTAGGTGGGCAAGCACCCATGTTGAGTGTGGTCAAGAAGCATCTACAAGCCCATTTTTACTACTTTTCTTTATTTTGTAATGTCATTTATTCTGTATTAAAAGTTATAAAAATTTAGTCAGTGTAGAATTTTCTCATCCATTTCTATTCCATTCTTGGAAAACTAGAGTCATGAGGATCCTTCTATATTTTTCTCATATACAAAATTTCTCACACAGATGCACATTTTAAAACATACACAAACATATGTATCTACTTTTAAGTATGAAATATGTGTATGTATAGTAAAAGGCTATCCATTTTCATTTAAAGTATAAAATAAGATCATATTTTGTACTTGAATTAATTAGTTAATTGATATTTTACTGTACTGGAGTTTGAACTCTGAGATTCCTGCTTCCTGAGCTTGTTTGGTTGACTGGCACTTTAACAGTTGAGCCATGCCTCCAGCCCTGCTTTTTGCTGATTATTTTGGAGATAGAGGCTTATAGACTTTTCTGCCCTGGTTGGCTTTGAATCTTGATCCTCTGGATCTCCTCTTGAGTAGTTGAGATAACAAAAGTAAGCCACCAGTGTGTGTGTAGTTTTTTTCTTTTTCCTCTTAACCTAAAAACAATGTAGCACTCTAGATCATTGTAAGTGGCTATAACTCATTATCTTCCATTATATGGATACACCACTATTTAGTCAATCAAGAAAGAATTTTGCTGGGAGCTGGTGGCTCACACCTGTAATCCTAGCTACTTAGGAGGCTGAGATCTGAGGATCATAATTCAAAGCCAGCTGGGGCAGGAAAGTCTGTGAGACTCTTATCTCCAGTAAACCACTAGAAAACTGGAAGTGGTGCTGTGACTCAAGCGGTAGAGTGCTAGCCTTGAGCTGAAGAGCTGAGGGACAGTGCCCAAGCCCAGAGTTCAAGCCCCACGATCGACCAAAAAAAAAAAGCATTTTTCAGGTAGTTAACATGAAATAGAGAGCTTTGTGCACTTTATTGTATCAAATACTGTGAATATACTTATCTATGTTCAAGGGAACATTTGGCTGTTCTACCCTTTCGGTCAGGTGCTTATAGAGAAAGGACACTTACTATATCACATATTTTTTCCCTTAAGAAGATGACACTTCCTAACTATCTCTCCCCAGGATGTGTTTTTTCTGTTGAAGGCAGAACACAATAAGAGTATCCTGGCTCCAAATCTGACCTGGAGCTGTATTTCCTCTGTTCCCTCCCTCTCCCTGCCCTGAACATCCCTGCTGCCTCATAGCCAGTGACAGGTGTTATTTTTCCAAGTGAAAGCCTTTGAAGTCCAAATAAATGAGATAATAAATCTCTGCTCTCCAGGGATGCCAGGCAGTGTTTGTGCCTACTGAATGGCTCTTTGCAGTGCTGAGGGTATAGTAGCTACTTAATTAATATGAAATAAGAACAATCAATCCTGGGGCTGGCATGATCTCTTTGAAGTTTAGGGTCAAGATGGCAGCATTTGAGAAGAATGAATGGCATGGGCGATAGAAATGCATAGACAATCTCCAAACCTCATTTTATTACTTTTTATATTCAGGGGTACAAGTGAAATTGAGCAATGAAATGGCCACCAGGAAGGTCGAGAGGTAAGGTCAAGAAACTTGAGTGGTGAGACACCCCCTACAAGGAATTGGGGCTCTAAATAAAGCATGTGGCTGCCAGGCCTCCCTCTGAATGGGGTGGGCAGAGCAAGGCTCTGGGAAAGGCTCTAGTGACTCTCCTTTCTGGCTGTCTACATGGAGTGGACCCACCTTTGCCGTTTGGGTTATTCATCCATTTTGGCTTATAACAAGAGCAAGACCGTGGGAGGGCCCAGGAGTATTTTAGTTGGAAGAAGTGATGTCATCAAATCCCTGCTGGGAAGGAAGAGAGGATCCACTCTGTGCTGGCAAGGGAATTCGTGATCAGGGAAGTTGGGACACCTGGATCCACACCTGGCTTTGCTAGGAACTAGCTCTGAAACCCTAGGTGTTGGCTTCTGCTTTCTCTGCCCCTGTCAACTGCAGGGTTGAAACACAAATTCCCACTGTGGTCCTCTCTGACTGGGAGAACAACCCTGTGAGCCTGAAGAATGCAGCACTGTTGTTCTGTAGTTTCAGAAGAGGGGACAGATGGCTGTCTCTGGAACGTGTTCAGAAATGTGATGTGTGATATATGGTGTGAACGAAGCGTGGTGCCCTATAAACAATGTCCCCTCCCCCCCAGTGACAGCGCACTGGCTCCCATTCACATTCCATTGTGGCTGGGGCACAGGCAGCCCTCATGTGCTTGAACACCTAAACACACACTTGTACACCAATGGAGTGACACACAAACTCGGATGACTCACAGCCGATGAGACCATGGCACACACTGATGATTCAGCAGGGATTCTCATACACTGGCTCACAACCAGACCCAAGGTGGCAGGACCTCCCAAGGATCATGGCTGAGCATCTCACCAGCATCTGCAAATGATTTGCATTCTTGGCTCTTCTCATCAGCCTGTTCTTTGTCTTTCTGTTCACCCTTTTCTTTCCTTCTGTCCCCTCCTTGGCTGGTTTTGGTGTCTTCTGTCCAAACTTCTGTCTTTAGCAGGCCATCTCCATCTCCTCCCCCTCTAGCTTGGAGCTGCTTTGTCTCCCTCAGGGTCTGGTTCCACCCAGGCCTGGACTTCTCTTTCTGGCTTCTACAAGATCCTGGCAGGAAGCTCTTCAATATTTGTGCCATTTGAGCCAGTCACTTTCAGGGGATGAGGGAACCAAGGGTGGTCCCAGATGGGAAGTGGAGGCCCAGTATCGGCAGATCTGAAGTTGCCATCAGTCCAGGCAGATGGGAGTATTGGAGTTGGGATTGAGAGGACCAGCTGTGTCTGAAGGCCATAGAAAAGAAGGCACTGGATGTTCCAGTGTGACAGCTGTGGGCCTTGGCTCTTACTGGGACCCACTCCAGAATGGGTATCAAGCTGAGGAGGAAGGGAGAGGGGAGGGGCTCTGATCACCAAGGTCTGTGTGCCACTGCCTTGCTTTTCTTTTTTTGCCTGCTTGTGGCTTCTGGATGTAGTTTTGGTAAGAAGATAGGGACAAGTTATGGTGCGGTATGCCTAGGATACCTACTTTCTGCTCTTTCTGGGGGAGAGGTCCCTCAAAAATTAGAGTAACATGGAAAGCAGGGTCAGATCACTAAGCATTTAGCTCAACTTTCTCTCCCCCCAGAGCTGAGGATTGAATCCAGGGCCTTAAGCAACTCTAGACCTTTATGTACACTAGACCTTTCTTCTATCACTGAGCTCCATCCTAGTTGATCCTGGTGTCACTATGGGGTTAGAATTAGGGCCTGAGTGTTGACCTTAGCTATTGCACTCAAGGCTGGTGCTCTACCTCTTGAACCACAGCTTCACTTCCAGGGTTTTTTTTGTTGGTCGTGAGGCTTGAATCCTAGGCCTGGGTGATGTCCCTGAGCTCAAGGCGAGTGCTCTTCCACTTGAGCCACAGCGCCACTTCTGGTTTTCTAGTTGTTTATGGGAGATAGGAGTCTCACAGTCTTTCCTACCCGGGCTGGCTTTGAACCATGATCCTCAGCTCTCAGCCTCCTGAGTAGCTAGATCATAGACTTGAGCCACCAGGGGTCTGGCTCTGTTGTTTTTGTTGATTAATTGGAGATAAAAATCTCAAGGAAGCCTGGCGCTGGTGGCTCCCGCCTGTAATCCTAGCTGAACTCTGGAGGTTGAGATCTGAGGATCATGGTTCAAAGCCAGCCTGGCCTGGGCAGGAAAGCCCGTGAGTTCAAGCCCCACGACTGACCAAAAAAAAAAAAAAAAGTCTCAAGGACTTTCCTGCCTGGGCAAGCTTTGACCCTCAATCCTCCTATCTCAGCCTGTTAGTAGTTAAGATTACAGGCTTACTTCCTTTTTTTCTTTTCTTCTCTCCTCCCTTTTTTACCCCCCTCCCTCCCCCCCCCTCCCCAGAGCTGAGGATTGAATCCAGGGCCTTAAGCAACTCTAGACCTTTATGTACACTAGACCTTTCTTCTATCACTGAGCTCCATTCCTAGTTGATCCTGTCTTAACTGTCTTAATTGTTAGCAGCCTCCTGGCCCTGGGAGTGTCACAAACCCAGGAGATTCCACTACTTCTTTGACTGTCTCCTCTGAAGACAGTTGTGGGGGTGAGTTGAGACCAGAGTGGCTGTGCTATGGCAAATTAAAGTCACACACATTGACACAGACACAGACTCCAGAATTCCAACCACAGGAATTGCTGCCCAAGGGTTCAGCCTAACGATTCTTCAAGGAGATATTCCAATTCATCTCTGGGTCCCCAGCAAATCTCTGCCAGAGCTCTGCAGTTGGTCTAGGGCCTCTCTGACTATAACATTCAAGAGTTCTAGACAAGGACCTGCCCCATGCCAGTTCTACCAAAAGATGTATTGCATAGATAGGGAGGGCCCACTACATTATCTATGGCAAACTTGTAACATATACAATATGCATGGTAAACTAGCCTACCACCTGCAGGTATAAGATAGCAACTTTGTTGTTTATTTGTGGTGCTGGGGATGGCCTGGGGCATGCTAGGCAAGTCTCTACCACTTAGCTACATTCTCAGCTCTTATAAGATAATATTTGTGTCCCTGTTCCAGATAAATTTGATACATGGAAATCTAACATAATCTTTATTTAGCTCTCAGTTAAATATTTAACTTACATAGTATTTACTCTGTTCTAAACATAGTTCTAAGTATTTTGTTGTTTGTTTTCTGAGACAAGCTCAGCAACTGCAGTCTTGACCTTTTCACCCTCTTGCCTGAGCCTTTTCACTTCTAGGATTACAGGTATGTATCACCATACTTGACTTCTAAGCACTTTTCTGCAATATTAATGAAACTAGGTTTTTAGACCCCAGTCTCAAAGTCTAGCAGTCCCATGTTAGGTCCAACCACTCTCCCTCATATACCAGATAAAAAACATGGTAACTGTCTTCAGTAAATTTTTAGCCATCTTCAGAGGTGCACACATGGGCTTCAGGTTAAATAGGAAGAATTGGGGACAGGGGGTGACAAAGGTCAGCATAGTTCAAAACAGTTTCAAGTCATAGGTGTGGCCTGGGTGACCATTATCTCAGTCTTTGTCCTGGGTGGAGTTCTGGAGAATTGTCACCACTTTATTACTAGAACAGAATGGGAACAAGGTGATCTCCTGAGTTTTTGACTGTTTCCTTTAAGATGATAAGGAGGAGACATTGACTGAGGGGCAGTTTACCTTTATCAGTGAATCTCTTTCTTGGAACCCAAGGTTTCAAGGTATTTTCCCAGGAGAATAGCTCAGATCAAAGGCCCACAGATACAAAGTTGGAAAACATTTAATTCACAGGCCTCAGCAAAAGCATCTTTTGTCTTTTACATTAATTTATTTTTTTCATAAAACCCTTTTGAGACAGACTTTGTTTTTTATTTTAGATTTTTTTTCTGGTTTTAGGGTTTGAACTCGGGGCCTGAGTGCTATCCCTTAGCTTTTTTACTCAAAGCTGGTACTCTACCAGATGGTTAATTGGAGGTAAGAGTCTTATGGACTCTTTTCTTGTGTAGGCTGGCTTTGAACTGGGATCTTCTGATCTCAGCCTCCTGAGTAGCTAGAATGACCTGCATGAGCCACGTGCACCTGGCTGAGATAGGCCCTCTTATCCTATGTTGCTGTTGAGGATCCCAGGAAATGTAGTCAAATGGCATGAGCTGGTGGCACAGCTTACTCCAAAGTGCTAGGCATGGACTTATACCACCAGCCCTGGTTGGTCCTCTGGTGATAACCACAACTGCAGTGCTGTTTTCCATGGCTTTTCCAAGAGCAGCAGGAATCGCTGGCTATTGGCATATGGAATCATGAAATGGGCTAGATCTCTGCACCTTTATTCAGGCCTGGCTCTACTGACAGGTCCTGTTCTCACTCCTAGTTGTCTCCTTGGTTCCTCCCTAGCAGCATCCACCCAAGTCAGCTAAGAGGTGAGACTGCAGCTCTTCTCCACGCTCTCTACCCTGTCCTGCAGAGCCCAGCTCCTCCTCTTCTCTCTTGGCAAAGGGATAGTGCCTTCTCTTATTTACCCACTAACAACTAAGCTCTAGACATCTAACATATAAACCCACAAAACATTAGCATAGTTAGAGCTAAGATTCCAAAAGCTTTTGGCAAGAAAGACCTGAATATTTACTTAACAAAAGAATTCTCGACTTAAGAAAAAAAATTACAATAGGGTTTAACAAAACAGCTTCTGTAGTAAATTAAAAACAATCTTTTACGGGTTGAAAATGTGATTTGTGTTTTTGAGAAATGTAATTCCTTTTTGGAGAGTTCTGTTCTTGCCTCATCCATCAGTATTTCTCACTTTAGTAATAGAGCCAGGAGTGAAGGGAGAGAGCAGGAGGATCTGAAACCATTGAAAATGCTTTCCTTGGCCAGGCACTGGTGGCTCCTACCTGTGACCCTAGCTATTCAGAAGGCTGAGATCTGAGGATGGTGGTTTGAAGCCAGCTTAGGCAGGAAAGTCTGTGGAGATTCTTATCTCCAATTAACCACAAGAAAACTGGAACTAGAGTTGTGGCTCAAAGTGGTAGAGTACTAGACTTGAGTAAAATAATCCAGGAGCAGCATCCAGACCCTGAGTTCAAGCCCTACTACCAACAACAACAACAAAAAGAAAGACACAAAAAGAAAGAAAGAAAGAAAGGAACGAAAGAAGAAAAAGAAAGAAAGAAAAGAAAATGCTTTCCCTTAATTTATTTTATATTTTTCTTGCTGGTACTAGTAGCTAGGATTACAGGTGTGAGCATGAGCCTCTGGTACCCCAGGCTGCTTTCCTTTGTTTAAGCTTGATTTTTCTACAGCTGAACTTTTATTGTGTAAGAAGAATGTTTGTTCAGAGTCAGGACTTCTGTGACTAATTGGATCTTTGCCAGTCTGTGGGGGTTCAGAGGTGTTGGGAAAAGGAGAGAGGATGGGGAATGGATTTACTGGGGAAAGAAGAGATATTCATTTCCTCACCCATGTTTGATCTTTCAGTTATCCAGAAAGATTCTCCCATTCCTACTGTTGCCAGACATATGCAATACAAAGATAAGTAAAAAAGTAGGAGTCAGGAAAGCAGACAAATAAATAAGCAATACAGTTAAGCAAGGTTAAAGGTCAGCATGGACTGTCCAATTTTCCTAGTCCAGAGTTGATAGATGACATGTGAAGACACTGTTGAGGAAAGCTCTAACAATTGAGTTTCAAAAACCCATTACTTCCATTGCATTTGCTTTGTTTCTGGAATTATATTAAAATTAGTTTTTTTTAAATATGTTTTTGAGACTGTGGGCCTTACCAGGCTAGCTTTGTACTTGCAATTTTTCTGTCTCATCCTCTTAAGTGCTTTGTGTACCACCAGGCTCAGCTAACATCTTCCATCTGAATTTATATGATCTTCACAGAAATACCACAAGGAAAACTATTATGGTTTGGATGTTAAATGTCACCCAAAGGCCTATGCCTCAAAGACTTCGTCTCAAGTGCTACTGTTGGGAGGTTGTAGAACCTTTAGGAGGAGGGACTAGTGGAAGGTCTTTGGGTAATGCGCCTTTGTTTGGGGTTGTGGGATCCTGGTCCATTGTCTGTCTCTCCTTCCTGGCTCACAATGTGACTTGTTTTTGCCATGGGCTCCAATGCATTAAAGCTAGTTCATCTTAGATTAGACTGTTTACAAGTGAGAACTGAATGAACCTTTTCTCATTATATACTAATTGCCTAAGGTATTTTGTTTTAGTAATGGGAAGCTGATGAACAATAAAACTACTACTTTTATCCTTATTTTATAGATAGGAGATTGAGGCTTCCTATAATTAAGAGAATGCATTTGCCAAAATCTTATAGCTAATGAGAGATAGAAATGGGGCTAGAGCCCTGGCAATCTAGTTCTGGTATTCATGGCTAATGGCTCTTAACCTCTGTGATAGTTATTATTGTGTAAATGTTATTTTGATTATGAAATAAAGTACCAAGAAAAATACAAAGAATAATGTAATCTACCATTCATCTCCATTAAACTCCAATGTGTTGCTTTGCTTGGTTTTTGTTAGAAAGACAGGAGAGGAAAGAAATGACAGATGCAACTGAAGCCCCTGTGTACTCTGCTGAGCTGCTCTCCTTTCTCGCAGCTAGTGGTGATCCTGCCTTGTGTGTATTTTTCCAAAGCATGTTTTATACTATTAAACCAACTGTGGATATTTACCAACAATATAAAATGTTTCTGCATAGTTTCAAGTTTATACAACTAGTATCATTTCATAGGCTACTTCTGTATTCAACATTATTGAGATTTAATTTTGATCCTACATAGTCTCTCTGCTTTCCTTGAAATAGGGGTTTGATGCCAGGAATTTAAGTTTGCTAGGCAGGTGCTCTACCACTTGAGCCTTTATTTTTGGAATAAGGTCTCACATGTTTGCCTGCATCAGCATGGACCTCGATCCTCCTATTTATACTTCTCATATACTTGACAGGCATAATACACCACAGCCAGCCTACTGGTTGGGATGGGGTCTTGCTAACTTTCTGGCTGGCCTTGAAATATGATCTTTCTGATCTCTACCTCCAAAGAAGCAGGGTTGCATATGTGAGCCACTTATACCTTGCTGGACCCTACATAGTTCTAAGTTCATTTGTTTAAAATGCATAAAGTGTCAGGCAAAATCATTCAAAATCCTATTGTATAAATATGTTAGTACCTTAAAAAGAAATCTTTTGCTGATATAGACAAGGCTGCAAGAGATTTTCTTCACCATGTACTTTTCTGTGCTTGCACAGAAGCTTTCAGGAGGGCACTGCTGCTGGAGACCAGGCTCACTGTCAGCTTCAATGCCTCAAATCCCATTCCAAAAAGGTCGACCAGATGAACTTCTACTAGCAGTATGTAGGAGTCTTGCTGCTCTATGTCCTCACTGTACCTTTTCTCTTAACACATTTTCAGATATGAAATGTTTTCTTACTGTAAATTCTATTGGATTGGGGAGAGGGGAGACTGCACATCATAGCAGGAGCACAGGTGAGCAAAACTACATATCTCATGGAGAAGATGTATCAAAGAGAAGGAAGACAAGACCAGGGTTCCTCAGGTCCATTCCAGGGCAGGCTCCCAGTGATCTAAAGATCTCCAACCAGGCTCCATCTCTTAAAGTTTCTGCCACCTCCCACCTATTCTTGAGATCAAGCCTTTCAAGTATTGGCTTCGGAGGGACATTTCTGATCTAAATTACAGCATCCCTTTATTCATTCATCCTCTTCTTCACTGATTTTTCTTTTTTTTTCTTTTTTATTGTGAAAATACTTACAGAGAGGTTACAATTACATGGGCAAGATAGTGAGTACATTTCTTATCAAGCATTGTTGCCTCCTCCTTTGTTTACCCTTCCCATCCCTTCCAAGCCTCCCCCCGCCCCCTGATTTTTCAAATTTAAAAATTTGACAGAGAAACAGGTTTGGTGGCGCATTCTTATAATCCTAGCATTTGGGAGGCAGAGGCAGAAGAATCAGTTGGTCAAGGCAAGTTTGGGCTACATGGTAAGAGACCTTGTCCCAATTTTTTAAAAATTATTTTTTCTGTCTTTTGCTGGTACCAGGACTTTGAACTTAAGGCCTCACAGTTGCTTGGCTTACTTGCTAAACTTGTGCTCTATCACTTGCACTACTAAAACTAATCTTTTATGGAAATGGACCTGTGGCTCAAGTGATACAGTGCCAGCCTTGAGCAAAAAATCTAAGGGAGAATATAGGCTCTGAGTACCTCAACATCTCCCCCCACCCCCGTCAAAAATGATAAACCCTTTTAAATGACAGGCTCTATACACTTCTGAGTTCTAACGTGAAGATTTATGTAACTGAAATAGCAGTTGGAGTGCAGGATAGCTCTGTCAGCCTATGAAGGATACTATAATGGTTCTGCAGCCCTAGGATACTATCAGGTATTTTCAGAGTATTTTAAACTGTGAATTCACTTTCTTAAATAGATGTGAAATGATTTGGTTCATCTATCTGTAAGTAAACTTTATGGCTTATAAGAATCTGGTTTAGGGGCTGGGAAGGTGGCTCAGTGGTAGAGTGCTTGCCTTGCATGCATGAGGCCCTGGGTTCGATTCCTCAGCACCACATAAGCAAAAAGCTGGAAGTGGCATTGTGGCTCAAGTAGTAGAGCGCTAGCCTTGAGCTGAAGAGCTGAGGGACAGCGTCCAGGCCCAGAGTTCAGGCCCCACAACCGGACCCTCCCCCCCCCAAAAAAAAATCTGGTTTATTTTACTCAAGATGAAATATAATTGTGTAGAGTGTTATAGTGTCTTCATCATTATTTTGGAGGCAGAAAACTTGCTGTATTTCCTAGGCTAGCCTAGAATGCCTGGCTCAAGTGAGCCTTCTGTCTCAGCCTTCTTGGTAGCTGGGAGGACAAGTACATGTCAGTTTGTGATTATTCTTAATTGTGTGTGTGTATGCGCATGTACATGAATGTACACATGTACCAGTTCCGGGGCTTGAACTTGGAGCCTGGATACTATTCCTGAGGTTTTTGCACACAGACAGCATTCCACTGCTTGAGCTACAGCTCTTACTTTTGGCTCTGTGTGTGCTTGTATGGTGTGTGTGTGTGTGTGTGTGTGTGTGTGTGTGTGTGTGTGTGTGTGTGTGTGTGGTAAATTATTGGAGACAAGAATCTCCTGGATTTTCCTGCCTGAGCTGACTTTTGACTACGATTCTCAGATCTCAGCTTCATGAGTAGCTAGGATGATAGGCACAAACCACCAGTATCTGGCCCTATGAGTAGAGCATTTCCCTCTAGTTATTGATCATTTGTGTCTTGCCACCTTCCTTACCCCTTCCTTTCTGGTTATCCTGTCTAGAGGTTTCAATTTTATTAAAAAGTTAAAAAAAAAAAACAACTTAGTATTTAGTGTTATTGGTGTCTGCCATTTGTTCCTTACTCAATTTCATTGATTTCTTATTATGACTATTTTCTTCTTTTTGATTATTTCTTGTTACTTTGCTCTCATTTTTTTTGGTACCAGTCCTAGAGCTTCAAGTAAGGGCCTGGGCACCATCTTCAAGGCTAATGTTCTACTTTGATCCACAGCTCCACTCTGGTCTTCTGGTGGTTAATTGGAGATAAGAGTCCCATGGACTTTCTTGCATGGGCTGGCTTCAAACCACCATCACCACATCTCAGCTTGGCTTACAGGCATAAGCCACCAGCACCCAACTCCACTTAGATTTTAAAGGAAAGCCTGGAGACTAGGCAATGTGTGGCAGAATCAGAACACCTGCAGACAGCACTGTAGTAGGTGATATGTGAAACTATGAGGGTGGATAAAGTTTCAGTGGGCTCTGGGAAGCTAGAGCTGCTAAGAATAAGGATTATCTGTTAAGGAAAGCCACAGGCATTGAATGGCACAAATGGAAGGGAAAGACTACATAGGCTACAGCAGGCAAGTCTGAGGGAAGAGAGCCAAGGCCCTTTGGAACTTACATCACATACCACATGTCCTGGATGGTGGTTATGAAGCTAAGGTATTTAGTGTTTGTCCTGCTAGTTCAATTCTTTCTATGTCACCCTTCTTCATTTAAAAAATGGTCATTTTTACTATGTACAATTGTATGTTGTAATACATAATTCTTGCTTTTTGTTTCTACAGGGCCTCATAACTAGGAGCCTGCTCTGAATTTCAGAAGAAACTTTAGTCTTGAACTTTCAAGCAATGCTGGAAGCATCTAACTGTGGGGACCCTTGAAATGAACTGAATAGATTCTGTTTTGAGTTGCATGTGAGACTTTGTTGGGGAATAGGGGTCAAATGGCTCCTAAGGCTAAATAAGATGTGTTCAGGTACATAGTTGAAAGGGGCGAATTGTGATGGTTTACTCTAGTCAAGTTGGTTGGATTGGGAAGTGGTGAAAAGATTAGGAAAGTACACCTCTGGGCACGTCTATGAAGTCATTCCCAATGAGGAGTGACTAAGCCTGGAAGACCTGTCCCAAAGGGGGTGACACCACCCCATAGACTGGGGCTGGATGAAATTAAATGGGAATAGCCAATAAGAATAATATTCTTAGCTGGGCACCCATGGCTCATTGTCTATAATCCTAGCTACTCAGGAGACTGGGACCTGAGGAGTGTGGTTCAAAGCCAGCCGAGGCAGAAAAATCCCTGTAGATCCTTATATTCAATTAACCTCTCAAAAACTGGAGCTGGGGCTCAAAGTGGTAGAGTGCTAGCCTTGAGCAAAAGAGCTCAGGGATACTGCCCAGGACCTGAGTTCAAGTCTCACGATCAACCAAAAAAAAAAAAAAGAAAAAGAAAAATAGTATGATCCCTTTTCTCTTATCTCTTCTCCCTCTCTCTTTCTTCTATGTTTTTTGCTCCCATCTCTCCTCTCTCCTCTCATTTTTGCTCCTCTCTTTTTCCCTTTCTCCTCTCTCTTCTTTTCCCTACTCTGCTGTTTTCTCACTCCACCAAGGTTGACTAAAACTCAGAGCCAGCTCAAACTACCTAAGCTGTTTTCTCAGATATTTGTCATAGTATTGAATACTACACTACATCCCAACACACTTCTAAGTTTACTTCTGTGCCTTTCTCTAGCTTGTGAAAGCCCTAGCACACATCAGATTATCTAAAAAGTCTGACTCCTCAACAGTCCTTATTATGCTTTGTTTGGTGAAACTTGCTCCAGTCCCTCATACTTACTTGGTCTTCCTCTAGGCTGTCTCTCCTCACCCCTGCATCCCATCTCTTCTACATGTTCTGTCACACTAAGACAAACTTTTTTATTTGAAAATTGTAAGCACAAGTAGGCTTTAAATTATTTGTACTAATATATTTTTAAAGGCAACATCAACATTTCACAAAGCATTTAAATTTACAGTGAGAATTAGATTGTAATTCAATTTTATCTGAAGTAATTTTACATGTATAGAAGTAACAATTACTTTTGAAATTTTGCATGGTTTACAATTCCACAAAAGCATAGCAAAATATTTACATAGTAGAAACGTTAATGCTGTAACTAAGCATATTAAAAGAAATTCATATCTGTCATCCTATTCTACATACATTCATTTTACATGAAAAAATAAGATACTTTTCAAATTTATAAAGTTCATTGTTTATAATTTTTTAAAATATAAAACATTTAAAAAATCATGACAGCATACATTAAATTAGCATTTTATTTTCAATGCTATTTTTCATAGTCATTTCTCATAAAAATTTTTTGTTGTTGTTCGTCATGGGGCTTGAACTCTGGGTCTGGCCGGAGGCCCTGAGCTCTTCAGCTCAAGGAGAGTGCTTTACCACTTGAGCCACAGTGCCATTTCCATCATACAATTTTTTTTTAATTTCAGAAATTTTGTATTGTATTCTTGAAAAGTATGAATATTCTTCTTGAAAAACCATAAAAATACATACCTTTCAAAAAGTGTAAAGTTGGCCCTTCCAGTCACAGTGAAGTATTCATTTTTAGTCTAATTTAAAATAAATTCATTTTAGATCAATGAAAGGGAAAATTTATTAACTCATATTTGAAATTTGCCATGACTTAATTTTGGGGAAACAAAGGTGATCACCCTTTTCTAAGAGGGAGCTTTGCTGAAACATTGGCATTCTATGCCCAGCAGGGATTTTGAGTCCCACAAATGGCTATTGGTAGAGCCTTGATCTGTCATGAATCCAAAACGATTTGTGCATTCATGACAGAGGAATGTGTGGATCCAATGATCTACAAGCAAAAACTTCCTCATATATTTTCAAGGTTCTTGCATCTCCTCCAGTTTGTTTAGGAATGTCATTGCGCTTTGGTCTCTGGTTCCTAGGTGGTTCATTTCGCTGTCTGTACCCTTTGTCTTGGGCACCTCCTTGTGGATAAACTCAGTTGATCCCATCTGTCTTCTAAACACTCTTTTCTTTGAGAAATTGTCTTCATGTTATCTTTGAGTTTTCATATTTTTCGGTCAGTTTCTCCAGTTTAGCCCTCATGTTCACTCAACTCTGATTCTCCCATGCTTGAGGCTCTTCCTTTGCTCTAGTGTTTTGCTTTCCCGGCAACACCTTTGTCGAATCATTTGGCTGTGTGCCTTGCGCTCTATCCGGATGATGTTTTCCGTTTCAGCTTTCAGGCGTGCTTGTGTGGCCTGTACTCTCAGGTGCTTGTGTGGCCTGTACTCACTGGCTGCCTCGGCGTTTCCTCTGGCTTCACTTGCCCCTGGATCTTTCTGGGAACTGGTGGCTGGGGTTGACGGGCCTCCCATTCTTTTCTGTTGGTGGGAGCTGGGTATTGCACCTTTGGCTGTCTCCCCTTTTCTTCTCCTGATTCTCCTGATTCTCCTGAATTGGACTATGGGTGTATCCCGCTATGTTTACACCCTTTACAAACAACATTTCCTTGTTGACCTGGTGCACTTGGACTTTTCTCTCCTGCTGGCTGGACTTCCTTAATGCCAGGACAGACTTTGCCCTGAAACTGGGTTCAGGTTTTGGGGATGTTTCTGGCGGCGGGTGTGCATGCGATCGTCTTGCACAGCTGCTGGGGTGGCCCCTGGCGTGCAAGTGTCCATCTGGAGATGGAAACAGTTCACTCAACCTGAACTCGGCAGAGCTGGGGCAGGGTTCAGGGGTGTGATGGTGAGGGAAAGCAGACTGCGGAAGATCTTGCAGTGCCCCTGCTTCTTGCTTGATATCAGAGGAATTGACCCCAGTAACTGCAAGAGAGCAGGTGTTCTCCGCCTTGGCCAAGTCCTTCCTGCGTAGTTTTGCCTTCTCAGCTGCCAGTTTGGCCAAGGCAGCGTTTTGTTTAATGCGCCAGCCATGGATGGTTTGGGCGCTCTTGGTGGGTTGTGGGGTGTCGGCGTTCTTCATGGTGGGCTGGTGCAGTTTGGTATCTGCCCATTTGAAATTGGCCCCGGCAGTGTGGACTGCCGCCAGGGGGCTTCCCACTAGATGGACGGTGTAGGAAGCCACTGGGGTAGATGTAGGGCTGGGAAGTTGAACTTCCCGGGCTTTAGACTTGGCCTGGGGAACATGACCTCCTCCCTGGCCCCCCAGCTTTAGGGGACTGAGCGTGGTGACCACACTATTGGTGACCGTACGTTTTGTCCTGTCCTGGGCTGGCCGATTGGCTCTGGCAGGCAGGAGTTTAGAGGTGGGGCGATCTCCTCCCTGATACTCCTTGAGGAGACATTGAATTGCGGGGGTCATGGAGATGGTGCGGTCCTGGCCCTGGGTGACTTCCTCCTCTTTGGGGATAACCCCAGAAGGTGATCGGCTGAGGGGCTCTCCCTTTGGGGGCCTCTCAGAGACTTGCACAGGGTGGGTGATAACGGGGAACATTGTGTGCAGTTCTGACCTCTCCTCAATGATGGGCCAAGGCCCAATGAAGTGTGGCCTGGTCACCCAGTCCTGGGCCCTCCGCGGGTGGATGGCGCGGGAAGGGTCTCTCTTGATGGTGTTGTAGGGGACCCAGCCCAGGCCTAACTCCTCGACCTCGGTAGTGGACGCAGCTCCGGGCGGTGATCTTCGGAGGCCTCCCCACTCCACTACCTCGGAAGAGAAGGAGTGATCTGCACTGCTGGTGGAACTGGAGGCGCTGGACTGTTGCACCTCCACGGCAGTGCCAGGGACCCCACGAGATGGAGGTCGGGGGTCCCCGCCTTCCATGATCCCGGGGCTCTTGCTGGTCACTGAGGAGGGCCTGCGCAGTCGGGCCTCCTCCTGAGTCGTGGAGGGCCTACCAGAAGATGGTGGTCTGGTGGCCCTGCCCTCCACTAGGGAGCCGATGGAAAAATGCTCCCTGTGGGTGGAACCCGTGGAGGAGGCCGCGCGCAGGGTCACCTCCTCCGCCGTGGAGGCGGGCCCAGCGGGGGGAGGCCTGGTGGCCTGGCCTTCGGCTCTGCGGGCACTGGGCTCACGCATGCTCCTGGTGGCACTGGAGTGGCGCTTGCCTTGCCCTTTGGGCCCCATCGCCCTGGCCCCCGCGGGGACCGGGCGCTTGCTCTTCCTGAGCCTCGGTGTCCGCGGTGGTAGGCGTCGGCTTTCTGGATGGAAAAGCGCCTTCTAACTCTGTACAATACTCACAATCCGCAGCTGTAAGATCCTAGGTATACGAGCGCTGGCACGTGCCTTCACTCTCTTGCTAGGATCTGAAGCCAGAATTCTGTGAACAATGGGAAGTGGGTCCGGGGTGGTCTCTCTATCCCCCCATAGTCTCTGTGGTGCTGTGAGTGTGGCTGCTGGAAATGTGTCATGGCCTTGACTGGGGCTGAGCCCCTTGTCTGTCTTCCCTTCTTTGCCTGTACTTCTCTGTTGCTCTTGGGAACTTGGGAATGGCTGCATCCGCGGAAATCACCTGTCTACAGGTACCTTACCAGGCATAGTCATAGTACCTTACACAGAAGAAATTGCCTGTTGTTAGCAGGATACCAGAACAACAACACCCCCCCCCCCCAAAAAAAAAAAAAAAAAAGAAGAAGAAGAAGAAGAAAAATAACCCAGAAACAAGCTGGAGGATTGTCTTAGGGAGTGGTAGGATGCAGGCTCTTTGGCCCTGGGTGTCTTGTCATGAACTCCTGTCCTCTGAAATGCTTCCAGTCCTAGCCCAAGGCTGTCTTCTGCACCCTCACTGCAGAAGAATTACACTGATAAAAAGGCATTGTACATTTGAAAGGCTGTGTTAAATTGAAAATCTAGGACAATAATAAAGTTTTGATTTAGTTTCAACCACTTTATGTAGCTCCACTTGAAACACAGGGTGCACATTGATACACATTAATGAGTTTTGGATGCCTGTTAGGAATAGCTCAGGATGCTGGGGTGTTGCATAGGAATAAGGACACTTATTTGAAAGGAACTCGGCATGGCAAACACGTTTACTTCTGCGGAGGGGTTGGGCCATCAGCCAAAAATCCCGCAAGCAGGCACACAGAACTGGCAGACCACTCCCTTTTTAATCCGTAACCCCGCAGGCCCCGCCCCTCCGTTCACATTGGCTGAACTCCGGGACACACTCTGCAAAAGCCTGCAGCTTAATTACAGTATAACTAAAATTCAAGGATGTCTTAATGAAAGTGCCGCAGGAAAAGCAAGTATGTAACTAAAACGTAATTAACAAGGACCAAGCCACCTGGCCAAAACAGGCACTTTTCAGAAAAACAATCTCACAAGATTAACCGAAAGGAGGCAACCTGCTTTGCTAGAAATGATGCTTTTCTCACAATGCTCACTTTTTAAAAGTGCTACTGCAATCACAATAATCACATTTCCATCATCCTCAAGAGTATTTTTTGTTTATTTAGTTTTATTTATTTAGTATCTTCAGGTAGAAAGTTGCATTTTCTCCAGGGCTAATAAGGACCACAGTCTTCCTGCCTACTTATTCCCATGTAACTGGGGTGATAGGTGTCCATCACTACACACAACTTCTTTTGTTGTTTTTTGTTTTAGTCTTGGGGCTTGAAGGAAGGGCTGGGTGCTGTTCCTGAGCTCTTCTGTTAAGGCTAGTGCCCTACTACTTACTTTGAGCCACAGCTCTACTTCCAGTTTTCTGGTAGTTAATTGGAGATAAGAGTCTTGAACTGCAATCCTTAGATCTCAGCCTCTTGAATAGCTAGGATTACAAGTGTGAGCCACTAGCGCCCTGCATACAACTGATTTTTGAGGTAGCTGTTTTGTCCATAACCTTTTTCCTGGATTTGCCTTGAAGCATATTTCTCTAATGTTCACTGCCTGAGCAAGGAGGATTACAGATATGAGCTACTGTGTCTAGCCCTATCTCTGAGAGTCTTTGGGTACTGTTCTAATTCTGCTTTCCCCTGTTGAATTGTTCATAAATCATAAAAGTGTTTCTACATTTCATTTTCCTTTCTCTTGTCTCTTTTTCTCAGAATAGTGATTTTGAGAGTCAATAATGCTTAAAATAGCCATAGTTCTGTTATTATGGAGTAAAAATCCACTTTAAGGAAGTTCTATAATTTATGTTACAGTTTGTGATCTTTGATTTAAGTAGGAAATTATTAGAAACAAAGTTATTGTATACATTTGTTGATATCTATCTATCTACCTTATGTGGAAATATGCTTACTTATTTTCATTTATATTCACTCCCTCTGTTTAAATTCACCGTATCAATATCTGAAATGACTGCCATTATGTCTGTCAAATTGAAAACTATCTTCTTCAGCTCCCAAACAGTGGCTCATGTCTATAGTATTAGCAGTACTCAGTGGGTAGAAAGGTAGAGGTTGACATTGTGAAGCCAGTCCATGCCAAAAACGTTTGCCTGACTCCATCTTCAAACTAATCAGCCAAAATCAGAACTAGGGGGTGGTTCAAGTGGTAAGAGTAGTATGTAAGCCAGTACAAGAGGCCTGAGTTCACTCTCCTGCAACCTGAAGAGAAAAACATACCTTTTCTAAATGCCAACATTGACTGTTTCTTTATTGAAAAATTAAATGCAGTTCAAAGAAACTTACCAAGCAATCTATGAACATTCATACTTAAAAAATTATTATCTACATTATTATCTCCTCCTTTCCAATGAAAATTAACTGAAGTATCCTAATGGAGGTGACGCCATTCCATAGATTGGGGCCTAGATGAAATAAAAAAGAGCCAGTAAGAAGGTCACTCTCTGATCGTTCTTCCTCCTTGTGTAGGCCTCTTCGCCCCACTGTGTGCATCTTTTCATCATTTTCTATCACACATCCTCTAAGCACCGTGAACACATCGTATGCTTTTCTTTTAATTTGATTATGTATATTTAAAATGTTTTAAAGAACCCTATAAAGGAGAAAACAGTCTATTATATAACTAATTTTTTAAAACTCTTTTCGTCTCTTTTACTCTCTTCTTGTTGTTCTCAATTTCATTCGCTTACTGTTTTTCTCTTTCTAGACTTTTTGGTGGTACTGGGGTTTGAATTCAGGGCCACAAGATATCCAGGCAGGCACTAAACCTCTTGAGCCATACACTAAGCTTCTTTAGTTATGTTTCAGATAGGGTCTTCAATTTTTGCCAGAGTTGGCCTTTAGCTATGTTGCTCCTATCCATGCTCCTAGTATTGGAATGACAGGCAAACATTACCAGGCTTGGCTTGATTTTGTTAACTTTTTGCCTGAAATTATAATTCTCTGATTTCTGCCTCTTGAAAAGCTGAGATTACAGGTGGTGCCACTGAACCTACTTTGGAACACTTTATTTAGCTTTTATTTTATAAGATGTCCCAGATGACAAATTCTGTTACTTCTCCTACATTTGAGAATACCTCTACTTCAATCTCATTTTCAAAGAATACTGTCATGGGATATAGAATCATTTTCTTTAAAAAAATCGAATTACAATTCATATATTATTTTAAACCAATTTTTGGTGTTTTGAGACAGGATATTTCTATGTACGTCAGGTTGGCTTGCACTTGTGATCCTTTTGATTCAGTCTTCTGAGTGCTAGGATGATAGGGATGAATAACTATACCTGGCTTCCATTCAGTAGTACATTCATGATGTTGTACACTCCAGAGCATTCTCATCCAGATCATTTCCATTAACTCAGAGACAAACTTCATGCCCATTAGACAGTTGTTCGTTTCCCATCCCTCTGGCCTTTGCAACCCCTGGTGTGCTTTTCATTTCTACAGGTTTTCCTATTCTGGCCATTTTATATAAATTGAATCAGTATGTGATTGACTTAGTTCATTCTGTGTAAGATTTTCAAGGTCCATCCCTTCAGCATGAGTCAGTGTTCTATTCTTTTTCTATGACTAATACTCCGTTGTATGAAAAAGTCACATTTATTTTGTCTATTCATTAGTTGATGGACGTTTGGGTGGTTTATACTTTTCTGGTTATTATAAATAATACGGCTGTGAACATTTGGGTACACATTTTGTTTGAACAACTGTTTTCCATTCTACTAGGTGCATTTGTAGTAGAATTCCAAGGTTACATTATATTTAAGTTTTCAGACATTTGATGTTTAACTTTTTGAACAAACCACCAAGCAGTTTTCCACAACAGCTGCACCAATTTATATTCCCATCATCAATGTGTGACCGCTCCAATTTTACCAACACTTGGTGTTTTCTGTATATGGATGGTTTAAAAAGAGATTATTGTCATTGTGCTTTCTATTTACATTTGCTTAATAAATAATGATTATCGTTACTGCTTTCTATTTGCATTTGCTTAATAATTATCATTGTGTTTATATTTACATTTGTTTAATAAACAATGATTGTCATTGTGTATTTTGTTTACATATGCTTAATAAATAATGATGCCGAGCATCTTTTCATGTGTGAATTGGTCACTCATACATCTTCTTTGGAGAAATGTCTAACCAAGTCTTTTGAATTATATTGCTTTCCTTTCTGTTGTTTATTATATATCCTAAGTACTAGATTTATGATTTATAAATACCTTCTCTCTTCCCCTCTCCCCTTTCCTTTCCTTCCCTTTTCTTTCTTTCTTCCTTTTTTTTTTTTTTTGGTCGTGGGGCTTAAACTCTGGGCCTGGGCGCTGTCCCTCAGCTCTTCAGCTCAAGGCGAGTGCTCTACTGCTTGAGCCACAGCGCCACTTCTGATTTTCTAGTGATTTATTGGAAATAAGAGTCTCACGGACATTCCTGCCTGGGATGGCTTTGAACCACGATCCTCAGATCTCAGCCTCCTGAGTAGCTAGGATTACAGGCGTGAGCCACCAACGCCCAGCACTTTTCCTTTTCTTTTTCTCACCTCTCCTCTCCTCTTTTACTTTAATTTTGTCCTGTATTTTTTATTTTGTGACTTGTATGTTTGACACTATATCTGACTCTATTCAATCCCTCTCTTCTCTTCTTCTCCCTCTCCCTCCTCTTCCTTCCCTTGTCCTCCACTCCTCTCCTCTCCTTTCCCCTCAGCACTGAGCCCCACCCCCACAGCCTGACCTTTGATCTTGCATGTGAATTTTAGGATGAGTTGCAAGAATAATCCAGTTGGGAATTTTGATTGAGATTATATTGAATTAATATACTAACCTTGATGTGATTACAAAAGATGTCTCTGCCTGTTCATAACATGGTATATGCATTCAGATCTCCTTGGAAAGTAATGGGGCTATAGCTTTGTGGCAGCATAGGTCTCTAGCATCAGAAAACAAACAACTGCCTTCGACAAGTCTCTTTACTTTCATTGTAATATTTTGTTACTTTTTTCAGCTGTCCATCTTTTATTAGAATTGTTCCTGGAAAGTGGGTTATTTTTGGTGTCACTGTGACTACAGTGTTTCTCTGGTAGGTTTCCTTGCTGAGCTTGCCTATTAGATTTAATATTGTATTGGTTTGAGGTTTTTTTTTTTTTTTTTTTGGGTCCAGTTGTGGGGCCTGAACTCTGGGCCTGGGCGCTGTCCCTCAGCTCTTCAGCTCAAGGCTAGCGCTCTACCCCTTGAGCCACAGCACCCCTTCCGGCTTTTTTCTTTTTTCTTATATAATGCTGAGGAATCGAACCCAGGGCCTCATGCATGCAAGGCAAGCGCTCTACCACTGAGCCACCTTCCCAGCCCTTGGTTTGAGTGTTTGAGGAGATATTTTCTTTGTGCCTTCATATTATTTATGTCACATTAGTGAGGACTTTTGGAAGCCATGATAACCTGCCTGTTTGTCCAGCTCTCGCACTTGACACTGCTTTTTATCTTCTCGTAGGTCATGGGTCTTGAACTCAGGCCTGGGCACTGTCCTTGAGCTTTTTTGCACAAGGCTAGCACTCTACCACTTTGAGCCACAGCACCATTTCTGGTTTTCTGGGGGTTAACTGGAGATAAAAATTTTACTTTCCTGCCTGGGCTGGCTTCTAACTGCAATCCTTAAGTCTCAGCCTCCTGAATAGCTAGGATTGTAGGTGTGAGCCAGCAGTGCCAGTGTGCCAGTGCTTTTAAGTGTTAATAGCGAAGTGATTTTAAGCAAGGTGTGACTCAGACCTGTAATCCTAGCTATTTAGGAGGCTGAGACTAGGAGGATCGTGGTTCAAAGATAGCCCATGCAGAAAGCCTACAAAATTCCATCTCCAGTTAAATGCCAAATTAGAGGCCTGGATCAAGTGATAGAGTGCCAGCTGAGCAAGAATGTGAAGCCCTGAGTTCAAGTCCTGGTATATAAAATAAAGTGATTTTCCCTTTAAGTTTGATAGTGGGATTTTCTCAGTGAAGATCACTGTTTGTTCTTACTTTTTTTTTTTTTTTTGACCAGGCTGGCGTCCAACTTTAATCCTCTGGGTCTCAGCTTCCTGAACAGCTAGGATTACAGGTGTGAGCCACTGGCACCTGGTTTGTTCCTACTTCTTTTTTTTTTTTTTTTTTGGGTCCGGTCGTGGGGCCTGAACTCTGGGCCTGAGCTCTGTCCCTCAGCTCTTCAGCTCAAGGCTAGAGCTCTACCACTTGAGCCACAGCCCCACTTCCGGCTTTTCTTTTCTGCTTATGTGGTGCTGAGGAATCGAACCCAGGGCCTCATGCATGCAAGGCAAGCGCTCTACCACTGAGCCACCTTTCCCAGCCCCTCCTACTTCTTTTAAAGTCACGAAGGAATTTGTATTTAGTTACCTTGCATTGTGGAAAAATTTAAACATATTCAAAAGTAGGCAGATGAGGATAAAAACACTAGTCTGCCCATTTCACAGTCACAGTCACTGTTGGCCTGAGGCCAATCCTTGTTTTTTAATCTCTGCCTCTGTTCATTTCTCACCCTCTGTGCTATTTAAAGCCAGGCCCAGACATTACGTCATGTTATGCCAATATTTTATTACTCAACTTTGGAAGATAAGAATTCTTTTTGTTGTTGTTTGTTTTTATGGTCAGGGCCTGGGCGCTGTCCCTGAGCTTTTTTGCTAAGCTCCACTTCTGCTTTTTTTTTCTGGTGGTTTATTGGAGAAAAGAGTCTCATGAGCTTTTCTGGCCAGGCTAGTGTAGAACCTTGAGTAGAGCCTCTTAAATAGCTGGGATTACCAGTATCTAAAAATTGTTTGTTTTTTTCTTCTTTTCTTTTTTGCCAGTCCTAGGGCTTGAACTCAGGGCTTGGGCACTGTCCCTGAGCATTTTGCTCAAGGCTAGCACTCTACCACTTGTGCCACAGTGCCACTTCTGGCTTTTTGTGTTTAGGTGGTACTGAGGAATTGAATTCAGGGCTTCATGCATGCTAGGCAGTCACTCTACCACTAAGCCACATTACCAGCCTAAGAATTCTTTAAAAAGGCAAAATAAAAGCTGGATGTTGCTGGCTTATGCCTGTAATCTTAGTTACTCAGGAGGCTGAGATCTGAGCATCGAGGTTCCCAGCCAGCTTGGGCAGGAAAGTCTCTGAGACTCTTATCTCCTATTAACCACAAAAAAGTGGAAAGTGGAGCTGTGGCTCAAGTGGCAGGGATAGTGATTAGGCCCTGAGTTTAAGCCCCAGTACCAGCGGTGCAAGGGTGTGTGTGGGGGGGGGGGAGGGGAGAATAATTCTAGTACCATGATCCAGCATAAACAATAATTCCTACACCTTAACCATATACTTCGTGTTTACATACTGAGCTGTTGAATTTTAGCAGGTGCGTTTTCTTTATCAGTTGTGTGAAATAGCTTTCCTTTTAATCTGTTAGAATTTTGCTTTTTTTGGTGAGTGCCAGTGCTAAAGCTTGAACTCAGAGTCTCCTACTCTACAGAAAGTGGAGGGTATATGCAAGACCTAATTCCCAGCAACTCAGTAGTTGACCTTTTTTGAAAATAGGGTTGTTGTAGATGCAATTGGCTAGATGAAGTGCCACTAAATGAGGATGGCTTTTGATCCAAGGTAACTAGTGTCTTTATAAAAAGGGAGATTGGATTCAGGCTCTTTTTAGGGAGAACCCATTTGAATTTGAACACAGAGATTGGCCAAGGAATGCCAGTGGCAATGACAGCCAGGTAATGATGTGAGCAAAGAGGAACATGAACAGATTTCCCTTTGACACCATAATTGTGGATTGCTGGGCTCCAGAACCATGAGAGTAAATTTTTATTGTTTAAGCCTTCCCCCTCTCCCAGCCTATAGTACTTTGTTACAATAGCACTTGAAGACAGATACAACAGATATGGATGCTCACAATCAAATGCAAGAATGTAGTCACATGGAAGCTGAGAATGTAGCTTAGAGATAGAGTGCTTGTCCCCCTGTGAGGCCGTGGGTTTGATCCCCAGCATCACCAGTTAGGCAGACAGGGGAGAGTTTAACACACAGGTGCAGCTAGAGACAAGGGAAGCTGGAAACTGTAAACTGTAGCTGAGCTTCCTGTGTCCTGCAGAAGATCTTACCAGAAGGATTTATTTAGGAGGATAACTGACACAGGAACTGAAAACATTTAAGAGCATGTTTATTTGTACTTCAGAAATTCAAGAAAACAAGTTTCTGAAACCACATATCTTTCAGGGTAAGAGAAATTTGATTGTCTACTCAGAAATCTTCATAGCTATTTAGTTAGACTACTTATTTCTGTGTCAGTCTTGGTGATTTATGTCTAGAAATTTGTCCATTTATGTGTTAAAATAAGTCTGTTCAAATGGATAATCCTGTGTTTAAAAATCTTTTGTATGAGCCGGGTGCCGGTGGCTCACGCCTGTAATCCTAGCTACTCAGGAGACTGAGAGCTGAGGATCACAGTTCAAAGCCAGCCCAGGCAGGAAAGTCCATGAGACTCTTATCTCCAGTTAACCACTAGAAAAATGGAAGTGGTGCTGTGGTTCAAGCGGTAGAGCGCTAGCCTTGAGCTAAAGAGCTGAGGAATAGCGCCCAAGCCCAGAGGTCAAGACCCACAACTGACAAAAAAAAAATCTTTTGTATATGTATATTATTTAATTATTTTGTGTGCTGGTATTGGGATTTGAATGCAGGACCTTTTGCTCTTGCCTGGCTTTTTTTGCTCAAGGCTGGCCATTTGAGTCACATCTGCACTTTCAGCTTTTTGCTAGTTAATTGGAGGTAGGTCTCCAGATTTATCTCTTTGGGCTTGCTTTAAACTGCAATTCTCAGATCAGCCTAGCTAGGATTACAGAAGGAACCACTGGTTCCTGGGTTTAATCCTTCATATTGTCTCTTTCCTATTTTATTGCTTAGACTCATAGACCAATAAATTTTTTTCCAGACCAGTACTTTCCCATTGATCACTTCTGTGTTTCTTGGCAGAGAGGTGTTTCATTAACTTCTGATTTTATTTTACAAATTTTATCTTTATTTGAAATTATATATTGACATTATTAAAGAGTTAATGAGTTAGAGTTTTCTGTAAGATTTATTATAAAAACCATCAATACCATCAGGCATGGTGACTCCCAGAACTCAGGAGGCTGAGGCTGGAGCAAGCTACTGCCTGGGCTGTACAATAAGACCCTGACTCAGAAAGAAGAAGCAATAGCAATAGCAAAAAGCATCAGTACCATACTCTCCATTTCTTAATTTCTTTTACTTCAGAGGCAACATTTTTCAACTCTTTTGTTCTTATATCATTCCACTCTACTTCTAAATTATATCCTTATATTTCTGCTTCTGCAGTTCTCTGCTGCATCTGTTATTTAGACTTTGGACAATAAAGCTTTAGCTCTTTCCATTCCTTCCTTCACCACACACAGACACGGGTTTGTCACTCACTCTTTCCAGCACCATATTAGATTAATATCAAATATACATATGTTATTTTGACTACTATAACACTACCATAGGTGATCAATGTAGTATATACTATGATTATTTTTCTTTTCTGCACAGCTTTACATTTACCTGGAGGTCACAATTGCCTTCCTGTTTAATTTGCCAACTTTTCTGTTATTTGATTTCTAACGAGCCCAAGTCATGTAAAGGTTCTCTCAACACATCCTAAAATTATATAGTCTATCAATTTTATCTTCTTATGGAAACCTTACCTGGAACCTTCAGCTCTGCTCTAATCTAGGTCTGTTGTTTGTTGTTTAGTCATTACCATGGTACCTCCTCTCATTTTAGGTTTGGCTTTTTGTGTTTCATGGCTGCCTTTTGGTTTGTTTCCTTCCCATTGTTGTAATTATCATTCAGTATGACACACACAGAGAGATTAATGATAAGACTGGATGTATATAAATGATTTTTTAATATCTGGCACACTGGTGGAAGATAGTCCAATTCACAGAGCTTAAAAGGGATGTAGGGGAGAAGCAGGTTTCTAAGCGTTTATTTTATATGATAATATTGCCAGGGATTGGCTGTGCATGTCCTTTCCCAAGACTCTGGACTTATGAGGACCTGATAGATACAGGTGAGTCTCTGGTGTGGTTGGCACCAGGGAGGCAGGAGTGGATAGGGAATAATTAGCAGGCAGGGCCACCTTTAGGCTAGGGGTCTCTGGAGTGGACATGAAAACTCGTGTGCAGGACGCAGCAGTCCTCAGGTTGATGTTTCTCACTTACAAGGTGTAGGAATGTCCAGATTCTACCCAGACCTTGTACCCTCTTGAGAAAACTAGGAGGAAGCAGTGGAGGAAGTCAAGTTCATGAGAAATAGAGACCCAGAGAAGAGAGACACAAAAGAAAGGAAAGCCAATCTTTTTGTTCAAGTTGATCAGAATGCAATCCCTAATCCCTTTTACTAACCTCTGCTGCTGCTGATAAAAAAAAGGTATGATAAACAACTTTTTTGTTACCTGAGATCTGGACTCCTCTTTGTAAATATCCCCCAACTGCTAGAACAGAAGTGTCTAGGAAGTCTATGATGTCCCTTCCCTCTCTCCACCTACCCCTTAAGCCTTCCCCAATCATCAAAGATCTCAGCTTGCCCATTGGCCAGGCTGAGTTCTGTGGTTCCCCCCCATCCCTCCAGATCAGGCAGTGATGACTCAGTAGCAGTCTGAGTATGTTCTAGAAGTATATCACGGGAGTCTGGGGTTTCTAGAGGAGTCCCCTCTGACCATGGACAGCCAAGACACACAGCAAGCTGAAGGTGGGCACCATGTTGCAACACAGCACAGTGTCTCCCTGGGATTCATTCTAGGGCACTGCTGTGCTAGTCTTGCTCATGCTATTGCTTGTTTTAGGCAGAAATGAATAGGATGTTATGACCTGTGAAATCATAATCCAAACCCTACATTCCACCAGTGAGGCCCCAGGAAGTCCAGCCACTTATTCAAGGTCAAACCAGGAACATAATAAGCTGTTCTTCCTTCCCATTCCCATCTGGCTCCTTCAGAGCATTAGGACCATCTTAGGCACCTGTCCAGGGCCCTTGCTGGCAGCCCTTAGGAAAGAGTGCAGAGAGTTCCTTGGTCTCATAGGTGGCATAGATCTGAGTCTGGGGGTCTCATCAAAGTCCTACGTTCAGCCTGGCTTTCCCCTGAAGGCCCAGCACCTGGGACTGAAGGAATGAATAGGGACCTTGTTTGGTCGGAATTTCTTTCCTCCGCTGTTTGCTTTGGTTTTTTTCCCTCTCCATTTCTGGCTCCTAACCTAATATTTGGCTTTCTGTGAGGACTAAATATATTTCTTCATTTAACCCCCAGAATCATGGCTTCCTACCTGCTTCCCACGACCGGATACACAGCCTGGAATGAAAACAGGAGCCAGAGGCCATGGCAGCCTGGGGCTGAGGGGGTGGCAGTTCCGGAAGAGAGAGGCTCAGTGCCAGGGAGGAAGGGAGGGCTGGCTCACCCACACAGGGCATCTCTCATTCTTCCTAAAAATGAAAGCTGGGGGGGGGGGGGGAATCAATTCAACAGCTTCTGTCCCTCAACTGCCCCAACCAAGGCCCTGCTCTTCTCCTGCCTACACCCCACAGCACCTCAGGGGAGTGCTGCACCATCACTCCTGGTGCAGCTGTGGGGAAAGGTAAACCTAGGCAATTGTGGCACTCCCAAGATTAGCACCAGTAGCCTCCACCTACATCCTGCCATTCCTGGGATACCCCTCACCTCACCTTTCTGTTTTCCTCACTATAAAAAAAATCGAGGCAACGGGTGCTGGTGATTCACACCTGTAATCCCAGCTACTCAGAAAGCTGAGATCTGAAGATCACAGTTCAAAGCCAGCCCAGGTGAAAAAGTCTCTATATATAGACACTAATTACTCACAGAAAAAGCCATAAATGAAACTGTGGCTCAAGTGGTAGAGTGCTACCCTTGAGAAAAGCAAAACAAAAAACAAACAGAAAGCAAACAACAACAATAAAACCCTCAGGGACAGCGCCCAGGCCCTGAATTCAAGCCCCAGGACAGGCACAAAAAACAGGTAGTGGCCGGTTGAGCTCAGCCAAATTGGACTGGAAAAATCCATCCCCCTCTCCCCACATGGTGAATACCAGGCCCACTAAGCACCTGGCCTTCAAGTCCCCACTGTTTAGTCCCTAGCTGGGAAGAGGTGGCTGCTCCTCTGTCCTTCAGAAGCCAGCCCAAAGAGTCTGCTCCCTGTTTCCTGCTTCTTGCCCCCTATGTTAATGTCTGTGAAAAAAAAAAAAACAACTCATCTTCAACCAGACTTGGTTTTCCAGATTTGTGAGCCCACGGCAGGACATTCTGTGTCTGCTTGAGCAGGAATCCAGGAAACAGCTTCCTACCACCTGACTTACAGCCTTGGCGAGTTTTTGACACACAAATCGCAGGAGAGAGTGAGGCTCATTTGTGGTTCTGCAGATGGTTGTGGCAGGATCTTTTCCTGCCTGGGTGGAGAGGGCTGATTGGCTCAGGCACAGTAGTAGCTTAGGGAAAAAACTCCTTCCTGCTTCAAGGATGGCCTGATGCCTTGGGGCCCCCTTACCCCCACCCCCAGACCATGTTGGGTTCTGGGGTTGACTTGGAATGTGCAGAACACAAGGCAAATGGCTTCCAAGACTTAGCATCAGCAGGGCTTTTCTGATACTCCTCTGTCCCCTTGTTCCTGTCTTTATTTGGTCAATGTGTATCTGTCAACTACTGTGGTAGCTGCTGAGAGAGACACAGTATGCTAATTCTCTGGCCCTTACTTAGTTCAGTAGCAGATGTTAGTAGGAATAGAAAAGCAGGAAATAGGTAAGATAAGTGCCTTGGGAATTCAAAGCTCTGGTCAGCAAAGGTCAGAGTAGGCTACCCAGAGCAGGTGGCAGTAATGCGGGTCAAGACAGCAGAGATGCTCTGGTACCAGGCAGATTTACTTCTCTGGGTCTCTGTCTTCTAGCCAACTCATTTCCACCTGCAGCCTGCCTGATCTCTGCTTCTTACTCTTAGATCAGCCAAGTCCAGATGTCAGGGTCCCATGTGCTCATTCACATGTGCCATGAGCTATGCGGTTTTATTTTTATTTCCTGGCAGCAGGAAAGCATTGACTCCTCTCCCCTCAGTCTCCTGTCAAGGATTGATTTGCCCTACTCTGGATAAAATGTGCCAAGCTTTGGGTACCAGTTCAATTCTTACCACTTGTGAGAGAGTCCTAAGGCTCACCCAGCATAAACCTGTGATTGATTTTCCTGGTTGAACTGAGCAGGCTAGACATCCCTGTGTGCTCAGTCTTGCCTTGCTTCTCCATCATCGTTCCCAGCCCATGTCCCTGACTGTCCATACCATGGGAAGATCTCTCCTCTGCTTCTCATGGGATGTGCTGTAGGTACTGTGTCATTTAGCTCTAGCATCAGAAGACTTAAGTAGTTCCAGGGACTGATCTAGGTGCGAGGACACAGGTTAAAGTGAATCGCCTGTGCCCCAGAGCTCACAGCCATTAATATTAGCATAGTTGACTTACACTTAGCACTTAGACTTACATTTGTGCTTGACTTCAGTCCCACAGTCCTCAGAGGTGGGTGAACTAGGTGCTGTTGCTAATCCCAATGTAGACACAGGTGATCCCAAAGTCAGAATCTTCATGTGTGCCCTTATTCCTGCCACTGTGACTTTGGTCAATTTTCTCTCGCAAGACTGAATGCACAAGTCAGGTGCCAGTGGCTCACTCCTGTATTCCTAGCTACTCAGGAAGCTGAGATGTAAGGATTCCCAGTTCAAAGCCAGCCCAGGAAGCTTATAAAGTTGGTGAGACTTTTATCTCCACTTAACCACCCAAAAGACAGGAATGGAGGTGTGGGCCTAGAGTGTGGGCCTTTGAGCAAAAAACTAAAGGACAGTGGCCAGGTCCTGAGTTCAAGCTCCACCAAAATAAAAATGATTGAATGCACATGTTGCAAAGGAGCAACAGGAAATCCTGTTTCATCCCTCTCCCCTAACTTAATTCATTTGAGGGAGAGGAGCCAGAGGGTGGGGCTAAGGGGAAGAGAAGGGAGGGGAGAGTGTGAGGGGGAGGAGGTGCCTGAGACTTTGCTAACACAGGAGCCCTGTTCTTAAAACATCCCAGTGGGCAAGGCCAGGCATGCTCTCGTCCTGCCTGGCCTGCTGGCAGAGGCAGCTTATGGATTTAGTGACAGATTTCCCTGAAGAGATGAATGGAGCAGTTGTGCCCCTTGTGTAGAGAAGATGCAGATGGAGGACCTGTTTTCAAAGGCAGTAACTCTAAGATAGAGTATTTCAATGAGTCAACAAGCAGAGGTATTGGCGCCAGCTTCTCTTTGATGGTCCTGTAAGCACTTGTAGGCCTCTGAAGCTGTTCTTGGCATCCTAGACCTTGTGTGAAAGCTTTTATTCTCTTCTCCATTTTAATCACCCCTCCCACCTCCTGGAGGGATTCGGAAACCCAGATTCTTGGCCAACAAAGGCAGCTAACGGAATTCTGGTGGGTGAGGCCCCACACAAGAAAGACTTTTCACATGGTTCTGTAGATGCTGCCTCCTGTCTCTGTGCTGGCTTCCAGAAACATCTGATGGCTGGATTAACGGACCTCTGGGGAGATTAAGAGGTTTTGTGGGAAGAAAGGCCTACCTCACCTGCTTTGCAAAGTTTAAGAGCATAGCCAAGGGCTAGCTGTGCCCAGAGACAAATCTACTAAATGCTCAGCAACTATTGCTCTTCTGTTGGTACAGTACTAGGACTTGAGCTCAGGGCCTGAATACTGTCCCTTAGCTCTTTTTGCTCAAGACTGATGCTCTATCACTTGTGCCACAGCTTTGATTTTTGGTAGCCTCCTGAGTAGTTAGACTGACTGGCATGGGCCACCAGCACCCAGAACAGAGTTTTACATTTGCCCCTGGAAGCTGGAGAGAAGGTTGGGTGAGTCACAGTGGTGGGCGACCCAGGGGCGAGACCAGGGGTGTGTCTAGGCTTATCTATCATGAAGGGCAGGCCACATGAGGCAAGGCCACAGATGCTATAGCTGGGAGAAGCAGTAAGTGCAGAGCAGTTCTGGCCAGCAGCCACAGAGCAGTGAAAATGTGGTGGGGTACTCCTGGGAATGGAAGATAAGAAGGTATCCCAAGCTAGGCATGGTGCTCATAGCTATAATACCTAGCTATTCAGGAGCCTGAGATCTGAGGATCACAGATGGAAGCCAGTCTACACAGACAAATTTGCGATAGACTCTTTTCTCCAATTAACAAGCAAAAAGCCAGAAAGGAGGGGTAGCTCAAGAATGCCAGCCTTCTGCAAAAAAGCCAAACAAGATCACAAGGTCTGGACTTTAAAGCCCAGTATTGGCACACATACAGAAAAAAAAAAAAAGATATCACAATATTCCAAGACTGAATTTGAAGCACTACTGGTTGTGGCTCAGGGAATGCTGTGAGAATGAGTGAGCTTGATTGTGGAGACAGCTCCAACTCTTTCTCTGGGTTGGCACCTGGCCTGTGGTGTGCTGTCATCCAGCCAGTGTCCTCTCCCTACCACAGCCCAATAGGGCAACACCATAGCTCCTGGGGGTGGGAAGCAGGTCAGAAACAGAAACTGTAATTAAGTCTTTTTTTACCTGCCCTCATCCCAGCAGGAGGTTTATTCTTGGTGCTCAGTGAGGGGGAAGAGGGATAAGGTATGAACAAAAAGTCTGCTTTTGACCTTCTGGCCTTGCTGGTGATTGGGTAGAGAGGTTTTGGGATTGAGGAAGAGATTTCTTTGAGCATTTTTAAAAAATAAGGATGAGAATTTTATTTTTCTTTTGCCATCATGAGGACCAAACCCAGGGCCTTGTACTTGCTAGGCAAATGCTCTTCCACTGAGTTCTATCCCCAACCCTGTGGGACCAGAATGTTTAGCTTAGTTCTTTGCAGATTTTACAGCTCCTGTGGCAGAGAGAAGACCAAAGCATGTCACATCAGCATTTGCTGGCTGAACCTGTCCACTCTGCTGCCTGTCCTCTTTTGTTGGACATCAGGGTTGGATGTGGACAGCTAGATGAGTGGAGAAATTCTACTTGTGGGAAGAGGCAGGTGTGGATGTGATCAGTAGCAAGGGGCTCGTGTTGTCCAAACAGGTGGCCTGCATTTTGGCTGAGCAGGTCTTGGAAGCACAGAGTTCTACCAGCTTCTCCTCCTTTTCTTTCTCCCCTGGAGTAAGACCACAGCCCAAACTCCAGGCTGGAGGACATGATGGAGAAACCAGAGGCAGAGGCTTAGCTGTTTCACAGCACCCCTCCTTCCAGTCCTTTCTTCTAGGGTCCCTTAGGAAGAGCTGTTTATTCCCCCTGCCTCATCCCCCTACTCCATCAGTCCCTCAGCCCTCTCCTTTTCCCCCCGCCCCCAAGACCAGAGCCAGGGCCAAGGAAGCACAGCCAAGAGTGAAAGTTGGTCTGGTCTCCTGCAGAAAAGATTCCGGCCTCTCCATTCAACCAAAGCCAAAGTCTATGAGGAATGGGACGTAGGGTTCAAGTTCTTGGAGCAGAGACTGCAGACACTTCACCTTCAAGAAGAAAAATGACCATTTACTGTAGAACTGCTTCCAAAATGAAGACTCCAGATCCTGTTCTTCTGCTCAGCTACTCCTTGGGGCTCCATTCTCTTTCACTTGTGTCTTATAAAAAGCTAAGCTCCATTTCATTGGGGGGTGTCCCTTCCCTTCCGTTCCTTCCTCTGTGAGCTTCCCCCATTCCACCTGCAGACGCAGCTGGAGCCCACAGGGTTTCCTACATGTGTGGATGCGATTTCCTTCCACAGTTGATAGCTAGTCATCCTGAGTGGGGCAGCAGTGGGAGGCCCTGGGCACCTCAGAAGAGGATGGGGCAGGACGAGGGTTCTGGAATAGGTTACACCATTGTCTGTTGAAGCCTCCGCATTACCCGCACTCCAGCTATGTTGTCTCATGCTGTTAACTAATTAATTTTTGTAGGATTAGGGGTTTGAATTCAGTAGTTTAGGCTTGTTAGGCAATACCTCTAGCCCTATCTGCTCTGATTATTTTATTTTATTTTGTTGTGCTGGTTCTGAGGCTTAAACTTAGGGCCTGGATACTATTCTTGAGCTTTTTTGTTCAAGCCACTTGAGCCATGGCTCCACTCCTAGCTTTGTGTGTGTGTGTGTGTGTGTGTGTGTGTATGTGTGTGCGTGAGTGAGTCATGGGGCTTGAACTCTGGGCTTGGACGCTGTCCCTGCGCTCTTCAGGTTAAGCCAAGTGCTCTATCGCTTGAGCCACAGCACCACTTCCGGTTTTCTGGTGGTGAATTCGAGGTAAGAGTCTCATAGACTTTCCTGCTGGGGCTGGCTTTGAACGGCGATCCTCAGATCTCAGCCTCCTGAGTAGCTAGGGTTATAGTTGTGAGCCACAGGGGCCCAGTCTGCCCTGGTTGTTGTTATTATTACTATTTGTTATTCTAGTCCTGGGGCTTGAACTCTGGGCTTGGGCACTGTCCTGAGCTTTTGCTCAAGGTTAGCACTCTACAATTTGAGCCACAGTGCCACTTCTAGCTTTTTTTTTTTTTTTGAGTAGTTTATTGGAGATAAGAGTCTCATGGATTTTCCTGCTGGCCTGGCTTTGAACCATGATCCTCATCTCTCAGGCTCCTGAGTAGCTAGGATTACCCGTATGAGCCATCAACACCCAGCTGCTCTGGTTCTTTCTGAGATAGGGTCTCACTTTTTCCTAGGGCTGGCCTGGATCTTCCTTCTTAGTTTTCTCATTCTAGTTAGGATATTGGGCATGTATTACTGTACTCAGCTTTTTTCTGTTGAGGTGGTGATCTCATGAACTTTTTACTCTAGGATGGCCTCAAACTGAAAATCCTTTGGACCTCTGCCTCCCAAGTAGTTGGAATTAAAGGTGTGAGCCATTCTACTGAGCTTGTTCCCTTTAAAAACTTGCTCTAATTTTTCCTCCGCATTGGCAGTCACTGCTATAGCCTTTGCGAAGGCTGCCCAGACTCAGGCCATAGCTTCCCCTTCACTGTGTTCCTTCATTACAACTCCACATTGACGGGCTCAACCTCAATGCCATCTCAGGGCCACTCAATTCTTGGAGCCCCCTGGCCATTCCCAGCCTTTATGGTGACACACATTAGGCTCAGTAAGGTTCCAGTTTCTGATCTCCTGTTCTTCTATTTCATACATTGGACTCCTATTTTTTCTCCAAGGAGTATGCTAACTTGGCCTCCAGCTCTCTGCCAGGATTTTTCCATCCTGTGTGCCTGGGGTAGGAATGGGTTCGCACACACTGCACACCTGCATGCATGCTTGAACCCATCCACCCACCCACTCACACACACACATGTTATCTAAAGTCAGTTTGATTGCTTCCAGCGATTAAAGTTTCCAGAAGGAATTCCCTGATGGACTCTCCTATATCCCCCATTCCAAACACATCTTCAATTTGCATGTCCTATGGCCTCTAGTTTTTGTTATTGTTAAGCTCAGGGCTTAGTATTTACTAAGTAGGTGCTCTGAGACATGCTTCCAGCTTTTTTATGCACTGGTTACAGTGGTTATTTTTGAGATAGGGTCTTGTTTCCTGCCCAGGCTGTGTTTGGATCATGGTCTATGTATTTTAGGCTTCTGGTAGTAGATATAACAGGCACATGCCACCACATCCAGCATCTTCAGTTGAGGTGATGGTGGTGTGGATTTTCTGCCTAGGCTGGCAGGAAACTATGGTCCTTTTAGTCTCAGTCTCCCCTGTAGTTTGGATGGCAGTTATGAACCATTGATACAGCTAGATTCCACCTCAGATTTGTTTGTTTTTGTCTTTCTCCTGTGCTCATACTAGGTCTTGAACTTAGGGCCTTGAGTTCTTATGCAGATTTTTTTTTTACACACTTTTCAAGGTTTTGACTGCCTGGACTGGCTTGGAGTTTTGATCCTTAGATCTCAGCCTCCTGATAGCTAGGATTATAGACCTGAGCCACGAATGACCAGCAACCTCTTTGCTCTTTGTTGTTCTCTGAGAAATCTATCCCCTTTTGGGAAATCAGCTATATCCCATGTTGTAAGTCTGGGGAAATGACTTTGGCATAAACTAAGCACAGCCACTGAAATTTGTTCTGCGATGGGGCCTCCAAACTCTGGCCAAGAGTCTTAGGCAAAGTATTTGTTAGTAGTTTCTGGGTAAGAAGTTTCCTGGTATCTCTGATGATCTCTGGGTATGATGGCCTCTTTTCCTGGATTTAGAGAGGAAGTAACACACCTGGGAATCTGGACTGATCTAATCCTGGAAAAGGCACAGCCAAAGGACAGAAAAAAAAACCTAACAAACAAACAAACAAAAACACCTGGGTCCTTGATGTTATTGGAAAGCAGCTGAATTGAATTGAACCCGAAGCCAACTCTGGCTCTGTGTTTCTTAGCACATGTACCTTCAAGTCACTTCACTTCTATTTTTGGGACCAGTTTGAATTGACTTGTTAGTTACATGTAGAGAAGTCTTAATGCACAGACTTTTTTTTCTTCCTTCTCCAACTTGGTCTTCTCTTTCTTGGGTGACTCCTTTCAGCTCTCTCCAGTTTCCTCTTCCTCTTCTTTTCCCTTTCAGAGACAGCATGGTGTTCTGCTGTAATTCATCTTTGCTGTCATTCACAAACTGGATGGCCTCATTTCTGACTTCAATTTTGCTTTTGTTTTCCAAATGTGAGGTGTCCAAGATCTATACAGCCCTAAGAGTTTTCTAAAGTCTTGTGTGTACCACAAACTCAGCAAGTTCAAAATTGAGCCTTTTATCATTCCTCACCAACCTGTTCCTCATCCTGTATTCCCTATCTTTGTTAATGGCTCATCCATGCTGCTGCTGTTTGATCCAGATCTGGGTATCCTTGCCTTCTGGAATAGCCCCCGTATCCAGTTCTCCACTCATTGCTACACCACCTCCTGAGGAGTCTGCGTGAGAGATCCTGTTAGACAAAGAGCTTCAAGGAAGCATGCCTGCAGGAAGGGGGTGTTGGTTCAAGGCTTCCCATACCTTGGCTGCGCCTTTATAGCCTCTACCTTTATTCTTACTATATTCTTCTTGGCTGTACATTCGTTGCCTTTATTCTCATTTTGGCTATTTTTCTATTGATCCACGAACAGAGCATGTTGTATCTTTCCAGTCCAATAGAGATGGCTTCTCTAAGTAATAAAGACTAAGACCAAAGATTAAATGTGGGCAATGCCCCAATTAATCTATCATCTGATGTGACGCTGCCTCCAGAAACTTCTACAACTTCACAAGCAGTTTTGCGGCTCATTCATAGTAAATATAGAAACTTAAAATTTCCAGATATGTTACAACAGGCAAAATTAATTAATTAAACTAAGCTAGAAGGAGTTATCCCAGAAGCTCAGAGAGTTCTAGAAAAAGGGACCCCGGTAATATAAGGAAAAGAAAGATTCCCTCAACAGTTATGATTAAGTTTAGTCCAGCTTACGTTATAGGAAATAGATGGTGGTTTCCAACAAAATATAAAGTTAGTGACATCACATTTCCTGAACCGACCAATGAGCCATTGCCTTATACAGGAGCTTATAAAGATGAAAATAAATGGATTAATGTAAAAGGAAAAAGGGTATTTTGGAACTCGTTAGATTTTATGCAAAAATTAGGTAGATCTAGACCATTATGGTGTTTATTATTAAAACAACAATAAGATAGTTTAAAATAACAATTAGAAATTTATGTGAACAAATATTGGGATTAAAATCAAAAGAAACGGAGAATGCCTGACTCAACCTGGAAGTGGTTTTTAGGATGGTTTCAAAGGAACTTGAAAATATATGGAAAAAATAAAAAGAGTATAAGTACAGCCATGTCTTAGGTTTGTTAATTATTAAACATAAAAAGGCAGAATAGATGATGCATTCTATTAAACATTATGCTAGACTTGTTTCACACCACTTAGCTTAAACAGGTGGTGGGATAGTCATCAATTTTTACGTAATCCATCGATGCTTTGCTTTTCTTAAAAATTGATTATGTGCTTAAATAAAGAATCTATGTCACAATTGCACACTGTATAAAAACGTTAATTCTCCTCAATAAAGATACACTCAGATGCAACTCTTTTTTTTTTTTTTTTGGTCCAGTCATGGGGCCTGAACTTTGGGCCTGGGTGCTGTGCTGTCCCTCAGTTCTTCAGCTCAAGGCTAGCACTCTACCACTTTTTGCTTATGTGGTGCTGAGGAATCAAACCCAGGGCCTCAGGTATGCAAGGCAAGAGCTCTACCACTGAGCCACCTTCCCAGCCCCTCAGATGCAACTCTTTTGAGGCTGTGTCTGTTTGTCACTTCACCGACTCCTATCCCGAGATCCCTGTCCGGGTGGTCCCAGTGCTCCGGCCGAGCTGGTCCATCACAACTCATCCTATCACTTCTCCCTCTTAAGCCAATTGACTCTGCTCCTTTGTTCTGCTTTACCTTCTCTGCATTTACTTAATTGTCCGTCATCCCTCCAATTTGGCTTTCTCATAGCTATGTCATCTCTAATATCTGAACTCATGGCCCCTGCCTAGGACCCTTTCCTGTTTGTTACTTTTGCCCCCAAAGCAATCATTCTCAGAACGATCACTTGCAGGTCTTCTGTTTTTCTGGAGGTTTCTAAGCCTCTCTCCCATCTTTATCCAGCTTCTGCTGACTTTGGGGCTCACCCTCCCTTCCCTCCGCTGTCCAGACAAGCTGCTTCTGAGTTCAGGCTTAGCTGCTGACCTGGTTGACCATGCATTTCAAGATCGGTGGATATGTTTCCATTGACCCTCACATAGCCCTGTCATGTTGTGTCAGCTTTTGACCCAAGGGCACAGAGCCACAGCCCACTCCACAGCGCAGCCACTCTCTGCTCTGTATCCACACCGAAGCCTCTTAGCTCAGTGAGAAGAATGACCTCTTACCTCTCTGTCCTCAGTCCCCAGCCTGGCCCAAGGCCTGTAGCAAGTGCTAGGCAGTTCAACCAAGTGAATGAGTGGACCTATGAATGAGTGAATGAACTAGATACTTGTCCTCAAGAATTCCACTTCCTGTAATACTGCTCCTATCTACCTTGAGTGTCCCAAAACTACCTTGGGATTCTAGGGCACTTGAGGGGCTTTGAAGAAATACCAGGAGAATGCCTTTTTCTGCTTTAGGGTGAATACAGGCAGAGTTCTAGGCTAAAAGCACCCGGCAGGATAGCAAAGACCAGGGAGAATGAAGGGCAAAGAAACTGTTCTTTCTGTTCCTTCTCTTCAATCAGGTGCCCTTTCCCATCCTGCTCACCTCCTTCTGTAGCCCTTCCTGGTGCAGAATTGGCACCAATTACCCGGGACTGGGGCCCTTTGTCAATCTGTGGCCAGTCTGGAAATCTGGGTAGTGGGAGTGTAGGTGAGGAGGTGGGATGGGGTTCCAGGGTCAGATGCTGATTGGTGGACCTGGGCAGCTGGTACTCCCAAGAGGACATAGCTTTGAGCTATGATTTCTGAATTAGATGAACACTGGTGATGACCACTGAGTGGCAAGAACTCACTGTGAGCCGGTTCTCTTTCCAGCAGCTTTCTTAATGAGATCCCATCCTGTGCAGAGCCATGAGCTTTCCAGAGTGTCTAGAACCCCTGGACCCCACGCTCCTCAGCCAGACCTGTCATCCTACCTGATTTCACAGACATAGCAGTTTATAGATTTCACAGCTTTGAGGGATGCACGGTGCCCAAACAAGGGCTGACATTTTGCAGCAGAGCCATTGTTGCCCCATATGCCACTCACTGTATAATTTGGTTCTCTTTTCCATAAGGGGAGGTCGTATCTTTGACTACATGGGAAGAGGAGGAACCCTGGCTCAGGGCAGCAGGGATGAAAAGGTGCTTGGGAGAAGCAGAAGTCAGCGAGCAGGAGCTCAGAATCATTCCAAGTAGCTGTGGTCTGCTCTGTAGCTCCAAGATGAAGGCTGTTAAGTCCTCCCTAACTGGCTGCAGGGGCGTTGGGGCCTGGGGCCTGCTGGAGGCCAGGAGGAAGGGAGAGAGTATTCCAGGAGCCTTCTGAGTGGCCTATTCCCTCCCTCCCCTCCTTCCTGGCTTGCTGCTCTGGGCTAGGTCCTGGAGTTGACCCTGGCAGGCAGAAGGGATGACCCCTGTCTTAAGGAAGGCCTCACTTGTTGCTATTTTGGCCCAAGTGCTGGCTTTCCCAGCCAGGGGAGGTAGTAGTCTTCTGCTGGGAATGAGGGTGGCAGCATTCTCATGCCTAATGGGCTCATTCTCAAGTGGATTTAGTGCTGGTGATCTGGGGGCTCCCAGCCTGTTCTTCCTATGGCTGGAGGCATCTAGAAAATAGTGGCAGTTCTTTTGGACTTAGTCTTCCCCCTCCCTTTTAAACATTAATTAGTTATTTAATTGACTTTTATATTCCAGTACTGGGGCTGGAACTCAGACCTGGGCACTGTCCCTTAGCCTTTCTTGCTCAAAGCTGGAACTCTACCACTTGAGCTACAGCTCCACCTCTGGCTTCTTTTTAAAGTGGTTAATTGGAGGTAATAGTCTTACAGACTTTGGGCAGGAGAAAAGAACTGTGTGCAGTTCTTGTCCCAGTAAGAGGGCTCCAGGTTTAACCTTTCTGCTGCTTTCAGCACCTGGAATCACAGCCTAGCTGTCCACCCTGCTGCTAGGAAAGAAGAAAAACACCAAAGCACCCACCCATGGATCTGCTGAGATGGAGCGCTCACAGAGCTGAGCATATGAATGGAGCTCTAATGGGCTTTTATCAGGTACCTGCTGGACAACATGTCCTCCCAAGAAGACAGGAGACAGAGATAAATTACCTGGCCAGAACTGCCTCCTGGGGAGAAGAGAATGCTTCAGGGCATGAAGGGGTTGTGTAAGGACTAGGGGGAAGGTAGGACTCAGTGGTCTTGACTTGGGAGAGGGTGGTGGGAGGAAGCAGCTCTTTCTGTGCAGGCATAGATTAATCTAGACATGCTTGCAGCTCTGGGTGGCCGTGGAGAACCCAGAGGTCCCTGTCTTAAGTGAGTTCACAGTCTAGGTGGAAGATACACTTGGCCTCACCTTCTTAATGGCTGGTCTATGGGTTTGTTACTTGGCAGGACTTCATCTGTGAAAGGGGCTGAAGAAATTCTACTGACTGAGGAACCAAAAGAACGTGGCATCACATGAGTTAAGAGGATACCCAGCTCTTCAGAGTTCACACAGCATTCAGGATGATGAAAGGGCACTTCGGGGTGGTTGGAAGCTGGAGAAGGTGGGGAAGGGGAGGTCAGGAAACATGGGGGAGAGACAGCACGGGACTGCTGGTGTTAGGATGGCATGGTTGTCAATGGTGGCTTTGGGGAAGTTACTTAACTTTCCTGAGCTTCATTTCTCCATATGCAAGATGGGGACAAATGGCACCTCTCTCATGGAATTGTTGTGAAGACCACCTAAAATATCCCCTATAAAGCATTGTTCAAGGAACAGAGTAGATGCTCAGTAAATACTATCAGCTTTGTACTATTAACAACAAAAATACAGAGCAGAGAAGCATAGCATGTGGAAAGGCAAAAAAACTCCTGTCTCACTTGAGAAAAATGAATTTATTTAGGGGGTAGCTTTAAGTTTAATTTAAATTTAAAAATAAGAATTAAGTGACCCATTTGGTGCTGGGGCTCATACCTGTAATCTTAGCTACTCAGAAGGCTGAGATCTGAAGATCGTGGTTTGAAGTCAGCCTGGGCAGGAAAGTCCACGAGACGCTTATTTCCCATTAACCAACAAACATCCAGGTGTAGAGCTGTGACGAAAGTGGTAGAATTCAAGTTTTAAGTGAAAAAGCTAAGGGACAGCGCCCAAGTCCTGATTCAAGTACTAATACTGGCACACATACACACAATGGATCAATAAAAAGAGAAAAAGAATGAAAAGAATGAAGTGGCCATTTAGGATTGTGGAGAGTTATTCCTCATATTGTAACTTATTCTATCAAGTCATTCCCATATTGGAACTGGAATATTATATATCTATGTGTGTGCCATACAGTTTTTCCAATTATGTCTTTATTCTTTTCAGATGTGATGAAGATCATCTAATTTTGAAAAAAAAAACCAGGAAACATTTTGACTCTATGAGCAAAGAGATGATTAGAAACGGAAAGGGGGAAGCTTTGGCAGATGAGGATTTGCCTGGCTTTTGGCTGTGGTAAGGCACAGCTGCTGTGGAAAGACATGCTGCTCCCAGAAGTCAGTGCGCCATTGGTGTCAGCAGAACCACTGGCCAGGTCCATGCTCCAGAGGGTTGTGATAACCATGTAGGAAAGAGAGCCCTTTATGGTGAATATTCCTAACAGGCCTTGCAGGAAGGTGAACCTAGAAATGGACATCAAATGAAAAACATGCAATTCTTTTGGCCTAACCTCTGAACTTCTCAGAATTTATTTTAAGGAAACAATCCAAAATGGATGTCCATTTTTTGCCTTGTCTAGCATAGCAAGACATGAAAATAGCTCAAATATCTGTTATTATGGCACCATTTTTTTGGCACCAGTTTTTTTTTTTTTTTTAAGAAGGTTGATTTGTTCAATAGAATACTAAGCTGGCTAGCTACTCAGGAGACTGAATCCAAAGATCACAGATTGAAGCCAGCCCAGAGAGACAAATCCAAGAGACTCATCTCCAGTAGACCAGTGAAAAGCTAGAAGTAAAGCTGTTGCTCAAGTGGTAGAGCACCCCAAAAAGCTAAGGGACAGAGCAAACCTTGCATTCAAGCCCCAGAATTGTCACACATATACACACACACAAACACAGACATACAGATACACACAGGAATACTAAGTAGCTACTAAAAAGGATGGTACATGTGCACTTGTATGGTTAGCAAGGCTCTACACATATCCTATCCCATTCACTTGAACATGTGCATCAGAACTCAAGGAAGCTACAACCCATCTATTACAGTAGTCATCATTGGGAAAGGAATTTTGAGATATCCATAGTCACTGTAATATTTTACCTTAGATGATTTTTTAAACAATGTATCACTTTTATCCCAAGAAAAAAATTTTTTTCCAATTTACAAAAATCTTTGCATTTTTTTGTGGACTTCAAAGGAAAAATCAGCAAATAACTTGCAAAGTAGTTGATTTGAGATTAAAAAATGTGCCAAAGAGCTACTATAGAAGAGAAGATTCCTTGATGGTTGGCATCATAAAAATCAATATCAACTGTAAGAAAACAATTTTATGCACTGCGAATGATTTTTAAATATGGTTTCTGTGAAGCCTATAGCTTGTGAATAAAGCTAAGCTGGTAAGATACACACAAACTTTGTGAGGATGATTTCTGAGGCTCCTCCCTCTACCACCCACTAACGGTTCCCTTCTTCCCCTGGCTCTGGGGGGCCTCTGAGAATTCGGATTAGACAATCTGAAGCTAACACAAGAGTACGCTGCCTCTGTCTGCCATCTATACTGGAAGGACAGGATATCACTGTTAACGGCAGAGGCTTGTGGGTCATCAGCTGACCTCATGTGATGAACTTAAACTTTTGCCAGATCCTTTTCTTGGCAGAAGCAGACATTGTCACCCACAGAGCTGAAGACATAGAACTGGAAGGAGCAGAGGAAGTGGACCTCATGCAGGCTGCAACCTCTCCCTTCCAAGGCCTGCCAGCCACTGGCATTATTAGAGCAGCAATTAATTCACTTAGCACGTGCTGACCAATCCAAACATTAGGGTCCCAGGGGTTGGGTAGGAAGGATGACTCCTGGAGATGATTAAGATGTTGAGGTGTCTCACTCACCTAGCTCCGTGTTTGAAGTGCCAGAGCTGGGATTTCAGAGGTGAGGATGTGATGTCACCAAGAACTGAACTGTCTGGTCAAGTGTGAAGGAGCATCGTGTGGTAATTAACAAAAAACAGGGTTGGTGGAGAAAGAACAATTTGGGTTTGCATCTTGACTCTGCTGCTGTTGACAATGGTGTGGCTTTAGACAGGCTACTTGAACCATTAAGCTCAAATTTCTTCCTTCATTAAGACAGACAAACCACAAAACAACAACAAAGAATCATAGTACCAGGTCATAGATATCAAGCATTTCACATCAAGTTAGTCCTTTCAATAACTTTTTCAGTTAGACATTATTACCACGCCCATCTCTACAGAAGGGGAAACCGAAGCTTAGGATTTTATCTTTTGTGCTGGTACTGGGGCTTGAATTCAAGGCCTCATGCCCCCACTTGGCTTCTTTGCAAAGGTTGGTGCTTTACCACTTGAACCACGTTCCTCTTCTGTTTTACTTATTTATTTATTTTTTTACTGGTCAGTTGGAGATAAGAATCCCCCAGAATTTTCTGCCTATGGCTTTGAACTGTGATCCTTAGATCTCAGGCTCCTGCATAGCTAAGATGACAGGCATGAACCACCAGTGCCAATTGAAGTTTAGGATTTTAAAAGAGAAGTCCAATTCCAAAGTTTGAGCATTCGCATATCCCCCTCTTTATACATCATGCTGCCTGCCCTTCCCCTCTACCCTGACTCCTCTCTTCCCAGTATTGTAGCATTGTCTCATTGCCTTCTTGCTCCATGAAAGAGACAAGCTTGCACTCCTATGCCCTTGACTCTGCATAACTGTAGCACTAAGGGAAGTGGCTGGGCAACAGGAAATAATTGGGGATGAGTAGGCTAAAAGTGGAGAAGGGAATCAGATACCTACAGAACCTTGAGGGATTGGCACTGGTGATTCATGCCTGTAGTCCTAGCTACTCAGGAGGCTGAGATCTGAGAACCATGTTCCAAGTCAGCAGGGGCAAGAAAACCATGAGTGGAGCTGTAGATCAAGTGTTACAGTGTTAGCCATGAGCAAAATAAACATAGGGATAGCACCTAGACTCTGAGTTCAAGCCCCAGGACCAGCACAAAAAAACAAACCAAACAACTCATGAGGGCCTGGCTGTGCTGAGAAGATGGGATTGGGGATGGGGAGGTGAAGGGCAACAGACCCATGGATATCAGAAGTACTCAAGAAAGGGGGACAAGGTGGTGTTTAAGGACATCAGGTCCTTATCATTGGGAGACCTCAAACTCTAGGATTAAGTGGTGGTATTTTCATGAGGAACAAGGAGTTACCAATTTATGTTTTTTTTTTTTATATTTTTAAACTCATAAGGCTTTTGTTTCTATGCTTGACTCTTTTGATTTCTTCTGTCACATATAATTTTCTCTGATTTCATGCAAGTAAAAACCTTTCTGGGAGGAGAATACCACATTTCCTATCTGTTTAGGACCTCATCTGTCCACGTACAAGCCTGGATGGACCCCAGGGCCTTGTGCCTGACAGACGGGGCTCTATCACTGAGCTATAGCCTAGCCCCAGTGCCCCCTTTTATTTTGCTGATTCTGGCCTTAAAATCAGGGCCTGGGCATTATCTCTAAGTTTTTGCTCAAGTGTGGCACTCTACTACATGAGTCACACATCCACTTCCAGCTTTTTGGTGGTTAATTGGACATAAGAGTCTCATGGACTTTCTTGCTTTAGCTGGCTTAAAACTGAGATTCTCAGTTCTCAACCTCCTGAGTAGCCAGGATTATAGGCATGAGCTACCGACTCCTAGCCTTTTTTTTTTTTTTTTTAAATAACAATGTATACAGTTTGGCAATAGCTTCCTTGAAACTCCTGCATGTATTGTAGTTGACAATTCACTGATGGAATTGTTAAAGAAAAGCCATAGTGCATGAGAGGGCCCTTCAGAACTCAGCAGCCAGAGTGAGGGGCAAAGGATGAGCTCAAGTCTTCATTTTAGCAGGAGAAGGGTAAACTTACTGAAGGAAGATGGAGTGTGTGTGTGTGTGTGTGTGTGTGTGTGTGTGTGCCCCTGCACACGCATCACCCCTCCCCCCCTCTAACTGTTCCGGTGACAGCTTCAGTTTCTTCCTTTAGCAGCTGAGCCACAGTGTGACTCGGCGCAGTTTCCGCACCGGGAATCTTTGGAAGATTCAAAGGCCAGTGACTCTGTGTGCTCCTGACACACCTGGCCGTAGGGTACTCAGTCAGGGCCAGAGGCCTCCCCTGTTGTCTCTGCTTGCTGGTAAGGCCACCTGGCTAATGTGTGTCTGTCTGGGCAGGTGAGATGGCAGGCAGTAGATAGGTGAGTTATTTTTAGAGGATGACACCAAGGCTACATACCTGGATCAGAGCTTCTCAGGCACATGCACACGGCCCCACTGTGTAATGAACAGGAAATATCAATAGGGTAACATCAGGAAAGCGCCTCCTCTCAGGTGAGGCAAAGCACAAGGGCTCTGCAGTGTGCTGAGCCAAACACACAGGTTAAGGGCACAGGCTATAGAAGTTGATTCTCAAAGCATGATTCTTATGCTTTGCACGCGCCATCCCTCTGCTTGCATTCCCACCAAAACTCCTGTCAAGGCTTGGTGAGACATATTGGCCCCTCCCCATCCCATCTTTGTGTGTGTGTGTGTGTGTGTGTGTGTGTGTGTTACTGGCAATGAAGTCAGGATCTGGATGAATCCAGGTTCTCATACATACTAGCCAAGTGTGAGCCATACCACTAAACCACATCCCTAACCAAGTCTTTAAGCCATGATTCAAGCTGGATGCCACTGGCTCATCTCTGAAATCCTCACTTCTCAGGACACTGAATCTGAGGATTGCCATTCTAAGCTAGCCTGGGCAGGACCGTCCAAATAACCACCAAAAACCAGATATGGAGCTGTAACTCAAAGAGTAGAGTGCCAGCCTTGAGCAAAAAATCTAAAGGACAGAGCCCAAGCCCTGAGTTCAAGTCCCATTACAGACATACACAAAAACAGATTATTAAGTCATTAAGATGGATTAATGCTGTCTCTAGGGAGTGAGCTTTTGCACTCTGGTGACTGGATTTGGTTACCACAGAACAGGGTGGTAAAGCAAGCCTGGAAGCCCTCACCCCACCTCTGCTGCACACCTGCTTTTCTCCTAAATGTGCCTGTTACTCTTCTGCCATGAGCTCCTATCCATCCCAGGTGAGCAGATGTGCTGCAACACACTTCAACTCCCAGAACTGTAAGCTAAATATGACTCTTTCATTGTGTGTGTGTGTGTGTGTGTGCATTATATATATGGTATTCTGTTCTAGCAACAGAAAATGAAGTAGACATCCCTTACACCCAGTGTCTTATTCCAGGAAGTCTTGGTGAAGTGAACTCTTGCCCATTTTCCCTAACCTTTTCTTGACGTCTTCAGGCAGTGTGCGACACCACATGTAGCTTGTCCGTCACCTGTGTGAGTGTGTACTACCACAGTCACCTCCCTCTCACACCACACAAGACCCTGGAGGGCAGGGCTGCCTTATTCCTATTTATCATTCCAGAATATGCGCAGTACGTGGCAGATCATAGATACTGAGAAATGAATAAATTATATAAACGTTTAAGTTTTGTGACAACTTCCCTTCTCCTTAGCCTCCACAAAGGGCTCTAGGCTTTGAATTAATTTCCTTTTAAATAAAAATCAGGGCTGGGGGCTGGGAAGGTGGCTTAGTGGTAGAGTGCTTGCCTTGCATGCATGAAGCCCTGGGTTTGATTCCTCAGCACCACATAAACAGAAAAAGCTGGAAGTGGCACTGTGGCTCAAGCGGTAGAGCGCTGGCCTTGAGCTGAAGAGCTGAGGGCAGCGCCCAGGTCCAGAGCTCAGGTCCTTGACCCGCCCCCCCCCCCCAAAAAAAATAAAAATAAAAAAGCTACATTGTAAAAAAAAAAATCAGGGCTGGGATGGAGCTCAGTGGCAAAGCACTTGCTTGGCAAGTGCGATGTTCAGGCCCCACGACCGGACTCCCCTCCTTCCCCCCCCAAAAAAAAGAGTCTCATGGACTTTCCTGTTCAGGCTGGCTTTGAACTGCCACCCTCAGATCTCAGCCTCCTGCGCAACTAGGATTATAGGTGTGAGCCACTGGTGCCCGGCTTCAGGGCAAGTTTTCTATATACTTAGAAGCCTCCACTTTGGACTTGGATGGCAATTCTGTTACTGTTGCTTAGCTGGAAACCCTCCCTTTTTTTTTTGGTCAATTGTAGGGGCTGAACTCTGGGCCCGAGTGCTGTCCCTCAGCTCTTCAGCTCAAGGAAGTACTCTACCACTTTAGTCACAGCACCACTTCCAGCCTTTTCTACTTTTGTGGTGCTGAGGAATCGAACCCAGGGCCTCATGCATGACAGGCAAGCACTCTACCGCTGAGCCAACTTCCCAGCCCCTGAAAACCCATTTTATAGGCCCACATATAAACTGACTTAGTCTCTAATGTGTCTCTGTGTGTCTCTGAGTATCTCTCTGTCTCTTTGTGATTAACTGGAGATAAGAGGCTCACAGACTTTCTTGTCTGGGCTGGCCTTCGAACCATGATCCTCAGATCTCAGCCCTCTGAGTAGCTAGGATTACAGGCGTGAGCCATTGATGCCCAGATAGGGTGGTAGAAACTTGTAAGCAGTAGAACCTAGTGTAAAGGCTTAGGTCATTGAGGGGTGAAATGTTGATGGGAATGCTGGGACCCAGCTGCTCCCTCCTCATCCTGGTCAGCAGCTTTGCTCTTCTATGTGCTTCTGCCATGATATGCTTGCTACCTCACTACTTGTCCTAAAGCAATGGAGCCAGCCAATACTAATTGGAACCTTCAAAACTGTGAGCTAAAACTAAACTTTCTTCTTTGTAGGTTTATTTTCTTATAAGAACCAAAAGCTTCCTTTGCCCTAGAGTGGTCAGAATTCCCTGGGGTAAGTTTCACAGATGCTCCAGGGAAATTGTCCAGAAAATCATTAATTACTTCAAGACAGGGTGTGCAGATTACAAATATATATATATATATATATGAAAAAGAACAAATCCTAACTTAGGCCGTTATCACAACCTTGAAGCCTGATTCTGAAGAACTGGCAGCTGGAGGTGGGGAGGGAGAATTTGCCTGAAGTTTTGGCCCTGGATTTTCCTCATTTGCCTCAACAAAATGAGATACCAGAGGCTCTGAGAACATGTTCCTTCAGAAGCTGAAATTATACGCTCTTGGCAGCCCAAACAGCTATTTGCAGTAATAACTATTCTAGCGCAGGTTGGAGGAGCCTAGTAAATGTGGCCCTTGTTTGAAATCTCCCTGGGATCCCTACCTAACGATTCCCCAGTGCTGAGTACATTGGGAGGCTGAATGACTGTTTTCTGTTTGTGTTTCAGAGCCAAGCTGTCTGGAATCACTGTCTGAAAGAGCTTCTTCCTTATCCCAGCAACTGTACCCAGCAATCAGGAGTCATTGCTGAACCCAGGGCTGCCTGGACACACATGTAGCGGTCATTAGCTGAAGGGAGAGAACATCTTTATTTGAATCTCTCTCTGTCTCTGTCTCTCTCTCTCTCTCCTACCCCAACATGCACACTTTCCCTCTCTCTCTTTTGTGTCAGTTCTGGAGCTTGAACTCAGGGCCTTCCTGTAACACTTGGCTTTCTTACTCAAGGTTGGTGCTCTACCACTGGAGTCACAGCTCCACTTCTGACTTTTGCTGGCTAATTGGATATGGAGTTTTCTGCCCAGACTGGCTTTGAATCATGATTCCCAGATCTCAGCCTTTTTAGCAGCTAGGATTATAGGCAGGAGCTGCTGGTGCTGGGCTGTTTGAATCTCTGACAGTCCATAAATCCCAAATGGAACGCAGTCTTTGCCCTTTCTCTCTTTTTATTGTAAAGATACTGTACAGAGAAGTTACAGTTACATGAGTAAGGTAAGGAGTACATTTCTTATTGAGCATTGTTATCCTCCTCTTTGTTTTTCTCCTACCATCCCTTTCTTCCCTCCCCCATCCCTCCCCCCTCCCCCAGGTTGTAAAGTTCACTTCCAACATAGTGTCTTGTGAGTCTCATTGTTGCAATGGGTCATCCTGTGTTTGCCCTTCCTCTTATAGGGGCTCAAGTGATGCGGCAGGGACAAAGACAGAGACGGTTTAAATCAGTCTGCACCTGAGATCACTGAAAAACTTGAACAATTCAAGATGCTTAGGCCATGCAACCCAGATGCCTGTGTTTTTCCAATCACATTGGTGATTCTGGTGTGAAACCAGGCTGGAGAAGCACTGGCTTAAGTGGCTCTTGGGATTTCTGCCTGCCATTCTACAGATGCTGAAATCCCAGGGTAAGGAAGAGATGGTGGATATAATTCTTTTATTTCTGTGGGGTTAGCTAGTTCCTTTATTTTCTCTGTTAGTGAACATTTCCCCATGCCAAGTGTGATGTGGAGATTTGTAGATTTGCATTTCATAAATAACAGAGAACTTTGCCAGTTGCCAGTGGCTCACATCTATAAAATCCTAGCTGCTCAAAAGGCTGAAATCTGAGCTCACATCTATAATCCTAGTTACTCAGGAGTCTGAGATCTGAGAATCATGGTTTGAGGCCAGCCCAGGCAGGAAAGTCTGTGACACTCATCTCCAATTAACCATCAAGAAGTTGGAAATGGCGCTGTGGCTTAAGTTGGTAGAGCACTAGCCTTGAACAACAACAACAAAAAGCTTACAGACAGGGCCTACGTCCTGCGTTCAAGCTCCAAGATTGGCAAAAAAAAAAAAAAAAGACTGAGATCCTGGATTATGGTTCAAAGCCAGCCAGGACAAGAAAGTCCATGAGACTCTTATCTCCAATTAACCACCAAAAAGCCAGAAGTGAAGCTATGGTAGAGTGGCAGCTAAGAGACATTGCAGAGGGCCTGAATTCAAGCCCCAACGACAAACAAACAAAACAAAAACAAACAAACAAAAAACCAAGGAACTTTATGTGACTCAACCTAAGTATTTTTGCTACTGTACTTTATGCTTAAGTTGAGAATTTTTCAAGTGCAATCCTGGCTATACCAGATTCATTTTCACCCAAATTGTCAAACCTAAGTCCTGCACCACACCCCTATATTATCTTTATGGATGGTTCATCACCCACCATGGGACCTGCAAGAAATTAAGGTATCAGGGCTGGGAAGGTGGCTCAGTGGTAGAGTGCTTACCTTGCATGCCTGAGGCCCTGGGTTCGATTCCTCAGCACCACATAAGCAAAAAGAAAAAAGCCGGAAGTGGCGATGTGGTTCAAGTGGTAGAGCGCTGGCCTTGAGCTGAAGAGCTGAGGGACAGCGCCCAGGCCTAGAGTTCAGGCCCTACGACCGGACCCCCCCCAAAAAAAAAGAAATTAAGGTATCATTTTCCTCCTTTGCATTCCCCTGTATTGTCCCCAGATCCTGCTGATGCTATCTTCCACTCACCCTGTGCGCTCTGCCCCTGCTTTGAAACAGCTCTGCATCTCCAATCTATTGCCATCACTCCTCCTGGCTCTCTGGCTCCAGTCTGTTCCACTCTGTTCTACCATCTGCCTGCCTTCAGAGAGAACAATCCAGATACCTATTGCCTATGCCAGCCCCTGCTTAATGTTCCCGGTTCTTCAGTGCTGTCCTATTAAAGTTAAACTCTGTGTGTGTGTGTGTGTGTGTGTGTGTGTGTGTGTGTGTGTGTGTGTGTGTGTGTGTGTGTGTGTGTGTGTGTGTGTGTGTATGCCAGTACTGTGGTTTGAATTCAGGCCCTAGGCTCTGTGTCTTAGCTTTGTCGTTCAAGGCTGACATTCTTCCAGTTGAGCTACAACTCCTCTTCTGACATTTTGCTGGGAGATAAGAGTCTGACAGACTTTCCTCCCTTAGCTGGCATGGAACCATGATCCTCAAATCTCAGCCTTCTGAGTAGTTAGGATTACAAGCATGAGCCACCAGTGCCTGGCAAATTTACACTTCTTAGTATAACTTTAGGTGTCCTGATTTCCAAACACTTCTGCAGCCTCACAGTCCACAACATCCTGACAACCTCAGATGACCTTCCAACCACAAGGAGCTTTGCTTTTTTTTCTTCCTGGGCCTTTGTTCATGCAATTTCCTTGCTGAGTATTTCTCTTCCCCCTTACCCCCCACCCCCTTTCGCCTGGTGGCTACTTCTCTTCAGCCAGCATACGTGTCCTCTTCTGTCCCCTCCCCAGGGGGTCAGGTGGCCAGATCATCTTGGACATCACTCAGCAGAAGCACAGTGAGACCATGTGATGAGTTGGGTTTTTTTTCCATCCACATTGTGAGCTCGTTGGAGGCAGGAGCTGGGTCTTCTCTTGCTTTGTGTCTTTGATGCTTCCATGGTTTCTGGACCAAGAAGAGCTTGCCCCGATATACCATACCCCTGTTCCCCCACCTTCTGCTGACTTAAGACCTGTCTCACATCCGTTTGGCTTGTATAAAGCTCTGAGAGAAGAAAGTTTGCTTTGGGCCCTTCCCAATGGAATCTTTCCACCCGAAGATGTTATTCTTTTCGTTAGGGATTTCTCTTACTAGCTCTCAATGTCCTCATTCCCAGGACCTCTCAAATGCTTTCTCTGCCTATCAAAATATGCTCACAGAAGAAGTACATTCTCCTTGAAATACCACTGCTGTTATCTTCTTCCCTAGGCTTATTTTGTATTTGAATGGAAAATCAAAGGAGTTAATTTCTAACTGTGGAAACTTCAGGCCATAGGAGAAGAGAAAAGAAAAATCTGAGGGGAGAGAGAACCTTGTATGGAGACTTTTTTCAAAGACCGTTGGTGCATTCTCTTTTCTTGGAGGATTAGGAAGGGGCCACCATTGCCCATCTTCTGGAGGCAGAAAGGACAAAGACAGGAGAGCATTGTCAAGCTTGCTTTCTCTCTGGGTTCATTCCATACGCTTCCCTGTGGCTTCGACACAGGACATGGGGGAGGTGGGGTTCTTATGATTCGATCTGTGAAGGGACCACAGCAAAAAGCCAGGACATAAGAAATAAGGCAGTCAGGAAGCTGCACCGAGAATCCAGGGTGGGGGGGTGTCACAGGAAGAGCAGAGGGGCTAATTGTCACCGTGAAGCAGAACAAAGCGAAGTGAATCCACGGGAAGCAGTTCGATCATGAGCAGGGTCAGCAACCCTGGGCAGCCTCCACCTGGTGGCTGAGATTGCCAGGGAAGGGCAGGACTCATGTTCCAAGATGTGACCTGTTCTCTCCAGAGCCTGACTCCTGGGGCATAGAGATGATCAACAGTGGCTGTCCACAAGTTCTTTCCGTGGTTGCTGGGAGGCAGAGCTCAGGAGATCCCTGGAACAAAAGTACAAAACAAGAAAATTGGATTGATTCACCTTAGATTGCCAGCTAGCACATAGTGGTCCTTGGGTCAGGCCATCAAAGGCCTAGCATATTCTTGTCTGTGGCCTCTCCTACAGAAACGCTTGCAGACCCTGGCAGAGTGTTCAGCTTGAGCACACATCGAGGGCCTTTCAGAACTACTTGACATCTACTCTTCAGTAACAGTGACCGTTGCAATGTCCTCCACCCCTACTTGGAAGCAGGAGGCGTAGCAAAGGGGCAGAGCAGTCAGTGGTCCCAAGCCTCAAGGGCTCCACAGAGATTCCTTGCGTTCCTGTCAGTGTGTTCTCTTACACTTTGCTTTGTCCTCTCAAATTATTAGAATTTCATCTCTATCTCAAGACACTGTCTCTTAAAAGGATGCAAGTACCCTACCATTTTCTTTTAATTAAAAAGTACTTGTTCTTTTGCAATACTGGGTTTTGGACTCAAGGATTCACACTTGCTAGTCAGGCATTCTGTTGCTTGTGTTAAGCTTTCAGCCACTTTGAGATAGGGTCTCATTTGTTCCTTAAGCTGATCTGGACAGAAATCCTCCTATCATTACTTCTCTGGGGTGACAGGTGTGTACCATGATATAACAACATGCTGTTGTTGTTGTTTTCCATTTTGTTTTGTTTTCCATTAAGATGATAGTCTCAGGAACATCCTCGCTTTGGCTGTTCTGGAACCTCGATCCTTCTAATCTCTCTCTCCTGAGTATCTAACATCTTTAGTCATCTAGTGTCGGTGTGCATTGACCAGATCCTTACACAGGCTGGCTGCCATCAGACAGGAGGAGGGGGAAGTGGGCCCCAAGAAGAGCAAGTGGAGAAAAGAGGTGTGGATATCACGAGGACCCAACGCATCTGCCCTCTAGCCTCCTTCTAGCTAGCAGGCTAATACAGGATATTTGCACCAATTCTAATGTTAAAGGGCATTTTTGAAATTAGTTTGGGCACTGAAGTGTAGCAATTTCCAGGTCATTTGGCTAGTATGTGTGTGTGTGGGGGGTCAACATGCCATGTTTTTTGTTTTTTTGTTTTTGTCAGTCGTAGGGCTTGAACTCTGGGCCTGAGCACTGTCCCTCAGCTTTTCAGCTCAAGGCCAGCGCTCTACCACTTGAGCTACAGCACCACTTACGGTTTTCTGAGTGTTTATTGGAGATAAGAGTTTCACAGACTTTCCTGCCCGGGCTGGGTTTGAACCACAATCCTCAGATCTCAGCCTCCTGAGTAGCTAGGATTACAGGCGTGAGCCACCGGCGCCCGGCTTCGACATGCCATGTTCACGGGGACTGCTGTAGAACACAGGCTGGCTGGCCATCACTATGCTATGAGACATGGAGCCCTTGGGTAGCGATTCTCTGTGGACTTCTGTCTAACCTCTTATCCTATGAACATCTGGTGGATGGAGGTGAACTCCTGACCTGTCTCATGGGACCCTTCTCCCTCTGGGTCTGCCCCAGAAGCTCAGCTGTGTGGGTGAGAATCCAGGAGTTGCTTTGTTCTCCTTGTCTGGAGGGCTGATGGAGAATTCTTCTGAGGGAAGAGGGTTTAGAAAAAAGGCCCAGGTGAGATGAAAAAGGGAACCCAGTGACCAAATCCCTCTGACCTTCTTAGAGGAAACCACACAGGACTTGATTTCAGAAAACAGCCTGGGGCTAGTCTGTAGCTGATTTTACTTTTTTTTTTTTTTGGTCGGTCATGTGGCTTGAACTCTGGGCTTGGTGGCTGTCCCTGCGCTCTTCAGCTCAAGGCCAGCACTCTACCGCTTGAGCCACAGCGCCACTTCTGGTTTTTTAGTGGTTTATTGGAGATAAGAGTCTCACAGACTTTCCTGCCTGGGCTGCCTTTGAACTGTGATCCTCAGATCTCAGCCTCTTGAGTAACTAGAATTATAAGCATGAGCCATTGACACTGTTGTTGTTGTTATTTTGAAAAAAGTAGTTTATCAAACTCTTCTCCCTGGGCTGGCCTTGAACTGTGATCCTCCACGTCTCAGCTAAGATTATAGGCGGACATGATCTACTATGTCTGGTAAAATGCTTTGCTTTTTCTAAATCTCTTCTATACTTAGAGACTCAGAGAAAGGCCTCTCTCCACATTCCCTCAGCTCCTGGCTAACAGACCCTGTCTCTACACAAAGAGAGTCAGTCATAAGCCAATACTGTTTGCAGAAGCCAGTCTCATGCATGTTGGCAGGATCAGAGTCTGGGTGTTTGCTTGTCGTCTTCTCCTAGGTGCCGGATGGTACTATGCCTGTAGCTAGCAGGAGCTCAGTAAATTTGGCCATGGCCCTACTGGAACCTCTTCAAAAGCAGAGACTTTGATCCTGAAGCTAGCATAGAATGATCTCAGCCTACTTCTAGGGAGGGAGGCTGGGTAACGGAAGGCATTCAGGCAGAAGCAAGTCCACCTGTGCTTCCGCGTGACCTTGGGAGCTGCACCATACTACCTTGTTTCTCTGCTATGTCCCTTCTTTGCCCCATGGCTCTCCCATCTGTGCACAAGACGCTCCAGATTCTGGGATGAAACCTGGTCTGTCCAGGTGCAAATGATCATTACTTTACTCTCACATTCTCCTTTTCTCTTTTGTCTTTGAAATGAAATGAAATGAAAATGTTTGGGCAGAGATTTTTCTCAAGGTCATTTTTAAAAGATCTGGTCATCAGAACTAGCTCAGAAGTAAGGTCATTATTACCTCAAAGGCATTGCATCATTTGACTAAAATCTTCTGGTGAATGTTTTTGATAAAAATTGTTTTTATTAAAAGTGTTTTTTTGTTTGTTTTTTGCATGAAGCTATTTCTCTGCAGGGCAGAGCTACCTCATTGTTACAGTTTATTTAAGACTTCTTGATTATATCCCTACTTTCTTTCTGAGGGATTTATGTGATATCTGTCTCCAGGAGGATCTTATTTATTTTGTGCTGGACCTGGGGCTTGAACTCAAGACCTGGTTACTACTATCCCTTAACTTTTTTTTGCTCAAGACTAGCACTAGATAAGACTTATGTCAGTTACCTATCCATATTTGATTTCTATTGTTCACCTTCAGCAGCTGATCGGGCTCTGTAGTTCCAACTATAAGGCCAACTCTAAGGTCTAGGTCAAGTTCTCATGTGATATGAGAAGATCTGGGGAAATTATGTCTGTTTTTTGTTTGGTTGTTTGTTTCCTGTTTGAAGGAATACTATTCCTAGGGCTTTTAAATTAATGGTCCCTTCAGCTGGAAGCATGGCTTAAGTGGTAGAGCTCCAGGCAAGAGAGAAAAAGCTGAATGAGAGCACCGGCCACAGTACTGGCATACACACACACACACACACACACACACACACACACACACACACACACAGCAGGGTATTGGTGGCTCACACCTTTAATCCTAGCTATGCAGAAATCTGAGATCTGAAGATTGAGGTTTGAAACCAGTCCAGGCAAGAAAGTTCATGAGACTCTCCAATTAATCACCAAAAATTTGCACTGGAGGTGGCTCAAGTGGTAGAGTGCCAGTCATGAGGGAAAAAACAAAGCAAGAGTGAGGCCCTGAGTTCAAGCCATAGTACTAGTACATACCAACACCCCCCACAATAATTACCTGTAAATCTATGGTAACAGACCTGAGGCCTGTTTTATTTTTTAATTGTTATTATAAAGAGAATGTACAATGGGGTTACAGCTACATAAGTCAGGTAATGAGTACATTTCTTTTTGGACAATGTCACCCCTTCCCTCTCTCTCTCTCTCCCAATTTTTCCCTTTCATCCCCACTCACAAGTTGTATAGTTCATTTTTGACATAGTGTCCAGTGAGTACCACTGTTCATCATTTGTCCCTCCATTTCTGTGCCACACTTGTATTTTAGCAGAGCAAGGAAGCTTGGGATCTAGGAATCAATTGCTGGGAATTTTAGGCATGCTTCTATTGATAGTATCCAAAGACCCTGATGGCTGGGGCTAGGCTGCAACAGCTAGGGATATGAAGGTAGCATTCTGTGACTGAGTAAAACTGGAGGGTCTTGTCAAAGAGAAAGCAAAATACAGAGTAGAGCAGGGGTTCCTACAGTGTGAGCCACAGCCCAGCAGCCCAGAGACACTCAGGAATGTCAGATGCAAATTCCTGGTCCCATCACAGACCTACTTAATTTAAAACTCTGGGGCCACAATTTTTACTTTCAAAAATCTTCTAGGCATCTGTGTGCCAGTGGCTCATGCCTGTAATCCTAGCTACTCAGAAGCTGAGATCTAAGGATGAAGGTTTGAAGCTAGCCTGGGAAAGAAAGCCCATCTGATTCTTATCTGCAATTTATTAGCAAAAATCTAGGAGTAGAGGTATGGCTTAAGTGGTAGAACACCAGCCTTGAGTGGCAAAGCTAAGGGACAGTAGCCAGGCCCTACGTTCAAACCCCAATACTGGCACAGAAAGAAAGAAAGAGAAAGAAAGAAAAGAAAGAAAGAGAGAAAGAGAAAGAAAGGAAGGAAGGTAGGAAGGAAGGAAGGAGAGAGAAAGAAAAAGAAAGAAAGGAAGGAGAGAGAAAGAAAGGAATGAAAGAAGGAAGGAAGGAAAAAGAAAGAAAGAAAGAGGGAAAGAAAGAGAGAACGAGGAAGGGAGGGAGAGAAGGAAAGAAAGAGGGAAAGAAAGAGGAGGGAGGGAGGGAGAGAAAGAGGGAGGGAAGAAGAGAGAGAGGAAGGAAGGAAGGAAAGAAGGAAGGAAGGGAGAGAGGGAGGGAGGGAGGGAGAGAGGGAAGGAGGGAGGAAAAGAGAAGGAGATAGAAAATATACATGAATGGACAATAGAAAGAGATGCTCTAAGCGATTTTGAGGCTCCAGAAGGTTTAAAAAAAACCTCTCTAGTCTATATGATCTGTAAAGCCAAATAGGCTTTAAACAAATAGATTCAAATAACCAAAAGCAATGTCAGAGCCCAAGGGGGGGTGTCAGGGGAGGAGATGGAATTGGAGCCGAGTTAGAGGATGGAGATTCTGGGAAATTGCTCTCAACACTGGTTATTTTCAGCTGGTCTTTATCTTTTACAGGTGCAGCCTGAGTGGGCTGGGTCAGTTTAAAGGGCCAGAAGCAAGTAGACAGGCAGATGAGGTAGATTTCTTTCTTTCTTTTCTTTCTTTCTTTCTCTCTTTCTTTCTTTCTTTCTTTCTTTCTTTCTTTCTTTCTTTCTTTCTTTCTTTCTTTCTTTCTTTCTTTCTTTCTTCCTTTCTTTCTTTCTTTTCTTTCTTTCTTTCCTTCTTTCTTTCTTTCTTTCTTTCTTTCTTTCTTTCTTTCTTTCTTTCTTTCTTTCTTTCTTTCTTTCTTTCTTTTTCTTTCTTTCTTTCTTTCTTTCCTTCCTTCCTTCCTTCCTTCCTTCCTTCCTCCTAAGTAGCTAGGATTACAGGTATGAGCTATTGATGGCCAGCTCTTTCTTTTAATTTATTATCATCAAGTAGTTGTACAAGGGGATTGATTCAACAATGTATCTTGACCAATGTCACCCCTTCCATCATTTTCCCAGGTAGGTGTTTTTACAGGTCATATTTTGGAATTGTAGCTGGTGGTCTATCATCTTTGTAAGGATTTTTTTTTGTTAGTGCCAGAGAGAGTTGGACATGGCATTATGAAACCAGAATTTGCCATTGGATGAGCCTAGTCCTCTTACCCAAAGTAGCAACCAAGTCTGCAGCATTCCCAAGAGATCCGGGACCCCTCTAATACCACAGCTGGATGAAATATACTCCATTTGTTGAAAAGTCTTTTTGTATGGCCCCAAATACTTATCACCCAGTGTACAGTAAGTACTCATGCATATTAATTATGTTGGACAGACATCTGACCCTTTCCACACTCTCCTCTCTAGAGCTAATACCCTCGCTGCAGCAATGCAGGACCTATCTTCCGCTCCCTCCACTTGCAGATGTTCATGCTGCTCCACAGACTGTTCTCAGGAGGAATCCCTAGTATGCCCTGGTTTTCAGAGTTACACGAAGTATAAAATGACCAGGGAGCAGAGAGACAGGAGGAAAGGGCTCAGGAAACCAAGTCTAGTGTGCCTAGACTTAAAGGGCTAAGCTCGTGTAACAAGAGAAAAGGTATTGATGGGGCTAAGTAGGACAGGATCTAACCCACGATGGCAGCAATCACTGCAAAGTCCTTCAGCTGGGAGGATTTGAGTCGCTGTTAAATAGAACTAATCAGGGTCAGGATAAAATTATGGTTGGTAAACCCTCTAGGTCCTTGGTGAATGAGTAGCTCTCAACTTAGGGCATGACTCTTGTGTAATGCACAATTGGTATATTAGGCACAACTTTAGGGCTTTCCCTAATCCTTATTAAATTTAATCTGGTTTATTCTAAATGGTCACCTGAAGCTCTTTTCTGGAATGTGTTCCCCGTTCCTTTCAACTGTGTCATGTGTCAAGTTTCTAACCTCCCTTTGAGCTGTCTAAATCATTGACAAAAATGTTGAGCAGCAGCTCATTAGAGCCTGCCTTTCAAACTGAAGCCTTTATTAAGCCTCAGGATTGGCTACGGATTGTTCAACTAGCTGTTTGTTCATTTGCTCACGGCTAACATGCTATTAGGTCATGGTGGCATGTTGTTCTGAAGGTGCTGGGAAGAAGGCTGTGTCTCTGGCAGTGTCTTATGCATCCATTGGCCCTTCTAAGGTAATTGTATTAGTCAGCATTCTTCCCATCACCATAACAAAGTACCTGAGATACTTAACATAGAGGGAGAAGAGGTTGGTTTTGTTTCCGTTTTTGGAGGTTTCAGTCCATGATCAATAGGCTCCATGCCTTGGGCTTCTCACAGGCACATCATGGTCAGAGCCTGTGGTAGAGCAGAATGACTCACTTCATCAGCCAGGAAGCCAAAGAGGATGACACTGAGATCATCATTCCATTTAAGATCACCTCTCTAATGATCTCAAGATCTCTCCCTAGGCCTCCCTCCTTCCTCAAATGTTTACCAATTCCCAATAGTGACATCCATTGTGGGGCTCTCATCTGAACAGAAGTTTTCCTCTTTGAGGGAGCATTGAGTCATAATGATATACTTTTTTTTTTTTTTTTGTCGGTCATGGGCCTGAATTCTGGGCCTGGGCTCTGTCCCTCAGCTCTTCAGCTCAAGGCTAGCGCTCTACCACTTGAGCCACAGTGCCATTTCTGACTTTTTTCTGTTTATGTGGTGTTGAGGAATCGAACCCAGGGCCTCATGCATGCAAGGCAAGCACTCTACTGCTGAGTCACCTTCCCAGCCCCCCCCCCCCCCCCCAATGATATACTTTGAGACCCTTTTCTCCTCTAGATGCATCTGTCTGGATCTGACTCCAAATCAGTCAATTCATGGGCGTCCAGGTCTTGAGGTTAGGCCCTACCAGGCAAGTACTCGTTCCCAGAGGCTTGAAAGACTAAGAGGCCAAGGAAGATGCTGAGCTAACATGTTGCCTAAAGAAGCAGTGACTTTATTAATGTGGCTGTGAAGTAGGAGGAAACAATAGCTACCAGGAGAAACTAGTTTTCTAGTACAATGAACTAGTTTAATTTGGAAGCTCTTCTGTTACAGAACACCTAGATATTCTGAATATGATGTAACAAACATCCTTTTAAACACAAAATCTGAGCTTATAAAATAGTAGAAGTCTCCAGGGCCCAAATTCAAGATTTGTCTGAATTCCAGACTTCTAAGTATGTGATCTGAGTCTGAGACAGCTCTGGTCACTGTGGGGCTTGTGATCACACCTGGTGACAGTGGGTTGGGGCTCCACCTCTGTGGACATACAGCTTTGGTCTGTTTGGGGCTGGCACTGAGGCCCTTGCTAAAGCTAGGAGGTGAGTAAAATCAAGGACTGAAACATATCTACTCACCGGGTGGAGAAGCCAGCAAAGATAATTGTCTGCTCTGGCTTGGGTCTGGAGGAAAACAGTACCCCTGAGGATTTGTAGTCACAGCCTGCACCTTAGTGGAGTTTGGCTCTAATTTATATCACCTGGTGGTCTATGAATCTTCATGCTAAAACATTAGCATTAAAGTGGGCCAAAGCTGATGATCCCAACAGCCTGGGGAGATGGGCAAGAGCAACACAAGGTCCCTCTGAAAGGTCCTGGCTTTACAGGAGTCCCAAAGATGGAGTTCCCTGAACATGGGCTCCAAATAAACTCATGTGGAAACATTTGATCATAAAGCTATGTTAGTGGACATGACTAAGACTTCAGAAAGTAGAACCATTTGGTAGAAATCTTTTTTTTTTTTGGTCAGTTGTGGGGCGTTGTCCCTGAGCTCTGTTGCTCAAGGCTAGTGCTCTACCACTTTGAGCCACAGCACCAATTTTGGTTTTCTGGAGGTTAATTGGAGTCTTATGAACTTTCTAACCTGAGCTGGCTTTGAACCGCCACCCTTACAACTCAGCCTCCTGAGTAGCTAGGGTTACAGGTGTGAGCCACCAGCGCCTCGCTTCAGTAGAGAAGAAGGAAAGCTAATATGTAAAGGAATAATGGCTGATGATAGTTTGCCAGAGTTGATGAGAGGCTCTCGTTGTGATTTAAAAGTCACATGGGTCCCAAGCAGAATAAATGAAACTCAATCCACATGGCCACATTGTGGTGGAAAGGCAGGACCTCAGAGATGAGAAGGGAGTCTAGAAGCAATCAGAGCAATCTTCAGCAGTTAGACTATTACCGGATTTCTCATTAGTAATAATAGAAACCTGAATATCATGTAGTAAATTATTTAGAATGCTGATAAAACATTTTTTTGTGTGTGTCGGTCCTGAAGCTTGAACTCAGAGCCTGGACACTGTGCTTAAGCTTTTTTTTTTTTTTTTCAAGGCTTGCACTCTACTATTTGAGCCACAGCTCTACTTCCTGCTTTGTTGTTGTTGTTGTTGTTGTTGTTGGTTAATTGGAGATGGGAGTCTGACAGACTTTCTGGCCTGGGCTGGGTTTGAGCCATGATCCTCAGATCTCAGCCTCCTGAGTAGGTAGAATAAGGCATGAGCCACCGGCCCTGGTTGGCATAAATTATGCCTGACTAAATTATTATTCTAGTGTGAGGCAAAATCAAAACATTTTCTGGTATAACGTTTGGGAAATACTAGCACATTCACTGAAACAACTAAAGAACTGAAAAGAGAAAGATGAAGATGAAAGACAAAATGATGGACAGGTCTGGGGAAGTAGCTCAACAGTAGGGTGTGGCTTAGCATGCATGAGGCCTTGGATTCAACATCACCTATATATGCATTACAAGTTAAAAAATATAAAAATCTGATTAAGCATTGACTGAATAAAATAATTATAATGATGACTAATTGGGGGACGTAACAAAAGGTGTGATACCTGCATGAGATGGGAGCTGAGATTATTGGAATGAGATTGGTAAAATTTCAGAAGACATTATGGACTTGGATGAGGCCAAACACTCATGCTATGGTAGACACAGAAATGATTTGATTTTCTAATTCTCACTTCTAGAAGGGACTCCAGGCTTGGCTATGAGGGTGCCTGCCAGCTTTTGGCTTCTGGTTTCATAAGGATCTGTGCCAGCTTTGGAGCCCAGGCCCTGCTATTCTCCTAGCAGCTAAGGTAGTGGAAGTTGGGCCAGATGTACAAGGCCCTGGCTTCCTATTGGTCCAGCAGACACTATGGGACCTGTAATCCTTTCTGAGCCTCCACCAGACCATCTCTGCTACCTCAATTTCCTTTTTCTCTCTACAGTGTTACTCCCTCAAAGTACTTTTTCACACCAAATTCCAACTAGTGTCTGACTTCAAAACCAAATTTGTAACATATGCTAAAGATGCTAGAGGTGCTAGGGACCCAATAGTCAGAAAAGCAAAAGCAAGTATACATTTATAAAATAATATAGAGAAAATTGAATTAGAATGTAAATAAGAACATAAGTAAAATATGGTAGAAAAACATGTAAATATTTTGCAACAGCTATAAACCGATTTTCAAATACCACACTATCTCACACTGTAAAAAGTTGAATTTGTAGGAGTAGAGGCTAGGAGGCCTCTCCTGGAAACTGGGAGAAGAGGAGGAGAGGAGAATGGGAAGAGTTTGACCCTAAGATACAAAAGCTTCAGTGGTATGGGAGGGAGACACTTTCGAGGCTTATAGTACAACATGGTGACCACAGTTGTTAATGATGCATTGTATGTCTCAAAATTGTCAAAACAATAGATTCTTATTACCAAAAGTTAGTATATGAAGTGATAGCTATGTGAATTGATATGATATAATCATTCCAGAACATATACATCTACCAACATACTTACACTTCACAAATATATGTATAATAATATAGTAAAAATTTAACAAAAAAATAAGAAATTTAGATTGTTAGATTGTAATAGGAGGAAAAAGACAAAATATACACAAATACACTGCTAGAAAGAAGCACATCTAAAATATTAATGTCCAGGAAGAATTGAATGAAAACAGCAGAGCTGTATGAATAGCTGGTGTATCCATGCTGATGACTGAAACACTAGGATTTAAGAAGGATAAAAATACACAGCAGGGGGGCTGGGAAGGTGGCTCAGTGGTAGAGCGCTTGCCTTGCATGCCAGAGGCTCTGGGTTCGATTCCTCAGCACCACATAAGCAAAAAGAAAAAAGCCGGAAGTGGCGCTGTGGCTCAAGTGGTAGAGCGCTAGCCTTGAGCTGAAGAGCTGAGGGACAGCGCCCAGGCCCAGAGTTCAGGCCCCATGACTGGACCCCCCCCCCAAAAAAAGAAAATACACAGCAGGCACAGAACATTTCTTCTTTCCTTGGAAATCCTATATCTTTTATTTTTATCTTCTATGGACCACGTACTGTCTTGTTTTGTTTTTACTAGGTATTTCCTCTTGGATTTCAAGTTTGAGAGCAGGGACCATTTTGTATGCATGAGTAATATAATTTTAAAACATATATCCATTTTTGGGTATGATGGTGTACATTTGTAATCCAAGCACTTGGAAGCTGAGGATCTCAAGTTTAAGATTAGCTGTGCTACATAGTAAAACACTGACTCAAAAAACACACCAACAACTAAAAGCAGCAGACAATCAGAGACAGACTTTGAAGGAAAATTTATTAATTTTCTGGTCACAGTGGTAGTGAAGTAAGGAAGCTGCATCTAAGTAACCCTTCACAGCCATCCTGGCATCTTGCTGGGTGGAGGGGGGCTTTCCACAAAGTTCAGAAAAGCCAAAGTGAGAGAGGCCATCCACTGAATAGATGTCATACTGTTTAGCCTTAGAAGAGCTTTTGCTAATGCCCATCCTTGATTACCTACCTATGATTTGATTTGCTGGCCTCTGTGTATACCTCTATATGGAAAGGTTGATGCGTATCCCCCTTCTATGGAAAGGAGCTACTTCCTAATTTGTTCTGCTTTTATTGGGCTTGAGTGCTTCACCAAAACATGGTTTTTGTCTTTAAAAGCTTTGTTCAAGTTTGATGGTGGGTTGTGGATCTTTGAGACAGGAGTCCACCTGTAGCTTCTGGCTCTCCAAAAAGATTCCCAATTTGACCTCTCAAAATGTGACCTCTCTGTTTTCTTGCGACTGAGTTACCTTACAACAATAGATCTTTTTCATGTCATTCTAGGTCATTATCAGATGAACCACACCAAAAATTAGAGTACAGAAGATTTTAATACAATTAGTAAACATGATCTAACCAACATATAGAGCCCTGAACCCATTCTACCATAATTTCTTCATCTGCTAAAGGATCACAAAAGTTATTTAGTAGGAAAGACCATTCTAAATATGACACAAACCCCACAAAACTAATTAATGCATTTGACTACATAAAAGCTAACACTTGGCTGGGCACAGTGGCTTGTGCTTGTAATCCTAGCTACTTGAGAGGTAGAGATTAGAAAGATCATGGTTCAATGACAACCCAGGCAAAAATTCAGCAACACTTCATTTTAACCAATAAGCCAGGCACAGGTGAATGCCTGTGATCCTATCTACATAGACAGCATAGGTAGAGGATCACAGTCTAAGGCCAGCCTCAGGCAACAGAGATTCTAGCTAAAAAGCAAAAAGGACTGGGGGTATGGCTTAAGAGGTAGAGTACTTGCTTAGCATTTGCAAGACCTTGAGTGCAAAGTCCAATACTTGCCAGGTGCCTGTGGCCCACGCGTATAATCCTAGCTACTCAGGAGGCTGAGACCTGAGGATCAAGGTTCAAAGCCAGCCCAGGTAGACAAATCTAAGAAATGTTTATTTCTAATTAACCACCAGAAAAATCTGAGTGTGGCAGTGTGACTCAAGTGGTAGAGTGCCAGCCTTGAGAGGAAAAGCCAAGGAGAATGCCAGGCCCCAAGTAAAAGCCCAAGTGCTGGCAAAAACTAACCAAAAACAAAACAAAAACTATCAAAAACTATCAACCCCCCAACAGCAGTGAGGAGGCTGGGCCTGCTCTAGATGACTGTTGTGCAGGCTGCCGCTTTAAGGCTGAGCCTAGTCTTGACTAACTGCCTTTATAAAGCAACCGTTTTGACCTTAAGCTACTCTATTTTGAGCATCAGTGCCAAAACAGAATGATTCTACAGCATCCTAAATCACTCCAGGGTCAGGCACTGCACAAGTAGACACCACCCCTGCAGCTCAGTGCCTGCCAAAAGTATTCAAATGATCTAAACTTCCTCAGCTATTTACTCTGCCTTGCCTGTCCCTTTTCAAAAATCAGAACAAAGACAGTCACCCACATTCCCTCTTGTCCCTTCTACCTTCACTTAGACCCTGGTGTCCTGTGCAGTACTGTGCAGTGACTTGTCCTCTTGGGAACTGTAAGGAACAATCAGATGAATGGCAGATGATTGACCTGTTGCTCTCACCCTACCTGCATAGAGGTTCACACCTGCAATCCTAGCTACTTAGGAAGTTGAGGCAGGAGGACCACAAGTTCAAAGTCAGCCTGCATAACTTATTGAGACCTAGTCTCAAAAATGCAAAGTCCTGGGGATGTAGTTCAGTGGTAGTATGCTTAGCATTCAATTCTCAGTACTGAAAAAAAAATTGAAAATACAAGTTATATATATATATATACACACAAATATATCTTATATTTTCATAAATATATTTATATGTGTATATTAATATTCAAATATAAAAATCCTAGTCATGTTTTTAAAAAGTCCTGCCCTACTCTTTTTTTTTTCTGGACTTCTACTTTTTATGGACTCTTCAAATTCCATCATCCAAGGAGAGTTAAGCTATGACTGGTAGCAAGAGAAATGTAATCTAAGACTGCAAGGCTGCATCTACCTTGAACAAAACCAAAACCAAATAGAACAAACCCATCAGGAGCCAGACCTTTGGAGTTGTAAGCTACTCAGCTTTATGTTCCAAAATGGACCTAACTGTGCCTTACATGTAGCAGGATCTCCATATACTGTGAGTTGTTTCTAATTGAATAATCTTGTTGACCTCATGCTTCAGTGAATTTTATTGTTGTTTACTGTCAGCAATGTTCAGGTTCCCTCATATTGCTCCCCACCATGAAGGCCAGGAGCTCAAGAAGACAAGCACACATAGCAAGCTATTCCCTGGTCTCTGTCACTCCAGGTTTGGTCCTGCAGAAGACATGTTAGCGCTGGCTGCAGGATAAGCTCTAGCCCACACTTAGCCTTTCCTTGGAGACTTTCTCCAAGCCCTGATTGCTGAGATTTGTGATCTAAAGGGAGGGATAGTGATCTCCTCTGGGGCCAGCTGCTGTTGTCACTTGGTATATGGCTTTGGATTGATGAGGGCTGAGCCTGTTCTTACCCTGGTGAGCCATTGTTGCAGAAAGATCATAAGGAAGATGTCAAATGACATCATTTGACCATCAGTTGTTAGTTCTAGTCCTCATTGGGTGTCTAGAGTTTTGAAAGTGGTGATGGGAACATAGATTTCTAAAGTACAGCACTTGCTTGGTGAATCTCTGTTCTCATTATGTTTTCTGGACAACCACACAGATATAGCGTGAGATATCCTTAAGTCCTTTGAGACTGAGGCATACGTCCAGGGACCCCATCTCCTTCATGGCAAGTTTCCAGAGCCTTTGAGTACTCCAGGTATGCTTTCTAAAGCCCATCCACAGACATGCTAGTGAGTGTTGATAGTGCATTCTTGGTCACCACCTGGTTGATGACATAATGTCCCTTCTTGACATCCTTCTTTGTGGGAGTCATTTTTTCAGGCCCCAATCTAGCTTTACTTGTCTTGTCTGGAGAGGTGAGACCCTAGACTCATTCAGGGTATAAAGTCCCAGTGAGCCCTACTCCTGCCCAGTGAGGCGAGGGGCTGGACCATGGCTACAGAGGCAGTGTGTAAAAGCCACCATTGAACTTCCTGGCTTAGCTCCTGAGCTCCCAGTCCCTTTTCCCACCCTGTTGAATAGAGGCACCAAGTTGAAAAGCCCAGAGGTGCTGAATACTAGAAGTGGCAGCAAATCCGGTAACCAAGACACAGGAGGATCCAGGCATGGAGGTGCTGGCATGTGTCTACCGCAGCTACTCAGGATGGACAAGTGAAATGTGTCCCAGGAAGCTTCCAGTGTAACTCACACTCCAGTCATGTCTGAAGTACTGCACAATGAAGGTGGTTATAACATGTTCTGAGTGGTATGGCATAGCCCCTCAGTGTTACTGTGAGCGCAGGGGAAGGGGCTAAGGAGGGCTTCCAGAAGAAGGCAGAGAATGGCAATTTCCACTAGGCATTAATGAGGAATAGACTTAGTGTATAGATGCCTAGAGCTTTTGAAAACTATGTGTGGTTTCCATGTCTTTCCTAGAGATTCTGCAGGTTTCGGGCAGGGGGGTGACAAATATGTTTTGGCTCCCCAAGGAATTCTCCTCTACAAATGTCTTTGAGAGCCACTGGCCTGCAGCAGCACTTGCTAAGGTTTTTTTGTTTGTTGGTTGAGGGGCTTGAACTCTGGGCCTAGGCGCTGTCCCTTAGCTCTTCAGCTCAAGGCGAGTGCTCTACCACTTGAGTCACAGTGCTACTTCCGGTTTTCTGGTGGTTAATGGACTTTCCTGCCCAGGCTGGCTTTGAACCTCAATCCTCAGATCTCAGCCTCCTGAGTAGCTAGGATTACTGGCATGAGCCACCAGCGCCCAGGTTGGCTGAACTTTTGGTAAGGCACCCCATAACTAAACCTATTTGACTTATCCTCAATATTTTGGTATTTATTTAAAAAAATATACTGTACTTCAGCATTCATTAGTCATCGTAAAGGAAACACAAGAATAGAAATTAATGGGGTTAAGCTTAAAAATATATAGAACATTTAATCCTTCCTTTCTTCCTTCCTTCCTTCCTTTTTTAGTTGTTGCGTGTGTGTGTGTGTGTGTGTGTGTGTGTGTGTGTGTGTGTGTGTTGCTGCTGAGGCTTGAACTCAGGGCCCCGGTGCTACCACAAACTTTCACTCAAGGCTATTACTCTAGCACTTGAGCCACACCTCCACTTCCAGCTTTTTTCTGGTTAACTGGAGATAAGAGTCTCACTGACTTTTGTCTGAGCTGGTTGTAAACCATCATCCTCAGATCTCAGCCTCCTGAGTATCTAGGATTACAAATATGAGATACCAGCTCCCAGGTTGTATTTTGCTTTTTTGAGACAGTTTCCATGTAGCCCAGGATGTTTAAAAATTCTCCATCTTCCTTTCTCAGCCTTCTGAGTGCTGGGATTACAGTTGTACACCAGCATACCTGGCTAGAACTTCTGATATTTTTTTTACTTCTAACAGATCACCTGATACCCTTCCTGAGAGTAAAGACAAGTTCACATTTTAATCTTTTGCCTAGCTCTGGGCTTGGCCTGTGGCAGGTATTCAGTAAATGGTTTTGAGGAAAGGATGGATAATAAATGAATGAGTTAGAGTTAGATCTTGAAGAATATGAGTGGAAGAGGCACTAGAATAAATGGAGAGCCTCTCTCAATTAACATTATCTGTAACTGATCTTTCTTAATAGTAGCATTAAACTTAGACCTTACAGAGCTTAGACATTAAGTTAGAGTAATGATGGATTGTTTTAGTTAATTAAATTGAATGTGTTTATTTATCACTCATTTCCATTAGTATAGTGGCCCTGTATTCCCACATTCGAATTGTCTGGCCATTTCCTGGCCTTGCTGATCCTATCAGTAAGATAACCAAGGAGACTCTCGGGGAAAGGGATTTGGTGAGTTTCCCTGGAGATAGAAATCCCAAATCCCACCTATTAGTTAATTAGATGTTGTGTACAACAAGCTTGAAGAACCGGGAGAGAGGGATTGTTACAGACTCCTAATAGTTGGAAATTGATTTATTAGCACGGTAGCACATTTGCATGTGAGATGGGAGGTTTGTAATCAGACATAATGAATTTTTGCAGGTAGATGAATGGAGAGCTTGGGGCCCCATCTCTCTGGAGGGTTTTTTTTTTTTTTGGACTTTTGGGGCCTACCCACTCCACAAGCTTTTTCTGGGGAAGCAAAGAAGTTCTTCCTTTATCAGGAGGCTCCTCTCAAAGACTGGACCCCCAAAGGCTAACTTGTGTCCAGAGAGGACCAAGGCTGCCCAACTCCTGCCTCCATTTGTAGGTGTAATAGCAGTGTTTGTGTGGTGCTTGCTTATGCTCACATTGGCTGACTTGACATGGTCCTTACAACAGTGGACAAAGGTGCTAAGAATTCCCTTCTTGACAGATGAAAGGAAAGCAAGGCACATTGGCAGTTAAAGATCTTGGCTAAGCCCAGAGTTCAAACTCCATGACCGATTGAAAAAAAAAGAAAGATCTTGGTTAGTGTTTAGGAAGTGGCAGCTCTAGACATCAGATCCCTGCAACCTCACTCAGCAACCTGCCCTTAATCATTCTGTCACCAATGCACAGTATAATTTCCTTCGGACTTAAATGATTTAGTTTGCCTTTGGCTCAGACTTTCCATTTTCCCTTCCTCACAGAACCCCAGGCCTCCTAAATCTCTAAATTAATCTAGTCTTAAATCCTTCACTCTAAAGTGTAAATGACTGGGAATCTATGATGTCCTAAGCTCCCAGGAAAACCTGTTAGCAGAATCTAGGAAGTTAAACTGAAAGAGTGAGACAGCTTCTGAGAGGTCGGTGGGGAGTATTTGGTCACACCATGCTGATTTGCAGGCAGGCACATTTTTTTCTGGGGATACAGCTCTGAGATGCTGGGATTGTGGGGCCTCTGCTTTCCCCCTTCACCGTTCCTGGTCTCTGCTGGCATCTGAGGAGACATCATGGGGGCACTGAGCTGCCAGAAAACCTGCTATGGACTTATAGTGTGTTGCAGGTTTTTGTTTGGTTTTGTTTGTGCCCATACTGGGACTTGCACTCAAGGCTTCAAACTCAAAATCTTATGCTCTTATTTGCCCCGCCCCCCATCTCTTTCTCTTATGTCTGGTACTCTACCATTCAACTCACATTTCTGATTTCAACTTTCAATGGTCAATGGGAGATAACCATCTTGTAATTGTCTGCCCAGATCGGCTCCCAACCTTAATTCTCAAATCTTAGCCTCTCAAGTAGCAATACAGTTGTGAATCACCAGTACATGGCCACATTTCACACTTTGCTTTTTGTTTTTGTTTTCTAGAACTGGGGCTTGAACTCAGGCACTGTCTCTAAGCTGTTTCACTCAAGGCTGATACTCTACTACCTGAGCCACAGCTCCACTTCTGGCTTTTTGGTTGGGTAAGTGGAGATAAGAGTATCCTGGACCTTCCTGTCAGGGCTGATTTTGAAGCACAATCCTCACATCTCAACCTCCTGAGTAGCTAGGATTCTAGTTATGAGCCATTGGTATCTGGTAACATTACAAAATTTAAAAGTATTCATTTGATATAAATCTTCCCAAACTACTGGCTCTTGTGGGACAGCTTGGTTTGGCTTTCCTGCCAACCCCCACGATGAAAGTTGGAATGCTGGTGCCTGCAACTGGAATCAAAGATGGGTGGAGGCACTCTGGCTTTTCAGCTTCTCAGAAGGGAAGGGGAGAGAACGGAGACACCTCTGTCTCCCCGAAATGGGCCCTTACCACCAGGTGTCATGATGCATGTGATCTGCAAAGAATGGGCCTCTGGTGGAGTCCTGGGGAGCTCAGAACTGCAGAAGGGGATCAGAGGGAATGCTGAGAGTCCCTTCCCAAGGGATACAGGCCCCATTTAGGCTTGGAACTTGTGTGTGGCCTTTATGGGCCGTGACCAATGGCTCAAGGCCTGGGCTGGCAGCCACAGCCTTCATCCTAGGCAGGAATTCTAATTAAATGGGACTCCCGGGTCTCACTTACAAAGAGCTCGGCAGTAGACCCTTCCTTTCAGACCCCCACCCAGCTGGTCATACTCTTCAGTGCCACCCGCAGAGAGCTAGGGATGCCTGGCTTCACTCTCGAGGGTGCTCCAAAGGGCAGGGACCATTGCTGCTCTGTGGGAGCATGTCCAGACATCTGATTCAAGCAGATGCACAGAGCAAACACCTCCAACGGTTCTGGCTGCCCACACCACTTCTGTAATTTTTTTTTGGTTTATCTCATTTCCTCATAACAAATTGCTTTAGGGGTTTAGGGACTTGGGGAAATCAAAGGATAGAATCCTTTTCCCAGCTTTCACCTAGGATGCCTACTTCTGAGGTAGACAGGGCTAGAGTGCTTCCTGAGCTACACAGAGGGCTGGGTATGGTTTGTACAGGCAGAGAGGAAGCCAAAGGAATAAGAAAATAATAATGGAGGTGGGTGCCAGTGACTTACTCCTGTAATCCTAGCTACTCAGGAGGCTAGATCTGAGGATCATGGTTCAAAGCCAGCCTAGGCAGGAAAGTCCATGAGACTCTTATCTCCAATAAATCACTCAGAAAAAGCCAGAAGTGGTATGGTGGTTTAAGTGGTAGAGTGCTAGCCTTGAACAAAAGAAGCTCAGGGACAGAGCAAGCCCTGAGTTCAAGCCCCAGGACTGGCAGAAAGAAAGACAGAAAGACAGAGAGACAGAGAGACAGAAAGAAAGAAAGAAAGGAAAGAAAGGAAGAAAGAAAGAAAGAAGGAAAAAAAGGAAGGAAGGAAGGAAGGAAAGATGGAAGGAAGGAAGGAAAGAAGACAATAATAATGAGATGTTAATGAACCTGAGAATCATCTTCCATGACTCTGAGAGCAGAAAGCTGGGGTGCTTCTGCTCTCCTTTCGGGGCATCCTGCTGGCTGCTGTCTTTGAGTAGTGTGAACAGCAGCATAAAATGAGAGTGTGTGTGATGTGGCGGGTGCTGGCAGTGCTGAGATGGGAGTGAGCAGAACCCCTCAGAGGCTGTGCCAACCAAAGTGTGGCTGTCACTGCATGCTTCTCCTTCCTCCTCAGGAACTCCTTTCCTTGGCCTCCCCTCCCCTACCTCAGTCTAGATCTGTCTACATAGTCATGCTGTCTACTAAGTCTTCCTGCTCAGTGGCTAACGAAGTGCTCTGGGAGGACAGGCTTGAAGATCAGAGGGGCCTCAGGGGCTGCCTCGCTCCTGAGAGACTGCACAGGCTTGAACCCAGGTTCCTGGCAGACTTTGCTGTGAGTCCAGGAGACACACCCACACCCACACCACTGGGAACAAACGGGGCTTGCTGACCTTGGCAGGAAGGAGGGCTGAGTCGGCCTTTTGCGCAATGTCCATGCTCAGCACAGCTGCCTGGGACCTGCCCACTTCTTGTCAGATCCAAGAAGGAAGGGACCTGCTGGCCAAACCTCCTCCCATCCATCGGACCACCGAGCCCAAGAAGCCTGGACTCGGCTCAATTAGTAGGTGGGGGTTCCCTGTCCCCACAGAATTGGCAGCTGCTGAGAGGAAAAGCCTGGGTAGAAAGGACAGGAAGAAAAATCTGAGGAGCTGCCTGCTCTGTGGGGGAGAATAAAAGGCCTGCTGTTAGCACACAGTCTTGGGAAGATTCCTGTAAATGCAGTGAGGGAGGCTCAGTGAGGAGGGAACAAGAAAGAACAGAGTCGTTCAGCTGGGCAGAGGACAGCGTGCTGGTGCACACACTTCTTTCTCATGGTCCTCCACAAACACTGCTCCTCGCCATCCGCCCAGCTCCACACCTGCCTCACTCTCACCCAGTCCTTGTCTGTCACATACTGTCCTCCTCATCCTGTCACATCCAGTGTCCTCCCCTCTCCCATCACACACATCCTTCTGGACCTGACCCAAGTGCCGCCACTTCCACAAACATGTCTTCCACTCACTCTGCCTTTCCTCCTCCTCCTTCTCCTCTCTCCTGCCCAGGTTGGCTTCAAACTTCAATCCTCAGAACTCAGCTTCCTACGTAGCTAGGACCCCATCCCCCACACACTGTGAGCACCTGAATTTTCTCTAATGTTGTATGGAAATAAAGCTCCATCCTAGCCACCGGTTGTCATCACTAAGAGATGGGCTTGTGATGCACAGGTTGACAATGGATTCCTGGAATGCTGACAAATTCTTCTGTTGTCTGAGAACTGGCTACTGTGCCCATCTTCCAGGCCCTACCAGATCACTGGGATGATTGCAAGGAGGATGTTTGGTGCTGAAATTTGGGGTGAGGCCTCAGCAGGAAGGAGAATGGAGAGGATCTCTGTGTGTTTTCTGGACAGAGCCTGGTTTGGTGGATCATGGGGCTCCTCACTGATCCCTAGGCACTGTCTGTAACCCTTCTCAGGAGGCAAGTGTACAAGACATGGTCACCACTCCAAGCCTACAATTTCATCTGTGTGAATAATCTGAGTAGGTGAATTTCAATGTTCTACTGTATGGAATGAACTGTTTTCCCCAAATTCATACATTGAAGCCCTAATGTTCTGCTATTTTCTGAATCTTGAATGTTCCCCAAAAGGCCCAAGCGTTGATGCCTTGATCATTAGCTTGAGTTACTATTGGGAGGTGGTGGAACCTTTAAGAGGAGGGGCCTAGTGGAAGGAAGTTAGGTCACTGGTGGTGTGCCTTTAAAGAGGATATTGGCTCCTTTCCCTGCCTCTTTGTTTCTTGGCTGCTATGAGGTAATTGGGTCTCCTTTATCATATACAACCACCATGATGATCTGTGCTGCCATAGGCTCAAGGCCACAGGGATAAGAGACCATAGAGGGAAATCTCTGCAAACAGGAGCTAAAATCAATGATTCTCTTTATTAAGTTGATTACCTCAGATATTTTGTCACAGTGACAGAAATCTGACTAGTGCACACCCACATGACTGTATTTGAAGATCTTTTTTTTGTTTGTTTTTTGTTTTGTTGATTGTGAGGCTTGAACCCTGGCCCTGGGTGCTGTCCCTCAGCTCTTCACCTCAAGGTGAGTACTCTGCCACTTGAGCCACAGTGCCACTTTCATTTTTCTGGTAGTTTATTGGAGATTAGAGTCTCATGAACTTTCTGCCCTGGCTGGCTTTGAACCGCAATCCTCAGATCACAGCTTCCTGAGTAGCTAGGATTACAGGCATAAGCCACCACCACCCAGCAGAGATCAGGTTTTTTTAAAAAATAATTAAGATGAAATAAAGTAATAAGGATGGGGCCTTACTTTGATAGGTTTGATGGCCTTATAAGAAATCTCCCATTCTCTCTGAGCACACTCACCAAGGTTAAACTATGTGAGTACACAGTGAAAGGTAAGGCAGCTGTGTGAAACAAAACACCAAATCTCCTGGATCTTTGTTTTCTACTTGCCAGCTTCCAGAACTGCAAGAAAATAAATTATGTTTTATTCACTTATTAATTCAACAAATTTTAATCTGGTTATTATACACTAGGAGCTCTTATCTGTACTGAGGTTCTAATAGTAAAGCAGAATGTGGTGTTGTAATCTCTGCACGCAGGAGACCAAAGTGATAGAATTGGGAGTTTGAGGCCACCATGAGCTACACAGAGCCTATTTCTGAAACACCAATAATAAGAGTGAAAAAATTGATTAAAAAAAATGTCCATCCTTAATGGAGTTTACGTTATAATCAAGGAAGACAGAATTTAAAAACAAATAAAATGCTAGTATATCCAATGGTAATAATACAATAGAGAAAAAAATTAAGATGAGAATGGAATAAAGAACGCTACAGAAGGCTGTTTACTGAAAGGCTTAGGTTCCCAGAGGGTTGTAAAAAGATCTCACCAGGGCGTAGTTAGGCAAAGGCCTCAAGTTGGTAAGCAGGTAATCCATATGCATGTCTGAGATTTTCCTTTTTATTTATCTATTTTTTTGTGGTGGCAAGGAAGTTTGATCTCAGGGCTTTTCACTTGCTAAACAGATACTCAGTCTCTTGAGCCACTCCCCAAACTCTATATGCTTTAGTTGTTTTTCAGATAGGGTCTTGCATTTTTTTTTTTTGTATGGGCATAGTCTCAGACTGTCATCTTCCTACCTCCACCTCCTATGGAAGCAGTGAAACTTGTTTTTGTTTTTAAAATCAAGATAGGATTTTGCTTTCATTTTTTGCCTGGGCTATCTTAAACCATGATCCTCCTATCTTTACTTCTTCTGTAGGTGGATTATAGGAATATACTACCATATTCAACCCCTGAGATTTTAAACAGGTTAAAAAAAACATTCCTTGGACTCAGGAAAAAGTATAAAACTGAAGTTCATAACTTTCAAATTTAGTTGACTGCAAGTTCACCAAGATTCCTAAGTGTCCTGTGGCTGCTTAGGAGGTTAATGTCACATTCATAGAAGTATTAATTAATGAACAGAGCACTATAGTATAGCTGTAGATATGTCTATGAAACAGTGCTCTCTCTATCAGTCCTAAGTAACTCATAAAACCATGTCAGAAGACATGATTTGGGAACTGTGTCCTTGGGGAGCAACAGAAGGAACTGACAGTATTTAGTCAAGAGGCCCAGCTTAAATGCTAGGAGCAATACCTTCTTTTGCTAGCAGTAAGAGGGGCCTGGGGTGTGGAGATGCTGAACGCAGAACATCAGCCAGTGGGTTGTAATTCACACCTCAGCCAGTCAGTGCTGATGGCATAACAGAAACCACATGCTGTACTTGATAACTAGCCTTTCCTCCTGGCTGGATGGAGGAGGGTACAGGCCAGCACTGGGAGTTGGGGGAAGGTGATAAGCTAGGTCACCTATCATATCCACTATCAAAGTCCCAGGTATTAAGGTCTTAGTCTCAGGAGCTTGGTGCTACTGCAGGATGATGAAATTGTAAGAAGTAGGGACTTGAAAGAGTCCTTCTGCCCATTGAGGAAGGGCCTGGAAGGGGATGGTGGGGCTATGGTCTCATCCTCTTCTTCTCCTTTGCCTTCTAACCATGAGGTAAATGGCTGTGCTTGGCCAGGCACTCCTGACATGATGTGTTGCCACTCTGGCCCCTTTCCACACACCTAAATGCAATGTTTCCACCTAAGATTTTATAAGTTGATTTCCTTCAGGTGATCATTACACTCCTGGAAAGTTGACCTACATACATGCTGTAGAAGCAAAGCCTGCAATTAGGAGAGGTGAGGACCGAAGGCCCTTGGGTTCAGTCATCTGTAAGGTCCATCAGAAACACTGCACACAGTGGGACATCAGCTGGAAGCTAGAAATCGTATTTCTGTCAATTCATTTATCTGGCTTCTAGTTATTTCCTATGCAGATGTGGACTACACCTGCCCTGTTCAAAGACAGGGACCAAAGTAGATGACTGCATGTGGATCCAAGACCCTCAATTAGAAGGAGGGAGACTGCAGCCCATTACAGAGAACATTTACAAGCCTAAGAGTCCTGTGACGATGAAAGAGCTCCACTCATGGACTTGCTTCCATAGGAACTGAGACATCCAACCCTGGAGGTATTAGATGTTGGCTGTGCTCTGGGCTCATCCAGCACTGAGGGTTTTCTGTGAAACCTGACTTGCTCATCTTTGTGCTCTTTGCCCTTTTTGCAGCTACCCCTTAGCCACTTACAGTGAAATTATTAGTGTGAAAACTGGAGCACAGTGTGAGCCAAATCTGACTGGAAGAATCTCCAGATTCCCAACTTGACAGCAATCACCATTTCTGGTTGAATGGGAGAGGTAGTGCATGTCCTAGGACCCAGGAGCAGAAGGAAGGTGAGACATATTCAGCAAAGTCAGAAAGTAAGAGGGTGGCTGATGAAGGTAAGGAAATAAGGTGAGTTACAGAGCTGATATCTACTGATTCACTTTGGGAGAGGGCTAAGGACTCTCTGTCCCTCCTGGGTTCAGGAGCTTCTTTCATCTCTCCTTACCAGCTTGGTCTTCCTCCAGAGCCTCATTTGCCACAATTTGTGACATCTTAACGGATCTACACAATCCTAGTATTTTTGATCTGGAAGAATTATTTTTTTTTTTTTGTCGGTCGTGGGGCTTGAACTCTGGGCCTGAGTGCTGTTCCTCAGCTCTTCAGCTCAAGGCGAGCGCTCTACCCCTTGAGCTACAGTGCCACTTCCAGTTTTCTAGTGGTTTATTGGAGATAAGAGTTTCACAGACTTTCCTGCCCGGGTTGGTTTTGAACCGCGATCCTCAGATCTCAGCCTCCTGAGTAGCTAGATTATAGGCATGAGCCACCGGCGCCTGGCTGATCTGGAAGAATTTTTGTAGAATATAGAGTTCAGTGTTTACATGGATGTCAGTGTGTCACAAAAACACTTTCACAGTTTTGCTGTCTCCATATGCAAACTGTTCTCTGTGTACTACAAGTTCTATTTCAATGGGGATTTCTGGAAGTGCTGCTTGTTTTCATCTTGCCAACTTAGGAATCCAGCCCTCATTGCTATACACTGAAGATAATCAGTACTGATGCTAAACATTAAATGTAAGCCGGGTGCTAATGGTTCACACCTATAATTCTAGCTACTGAGGAGCCTGAGATCTGAGGATTGTGATTCAAAGCCAGCCTGGGCAGAAAAGTCCCATGAGACTTTATTTTTGTCTTTGTTGGTAATGGGGCTTGAACTCTGGGCCTGGGCGCTGTCCCTCAGCTCTTCAGCTCAAGGCAAGTGCTCTACCACTTGAGCTACAGCACCACTTCCGGTTTTCTGGTGGTTTATTGGAGATAAGAGTTTCACAGACTTTCCTGCTGAGGATGGTTTTGAACCAACAAAAACAAAAACAAAATACAACATAAAAACAACTTAAAGAAAGCTTGCTCATAACTCATGGAAAAATCACTGTAATCCTTATCTGGGTCCATCCATGCCACACTTTTGAAACATGGGTTCCTGGAACACCCTTTCTGAACAGTTTAGGGAAATGGAGGAGTAGATACACTCAAGCTCTGTAAGTAGTATGTGGCCTAGATCCCAACACCCAATCAGAGACTCTTAGTTCATGTCATCTCAGACCTCTTTAGACAGAGCTAATAGAGTTCAAGAAATTTCCTATGGGCATTAGTTTTCTTGGGTTGCAGTACTGATTTATCACAAACTAGGTACTGAAAATAACTAAGTTTGTTGTGTGCCAGTAGCTCATGCCTGGAAGATGAGATCTGTGGATCACAGAAGCCTGCTCAGGCAGGAACATCCATGCGACTCTTCAATTAAGCAACACAAAGCCAGAAGTGGAAGTGTGGGTCAAGTAGTAGAGTACTAGTCTTGAAAAAACTAAGGTACAGAGCCCAGGCCCTGAATTCAAGCCCCAGTACTAGCACAAAATAAAAAGAATTTTCAGTCCATGGTACCTCAGTCAGATCACTTTGGGTCTTTGACAAGGCAAAAACCATTTGTGTCCTCACAAAGCCTTGTACATAGATGTTTCTTTGCTTTTTGTTACATGTACCAGTCCTGGGGCTTGAACTTAGGGCATGGGCACTGTCTCTGAGCTTCTTTTGCTCAAGGCAAATGCTCTACCATTTGAGCCACAGCTCCATTTCTGGCTTCTTTTGAATAGTTTATTCAGATAAGAGTCTCATAGACTTTCCTGCATTTGCTGGCTTAAAACCATAATCCTTAGATCTCAGCCTCCTGCATAAGTTTTATAGATCATATTCATATAGCCCAGAAGAGAAGCCACCAGACTATACTTACTGCTGAGTAGATGGACAGAGAAATAACAGAAAGTACATACAGCATGAACAAATATAAAAATTATATCCTAAGTGAAGGGAATCAAAACATTAGACTCCATGTCCTCTGATTCCATTTATATAAATTTTTTCTTTTCATTCTTTGAGAAAGGGTCTTGCTATGCAGCCCACTTCTGCCTCTGCCACCAAAAACTGAGATTATATGTGTGCACTACCGTGCCCAGCTCAATCACAGGAAATTTAGAAAAGGCGAAGCTGCAGTGACAGCAAACAGAGAGCTCCCTGGGCAAGGATCAGGGTATCTATAGTGAATGTCACAGGACAGAAATTCTGTGGGGATGGGAGAATGTCTGTTTTCAGGTGGTCCTGCACACAGGACTGAAGATGGTTACTAAGATTTCATCAAACAACACACTTAAAATGGGCGAGTTTTGAGATGCAAAGTCCTATGGCAGGGTGGCTCTGGGAGGCCAGGTGGGGGCCAAGGTCTCCCCTCACAGCTGGAGCATCTCAGAGCAGGACCGGGGAATCTGGTCCCTTTCCAACAATGACAATTCTGAGGACCAGATCACCACTACTGCTGTTGTCACTGTCCCTGGCTTCCTGGCCAAGACCCAAGGATGTGACTAGGTTAGCCGAGATCTTGTCTACAAAGCAATCTCAGGTGCATGGAGACAAATGACCACTAAGCCCAGGGAAGCCACGTGGCTTCTCCACAGCAACTTCATTTCTCTTGAGCTCTGCTGTCTTGTCCGCACAGGGAAGGGCCGAATAAAGTCCCCAATCCCCAAGGATTCTTTGAGTCCTAGCTGTCTGTAAAGTCTTTTAAAATATAATTTTATTGTTATTACTAAGGTATTGGACACAAGGGTTACCATTTCGTAAGTCAGGTAATGAGTACAATTCTTGTTGGACAATGTTCCCTGCCTTTGCTTTCCCCAGCATTCTCCTCCCATCCCTGACAACAAGTTGTGTCTGTGTGTTTAGAACAAGACAGACTATTGTGTGGTATCCGTAGTCAGCACCTCCTCAGCACCCTAATGCACCCCAAAGCCTTCAAAGACCCTTCACTCTGCATGAAGTCCCTTCTTCCTGTCCTACGTCCTCCTCATCTGAACTCCTGCTGCAGGCACAGGATCTACTGAATTTATCAACTGCACAGTGCAAATGATTGAATATATAATATGCTCCTTTTCTCCCCCTTAACTATTTTAATAGAGTCTTGAGGGTCTTCTATTTCCTAACCTCCCTGTTCTGGGGGACACATACATATACTCTCTTTCTCACTCAGTCACACGCGCGCACGTGCACGCGCACACACACACACACACACACACACACACACACACACACACAGAGCTATGGTGGCTTGGATATGGTTTGAGGATGATCTCAAAGGTTCTTGGTGGAAACTTGGTCTCTGATGTCCTGATGGAACCTTTAAGAGGTGGCACCAGGCAGAAGGCAGTTAGTTCATGAGGGGCGCTGCCCTCAGAATGGATTCATGTAGCTCTTGTAGGGTCCTAGTTCGTTCCTGGGACAGTGGGTTGTTAGAAAAGAGCACACCTGACTCCTGAATCTCTCTGGCTTCCTGTGTTGTCATGAGACTTCTCACAAACACTCCCACCTTATGCCGTCTTCCATGTAGTGCTGCAGCCAGGAATCCCTCAACAAGTCATCAGATGTCCATGCCATCCAGACCTCCAAAGATATGCACTAACCTCCTTTCTTTATAAAGCACCTAATGGCAGATACTTTGTTATAGCAAGAGAAAAAGGACAAATAGAGACATGTGTACCCATTTTCACACTGTCCCACGCCTGTGAGTTCTGAGCACTAGGTACATAGCTAGTCCAGTCTTGGTGGATCATTCTTACTCTTTCTCTTATGCTACAACTTACTTCTTTTTAGGACTGCTTAGTGGACACAGAAGTCTTAACTGGTAGCCTTAAACCACCCACAGTCCTTAGGGTTCTTTGTTTTCTAGAAGTTGACAGTGTGTATAATCAGAAAACCCAGCAAACAGATGTGTGACTGGGGGAGGGGGTAGGGGACAGAGGACTTCTTTTCCAAATTCTCCCAGAGACATTCATTGGCCCTATTTTAGACTGATCCTGTACACATGTGGATGAAGGCTTGCTTCCAAGGTTTTTTAGAAATGAAATTAATTTGCCATATGTGGAAATGTGTGGTCTTGGATGTCACTGTGACCTGGAGTGGAGTCTCAGTGATGCCACCTTCCAGCTGTGTGATTTTGGCCTAACTGCACAACCTCTCTGCATCCACATTTCCGTTATCTTTGCAATAAGGTTTAAAAGAGCAGTGAAGGTGATGCTATCCATTCAGGGCTCAGCGCAGGGACCAACAGAGAAACCATTGCTCAGCAAATGGTATTGATTATCAGCTCTTTCTGTCATACATAAAATGTAGGGTACAAGGCAAACCATTGCCCTCTTTTAGAGAGGAGACCTGGGCTGGGCCTGCACCAGAGGGCTGGCTGGCTCTACCCTGCTCTCTGCATGGGACACACTCTCTGATTCCCACCCAGGAAGGGGGAGGAGGGGGAATTCTCCAGGCCCACTGAGAGGAGCTGAGGGCTACAGGCTGTGGTGTTCTAGGCGGCTCTGTGGAGGCTTCAAAGCCAGCCTTTCCTTTTTGAAGGGGAGTATGCCAAGCTCTGGAGAAAAGAACACCAACCAATTCTGGCTCAGCCTTTACTAGATTGCTCCAAAGATCTCTGCACAGGGTTACTGGAGCAGTAGTTTGTAGACTACCCCTGGCAGTAAGGGAGGCTGGAGTAGAATACAATTGTGCAGACTCTGCAGGGCCAGAGAGTAAGTCACAAACCCACCAGTATGACAGCTCACCCCAGAGCTGTGCTCATCTCTATGTGTGTGTGTGTGTGTGTGTGTGTGTGTGTGTGTGTGTGAGAGAGAGAGAGAGAGAGAGGCTGCTGTTGTCACTCAGGGCCTGGGCACTGTCCCCTAGTTGTTTCATTCAAGGCTGGTGCTCTACCTCTTGAGCCACACCTCCACTTCTGGCATTTTGGTGGCTAATCAGAGATAAGAGTCTCACAGCTAGGAGCTGGTGGCTCACGCCTGTAATCCTAGTCACTCAGGAGGCTGAGATCTGAGGATTACAGTTCAAAGCCAGCCCAGGCAGGAAAGTCCATGAGACTCTTATCTCCAATTTACCACCAGAAAACCAGAAGTGGCACTGTGGCTCAAGTGGTAGAGCACTTGCCTTCAGCTGAAGAGCTCAGGGATAGCATCCAGGCCCAGAGTTCAAATCCCACGACCAACAACAATAACAACAAGAAGAGTCTCACAGACTTTCCTGTCCAGGCTACCTTTGGTGTATGGTCCTCAGTTCTCAGCATTCTGAGCCTGAGTAGGGACAATTACAGACCTGAGCCCTCAGTGCCTGGCCACATCTGGACATTTGATGCTGATGATGGTGATGACAAGGACCCTAAAGAACTCTCAGGGGAGATACACATCACAGTCCAAAAGATACATTCCTTGGGTGCTGGCCATTCACCAGGCTTGCTGGGGGTCTCACCTCCTGGCCCTCTGTGAAAGGTGGGACTTCTTGTTTCCAGCATGTGTGCAAAGCACAGGCTGGGCCCAGGCTTCTGGGTCATGGCGGGAATGTGTCCAGGTCATTGTACTGCACTGAGTGCTCAGTTCTGTTGGGGTGAGGGAAGATGTCAGTCCTTTGTGCCTGAGGGTGGCCTTTTCTACCCCTTTCCCAACTCTGGAAAGAAAGACAGAAGCTTTTCCACATGCTGTCATGGGATTGGGGGTGCAGGCTAGGGCCCCCGCCCAGAATCAAATTTCAGCTGCCCATGGAGTCTACATGGAGATGGACAAAAACACTTAGTCCCTTATTCCCTCTCCCCCAGGGTCTGCCCTTAGTCATGCTACCCACATTTATCTCATCTTCAATCCTGCAATTAGGGACATTTGTAAGACCAGTATCTGTAGGCTGATCCAAAGCAGGATGTGGAATTCATACTTGAGTGTGAATGACTCACTGAGGTGATTTTGTGCTGTTAGTGGGGCTTGAGCTTAGGTCCATGTGCTCTGGCTTGGCTCTTACGTTCAAGGCTGGCACTCTACCACTTGAGCCACAGCTCTACTTCTAGGGCTTTTTTGTTTGTGGTTAATTGGAGATAAGTGTCTTCAAGGGGTTTTCTGCCACGGCAGGCCTGGAACCTTAATCCTCAGATCTCAGCCTCCTGAATAGCTAGGATTACAGGTGTGAGCCACCAGCACCCAGGTACTTTTCACTTCAAATGAAAACAAATACATGGAGAAGCAGAGGAGGAAAGAGAGAGAGAGAAGCAGAGACATGCAGTGCAGAGAATTTTCCAACACTCTGGTTAGGTTTTCATTCCCTGCTCTCTCCTGCGGCCAGGATTCAAGATGTGTTTTGAGAATCGGCTTCCTCCTCCAGCTGGGCCTGACCATCCCAGGAGTCCTGGCCCTTCTGAGACCCAGATTCCTTGAAGTCTTTCTTCTTTGGTCCGAGGCTGCCCAGTAAATAGGGAAGACGGTCCTCTCCTCTCTCCCCTCCAGTCTCCTTTTCTCCCAAGTCCTCCCCTTCCCTCAGTCCTGCCCCTCCCCTCGGCTCCCCTCCCTAGGAACCCCTCTAACACCCCCCCCCCCCCCCCCGCCCCAGTGTGACCTCTCCAGCACCTCCCCCGGGCGCCTTCTGCGGAGAGCGGCCCGCCCGTGCCCCAGCCCGGCGCTGGCAGGAGCGCAGAGCCCGCGGCCAAGTGGCCTCAACTTTAATGAATTCAAGACCTGCTGGGCTGGGCCTGGCCATGCAGAACACAGCCAAAACCTGCCCCTGACGGGAAGATTTACGCGGGGAGGCCCGGCGGGCCCCGTTGCGCCAGGCAAGCAATTACTTGGAAGACTGCATTGGTCTGAAACAAAGAACACACGAAGAACACACAAAACTCCCGCCGCCAGGCCGCAGTGCCCCGCCCCTGCCGGGCTCGCCCCGCCCCCTCCCCGCCCGGCCCCGCCCCTCCCCGCCCGGCCCCGCCCCCTCCCCGCCCGGCCCCGCCCCTGCCGCGGCCCCGCCCCTGCCGCGGCCCCGCCCCTGCCGCGGCCTGGACCCGACCCCAAGTCCCTAGTGGTGCCCGGCCGCAGCCCACGGGGTCCCCTGCGTCCCACCAGTCTACAGGGCGCGCTCTCTGCGACTTAATTACTGTTTTCCAATTCTTACCAGGCTGTCATTTGGGAAGGGAATGGATTTGTTCCGGGGGGAGCCAGAGGATGAAGTGAAGCCGTAAGAAAACAGTCCTGACAGTCCTGACTCCTCAGCACTCAGAGGTCCTCAGGAGAATTTGGCTACACACAGCTCAACATCACCTACTTTTGGAGGACAGGCATTCTGCTCTTCCTGTCTATGCACAGTGCCTGACACTGCATGTGGCAGGGACTATGTTTGTTGAATGACTTAATGGCTGAAAACTGTAGGGTCAAGGGTCTCATTAAGTGATAACAAGGTCTTTTACAACAATAATGACTCTGAGCCTCTGAATATTTCCTCACTTCTCTGAATGGAACGAATGGAATGAACAAAGGAATGGAACAAGGTTTTTGCTTTTTGTGTGAGTGCCAGTACTGGAGCTTGAACTCAAGGCCGGCACGTTTTCCACTTAGCTTTTTGGATCAAGGCTGGCATTCTATCACTTGAGCTCCATTTCCAGCTTTTTAGTAGCTAATTGGAGATGAGTCTCAAGGACTTTCCTGCCTGAGCTGACTTCAAACTGCAATCCTCAGACCTCAGCCTCCTGAGGAGCTAAGGCTTACAGGCCAGAGCGTCCCTCAAAAAAGGAATAGGAGAGAATGGAGCAGGACTTTGGGATTCTACCTCCAGTTCTAGCAGAAGCATTCCACACTCATTGGCCTTATACATTTGTACTCCTTACTATCTTTTGTCAGGACTGAGGGTTGAACTCAGAGGCTTGGGCTCACTTCGTTTGATTGCTTAGCTGGTGATCTACTACTTGAGTCATGTTTCTGGCCCAATTTTTTGTTGATTATTTTGGAGATGGAGTCTCATGGACTTTTCTGCTTGCCTGAAACTGCCATCTTCCAGATCTCACCTCTTGAGTAACTAGGATTACAGGGGTGAGACGCTGATGCCTGGCTTTATAATATTTTTTAATTAGTGTTGAACCTGAAGAGTTAAAAATGTCTGTCCTATAAGTTATTTGTTGCTGGGCACCAGCAACAGCTCACACCTGTAATCCTAGCTACTCAGGAGGTTGAGATCTGAGGATCTCCAGTTAATCACTCAAAAACTAGAAGTGAGCCTGATGCCAGAGGCTCATATTTGTAATCCTAGCTACTCAGGAGACTGAGATCTGAGGATTGCAGTTCAAAGCCAGCTGAGGCAGGAAAGTCTGTGAGACTCTTATCTCCAATTAACCATCAGAAAATTGGAAGAGCCCAGGGTCAGCGCTCAGGCCCAGAATTCAAGCTCCACTACTGACAAAACAACAACAACAACAAAAACCCAGAAGTGACTCTGTGGCTCAAGTGGTAGAGCACCACTAGCCTTGAGCACAGTGAGGCTCAGGAACAGTGCCAAGGCCCTGAGTTCAAGCCCCACAATTGATGGAGACAAAAAAAAAGGAAAGAAAGAAACCGTAATCTCTTTATACATTTATAATAACAATAAAAATATTTTTTAAAAGTTAGTTTATTGAGTGCTTGTTGTATACAAGACATGATTCTAGGTACTGGGGATATAGTAAACAAACAAAATCTCCACTCTCATGGGCTTGTACCCTGATGGGAGGAGGCAGACAAAGATGATAGTAACCCACAGGATGTTAGATGGGGATTTTGTTCTGGAGAAAAATAAAGCAAGAAAATCAGTGGAGGCGGGGCCGTTGTAATTTGAAAGAATCAGAGAAATCCTCATTCATCTGATCACATTTGAGCAAAGGCTTGAAGAGGAGAGCAAGCCTTGCGGGAAGAGCTGTCCAGACACAAGGCTATCATGAGCAAAGGCACTGAGGCAGCACAGGCCTGGCAGGGTCAATGAGCGCAGGAGCTGATGCAGATAAAGAAGCAGATGTGATGCTGGGCGCTGGTGGCTCACGCCTGTAATCCTAGCTACTCAGGAGGTTGAGATCTGAGGATCACGGTTCAAAGCCAGCCAGGGCAGGAAAGACTGTGAGATTCCTATCTCCAATAAACCACCAGAAAACCAGAAGTGGCGCTGTAGCTCAAGTGGTAGAGTGCTCGCCTTGAGCTGAAGAGCTGAAGGACAGCGCCCAGGCCCAGAGTTCAAGCCCCACGACCGACCAAAAAAAAAAATAAAAAAGAAGCAGATGTTACCCAGCATATTACCAGTGCCACTTCTAAAGGACTTCTATCTTGCCTTGCTCATTCAATGGAAGCCACCTGCTCTGTGGTGAGCCACGTCATGGGAAGACTTACCTGACCAGAAACTGGAGGAGGCACCAGGGTCAACAGCCAGAGAGTAATGAAGACCTAAGCCCATCCCCAGCCCCTGGCCCACTGGGAGGAGATTGACTCCCAGGTGAGCCCTGAATGGACACAGCCAGAGCCGGAGGAGGGCGTGAAGCGCGTGGCCTCCCATGACACAGTGGGTGTTTGCTGTTTTGAGCAGTTTGTCCTGCAGTCATAGATGACTGGTATACCAGGGGACATTAGTAAGAGATGAGGTCATGGCTCGTGGGAGCCAGGTCATGAGGGGTCCTCTGCTTATTCAAGCCCTGTGGTATTTCCCTGTTGGAGGAGTGATGCTTTAAATTTTGCTGGTGATATGGGAATTTGAACTCAGGGCCTTACTTTTGCCTTTTTCTGCTTTCATTATTTTTCAAATAGGCTCTTCTGTTTTTGTCTGAAGAATCAGCACTTCTCCTACTCATTCCACCCATGAAGCTGGAACCACATGTGTGCTTGTGTGTGGTGTAGTGTGGTGGTGGTGGTGGTGGTGGTGTTGGTGGTGTGTGTGTGTGTGTGTGTGTGTGTGTGTGTGTGTGTGTGTGTGTGTGTGCCAGGACTTGAACTCAGGGCCTTGGTGCTGTCCCATTTTTGCTCAAGGCTAGTGCTCTGCTGCTTGAGCCACAGCTTCACTTCTAGCTTTTTTTCTGATGGTTAATTGGAGATAAGAGTCTCATGGACTTTCTTTCCTGGGCTGGCTTTGAAATGTGGCCCTCAGTTCTCAGACTCCTGAGTAGTTAGGATATAGATGTGAGCCACCCACACCTGGCTTCCTGGCTTATTTTTGGAGATGGGGATCTCAATACCTTTTTAACGTAGGCTATCATTAAGCCTTGATCCTCCTGATTTCTGTCTACTGAGTAGTGGAATTACAGTGTATTCCACACATCCAGTTTGTTTATTGAAATGGAGTCTTATTAACTTATTGCCCAAGGTTGGTCTTGAACCAGGATCCTACTGATCTATGCCTCCTGAGTAGCCGATTACAGACATATGCCACCACATCTAGCCTCATTGGAATGTTTGAAGGAGAGGGTAGATATAATTTGATTTAAAATTTTTAAAAAGAGAGCATGGGCTGTTGCATGGAGAAGAGATAGAAATGGGGACAAACATGAGACCAATCGGCTATGGCAAGGACCAGATGAAGGTGATGGTGGGTGGGGCAATGGAGAAGGCAAGTGAATGGAAGTGGTCAGAGCCTGAACAGCTGGGAAGCAGAGTGAGCAGGACTTCCTGGCACCCTGGGGCTAAGTGTGACAGAAAGAGAAGATCAAGGATGAGTTTCAGTGTCACAATGGGCAGATGGAAGGATGCTGTTGCCGCTGAATGTCATGGCGAGGACTGGGAATTTGCAGGCTTGGGGGAGAAAACAGCAGTTCTAGGTGACTGTGTGCTTCTAGATAATATCTAAGTGTACATATGGGAAGTTGAATGTGAATGTTAAGAACCAGGGCCTGGTCTGAACTGGAAATGTAAACTTGGAAGTCATCAGAGATATATCTCAAGATATGACACTGAATGAGAGAAGTGTGACGAAATCCACCAGAAGATCCTGAAATTCCACCCTTTGGCCATAGGCCTCAAAGACCTAAAAGCAGGCCTCAAAGGCATACCTGTATGTGTGCATTCACAGCAGCACTATTTACAATAGCCAAGAGATAGAATCAACTCAAATGTCCATCAAAGAGGAATGGTGTGGTGGCTCATGCCTGTAATCCCAGCTACTTGGGAGGCAGAGATAGGCAGACTTTTGGTTCAAAGCAGGCAAAAGCATGAGACTCTATTTGAAAAATAACAGAAACAAGAAGGGTTGGGGATCTGGTACAAATATAAAGTGTCTACCTAGTGAATGCAAAGCCCTGAGCTAAAAAGAATCCGAAACAGACAAGCACCAGTGACTCACACCTTAATCCTAGCTACTCGGGAGGGTAAGAACTGAGGATCTCAGGCCAAGAAGAAAAATCCAAGACACTCTTATCTCTGACTAACCAGCAAGAAGCCAGAGGTTTGCTCAAGTGATAGAATGCCAGCCTTGAGCAAAAAAGTCTAAGGGACAGAATTCAGGTCTTGAGTTCAAGCCCTGGTACCACTGTGCATATGTGCATGCACACACACACACACACACACACACACACACACACACACACACACACACACACAGATACACACACAATCCCAAACAAAAAGAAAAATAAGTTGAGTAAACAAAGATGTAAGGATACAATAGAAGGGACTCCTGTCACTTGCTACCACATGGATGAACCTGTTATGTAAACACAAAACAACAAATGCTGTATGAGTCCAATTATATAAAGTACCTGGACGCCATAGATTTATTGGAACAGGGCGTAGAATAGTGTCTAGCAGTGTTTGAGGGAAACTGAGAAGGGAACTGTTGGCTAATGGGTACATAGTTTCTATTTTTTTAAGATAAAAGGGTCCTGGAGATCTTTTTCGATGTGAATACCAGGTGTGGTGGTACATGCTTGTAATCCCAGCACTTGAGAGGTTGGAAGCAGGAGAACAGTGAGTTCAAAGTCAGCCTTGATTACATTGTGAGACTCTGTCTCAAAAAACAAAAACCAAGTACCACTCAATTAAGCAAAAGTCCCAATATGAACATGTTGTTATACATTTATACACAACATGTATACATTTAAAAATGGCTGGATGTTGCTTTTCTTTGTGGAGTTCAAACCCAGGGCCTTGCACATGCTAGGCAAGCATTGAGGTGCAACCCTAGCCCTCAATGGAAAAATTGTGTTGTGTATATTTTACCACACTCAGAAGCCATTTAATGCAAAAAAGAGTTGAAATAAGCAAACCCTGGATGAGAAATCATAGTGATGTGAAATAGCCTGACCGGTGCCCTGGAATACCCTAAGAGGATGGGGGTGGGTGGGTGGTGGTGGTACAAAGAGTCATCAGCAAAGGTTGAGGACAAGGAGCAGCTGTCAGATAGGATGGAATGTACCAGGAGAGCCAGGGGTCTGGAAACAAAGGGCAGACACAGTACAAGGTTGCCACGCCGACTCCAGTGGAGTCTGCTTAGCATGGGAAACCATCTATCAGACCAAGATAGGGGCTTCAGAGACCTATCTCTGAGTTCTGGGACTTCACCGAAGTCTACCTCAGAGAATGGGGCTTTACAGAAACCTATCTCCAAGTTTTGGGACTTCACTGAAGTCTACCTTGGAGAATAAAGCTTCTAAGAGGCCTACTCCTGGAAAAAGGCTGGCAAGCCCCTGGGAAAGATGTGTTTCTGCCTTTCTTTTCCTCATAAGAGTGCCTATTAATCTTTTACTGTTTCTGCTGTTCATTGTATTTACTCATTGTCAACGTTCCCTTATTCAAAGCTCTTTCTTAAGAGTGTTGACGACTCCAATATCTGACGAGTGTCTTAAAAATATGACTAACTCACCAGAGTTAAGTGCTAACCTAAAACCCCTCTTATGGAGGCTAATAGACAAGTCATAAGCAAATATAAAAGTATTGGGGGTTTCACAAAGTCACTTCAGCAGAAGGAATTGTAAGAAATTTACAAGAAGCTGTAGGCGCGGCTAGAACAGAAGGAATGTATGGCAATTGCTGAGATAACTACTTAGGAGAAAGAACTTCCTGGTACTCTCATTTACTGAGACTTGCTAGATCTAGGCCTCCGTGACCTTACTATTAAAGAAGGAACAGGAAAAATCTTATGGGATAATTAAGGCCTCTATAGAAATAAGGTAATGGTTAGTTGGTGACAAACGTGGAAACCCATTATATTTCTTAGAGATAAGCTGGAAACAAGTGCCTTTCAGGTGACCAGCTTGGTGACCACCTAAGAATGAAGCCCTGCAGCAAGATTGTGTAAACTTTTGCCCTTTCAGGTGACCAGCTGGTGACCATCCAAGAACGAAGCCTTGCAGCAAGATTGTGTAACCTTTTGCCCCTTTCTTATGAAGACTTCTGTTATAAAAGTTTGTTATCCTCTGCATTAAATCGCACTCAGCACTCAGCACTCAGCATCCACTCCTAATGTGTGTGAGTTGTCTGTTTGCCATCTCCCCATCCTATTCCAGGTTCCTCCCCTAGGTATCCTCCGTCGTCCCGACAGAACCCGGTCCGCGGCACAAGGTGAACCCTGGGCTGCAGGGAGAGTTCACCAGTGGCCTAGACAGGAAATGGGTCTCAAAGAATATGGGGCAGAAAGGCTGAGACAGGCTGGGGGGGGGGGGGCGGCAGGGATGGGAGACAGTGCGTATCACTTTGTCCCACACCGGGGCTGGGGAATAGAGGCCTAGCCTAGTTGTACCTGATGCTTGGGGAAATTGTAGCCTATTTGGAAATGGATGTGAAAGCTATGGGAAAGATGAATGGTTAAGAACACTAGCCAGGAAGGGTGAATTGCCAGAGTGTGGGGAAGCTTGAGCTGGTTTGTGTGTATATGAGTCACAGAGATAGAAGACAATTCATAGAGGTCTGGGTGACTCTACCGTAGTCTTTGCTCATCACCCATGGCTCAGGGCTCCTCAACATGCAGACAGATCCGGAGAAATCCTGCCCGGAATGGGTAATTCCACAGATGGAATTTCCTCCTCCTGTTATCTTCATGCTAGCTTTAAAACATAGAAAGAGCAAGACACCCTGACCTGGCTTGTTGCACTCACAGGGTCCAAGGTCTTGCTGTGAGCGTTTGTGGGCTCCACAAAGATCATGAGGAGAAGGGGGACCATGAGATGGGGTACTGAGTTCAACTTTGGAAGTCTACATGATGAAACACAAATGCTCCTGGTGAAAAGGAGCTGGCTGGTAGGAGGATCCCAGTCTGAGGTTCAGCCTCAGGAAAAAATGCAACCTCCATTTAAAAAAGCATCAAGAGGGCTGAAAGTGAGGCTCAAGTGGTTGCTCACCTGCCTAGAAAGGTCAAGGCTCTGAGTTCAACTCCCAGAATGGTCATAAAAAAGGAAGGAAGGAAGAGGGAGAGGAAAAGGGAGGAGAAGGGAAGAAAGAAAGGAGAATAGGAAAACATGGAGAGGAAATGGGTGAAGAAGGATGGACTGGAGAGAAGGGCAGAGTGGGTGTTACAGTTTGAATGTCTACCCCAAAAGTTCCCAGGTTTAAACGTGATCCCCACAGCCAACAGGCTCATGGTTCCTGTATGCGGGGCCTCCATGAGGTCATGGATCCTGTGGCAGGTAGGGTCTTAAGGATGGATGCCCAGGATGGCCTTAGTGGCTTTCTAAGAAGAGGCAGCACAACTACAGAGCACATTTGCTCAGTCCTCTCACCTGGTCTCCTCTGCCATATTTTCATGTGGCAGGGAGAAGGCTCTCTCTAGGAGGTACATAGATGCCAATGTCCTCGCCATCTCCTCAGACTACAGAACCAGGAGCTAATTTATAAAAATTACATCCTATAAATTCCATGCCTGTGGTGCTCAGCTGTAACAACAGAAGATGGATTACAACAGGTGGAACATTTCTGTAGCATGTGTAAGGCCCTAGCTCAACCCTTAGTGCCACACAACTAACCACTAGTTCACTACCTAATTAGCTAGCTACTTAACTGATTTTTTTTTCTTTTGTGCTGGTACTAGGGTTTGAACTCAGGGCCAAGGTGCTCTCCCTTAGCCTTTTTGGCTGAAAGCGGGTGTTCGACCACTTGAGGCTGCACCTCCACTTCCAGATTTTTGGTGGTTAATTGGAAATAAGAGTCTCTCTGATTTATCTTCCTGGGCTGGCTTTGAATGGTGATGCTCATATCTCAGCCTCCTGAGTAGCTAGGAGCACAGGGGTGCACTACAAACACCTGGCAAAGTAATAACGTTTAAAAGTCAGCAGAGGAAGAGGACAGACTCCGTTTGAAGGGACGCTCTGGGGGAATGGAGCTCAGCTGGAAAGCCTGTTTGGTACTTGAGCTATGTGCCTGCTTGGCCTTCTCTGGGTGGATTTCATCCCAGGATGTGTGATCCACTGCATACAGGCCCACAAGTTGACGGGAGCCAGGCAGGAGGCAGAGCCTTGGCTTAACAACAGCTTGTGGCTGGGCAAAGGCCATTAGGACACCAATGGCCTGGCCTGCCACACTGCAGGCCAAAGCATCAGGTCTAGGTGACAGGCTTAGCCACTGTGCCAGCCCACTGGCCCAGGAATGCCTGGGGTTCCTGCCCTGGGGGAGCCTCCTGAACCCCTCCTGCAGACACTGCTTGGAGGCCTGGAGGATGAGATAGCCCCACTGCTCTGAGTTATTAGGCACTGCTGAGACCTTGGGTCCAGAGCTCCAGATTGTGGCAGGAACCAGGAGCACCCTTCAGTCATTCTGCTTTCTGCACAGAGGATTTGATTTCAGGCCCGAGTCTTTAAGGCAATTCCATGGCTATAAAAGCACATTTGGCAGGTTTTGAAAGAGGTAAAGTAATTGCCCATTCATGCCAACAGCTCATTAGCTCAAGTTCAATGCTTTGGTGCAGACAGCCTGCCTCACACCCTAGGTAGGGGGTGCCTTGCTCTGCTGCCAAGTGGGTAGGGTGTCTACAGCCTGGCTTGCTTGGCCGCTGGCCACTTGTCCGGCCTCACAGACCTGGAGCCAGTTGTTCATGGGGACAGAGGCCACGTGGGTTCTGAAATGCCTCCAATTTTCATACTCTCGGCTTCCAGCTAGGCAGTGGAAAAGCAGAGAAAATGGAGATGGAAGAGGCCTGGCTGGCAGGGGCTCAGGGGACTCTGATCCCCTGGACAAGAACAAGAGCCTAGAAAATGATTGTGTTCACACAGGAGGGTGAGAATGATCTCACTGGGATCTGGGAAGTCCTTCACTGCAAACATGGCTGCTGGCTTCACCCTCCTACCACCCCATCTCCCCATGGGAAAGATTTCTCCCTGGATAATTATGCTTTGACTCTTTATCAAAAGCTTGACTACAGGAAAGCTAAGTGAGCTTTCCTGAGCATTTATTTCCACCATATCTATATTGTGATTGTTAGGATAAGGATGCAGATGTATTGTGGGTAGAATTCAAGATTAGTGAGTTTTTGTACTCTTGTAATCCTAGATAACTTTTATCTCTAATTAACCAGTAAAAATGCAGAGAGAGTGAAAGAGACAGAGAGTGTGAGAGACAGAGAGAGATGTTCTGAGTTCAAGCCCCAGTGTGAGCACACACACACACACACATACACACACACACTCACACACACACACACAAACTGTGAGTTTCACAGTGGGAGCCTCCTACAATGTGGCCAGTTGAATCTGGCTACCAGGACTATTTTAGGACTCTCTAGGACCATGTGACACAAGTGGAGAAGTTGCCTTTGGGGCTGCTGGTTGGGTCTGTGTGGGGGAGCAGGCTTGTGCTGGCCCAGCTGCCTGCTGGGATCAGGCAGCTCCCCCAGTGGGGGAAGGGCAGCTGACAAAGAAGACTGTCTAGTAAACTTCATGCGTTTCTGAAGCTTATTTTTTTTTTTGGGGGGGGGGGGGTCTGGTCATGGGGCCTGAACTCTGGGCCTGGGCGCTGTCCCTCAGCTCTTCAGCTCAAGACTAGTGCTCTACCACTTGAGCCACAGCGCCACTTCTGGCTTTTTTCTTTTTGCTTATGTGGTGCTGAGGAATCGAACCCAGGGCCTCAGGCATGCAAGGTAAGTGCTCTACCACTGAGCCACCTTCGCAGCCCCCACTTCTGAAGTTTATGCAGTTTTCCCATGGAAAATACTGACTAGAACATCTTAGGTTGGCCCTTAATAGACCAACTCTATGCCCTGGCCTTGTTTGGAGGCTTGGCTACAGTAGCATTAACTCTAGAAGTTACCTTTAGAGGCACAATGGAAGAGAACTCACATTTAGGAATAGGAGCACCCTTTACTGAATTTCCAGAAAAAGCCAAAGGGGCAGAGTTTCAAAGTCAGGGCACTCTCAAGGCCAGTTATCCCTAATGCCACAAGGACAATGTCCCAAGATGGCCAGAGCGCATGGAAGGTGGAAGAGCTGGGGCTCCCATTTCCTTCATAGATGAATCAGAAAATGAAATCATCTTGCTTTGGATTTTTCACTTGGGAGTCTGGCACTGGGTGGGCACGTAGCCAATGTTCATTCAGAAGAGTGAGCCAGTGAGAGTTCTTGTGAGAGAATGAGTGAGTGGTATGGGCTTCTGTCTCTCTTTCATCTCCCCCATGTTTCTTCCTATTGAAGCAGAGGAGGACATAAAGTAAATGAATTACATACTTACAAACATTTTGATTTTATTCTTTGTCTAGGGATAGCTCCTTTATTCATTTATTGACTGGTTCAATTAACTCAGAACTATGTACAATATTAGGCATTTTAAAAATTGCTTCTTTGAATTATCTCTTTCAAAAGGCATCAAGACAAATAAATAAGAATGGAACCAAGTAGCTTAGGGTGATAGATGGGGTTGGGAGAGGTGGAGGAGAATGATGGAAGGGGTGGCATTGATTGAGATGCATTATGCTCATAAACTGACATGTTGAACTGAAACCCTACCTACCTAATGCTAATTTAAAAATATATAAATTAAAAAAGAAAAACAATAAAACTATACAGGAAGAAATAAAATTAGTTTCACAGATAACAATGGGTACCTGAAAGACTCCTCATATAAACTCAGAATTTAGATATGAATTTAATAATGTCACTATTTATAAGGGCTAAAGGGTAGCTCAGTGTTGGAGTTCTTGCTTTGCATGTATAGCCCCCTGAGGTCAATCCCCAAGACTCCAAATAAGAAAAGAAATTTATGCCTATTTTGACAGCATGCTTGTGCACGCACGTGCATGCGCACGCATACACACACACAAATTAAATAATTTGTAACAAATCTAACAAAAGATATGCAAGATGGCTTCACCCAAAATGACGCAACACTAGTGGCGCTGTAGCTCAAGTGGTAGAGCACTCACCTTGAGCTGAAGAGCTGAGGGACAGCGCTCAGGCCCAGAGTTCAGGCCCCACGGCCACCAAAAAAACCCCCAACAAAACAGAAAACAAAAAACAAAAAACCCAAAATGACACAACATTACTGAGAGGAATTGAAGATGTTCAGGGAACATGCTCTGGGTTCCACAGTGGAGTGGAAGGATGGGATGGGAAGGATGGGTGGGAATCTGACCATCTCCCCCTCCCTCCCTTCCCTCCTCTCCCTCTCCCTCCTCTTCTCTCTCACACTTCCCTTCTCTCCCTCCCTTCACATCTCTCTCATCCTTTCCCCTCCCTTTCTCACCCTCCCTCCCCACGTCAAATGTCCATCCTCAGATCTCAGCCTTCTGGTAGCTAGGATTACAGGCATGAGCTATCTATATCCACTGACCTGTACATGGCAAAGTTCTAGAATATATTTCTCAGCCTAAGAATCCCAGCTCTGGACTCAGTGGTTCTCCTGGGCATAGGAAAGACATTGCTGTCATTTCTCAAGTTGGAAACATACCCGATAGATAACCAGTGAGGACAAGAGGTATCTAACAGTGTACCTGCATGTCATAAACCCTCAATAAATATCAAATTTCCTTCACTCACTAGGGCGCAGCCTGGTTTGAGGATCCTTTGGGGGATACAAAGAACTCCAGGGTACCATCTCAGCCTTTATAGAGCTTAGAGTCAACAGTTTTTAGCTATGAATCCAACAGAAGAAAAGAGCAAGAAAATCCTCCCTGCTGAGCCCCTCTAGATGCAAAACCAGAGACTCCAGTCTTGTCGGCTAAGCCCCTCCCCCGCCCACCTCTCTCTATCCCCCAGCTTTAATCTCTTTAATTATTTCTTCATGTGTGCTCCGGAGAGCTGCTATTTTTATGGGTAGAAGTCCAACCTTCCCTCTCTCAGCACCACCAGGGCAGTGCAGACAGGGCTGGAGTCGGGCTCCAGCGAACAGAGATTACATAGATATATAGAGAGTGCAGATGAAGCGAGCAAGCAAATGTGGTTGCTGCTGAGGCTGCAGAGAAGCTGTTAAGTGCTGGAGATTTAAAGCTTTATTCGCCTCAGTTCTAACTTCAAGCCCTTCTAAGCCCTGTCTCCCAGACGGCAAAACTCAGACCAGCTGCACAAGAAAGGCTATAGCTCCCACTGGAGCCTTGGATCTGATGTAGAGGGTGCTTAGAGGAAGCACCACAAAGGATGCAGTGGAACAGTCAGAGTTTTATTTCTGGAGAAAAGTTCTCTGTGGAAGAGAAGGCTAAAGACAAAGAAAACACTCATCTGTCACTGCTCCCAAATACAAAGGATGGAGCAAGAACTGGGGCCTAAATAAGGGCAGGAAACCTGGCACTAGTAGCTCAGACCTGTAATCTTAGCCACTCAAGAGGCTGAGATCTGGGCAGGGAAGTCTGTGAGACTTATCTCCAATTAACCACCCAAAACCTGGAAGTGGAGCTGTGGCCCAATTGGCAAAGTGCCAGCCTTGAGTGAAAAAGCTAAGGGATAGTGACCAGTTTCTGAATTCAAGCCCCACTACTGGCACAAGGAGAAAGGTTGTTGGAAAAGGGGTTGGAGGGAGGAGGGGGGAGAGAGAGGGAGGGAGAAAGGGAAGGAGGAGGAGGGAGAGGATAAGGGAGAGAGAAAGAGGGAGAGAGAAAATAATCTGGGCAGTCTGGAGTAAGGTATATTATTAGGTTTCCATGTGAAGTGGCAGCATGGGTCATTGGGACTTTTCTATCTAGGTCTCCTATGGGAACAGATACAACTTTAAGGACCATGGTAGAAAAAGCTTGAATCTGAGGAAGCAGCAACAGAGAAAAGACTCTGTAAAGTAGCAATGGGAGGGAATGGGGAAGCTGAAGAACAATGGGGAGGAAGAGAATTTCATCAGCCTAGAAACAGGGAGAATTTTTAGGGTCAAACTAGTGATGTTTATTTGATATGTTTCGGTGGCAGGCACTGGGGTTTAAATCAAGGCCTCAAGCTTTCTAGGCAGTCTCTCTGCCACTTAAGTCATAGACTCAGCCCAAGCTGAGCCATCTTTAATGCCAGGTACTGTGGTTTGGACCTTAATTCCCCGCCCCCCTGCCCCCAAGGCCTTTGTATTAACTACTAGATCCCCAGAGAGGGGATGTTTGAAGGTGGTGGAAGCTTTAAGAGGTGGAGTCCATGGGAGGTCTTTAGGTCATTAGGGGCGTGCCCTTGAAGGTGAATGTGGGATTCTTGGCCCTTCCTTGTCTTCTCTTTTGCTTTCTGGTTATGATGTGAGTAGCTTTGCTCTGCCATGTGCTGTCTACCATGATGTGCTGCCCTTACACAGGCTCAAAGCAGAAGAACCAACCAGTCATGAACTAGAAACCTACAAACTGACACCTTTTTTCTTTATAACTTAATTGCCACAGGTATTTCATTATACTGATGGAAAGCTGACTAATACTTAAGGGCATTTGGGTTGATCTTAGGCTTGACTAAATAAATCCTGTCTGTACAGTTTGAGCATCTGAGGACCAAGAGTTGTGGATGCCAGCTGTGGATGCATTATTTTCTAGTGCTGGGGTGATGGAACCACAAGATCTCACATAAGCTCAGCAAGCACTCCACCGCTGAGCTACCTCCACCTCTGCTTGCTTTGTCGAAGGAGGGGTTTTCTGGGATAGTTTGGGAGCTTACTAGCACGTAGGCTTAGGGGCCTGTAGTGACAAGGCATGCCTCCTACCCTGAGCCACGCTCATGGCCTGGGCCCAGCTTGCCTGAGCACCTAGAGGAATTTTATAGAAGCATCTCTGGAGAGTTGAAGCAGGGAAGGTTGAAGGTTTTCTCTTTTCCCAAAGCCTTCTTAGCCACCAGCTCTTCCCCATTCACTGGGGACTTCCTGTCAGTGTTTTGCCTTCTACACCAAGGGGTGACTGTCAGAGAAAAAAAGCCAACATTTTTATCTATTCATCTAAGAAACAGGAGCGTTGCATGTCACCTCTATCCCATAGCTGCCAGAAAAGTACTGGGCAAATTTGTTGCTAAAATATCAGAAGCAGGACATCTTTTGTACTTAAGACCACCAATTTCTTCTTATTTCTTTGGATGGATCCATTTAAACATCTCCTTTCCTGTGTCAACTCTACCTTTCTCTTTCTTTCTTTTCCTTTTTTCTATTTGGCAGTGCTGGTATTTAAACTCAAGGCCTTACTCTTGCTAGGCAAACACTCTATTCCTTTCTACTCTAGTTAATTCTTCACATAGATTTGCATTCTTTTGCCCAGACCAGCCTGCGTTGGTCTCCTATTTATTGAGATGGGTTCTCAATGAGTTTTATTCCCAAGTTGACCTTGAACCATGATTCTCCTCTCTGCCTCTGGAGAGGTATATAACCATGTCCAGAGTCACTTGGTGTCCTGCTAAAGGAGAGTAAGCATAGGACTAAATCAATTATACCTTAACTTCCATGCTCTGGACCATGCTAAGCAAGTTAATGAGACCCAAAGAAGAGAATGGTACATGGTCATCCTCTCTATACAAACAGACAGGATTCACAAAGCTGAGAACTTCTGGTGCTTTGTTACCAGGTGGTCAGGGCTAGAAAGAAAACAGTTCACTCTGTTCTTCCCTGTCCTTTCAGGCATAGCTTGCTCTTGGATCTAGCCAGATGTCCTGCAATAAGATGAAACTTCTCTTAGTTCCCTATAACATGGGGAAGTTGTGGTCTAGGGTAGAATGTGCTCAAGATCACAAAGCAGGTCCTTGGATGACAAGTGACACATAAACCTTGTAGAACTCTGGGACTTCAACGAAAAAGAAGATCCTTTGTATGAGACAATAAGATGGGTTATATCCAATCTCTCTCAAGGAAGGTTTAAAAGGGACCTGGTAAGCTGGGCACTGGTGGTTCATACTTGTAACCTGGTTACTCAGGAAGCTGAGATTTCAGGATTACAATTTGAAGCTGGCCTAAGCAGAAACTCTTATCTCCAATCAACCAGCAAAAGGGTGGAAGTAGATTGTGGCTCAACTACTAGAGTACTAGCTTTGAGTGAAACAGGTAAGGGAGAGTATCATAGTCCTGAGTTCAAGCCCCAGTACTGGTTTACCACCCCCCCCCAAAAAAAAGTGTGTGTGTGTGTGTGTGTGTGTGTGTGTGTGTATGTGTGTGTGTGATGGTCCCCAAAGAATCTAACAGCAGAATTAAGGAGAGGGGAACTTCTCTTGAGAAAGTAGGCCTTTCCTACGGCCCTTCAAAATGCTTAATTATATGAAGAGTTGGCCTGAGGGTACCTAGCCTACAGCTCTGAGCATTTGGTTCTCTGTGAGAATAGAAGCTTCTAGTACAGAGAAATGCATGTAAAGTGTGGTGGAGAAAGAAGGAGTTTGGAGAGAAACATTTTACAGAGCAAGTGACTGATGACTTGAGACAGAGATGATTCAGGAAAGGAGCAAAGGGGTAAGATGCTTAAATACCCAGGTCCTGTAAATGAAAGCATAGAGAATTCCTTTCCATGTGTCTCTGGGTGAAGATTGAACTTTAACAGCTCAGGCAATGATTACATAACCTCTCCTTTTAGCCCACTAATACATTAATAGCTTTTTATGAGAGGATGGTACAGTCCTGGATGTTTACTAGTTAGTCAAATTGTCAAGTTGCTCATAAACCAAGAGAAATTAGAAATGACCATGCTCTTTTCTCTTCATGTCTAGTGCTGATCTCTTGAAACTCCCTCGAGGGTGGCTGTGGAGCAGGTTATTCCCTATGCTCACACAGCCACAAGGATAGAGGAATTCAACAGCCACAGGGATAGAGGAATGATTCAGTTCTGGACTCAGTATCAAGAGGCCAGAAACTGAAGTCAGGAGTTATGATTTAATGGAGTTTAATTAAGTCGCATTCCCACTTGAGAAAGATTTTCTTGGTCATTAATCTGCAATCTTCCTATTTCAATGCAGTCCTCTCTGAGAGAACAGAGGGTTTCTTCTTCCATTACAAAGAAGCAGAGATTTCAGGATTTTGATGGCTGAAGTTCCTTTCTGGAGAGAGAATGGACAACTTCAGGGCAGACAAGGGCTGGCACTTGGAGTTTCGTCTGAAATTATATGCTGATATGGGTTCCAAGGTGGTCTCTTCATGTAAGAGATTACAGACATCAGAGAGCATCTCCCCCAAGTGCTTCTTCTACAGATGAGGGTCAGAGAAGAAAAGGCACCTTCCCACCCCACAGAATAGCAGAGCCCCTCTGGAACCCTGAGTCTACTGAATCCCATCCCCTTCTTGTTTCCTGGTCTCAGCCCCATGGAAATCAAACATCCTACATGGCACATGTAGGAGACACACTTCTGTTTTCATTGGCCAGCATCTCCTTCCATCTTCTCTCTTTCTCTCGTTTATGTCTGGATGTTCCTGCCTTCTTGTCCCTCCTACACAGCAAGACTAGACCAGGGCACTGTACATACCAAGGCACAAAGGAAAGACAATAGCTAGGAGATTCTGTGTATGGCTTGACACCTACTCTTTCTCAGTGCTTACAGCCATGATCTGTCCTGATAGTGAAAACGCTGCCCTCTCACCACAGCTGCATCTTGTAGCTACTAATGCTGTGCCTTCTTCCTCAGCGCTTCCTGCAAGTCATTATGTATCATGTTGTTCTGGTGCTGGGTACGCAACACTAAATGCTGGAGACTCTTGCTCTCTAATCACAGAACAGGCCTAAAAATAGAAGATAAAACTGCTCTACTGGGAATCTCCATTCTAATAAAAGTACTCCAGCACTGTCTGCTGCCAGGAAGAGGTCTAAGATGGACTAGATCTTAAATGTCTCCCCAAAGCTGGGTGTTAGTGGTTTGGTCCCCAGCTTGGTAGTGGACTTCTGAAGTAGAGCCCAAGTAGAAGGAAGTTTGATCATAAGGGAAGAAGAGAAACTCTGAAAGTAGATTCTGGGACCCTGGTTCTTTTTTCTTTTTTTGCTTCAGCCACTATGAGATGTAATCTTCTGCTGCTTGCTCTTCAGCCAATTGTAAGCCCAAATAACTCTCTTCCTTTTTAGTTCTTTCTCTCACAAACTCAAGGTCAATGGTCATAATGGAAGACTGGAGGCTTCCAGTATTATCATTTAATTTACTAGATGTTTTATAGCAAATTAATTAGTCCAGTCCAGGGCACATTCTATGTAGTACTGTCAACATTTGTAAAGTAGATAAAAGATAATTATGTTAAAAGGAAAGGTAATTAAAGCATACTAATTGATGTTTGTATCCAACCAGGGCTTAGAGGCAGGGCTTCTGTACCTCAGCGGGCAATGCTACAGCTGAAGGAGATAGAAATATGTAAGCCAGTATTTCCTCTTCCGAGCTTACACTTAATTAAGGGAAAGACAAAAGAGAGACCAGTGGAGGCTTGTGAGTCAGGAAGGGCTTCATAGATGGAATAAACTTGAGGTAGACCACAAAGGGTTGGAAAGATAGAGATTAACAAACTAGAAGAGAGGGTTGGAGGGAGAAGACAGACCCAGGTCAGAACAAGCATTGTGATTTCTTGTAATCCTTGATCAGGATTCGTTTTGGGCTTGGGAAAGGACTAGGAGACAAAATGCAATAGATAGGGTGAGCTAGAGAATTGAATGCCAAGGAGAGGAAGGGGTGTGAACGGAAGTGGGGGAAAGACTGGGCAAGGTTTCATTTACAACTCCCAGCAAACAGATCAAAAGAACAGCCTTTGAGCTCCAGCTACCCCGGATCAACAAAAGATCCTGGCACTGGGTGGCAAATGTGACCTTGGGCCAGAGCCTCTGTGTGGTCACCAGGTCCTTCTGGGGTCGGGACAGGACCCTGAAGCCTGGGTGCTCAGTGCTAGCAAGGCCCTGTGTGTGTTTGGACTATAGGCTGACAAGACGAGCTGGGTAATTTTGCTCAGCTCCGTATTGAATTCTCTTCTCTGTGGTACAGGATCCCCTTGAAGCGTGACAGCTGCAATGGCTTCCAGATGTTCGCCTCCTGTCTCCTAGCAGACCAGGGTGGATGTGGTAAAGTCCGCGATGGAAACCCAAACCCCAGCCAGATGGACCCCGTCAGTGCTGGCAACACACACATCTGGCTTCAATACCAGCAGCGATAGGCAGAACAAATGGCTGTTATTCTGGCTGCGTTCGACCTGTCAGCGTCTCCAGTCCTAGTTCAAGGGTGTGGCAGACAGTGGAGATGGAGGGACTCTGGGGCCACAGGGACCGTGTGGTTGGCCTGTGGGGTCCTGGGTCTGGGTTGATGTCCTGTTGGGTGTTGGCTCCCAGCTGTGAGAGGGACGTGGGGTGGGAGGAGTAGGGCCAGGTCGTGGAGGTGGGGGGGGGCTGTTGTGTTTAAAGACATCCCAAGTGGGCGGGGGAGGGGCTTTGGCGCACAACTCCCCCACTCCACTCCACGCCATCCCACTCCACCCTCGACCCAGCGTAGTCGGGAGGTATTGGGGTCACCACTTGGCGCTCCTTGGCTCTGCCTGTCCTCTTGGTTTGCTCCTGGTTTAATTACTTCTTGGAGAAGGTCTTTATCAGTTCGTCTTCCTCACTTGGAGTCACAAGCACATGCCCACCCTCCAACCCCCAGTGATGTCATAAGGAAATCCTAGTTTTCATTTCTGATCGTATGGCCTGTGGAGTCACCTGGGAAGTGGAACCTGGGCTTCCTAGAGGGGTGATGATCTTACCTACATGGGCTGGTCCACAGCTGCAAGGGGGAGCTGGCACTGCAGGCATGAGCTGCACTTCCTGTACCACACTGTCCTATTCACATGCAGCAGATGTGTATTTGAGCCAGCCCCTACCTAAACATTAAAATGCTTAGATTTGGGTCTTGTTTCTAATGCCACTGAGCTTGGAGTTGGGGTGGGTGGGTATTTCTTGTTTTTCTTCCCCATTACAAGCCACACACACACACACACACACACACACACACACACACACACACACACACACACACTTGCCTCTATCTGTCTGTCTGTCTGTCTATCTATCTATCTATCTATCTATCTATCTAATTTCATAGAGTTCTTTGAGGCCTAGTTGACAGAATAGCTATAAAGTCACTTAAGTATGGGATTCGAATTCTTGTTCCATCATGAACTGGCCTGTGAAAGTTTTAGCTTTATTTCCTTGGGTTTCAGCTTTATTGCCTGAGAAACCAGCCCAGGAAATGGAAAATGACAAACAGCCCTAAAAGGTGTCATGTGTTTTACATATGCATGCTTTGCTATATTTATTCTTTGCAGCAGAGAAAACTGGTTTAGAGAAATTGACTTGCCCCAAGGTCACATAATTGACAGGTGTTGGTACTTGCTTTGCTTTGACTGTCCTTGTCACATAATCAGGGTTTTCGACTGTCAATGCAGTATGACTTTGCCTCTCCTCTCCCTCTGGTTTAAGATCAGTTGTTTCTTTCTTGGCTGACTTGGTTACTGAGGAAGAAGTCTCATGTTTAAGGCCCAGATTAAAACCATTCTAAGCCAGGCATGCTGGTGCAGTCTATAATTCTAGTAGTCCTCAGAGTGAGGCAGGATTGTGAGTTTGAGGCTAACCTGGGCTACATTGTAAGACCTTCTCTCAAAATGAATGAATGAAAGAATAAATAGAATATAAACAACAGTGCTTGAAGCCACTGGAATGCCCCCTTGGATTGTAACTACAGGGTTACAGGATTTCCATGAAGAAGTTGTTCATTTCTGGGTGTCCAGCTCAGGACACATGATCAGGAGCAGTAGTGTTTCCGTCTTACTCAATCTTCCTTCTCTCTTGGCTGTCTTATTTTCTACTTGTCATTTCTTTAAGAATATCCTTGAAAATTTTCCATGTTTTCTAGAAATTCCTATTTTTATATCTATTTTCTCTGCTGCTCCCCACACACAACTTACCCAACAGGGTCTTAAAATTTTGTGTGTGTGTGTGTGTGTGTGCCTGTACTGGGGCTTAGAACTCATCACCTTATACTATCACTTGGCTTAATGCTCAAGGCTAATGCTCTACCACTTCAGTCACAGCTCTACTTCTGGCTTCTCTTTCATGGTTAATTGGAAAAAAGAGTTTCATGGATTTCCTGCCTGGACTGGCTTTAAACCAAGATCTTCAGATCTCAGTTTCATGAGTAGCTAGGATTACCAGTGCCCAGTGAAATATTTAAAAATTATTTTAATTTTATTTTTGTAATAAGAGGGAGTTTCATTGTGATATTGTTATACATGTATGCAGGGTTTTTTTTTTGAACAAATTCATCCCTCCACCATGTTTCTTTACCTCTCCTTCCTCCTCCCCTTCTTTATAGCATTTGCTAGGATATATATATACATATATATGTATATATATATGTATATATATATCTATATCTACATGTATATATCTACATATATGTAGATAAAGATATATATACATACATCTTTATATAATATGTTATATAGATTATTATAGATATTTTATAGATTATATTATAATGTGTATATATAATGTTCCTTTATCCTCTTCACCCCTCAATGCCTTCTCCTTTCCCCTACCCCTTCTCAACAATCTCCTCCTAGACAGTCCCTTTTTACATTCATGTCTCATTACCATTTCTATCATCATCATCATCATCATCATCATAATCATCATTTTTGGTCTATATTCCACAAATGAGCTAACATGCAGGATTTGGCTTTTGTTGTTGTTGTTTGGTTTGTCTTGCTTAACATGATGGCCTCCAGATTTATCCACATTCCTGAAAAATATATTGTTAGCCTAACCTCTTCCATCGCAGGAGCCACTCTGCTACCTTAGGCCCTGATATAAAGCATGGCCTTTCCCTGAAATCTGGTAACACAGGCCCTTCCCCAAAATTATCTGACTCAGGCCTCACTGGGTGACACAGGCAGCAGCTGCAACTGTAACCCTTTGCCCTGCCACAAAAAAATCCCCACTCTCACGTACCTCACAAACTCTACGTCTTACACAAACCAGACTGCAGAGTACTCTCCACTCCTAGTGAAATTCTCCACCTCCCGCCCCCTAGCCCTATAAACCACCTTGCTCAAGGACAAGTGCTGTTCCTTCCCAAGAGGGTCAGACTGTCAGCTTGCTGACAATAAGCTTTGCTGTACATGACTTGGTGTCCATGTGGCCTTCTGGGCTGAGGCTTTCACACAGAATTTTATTTTTCTTTATGGCTGAGTAATATTCATGGTTTATACATACATGTATATATATTTACATACATATATACATATATTTACATGCATATTATATTTTCTTTATTAATGTTGGTTTCATTCATTTCTATTGATTCAATTGTTGTGAACAGAATTGTAGTAAATGTAACTATGCAGATATCTCTCTTGTATGTTGATTTGCATTCCTTCAAATATATGTCCAGGACATAGTAGAGTCTTTTTAACTTTCTCTTCTGGAGCACTTTTTATCCATGCTTTAAGTTAGTTTAGACACTTTCCTTCATCTTCCTTTTTAAAATTTAGTTTTTTTTTTGTTTTTTGTTTTTTTGGGTCTGGTCGTGGGGCCTGAACTCTGGGCCTGGGCGCTGTCCCTCAGCTCTTCAGCTCAAGGCTAGTGCTCTATCACTTGAGCCACAGCTCCACTTCCGGCTTTTTTTTTTCTTATGTGGTGCTGAGGAATCGAACCCAGGGCCTTGAGCATGCAAGGCAAGTGCTCTACCACTGAGCCACCTTCCCAGCCCCTTAAAATTTAGTTTTGATCAAAGTAATATTTAAAAGGTTTAAAAAGCCACACATTACTGCTGGGACCACAACAATAATAGCAAGAAAAACATCAGTCCCTTGACAACTTTCAATTAACCCCTAACTAGAAGTAACCACTTTCAGCTCTTTTACTTCTTCCTTCTTTCCTTCCTTCCTTCCTTCTTTCCTGCCTTCCCTTTCTTCCTCCTTCACGCACTCCATCCTTCTTTTATTCTTTTCTCTCTTCTTTCCTCTCAGGGACTCTCTGAATAACTCAGGCCTGGCCTCAAACTTGCCCCTGCCTCAGTCTCTCAAGTGTTGGAATTATTAGTATGGCCCACCACGACCATTTCTTTGACCTGTTTGCTCTTGGTATGTTTGTGCTTTTTTTGGTTAATAACATACTTTTCTTTGTTTCTTGTTTAATTGGTTTTTTTGTTTGTTTGTTTTTGTCAATTGTGGGGCTTGAACTCTGGGCCTGGGTGCTGTCCCTCAGCTCTTCAGCTCAAAGAGAGCACTCTACCACTGGAGCCACAGTGTCACTTCCAGTTTTCTGGTGGTTAATTGGAGAAGTCTCACGGACTTTCTTGCCTAGGCTGGCTTTGAACTGCAATCTTCAGATCTCAGTCTCCTGAGTAGCTAGGATTAGAAGTGTGAGCCCCCAGCGTCCAGCCCTGTTTAATTGATTTTAAGTTTTGTATTTCAACTTCCTACCACGGACAGACTATATAATGTAGTCAATGAGAACCTGGACTCTAGAGAGAAATTATCTGACCTTAAGTTCTAGATCCAGAGCTGAGGGTGTAGCTCCATGGTAAAATGCATGCCTGGCAGGCATAAAGCCTTGGGTTTGATTCACACACACACACACACACACACACACACACACACACACACACACTCACACAGAGAAATCTACAAGTTTGCTTAACTTCCATGAGTCTATATTTCCTCATATGTAAATAGAATCTAGCAGTATCTACCTCACAGTGATTATGAAGATTAAAATTTGACTCTATAATGAGCTTAGAATAATGACTGGCCCATTGTAAGTGATGTATGACCATTGTCAACTATCATTATTAAAATGCCCTGCACACACATTTTTTGTTAGGTCAATATTAAATAATTACATCATGACTATATATAAATATTATTCCCACTAAGCCACATAGAAACCTATAATTATATTTCCTTTCCCATTCATCCGCCCTCCCCCACATACCCAGAATAATATTTGACTGTTTTCTAGGTACCTATTAATTTATTCACAACATCTCTTGTAATGCATTTAAACATGGGTATTCTCTTGTTTGTTATTTTCTTTGGTGATCCTTTCTGGAGCTTTTCACCTTTCTTCTTTCCACCTGGACTGGTGGCTGTGGGGCTGGATGAGTAAGACATGCTGAGAGTCTGTTTAAACTCTTCTTGGGATTTATGTCTGTTGCTCTCTTGTATTGGAGTCCCTGGTACATGGGGCAGAAACTGGTGGTGCTCTTTCCATCTTCCACTGTAATAGGACAGTAGCTTATATGTGTCTGTGAAACTAAAGACAACATTCCAAGCTTATCCTTAAAGCTAAGGGTTAATACATGATCAGGCTTTGCAAAATGGCTGCAAGTGGGAGCAATATGTACTGCTCCCTGGCTCAGCCCATACAAACCTGCACACTTTTTCCCTCTGCTAAGCAGGAACATGAAAGTTCCTGCAGTTAAACTTGGACCATGCAGAAAAGGTTAATGCTGTTCTTGAATGTTAGCAAGAATCAAACTCACTTCATGGAAGTCAGGTTAAAACACAAGACTTCTGGGCTTTGCCCCTAGCGTATCAGATTCATTAGGTCTGATGTTGGAACTTTACAGTTCATGTTCCTAACAAGTTCCCCAATGTTGCTGGTGGCCCTGGTTTGGGAATCACAGACCACTGACCAGAGCAACAAGATAAAAGTCACTCGAGTGTCTTTGAACAATTGAATACAATGAAGTTTCCCTGCTTCCTGAAATACTTACTTTGGAGGGCTGTATGAAAAAAGAAATTTACATCTTCATTAGCTACTAACTTCATTAGCTATTAATTTGGAAGATTTCTAAAGTACAGTAGTCAGCTTTCTCATCACCATTTCTTTTTTTCTTATCGTATGTATGTATGTATGTATGTATGCATGTATGTATGTACAGGGTTTCACTATGTAGACCAGGCTAGTCTTGACCCCCATAATCCTGCCTCATCCTTCCAAATGCTGGGGTTACAGGCCTGTGCCATCACATCTATCTCTCTTACTCCCCTGTTTTGGCTAATCACTCAACTAATAGTTTCCTTGAGAAAAGAGGACAAGTTTCTTGAAACCTTGGATCTCTGAAACTGTGTTGGTTATATTGGTAACACTTGGCTGATAGTTTGGCTGGGTATAACATTTGTGTGATAATAATTTTCCTCAGAATTGCGTCTTTATCTTTGTTTGCCATTACAACTCAGTCTTTTATACATGACCTATATTTTATATTTAAATTCCTCCTTATAAATGTTGTGATCTTTCTCCTGATAGTTATTTGCAATTGCAGAATGACATGTATGGAGTTTGCCTTTTCTCATTGACTGTATCATGCATCACTCTCCTTCAGTTCAGATCCAAGATTATTTTTTATTTTTTGTCAGTCATGGGGCTTGGACTCTGGGCCTGGGCGCTGTTCCTCAGCTCCTCAGCTCAAGGCTAGCACTCTATCGCTTGAGCCACAGCATCATTTTCGGTTTTCTATTGGTTTATTGGAGATAAGAGTCTCACAGACTTTCCTGCCTGGGCTGGCTTTGAACCATGACTCTCAGATCTCAGCCTCCTGAGTAGCTAGGATTACAGGTATGAGTCACCGGTGCCCAACCAAATCCAAGATTCTTTAGTAATTTTTAATGGTTTCCCTGATCTTTCTTCTTTCCTTCCTTCCTTCTTTCCCTCCCTCCCTCCCTCCTTCCATCCCTCCCTCCCTTCTTTCTTCCTTTCTTTCCTTCATTTCTTCCTTTCTTTTTCATTTGAGTCCCTCCTTTTTGATAGTTTGATTTGTTTTGATGTGTTTCATCTTAGGGGCTTTCTCAGTACTCTACATACAATAATGGGGTAATTTTTCCTTTGTTTGTCTTCCCCATTGTCTATGTGTGTATGTGGGGAAGGCTCCATTGGAGGACACTTCTTGCCTGATCTTTTCTCTGGGACCATTAATATCTCATACACAAGTTCTCAACCTTCAGTCCAGGAAAAAGGTGTCTATGCCTGGCTGCCAGCAGTCTGGGCCCTGGGCTGGGAAAGGAGGGCTATAGCTGGGGATATATATCCCCAGCTCCCATTAGGCATGCCACTGTCCTTTAAATACTCTCCTTCTGCTAAAGATGCCCCATCCTAGCCCAGCAGCACAGCACCGGTGATCCTCATGTTCCTGGTCCAGAGCTGTCTGTTCAGTTTCTCCAGAGGGCAAGTTTTACATTTTCTTTCAGGGCCATAAAGAGTTGAGCTGCTTCTTTTCAATCCATTGAGGGTTTGAAGTCATGAGGTGGATTTCCTTTCCTCTGATCCTTGGAGGCGGCGATCCCTCATCTGGTCTGTTTTCAGCTCTCAACATTTCCTTCACATCTCTGGCTGCCGCCATCTCCTATTTTATTCTCCTCCACAGTGACTCGATGCTTTAGTGCTTTATTGTCATTGTAGTGAGTTCCAAAAGGGGCAAGAAATAAGAAACATCTGTCCATTCTTTGCTTGAAGCTTTTATGTCTTCTAAGTGAAAATGAAAACATGGGAATGGCTAAATCACCCAAATTACATTAGCAGTTGTATTAGTGTGGTGAGGCTGTCTTTTTTCTTTTCCCTATTTCTCTAAAATGTGTTTACTCTTTTTAGAGTATTTAAATTGCGCTTCTTTTGATTCACTGGTTCAAGTTCTGGGAAGTCATTCTAAGGCAATAGCCAAGTATGTATGCAAGAAACTTCCACAGGGCAGCAGCTCATAGCAGTTCATATGCTATCGAGTACAGTACTGGAAATAATGGAATTGTTTAACAATAGGAGGTTGGTTAACTACATTAATTTAAAAGCATTCCCCACAGCACAGAAATTAATGTTGTAGACTAGTGATGTGCAAAACATTCACAATACATTGTGATTCTAAAAATGACTAAAACCATATGTCAAGTATGGTAGTTTAAAAACAAAAGTGTGTGAATGTGCAGCCAGGCCCTGGTAGCTCATTTTTATCCTTCACCCTAGCTAGCTAGTCAGGAGGCTGAGAGGATCAAGATCTGAAACCAGCCAGAGTGGAATAGTCTATGAGACTCTGTCTCTGAAATAACCAGCAAAAAGCTAGATTGGAGGCATGCCTCAGGTGATAGATCACCAGCCAAACAAGCAAGCTGAGCAAGTGTGAGGCCCAAAGTTCAAATCCCATACTGTCAATTATATAAATGTATGCACACAGAAATAACATGGCAGTGACTTCTGCATACATTATTATGCTTATGATATGAATACTATTGGACATTTCTCAACTGATTCTCAAAACATTCATGAAACCAATTAGTAGAGTATATTAGTCTTTGCCAGAAAACCATGCAGACATTCAGATACAAAGAACAAAGAAAAGGTTTATTGACGGTAAAGGGACCTGTCAGACCCCTTCTCACATGAGAGAAATGAGAAGTGTGGCTGTTGTATGGGGTGACCTATATAACCTACCGAGGCTAGGAGGGGCTAGAAGGGGCTAAGAGGAGGAGACCTTGGTGTGGATGTGAAGGGCAAGGGCTTCATCATGGCAGACTAGGATTTATGGCTGTTGCCCAAGTAGTAGATAAGTTGCCCTGACCTGAAGGTCATTCTAAGGGGCTCTTGCTGCCTTATATAGTGGTAGCTGCCCCAGAGGAGTGCCATCTCAAGGTAAAGGGGGTTGGAGGCTAATTATTTACTGTCTTTACTAAGTGGGCCTCGTTTTGCCTAAGAAAGGAACATGCTAAGCTGTGTAAAGGGGAAGGAACATGCTAAGCTACAGGAAAGGAGCACATTGGGCTAACACTGATGCCATCATTATTTCCATTTCTACAAATTGTAGATCGCCCAAGAACACATAGCGAGCCCTGATTCTCACCCAAGCCTGCCAATCCCCCACAGTCTATTTGCTAAATCAAAATGATTCTACACCAAAATATTAAAAGGTCACTTTGCCTAAAGTGACCTATAATTTCCTTGTGTGTTTAGAAAGTGAGAAAATAGCAAGGCTAAGATGAAATTGACCTTTGTGACAATGTTGTCTTTGCAATTAATCAGTTAAACGCTGCCACTCTCTTCACATGTTGTTTTGTTTTGGATGTCTGCATTTAAACAATTCCTCTCTAATCAGAGTTTAAGGACAGTACTATTTTTGTGCTTGTCACATATCATTAGATAGGCCATGGAAGACCTCAAACTTTCTACTTTTAAGTCTGATTTCATTAGAAACCAAACCCAAGAAATCAGAACAACAAAAAGACAGGCAAGTCCAACATCTTTTGAGCAAACTTAACTGAAGTTTCAGAATTGAGTTTGTTATGGTAGGATTTGGCCTTCCTTTCCTTCTCTTCTTTGTGAAGAATGGATTATCAGTTCTCAGTCACTATCCCCAGCAAAAAGCTGAAAAATCTCCCTAAGGTTTATGCTTAGAGCCTAGTGGAGCTAGATCCAATGTCTCAAGTAGCACTGAGGAAGTGGGACTCAGGAATATGTGTGAGATGCTTTTCTATCTGTCATCTTCTCAGTGATCAATATGGAATCCAATTAAAGGCTCCACCTGATTTATACACTCTACCCCATCCCCAGCCCTGATCCTACCCAGAATGCCCGAACCAGATCATTAAGATGTAGCAGGTGTTCAATATTATTCAGCTATAAAACTAAATGAGCTTAAAGTGTTTGGAGATAACGTGTTCCTGTATCAGAATATTTATGAAGGAGTAAAGATATTCTAGTTTGGTCCCAATCCCTCCAATCTTAACACACGAAAAACTGTAATTCTTATTTCTTTCATTTTTAAAAAAAATAAATGTTCCTCTTGCAGTGCTCGCTTCTGATTAATATCCTTGTGCGCTGTGAAATCCAGAAAGTGGCTCCATTTTCCCAGGGCACTTTAACAATAGCATGATTTACAGAGCAATTCATTGGAGCCAGAGTGCAATGGGATATGACAGAGTGTTTTCTCACAGACTCTCTTGTGGCTCTCTAGTTGACACAAATACAGAACCAGATAGGAATAGCTGGGCTCAGACAACTTAAAGAACAAAAGGTATAGCCTTCTAACTGTCACTTCGAGTAACTTGAAATAGCAGGCCCACCAGTCCAGGAAAACCCAGACAAGAGAAGAACAGGGGGAGGTGAGATTTCCATCTGAGATATCGATGCTGCTACTTAGCCATGTCAGTTGCTCAGTGCAGTTGATAGGCAACTGAATTTCACTAGCACTGGACTAAATACAGCTTCCCAAATGAGACGGTTCTATGATCTTGTAGTAGGGAGCAGATTACAATTAGATCCACACAGTACACTGGTGTTTGCTGGTAACATTGTACAAAGCAAGTAGCTTTTCAGCTCTGTAGTACAGACACGCTTCCAATTTCAGAACCAGTATGTGAATCATGGAGAGATTTCAGAAAGTTCTGCTTATTAAGAACCATGTCTTCTTGGAGTACTTGCCTGGAAAACTGCACCTTAACTGGCCCAGGCTGTACAAGAAAGAAGTTTCCACAGCCTCATGAGTTCATGGGCAGTTTGGTGTAAGAAAAGCTCACTTGTAGGCCCCAGTGGCTCACATCTGTAATCCTAGTGACTCAGGAGGTTGAGATCCTGGGATCATGGTTTGAAGCCAGCTCAGGCAGGAAAGTTTATGAGACTATTATCTCCAATTAACTACCAAGAAGTCAGAGGTGGAGCTGTGGCTCAAGTGGTAGAAAACCATCCTTGAGTGAAAGCAGCTAATAGACAGCACACTGACCTTAGTTCAAGCACCAATGCCTGAAGGTAAATACATATATATGAAAGCAATTTCTGAATTTCTGAGACTCTAAGAGCTGGCCTTCTCTCCCTGCTGGGGGATAAGCAACTGTTCTGGATTTGACCAATGAGTCATCTGACCAAGTTTTTTCCTTGCATACTCTTCAAATTCCCAGACTAAAGAAAAGGATTTGAGGAAGGCCTCTAAGTTAGGCAGTCAGTAAATAACTCATGATTAAACAACAACCATGTGTCTAGCATCAGGCCTGCTGCTGTGATCCTTTACAAATCAAAGGAAGACATATGGTCTCCTCTCATAAATGGTCCCCTCTCATAAGTTGAGTTGGGAAGCCATATAAGTATATGGAAAATAGTTTTAAACGATACAGTACTAAGCTGTATAATGTTGATTCTCATTGCAATTGAAGCAGTATTTAGAGGGCTAGAGTATGCATGAAATGTTCAGAGTGGGATGAAGAGGCTGGGCCTCTGGAGATCAAAATACAAACTTCACATATTTACCATGTTTCCTTCACTGTGATAAGGTTGGGAAGAACAAATGAAGAGAAAGGCTCATGGGTTGATCTGTCTTTTCTTCTAGCTATGTTATGGACATACTGTGAGATGGCAAGTTCAACAGAGCAGAACTTTCATAGTGCAATAGATGTCTGTGCTCCAAGAAGACCCATTGACACCTTGTTTTCAAACTCTGTGTCATTACCAAGCTTGGGCTGTGTGACCAATAGTATATGGCAGAGACAGGAGTATACTACTTCTGATGTTATGTTATAAAACGTACTGTGAGCTGGGTGCTGGTGGCTTATGCCTGTAAGTCTAGCTACTCAGGGGGCTGACATCTGAGGATCATGGTTCAAAGCCAGTGCAGGCAGAAAGGTCTTGAGACTCTTCAATTAAGCAGCAAAAGGCTGATGTCCCTCCAGGGCCCATTGAGAGAAAAAAGCCAAGCAAGCATATGAAGCTGTAAGTTCCAGTCTCAGTACTGGCAAGCACACACACACACACACACACACACACACACACACACACACACACACACACACGACTGTGGTTTCTACTTGAGTGTCTCTGTCTCTTTACTTGTCCCTCTCTCAGATACTGTCATGCCAGACCTAGATAGAGTAGCCATATGGAAAGGACCACATGACAAGGAGTCTATCATTTCCTATCATTGGCTGTGTGAATAAGGTTGGACATCCAGGGCAGGCAAGCTTTCAGATGACTGAAGGCCTTGCCAACAGCTTGCCTGAACCTTCTTGAGAGAACATGAGCCAGCACTGTGCCTATGCCACTCTCCACCCTGAGAATTCTGTGAAACAATTCACATGGGTGGTTTTAAGCCACTCTCACGGAGCACGGTTCCACTCTGGGTCAGCCCTCCTCTCCACTAGTTTTAAGCACAAGGTAGTGTGTCAGGCTCAGTGGAACCAGGGAATCTCATCGCAATGCTCTTCTACCTGGGGTTGAACTCATGCCAACTCTTTTGCATTCAGGTTGTGGAAATTTCTTTAAGTAATGACATCTGTCCTGCACTCAGGGTTTTTAGTAGTCATGGATTTTCCCTGGTGGTGGGTGAAAGCTCCAAAGAGTGTCACAATGTGAAAACTTGGGGTCTTCAGACTGCTGGTTGGATATGACCCATAGTCTTCTGTGTGGTTTGTGAAAAAATGCCAGCTGGCTGGGTGCTGGAGGCTACTCAGGAAGCTGAGATCTGAGAATCATGGTTCAAAGCCAGGCAGGAAAGTCTGTGAGTCTCTTATCTCTAATTAACTACTGGAAAGCCAGAAATGGAGTTGTGGCTCAATATGAAAGAGTGTTAGCCTTGAGCTCAAAAGTTCTGGGACAGGGCTCAGACTCTGAGTTCAAGCCCCAGGACAGGCACAAAATTAAAAATAAATCAGCTGGGAAAACACATGCAAAGGAATGACATCCCTATCTTTTCACAGCAGTGCCTGTAGGAGCATGAGAAGCTCATGCTCATGGCCCGCAGTGGCATTTGCAGCCCAGACAATAGTCTGAATCAGAAGCCATGAAGTCACCCACAGACATTATGGTGAAATGTGGCCATTAGCAAAGCACTTGCTCAACACAGCTGAGAGCTGATGGTGGTGTTAAAGTGACTAGACTGTATCAGAGTTTGTCACAGGAGGAAGCAGGCTGAGATGCCAGTGGACCAGGGAAGAAAGAGAAATACAATGGTTTATTATCCCAGACACTGCCTTCACCATCAGTACAGTCAGTTTACCTTCTTCTCCCAGGATTCTCTGCTTTGGTGAGAGGTAAGACACCACTCAGATTCCAAAGCTGCGAAGGGGGGCAGGGGATCAGTTGAGAATTCCCCCACCAAAATTGCATCTCCAGTCCTGTCTGGTAGAGAACTTTCTAGTTTTCCAGCCCTCATCCTCTCTTCCACTACTTCCCAATGCAATTGCCTTAGTTTTGGCCTTTGTCACATCTTGCCTAGATTATAATAGTGGTCAAAATATCTAAGACCAAAATGTGATCATTAAATACCTTTGCTCATAAACATCACCTAGCAGAACATTGGTGGCTAAAGGATAGTGCCCCTAGGCTCTGAGTTTAAACCATAGGACTGTCAAAACAAAAAACAATCATTGTCTACAGAATCAAATCTAAGCCCTTTAAACAGTGGGTGGAGTTCTCCTGGTTCCAGTATTGAAAGCTCAAAATGCACTTTACACACATGCATATGTAAAGACCTTCACTTGAATCTTGGTTCCACCATATTTTGAATTCTCTAAGCTTCCATGATCTTTCTAATAAAATTAGATAAAATGCTTGCCTATTATAATATCTGGCATGTAGTAAAAATGACATATATAATTTTTCAACAAATGTATCATATATAAACATATAAGTATATCTTATATGTGGTAGTGGTGTTGGAGAAAATGAATTAGTGAATTATTTATTATTATTATTATTAGTAGTAGTAGTAGTATTGTCTATGTGGTACTAATCAAACCCAAGGCCTCATGCATGCTAGGTGAATGCTTTATCACTGGACTGCGTCTTTATTACTTGTTTTGTTTTGTTCGTTGTGGTAGTCTTGTATTTGAACTCAGTGTCTGGGTGCTGTCCCTGAATTTTTGAGCTCAAGGCTAGTGCTCTGCTTCTTTCAGCCTTTTGGTAGTTAATTGGAGATAAGAGTTTCATAGACTTCTCTTCCCAGGCTGGTTTTGAACCACAATCCCCTGATCTCAGCCTCCTGAGTAGCTATGATTATAGGTGTAAGCTACTGATAGCCAGCCAGACTTTTTTGTTGTTGTTGGTCGTGATCCTTGAACTCTGTGCTTGGGCACTGTCCCTGAGCTCTTCAGCTCAAGGTGAGCACTCTACCACTTGAGCTATAGAACCACTTCCAGTTAATTGAGATAAGAATCTCACGGACTTAACTGCCCAAGCTCGCTTTGAATGGTGATCCTCAAATCTCAGCCTCAACCTCCTGAGTATCTAAGATTACAGGCATAGCCACCAGCGCCTGGCTTGTTTGTTTATTTGGGTTTTTTTTGCGGGGGGGGGGGGGGGGGGTCCAGTTTGTGGGGCCTGACTCTGGACCTGCGTGCTGTCCCTCAGCTCTTCAGCTCAAGGCTAGCGCTCTACCACTTGAGCCACAGCGCCACTTCCGGCTTTTTTCTTTTTTGCTTATGTGGTGCTGAGGAATCGAACCCAGGGCCTCATGCATGGAAGGCAAGTGCTCTACCACTGAGCCACCTTCCCAGCCCTGTTTATTTGTTTTTAAGTAAAAGTCTAACTATATAGCCCAAGCTGACCTTGCACGTGTGTGTGTGTGTGTGTGTGTGTGTGTGTGTGTGTGTGTGTGTGTGTGTGTGTGTGTGTGTGTGTGTGTGTGTGTCCTAAGGCTTGAACTCAGTGCTTGGGAGCTGCTTTTGAATTTTTGAACTCAGTGCTTGGGAGCTGCTTTTGAACTTTTTTGCTCCAGGCTAGCGCTATACCACTGAAGCCACAGCTCCACTTACGGCTTTTTGGTGATTAATTAGAGATGAGAATCTCATGGACTTTTCTTCCATGGCTGGTTTTGAACTGGAATCTTCAGACTCAGAGTACTGAACAGCTAGGAGCACAGGCTTCAGCCACCAGTGATTAGCTTGACCTGGAACTCTTGATCCTCCTGCCTCAGCTCTCTGTGAGTCCTGGGATGGGCATCACCACATCAAGCTATGTATTGCTATTTCATGGTTTTAAGATGAACTCAGTGCCTCGTGTTCACTAGACAGTCACTTATCTTTGTGCTACACCCCCCAGCCTGAGGCAAGCTAGATGGTGAGGAGGCAGAAATTACATTATTTTTTAAAAAATATCAGAAGGTGAATCCAGGAAATCAACGGAAAAAGCAGATTCACTTCCTTCCTACTATACCTCCTTTGTAAATGTTAAATTACAAGATTAGGAGATGTAGGAAGGGCTATCTAAACCTGTCTATTCACTGAAATAAGTAAGAAAATCTGAGGACCCTTCTTGGTAGAGTAAAAACAGAAAGACTAAAAGGTATCTCAGGCAAGAGGAAGTCCTGAATGCCACCTAGATTTAGGGTGAGCTTCACCCATCTTACCCAACCCAAATCATGGATTAGGTGTTGATAAACTTCCAAGACTATGTGTATTCTCTCAGCTCAGAAAGAATAAAGACTATCTGGTAGCTGGTGACTCACACCTGTAATTGTAGCTACTCATGAGGCTGAGATCTGAGGATCGTAGTTCAAAGCCAGCCCAAGTAGGAAAGTCTCTGTGAGACTTTTATCTCCAATTAACCACCATAAAACTAGAAATGGAGCTGTAGCTCAAAGTGGTAGATCACTAGGTCTAGTGGAGTTCATTGGAAGTAAGAATCTCATAGACTTCCCTGTCAAGGCTAGCTTCCTTCTATAGCCACAATCTTCAGAGCCTTCTGAGTAGCTAGGATCACAGGTGTGAGCCTCAGCAACTGGAAACTTTTTCCAATTCTGTCTCAGTCATTAGACAAGCAAAATAATCAGCTCAGCCAAGCTTTAGATGAACAGTGTCTCTCTCCTGATTCTAGAAACACCAAGATGAAGAAGAGAAGAAGTTATTTAAGAACTCTAAGACAAATATTATGTCAGTAAAATAGGGAGCAGGAAGAAAATGAATCAAACTAACGTATGTTTTTTCTGATTGCGTACAACAGTATTTAAACAACATTTTATTACCTTTAAATAGTTGTACAAAGGGGTTCCTATTCAACAAATCAGTTTAAAAGAATATGAATCTTGATCAATGTCACCCTTTCATTATTCAGACAATAGGATTTTACTACTGCAAGTAACTAAAAGAAAAGGGATGTAGTAGAGAGATTTTGACCAGCTATTATGCTGGAATGAATGTACTCTAAAAGTAGTATGTATGTGTGTAGGGGTGTGTATGTGTCCTACTTCAAAGTGATATACAGCCAGGCATTGGTAGCTCACACCTGTAATCCTAGCTATTCAGGCGCTGAGATCTGGAGGATGATAATTCAATGCCAACTCAGGTAAAAAAAAAAAAAAGGCTATGAGATTCTTATCTTTAATTAACCAACAAAATGTTGAAAATGGAGGCATGGCTCAAGTTGTAGAGTGCCAGCCTTAGGCAGAAAAAAACCAAGTTAGAATTCAAGGCCTTGAGTTCAAGCGCCTCCACCTCCTGCCATCAATTAATGGGTACAGAGCTTGAGCTTTGCAAAATATAAAATGTTAGGTCTGCCTGGGAGAACAGCCCCCTCCTCCTTCCTCTTCATGAAAGACAGCATCTAGACTTATCAGAAATCACCTGCCTGAAACCAGTAATTACCTGTCAATCACCTAGCAGTGTGTCAGCAAAGGATGGAAGGCTCTGAAGTTACTTCCTCATCCGCTAAAGTCTCTTCCTGAACTGCCCCAGTCACACCTCTCTCAGATCGTGAGAGGTTCCTCAGGCTCAGAGCTCACTTCCACATCCACTGTGGTTACCCCTCCCTGCCTTTTCATATATAATCCCTCTCAACCACTGTTTCTCCCTCCCCATCTTTATTTCTTCTCGTCGCTCTGCACACCTCCATCTCATGCGCTGCCAGTTTGCTCTCCCCCTAATAAAGTCTTATCTCCCTGAACCATGTAATGGTCTCCTTTTGGTGAACCTTACATAAAGGAGTTCTTTGGATGGCGGTAGAGACATTGCTTGTTGCTACCAGTGTTCTTAATGCCACTAAGCCAGATAATTGAGTGGTTAAGATGGCACAATTTATGTCAAGCATATTTAACCAGAACTTAAACAGTAAACAAACAGATCCCCTCTAAGGTGTCATATCTTCTGTGTACTCTTCACCTGAAAGTAATGATCAAAATTTGGTGTAAAATGGTAACTAACCCTTCGTATAATGCCTTATTAATAACAATAAAATTATATGTTAAAACAATTGGTATAAATTGATGATGTATATCTCAGTACTCCCAATAAATAAGAATCATCCAAGAAGATTAAAATGCCCTTTCCTAGTCTTTGTTCCCTGATATAGATAGATGTATAGATATAAATATTTATCTATTGGGGCTTGAACTCAGGGCCTGGCTGTAGTCTCTTAGCTTTTTTGCTCAAGGCTGCATGTTCTACCACTTGAGACACAACTCCACTTTCAGCTTTTTGGTGGTTAATTGGAAGTAAGAGTTTCACAGACTCTCTTGCCAGGGTTGGTTCTGAACCCTAATCCTCAGATCCTCCTGAGTAGCTAGGATTACAGGTGTGAGTGAGCCATCAGTGCCTGGCATCCCTGAGATTCTCATTAGGTCTCTACCACTTGAGCTACACTGTCAGCCCCTTTTTGCATTGGTTAATTTTGAGGTAGGGTCTAGTATTTATGCCCTTCTAAGCTGGACTGCAATCCTGCTACTTACACATCCCAGAACTGTCCAGGACACCTGACACCATGCTGCCTAGCTATTGGTTGAGATGGACTTTCACCAACTCCTTTCTTGGAGTGGGAGGGGCTTGAACCTCCACACTCCATTTTCTGCCTCCCAAGCATCCAGGATTACAGGCTTGAGCCACTGCACCTGGCAGGAGTCTAGATTGTGTGTGTGTGTGTGTGTGTGTGTGTGTGCGCGCAGGTCTTGGGCTTGAATTCAGGGATTGGGTGCTGTCCCTAAGCTTTTTGCTCAAGATTATACTACCATTTGAGCCACAGTTCTACTTTCAACTTTTTGGTAGTTAACTGGTGATAAGCATCTCAATGGATTTCCTGCCTGGGCTGACTTTGAATCTTGATCCTCAGATCTCAGTCTCTTGAGTAGCTGAGATTACAGGTGTGAGCCACCGGCATCAGTGGAATATCCACTTTTAACATGTATGAGTCTGCTTCTTAGGTTTTCGGATGGTCCCTTTGCCATGTACCCTTCGACCATGAGCATTTCCCTTAGGGCCCTTCCTGTACCTGCTCTGGCCTCTTGCTTCTAAACTCCTTACACAGAAAGGATCCAACCACAGGTGCTTAGTACCCTCAGCATCCAGCCCTGGGCCTAACAATGAATAGCTTTCTATTGAGTTAGTTTTCTTTTTTGGTGGTACAGGGAGTTAGACTTGGGGCCTTGTCCTTTGGCCTTTATTTTATTTTATTTCATTATTGCTATTATAAAGGTGATGTACAGAGGAGTTACAGTTATATAAGTCAGGGAAAGAGTACATTTCTTTTTGGATAATGTCACTCCTTCCCTTGCTATCTGCTTTTTTGTTGTTGTTGTTGTTGTTTTATAGTTTGTTTTTCAGATATGGTCTTCTGCTGTTGCTCAGCTGAACAGACTTCAATCCTCCTACCTCCAGCTCCATAGTACCTGGGATTACAGGTGTGTGTGTCCAAGCCTGGTTTTCATAATACCCTTTCATATATGCTTATTGAATGAATTGCTGTCTTTTAGCTGTGTTGCAGTTGCCCACAGTCATGGAGCATTGTATTTGTAGATCAGCCTACACTGAAATGAGAGGCAGAGTCAGCATATCGTGCCCCAGGCCTGGCTGGGCTTCCAGGGTGCTGGAGACCCTCAGATCCTGGGATGGGTTGTGACTATAAGAGTCCTGGGTTTATTATCAACAGGAATAACCCAAGTCGTGAAATACTGTCAGAGACAAGGAGGGCGGAGGGGAAGAAGAAAAAGGGAGGGGAAACGGGAAGAAGTTAAAGAGGAGGAGGGGAAGGGGTAAGCTGATCTTGTAAGGTCAGGAAATGCTCAGGAAGGGCCTAGCTTTTCTGAATGCTTTAGACCAGGGTCTCAGAAGCTTCCCCTTGAAAAGGCAGGGCAGCCAGACTGGGGGTCTGCCAGCACCTGAAGTGGTCCCTTAATCGAGTGGAGGTGGTGGATATGTGTGTGTAAACAGAACAAGGAATTATCCAGGTTGGCAGGGCACCCCTGAGGAAGTCAGGAAGCCTGGCTCTCGGTCGCCCTCACTTCCCATCTGTCATGTGTGTGCTGGCACTGCGCTGGTGTTAATGAACGGAAGTGTGTGCCTGTGAGCCCCAGGCGCTGCTAGCCAGCCCTCAACCATCATTCTTTCCAGGGCTCCCCCACCATGCCTGCACCAGGAGAATCAATTAGGCTCCTTCCCAAAAATCAGGCTGTGAGTTCAGCCTGGAGGTGAAACCGATCTCCTGCTGCTGCAGCTTGGGGCTCACAAGGAGCCTGTGTTTCACCCCATTCCCAGCCCTGGAGCTCTGTGGCCTGCTCTGTGGAGAATCTGCCGAAATGAATAGAAAAATACATCACAGGGTGAACCACAAGGCTGAAGACCCAGGAGCGGCAGGGAATTGGCTTATTGAATGGACTGGAGTCTTCCACAGCCATCAGCACTTGCTTGTAATGTTTTACAATTTGGATTTGGACCTGGGTTTATAAGCAATTTTTGATGAATCCAGAGGTAAGGAGTCCCAAGCAGTGGTGGGCACCTCCCTTCCCAGGAGCTAGTAAAAGTTATACCTAAAGTATGTTCTTCGTTTAAAAAAAAAAAAAAAAAAAAAAACCTATTAGGATTGCCAAGTGCTGTTAGCTCATTCCTGTAATCCTACCACTCAGGAGGCTGAGATGTGAAGCCGAACCAGGGAAAGTTTATGAGATTCTTAACTCCTATTAAACACCATAAAGCTAGAAGTGGAGCTGTGGCTCAAGTGGTAGAGCATTAACCTTGGGTGAAAAAAAACTAAGTGAGAGACTTGAGGCCCTGAGTTCCAGCTCTAGTGCTGGCACAAAACAACAGCAACAACAACAAACATGTAAACAGAGATTTGAGCCATTCTAACCCTGAAGGAGGAAGACAAGGTTGAAGTCTAAGGACTTAGAGGTCAGGCTTAGCTTCCACGGTACTTTTTAAGTGACAACCTTTGACTCCTCCTTTGGACTAGTCTACATAGTCCGGGGGCAAACTCAGTTTAAAAATGCCAAAAGTGAGAGTGTGAAAATTTGAAACAAGATAGGCCTAGAAGGGATGCCTTCATGATTAGCAGGCAGAAAGAATATGTAGAAGCTGTGGCGTCCATAGGAACAGGCTGGATATTCTTCCCAGGGGTCCACATCTGGAAAGCAGTCTGTGGGTGAATACGTGACAATGCTCCCCCCTAGGCTGGCCGAGATTCCTGGAAATGAGGTAGACCACAGACCGCTGAAGCCAGGGGCCAACCAGCACCATGTGTGCTCTCAGCCAGCAGAACTTGAGAACGATTGAAGGAAAAATTCAGTGCAGTCCCTCCTGGCTGCATCCCTTCCCCTTCCTGGAGTCTTTTGGGGCCAGGCTCCGGTTAACAGGAGTGTGAGGTTTGCCACTGTATAATGAGGTTGGGTGGAGAACTTCTTCCCACCTCAGGAAACAGCTTGGAAACTGGAGAGCTTTTTGCCAACTCAAATTCAAATGCTGCCATTGTGCTGCCGAAATGAATGAAGGTCCTACAAGGGCTAGCATGAAGGACCACATTGTTTCTTTGACTGAACCAAAACTAATCCCCTATCCCTACCCCCATGTCTCAAATGGGCTCCCCTTGGACACCCAGAAAGAGAAAGAATCCACCCTGGTTCTCCAGCAAGTTCTAGCATCTGTCAAAAGACTGGGATCTTGGGTGGAGAAATAGAAACTGGACACAAAGTTCAAAAAAAAAAAAAGAAAATCAAGTTTTTGTTTTTCAAAAGATCATCTTGTAACAAGTTGTTCCAAGTTCAGGAAAAGCTCCTCCGGCATGGAGTTTGTTGTACAGAATTCAGAACCACATGGATTAAATTTCTCTTAAAATATACATCAATTTGAAAATTAAAGGGGAAAGTGCCTCAGACAAGACATGTTTGGATTTCTGTTCAACTCTGAGCCTTTGGAAAGCAGTTCAGAAGGCAGGATGTGGCTTTTTAGGACTTGCCCTTGTCCGCTGTCTGTCTCATTTATGTTGGTCTGTGCTCAGTCTCCTCAGTGGCCCCTTCTCCTTCTTGACGGGACTTCAGCTAAGCCTTGTGTGGCCTTGCAGATTGAGTCCATCATTCAAAGTTTTGGAAGTCTCTGCACATTGAGTCCAAGTGTGCTGGAGAATGTGGGTGCTGGAAGGAACTTCAGAAACGATCAAGTTCGTCTCTATGTTTCTATGCCCCAAAGCCACTCAGCTCCTCAATACCCCATGTCTCCAAAATTCTACTTTGCTCTCCAAAGCTTATTTTCTTCATGTTATTCTTCCCACCATCATTCTTCCTTCCTTTAAAGTTTTCTGTAGTTCATGACAACCCCACAGCCCATTCCCATTAGGTTCAGTTCTTCTCTTCCCCTCAATCCCCTCCTCCCCATCCTCCACACTACTGCTTTTTGCCTACCTTCTCTTCGCTCCATAAGCAGTTTTCTTATTTTCTGTCTCAGGTTCAGGAGATTGAACCTAGGGCCTCATGCATGATACACGCATACTCTACCACTGAGCTACCTGCCCAGCCCTCACTTTGCCTGAACATATTATTTGGTGGTTCTTTGGGTAAATAGGTCTTCTACTTTGGAAAATATCAGCATTCACTCTCAGGGGTAAGGGTAGATTATCTGAGTACTGAATCTGAGGACAGTTACTGCATAATAATTGTCAGTACTTTGAAGATATTTTTCCTTTTCACCTGGTATCTTTCATTACTGTTGAGAAGGATCTTTGTTGTAACTCCAATTCCTGACCTTTTGTAGGTAATCTATCTTGCTTCACTTTCTGGCTACTTTAAAGACCTTTAGCTTGACCTTTAGTGTTTTATAGCTTATTATCATATAGCTATCTCAGCATGAACTTTTATGGGACTTTTGATTCATTGAGTCTTTGAATCTTTTACCGTTAGGGTATAATTCCTGTTACTACTACTACATACATATTGCAGGGGATTTGCCTGTGATGTCATTCTACAACTGTTATTTTTCCAAGGTCACACAGTAATTGGAGAAGCTGGGATTTGAATCCGTATTTGAGATTTCTATATATTGGTGGCTTTAAGAACATCTTTTCTACTTTCTCCTTCTGGCAGCCCTGTGAAATAACTACTGGCTTGTTTCATCTGTCTTTGATAACCTGTCTTCACAAAAGTCACCCTGTCTACTGTCTTATGGAGCATTCTGGACAATTTCTTTAGTCTCTTCCATTTCACCAATTCTGTCATCAGTGTGTTGAATCTGCTATTTAATCCACTGGGCTTTCAATGTCAGAAACTGTATTTTTTATGTTTACATATTGTCTCGTGCTCATTTTTATCTATTCTTTAAAAATAATGTCTTGTACTATTCTTAAGAATATCTTTTTGAGCTGGGCGCTGGTGGCTCACGCCTGTAATCCTAGCTACTCAGGAGGCTGAGATCTGAAGATCGTGGTTCAAAGCCAGCCCGGGCAGGAGAGACAGTGAGACTCCTATCTCCAATAAACCACCAGAAAACCAGAAGTGGCGCTGTAGCTCAAGTGGTAGAGCGCTGGCCTTGAGCTGAAGAGCTGAGGGACAGCGCCCAAGCCCAGAGTTCAAGCCCCACAACCGACAAAAAAAAAAAAGAATATCTTTTTGTTTTTAAAAATCATTTAAAAATACTAACTTTGGCCAGGCACCAGTGGCTCATACCTGTAATCCTAGCTACTCATGAGTCTGAGATCTGAGGATCATAGTTTGAAGCCTACCTGGGCAGGGAAGTCCCTAAGACTCATCTCCAATTAACCAGTAAAAACTTGGAAGTAGAGCTGTGACTCATGTGGTAGAGTGGTAACCTTCAGCAAAACACTCAAGGGTATCACTCAGGCCTTGAGCTCAAGCCCCAGGACTGGCACAAAAACAAAACAAAACAAGAAAGAGACTCACAAATTTTGAACTATAATCCTAGCTACTTGGGAGGCAGAGGTCAGGAGATCACTATTCAAGGCCAGTTCAGACATAAAGGTTCAGGAGACTCCATTTCAACCCATGGGTGGGTGTGGTGAGGTGTGTCTGTTGTCCCAGCTACTGGGGAAGCACAAAAGCTGGGCACAATGGAATACGCCTATCATTCCAAGCAACATGGAGAAATAGAAGTAGAATGACTGCAGCCCAGGCTAGCCTGGGCATTAAGTTAGACCTGACCTTTAATTTTCTACTATGGAAAGATTTAGAGAGTTTAATCCTGCTGTTTATTTTGACTGCTGACTATATTATAGGTGGTAGATTATAGCTCTCTGTTTATAGTTTGGAACTGTAAGCTGGGCTTTATTTTTTCCTGTGGGAATGCTCTGGGACCTGCAGTGTTGATGCTTTAGAGAAGTTTTATATTTTCTTATCCAGGCATTCTAGGGCTATCATTGGCTAAGATTTGAATTTTGTTACTTTTTTTGGGAGGTCCGGTCATGGGGCCTGAACTCTGGGCCTGGGCGCTGTCCCTCAGCTCTTCAGCTCAAGGCTAGTGCGCCACCACTTGAGCCACAGTGCCACTTCTGGCTTTTTTCTTTTTGCTTATGTGCTGCTGAGGAATTGAACCCAGGGCCTCATGCATGCAAGGCAAGTGCTCCACCACTGAGCCACCTTCCCAGCCCGATTTTTGTTACTTTTTTGACTTGAAGATCCCTTCTGAAGTAGACAGTGGACATTTTGGCCCCAAACTTATATGAAGCACATGACCTGGGTTTGCAGTTTACATGGGGGTTGACTTTTCCCCAAGGGTGAAGTTTTGTTTGATATCTTCCTGTTCACTGTCTGGCTTTTCTTAGTGCAGCTGTGGTGTATGTGGAGAACTCAGTTTTAACCCCTCATCTCACCCAAGTTGGAAGTATCTCTCTTTTGTGCTCACATGGGTGCTGACACTCAAGTATGTGTTAGTTTCCCAGGACCACAGCAGCATGGATTCATGGATTCCACAGTCTGCTTCTCTAGATCTAAGCTTTTTTTGTGTTGAGGGGAGGAGGGGCACTGAACCAGGGCCTCACACTTGCTAAGCAAGTGAGCTAAATCCCTATCTCCAACTTCAGTCATTTTAAGATGTATAGTTACATGGTATTAAGTATATTCTGTAAGGTATATTAAATAGGTAGGTTTCATTAGGTAGCTGATGAAGAGAACACCACGCGGTATTCAGGCAGGAAAAGAAGTTGATTTACCAAACTGCTGCCCTTGCCATGCATGGTGGAGAAACAGGCCAAAACCCTTAATCTACGAGATGGCGAAGATGGTGAACTCAAGATGGAGCATCTTAGAATCCAGGTCAGATACCAGCCCAGGCAAGAAAATCTATGAGACTTTGATCAACAAAGACAGAAATGAAGCTGTGATTAAGCCAAACAAGAGTAAAAGATCCTCAGTACAAAAAAGGCTTGAGGCATAGCTTACAGCAGAGTATCTGCTAGCAAGCACAAGGGCTTAAGTTCAAACCCTAATACCACCATAAAAAAATTAAAAATGAATTACTATAAAATCCAACAATACTATTTCTAGTATATGTCCAAAAGACTTAAAACCAGGGATGTACAGAGATATCTGGACACCATGTAATACACCAACATTATTCACTATAGCCAAAAGGTAGAGGCAACCTAAGTGCCTATCCACAGATGAATGAATAACAAATGTGGTCTGGGCATTGTCCCTCAGTTCTTCAGCTACTTCTAGTTTTCTGGTGATTTATTGGAGATAAGAATCTCACAGACTTTCCTGCCCGGGCTTACCTTGAACCATGATCCTTAGATCCTTAGATCCTTAGATCCTTAGATCTCAGCCTCCTGAGTAGCTAGGATTACAGGTATGAGCCACCAGTGCCCAGCTTCAGGAGACTCTTATCTCTAATTAGCTACCAAAAAGCTGGAAATGGAGCTGTGGCTCAAGTAGTAGAGCACTAGACTTGAGCAAAAAACAAAACAAACAAACAAACAAAAAACAGCTCAGGAATAGTGCCCAGGCCTTGAATTCAAGCCCAAGGACAGGTGCACATGCGCACATGCACGCACACTTATCAGGTTTTATTAAGACATTTTCATGCATGTATTGAAATACTTGAGTTATATTCATATTATACATTCCCTTTCTTTGCCTTCTTTGTCCCTTCTTTTTTTTTTTTTTTTTAAAAAGTCTAGATTGTACATTTGAGAAGAAAACATGCAATGTTTTTTTTCTCAGTCTATCTTATTTGGTATAACATGATGATCTCCAGCTTCATCCACTTTTCCTAAAAATGACATTTCATTCTTCTTTATGGATGAGTAATATTCCATTGTGTATATTCCACTAATTCCATTGTATATATTAATCGATGGATACAGCCTTACCACTTCATATTCCTACCAGTGCACAAGCATTCCAGTTTCTCTATTTTCTCACCAATACTTGTTAATTTCTGTTGATTTTTGGTTTTGTTTTGTTTCATTGTTATGGCAGTAGCCATTCCTGTGTCTTTGTTTCAGCATTTTGTTTTTCCCATTCCCCTCCCCAAATTAGATAAATGTACATATATATATATATATATATATATACAAGATGCAGTGTACCAAAATCAAAACAGTGACAACAGGGGATATAGAGGGAAGAACATACAAAAGAAACAAAAAAATCACATAATACATTAAAAACAACAAAGAAAAAGCTCTTGTGCTAAGGGTTTCTATGCTGTTTCTTGTGCCTTTTACTATACTCTATGAAGATTCCAGGATCACACTGAAGGAACTTCCCCTTCTCCCCCTTTCTGCCTCATTGAGGTTTTTGCCACCCTGAGATCACTGTCCCAAAAGTCTTTAAAGTGAATGACATGGCATTCCTCACCCTTTCAGAGCACACACACTGGTCTCAGGCTCAGATAAGCATTTATTTTAGATAATCAGTATTCCTCTCTTCTCCAACATCATCTGTCATCTCCTCTAGTCCCCAAACTGAATACTTCAACCTCCTGAGCCTCAGGAGCTCACTGAGGTGTGAACAGAATTTCACAGAGGGATGCATGTACCTTCCATATTCCAGAAGTCCATTTTCATGGCCACTGTGATTCCCAAATACTCTGTACTTTAATCTCCTTGCCTATAAAAAATAAGATGCCTATAAATTTAATCTCCTTGCCTATATATTAAAAAATTTCTTCCTGTTAGGTGACTATAGGAATCAAATGAGAGAATATGTTTTAGATGCCTAGCCAATTAGTGTCTCTGTCAATCAATTTCCCTCCCCTGCCCTCCACTTTCACTGTGCTACAAATCAGGCTTAATTCTGGCTTGGGCCTCCTGTCCTTCTGGTACATGGAGCTCTGCAATTCCTTCCTCCAATGTGTCCATTTTCTAGGCAGCTGTCACAAATCACTACAGACTTGGTGGCATGAAATATGATCTCTCTCCTCTCATTCTCTCTCTTCCTTCCTCACCCCACTTTAGCTTAGGGACACATCCTCTAGTGGCTGCCTCTGTGGCTACCTTGTCTGCATTTCTCGTATCTGATCTCTTTCAGTAAGGACAAAACATGGCACTTAGGACCAATCTGGGTGGTCCAGGGCATCTCTCCTAATACATCACCAGGTCCTTAATTTCTCTAGTATATAATGAAGCATTGGCAAGGTTTCAAGGATTAGATGTGGGCATCTTTTGAGGGTCTATTGCTTGGCCTACCACACCTGCCTTCTACCATGTCTACCTTCTACTCCTATGGAATCTGCTTTGCCCCTCTCTCTTTCCCTTCCTTTCCCTTTCCCTTCCTTTCCTTTCCTTTCCTTCTTTCTTCCCTTCCCTTTCCTTTCCTTCTTTTCCCTTCCCCTTCCTCCTTCTTTTCTATCCCCAATGCTCCTGATTTCAGCCTCCCAAGTAGCTGGAAATACAGGCATGAGGTGCTGGCATCCTGGCTCCTTCTTCTTTTTATTTTTATTGCTTTCTTTCGCATGTGAGTTGGGTTGGATAAGGAGTGCAATAAGTGAGAGAAGGTGGAGGGATCCAATATTGATTGTGGGGGCCCTGGGACAGTGGAAAGGGCAGATTTGTCTCTATTTAGTCAACATAACTACCAATGCAGCCCTGAGTCAGAACCAGCTAAGGAGAGAAGAGAACACGCACTTGGTTCTTGCTGTGGGGAGTGGGTAGGGCACAGTGTCTCACTAAACCAGGTGGCAGGCCACAGATAGCAGATGATACCATTGACCAGATGATGCTATTGCTTTCTTAGGATACTTAGAACTTCCTGGACCACTTGTAATCTGACTAGTGTCTCAGAAGGTAGCTGGGAGGAACTTCTCACATTTTCACAAATGATGAGAAGGTCCATAGTGTATTCTTCCTGGACTTGGTCCCATAGGAGCCCAGGGCTCTCCTGAAGCATCCACACTATTAGCATAGACCCATCGGGAAGGTGACTTGTGCTTTGAGACCTTTGAACGTGGCTGCCCTAAGCCCCCACACATGTTGTATGCAGTAAGTATGACTCAACTCTCAGATCTCAGCTTCCTGAGTAACTAGGATTACAGGCGTGAGCCACCCATGCCCTGCTCTCCCTTAGCTTTCTTGCTCAAGACTGGCCTTCTACCAGTTGAACCATACCTCCTCGTCCAGATTTTTGGTAGTTAATTATTGATATGCATCTCTAGAATTTTCTTACATGGTCTGGCCTTGAACCACAATCTACTCAGCCTTCTTAGTAGCTAGGATTACGGGTGTGAGCCACTGTAGTACCTACCACCAACCATCTTTTTTTAAAGCACCAGTTACATGTGTCTGTCTTCATTCACATACGATCTGCTATTTCTCCTTCCCTTGGTGCTTGGCTCGTGGACTTCCTCTCGGGGTTCCATATCTACTACTTGGTACAGATGCTTTCTATTAGTCTCCTAGGACAAAGTACTCTGCTTCTACTGTCTCACATAAGTATTTCCCTGGTCTAGCACAGTCCCCCTAGCCAGTGCCCTCCTGGGAGTTGCCTATGGATGATGGGGTCCACACACGGCCATTCTTCCTGGCACTATTCTCTCCTCCAGACCTGCTCCTTAACCTGAATCCCTTCTCTTGGTTCAGAAACTCTTCTTTGCTTTCATTCCTGATTTCAGTTCATTTTAACAAAATGTTGACACAGTCCTAAGCTATATCCTCTAGTCTATGGAATCTGTTCTGCCCTTTCTGGCCTCATGCTGTGTCTTAGTTCAGAATTATCATTTCACCCAGACTATTGCTTTTTTATTCTTAGTGTCTCTGATGTCTGTCTTATTTCATCCAGCCCTTAGTGCAGTTTTTATATCGCCACCTGCATGGAATCCAAAATGCACACTTGACTCTATTTCCTCACTGGAACTATTTAAATAAATCCCTAATTGCTGTGAAGTGCAGGCCAAAAGCCTTTGATTATGGAGATCTATCTTGCTCTGATGGCCACTTTACACTCTGGCCTCATTCCCCTGCAATTTTCTATAACTTGGGCACCAGTCTATCCAGCCCTTTGCTGTGGTTACCTTGGCATCTCAGGCCAATGCCAACTGTGGCAGTGGGACCTTTAAGAGATGACTGGTGCCCGTGGCTCATGCCTGTATTCCTTCCCAGAAGGCTGAAATCTGAGATTCAAAGCTTGCCCAGGTGGAAAAGTCTGTGAGACTCTTATCTCCAATTAATCACCAAAAAAACAGAAGTGGTGCTATGGCTTAAAGTGGTAGAGCACTAACTTTGAGCTGAAGAGCTGAGGGACAGCACCGAGACCCAGAGTTCAAGCCCCACAACTGATGAGAGAGACAGAGAGAGAGAGAGAGAGAGAGAGAGAGAGAGAGAGAGCAAGAGGAGGGAGAGAGAGAGAGGGAGAGAGGAAGAAGGAAAGGAAGAGGGAGAGGGAGAGGGAGAGGGAAGGGGAGGGAGGACTGGGTTATGGGGCTCCAACCTCATGAACACATTACTGTCTTTCTCAGGAGGCCTGGTTAGGCCTCTTAAGATTGCTCATGTCTCTTAGCAGGGTGTTTCGTCTCATGGGAGCTGGCTAGCACCACTGTTTCTGCAGGGTAGATAAACTTGTCCGCTCACTTCTCTCACATGTACTCTTGCCACATGATGCTCTCCTCCATGAGGTGACACAGCATGAAGAACTCATCTAAAATCTAGAAGGATGATGCTTCATGTCCTTGGACCTCCAGAAATTGGAGCAAGTAAACCTCCATTCTTTTTATACCTCCAACCTCAGAAATTTTGTTTAGCAACACAAAATCAACTAAGATGTGTGTGTGTGTGTGTGTGTGTGTGTGTGTGTGTGATGTGTGCTTGTTCTGGTGCTTGAACTCAGGGCCTGGGAGTTGGCCCTGAGCTTATTTTGCTCAAGGCTAGTGCTCTACCAGTTGAGGCATAGTTCCATTTCTAATTTTTTACTAGTTATTTGGAGACTTTGCTGCATAGGCGAACACTGAACTCAGATCCTCAAGTCTTAGCCTCCTGATTAGCTAGGATTACAGGTGTGAACCACCAGCACTTGTCTTCCCTTTTAATATGGTGTTTCTCCTGCCCCATATTTTTCTTCTAAGTCTTGTGACTTTTCTATCAAAGGACCCTCAATAGTCCTTTATAACACAGATCCAGTGTCATCTAGAAAGCATCAAAATAGAGTCACTCATGTCTTTTGTTTTTGTTTCTTGAGACAGTGTTTTGCTATGTAGCCCAGGCTGGCCTTGAACTCAATCCTCCTATCTCAACTTTCCAGGTGCTGGGATTGCAGTTATACTCCATCATACCTTGTTTTATTCATGTCTTGATGGGAAAGGAGCTTCAGTGACTCTTTTTTCATTCTTTATTGAATCATATTGTGTTTGAATTTTCTAGAAATAATACATTGTTACAATTTTAAAAACCAACATACAATAAAAATGGCCTTGACACCTTCTCTATGAGGACTTTACTGAAACACTACTGAAAACTTTGTTTGCTTTCCAGGAATTAATTATATCCTCTGATAGTCTGTCGGGGCACTTGTCCATATACTACTTTCATAAGTGAGTCTAGAAAATCCTGCTTTGTTTTATATCTCTTCCTAGCTAATCATAAACAATCGAGGGCTAGGAACTATGACTCATCCAATTCAGTACTTCAACACCCAGGACCATGTTTACTACATAGGAAGTACTCAATAAATGTTAATGAGTTGGAATGGAATTGTCCAAGGTCATTTAACTAATTGGTGGCAGAGCCTAGATTAAAATCCAGACTTCTTGATCCCCACTCCACCATGCTCCCATCGCACCATACTAATGTACATGACTAGCAGGTGGGACCAGCCTGAGAAGAGTTGTTTCAGGAGGCAGCATGGGTAGAGGATGGAGTGTTAACCTGTTCCTCTACTGGAGCTTTAGGAGGACCCTTGGTAAAACGAGAAGCTGCCCAGAGAGGAGAGGAATTATTATTGACATGTCAGTCACTACTTAACTTCCATTTTTAACAAACAAGGTTATAAATTACTGCAAGTATATCTGCTGTTGTCCCCAAAACATCAGAAAAGGTCTCAGCCTTTTACTCGGTGGTGCTTGAGGCCAACAGGTGAGAGTCTCTCCTCATTCCTTGGAGCTGATCCTCTATCCACCTTCCAAGGGACTCACTCTGTGTGCAAGCCCCAGACATGGGCCTCACCAAGACGTCCTCACTGCGGGAGTCCCTGAGGAGATAAGGTGGGCACTGTGAAAATAACAGCCCACTGCTCTCTCAAGCGATGTTCTGGAACAGAAAAGATCACAGGAGTTACAAAACAATATAATGGAGATGAAATTTTAACCAAAAGTCAGAAGGTGAAGAAATCACCTGCAAAATAAAGCAAAAATAAAAATGGAAAATAGAAGAAATTTTTGAAAGAGGAAAAAAAGGGAAAGAAAATCAGAGGACAAATGCTAGGGCTCAATATTCGAACAAGAGTAGATCTAAAAGGAGAGAACAAAGCTAATAGAATACAGAAATCACAGATGAAATAACTCAGTTTCTCCAACTCTAGGGCTTGTGTTTCCTAAAGAAAATCCTACTGTGTGCTGGACACAGCAAAGAATAGGAGCTTCACCAAGTGTATTGCCATGATATTGGGATTAAGAACAATATCTCACAAGGGGGGGGGGTATGAGAGAAAGAGAAAGAGAAAGAAATATTCCTGAATTTTATAAAGCATCAATATAGCTTTCTAACTTAGAAAGTTTGAATATACAGAAGCAATACCTTTACATTTCGGAGGGAAAAATCAAGCACTGATGGTTCACACCTGTTACCCTAGCTACTCAAAAGGCTGAAATCTGAGAATCATGGTTCAAAGCCAGCCTGGGCAGAAAAGTCCATGAGACTGTTATCTCCAATTGATTACAAAAACAAACAAACAACAACAAAAAATAACAAAGCAAGAAGTGGCACTGTGACTCAAGAGGTAAAGTGTTAATATTGAGCAAAAAACCTCCAGGACAGCACTCAGGCCCTGAGTTCAAGTTCTAGGATCAACACACACACACACACACACACACACACACACACACACACCCCAAGACATTAAATCCAATGTAAGAGTGGAAACCTCCAAAATGATAGGGCAGGGTGAGGAGGAGCTAGTCCAGGTTGGATGCCACAGGTGGTAATAACCATTTCATTGAGAGATTTCAACTATTGTGAGGAGAACAATAATTTGGGGATTATTTGGGCTTGAATTAGTGATAAGCACTTAAAAATGAAGGAAATGAAAAGAAGATAGTTGGGGCTGGAGGCGTAGCTCAGTGGTAGAGCACATGCTTAGTGTGCTCCAACCCTGCAAATAATAACAATGATAAAAATAATAACAAAGATAATCGAAAGAAACTAATCATATTTATGCTGGTATAGCCAAATTATAATTGCACTGGGAAGACGAGGTGGCTTGGAAGTGTGATTTTTAGGGGCTCAGTGATGGTGAAGTGAAAGAGGGAAATCTTATTATTCATGGTGGATATCAATATGTAGTGAATCAAATCAAGATGCAGTGGAGGAAAATTTAGAAGCATGAGGATAAATATCATATGAACCAGCATCAAGTCTTGAATCTATGGTTTCTGGGAAGTAATAATAAAAAAAAAACACTAGGAAGTGGAGGTGTGTGGGTCAAGTGGTAGAGTTAAGCAAGAGTGAAAAAGTCAAGCAAGAGCGTAAGTCCCTGAGTTCAATCGCCGTTAGAAAAAGAAGGAGGAGACGGAGGAGGGAAAGGGAAGTGGAAGTGGAAGTGGAAGGGGAAGGGGAAGGGGAAGAGGAAGGGGAAGGGAAGGGGAAGGAAGGGAAGGGAAAGGAAGTGAAAGGGAAGGAAAGGGAAAGGCAAGGGAAGGGAAGGGAAGGGGAAGGGAGGGAAGGGAAGGGAAGGGAAGGGGAAGGAAGGGAAGGGAAGGGAAGGGAAGGGGAAGGAAGGGAAGGCAAGGGAAGGGAAGGGAAGGGGAAGGAAGGGAAGGGAAGGGAAGGGAGAGGAAGGGAAGGGAAGGGAAGGGAAGGGAAGAGAAGGGAAGGGAAGGGAAGGGAGAGGAAGGGAAGGGAAGGGAAGGGAAGGGGAAGGGGACAGGGAAGGGGAAGGGGAAGGGAAGTAATAAGAAATAAGACACTGGGAGTCAGTGTTTGGTTGATCATGGTTTTAAACATGCTTTGCAGGGAGGAAGGCTAACTCACTGGTAAAGTGTGGGCACAGTTTCATCCCTAGCACCACATACACACAAATCAGTAAATAGATCACTAAATGTGCTTTGTAGAATTGTCTCTTTCAAGCCTCCTTTTGTGCCCTCAGGGGAGTATATCCTGGGACCTCAGAAACAGAAGGCTAGGGCCACAGCTCCAGCTGTCTTAAAATGGTTAGTGTGAAGTCTCAGCTTCAGGATTTTAAAATATTTTTTCCAGATGAATGTAAATTCTGGCATGTTTGAGAACAACTTCGATAGAAATAGACTTACTTTGAGAAATAACCATATAGAAATAAGACACAATGGCTGGTTCTGGCCCTCTGTCCATAGATGTTAAAACTCCTCATGAGGGCTGAAAAGAGCTCTGGAAGAATGCCCTTGCTGCTCAAGGCAGCGCTCTTCCCCATTTAAGCCTTCAGAGTTTGATCCTTATCCACCAAAAAAGTCACACTTCTGTCAACCTGAAATGTCTTAGGTAGAGAAGAGCCTGTCATTTGGGGATTCTTGGGAGATGCCAGAGGACATGTGAGTGGCGTGCATCAGACTCTCACTTAGGAGGTCAAAGGGCAGAGGTCATAAGAGTACTAAGACCCTGAAATGAGGAAGAAAGGGAGGAGACCTGAGACAGGGGAGACAAGAGAGCAGACAGTTGAAGTAAACATGTCAAATTTAACTACTTTTTTTTCTCTCAGTACCAGGGTTTGAACTCAGAACTTTGTGTTCCCTTGGCTCACTGTCAGGGTTGGTACTCTACCACTTGAGCCACATATCTCTGTTCACTTGTGTGTGTGTGTGTGTGTGTGTGTGTGTGTGTGTGTGTGTGTGTGTGTGTATGTGCTGATCCTGGGCTTGAACTCAGGGCCTACATGCTGTCCCTGGGCTTTTTTGCTCAAGGCTAGCACTCAATCACTTGAACCACAGCTACACTTCTGGCTTTTTTTGTGATTAATTGGAGATAAGAGTCTCATAGGCTTTACTGTCCAGGCTGGCTTTGAACAGCAGATCCTCAGATCTCAGCCTCCTGAATCACTAGTACCCAGTTTCAAATACTTTTAATATAATCAAAGACAAATATCATCTCCCTCTATTCATTTTTGAGAAAAGCTAAATGTGAGGAGCATGGTGGTAAAAACTCATAGTCTCAGCCCTCAGGAGGCTAAGGAAGTAGATTGACAGATAAAGGCCAGCCTGGGTTACATTGTAAAACCCAGTCTCAAAAAGTAGCAAAGCAGAAATAAAGAGATGGAGAGAGAAAGACACAGAGAGAAAGCAGAGAGAGAAACAGATATACAGGGAGGGAGGAAAGGAAGGGAGGAAAGGAAGGAAAAGTGGGTTCTCTTTCTTCTGGTCTGTGTGTCAAGAATTGCTGTGTTCTGCACCCTGAAAGAGCAGGCTGTGACCTCTGGTTCACCCCAGAGCAAAGGTGTTACTGTCCCTCTTTCTCCCCCGCCTCCCCCCCACCCCCCAGGTTTCTTTTCCCTTCTACTGTTGGCCTCCCCTGGGTACTGGAAGTCTCGCTGTCATTCCCCATACTGTGGATTGTTACCTCCTTTGATTTGCTGGTGTTTGAACCAGGTGCTGTCTGTCTTGTAGCATTTAATGCTCTGAAAGGTTGAAGGATGGCTCTAAGAAGGCAAAATCATATTGTGCTTTGTGCCCTTTAGAGCAAATTCTTCTGTCTGCACTTGCACAACACAAAGAGATTGATGAATGGAGAAGTATATTTGTGGTGGCTGGAAGCTGCCTGTCTCCTGAAAAATGCCAGCACATCCCAGCCATCACTGGGAATCTGCAGGCACAAGTATAGCCTCTCCTTTCTGTACAAAGCTGTCTCTTCTCTGTCCTACATCATACATCTGGGCAAGCTTGAGTCCTTTCCCCACAATCAGGGTACCTTTCCTCATGGCAAGTAAATGCCTGGAAATGAGTAGATAAGCTCATGAGAGGTCGCTTGGAAAATAAATGAAAAAGTGAATTATCTGTATATCTTGGGTAATTCCCCACCATCTAATTTAATTTACATTTTCAGACATAATGAGGATAGGATTGACCAAACAAAGTCACCATTCAAATGCTTCCATTAATGTTTTAAAAACTCAACACAAAGATAACTATGAAAAAGAATCCCACTCAGATGAATGAAGCCGAGGTATCCACACCTAGTTTGTCTGCCATGGAAAAGGATCACTCTGCTCAATGTAAGACAGTTGTGTGTGGGGGTTGTTTTGTTTGTGCTGAGGCTTGAATTCAGGGCCTGGGCACCCTAGTGCTCTACCACTTGATCCATAGTTCAACTTCTGGGTCTTTTTTTTATAATTAATTGAAGATAAGATTCTCACAGACTTTCCTGCTCAGGTTTGCTTCAAACCTTGATCCTCAGATCTCAGCTTCCTGAGTATCTAGGATTACAGGTGTAAGCCACTGGTACCTGAGTAAAAGTTCTATTTTGAGCTGGGGATATGCCTCAGAGATAGGGCACTTGAGTAGCATGTGCAATGCCCTGGGATCATCCTTAGTACTACAAAATCACACCAAAGAAAGCTACCAAACCAAGTCATGTTGCCCCTTCTGAAACCTAAGACACCACTGTATTCAGTCATGAGGACACACTAAGCAATCAGTATTAGAGACATTTTTACAAACAAACCTGACAGATAAAACTAACTCCTAATACAGTACCTGGTACAGGAACAAACCATTGAATAGACATTTTTATTGGCATATTATTTTAGCAGGAAAGTATTGGATGAGGGCCAGTGCTCTGGGTAGCCACTGCCAGTGGCCCGAGGATTCATAGCTCATGGTTTGCTTAGTGAGAAAAGACATGGCAAAAACAAACAAACAAAAATGAGGAAACAACATAATTTTAGTGGGTAGAAAGTGGAGAGATGCTGAGCTGTGTCCTGAAGGAAGGGAAGGCAGTCACCAGAGGGAAACAAGGGTCCAAGGGATTTCTTAGGCAGAGTGCTGTGTGGATAAACATAAAGGTGTGAGAACATTTGGGAAATGATGGCAGGAGAAGGTGTGGTCTTCAGAGGAGTGGACTGACTGGAAAGGAAGTGGGAGTCAAATACTGAACAGTTGGAAGTGCCACTTTGAGTCTGGACCATCTGCAATGGGGCTGGAAAAGAGACTTTTTGATAGTATTTGGTTGAGTATTTACTAGGAGATCCAGGCGAAGCACAGACATTAAGGCTATCTACAGATTAATGGTCAATCTTGGAATGGATAAGAGATTACAGGGAACAGATTGGATAATAGATTCATAATCCAAAGGAACCAATAATCTGTGGTCTAGGCAGATGGTGGAGATAAGGAAGAAGTTAAGGAAGGAGGTGTTTTAGGCAGGCAGGGTCTGGGGTTGACAGGGTGGAAATAGCCTAGTGTTAACAACTTCCTTGATCCTTGGTCAAAGTGCACTTGGTTTGAGCATGGGTGTGTACAGTGAACTCCACAGATGGTCCTTAGGCACAAGTGAGAGGAGGATGTGCACCAATCGTTTGTGTTTGGGCACAAAGTCGGGAAGTGACAGTGCTTTGGTAAGAACAGATGTCACAACTCGCTGGGCAGAGGTAACTCCAGATGAGAAACCAGTTTGGAATTGGATCCTGGACAAAGGTGGTCTCCAAGCATCTGTTCCTCTGACTGGTGTATAGTTGCATCCTACTCAGCCTTCCCCTAGCGTTGAGCTCTGTGTTCTGAAAATGTCAATGTTTGGGTTGCTATCAAAGCCAGGCAGAGGACAGTGCACTGAGAAGCCGGGCACTGGTGGCTCATTACAATCCTACCTACTCAGGAAGCTGAGATCTGAGGGTCATGACTGGAAGCCAGCCCCAGAAAGGAAAGTCTGTGAGACACGTACCTCCAAAGAAGTACCAGAAAGCTGAAAGTGAAGCTGTGGGTCAAGTATGGCCTTGAGTGGATACAAGCTAAGGGACAGAGCCGAAATACTAGGTTTAAGTCCAAGTACCAGCACTAAAGAGAAGGATGAGGAAGAGGAAGACAGTGGGGGTGTGTCCTGAACAAACTGGAAGGACTGCGAACTAGCAGCCTCTGATCCATTCCTCGCTGTTGGGTAGACAGGAGCAAATTGCTTAAACACCCAGAGCTTCAAATTGGCTATGGAGAATGTATTCTGGGGAAGGAAAGTTTATAGCATGGCTGAAAAGCTCAGAGTGACAAGGATGTTACAACAAGAAGCTGCAAATCTTAGTATTATTTCTTATGCATGATCCTTTAAATAGTAGACAACAGAAAGGCCAGTGGAGGCTCCTGGAGCCTCAGGCAGGAACTCCAGCCTTGACCTGGAATGTAGTTAAATATATGTGTCAAACTTCATTGAGCCATATGTCTAAAGTTTGTGCATTTCATGTCATGTAAATTATTCTACAATTTTTTAAAAAGAAGATTAAAATATATAAGCAGAGAGTGGTCAGCTGTGTTTGGGTTTGTGGTACATAGAGGTAGACAAGACCATGAAAAAGCCACTGATCAGGGCCAAGCCTAGGGCCCAGGGGATCCTGCATCAGAAGGCCTTTCTCATGTTCCTTCTTGGAAGCTAGTATAGTCCTCTCTAATTCTTCAGGATCTGCTGGTTTCAATGCATTTGGGGGAACAATTTTTTTTTTTTTTTTTTTTGGCTTTCAGAAGCAAACAGGAAGACCTGAGCTGAGAGTCAGAGGAGCCTTAAAACTATGCTGAATAATGATGGAAAACACAGTCCTGAGCAAATGTGGAGGATAGTCTCTGGTTGTTCCTGGAGACCTGAGAATCTGGAAAGCAGTTTGCCACAAGCTGGGAAGCCGTGCACCAATTGGTGTGTCTGCAGCGATGCTTCTGGGAAGTTGTGCGCTGATTGGTGGATCTGCAGAGCTGCTTCTGTGGCCAAACATCTGTGCCAGGGTCTCAGGCCTGTATCCAGGACTCTCCGGATAGCACTGACTCACCCTTGACAACCAACGTCATTTCCAGCCAGCTCCCTGGACAGTATTCTCTCTTCAGAGACGGGTGGGGTCAAGGTGGCCATGTCTCAGTGATCTCAACTGCCCCCCGGCGGGAAAGGGGAGGCACAAAAAACATAGTTTCCTTCTAGGCCATATGACATGGTAGACTAGAATACTGTTATCCCAGTTTACAGGACAGATACTACAAACCTCTTCCCCGAAGGGCCCAGGCAAGGAGCTTGGAACCTCAGCAACCACTCTTTCTACAAAGAACCCTGGAGGCAGATGCTCATTTCCACCTATCTTGGGGCTGGGTGGTACAGAACCCTGTGGAGGGCAACAGAAAGTGAGGGGAGAGAGAATTCAGCTTTCTCCAGAAAACAGGAACCTGGAAAATGATCCTACTGCTGTCTCTCCTGAGAGCCACTGGAGGGGGAATTTTAAATTCTCCTTTATGGTTGCTATAATTAAGACAATAACTCAAATGCTTTAGAAAAGCAGTTGGCATGAGAAGTCAAGGACCTCAGCCATCTGAGTATTCACAGTGCCTTCCCACGTATCCTGACAAAGAAAGAAAGAGAGCTGTTTAGATAAAGCAATCTCAGAAAACATTGCCAGTGAATGGAGGACAGGCAGAACAGATAATGGAGCTCAAATTTGATTGTGGCAGAAAGCCAGCTTATGGCCCCACCAGGAAAGTCACTTTTGACATTCCAAGGCTTTTCCTCTAGGCCTCCTCACAAACAATGTAACAGCAACCCTTTGAATTAGCTCAGAAATATTGACTCCTCTTTGTCCTGGGAGCTTTCAGAATCTAGGGGGCTTTTTCTGGGTCACAGCAGGTCCTTGCTTTCTCCTCTGACAGGCTAAAGGGCTTAGCTCTTCTTTTATTACCAGAATGTGAATCCTATAATCACTTCACTCTTGTTGAGTTGGCTGACCCCCTCGAAATGATGGTGTATGTCAGAGAAATACCTTGAGCTTTAATGGAATTTAGGATGATGTGGCAGGGGGAGGGTACAACTAATTTAAAATCAACTGAGCCCCAAAGGGATAATGGATCAGTACCTGACTCCCCCATTCAGAGGACCCCCAATAATACAAGCCTGTAGGCGTGTCCCAGTGTAGTTGCTGCGCCTTGCTCACATTCCATCTCTTTAGATTCAAGTGCTTCTAGCTCTTAAATTCAACCAATAGGAGTTTACACACAAGCACACTTAGGCACGCCTGCACACATGCAGCCTACCATGTTTGTCCACCCTTGACAACAGGTGAGGATTGCACTAAATATCCTAAGTGTCCACATGCAAATTTTTGCAAAGATTAGCCTCAAAATGATAAAGTGCATGAAGTTTTAACTGCTATCAGGTCTCTGGTTTGTGGGGATTATAGATGAATGAGCTTTACTGCACCTTCTTGTTTTCTTTTCTGACTTGAGAACCCAGTTCAAAGGCAAGGTTTTAAATCTTTGCAAAGGAAGGTTAACAAAATGCCCAATTTTTCCATTTGTCCACAGTTAGCTGCCTGTAAACCATGCCCAAAATTATCTCTAATTCCAAGCATTCTCTACACAATCAACTTCTCCAATAAAATCATTCTAAAATCTTTCTTGATTCTGCTTTTAATAAAGTACATTTTCAGAGGATATGAATTCCAGATTTGATTTCAGACTCTGGGGATGTATATTCCTCTTCTGGAACTTGTATATCCGGTACTGGAATGAAAAAAAAACGCAGGGGAGGGGGAAGAGGGGGAGAGAGTCCTTAGCATAACAAGCATTCCTTGTATTTCTTGTGTCTTTTACATGCCGAGAAAGTCAGGGAGAGAGATAAGTTGAAGCTCAGCATCTGGTTAAAGTCAGGTAAGGAACACTCTGGGGGAAAAACCTTAAGTAGGTTGCCAACGTCTTTCTCTTTTGAATGTGGTTTCACAGATGAGTGGGAACTGCAGCCAGTAAAGGTTGCAGTCTTAGGTGATACTTGGGAGAAAAACCAACAGAAAAGAAACACCTTGTTCCATCGTGATCCAATGAGCTCTGTTCCATGGAGAATATTTGGCATAATGAAAGGAACACAGAGTCATGCCACCCCCAGATGTGGTTGCACCGCAGAATTTTCCTGCATGAAGGCTGGAAGAAATGACTGGAGCTATGGAACACCAGAAGCTCTGAGCTACGACACCTCCACCCAGGTTCCCTGGGCACCTCTGCAGATCTGCAGGAGGATGAGAACACTGTAGCTGGGCTGGGAAGCTTTGGCCCCTGTTGGGTTTTTATTACTCAGGTGCCTTTGCCCATGGATGGAACTCATGCTGAAACTTGATTTTTGCAGATCTACTCATCCCACTAGTCTTCCATGCTGGCCCATGGTCCAGATGAGTTCTTTCCTGCACTTAGGAAGATCAGGGTGGATGTTGTTGGCTCATACCCATAATCCCAGCTATTCAGGAGGCTGAGACTTGAGGATCAAGTTTCCAAGCCATCCTGGGACAAAAAAGTCCATGCAATTCTTATCTCCAGTTAACCATCAAAATGCCAGAAGTGGAGTAATGGCTTAAGTGGTAGAGTGTTTGCCTTGAGCAAAAAAGCTAACGGCCAGTACTCAGGCCCTGAGTTCAAGCCACAGTATCATACAGAACAAAATAAACAAACAGAAACCCCAGATGGATTAGATGATAGATTAGATGACAGGACCGCCAAAGCAGGCATTCCATTGTAAAAGTGGAGCACAGAGGGCTAAGAGACATCGTCTGGTAGTCCTATTACCCCCATTTCACTGTGATGTGGGGTTTAACCCAACCCTCAGTCAATCTTGTGTTCTGACAGAGTTTTCTTTCCATAACTCAGGCTCTTTTGTAGCAAATGTCCAGGGTTTCAAGGCCCCTCTCCCCTTCTCTCACCAAGATAGTCCTGTACATACAAGGAGAGAGCCAGGCTTCATTCCAGATGGAATTTTCTGGATTGTCTCCGTGTCTGTTGAAGGGTAGTTCATCTGAGCTGCTCCCTGGACTAGTGACCACTGATGTACATGTGGCCTATTCCTGGCACTCTGCCCATGTTTGCTGAAGATTATGGGTTGGGTGGTTTGTGGTGGTGCATTTTCTCTCTCCTGGCTGAGTCAGAGCCCAGCCTCCTTTTATCCTACCCTCTTTTCCCTCTCTCCCTCCTGCCACCACCCCCTGCTCCCCGGATTGTGGGTTCCTTGACTCTGGTTATGACTCCAGTGAGGTCAGGACTCTGGAAATTTGTTTTATAGCCCTTGGCCATAGCACCATTTGCCCCTACCACAGGCATCCCTCTCTGGTAAGTTCTCCAGCCAAACTCAACCAGCATCCATGCTCCACCCTTTGAAGGATCTTCAGGAGACCCAACTTCTTTCCACACCACACAGGAACAGAGGGTAACTTTCCCAAGATAACTTGAGCCCTTCTACTACCTAACCTCACTGTGCTGCTGCGTTGACTGTGATGTGGCCACTTCCCAGGCTGGTGTGGAAAGCCTACGTGGAAACGCAGAGCCCTAAAGATGAGATGAAGAGAAAGGCCACTGGTGACTTAAACGTATCTCACACATCTTCCCCTCTGAGGCAGCACAGATGGAATATCAAGATCAATGTGTCCCTCTGGCATGGGCCTCCCTTCTCCTCCTCATGGTCCTTTGAGGCCAGGAGTGAACAAACTTCCTGCCTCTACAATTTATCATTCTCTTCTTATCCTGCTGGCCTAGTTGTTACAGATAGAGCCAGGACTTACAAGCATGGAAACAACTGTGGCCTGCCTCCCTATAGACTTGTTTCTCCATATGTTGCATAAGAGCTAAAGAAGTATAGAAAAATCATCTCTCTGTGTGTGTGTGTGTGTGTGTGTGTGTGTGTGTGTGTGTGTGTGTGTGTGTGTGTGTGTGTTGGTACTTGGGCTTGAACACAGGGCCTGGGAAATGCTTCTTAGCTTTTTCACTCACTTGAACCACAGCTTTACTTCTGGCTTTTTGGTAGTTAATTGGAGATGAGTGCCACAGACTTTTTGCCTAAGCTGGCTTCTAACTGCAATCCTCAGATCTCAGCCTTCTGAGTAGCTAGGATTACAGGTGTGACCCACTAGAAGGGTAGCTAGGAAATAATCTTTCTTGACACAGCTTAACTGTTGCAACTATTAATTTCTACAAAAATCCTAATCTAAAATATGTCTCTAGCACAATGAATGCAGGAGTGGGTCAGTAAAGCACATCAATATTACTCAGGAGATGTTATCTCTATGTCCAGCAGATGGATTTTGAAACTTCTTCCAATTTAAAAGGATTGGAGCCAGATGCTGGTGGCTCACACTACTCAGGAGGGTGAGATCTGAGGATCAAGGTTCAAAGCCAGTCCTAGAGATTCTTACCACCAATTAATGAACAAACAAAAAAGAAGTAGAGCAGTGGTTCAACTGGCAGAATGCCCACTTTAAATGACAAGGCTGAGTTCAAACTATAGTACTGGCACCAAAAGAAGAAGAAGAAGGAAGAGGAGGAGGAGGAAGAGGAGGAGGGGGAGGGAGAGGAAGAGAAAGAAATAATGATTGAATTCACACTTGGGAATGTACTTTGGAAAGTCTGATACACTTTTCTAATGCGGACTTAGATGCTAACTTTATTATTATCATTATTATGGTTCCAGAGTGCTAGTCCCCCAGAAATTTGGCCTGGGGCAAATTTACCTTTCTTAAATGGCCTTTCTCCATGCTTGTATTGGAAGATGCCTTGTAGCACCCAGCAGCTTCTCTGATGGTGAAGTTGTTTTGTGAGGTATTCTGAGGGGTCTGCCTTGAGCTACTTTCCACTCCAGTAGATTGCTTCAGATATGAAAGATCAGCTGCTGTGGTTCTTCCCAGGGATGGCTCTTCTCTTCTCCCTCCTTATCTTACCTTCTAAGAAAATCATGTGCCATGGCATGAGTAAGGAACCAGAGAAATGACTTCCTTAGCTGCTCAAGCAGATAGGGAGATAGAACTCACCACAGCCTTCCTTCTAACAAAGGAGATAAGATACCAAGAAAACTAGAAATGAAAACTAAGCTCTTGGCATATTCTATATAACCAATGACAATACAAGAAAGGTGATGCTATGGTTTAGATCTGAAGTGTCTTCCAAAGGCCAATGTGCTAAAACTTGATTAGCAACCTGCTGCACTACTGGGAGATGATGGACCCTTTAGAAGGCGATCTAGCAGAGGAAGTTAAGTTATTGAGCTTGTGCCTTTGAAGGGGACATCGAGACCTCCAACTCTACCCTGTGCTCACAACATGATTTATGGTGCCATCACTTGCCCAAGAAGATAGGACTAAGTGATCAGAGACTGCAACCTCTGAAAACCTGTGCCTTAGGTCCTTTGCCACAGTGACAGAAATAATGTTTCATAGAAGACTAGAGGGTTACTGGGACAGAGAATGGGAATGAGGGAAGAGATAACATAGCAGAGGACATACAGAAGATAGACTGATGAAAAGAGGACAGTGTAGGGACTGTGAGGAGCCTGGTTTGAGGAGAGAAATGAGAGGAAGGAGGATATATGGAGCGCTCACTAGCCATAGCAGTGCACAGCAGGTAATGTGATGAGCATTGCTGTGCCTTTCAGACAAGATGAACTATAATGCAGAGCTTGTCTGAAGCCAGAGAGAACATTGTGTGGTTATTTGACTAGTCTATGGTAGTAGCCATGGCGCCGGTGGCTCACGCCTGTAATCCTAGCTACTCAGGAGGCTGAGATCTGAGGATCGTGGTTCATAGCCAGCCCAGGAGGAAAGTCTGTAAGACTCTTATCTCCAATAAAAACCACTAGAAAACTGGAAGTGGCGCTGTGGCTCAAGTGGTAGAGCACTCGCCTTGAGCTGAAGAGTGCAGGGACAGTGCCCAAGCCCAGAGTTCAAGCCCCATCACTGACCAAAAAAAAAAAAAGAGAGAGAGCAGGTTCTAGAGATCATACAACAAAGAAATAAGAATTCCTGACAATTGATTGGATGATGGGAAACGAGGGAGAAAGATTGTAATGGTGTTGGGTTGCAGAGATGGAGAGAAGAATGATGCTGTTGTGAGTAAATAATCATTTAGTTGGTAAGGAGGGCTATGGTGGGGGAGAGGTAACAGGAGAAGAATCCCATCCAAGAGAAGAGCAAATTCTTTGGGTAATTTGAAACTTTACTTCTCGGCTGGCATAGTCAACACGAACCTGAACAATGCTAAGCTTCTTGGCCTTGTAACTGGATCTGTATACTGGTAGCTGGACTTATCGTTCATCAGTCATCATTTAAAGAACTCATGGGTCAGAGGTCATGTTATATGTCTGTGATCCCATTGGGAGGTTGCAGCAGGAGGATTGCAAGTTCAAGGCTAACCTAGGCAACATCAAAATATCCCTCTCACACACACACCCACACACACACACACACACACACACACACACACACACACACACAAGACATAAACTGCCTGGTTCAGATGGAGGTAAGGTTGAGAGGGAGTACAATTCTGGAGCTGTGCTGACTGGTCTCAAATCTCTGCTTCACTCCTTATTAACTGAGTGTTTTGGACAATTACAAAACTTCTCTGTGTCTGGATTTTCTCATCCATAGAAATGGGATTGATTATAGCTACCTCATAAATAAGAAAAGTTGTGTTAAGCCCTTGATATTCAATACAATGACTCAACTTAGTCATGAATGATTCCACAAATATTAGTTCCTTATAACTTCCATCAAATAAATTAGTAAGTAGTCTACTAATGTAAAATTACAAAAATTTCAATAGGATGTTTTATTCGTAGACACAATAGAATGGAAAAAGTATTGCACTTGGAGTGTTAGATCTAATCTAACATCAGTAATTACCCTAGGCAGGTTTCTTATTCTCCAGTAAGTCCATTTTCCTCATGTAATTAATGTAAATAATAAGGCATGTTTTACCTGCATGTGGTGGGGTTGTGAAAGTCATAAGAGATTTTGTGTGTGTTTGTATTGATCAAGAACTCAGGGCCTGGATATTGTCCCTGAACATTTTTGCTAAAGACTAGTGCTCTACCATTTGAGTCACAAGTCCACTTCTAGATTTTTGGTAGTTAACTGGAGACAAGAGTCTCACAGACTTTCCTGCCAGGGCTGGCTTTGAACCACAATCCTCAGATTCTCCTGAATATCCAGGATTATAGATGTGAGCCACCAGTCCCTGCTTCCTCTTCATTTTTAAAGAGTGTTCATTGGAAACTCATCTACTCCCTGTCTCCTTCTGCTTAGCAGCCCCAAGTCATTAGTATGGATCATTTATAAGAAAACAGCTTTGAAAGGCAGGACAGAAACAAATCCCAACTTGACCTCAGGCTGCTTCTGAAGCCCAGGGTTCACGTTCCCTCACTGCCCATCAATCTCAGCCCTGGGATGGAGGCTGGGGGCTGGTCCCGTGGGAGCAGAGTTCATGGCGCTCTTCAATCAGGTGTGATGTTTCAGGCAGCAAGGGCAAGCTATTTGGAACACGAGCTCATCCAATCTCTTTCTTTAGTCTCTTCATGTTTCTGAACACAATTCTCTCACCAACTTGGGCCAGAATGGAACAAAGATTAAGTCAACATCACCTTCACACAGCAAACGAGAAGCTCACAAACTCCTCTCATCTTCCATTCCATTGTTAATTTGTACAGTTTTACTTTTTGTTTTTTTGGGTCCAGTCGTGGGGCCTGAACTCTGGGCCTGGGCGCTGTCCCTCAGCTCTTCAGCTCAAGGCTAGCGCTCTACCACTTGAGCCACAGCGCCACTTCCGGCTTTTTTCTTTTTGCTTATGTGGTGCTGAGGAATCAAACCGAGGGCCTCAGGCATGCAAGGCAAGCGCTCTACCACTGAGCCACCTTCCCAACCCCCAGTTTTACTTTTTTAAGACTACACCTAATTCTTTTGGTTTGTCTGTATGTGAGAGTATTAGGGCTTGAACTCAGGGCCTTTCTTTCTGACTTGGCTTTTTTGCTTATGGCTAGTGCTCTATCACTTGAGCCACAGCTCCCCTTCTGGCTTTTTGCTGGTTAGTTGAAGATAAGAATATATAGACTTTTCTACCTGGGCTGGCTTCAAACCACAGTTCTCGATCTCAGCCTCCTGAGTAGCTAGAATTACAGGTATGAGCCCCTAGCCCCCAGCCACTCATTTCTTTATAAGCTCAATTGAGGTTTTGAAGATTCTAGTTCTTGCTTTCAGAAATCAAGCACTATCCATTGCTTCTTCTTGAATAACCTGGTGTGAAGTCACCAGATGCAACTTACAGCTCCTCAAAGCAAGGCTCCCTTCTGGTCTGTGGTAATACTAGATGGAACTGGCTTCAATCATGGATTCCCTGGAAGCTCTGCCTGAGGGACTTCACCTGCCACTTCTGGTTCCCAATATTCCCAATGGAGCAGCCTTAGAGAATAGAACCTGGGAAGATATGTAACTGTGCCACATTTCATACTACAGGCTTTTGTGTTTATCTCATGGATATTAATTAAAGTATACTTTCAGTACTACGAATACAGATTTATTTTGTTGTTTTGGGACTCTACAGTAGTTTGAGTTTAGGACGTTGTGCTTCCTAGGTAGGCTCCCTACCACATGTCCCTGATCCTAGCCTTTTTGCTTTGGTTATTTTGGAGGGTAGAATGCTGCATTTTTGTCAGGAGCTAGGCCAAGCCTTGATCCATGTATGTCTCCTATATAGTTGTGATGTTGACATATACCACCAATCCCCGCACTATTTACATGGACTTAAAAGGTAGAGAACCCGTAGGTTTTTTCTAGCTAATGAATTTTCAGCAAATACTATTTTCCTTCTCCAAATTCTTTATTTAATCATCAAGGGAAGAGGAGAGGGTTGGAAGTCTTATCTTTTAAAACACAGGCTTTCGGTCTGCTTTTTTGTGTCTGTCCTGGGGCCTGAATTCAGGCAGGGACTGGGCACTGTCTCTGAGCTTTTTTGTTCAAGGATATTGTTATACCCATTGAATCACAGCCCCAATTCCAGCTAGTTTCGTGTTTAATTGGAGATAAGAGTCTCATGGACTTTCCTGCCTGGCTGACTTTGAACCACAGTCCTCAGACTTCTGAGTAGCTGGGATTATAGGCGGGAGCCACCCCGGTGAGGTATTCTCTTTTTTTTTTTTTAAGTGTACTATCCTTCAAAGTAAAAATATATTTGTATTTTAAGTTTCTCTGTTTACATGGATTCATATTATTGACATCTGATTTAATTATTTTTATATCTATATACCTGCGAATGAAAGCAGAGGTCTTGGTTCCTGGAAGTCCATTTGGACAGAGGATGCAATCTTTTAAGTCATTTGTAGTAAGATCCCTTTTCTCAGGAAGGTTTCAGTCAGTAAGAAAGGGTACCTTGTTTTTCATTGTTTACACACTCCTTTATTTTTTCCCCTACCATCCCTTTCTTCCCTACCTCTCCAACTCCTCTCTCTCCTTCCCCACCAGCAAAGTTGTAAAATCCATTTTCAACATACTGTTTAGTACATCTCATTGTTACAAAGGGTCATCCTGTATCCTTATTTCAGCATTTTCTTATTTTCCTTCCCCTCTCCAACTAGAAAAGTGTATACACAAGATGCAAGACACCGGAATCAAATACAGTGACACTTTTTTTTTAATACTTTGAAAGTAATTTATTATTTATTTAATAAATACTCTTACTGACCTTAGCAAAATTGCCCATGAAGCAGTAAAATACAGTTTGGTCCCAGTGAATTCTTTCATATCAGCATTGAAAAAGGCCCTTCTGGGTGTTTCCATCCTTTCTAGTTCAGAAGAATAGATGGCTGCAAAGACAAGTGTTGTGGGGTTTTTGTCTGTTTTTGTTTGGAGGTTGTTAATTTGCTTTTTTGCTGCTCCTAGAGTCTATACTCAGCGTCTACAATTTGTTCATGTGGCCTGCTTGCTAAACAGATGCTGTACCACTGGAGCCAGACCTACAAGCAAAAATGGCCTCAAACCACGATCCTCTGGAATCCTCCTGAGTAGATAGATTTTAGGCATAAGATACTGGTGCCCAGCATTATAAAGACAGTCTTATACAAAAGTCTGAGTTCTTTGGCAACTCCTGCTCAGAGTCATGAGATTACCTGACCACCCTCTCTTCTTTCTTCTAGTCAGGTAGAACTAGCTCTGGAGGAACTTGGCTGTGAGAGTCACTCAGCTGAATCCCACCTATTGCAGGCTGGCCAGTTTGTATAAACATGCATGACTTCAAGTTGAGTAGTTTGGTGGTTTTGAATTTCCAAATGGGACAGCGGCCTTACTCCTTTCACTGTGGCTTTCAGTTTATTACTTACCTGTCATAGCAAGTTCATCGGATGCAGACTGAGCAGCCATTCACTCTCATCTGCATGATTGACACTCAAGGATCTACAAAGAGAAATAAAACCACCTGGTGCTAGTGCCTCGTGCCTTTAATCCTAGCTGCTCAGGAGGCTGAATCTGATGATGGAGGTTCAAAGCCAGCTCAGACAGTAAAGACTGTGAGACTGTTATCTCCAGTTAATCAGCAAAAATCCAGAAGCAGAGCTGTAACTCAAGTGGTAGAGTACTAGTCTTGAGTGAAAAGGCTAAGGGGCAGTGACCAGGCCCTGAGTTCAGGCCCAGAAAAGCACCAAAAAAAAAAAAAAAAAGACGAAGGAAGGAAGGAAGGAAGGAGTGAAGGAGGGAAGGAGGGAGGGAGGGAGGAAGGAAGGAAGGAAGGAAGGAAGGAAGGAAGGAAGGAAGGAAGGAAGGAAGGAAGGGAAAGGATAAAAAGCAAGAAAGGGAACAAGAAGGAAAGAAGGAAAAAAGAAAAAGAGAAAAAAACTGTTAAGAAACTATTATCACTGTTCAATATCTAGTATATTTGAAGCAACCTATAAACATTCTTTCACTTTGTGGGGCACTGATGCCACGAGCTGGCACCATATCTGAGCCAATGTGACTAATGGTTCCAACGCAACACCAGTCTGATCTGTGCCAATAATACCAGTGTGGAAAGCCTTCTGGAATTGCTTTCTGGCCTTAGGGTTGTGTAGACTGAGTCTAAAGTCTGGTGTACCTGGTATGAGCACCTCCAGTGTCACCTGGGAATTTTTCTCTGTCTGCAGCTATCCCAGGGTGGATCTCCATGTTCTAGATTCCCAGAACATAGAAATCTGGATTGTTGCTCCTTTCTTTTCTTTCATTGCAGACAGCATTGGCCTACTCCCAGAGACCAGTCCTGCAGGTGACTCTCAAACCAGTATCTGTATCATTAATGTTTTCAAGATGTTTGTCATAGTTGCAATGGGCTAGTCTGTGCTGGGGAGAATAAGTTAACCACAGGTCCCAAAACTGGGCACCAAAAAATTGATTTCATGCCTGTGCTGTATGTCCATTGCAAATCTAGTATGGACATGTGTGTTGAAGGAATTTTGTTTCCTCTGTCACTCAGGATCCAGCTGATAAAAGCTGAGCCACCCACACTGCAACATGGTTCTCTTGGACTCCTCAGGGGAGCAGAGGGATGAGACCTCTCGCTTGCTTTTCAATGCTTTAGTGATTCAACCTGAGAGTGATAGATGTCATGTCTACTCACTTCCCATTGCTGTGGAGTTACCCATTATCCGCCTAACTGCAAGAGGATTGGAAAGGCCTAATGTCCTAGTCTATTTTGTGCTACTATATGAAAATACCAGTGGCTGAGGGCTTGAAAAAAAAAAAGTATTTTAAAAGAAAAACCATAGTTTATAATGATGATGGCTGGAGAGTTCAAACAGAATAATGGCATTTTCTGACAAGGGTCCCCTGGCTGTGTGAAAAGCTGACAGAAAAGTAGGAGGTGAAGCAGGAATATGCAACCACCTAGTATATCAATGGTCAATCCCTTCCTATGACCAGTCATGTGTGTTCAGGCATGGGCACTGGTCCCTTCAAATAGTGCTCCCTTTGCCTCCATGACCTAACTACTTTCTATCATGCCCTACACCTTTTGTTATTACTGTTGTTTGTTTTTGTGCCCATCTTGGGACTTCATCAGGGCCTGGGCACTGTCCTTGAGCTTATTTTGCTCAAAGATAGCACTGTACCACTTGGGACACAACTCTACTTCTGGTGTTTTGGGTGCTTACTTGAAGAGTCTCAAGAATTTTCGGCTTGGGCTGACTTCAAGCTGTAATCTTCAGACCTCAGTCTCCTGAGTAGCTAGTATTAGGGGTGTGAACCACCAGCACGCAGCATGTCCCACCTCTTAAAGATCCCACACTATTCCACATCAGGGCCAAGCCTCCTGCCCAGGGGCCTTTGAAGGATGAGACTTATCCTAACTGTAGCAGGTGGTCTCCTACGTACCTGGAAAGAGAAAAGCACAGCATTTTGGTAAGTACTACCAATATCTACCACAGTGTCATGTTTTTGGGTCAAGTATGAATTATTTCTGTAGTTAATAGAATGTATCAATCAATTTCAGAACTCCAGAACCAACAGATACTTCACTAATTCTCGCAAGTTTGCCTCTGTTGCCTTCACTGGAACACACAGGACTTAGAGGACTTGGAGGTTTTGTTCACTAAAAAGGGCAAAGACCAAAAATGTCTTCTTTAGATAACCAAGCTGCAGGGCAGCAGCTAGGAAGTCTTGAATAGTGAGTGGAGGCTGGAACAGCCTCCAGCAATTGAAGCCATTGCAGCCTATGGTCCCATCTGCCCGCAGGCACGCAGATCCTGCCTTGTCTGCCCTCAGAATTCATCTTCAGCATGACAGGCTGGGCCTGTTCTGAGATGCCAGAGTTTAACTTACTGGAACAAAAAACCACATCAAAAGCCCTGTCACATGACAGCACTGAGGAACCCAAACCCCACATCAGAACCTTTGGCTAGTATGGAAATCCTGAAGAATAATGTGTGTTCTCCACTGGGAATTAAGAACATGTGGACCTCGTTCTAATTATAGCCCACCCTAATGTGCTTTTTATTAAGGATTGAGAGCCTTGGGCTTTAAGGGACCAGCTACAACATAAAGGTCACATTTACTCCATCACACTTTCAGAGAACTTAAGTGACTCACACACAGTAGGCACTCAAAAAGGGCTTTCCTTATGATGATGATATGAGTGTGATTTTTGGAGATAGAGAGGAAACCCAGCTTATGACAGTATAGTTGGAGAGATAGACAGACAGGAACTGCCTTGTGTTTCTGGCAGTGAGTAGGAAAAGATGGTTGTTTTCAGGATCAGACATCCACTAAACCTTATTATTGACCATAACAACAATAATCATTTATTTCATGCCTATTCAGTTCTAAGGCTCTGTTCAAAAAGTTCTTCCCAGACTAATTCATTTAATCCTTCCAGCTATTTATTCTCTTTATACCCACAAAAAGACTGAGCTTAACAAGTTTAAGGAACTTATGTACACATCTATTGAAACATTTAATGACATCTTATTAATATGTGTAATTTGTATGTTTTTATGTAAACCAGTTAAAAACAAATCTAAGCTAGGTATTGGTACTTCATGCCTATGGTCCTACTCAAGATGCTGACATCCTGAAGATCATAGTAAAAAGCCACCTTGGATAGAAAAGGCAGCAAGAGTTCATCTCCAAAATAACCAGCAAAAACCAGGGTTGGAGGTAGAGCCCAAGTAATAGAACACTGGCAGTAGGCAAGCAGGCAGTGCGAGAATGGGACATGAGGCTCTGAGTTCTATAAAAAAATTAATAAAAGTTTAAGGAATTTGTCCAAAATTATAAATCCACAAAAAATTTACCAAAGTAGTGGAATGAGTTCTAACACAAGTCTATCCAATAGCAAAATCCATGTAGGTTCAAAGTTTCCCTTTGAAAAAAGGAAATACAACAACAACATTTGGAATTCACATCTCAAAGATGGTCATTCTGTATGGTGTTTGGCATATGTATTTCTTGGACATTTTCTATTCAAGTGTCACAGACAGTGACTGATTCTTAACCTGTGTCCATCTTCAGTGCACATTGGCATTCTCCAGAATCATGCACCTACACTACAAACAACTACTGGCCTCAACTCCAAGCTACTCATAGGACTGAAATCTAAGGACTGCCTTTCAAAGTCTGCCTGGGTAGACAAATCTGAGAGATTCTTATACTAATTAACCACCAAAAAAGCCAAAAATGGAGCTGTGGCTCAAATGGTAATGCTCTAGCCTTGAGTGAAAAAGCTAAGGGACAGTGCCTAAGCCCTGAGTTCAAGACCAGTACAGGCCCCCTCCCCCCCCCAAAGGAGAGAACTACTGAATGAAGACTTAACTCATAGGTTTGTGGCTACATATTGAATTCTCCTCACCCTACTCACATTTAAACAGTTTCTTTCCACCCTTCTATTTCCTTCAGATATCACCTTCTTTTCTCATGAAAAATGATCTTATATCATCGTACTTTTTCTAATCTACCCCCTGTCTCTTCACCCTCCTCTGGCATACAACCAGATTTTCCTCAGGATTCTCTCTGCTTAATGGCAGGGAGCAGGGTCATAGATGATTAATTAATTTACCTTCACTCTCTTTCTCCAGAGAAATTCTGTGGTATAGGAGAAATCTCAAAAGTTCTGTTTGTGATTATTTTACAAAAAGGAAAAGCAGGTATCCCCTTATACACTGGGACATTTCTGTTAGAGTACTGTTTCAATCATCTTTCAGTCATAAAAATGTTTAGATCCTATTTAGGTTGGTATTCAATATGTTTTGGTTTAAAGTATACTATGTAAAAGAGAAAATGTTGTACAAATTACCAAGACTTGGATAGCTAAATGATTTCTTTCTATAATTAGTCAAACATGTTTTTTTGTTTGTTCATTTGTGCTTTGTTTTTTAGTGCCATTACTGGGGCTTGAATGCAGGCCCAGGCCCTGACTACTTCATTCAAAGCTAGCATTCTATCACTTGAGCTATAACTTTGCTTCTGCTTTTTTCTTTTTCTTTTTTCTTTTTTTTAAAATTTAATTTAATTTTATTTGTGAACATACTGTACAGAGGGGTTACAGTTACTTGGGCAGGATAATGCGTACATTTCTTACCAAGCATTGCAGCCTCCTCCTTTGTTTACCCTTCACATCCCTTCCCAGCCTCCCCCCTCTCCCCCTAATCCCAATCCTTCTCCTTCCCCCCCTTCCCCCCCCCCCCCCCCCCGCACTAACGTTGTAAAGCTCGTTTTGGACATGACAACTTGTACTTCTCATTGTTGCAACAGGTCCACCTGTATCCTTAAACAACTGGTTTTTCCCCATCTCCTCCACAAGTTATACTGACATCAAATATAGTGAAAGCAGGGGTTATACTGTGGGGGAGGGACATACAAAGCAACAAAGAGATAATCTTATAAATGTGTTAGAAACACATGCATGAAAGAAAAAAACATTAAAATACACATCTAAGGGTTCATTTTCCTGACATCACATTATCTGACCTTTTCCGCTTGACTCGTACATATACTAGATATTACAAATAAGGGAAACCATGGGACCTACGTTTCTTTGGGCCTGGCTTACTTCACTTAATATAATTTTTTCCAAGTTTTTCCATTTCCAAACAAATGGGGCAATGTCATTCTTTCTGATGGAGGCATAGAATTCCATTGTGTATATATACCACATTTTCTTGATCCATTCATCTACTGAGGGGCATCTTGGTTGGTTCCATATCTTAGCTATGGTAAATAATGCTGCAATAAACATAGTTGTGCTGGTAGCTTTAGTGTGGTCTTGTTTGTAAACATTAGGGTAAATGCCCAAAAGTGGGATTGTTGGGTCATAGGGGAGCTCTATGTGAAGTCTTTTGAGGAACCTCCATACTGCTTTCCAAAGTGGTTGAACAAGTTTACATTCCCACCAACAATGAAGTAAGGTGCTTCTGCTTTTTAACAGTTAATTGGAGGTAAGAATCTCACAGACTTTCCTCCCTGGGCTGGCTTTGAAACTTGATCCTTAGGTCTCAGCCTCCTGAGTAGCTGAGAGTACAGATGTGAGCCACTTGTGCATACTGTTTTATGAAGTAAGATACAGGTATACTGGCACCTGGGACAAACTGTTTGTTTTTTGTTTTTTTTTGTGAAGATAAAGCCAGCAGTGGCACCAACACTAGTGTTTCATTCTCCAAGTTTTCTTAAAGCTGTTCTAACTGTAGTGAAAAGAAGCTATTAGAAGAAAACTCTGAGCCTCATTTCTGATGAAACAGCTCTCGGAGCTGCATTCATGGGAATAGCACAGGTGCTGATGTTTCCTTTTTATGTAAGGGAGCCTCAGGCTGGGGGAGGGATGTGGGGAGCTGGTACATACTTAGTGATCTTTAGACATTTGGGATCCCATAGAATGCAATAGATTAAAGATGGCACACTACTCAGTGACAGGTAAAGGCCTATACCTCAGCCCCTTGCATCTTAAATGAGCCCTTGGGTTGCTGTGACTAATAAAGCATGCTGCACACGATGCTAGAGCATATTCTTCCTGCAGTCCTGAGAAACTGGCCTTTTCTATTTTTGATCTCTTGGAATCTAACTGTGAGGAAGCCCAAGTGGCCCCATGGAGATGTCATATGGAAAAGAAGCAGGATTATCCCTGCTAACAGCCCAGGCTGAGCTTAGATCTGATAGCAGCATTAACTTGCCCATCAGGTGAATGAGCCATCTAGAAAGTAGGTCTACTAGACCTAAAGAAACTACTCTAGCTGTGAAGATAAACTTCCTGAGAGAGTTCTTCATGAAATCCTGATCACACCATTACTGAGAATGCGATAAAATGGTATTTTAAGCCACTAAGTTGTCAGTTTGTTACAAAATATAGAAAAACAAGAACATATCTTTACTGTCAGAAACATTACAGTGATTATTGTATATTGATTTGTTACAGATTATCCTATTATGTACAATATAAAACAGAAGAGAAATAAAAAATAGAGAAATATTATAAGTGTAAATAGAAGTTCTAAACTTTCCTTCTCATAGGCCAGCACTTTATTTTGGTGTACATTTTGGCGATCATTGGTCTAGAATAAAGGATGCTTCGAGATTCAACTTAGTCCCAAAGAATAATCTCCAAATACTAGTCAATTGTTTAAAAACTCCAGTGTGTATCACTATACAGTCCAATAGGTGGCAATTAACCTCACATCTGAAACAGCCAAATTTGACCTAAGTAAGAGCATCCAAACTGTAAGAGTAGAGGAAGAATTTTAGTCACTTCTATATTTTCTTTTTTAAATACAACCAGTACACCAGTTTGTTTGCTTTTTTAAGAGCATGAGGTAAGAGTGATCAATTCATTTGAATTTTGCTGCAGTCTAGAAAGAATTTAAGCATGCTACTCCAAAACAATTTCATATAAATGGATATTACTTGGTTGAGAAATTAACAATGTCATTATTTTAATAATGTAGACTTATTAATTTTGTGTGTATGTGTATGTGCCAGTACTGAGTCCTGAATTCAGGGCCTGAGTATTGTCCTTTAACTTTTTTCCTCAAGGCTGACACTCTACTAGTTGAGCCACAGCTCCACTCCCTCATTTGTATTAGTTAATCAGTGATAAGAGTATCATGGAATTTCCTGCATGGGCTGGCTTCAAATTGCAATCCTCAGATCTCGGCCTCCTGAGTACTAAGCTTTACAGATAGGAGCCAACGGCACCATTGGACATACTAGAGTTCACGGGGCTTGAACTCTGGGCCTGGGCGCTGTCCCTCAGTTCTTCAGCTCAAGAAGAGAGCTTGAGCCACAGAGTCATTTCCGGTTTTCTGAGTTGTTTATTGGAGATAAGAGTCTCCTTGACTTTTCCTGCCCTGGCTGGCTTTGAACCATGATCCTCAGATCTCAGCCTCCTGAGTAGCTAGGATTATAGGCATGAGCCACTAGCGCCTGGCTGGACATACCATTTTTAACTTATAGCTCCTATTGGCTATTCAAACTTATAGATCTTATTAGCTATTCAAGCTGTTTTCCAACATTTTTCATGATTATGAATCCTACCTAAATCACTGTGTACATCCTTATTTATATTTTCAGATGTGCTCCTAAAAGTACTGGATATGAATAAGAAAGATTGCCTCAACTTATAATTTCTCTAACAGTACCCACTTTGCAGCATCCTCTTCAATAGCTGGTATTATAATTAAAAAATAATTTTGCAAATTTAATATAAAGGTTTTGCTATATGTGCATATATAACAAACTTTGTGTGTGTGTGTGTGTGTGCGTGCGTGCGTGTGTGTGTGTGTGTGTGTGTGTGTGTGTGTACCATTTGATTTCTTTGGCTTTTTCCCTCTTTTGTATTTATTTTTATAAGCTGCCTCTTTTGTAGACAGGAATAAAGCATACTGCAAATAAACAATTTTAGAGAGGTATTTTCTAATTCTGGAAGAGACAGAAATGGAAGTTTTATTAGACATTACCTCCTTCATTTGCAAAATCACAAATATGACTCCAACTGGCTCAAGCAGAAAAGGAATTTGTTGGGTCATTGAAGAGTTTTAGTCACAGCTGTACCCATGGTTCAAATAATAACTACAGGATTCTTTCTCCTTCTCCATTTCAGTTTTGGTTTTTTCAACTTGTCTTTTCTCCCAGGCAGTGTCTTGCTTCATGTCAGCAAAAGCTTGGAAAAGAGATTGCTTCTTTCCAAGATCTTTAGCAAAAGCCCAGAAAAGGCTGTGATTGGCTAACATAGGTCATGTGCCCATACATGGACCAATCACTGATTGGCTAGATCTTGGTTCCTTACCTCCAGTTAAGAGACATGGATTTCACCACAACCAAAGTAAATGACTATCACAGAAATAGGGGCTGAATAATCCTCAAAAAAAGCAGTACTCAACAGATTTCTAAAAAATATCTATGTCAATTTGAACTGATGAAAGATGATTTGCAGGGCTAGGACCTTCTTTCTAACAAGTGTGAGGCTCTGAGTTCAAATCCTAGAACTGCATTGCATTTCTTTTGCTGGATGTTGGGGACTCACTGCTGCAATCATAGCTACTCAGAAGGCTGAGGTCTGGTGGATTGTGGTTTGAAGTCAGCCTGAGCAGAAAAGTCCATGAAACCCCCATCTACAAAATACCCAGCAAAAAACTGGTCTGGAGGTGTGGCTCAAATGGTAGAGCCTTGGCTGAACAAGCAAGCCAACCAACCGCAAGGCCTTGAGTTCAAACCCTCGTGCTGGAAAATAGAAATTTAAAAAGGAGGGATTTGAAGCAATAGAACAAGAGTTTAGAAATCACCTTTGTTGCCTGGAGTGGCTCTCTAAGCTTCAGATAAAAGAGAAAGATTGATCTCCACCTTTCCTACTTAAATAATTCTAGTAAGACTCCAATGAAAATGTGTATGCAGAAGTATTTGCTAAAGTATTACATAAACATATGTTGCATAGAAATAAAAATAAATGCAAAACTGTGTTTCAACTGCTGCATTGCATGAGATCCTCCTTGAGAAGTCAAATTAAAAACATTGGTGCCTCTGGCTCTGAAGCCTATAACTCTCCAAGTTTGGCTTTGTTGGGCACAGTTCCCTTTGTGTTGCAGGTTGAACCCTTGTACTCAGGAAGAAAGAAAAGGGAGTAGCCATGACTGCTACTATAAGTTAGAATAGTATTGACATCTCTGGGCTAATTTCTTTCCAGGAACATTTGTATCATGTCTGACGTTGATTTCTAGCTAATTAACAAGCTGGTGGCCTTCCTTAACCTGCAAATAACCATCAGTCCAAAGGGGAGCAACAGAGACCACCAGAGAGCATGCACCTGGAAGGAATTGCAATCCTGCTCAGTTCAGGAGATGTTGGAGAAAGAAGCCAAGAATGGAGGCCCTCTGAAAAGCCGAGGTCTTCTGGTTGGGAAATTTGTTTGCAAATAGTCCTACAAAGGCAGGGACCAAGCACAGAGAAGTGGTGAGGGTTGGGGGTGGGGTGGGGAAGAGGGGCGCTATTTTTCTCCTTTACCCAGGAAAGCCAGCGCTAATTGTTCTCAGCCAACAACAAGTAGCAGTGCTCTCCACTGAACAGGAAAGCAAGCCTTCCAGGACATGGTAAGAGATGAAGACAAGAGTCCAAGCAGGGACCTGGGGTAGAAGTGCTTGCCTGTAGGTGTAACACTGCCCCAAAAGCTACCCTCCATCTCCCCACAGCCTGCCTACCAAGCTGTTATTTGGAGTCCCACAATCCACACAATTCCTTTACAGGTATTAGTACCTGAAACCCACTTAAAATGCCAATATGATTGGACACTGTGGTACATCCCTGTGATCCTAGCAGCTCAGGAGGCTGATGTCTGAGGATTGAGGTTCCAAGCCAGCCCAGGCAGAAAAATCTAGAACGCTTATCTCCAATTATTCACCAAAAGCTGGGAGTGGAGCTGTGGCTCAAGTAGTCAAACCCCCTACCCAGGCTCTGAGTTCAAACTCTAATACTGTTTGAAAAGAAGCAAAAAAGTTAGAAAAGAAGCAACATGGGGAGATGACTGGGTATCTGGGGTTCAAGGAGGATAATTAACCCATTAAATCATTATCTCTTATGAGCCATTATTACTTAGTAATTGGCAAGGATGGGCACAGGACAGGAAGAAATTGGGGACCAGAATGAAGATAGTAGATACTTAAGGGCAATGAAGAGTCTTTTGAAGATAAAGTTTGTCCCTTCCTGACTGGCCTTATTGTGTTAAATGGTACTTAAAATGCACCACAACAGACTCTGTCATCTCTACTTACACAGTCACAACTGACCTCATCTCTTGATTTAAACAAAGAACACGACACCAGCTTTCACCTGTCATTTCAACTGGAGATTTTGCTGACTGCTTGTTTACCTCTTAGTGCCCTGCTGGAGGCTTCTGAGGTGGGAAGGTCTTGGCTAGAGCTGATTTTCAATACAACTCTGTTAAAACAAAACCTGAATTTCTTGGTGTCCACACACATCTGTTAATGGGAGCATTCCCAAGCTCATTTTCTCCTTGGAATCTGATGGAGCTCTGAGCAGGAGAACTGTTCGTGTCCCTGCACTTGGAGCTGTGTAGGGTCTGAGCAGTGGGGTCTCTTTTGCTCCTTCCTAGCAATTCTCTGGCCTGAGATGAGCAACTAGAATCGTGTTTGCTGTTTGTCGAGTTTCTGAATTCAGCGCCTTGGCACCTTGTTTAGAGAATCTGTAGGGCCTCATGACAAATGCATGGCACGGAGTCCACTTTGGAGAGCAAAGAAATGGAAAGTTTCTCTTTTGGCATCATTCCCCAACTGGCCTAAGCAATTTCCACGTGGGACACTTTTTACACTCATTGTGTTTAGAGTTGGAGGGTTTGAAATAAAAGGCCTCTCAAGATTATCAGGGTTGGTCCAAAAAGTCATCTCTGTGGGATACTAAAACAGCTGGTCACCTCAGACAGTCTGGTCTGGCAATCAGTGTGCAGAGGAGCCCCAAGTTTTTACTGTGGAAGAAAATGCATCCCGCAGTGAGGAGGAAAACCAGAATCACCACATGGAAGGGAGGCTGGATAGTGGGGCTGTGGAGTGGAGTCTGCACTGGGACCAGCAGCCCTGGGGCAGGGGAGAGGTGGTGGAGGGAACACACCAGCCACTGGGGACTGGACAGGGGTCAGGTTGACCCCTTTGGCAGTGCTTTGAGTTTGGTCAAACCAAGGAAGGCTGGATCAGGGAGGAAACAGCCTTTCCCCCTGAGAATGCCATTGGGCAAGTAGTGACCAAGGAGATACAGCAATGTGCCTGAGCACCCAGGTGTGTCTGGAGCCCTTCATGATGTGAGCATGCACTCTTTCTCAACACACACCTCTTTCTGCAAGGGCCCAGGCAGGGGAAAATCTGACTCTTAATGTGAGAGACAGGGGAGGGAGAGGCTTGCGGGCATTATTTTCCTTCAGAGACTGAACTCTACGCAAAAGGATTCCTGGGTTTTGGTTTGGTTTGATTTTTTGGTGGTACCAGAGTTTGAACTCAGGATATTGTTTGCTTGCTTGCTTAACTGGTGCTCTACCACTTGAACCACACCTCCAGCCTCTCTTTCACTGTTTTTAACCTCATAGCAGAAGAGTTTATAGCTTGATTGAACATGGATTTGTTTCCTCTCAGTACAACAGTCCTTCTGTTACTATATGGACTTAAGAACTCTAAATATATTACAGCATTACTACATATTTATATATCATAAATCTTAGGTCTATAAAGTGTATTTCTTATCATTGTTATCAGAAAATTTATAGACAAGTTCCATTCTGCCTCACTTCTCACCAGCCTTATATTTATTACTTTTCGCATACAAATCTCATCTTCCTCTTTAAAATTTGATCCAAGCTCCAGATATAAACCAAAATTCCAGAACTACTCAGTATCTGTATTTGCATGGGTCACCTTGCACATAATGTTAACCATCCTTTTAAAAAACCCTTTCTTATATTCAATGTTTTAACTTCCAGAGTTTTCCACTAAATAGTAGAATCACAGTACTTGAGATTCTCAGCCAAGGAATATGTAATCCTACTATTACGATGTATCACTTGGGCTTGAACTCAGGGCCTGGTGCTGTCTCTGAGCTTTTTGTTCAAGGCTAGAACATTACCACTTGAATTACAGCTCCACTTCCAGCTTTTGGGTGCTTAATTACTTTCTTGCCATGGCTGACTTTGAACTGTAATCCTCAGATCTCAGCCTTCTGAGAGCTAGGATTACAGGTGTCAGCCACTGGTACCTGGCTAATACATTTGTTCTTAATGTGTTAAGACTGGAATTAAAAAGAAATAGTTCAACCAGTTCTGATAGTTAATAAATAAGTTAGTAACCTAGTTGTTTGTTTTTAAAGTAGAATGGTCCATTTGCCTTAACGAAATTAAGTTGATGCTTCTAGAAATTAAGTAGGTGTTGTGAAAAAATTTACCCTCCAAACTGGACACAGTGTTATCTTGTACCACCTCTGGCTGGGTCTCAGTCCAGTCCTTCCCTGCTTCCAAATAGAACAGCCTGCTTAGAGAATATAGCTCTAGGAGCCTCACAATGACCTCCCCTGCCAATGCTGATTAGGAACAAGGCTAACTACGTGAAAAAGCTCTGCACCAACCCCTGTAAGGACTTAAAGTGAACATGGTGGCATTACAGGACCTAGCACGTACCTTCTCAGTAGAAAATGTTTACCAATAAACACATGGATGTTCTAGCTTTGGTTATTTTGGAGCTGAAATCCCCTGAATTTTTCTGCCTTGGGTGACTTAACTGTGATCCTCCAGATCTCAGTCTTCTTAGTAGCCAAAACTGTAGGCACAAGCCACAACTCTGGACCTTATAGAATCTTCTAAACTAGGCTGGACAGTTTGAACTTTTTGGTGTTCTAACCAGTGGGTGAGGAGAGACAAAATAAACAGATTGCACCTCTCTGCACAGTACTGGGGAGTAATTCTACCTGTTCTCAGCATATCTTTCCTTCTTTCCTTCCTTCCTTCCTTCCTTCCTTCCTTCCTTCCTTCCTTCCTTCCTTCCTTCCTTCCTTCCTTCCTTCCTTCCTTCCTTTCTTCCTTCTCTCCCTCCCTCTTCCTTCCCTCCTTCCCTCCCTTTTTCCTTCTTTCCTTCTTCTTTCCCTCCCTCCCTCCCTCCCTCCCTTCCTTGCTTCCTTCCTTCCTTCCTTCCTTTCTTCCTTCCTTCCTTTTTTCCTTCATTTTTTGTCAGTTATGGGGCCTGAACTCAGGGACTGGGCACTGTCTCTGAGCTCTTTTGCTCAAGGTTTGCATTCTGCCACTTTGGGCCACAGCTCCATTTCCAGTTTTCTGGTGGTTAATTGGAAATAAGAGTCTCATGGACTGTCCTGCCTGTGCTGGCTTCAAACTGCAATCCTCAGATCTCAACCTCCTGAGTAGCTAAGATTTTTTTGCATGTCCTGGGCTCTAGCCTGAGTTGTAACTCGGGGCCTGGGCGCTGTCCTAAGCCTCTTTGTGCTCAAAGCTAGAGCTCTACCACTTGAGCCACAGCCCCAGTTCTGTTTTTTTTTCTGAGTAGTTTATTGGAGATAAGAGTCTCATAGGTTTTGTTCTGGGTTTTGCTCAGCTCTAGATCCTGTCTGCTGCTGAATGGCTGAGATTAACTTCCAATCCCTTCCTGAAAAACTAGACTGTTAAACTGGACTTTTAGGTTTTCCCGTCCTGTGCTTGCATCTGGGACAGTGACTCCATTGGCATTAGCTTATCCCCCCCCCCCCCCCCCCGCCTCTATGATTCCTCTCTCTTCCTTTCTTCCTCCCTCCCACGCTCCCTTCCTCCCCCCTCTCTTTCTTCCCCCTCCCTACTCCCCTCTCTCCCCAGTCCTGGGGCTTGAACTCAGGGCCTGGACACTGGCCCTGTGCTTCTTTTGCTCAAGACTAGTGTTCTACCACTTGAGCTACAGCGCTACCTCTGGCGTCTTCTGCTTATGTGGTACTGAGGAATCGAACCCAAGGCTTCATGCATGCTAGGCAAGCACAATACCACTGAGCCACATTCCCAGTCCTGCGACTCCTCTTTTGAATCACTCTCTCCAAATCTTTCTCATTGCCCAGTCCTCACTGTCCTTTTTGTGCGTTGGTCCCAAGGGCTGAGTTTTAGAATTCAGACTGCCTGAGAAGCAACGAGGAGATGGCAGAGCAAAAGGGATTTTGTCTTAAAGAGACAAGTTGCCATAACACAGGCTGAATGTGTCTCAGCAGGTCTAGAATGCAGGCCAAGAAAGATGAAATGGCCTGTTGTGTTTCTAATCATCCCCTGCCAATGACAGTGCCCTCCTTCCTGTGTTCCCACTAACCTACCTGTGTCCTTTTCCTTCCTATATCCTGTGCCTAAGGACTCATAATTAGTAAAAATAATAATACTAGCTAATGCTTAATGGGCATTTAGTATGTGCCAGTGTCTTGTGCTCAGTATTTGTTCAATGAAGCAACACAATAATCTCTAGATTGAGAACTAAGAAGAAACTGTGGCTGGGGTGTGGAAAGACAGAAAGAAGCTGCTGGGCTGGAACCCAAACAATGCCCTGCTCTCTTCCTTTGCAGCTCATTTCCAAACTTGCCTCCTTTGGCTCCCAAATCCTCCCCACTGTGACTGACTCTCAGAGTCCTCTCTCCCATTTCCCTAACCGCTGACTTCCACCCCCACAATTCTCCCCAGACTGTGCTTCCACCACATTGCTATTACTTTCTTCCAGCCAAACACAATGGGTTTTCCCTCCTTCCTCATCCTGACTCCACAGAGCTGTGGAACAGCCAGCCCTCCCTTGTCTCTCCTGTGCCTCCACATAAGTCCCTGTGTGCATGTGTGCAGGGTGCTGGGACCACTGTGATGCTGAGGAAGACTTCCACTCCCAGCTTTTACTGTCTTATCTCTGCAGTGACCCTTAAATTTACCTCTCCAGACCAGATCTTCCCCAGCGCTCCTGGGGCATCAGCCCACAGCTCTCTAAACAAGTGTCAAACAAACTGCATGCCACTGGTGGCTCACATCTGTAATGTAATCTGAGCTACTCAGGAGGCTGAGATCTGAGGATCACAGTTTGAAGCCAGCCCAGGCAGAAAAGTCTGAGACTATTATCTCTACTTAACCACCAAAACACCAGAAGTGGAGCTGTGGTTCAAGTGGTAGAGCACCAGCTCTGGGTGAGAATAGCTAAGGGATAGCACCCGGGCTTGAGTTTAAGCTCTAGTACTAGCAAGGGAAGGGGGGAGGTCTTCTCTCTCAAATTAGAACTTCTTCTGCACATGCCCATTTACCAGTGTCAGGAAAGGAAATACAAGCTCAATGCCCTAGAGTCGTTTTCCATTTCTTTCAACACACACACACACACACACACACACACACACACACACACACACACGCACACTCCATACCCAACCCTCCCCAAATGCCTCTCCCTTCAGCCCTCCAGCCCATGTGCCTGGGCCTCCAATCTCCCTTGTCACATGGTTGATGGTGCAACACAAGCCTCTAACTGTCTGCCTTTCCATTTGTTTTCTTGAAAGCAATTTTTTGTTAATTAACATTTGTAGGGTAATCTTTGATCTGGACATTCCACTTGTAGAGATCTATCCTAAGGAAACAGAGATATATGTAGATCAAAGACTCATGTACAAGACTCTTAATTGAGAACAACTGAAATGGACAAGAATGGAGGATTAGTTAATGCATCATGGTGCGTCCACAGAGAAACACCCTTCAAACTGATGCTTCACAAAAGATGGTTGATGATGCAAGAATGTTCCTTCTCTAGTGCTCAGTGAAGAATGTAAGGGAAAAAGAAAACCAGGTGCCAATGGTTCATGCCTGTAAACCTAGCTATTCCATAGTCTAAGATCTGAGGATCACAGTTTGAAGTCAACCTGGGCAGAAAAGTGTGAAACTCTTCTCTCCAGTTAACCACCAAAAAGCCAGAAGTGGGAAGTTGTGGCTCAAGTGGTAGAAAGTCAGCCTTGAATGGTAAACCTCAGGGACAGCACCCAGGCCCTGAATTACTGCTACAAAAAGAAAGAGAAGGAGGAAGAGGAAACGAAGAAAAGAGAGACATGGATAGGTAAAATGTAGAATTTCAAACCCAAAAAATGTACAAATCTAAGAGTGAGCCCTAAAAATCTGAGGCTGAACTCTCACATAAAATATGCACACTAGGAAATTCTGAAGTGTCAAGCGGGCTCCTCAGTTGTAACTAGCACCCCTCTCTAGGAGGCTGGGCACAGACGGGGATAGGGAGCTGATGGGAAATCTGTGCACCTTGCCTCTGTTTGGCAATAATATATGCCTGCACTTAAAAAATGCATTTAAAAAAGACTTTACCCTTGACCAACAAAGAAAAGATGATAATGAAAAAGAAAAAGAGAAAAACAAAGCAGTTTCAAATTGCAATGGACCTCATTTCTCTCGCACGACTCCTCTCTTCCTGGCTGTGCACATTCTTATTCTTTCAGTTCTGTTTAGCTTTTCCTTCCTCAGGACATTTGTACATGTCAGGGGAAACAGTAGAAGCCTTGAAATGGGAGAGATTTGGAGAACCTGTTAAGCTGACCCCTCTTGGTTACCTCCATGTTTTTCTTCCTCTGAGCTCTGTAAGCTGCAGATAATAGAGACTAAACAATCATTACTTTACAGATGGCAGTTTTGTCCTGTAGAAGGGCAACTGCTCTTCTTCTAGCTTGGTATCCACTTCCATAATCACTGTAGTCTTCCTGGTAGCCCTGAATAAGTAAGTGGTGTTTGTTTAGTGCCAGTCCTAGGGCTTGAACTCAGAGTGGGGCACTGTCCCTGAGCTTTTCTTATCAAGGCTTGTGTTCTACCATTTGAGCCACTGCTCCACTTCTAGCTTGTTGGTGATTAATTGGAGCTAAGAATCCAATTCTTATCCAATCCTGGACTTTCCTGCCCAGGCTGGCTTTAAACTTCAATCCTCAGATCCTAAGTACCTAGGATTACAGGCATCATCTGCGAGCACCAAGCTTTGTTTATTTTTAAGTCTTCTTTGTAGCTAAGTTTTGTTTCCAGACTTCTTTGTGGCTCAGACTGGCCTTGAACTTGAGGTCTTTCTGCCTCAGACTCTGAGTACAAAATGACACACCCAGCACATTTGATACTGTACATTCCAGTTGTAATTTCATACTGCTTCTCTTATTCATTGATCAGTTAAAGAGAAGTCTTTGGCAGATAGAGTAAGAAACATGAGTTACATTAAAAAAAAAAAAAAAAAGATACATCCAGGCCAGGCAGCGGTGGTTCACATCTGTCCATCCTTCAGGTCTCAGCTTAAGTGTCACATCCTAGGAGACACCTCCTGCATTCTGATTGGTCCATCTCTTCTGTGCTCCTCCCTGTGTGGTTACAAGTAATGATTATGTATTCTGTGTGCTAATGACTGGGAGTCAAATTACCTGGGATTTTAATTTTATTTCCGATCATGAATATATACATTCATAATTTCAAAAATAGTATCTTTAATCACTATTTTCACAAAAGAAGAGAAAAAAGAGAATCCCCATATTTTCACGTGCATTCTTTCTTGCACTTTCATGGAAATGTCTCTCCTCCAACTGCCCCACCCACCCATTGCTCCTGCACACTCCTGTCACAGACAAGTTTTCTTTCATGTCCTCTTTTTTACTGTAACGTTGAGTAGCAGTGGAATGAGCACCTGTATATACATGCTCGTGTGTGTGAATGTATGTGTATATGTGTGTATGTGTATGATGGAACCCTAAGAAGGGAAAACTGCTTTTTCTACTCTAAATGACTGTATAGATGATACAAGAAATGAAAGAAGAGTCTAGGAAGCCAAGAACCAGTGGCTCACAACTGTAGTCCTAGCTACTCTGGAGAGTGAGATCAAGAGGATTGAAGTTTTAGCCCAGCCTGGTCAGAAAAGTTTGAGAGATCCATTCTCAGCATGTAGCTGGGTGCACTGGCTCATGACTGTCATCTCAAATTTATGGAGGCATTATGGAGGCCATATCTACACAGGGAAGCTGCATGAAGTGGCACATGCCTGTGTTCCTAGCAATGATAGGCAGCCTAAAGGAAGTGGATGAGGTTCACCCAGGTGGGAGGTGAAACCCTATCTTAAAAGTAATCTGTAAGCCAGGTGCTGGTGGCTCATGCCTGTAATCCTAGCTACTCAGGAGGCTGAGATCTGAGGACTGTAGTTCAAATCCAGCCTGGGCAGGAAATTCTATGAGACTCTTATCTCCAATAAACCACTAGAAAACCAGAAGTGGCACTGTAGCTCAAGCAGTAGAGTGCTCACCTTGAGCTAAAGAGCTGAGGGACAGCATTCAAACCCAGAGTTCAAGCCCCATGACCAACCAAAAAAAAAAAAAGCACACACACAAAAAAAAACCTCAGGCCCTAGTTCAAGCCCCATGACCACAAATGACAACATAAAATCTGGGTGCTGGTAGCTTACACCTGTAATCCTCACAAGCTGAGGATTACCATGATCTGAGGATCATGGTTCAAAGCCAGCTTGGGCAAGAAAATCTATGAGACTCTGGGTTTCTTTTGTTTGTTTGTTCTTGTTGGTTGTGGGACTTGAACTCTTGGCCTGGGTGCTGTCCCTCAGCTCTTCGGCTCGAGGCTAGCGCTCTACCACTTGAACCACAATGCCACTTCTGGCTTTTTCTACTTATGTGGTGCTGAGGAATCGAACCTGGGGCCTTATGCATGAGAGGCAAGCACTCTACCACTGAGCCACCTTCCCAGCCCAATACTCTTATCTGCTATTAACCACCAAAGGGAAAAGCAAACAAGCAAACAAGAAACAAACAAAAAACCAGTAGTAAAGCTGTGGCTCAAAGTGGTAGAGCACTAGCCTTGAGTATAAAAGTTCAGGGACAGCGCCCAGGTACTGTGTGCAGCAGCACTGGGTCAGGAGACCCTGGCACTCAAGCTGTAAGCACTAGGAGGTGGCTGAGAGGGACAGCAGGTTCCTGAGAAGCTGGCACTGAGGCACAGTGAGAGTCTCAGAGCCCACGCTGTCCCAAGTCCACTGTGGATGTCTCTGACTGTCAGGGTCCAGAGTACAATAGGAGCTGCCGAATGTGGGGCTGCATGCCTGGGGACTGTGCCCTTTATTCTCAGCACGGCCCCTATCCAACTGTGCCACAGCTGTAAAAGATTGTCATTGCACTCTGCAACTTGGCAGTGATGATGTCCACGCACACATGTGGAGCCCCATTGTTCTGCTGTGCCTGGCAGATTTTTGGCTCTCTGAGTGGCTTGGCCTTTGCAGCCCTGGCTGGAAGCTCTCCCTCTGCCTGGTAAAGGCAGCCTGGCTTTCCCCAGGGTGCCCAGGGAGCTGGGGTTAAAGTCATTCTAACAGGCTGATTGATTGATCACTTTTATTCCTCATTTGCTGTCTACTTCCTGTTTACTGCTGCTTCTTATGCAAAGCCTTTTGCAGCAACTCATGTCTTAAGACTTTCTTCATTCAGGGATCACCAAGACACAAAACAAAAGCAGCCCAGGCCTCAGAGCACAGAGGCTCTGGGAAATGTCTGTGGCTCTTAGGGGGGTTGGCTGCTACCACTCTGCCAGCGATTCAGTGATGGCCAATCATTAAGCCTGTCTGGTGGAAGGGGAAGCCAAAGGAGCACACAACAATAAAAAAGATAAATGGCTCCAGGGACTGAGAACTGTGCAGACCAGAAGGGGGGAAAAATCCCTGCACTCATTTAAGTTCATAGCCAGGAGGATAAACACCACTTAATTTGCAAACAATTACCATTTGGAGATGATAGGAAAAAAAATTAAATGTCACTGGAAGAAAAGTTTCCACAGAAAGCGCAATGTGCTGTGCTGAGAACATTTGAGAATGGCTCTTCATGCTCTGGAGTCCAGTTCAGATCTAGACACCATGAAATCTCCTCCCTGTACAGCTATTTATGTATATTTACTTATTGTTAGTACAGAGCTTGAACTCAGGGTCTCACACTCTGGCTTGACATTGACACTCAAGGCTAGCTCTCTACTGCTTGAACCACACCTCCACTTCTGGCTATTAGCTGGTTAGTTGGAGATAAGAGTCTCCTGGCTTTCCTGCTCTGGTTGGCTCCTGACCTTGATCCACAGATCTCAGCCTCCTGAGCAGCTAGGATTGTAGGTGTCAGGCACCAGTGCCTGGTTCCCTGGGCAGGTTTTAGTTGCTTTGTGTTCTAGCATGTGTCATGGTGGTTGCCAAACCAAGCCTGTTCTGCCTCCGTTTTTCCACCCATCCCACAAAACTTGGTGATGTCTGGTGACAATGTTGGTTGTCACAACTGAAGGGAACAGTGAGTATTACTAACAGCTAGTGTGTGATGAGGTCAGGGATGTAGCTACAGGGCACAAGACAAACCCTCCCTCACCCCAAATCCCCTATACACACACACACACACACACACACACACACACACACACACACACACACACACACACACACACACTTTTTCTAAAATGTCAGTTGTAAACTGAGCTCCGGTGGCTCATGCCTATAATCCTACTCTGGAGGCTGAGATCAAAAGATCACAGTTCGAAGTCAGCCCAGAGTGGAAAGTCTGTGAGACTCTTATCTCCAGTTAATCACCAGAAAACCAGACGTGGCTCTGTGACTCAAACAGTGCTCAGGACTTGAGTATAAGCCCCATGACCGACAATTAAAAAAAGAAAAGTTGTGTCAAGATTGAGAAAGAGGAGCAATTAGAAATCTGACTGAAAAAGCAGAAAGCAGGAGGTCCATTCAGAAGGTTCCAGAAAAATACAGAGCTAATAATAAAATTTATGCCTTGGGGTGGTCAGGCTGAAATCTAGATAAAGGCGGGGAGAGTAAGGCACCCATGTGTGTGCAGCTGGCACCCTCTAGAGGAAGAAATGAGGACTGCCCACCAGAGTGTAGCGTTCACAGGCAGATCCAGAGGTCCTCCTGTGTTCTGGTGAAGTAGGGGAGAGTTTCAAGGTGAGGAAACATTTAGACAGTTCAGGTTCCCACCTCACCACTTGCTCCCCGAGCCCAGCCTCACACCTCTCTCTCCTTAGTCTCGCCTTTTGTGCTCTGTGGGCCCTGGGACTCTCACCAATGTGTGCATAGGGAGGCATGCGAGAGCACCACATAAACAAATGCTCCTCAGTAGCAGTTGCACTTTAGGATTTTACCACCAGAGATGTTTAAAGCATTACCAAAGAGTTACTTAGAGCCTATGGACATGAGTAGATAACAGACAATCAAGGCCTAGCATATAATGGAAGTTCATGTGGAGTCTGTTGCTCTGAAGAAGCACATAAAGAATGATAGAGAATGATGGGGATAGCCACAACTTTCAGGAAAGTCTTTCCATGAGGAGGGTCCAAGGGAGACATGGAGGAAGTAACCTTGTGAACAGAGCTACCTTTCCCAGTGTCCTCTCCTCTACCCTGGGATTCAGATTCCTACTTCCTCCCCTAGCTTCCTGCATCTTTGCTACTTAATCCACTCAAATTAGACAAATACTTCTCAACTAGGTCAAGCAAATGCCGTCAAAGTTGTGGGAGTGCATTCAAAGTCTAAGGCAGCTCCTTCTGGGCTGGACAGCCAAAGGGCTTAGCTAAGAGAAAGGGAAACTAATTCATTTGTTCACTCCTCCAGCAGCATCTACGCAAGAGATTGCACAAAGAAGAATTGTTTCCCAGAGTTCTGAGCATCCTTTTTGTTATTGTTCTCCTCTGCTTTGTATTCTGGAGATGCTCAAGGATTAGAGTGGGATCTACAACATGTGCTCACAGTATAGGAGTGGCATTTTGCAGTGCTAAGTAATGCATGCTTCTCTCAAGTCTGTATGCATATTGAATCACTCTACAAGGCCCAGGCATACCAGTTCTTTACCAGTTCGGATGGACATTGAACACCAAAACTGAGACCATTGAAGGGGCTAGGGTGATAGCTCAGTGGCAGAGCGTGCCTAGCATACCTAAGGACCTGGGTTCAATTCTTGGCACCAATAGATGAATTAATTAAAAGGCGCATTTAATATAACTTAGTTCAATGTTCCAAAAAATGTTTTCAGCTTTATTTTAAAATTCAAATTACAATTTTCATATGTGCTCATTTGAATATGCATTTGTCTTATTGTAAATAAATTTGAGTACTTGAGAAAAGCAACTTGATGAAAACCCTTAATTTTTTTCCCATTATAGGATTTGAACTCAAGACTACACGATTACTAGGCAGGTACTCTACCATTTGTGCCATATCACTGGCCTGGATCCATCCTAGACTTCCTCCTACCTATGCCTTCCACATACCGGAATTACAAACATCCATCACTATACTTAGGTTGTTTGTTGAGATGGAGGAATCTCAATAACTTTTTGTCCTGGCTGGCCTTGAGCTGTGATCCTCTCCATTTCTGCATCCAGAGTAGCTGGGATTGTAGACTTGAACCTTCATGTCAAGCCATAAAATCATTTTCTAATTTTCATAATTCAGTTATATTTGGAAGGGTAATTTATTTAAATTTCATATACTTTGAGGACGATAACATTTAAAAACATCTTTCTTATCACTCATCTTAATAGAACATAAATAATTGAAGATGATAGCAATTTTACTTAAATGAAAGCACAAAGTAAGCTCAGTGAAACAAACCTATAATAATTTATAAAGAATGTGTGTCTCAGCTGGGTGTTGGTGGCTCACACCTATAATCCTAGTCACTCAGGACGCTGACATCTGAGGATTGTGGTTCAAAACCATCCTGTCCAGGAAAATCTGGGAGACTCCTATCTCCAAAAAACTATGCAGAAAAAGTCAGAAATGGAGCTGTGGCTCAAGTGGTAGAGGGCTAGTCTTGAGCAAAAGAAGCTCAAGGACAGCATCCAGGCCCTGAATTCAGCTCTAGGACAGACAATAAAGAAGAAGAAGAAAAAGAACCATTTTATTACTCACTCATATGTCACTAACAAGAAACCAGACCCCTCAAACATGCCTGGGTACTGATTAAATTCAATTGTCCTTTCTATTTTGTTGTCAGTCATAAAAACCATACGTCTAATGCACACTTTTTAATGTGGCCATGATGAAGGATTTGTTACAGTAGGAAGACTGCACATATTTTATGTAACTGTTTTCCATGTGACTTACAAGTTTTAAGTGCTTGGAGATGTGGCATATATGGCCCAAATTTGCACTGCTGTCCACAATAATATAAGTTGAAGTATGAAGTTGGGGAGAAGAGACCATAGCAAGTTAAAAAGCTTTGTAACAACAAAGCACAGGGCATGTTTGAGGGACCGAAGGGCTGGTGTGCAGGGCCTGGCAGGTGAGGCTGGCTGACAGACAGGACCTAGTCAACATGGTAAGGAGTTCGGAGCTTCTTTTTCTTTTCTTCTTGTTTTTGTGTCTGTATGAGGGCTTCAACTCAAGGCCTGGGCACTCTCCCTCAGCTTTTTTGACTCAAAGGTAGTACTCTACCACTTGAGCCACAGCTCCACTTCTGACTTTCTAATGGTTAAGTAAAAAGTCTCATGGACTTTGCTGCCCAGTCTGGCTTTCACTGCTGATTCTCAGATCTCAGTCTTTTAAGTAGCTAGGATGACAGGTATGAGCCCTTGGGTGCCCAGCTGTTTATAGAGACAGAAAGAGGCAAAGATAGCAAGAGAAAGACACAGAGAAAAAAAGTGTGTGTGTGTGTGTGTGTGTGTGTGTGTGTGTGTGTGTGTGTGTGTGTGTACGCATGCACATTGGTACTGGGGCTTGAATTTGGGACCTCAGGCTTTCATTTGGCTTTCTTGCTGAAGGCTGACATTCTACCATTTGAGCGATACCCTCACTCAGATGTTCCTGTGATGGCTATACCCTCACTCAGATGTTCCTGTGATGGCAATAGGAATCTGAAGGGTTAAGCCAAAGAACTTGGATGTGTCTGCTGCAGGGAAATGACATGGAGGAGAACAAGGCGGTTGCATTTGTTCTGAGGCGAGGACAATGACTTTCACTGGAGTTTTGGCCCTGGAGGTGGTGAGACACAGTCAGAGTGGGAATGCACTTGGAGAAGAGAGGATAGGGTTTGCTGAAAGATTGAGTGTTACAGGGGAGGAGAGAACGAGGTCCAGGTCATTGGTTTGTGCCGCTAAACAGATGGTGGAGAAATGGGCAATGTGCAATGGCTCCTGTAAATACCCATCTGTGGGCAGCGATCCCAGGACCCCCCAGAGATCCCCAGTCTGCAGCCAATGTAGTGTTTGTCCTTAACCTATGTGATTCTCCTGTGGATTTTAAATAATCTCTAGATGACTTATCATACCAAATATGATGTCAATACAATGTAAATGGTTACCATCTTGTTCAGGAAATAATGGTGTACCAAGTGTGTACCTGACGGGCACAGAGCAAATTGCTTGAATATTTTTTATCCGCAGCTGGTTGAATCCAGACACACAACTCCTGGATATGAGGGATGGTCTGATGGTATTAGGAAGCACTCTGCTTTTGGAGCAGGATGGGAGTTGTTGATCGTGGCTAGAGGAAAAGCAAACAGGGCAGGAGTTTCCCTATGGTGCCTTCCTGCATCCCTGCATGACCCACTGGGGCTTCAGCCACGTGTCAGTGGAGACTGTCCACTACAGCCACAGTGTGCTCACAGAATGACTAAAATCTCACCTGCTCCATTGAGCTTTCAGATGGCAAGGTAACAAATGAGATTCAGGAAGTGTGTGTGTGTGTGTGTGTGTGTGTGTGTGTGTGTGTGTGTGTATGTGTGTGTGTGTGTGTGTGTGTCAGTCCAGGGGTTTGAAATCAGGGCTTCACATTCTTGATTGGCTCAAAGCTAGCACTCTACCACTTGAGTCACCCTTCCACTTCTGGCTTTTTGGTGGCTAATTGGAGGCAAGAGTCTCACAGACTTACTGCCAGGGCTGGCTTCCCACAAGAATCCTCAGATTTCAGCCTCCCAAGTAACTAGGATTACAGGTGTGAACCATCAAATCCTGGCATAGGGTCAGAAAAATCTGGATTTTCAAAAAAGATTTCTTGAAGTCTAAAAGTAAAGTGATCATTTTTCAACTGACTATGTTCAAACATGTGCCTTAGGTGTACATTCCCATCTATATTCTTTTTTTCCCTTTTGCCCATGCTGGGGTTTGAACTCACTTGCTCATCTTGCTTCCTTGGCTGCCATGCTACCACTTGAGCCATGCCTCCAACTCAGCTTTTTACTGATTATTTCAGTCTTGCAGACGTTTCTGCTTGGGCTGGCCTCTAAACACAATCCTATGGACCTCAGCCTCAAGAGTAGCTAGGATTAAAAGTGTGAGCCACCAGCAGCTGACTCTATATCCTATTTTTGGAATTCACAAGTTTGTTAGATGCTCTGTGTGCATTTCTGTGCACTCATAATGAAACTAAATAACATTAGAATAAGGAAAAAACCTTACAGATCAGCTGCTGTCAATGTTGAGGGTTGTGATCAGTGAAGGTCTCATGGCTGGCTAGTGATAGATGTGGACCATAAACTGGAGCCCAGGCATTCAGACTTCCAGCTCTGCGTGCTTCCCACATGCATCCTGTGTCCCAGGGGTAAAGTCCTGGGCCCTACAGGGTAAGAACTTGACATTGAACTAGACCTCTGATTTCTTCCAGAAGTGGCTAAGATTTGCTTGTTTTCTGCTATGCAGAATCTTATGCTCCAAGAATTCAAAGTTCTTTCACAAATGTAATATTGATCATTATTACTCATTCAGTTGGCCAACATAAATTGAGTGTCTATTTTGTAGGGAGCCCCATGGTGCTAAGGGTATGAAAGGAAGGGCTAGCCCTCAGAATATTCCCAGAGTACGTGGTGGATGGAGTGTTTGGAGCAGTGATGGAAGCGTGCAGGGCGCCACTAGGAGTGAGAGGGGCAAGCATCGATAGAAAGGGGAGGGCAAAAAGGAAATCTGCAGCAATGGCAAACTGGAGCAAATAAAGGAACTAACAGGAAAATAAGTGAACCAGAGGAAGTAAGAGAGGGGAAGAGGAGAAGTCATCTTCAGGAACAGGAAGCAGCATGTGCAAAGGCCAAGGAGAAAAGAGGAATCTGACACATGTGAAGAATGGGAGGCTTGGATGTAACTACAGCATAAAGGATGGAGAGAGTGAGAAAGAGAGGGCTGACGTGGGCAGGACCAGTACTCAGCAGATGTCAAATGGATGTGAAGGCAGCGGAGGGGAGTCCCAAGGCTTCATGCTAATCATGTGCACATTGGAGGAAAGCTAGGAGGACACAGAAACAGGGGAAAACATACAACAACACTGGACATTGATCAAAACGAACTAAGCAACTCAATGGCAGCGATGGGAGGGAGGGAACGAGGGAACAGCTGACACTAAGCCAAAGGAAAGCAAGGTACATATCACCCGATGTGGAAGAAATAATTGTATTGTCAAAGCTCATAGAACTCATAAACTTTATAGACCACCATATAAAGACAATTTACCCCATGAAGGTTGGAATGTGTTTGTGACTTTAACTAAGTATCCCTATCCCATAATACCATGAAAGTTGAGAAATTTAGGTAATCACTTAATCACAATAAAAAAATTGCAAAAAAAAAAAAAAGAATTGTCTAGGTATGAGCTCTGTTCTAACCCCCTTCAGGGCTTCCACCAACATCCCTCCTCCACAGTGTTGGAAGCTTGGGTCTGGGTGGGAAATGAGGTCCCAATGTTAGGTGAGTGTGAAAGGCGCCTTTTGCTTCCTCTTAGCTGTGAATGCAGCAACCACCTCCTCCTGTATCTTCTTCCTTAAGGCTTGGACCACTTAGCTTATGACCCAAAGACAGCACAGACACAGCAGAAGAGTTGAGCCAAAGCACCTGGCCCATCCAGGTTTCACACAGATGTGTTGAAGGAATGAAGGGTAGGGCTGTGCTCCTGGGGATTATTTTTTTCCTCCTCTGGGCTTCCTCTGATAGGTTAGATCCCAAATCTGTCTGGGTGTGGACATGGGGTGAGGCCAGGCACTGTGTTTGGACCATTGGGTAAGTCACCTCTCATCCTCAAAATGTCCCTCACACTGTCTCGCACCTACAGTCTCATACCTGAAGTAGGTGTGCTTCAGAGCTTCAAATGTTCTCCATTTCAGAAATATGTCACACACAAAGGATGTAAACCTCCAGAGGATCAACTCAGTTTAAAACAACAGCAACAAGAAAACATTGGTGGAAGAAGTTTCTGAAACAGCAATATCTTCATCTACTGGACAAATGTGGACATGACATCCATCCACTGCCAAGAAACAGCCTGGATGATCCTAGTATAAAACTCTCAAGGACAGCTGAGTTCTCCTTCTTTTCTGTGACCTGCAAATGGCATTTCAAGGGCCAAGAAGTGACTAGTAAGTTGCTCCTACATAATCTGTTTCAAAATATTGAAACAGAACCCAGAACACCAGTGACTCATGTCTGTAATCCTAGCTACTCAGGAGGCTGAGATCTGAGGATAATGGTTTGAAGCCAACTCAGGCAGAAAAGCCCATGAGACTCATCTCTAACCACCAAAAAGCTGGAAGTGGAGCTGTGTCTCAGGTGGTAGAGCACAAGCCTTGATCCAGAAGGTTCTGAGTTCAAGCTCCCCCCTACTTCCCTCTGGCCGTGTGTGTGTGTGTGTGTGTGTGTGTGTGTGTATGTGTGTGTGCGTGCGCGCGCACGCACGCGTGTGCATGTGCACACACTCCCACTGAAAAACAGTAAGTCCTCCTGCCAGAAATTCTGTAGGGAAAGTACCAATTTCTCCATTTCTAGTCTCAGAGAACATCCCTTCTACAACTCTCCTGCCTCAAACTTTCCAGCACTTTCCATTACAGAAGCCTAGAACCTGGTTGAGACATCTGTACTGCAGGCCTTTGTTCCCACTTGGTATTCACATACACCACTGAGCTACCTGTACAATTTGTTTTCCAGCTTTGCCTGCCAAATGCCTAGTATACCTCACATAAGTCTCAAAAATGTTTCAATCAATATGGTTCTGTAACTTCCTTACAATTCCAAACTCTAGAGTTGAGGATATGGAGGGAGGAAATGTAAAGGTTAGAGCTCACTTGTTAGTATTTGCTGCCTCTAAGATGTTTATTCTAGTTCAGTGATTTGTGAAGAACAAGTTACTTTAATGCCACATAATTTAAGAGTAAAAATATTCAGTCCCATTCCTCTTGTGTCACTTTTATCACTACCAATTTTGTAATTTAGAGTAACCATTGACTTACCATCAGTGAGTCTCTAATTGGAAAATGCATGTGGCACTTCCTGTCCCTTCCTCTCTTCCTATCCTGTGGGAAGATGGATTTGCCATCTTAGGTGATGGGTACCATTTGGAAATAATAGATTATAGCTTCTTATCTCACACTCATTACTTCTAAAAAAAAAAAAGCTTAGAAACTATAAAGAGCCATCCACATCAGGTGCATCTGTGCATCTCTGTAGGTTCCCAGAAGCCCATGAAACTTCTGCATACATCTTCTGCTTGACCCTAAGCTGGCCCTGTCACTCATACTTTGTGGAGATGGACTGTTTTTCATTTGAGAAAGGAGCAGTGCCTGATTGCCATGTATGCCCCCAATTTCGTTTGTGTTTTAGAATGCTAATTCAGTCTATTTAGAGTGAGTAGTGGATTTCTCGGTATGTAGATAATGAGGCGAAGGCTGGACTTTTTTTGTGTGATTTCTTCACATAACAACTATGCCCCTTTTATATAAGGTACTTCCTCTGTGTTGCAGTGTTGCTAAAGGTGGTAAGATGATGTTGTTCACCTTTCTTTTTTTTTTTTTAAATTTTATTTTATTTTATTTGAGAATGTTGTTCACCTTTCTTACTGGGGTGGAAATGACTAATCCCAAGTCACTACATGAATAGTAAATCTAAGGAAATAGAACAGATTGAAATGGAGTACAAGCTGAAACATTGGCTGAGAAGGTATACAAATTCTCTAAGCCCAGAAAAGACATTAATTTTGACCAGCATTCTCCCATTACAGATGTGTCAAATGTAGGGATTGTTAATATGACTGAGATTAAATGAGTGCTTACTATTTACTAAACAAAAATGAGGACCATAAATATGATACTGAAACTGTGTACCATGAGGCAGAGCATATAATCAAATGGCAAACTCTGATTTTAAATAAATATTTAATACAAAATATCACAAATATAATAAAACTGGAAGTACCAAGTTTGACAAATTAATAAAAATAAAATATTGGATACATTGAAGGTTAGGAATAAAACCAAATGAAGACAGTAATGCTAATTTACATGAGATATTCCTAATTACCTCACATCCACTAATTTGCTACTTTAACTTTAAAATGTAGATGAACCAGCTGAGGAGTTTGCTTGCAGATTCTGATGAAGTGAAGATGGGAGGCTTGTCATTCAGTCTCCATGAGCCTCTAGTTGGTGACATTCTCTAATGTTTTGGGGGATTGTTTATTGAGTACAAAGTGATAATATTATGTTACATTCACAACAATCCATTGGCACGGATCACAACAGTTCATTGACACTGATAGTACCTTCACTTGATAAGAGAAAGAAACTAAAGAGTAGACAAAGCTGGGTTAAAAGATGCAGAATTAATGAGGGTGAAGACTTGAAGCAAGTTAGTCTAGCTCCAGAGTTAGTATCCATGCTTCCTTAAATGGATATCAATTTAAATATGGCTGCTATGCAGAGAAAGATTTGCCATAAGCACAGGCATTTTCTCTCTCTGCTTCCTGGCTGCCATAAGGTAAGCTACCACTCTGCCAAAGACTCTCTAGAGTGATAGAAACACTAGAAGCTGTGAGCTCAATGAGGCTTTCCTTTCCTTAAGTTATTTATGATGTATTGACATAGCCATGAGAGAGCTAAAGCAAATACCTTCCCTAGAAGAGGTCCAAAGTGCCTTCCCTACTTTGTATAGCTTCTTTAATTTGAATCTTTAATACAGGTTCTATATCCTTCACTAAAAAATTAACTAACATTACAGGGCCAGGCTCTGGGGGCTCATGTCTATGATCTTAGATACGCAGGAAAGCAGAGGTCTGAGGATCATGGTTCTAAGCCAGGAAAGAAAAGTCCATGAGACTCTTATCTCTAATTAACCACCAGAAAACCAGAAGTGGAGCTGTGGCTCAAAAGTAGTAGAATGCTAACCAGTGCTAAGGCTCTGAGTTCAACTCACATGATCAAAAAAAAAAACAAAAAACAAAAAAAAAACCAAAACAGGAACTTTGTCAAATTCCTGTACTTAGAATATGGCTAGGAACACAAGAAATATTTCTTTAACAACTCTTCATGGAAAACGTGTGTGGCGGGGCGGGGGAGGGGGGGGAGAGAGGGGGAGGGGGCAGAGTTTGGAGGCATAACTCAGTAAAGTCCTAGCCAATGAATGAAAGCATCAGGTACTGAGTTTGAGTCCTGGTCTCAAACCTAAGGGGAAAAAAACAAACAAACAAACTAGTGTGCTTGCAATGTAATCTGTATTATAGTTCCTACAATGCCTTGACGGTCACAAAACTAGAATTATATTAGTCAGACAATGTGTTCAGCTGTACCAAGTGTGGACTGAGGGTATACAAAATAACTCTAATTGACACAAGAAACATTTGTGACAAGACCCATAGAGACCAAGAACCTGCCATATAGAACTCTGCAGACACTCCTCCAGTTTTTTTTTTTCTGCTTTTCTGCCAGCCACAGACAACTTCTCCTGTACAGTGATTATGACCATGCCTGCAGTCACCTGTAGACAGATGACTTACACTGTCATTCCCAGCAACACAGAAGTACAGGAGAACAAGGGAAGACAAGCAAAGGACATAGGGCTCAGCCCCAGTCAGGGCCACCATATTTCTTTTAGCCCCACCAACAGCACTACAAAGAAAATGACTAGAGAGACAGCCCCATAAGTTTGGCTCCTAGGCTCTGACAGGTTCAATAATTCACTTGGCTTCAGAACCTTTGGCTAGAGTGACCCTGGAGCATGAGCCTAGCAATCTAGGATTCAGTGGGTTTGAATTGTGACTTATTTTGAGACTTAGAGATTTTTTTTTTAACAAGAAACAGAATGCAGACCACTGTATAGAGTAAAACTTAAGAGGAACAAGAACTTGGGGCCCAAGGATGAGGACAGGGAAATGGGCCCAAAGGGCAAGGCAATCACTACTCAACTACCACTAAGAGTGTGCAGGACCTGAGCACATTGGGAGCCAAAACCTTATCTACTGGACTATCATCCCCTTGGCTATTTTGACTCCTGATAGGAGGTGAAAATGCACTAAGCTGCTTCTGAAACCACCAGTCCAGAACATGTGACCATCAGTTTGTATACGGTGGAGGCCAAGGCTGCCAGAGGATCATCTTCTGGGGCTACTTCCACTCATGAAGAGCAAGGAAATCTTCAATGACCCACAAGAATGAGTATCCTTCCCTGAAATTCCAAGTAGTGGAGGGCAGGACTACCAGATGGGCATTTCTGGAGCTATTTCCACTCCTGTAGAGGGGTGAAAGTGCACAGGACTCCCTCAATCAACATTAAGAGTAAGCATCCCACCATCATGCCCCATCCAGAGAGGACAAAACCACTAGAACATTGGGCTATGACTTCAACCCAGGAACAACAGAATCTATGTGAACATCAAGAAGGAGCAAAGGAACATTAGCTCCCAGGTAGTGGAGGGTAGAGGAACTAAAGGACCATCTTCTAGAACTGCACAGGACCTTCATAATTAACACCAACACAGAACATTGGACCTTCAGCTTTCAAGAACTGGAGAGCCTGCAGACCATTTTCCAGGGATACTTGTACTGATAACGGGGTGAAGGCTCCTTGTGTACCACGAGCAATGAGTTATTCACCTTGAACTGTCAAGTATTGGAGTGGAGTGGCATGAGACAACCACCAACGGGGGCAGAAAAAATTAGATAAATTCACTTCTCTGACCACCACGCATAAGCATCCTGTCATCAGCCCCCAGGCAGTCACCAGATAACCATCCTCAGGTCCTATTTCCCAAGATGAAGAGAAGAATTGTATAGGATCTCTCCAATAACAAATAAAAATGTATGTCACTCAGAGTCCCCAAATAATGGACAAAGAAATGGTCAGATGACTGTGCTACTTTTTTTTTGCTGTGCTACTTTTAAAGATGATGAAGTAAATCTGGACAGAATATCCTTATTAACCACTGTCAGGAAATATCTCCTTGCGAGTCATCCAAGAAGGAAAGGTCCAACCTTAGACTCCTAGCAACCAGGACTTATTTGGCAGCGGAAAAAAAGTGAAACTGCACAGGTCCAACTCAACAGTACCTTCCACAGCCTCCTTGTCACTGCGAGCCCTCCTAAGCTGAATGGCTGAGTTGTACACCATGCGCTGAGGGACAATTCCACAGTCAAAGAGGTTAAAATCCCCAGGCCTTTCTAGAAGACTTCCAACAGGGTTGTCCCAGCTCTCAAAGCATCCAAAGTGTGGGTGGTCAGTCAGCAGTCCATGCTGCTCTAGGCAGGTCCACAACTATGATTGCAAACGTCCCAAGATGATCTTGAAGATGGCCAACCGTGTTAATCACTATGAATCCCCAAGTATTGCTTGGGCAACCTATGAAACACAGGGCTTCATTGACCACCTTGAAAACACCCAGGACCATCATAGCCAACCTGAGAATATGTGTAGGGTCAATCACACCAACCAACCAATGGAGAAATATTAAGAATGCCCAAATTTGGATTGAATGTAAGACCTCTAATTCCAGGGGTCACTCTGTGGCATTCAACCTTAGCAAAATACATAAGCATCCATATGAACACTCACATACTAGGGACCATATTTTGCTGTTTAAAATATGTATTCCTACTCAGAGTAGTTACCCACACTGGAAGCTATGTCAGAGGAAGAACAGTGATGGGACTAAGGCAATCAAGCAGGAAAAAGAAACCCAACACCTCCAGTAGAAAAGCTTTGCTTCTCGGGATATATATAAACAGGTTCCATATAAGCTAACACATTAATTTGAAGATTTCAGGAACTTTGTAAAATTCCAGCTCTTCAACAAGGTTAGGCACACAAGAAATACTTCTTTGGTAACTCTTCATGGCAAACTTTTTCTTGCAATGCATTCTCTGCCACAGCTCCTCATATGCCTTGACCTTCACCAGCTAGAATTATATTAGCTAGACAATGTGTTCAGCTGTACCAAACATGAACTAAGAGTGTAATAGACATCTTCAATTGTCACAGAGAAGAATTAGAAGCATTTCAAAGGACAGGAGTTACTGACCAAAAACCCTAGAGGTCAAATGCTGGAATCTACAATTGCCAAAAGACAACCCTACAGTATTCTTCTGCCAGCCTGCCAGTCACAGACAACTTATCCTGTACAGCTCCTATGACTACTCCCTGCAAGTTAGTCACTTGTAGGCTAGTGATTTCCCAAACTGTAGCCATTGCCAGCAGCAGCAGAGAAGTACAGGGGAACAGGGAGGAAAAGCAAGGGCTACGTGGTTCAGCACAGTTGGGGCTCTAAACCCACCCACAGCACCACTGGTGGCTAGAGTCATCCCCCCCACATTTGCCTCCCAGCTTACCTCAAAGGATTTACTTAGTTTTGAATCCTGTTCCTAGAGTGACAGCACCAGCATGAGCTCAGTGGTCTAGGATTTAGTAAGTTTGCATAGTGACTTGAGAGTTTTTTATTTTAAATAAGAGAACAACGCAGACCATTGTGTAGAATAGGACTGAAGAAAACCCCCTTTCTCCCAATGGGAGGCCAGGACAGGAAAGCCGTCACATAGAGTAGAATTTAACAAGATGAAGGACTGACCCCCAAGGAGAGGGACAGAGAAATGGGCTCAAAGGGCAAGATAAACACAATTCAACCACCAACAAGAGCATGTGTGAACTGAGTGTACAGAGAGCCAAGGCTTAGCCACCAGGCTGCCATCCTCTGGGACTTTGGCTCCTGAAGGATAGGTGAAAATACACAGAGCTTTTCTGTGACCATCAGTCATAAGCATGTGATCACCATCCCCAATGCAGTGGAGGCCAGGGCTACCAGAAGATCATCTTCTGGGGTCACTCCCAATGCTGTGGAGGAGGGTAATCTGTGCTGGGCCTCCTCACTAACTCCTTACTGACTCACAGAGTGAGTATCCATCCCTGAGACTCCGCCCATTGGTAGGCAGAGTAACAAGACCATCCTCTATAAAAGGGAAAGTTGTACGTAAATGATGAAAACAAATCCTTCCAGGGATACATGAACCAAAGAAGTAAACAAAATCAAATAACCAGGGGATTTTCAATGGTGAGGGGAGAGACCAAAAGGATGAACAAACTCCCACAAACACCAAAGAAAAGGAAGACCATCAACAACAGCTGTGGATGGGCAGGAAGATTCAGCTGAAATCAAAATGACAGTTGAAAGAACTTAGACAACTTTTGCCAATAGAGAATGAACAGGATGCAAAAACTATGAGCTTCACAGGCTAGGAGGAAAATTGAAATGCCAAACACTGTCAGGGATTGGAATTCACCACAGCCAATTTTACAGAAAGTCTTTCTAAAAAAGCAAGGAACTAAAGTAGATGTAAACAAGCTTGTCATACAGACTCAGCCATCTGAGAAGATAGCCTGCAAGTCTCATGTTGACTTGTTCCTTAGTATTAAAGGAATAACCAAGCGATGCCAAACCTGCCCTGCGCTGTTATCATCACCCAAGGCCTGGCCCGCTGGAGGGGGAGGGGTGTCAAGAGGAAGGCCTCTGGAGCACAGCTGGGTGGCAAAGCCTGTATCAGCCCAGGGAGGAGAGCAACGGTAAACCTGGCTCTCCACTTCCAGGAGTGAGGCATCACAAAGTGCAGAAGTTCAAAAACCAACTAAGATATACAAATTAGTAAACATCACTCCGATACATATCTGACTTTGGGACTACATCACACTTTTCTGGCCAGTACTCTCTGGTCAGTCCTTCACGTACAGATTCTAGGGAAACAACTGCTAAAAAACAAGTATCAGATAACCAAGTGCATCAACAAGAACTGCAGAATGAAGTTTGTGAACTCCAGGTCAATTTAGCTAAACTGCTAAAAGAAAATAAAGCCTCGAAAAAGCTTCAGGAGAAAGCCCTGAGTAAGTCTGAAGATAAAAATGAAAATGCTTGAGGATTTGTATTTCATCATGAAGATGAGATTAAAGTACTCAAGGAAAAATTAACAAAATCTCAAGAGAAAATGCAGGCCATGGAGAACAGAGTGAAAGACATAGAAGATGAACTGTGTATGACAGAAATTTTCTCACAGAAACTGAAATGGATCCCAAAAGCCAAACACCTGTCTAAACAAGATAATTTGGTGAAGAAGCTAGCATCAGCCGAGATAAAACTATATGACACCGAGAGAAGACTTAATTTATAGAAAACTTTGACCTGAGTGCTATAAGATTCAAACATCAAATGCTTGCTGAGAAGGAAAACGTTCATGAGGCTCAGGAAGAAAACAAAGTCCTACAAAAGAAGCTAGAACAGGTGAACTGCAAACTAAAGGAAAAGAAGAGAGAACTGGAAATAAAAAAAATACATTCTAGTCATCTGCCTAAGTCCTCTCCAAAGAAAGAAACAGAACTTGCTCCAAGAGTCTTGCATTCAGAGTCCCAAGAGCAAGAGGATCAGGAAGCAAGGGCTCTACCTTCACCTGTAGAGAAAGAAGAATTGGTGAAGACCGAGGAGAACATTGTAAAACATTGAAAAGCTGGAAAAATGAATGAGCAAGACAAGAGGCTGACAAAAAGCAAGATGAAAAGATGCAAATAATAAGCTGGCGCTGAAAGACGTTGATTCTATAGAAGATGAAATTTTGAAGAAGTAACACTGAGATGACTATGTAATTTTCACTTGAAAATATAAAGTATTTTAATACAATAAAAAAAAAAGTGGGTCGCTGGAGGGCTCAGGGTGTCCAGCTGACATCACTACCCCATAGGCCCGGTTGTCAAGAGGTGACAAGAAGTGGTGTGTGTGGTAAGGCAGGGGAGAGGAGTAGAAATGGGAGAGGGAAGGGATAGTAGAAAAAAAACAAAGGAGGAGGGGGGTAACAATGTTTAACACAAAATATACTCATTACCTTACTCATGTAACCGTAACCCCTCTGTACAGCATCTTTATAATTAAAGTTTTTTTTTTTAAGTGGTGGGACAGTGGGCAGCTTGGGGCAGGGGCACGAGTGGCTGTTGAAACCTTTAGAGCCTATACATATGCTGCGTTTTCCAAGGGTTGGGGGGAAAGGGAGGGAGAGAGTGGAGAGACAGTGGGGCGAAAGACAGCAAGAGGTGCCTACCAGAGCAGAGCAGGGCAGGCCTGTGGAGAGGCCTAAGATCTGCAGACAAGCCTGCAAAAAGGCCTGTGGAGAGGCCTCAAAGAGGCCTGTGGAGAGGCCTAAGATCTGCAGACAGGCCTGCAAAGAGGCCTGCAAAGAGGAGAGGCCTGGGGAAAGGCCTGCAGAGAAGAAGGAAGGAAGGAAAAGGAAAAAAAAAAAAGCTTTCCCCTTTGGAGGTTTAGAGCTTTGGAGGTTTGAAGGTCTGGGGTTTGAAGGTCCAAGGTTTGCAGACCAACTAATGAAAGTTTAGGTTGGGTGGTGGAGGCTGCTCTTGGTTCTGGGTAGCTAGCCCAGGAAAAAGTAGTTGTAGGCCCCTTTTCTAGTGTAAATAAATAGTGTAAATAAATTCTTTTGTCACCTTTAACCATGCCTAGATGGAGTGCTTCACTCTCAGGTCATAATATTAAAATGAAGATAGATGCATATCAATGGAATGTATTTAAAATACTGACAGCAGTATCGCAAGTTAGAGGTCATAAGAAGGCACTTTTGTAAAGTGGAAGGAGTATTTGAGGAGTAGAATCAAGAAATTTCAGTCCCAGGGAACTCATCATCAAAGGCAGAATGTGAGCAATAACAGCACCCCAGTGTCCATGATAAAGTGCTTCAAACACCATACCCAGCTCTCACCTGGGCAGCAGTGACAGGAACTTAAACACACTGATCAAGATGCATAGCATGCATATTCGTAAAATAGGGGCTCTTCTGTTAAAAGTATGTATTAATAAAAATAAAAACGTCCTTGTGATTAGAATTTTAAAACAAAAAAGTTACCTGAATGTGAGAGGGACTGAATGGCTATATGGGTGCGCAGGAAGGAGGGATGGAAACCATGTAAGTATGAGGTCTGCAGGGAGTGGAGCAGTTTTCACAAAACAAAGCATACTAACAAAATTTCTATACAAAGGTATCATGTGTGGTAGGACTTGAAATAGGCATTGAAGTAGACTCAGGAGTTTGTGGGGTGAGATGAAGTATAGAAACTATGCTAATCCATTTTTCATTGCTATGACAAATATCTGAGAAAAGAGCTTAAGGAAAATAAAGTTTGATCTGCTCACAGTTTTAGTCAATTATGGCAGGGACAGAGAGACAGAGAAAAGTGGAGAAACAGAGAAGAGAAGAAAAAAGACAGAGAGGAAAGAGGAGAAAAGATGAAAGTGAAAAAGGAGAGAGTAAGAGGTACATGAGAACGTTCTTCTTACTGGCTTTTCTCCCTTTCATTTCATCTTGATTCCAACAGAAGAGAGAGGAGAGATGGGAGAAGGAAGCAAAAACACAGGAGAAATGAGACAGCAGAAGGAGAGGAGATAAGAGAAAGGGTATCAGCACATTCTTTGTACTGATCTTCCCCTTTGATTTCATCCAGCCCCAGTCTATGAGATGGCATCACCCCCATTTGGGACACATCCTCCCAGCTTAGCTCATTGCAAATGTCTTCATAGACATTTCCAGAGGTGTACTTTCCTAATCTTCTCACCACTTCTCAATCCAACCAGTTGACCAAGCTAACAATCACAATCCAATTCTTGTCAACTATGCACGTGACCACATCTAGTTTACACTTAGGAGTCTTTCTACCAGTCCCCACCAGCCCATGTTTATCTCAATGCAGAATGCATTCAGTTCATTTCAAGGATCCTCACAATTCTATGCTTCCAGTTCTGCTTGAAAGTCCACGTCCACAGTCTTTTGACACTCAAGACAGGTTCCTAGTTGGGAGGCCCTGGAAAATCAAGGAGTAACGTACATTACAACATACAAATGAACACAATAATGATTACTGTTCCAAAAGTGAAGGATTGTGGCCTAGAAAGGACAAATAAGATGCAGTACGCAAAGGGTGTGTGATGTATGTGATGTAAGTTCCAAAGGGCCTGGGCACTCTGTTCCCTCGGACTTGCCTGCTGTAGCCTATGTGGTCTTCCCCTTCAGTTTGTAACACTTGTTGCCTATCATTCCTCTTGACAGCTATTCCATAGTCCTAGCATTTGGAGTTCCTAGAGTCCATTGTGTCTTCAGCTTCAACCTCATGCCTTCACACATGACCTACTGCAGTGCTGCCTGCAGGTATTCTGATTGTGCCACACATTGCCTGGCTCCCAGGCTTTCCTTTAAAACCCAAGTGGCATGTAGCTCTTGAATTCTGCGTGCAAAGCCAGTATCACATGGACAATGGTAAAGTCTGCAGCCAGGGCTGTAGCTGTCTTCCTAACAACCCTCAGTGAGCACTGCATCCTAGAGCTCTCTTCTGGAAGCAAAGCCTTTCAGTTTTGTTGATTTTTGCACGTTTGAGCCTTAGATGGATGGGTTCTGGTCAATTTCTGAGATATCCAACTTCAGCATTGAGTTGATATAAAATACCTAGATTCTTTTGAATGACCTTGATCTCTTAGTAGCCACATTCTTCTTGACAGAATTTTGAAAGCCCTCCTTTTCCTGGAGAATTACATGTTTCAAACCTTTCTGCCCAGCTTCTTGCTCACAAGTCTCACTGCAAACTTGGTTTTGGTCAGAGACAATAATGGCACAGTCAGAAAATCGAACGAACTGGAAACACGCTTTTCCACATTAAGCAGCCTACGATCTTTGAACTCAGTCTCACACAAAATCTCAAAAACAAAGGACCAAATGTAGACAAGTACTTTCCAGAGGATACCACACATGACCTCTGGTTCAATTCTCAAGGAAGTCCCTGAAACCTAATGAACATAGTTGTCACCATCATCATTCCTATCAACATTCTAGTCTTCTGACTTCCCACCAGAATCACCTTGGGAGGTACAGTTCAGACCCTTGAATAAAATCCAGAACCTGGGGATGATTTGAACAATAGATACCAGTATGATTATGAAGAAAATACCATTTAATCCCATGTCTTTGAAATGCCTCTTTAAATTCCTAAGACTCTCACCAAGGGAAAGGGTGGCTGACAGCTCATAGAGACCTTAAGGTTCAAATCAGGGACAGCTGAAGGGCTCCTGAATCATTCACTGGAAACTGCAGCAAACTCCTCTAATCTAGAACTTAGTGAATGAGCTGTTCTTTGTAAGTTGCTTATGTAAGAATGGAGCAAGGGAGCAAGATACTAATGCTTGCCATCTAATCCATGGAACCCTATCCCTCAGAAAACACTGTGTTAAAGGTCTGGCATGGAGTAGATCAGTCCTCTTGATCCGGCTGGATGCCACTGGACCTTGCAGCGATGCTGTTGATTTGTTCATGCTCCTCTGGACCCTCTCTGTTAGTCCAGCTGCCACTGGACATTTGATTTTGCTGGTAAACTTATCCTAGAAGTACCCAAATATCCTATTCTTTAAAAAGTTTCACCTCGTAATTTTAGCATTCATCAGTGGATCTTGCCTGCTGCAGTTAGAACTGGTGCTTTAATCATAACCATTTTTCTCATTATTGTTACATTTATCATTTTAAAGTCTATTTTTGTTTTTTTAATCTCAAAATTGATACACAAAAGGGTTACAAGTTCACATGCTTATTTATGCATCCAATGTGTCTGGGTCAGAGTCACCCCATCAACATTCTCCTCCATCTTCTGTCCCCCTCCTGCTCAATTCATATCAAGTTTCCCACTTCCATTTTCACAGATATGGATTATTACAAATATTTTTGTCTCCATGATCCCTTTTCCATTCATTCTAGCCTCTCCCCCATCCAAACTACATTTCAGCTTCTTGTCTGTTCATTGTTCAAAGGATTTACTCCATGGATCTTCTCTCCTGCATAGGAGACTTGCTCCTCTCTCTCCATTAACTTTTTTTTTTTAAATACGTTTTTATTGTAAAAATACCGTATAGAGGGGTTACAGTTACATGAGCAAGGTAATGACTACATTTCCTATCAAATATTGTTTCCACTAACTTTCTTGTCCAGTCAATTCTTAATATTGGTTTGTATTTATGCACAGTTGTTTCATTCTTTTTTTACTTTTTTTGTGAGCATCAAAGTAAATCATTCTAGCTTTGGTCTCTGATAGTTATTTCATATTTATTCTCATACCCTCCTGGCAAACCTCTCCACATCTGTTTCTATTCTGCCTCTATCTTTTTTTTGGGGGGGTTGGCGGGGGTCCAGTTGTGGGGCCTGAACTCTGGGCTTGGGCGCTGTCCCTCAGTTCTTCAGCTCAAGGCTAGCACTCTACCACTTGAGCCACAGTACCACTTCCAGCTTTTTTTCTTTTTGCTTATATGGTGCTGAGGAATCGAACCCAGGGCCTCATGCATGCAAGGCAAGCGCTCTACCACTGAGCCACCTTCCCAGCCCCTCTGCCTCTATCTTTTGATATTACACAATGCTACAAGCTCATTTCTAATTCTCTATCCCAAATCTGGAGTAATTTGATTCTCCAAGGAATTCTGGGTACTGTCAATGCTCATTGCTATTGGAGTGTCACTGCCTCTAGGGCATCTCCACAAATAGTAGAATGCTTTTTATTTTTAAAAAAATGCAAATATACTAAGTGCTGTAACCATGTGTATTTTCTATCTGTATATATTAACAGAAGCCAAAATTCATACTAAATCTAATAGTTTTCAATAATGTATTTCTCTATCAGTATATATTAATAGAAGCCAAAATTCACACTAATGTCAAATAGTTTTCAATAACTTTTAGCATATGAATTTAGGGCGGCATACAATTCATCCAAATATAGATATGCTGCATCAGTTTCTTTTGGTTTGGGGAGCAATGATCATACATCTTCTTTTAAAACTAAAAGGAGAGGGAGTGTAAAAGGGTGAACAGCTAGAAGTCGCACTCTCACCTTATTATTAAGAACCATCTGAGGTCATTGATGAGACTAGATCTTAGAACAAGAAAGGGTAGAAGAAAATGGAAATCAACAAAAGCAGTGACAGGGAGCCAGAATACTGGGGAGAAAACAATGAAGGGCAGAGCTATGTCTGGTGACAGCTCTTCTGATTGGGGGAGGGAAACAGAATTCTGCAATTTGCTTCTTTGAGTGTGCACTGTTTACCTCCTTATCCACCTTCTCCCAATCCATTTCCTTTCATTCCACACCAATTTCAAACATACTCTATCCCTTTCCTATACTCCTCCTCCTTTGTCTCTCTCCATACACATATACTCCACCTTCCAAATCCAGGCAGAAAGATTTCCTTGCCCATCTTCTTTCTTCTTGTGTTCCCATATCCCCAACTATTCCTCATTGCCTACAGTCTTTCTAGGTAACTCCACTGTCTAACATTATATGATTCAACAGTTTTGCTCCCTTGTGCTAGGTGATCTGAGCTCTGCTCTGTTTGCTTTCCACCTATTCTGATCCTTCTTTGTGGCTATTGTTTAGGTTCCAGTTGAGGTTTCTTTCTCCTTCTGACAGTTCTCTCTTCTTTCATTGAGTATGTGTGTGAGTGATGTTTACTTATTCAAATCTCTACGTATCACTACACTCTTTCCCTATACATAGTCATATTCTTATTTTAACTATACTACTGTCTCAATAATCCTACTTGCCTTTTCCATTTCTATAGCCAAACACCCAGTACTATACTACCCTGGTTAGCCAAGGTCTTCCAAGATCATGAAGACCCATCTCATGTCTGCATTCACCTAAAGACATTGAAAAGACATTGGATCAATAGGGGTGGCTACTCTTCATTAAGGATCACTATAAATACAAGGTGTAATATTTTTTGTAGCCAAGCTTCCTTATCCTGGAGAGGAATGGCTAGTAGGAGGGGGTCAAGATTAATGGAAAGGGATGAGGAATGCATAACATTTAATATGAATTTGAAAAGGGAAGTTGAAAATGTGATATGACTTTGGGAGAAAAAGAAAGAGAGAGAGAGAGTGATGGAAGTTGACTGATCAAAATGTGCTGGATGCCTAAGTGTATGTGTTAAATTGTAACCCTCTTGTACATCTACTTGAAGTTGAAAATTTTAAAAAGATGAGAAACAAATAGGAAAAGATGTAACAATAGGTTTTTACTTAATGCTATAGAACATTACATTTTTTAATGGACAAGTCTGGTACTGGTGGCTCACATCTGTAATCCTAGCTACTCAGGAGGCTGAGATAGAGTATTATGGTTTAAAGCCAGCCTGGGTAGGAAAGTCCAGGAGACTCTTACCTCCATTTAACCACCCAAAAGTCAGATATGGAGCTATGGCTCAAATGATAGACCACTAGCCTTGGGCAAAAAGCTCAGAGATAGCACCCCAGCTGTGAGATGAAAAAAGAGAATGAATGAAGAATTTCAATGTATGTAAAAATTATAAGTTCATTTAGAGAAAGATGTGTCATGGTCATGCTTACAATTATTAAAGGAAAAATTGGGTGAACTTATTAATATTAGAAAAAGTATACTTCAGAACAAGAGATTTTGCTTCTAATAAAGCCTCTGGGACCATCTTGTTGATTTTCCTATATCAATAAAATGTACCCTGGGGCTGGGAAGGTGGCTCAGTGGTAGAGTGCTTGCCTTGCATGCATGAGGCCCTGGGTTTGATTCCTCAGCACCATATAAGTAGGAAAAAAAAAGCCGAAAGTGGCACTGTAGCTCACGTGGTAGAGTGCTAGCCTTGAGCTAAAAAGCCCAGAGTTCAGGCCCACAACTGGCATAAATAAATAAATAAATAAATAAATAAATAAATAAATAAATAAATAAATAAAATGTGCTCTTCTTAAGAATCTGTTACTTGAACACTATGTGAACAAAGCTAGATTTAAAGAATATATGAGGGACTGGGAAGATGGCTCAGTGGTAGAGAGCTTGCCTTGCATGCCTGAGGCCCTGGGTTCGATTCCTCAGCACCACATAAGCAAAAAGAAAAAAAAAAAGCCAGAAGTGGCGCTGTGGCTCAAGTGGTAGAGCGCTAGCCTTGAGCTGAAGAGCTGAGGGACAGTGCCCAGGCCCAGAGTTCAGGCCCCACAACTGGACCAAAAAAAAAAAGAATAAATGAGATGGTATCTTGCTTGTTACTTGACTTTATATTGGGCTTCTCTTCCATTGTGGTTTTCAAAAACTTTAGTTTACAAGCTCCATGTTTACTATTTGACTAATTATCCTTAGTTACAGCATTCATGATTGTGACTATATTGCAAAGACTCATATAATTAAGATCAATAATGTAATCAAAGAGAGTAATTCACGGTCCTGTTATTTAGATTTCTGTATAAAAATTAACTCAAAATTAAAGTGAAAAATTTAAATTTTGCTTACCAGCATCTCAGGTGATTTCATATACTCAGGATACATAATTAAAGCATCTACATGCAATTTGTTCTTTTCTCATTAATCTTCAACTTTTGAAACTGCTATTTATATTTTCTGAGAGAAGAGATAATCCTTTTTACTTGATTTCATTTTTAAAAAATTCTCGAAAGACTCAGGTCAAGCTTTGATATCAGAATTGCCTGTCCCCCCCCCCCCCCGCCGAGAAAACAACCTTTTAGATCAAAATAGATACAATTCATATTAGAAAAACTGTAGAATTTCAATGTTATTTATTTGTTCTCAACTGTTATTATCTTTTATTATCTTGTACAAAGTACCATATAACAAAGCAATTTATGAATACAGTACATTTTGATCAGGGTAACCCCTTCAACATTCTCACCCCCCCTTTTACCTTCCTCCTTCCCTTGCTTTTCTTAATTTTGTGTCATATGTACTTTCATATTTCTCTGATACTAATGAATATTCTTGGTACCAAATAAACTTTCATTATTTTTATAGTTTTAAATATCTGAAATATATTTTAGAAGATCTCTAATCTGAAAGTATGGAAGTTTGTTGAAATGTAGTTCTAGTATAGATGTCAGGCTACAGTAGTTTTCAAAGCCGCTGCATACTAAATCTCACTTCTATATAAAACAAAAGTTCCTTAACATTAGAGGGCATTTTTATTTAACTGATATAAAACCATTTTTTTAAGTGGTATAAGTTCTGTTGAGTTCATTTCAAAGACAAAAATAAAATTCTGAATCTTAGTCCTTTCCACCAGGCTGTGTTTTCTTTGGAAAATAATCAGAGAAGTACTTTATGGTGATATTTGTACTGTTAAGCAACCTGATTTAATGTGATTCTGACAGCTCCCTGTTTCTCACTGTTCATACTGAACAAAGAGACACAAAGAGGAAGCACTTCTGGCTCCCAGAATTTTACTGCAACTCCTTACACAGGGTGACAAAGTGAGACTTAACCCCTTTCCTCATTTCTAAATTATACAATCAAGTCTGTTATGTACTCTTTTTTTTTTTTTTTTTGCTTTTCAAAGGCAGATGTCTATACAAATACAAGAGTGGCAATTGGTAAGGTGGCATTTTACACATCATTTGTTAGCCTAATGGGCAAATAAAAAATACTATTTCATGCTCTATTGATTTCTCTTTTCAGTGTCTGCCTAGGGAACCAGGTACTTCCTATGATTACAACAACAACAACAAAAAAAAAATTTAAAAGACCAAGACCATCTAAGATCCAGAAATACTTGCTTTAGCCATTTAATTGATAGGTTTGTAGTTATTAAAATTGATGCATTTGAAAGGTTCCTTGAAAAATTAAATACATTTTGAATGGCTACTCTGCAACAATATTTTAAAATAAATGCCACAATATGATTAAAAATAAGACAAGTATATGCTAAAATCTTAGCTCTAGGAGTAAAGTTCTCAAGATGACAAAATAAAATGATTTAGTGTTAATCTTCACATGAAGTTATCAATTTCATAAGCTATCTACACTCAAAAATACCTTCACAAGAGTAAAAGATTGTGGCATGAGATTATGTCACCAAAGTAAGAAGATGCATTGAAGCAAAACAAGAAGTAGAGGCTCACTTTAGCTGGATCAACCCCAAGAGGCAGGCAGCGTGCAAAGAGTACTTTCATAATGGGAGAGGGAAGATAAATGGACACCCGATTTAGCAATGCACTCCAGCAGTACTAGGCTGATTCAGGGAACCCTGCCAACTGACTAGACTCTGGCTCCTGATTCCAGGATGTTCCTTGCAGAATCACTCTAGAAGCACTCAAAGGTCAGATGGTCTCCATGAACTCTAGCAATAATCCTACTCCAGGAGTCCTAAGTGTCAAGCTCTCTGCCCTAGCCCCAGCACCAGACCAGTCCCATCAGAAGTAGCTTCCATTCAATCACATGACCACACAAAAGACCACAGCTAGGAGGAGCGCTAAGAGTGGAAGAAGTTCACTTGATAAACTGAAATTTGACATACATATCAAAGGAGATCTTTATATACAGGAAATGTCTTATAAAAATTACACAGATGAGAGTTTGGAAGTAGAAATGTAAATTAAAATCACGAGAGAAAAAAATACACCCTCAGAATATCTTTGGACTAAATTGAAAAAGCATATCATGACTAAAAATGCTTAGTAACTTACAGAATTGGTTTCCATCAATTCTCAAGAGGAATTATCAATTGAATAGTTTTAGGGAGACATTGGATAACATCTTTAAAAACAAATGATTTATTCCTAAAAAATTATATTCCAGGTGTCTGGCTTAGAAGAAAAATCTCACTTAAGGCAAGTAGGGAAAGATTGTTCAAAATTAATATCTTGTAAATCATGCGAATAGACAAATATTTGATCTAGAGGACTAGCTTGAGAAATACCTTGTTGATCTAGTGAGGAAGCATAGAATAGTAAAGAAAATATACAAGACTTCAGAAAAATGATTGGAGATTCCAATTATATTTTTCTGTGGACTAACAACTAGCATAAGGAGGCTTGGTAGTAATATTACTAATGAACTTTTTTGAGCTAGTAGTATACAAATATATTTGTCTTGTTTTATTCTTGGCCTGTTGGACTACTTTTTAAATAAAAAGACTAACACAGTACATCTCCAGTCATCATTAAGGTTAGAATAGTTACACTGGAGTCAAAAATTCATCTCTAAATTCCAGTGGGAATATCTGGCTGGTCCAAGGTACTTAGATAGCCTGCAAAATCATTCGTTACACCGTGGGACAGACAGCTATGCATCTTATTGACTATTCAAGATCCATCTACCTGTATTGATAACCATATAGGACCTATGAAAGTGACATAAACATCCAAAATGACCAATGGTAGAAAAAAAAATTGCCACCACCGTAAAAGTAATTTCTTGCCCAATGCCAAAACTCTGGAGAGCTCTACTGTTATCCTTTCTCATGGCTCAACTGCTGGAGGCTCCATTATGCACTGTTACGATGGACAAATCACTAAAAGAAGAAACTGTAAATCATATAGTGATTCATAAGTCTTCTACTGAAAAATGGCATGTCAACAATTGTCTTAATCTCATCAGCCAAAGCATGTCACACTACTACTCTGATTTTCATGCAGTAACAATTGAAGAAGTAGATACTTGATAAACAACATCAAAAACTATGAATGGGGAGTCTTTTAAGAACTAAGATATTTCTCACTGAATTTTTTTTACTTTTTGGTAAATAAAAAATTCTATAAGCATCTAGGAAGTGCAGAATTGATTATTCAGAAGGAACCAACATCAAACTGACAACAGAAGGAAGCAAATATTAATACTGATAAAAAAATTTTCATTTGTACACCTGCAAAGGAAGACAAAAAAAATCCCAAGTGAAAAGCTTCAGAGAAAATAATAGGTATTTTTACTAGGTGAGGGAGACTAATTGAAGGAATAAGAACATGAAGAGAGCTGTAAGAGAGGTTTGGGAAGTAGACATGACCAAGGAGAGTATTAATTGCAGATATAAGGGGTGACATTGATGGAGATGCATTGTACTCATAAACTGCTTTGTTAAATGGCAACTCATTGGTTCCACTACATAATAATAATAATATTCAGAAGTATCAGTAATTTATAAATGTATTTGGGGAGATAAATTTTCTTAAGTTCAAAATTTTAAAAATGATAAAAATGTATACCCATTGTCATCATTATAAGTTCCTGAGATGTATTAAAAAACCTTAAGCAGAATGAATTTTAAACCGTTAGTTATGCGCAAAGATGTCCAGATGTGCTTACCTTCTCCAGCATCTCAAGGGACTATTTTTTCTCTCGCTTCATTCAATTTTCCAGCAAGAAGCTACTTTAAGCCAGGCGCAGGTGGCTCACACCTGTAATCCTAGCTACTCGGAGGCTGAGATCTGAGGATTGAGGTTCAAAGCCAGACCAGGCAGGAAAGTCTGTGAGACTCTTATCTCCAATAAGCCACCATAAAACTGGAAGTGGCACTGTGGCTCAAGTGGTAGAGTGCTAGCCTTGAGATGAAGAGCTGCGGGAGAGCTCCCAGGCCCAGAGTTCAAGCCCCATGACCGGCAAAAAAAAAGAAGAAGAAGAAGCTACTTTAGTGCTTCAGTGTACCACTGATGTCTTCTGTCATGAAGTACCCTAACACCTGAAAGAGGAAAACAAACAGAAATCATTCTCTTAAACCTGGTTGATTTAGAGATTAGTAGCCAACATAGTCTGTCATTTGCTCTGTGACTGATGTTTGAAAAGTATGACAGAAAAATTTGCAAAACTATATGTATCATCAAAACATATGATGAAGTAGAACGTAGTGGTTCATACCTATTATTTTAGCTTCTCAGAAGACTGAGATCTAGAGAATTGAAGCTGAGAGTCTAAGTCAGCCTGAGGAAGAAAATATTCTGAAGTTCCAACTCCAATTAACCAGGAAAAAGTAGGAGTAGAGGCATGAATCAAGTGGTACAAGGCCAACTGGCCAAGCAAGCCCAAGCCTAGTAATACTTGATGCCACCAAAACAAACAAGCAAGCAAGCAAAAAAAAAACAAACAAACAAAAAAAAAAACTCAGAAGAGGAAAAAACTGGGAAAGAATAAGGGAAGGGTGGCATTGTCCAAAAAGGAATGTACTCTTTACCTGACTTATGTAACTGTAACCCCTCTGTACATCATGTTTATAATCCAATAAAAAATTTCAAAAACCTTGGAAAACAATCTTACTAAGCTGTGGTTTTTCTAAAACTACTGTGCTTGTGAATCTAATGATCAATATAGGACCTTATCTACAAATCCACCATTTCCCCTTCAAAATATGTTCCTTTTCTTTATACTTAATATAATTTTTATTATTTTACTAAATGTACATATAAGTTTTGATATATCACCAGAAGATTGATAGCAATAATACTACCATTCCTGAACTTCTTAGGCCGCTTATCCTTAACCCAAACTACACATATGACATTATACAATTAAAAACATTACAGCCTATTTCACTTAACATAGTGAGTTTGTGAAAATATCCATATACATTTTATGTGTTTATAGATTTAAAACATTTTGCCTTTGACCAGTATTCCATTATATTGACATACTACAATGTTGTTATTCATTTACTGTTAATAGACATTTGGGGTATTTTAGATATCTAGATATAATTATATATTCACATCTAAAGTATATATATATATATATATATATATATATATACATATATATATTTCTGTTTATATGGTACTGAGGAATAGAACCCAGGGTTTCATGAATGCTAGGCAAGCACTTTACCACTAAAGCCACATTCTCAGCCCCTAAAGTATAATTTTTAACAGAATAGTCACATGAAACTTACAAGACACTTTATAAGAACAATCTAAAGACATTTATAAACTATCTTTTATACACAGTACTCCGAATAAAGAAAAACATGTGCAATTGTTTTTATTAATACAGCTATTTTGTCCTGCAGTACTGGAAAGGTAAAAAGTGTCTGGCACACAAAATTATCCCTAAAAAGCTACAAATTAAAAAACACTTTTAAAAATATTCTTTTCTATTAAAATATTTTTTTTAAAAAAAACCACTGTGGCTCATGGGGAAATAATTAAAAAGTTCAATTATCCAGGTGCTTTGATTACTTAAAAGTTCTGTCCACTAAACCAACCAAAGTCAATCTGTGTGCACTTTTATCTGTGTGCACCTTTTTATCTTTCTGTCTTTTGCTGGTCCTCAAGCTTGAACCCAGGGCCTGGGCACTATCTCTGAGCTTTTCTGCTCAAGGCTAGCACTCTACCACTAACCCACTAGAGCCATAGCCACGGCTCCACATCCGGCTTTTTGGTAGTTAGTTGGAGATAAGAATCTCGTGGACTTTCCTTCCTGGGCTGGCTGGAACCTTGATCCTCAGATCTCAGCCTCCCGAGTAGCCAGGATTACAGGCGTGAGCCACTGGCGCCCGGCTGTGGTTCTTGTTATCATCAGAGCAGCGAGCCGCTGTGGGTGATGCCATTCAGCCTTTCTGGCACGCGGGGCCAGCGTCAAGCTGACAACCCAGGTGCCTCGTGAGCACGGCCTTTGCAGCCGGGTGCTATAGCGTGGCTGGCAGAGCTGGCGTGGCGGGAGTCGTGGGTGTCGTGGGAGCGGGATGGGGCGAGCTGTCCAGCTATGGCCTAGGCCAAGCCTGGGCCTGGCCCGGGCCCCTGCGGAGCTGCGCGCCCGTGCCCGCGGCCTCTGCCCGCTGCGCCCGCTCCGGCTCTGCTTCCGCCGCTGTCTGCCTTGTCCTCCTGCTCCTCGGACGGCGGCGTCCCCAGCAGGCCGGCAGACCTGCGCCTCGGGCATCAGCCACTCCAGGTGGATCTTCCCGCCGCCCCGGCACCGGGGCTGGGCAGCCCGCATCCCCGGCGCCCATGGTCCGCGCAGGGTCTCTTCCCAGAGCCTCCCCGGCGCCCTTCCTCAGCCGCCTTCTCGGCTCTCTGGGTTTCCTCCCAGAATCGGCTCCAGACGGGACGCTGCCCGAGCTCCGGTGACACCCAGCCGGCTCGCGGGCGGGAACGGCCTGAGCCTGGGGCCGTTCAACGGAAACCGGCCCGGTCGCGGGCCACGGGGCCCCTCCGGACCCACAGGATTCCAGGCCGCACTGGACCCGTCCTTCTGCCGGCTCTGCGCTCAGCGCCAGCGGGCTGGCCTGGCTGACACACCGCCATGCAAAGTGTGGGCGCGGATCACTTTCTGACTGGGCTCTTTATGGTGTATGTGTGTGTGTGTGTGTGTGTGTGTGTGTGTGTGTGTGTGTGTGTACCCAAAGTAACTAAAAACACTCACCTTTAAGTCTTTGAATATATGCTCTTATTTCTCTTGGGTGGATTCCTAAAACTAGAATACTTCACAGATAAGTATATAAAAGTTTAGAACAATGAAAATATGTTTTCCAAAGAGTTTAGAGCCATTTTAAACTGTGCCAGTAGTGGACGAGTTCAAGTTGTTCCAGATTCTCACCATCACATGGTATGGTCAGTCATTTTAATTTTATTCTAATGTGCATATAGAGTTTCTGCTCCTTAAGTTTGTCCGTTCTATGATGCTGCCCCACCTTCCCATGGATGCCTGCAACTGCATCTGCTACTGTTTTTCTTGTTCATTCTTACTTTACAACTGAGCAACAACAGCGTATGATGTTTTTCCTTATCATGGTAAGAACCTTTCCATTACAGAATATTATGGTATCCCTTTAGCATACCTGCATTAATAACAACACTGCTTTTGCATCTAAAAGCCAGTGTTAGCACAACTGTAGGGTTAATCGATATAGTAATGAGAGAGGCACTGACTACTAGATAGTTAGCTTTTGCAGTATCACTATGCTAAAGAAAGGAATGCCTTATATCTTTGGCCTGACAGAGCAAGACAGGCAAATTTTCATCATGCAGTTATAATGGCATGTATTATTTGTCTTTGGAGTTTTGTATGTAATGTATTTAGATGTCAGTTGACCACAAGTGTCTGAATCTATAGAAACTAAATGACAGGTTAGTGGGTGGGTGACTACTGTAGTGTCCTCTTATTTGGATTTCACTTTTCATTTATCTGATGAATATTGATATTTAGCATTACTGTATGGGATTATACACTTCTTTTCTGATCGACTTTTTTTCTTCTCATTGTCTTGTCTGTTTTTGTTTTTATTTTGTTAGGCAATTTTCCATTGGTCATAGGCACAGTTTCATAGGATGATTTCCTACTTGTACACAAGCATCCTGACTGTGAAACTAACAGGCAGTTAGTTAACTTTCCTTAGAAGCTGCCAAGTTACTCTACAGCTCATGATATCATCTTGCATCAACAACATGTCCTTATGGCTTGATCCAGGCATTTTGATAAAGCTGAACTTTCAGTGCTTAAACTACTGGGGAATAAAAAGGGTACAATGATAGAACAGAAGTAGTATATTCCAGCTCCAATGAGTAACAGTTCAAATTAGCTCTTCATATTATAGGTTTGGATAAAACATTAAAAATTTTTATTGTTATTATAAAGGTGATGTACAGAGCAGTTACAGTTACATAAGTCAGGTAAAGAGTACATTTCTTTTGGACAATGTCACCCATTCCCTTAATCTCTCCCAGTTTTTTTCTCCCATCCCGTCCCATAAGTTCTATAGTTCTTTTTAACATGGTGTCCAGTGAGTATCATGGCTGCACTTGTTTACCCTTTAGACAACACATTTTCTGTTTTTGGTCAGTCATGGGGCCTGAACTCTGGGCCTGGGTGTACTGTCCCTCAGCTCTTCAGCTCAAGGCTAGTGCTCTACCACTTGAGCCACTTAAGCCACTTGAGCCACAGAGCTATTTCTGGCTTTTTCTTCTTATGTGGAATCAAACCCAGGGCCTCATGCATGCAGACAAGCACTCTACCACTGAGCCACCTTCCCAGCCCCTAAACAAAGCATTTTAAAATGATGAATATGCCTTCATGGAAAGCTAAGTAGAATCTGACCCCAAGATTAAGGCAGTAGAAGGGATAGATAAAATATGAAAAAAGATTTGCCCAGCCTTTTTATTTCATTTTAATCATCCATTGGATATCTGAAGCTCAAGTGAAAAATCAGTGTTATTAGGCAACTGTTATAATAATTTGCTTTTTCTCCCTATGCTATATGTATACGTCTCTGCCTGTGTATATCTATGTATATGTATATCTCTTATGTCTTAAAATTCAAATGAGCAAAATCATAATATTTGACTGTTTTGGATTATTTCACTGAACATAATGATCTCCAGTTCCATGCATTTTTCTTCAAGTGACACAATCTCATTTTTCTATATGTCTGAGTAATATTCCATTGAATATATGTATTGTATTTTATTTATCCATTCATTAGTTTTTGGAGTACCTATATCACACTTGAAATTAGTATACTGAAGAGATATTTTAATGTTCCATTCCAGCAATATTTCAAACAGCTAGGATATGGAGTAAGCCTATATTCATCATTAGATGAATAGATTAAAATGAAATGCAGTATACTGAATATACTACTACTTTATTTTTTTAAGTAAGAAATATTTATATCAACAAGGATGGATTGGAAACCAATATGTTAAATGAAATAACAGGACAACAGAAGGCAAATGTTATATTTTGTTGTTCTCAACATATACTATCTAAAACAATCAAACTCAAAAAATAGAAAGTTGAATGATGATTGCCAAAAGTTGGGGATGGGAGAAATGAGGATATGATGGCTAAATGGTACCAAGACTTAGCTAAACGGGAACAATACTCTTTTTCAGTGGGATATATTTAGCACATATAATATGGAATAATGTACATTAGTACTTCAGTATATCTTAGAGCAAATTGCAAATATTGTCACAAGAACTGATAGATACACTAACTTCAATATTCTACATTGTAGAATTCAGTACATAATAGCATTCAAACATAAGTTTGAACTTCATGAATATATACAACTGTAACTTGTCAATTTATAATAAAAAAATTAAAGGTAAACATTTCAATGCCATATATCCCAAGAAATATTTTTACAATTGATTTTAGCTTTCTTTTTCTTATCTATGGACCTGGACACCATCTTAAACCTCGTAAACTTCCTCATTCTGGACAAGTTGGAACAAAATCTAGGCACATGCTGCTCACCTCATGCTGGCCAGTAAATAGAGACAGAGTGAGAGCAAGTAAAGTGTCCCGAACAAGATAAGGCCTCCAAGGGACCACTCTGTTCAAGTAGATTCCACTGCTTAGGGTTTCATCACTGGATCTATCAGTGGATGGATCAATCCATTGATGAGTTCAGAGCCCTCATAACCCAACTACTTTCCCAAAGCCCAGCTGAACACTGCTGCACTGAGGACCAAGGCTTCAATACATAAGCTTTGGAAGGATATTTCAAACATGAGTCATAACAGAGTACATATAAGAACTGAGACAGTCATTGTCTTTCTGCAAGAAATCTTCTGTGTAGTCAACAAGGGAATGCTACTGTACTGTTGGTGGGAGTGTAAACTTGTTCAACCACTCTGGAAATCAGTATGGAGGTTTCTCAAAAAATTAACATAGAGTTCCCCTAAGACCCAGCAATCTCCCTTCTGGGCATATACCCAAATGATCACAAGACCATACTAAAGCTACCAGCACAACTATGTTTATCGCAGCATTATTCACCATAGCTAAGATATGGAACCAACCCAGATGCCCCTCAGTAGATGAATGGATCAAGAAAATGTGGTACACACACACACACACACACACACACCACACACACACACACACACACACACACACACACACACACACACACACACACCAGAATTCTATGCTTCTATGAGAAAGAATGACTCTGCCCCATTTGTAAGGAAATGGAAAGCCTTGGAAAAAATCATATTAAGAGAAGTAAGCCAGACCCAAAGAAACATAGGTCCCATGGTCTCCCTTATTTAGAATAATAAGTATACATCTAGGCTAATCTTAGCAGATGAGCAGAAAAGCTCAATAGCTATGTTCATATGACCATATAAGATGGTGCTAAGGGAAATGAACTCTAAGACATGGACACAAGAGGTTTTTCTTTGTTGTTGTTTTTAGTGTACTATATGATTTTTTTGTTTCTTTTATATGTTCTTCCCCCCTATGGTATATCCTCTGTTGTTCCAGTGTTTGATTTGGGTACCCTGGTATTATATATACCTTTATTTGAATTAGGAAAGGGAAGGGGAACAACAGAATGGTGAGACAAAGGACAAGGGGGGAACAATGCAGCGATACTCACAAGACAATATGTTGGAAATGATTTGTACAACTTGAGAGGGGTTGTTAGGAGGAGGGAAAGTAGGAAAAAATTGAGGGAAGGGGTAATAAGGTTGACAAGAAATGTACTCATTTCCTTATGCATGTAACTGAAACCCCTCTGTATATCACCTTAACAATTAAAAAAGTATTTAAAAATTTCTTTAGGGGGCTGGGAAGGTGGCTCAGTGGTAGAGCACTTGCCTTGCATGCCTGAGGTCCTGGGTTCGATTCCTCAGCACCCCATAAGCAAAAAGAAAAAAGCCAGAAGTGGCGCTGTGGCTCAAGTGGTAGAGCGCTAGTCTTGAGCTGAGGGACAACGCCCAGGCCCAGAGTTCAGGCCCCACAACCGGACCCCCCCCCAAAAAAAATTTCTTTAATCAAAAAGCAAAGAAATCTTCAGGTTTCCAATCAAATGAAACAACATTGTTTAGCTGCTAATCTTCTTTGTAGTAAATAAAGATCCCTTCTGAAGGCACACGTACGTTGTTAATTATCTAAACTTTAACAAAAGCATGAATCTCATAGAATGTAAGATACTTTCTAAAATGCTGTACTCCATAATAGCAAGATAAAAATTAGCCGGAATCCTCTGCAGAATTCCATGCTATTACCTCAAATGGACTTTTATTCTTCCAGAAAATATTGTTTTTATGCCTGGCATTTGTCTCTATTCATAGTTGTCCACTAAATATTTAATTCAACACTGGACACAGTAGGATGATCTTCTGGCTGTTTACTGCCAAACTAAGTCATTGCTATAAATGGATATGTTCTGTGGTTTAGTGTAGCCTACAGAATATCGTACAAGGCAGAAGCCTGAATTCTACTACTTTATTAACACATAAACTTCTAGGAGCAAGAATAAAGGAAGAGGAGGTGGCGCTGTAGCTCAAGTGGTAGAGTGCTGACCTTGAACTGAAGAGCTGAGGGACAGCACTCAGGCCCAGAGTTCAAGCCCCACAACTGCCAAAAAAAATAAAAAATAAATAAAAATAAAAATAAAGGAAGAGAAAGTAGAGAATGGAGAAGAGTCAATATGAGAATATTATTAGGCAAGCTACCAAATGAAATCTATGCCATTTCTTGATACTATCTTCTGAGAGATCATATTTGTTTTTCTAAAATATATAAAAAGAATATTTCAAAAAATTTCAGATGATTTCTGAAAGTATTACACTGTATGCTAAGAAGACAGAAACTACTTTACAACTCCCTACAATAGTCTGCTACTTAACCCAGTTATGCTTCAATCCCATTTTTATTTTTTTTAAGTAAAAATAACTTCTGTTTCTTGCTGACTTGCTAGTACTTAAGTCATTGAATGGTCCACTACAGGAGAATGAAAACTTTATACGCTAGTTCCTGTTTCCTTATCGGTCCAAGATTTGTCACATAGGGTAGTGATTTCTGCCCACTTCCTGTCACACACACATGGGTACAGAGCAGTCTTCACACATCATGTTTTCACACTGTCAAGTACACTCCTCATGGAAGTGGGGGCACAAAACTCAGACATACAGCAAGGTACCTTTGGTATATACCCTTGTGATTTTGTTTGAAGTGCACATAAAGTTGTTCCTCACAGTGATAACTGGTTTTGGAAAACATGGCTAATATGTGGTGCAAGGGTAGGTGAGATTGGGAAGATTTAAAATGAAACAGAGAGGGTCTGCCACAAAGATAAGTTACTTGATGTAAGTTTCCCACGCCTACTCTGGTTCATTCACTAATTCTGGAGGATGAGACCAAGCAAGTCACTTGTTGACCACAGCAATGGCTTGAGTGTTTATGTCACCCCACACTATGTAGCTGATTCTGCAGAGTGGCTATTTGGCATTCCGCCTGAACATAGACTTTTGACTCAAATCTCAGTTATTTGAATCTACAAATCTCTTGTGTGTATAAGGAAATAACAAATTCAATTATTTTTAGAGCAACCAATACTGGAAATCCAATGTTCAATAGCATAAATTGTAATATATTTCTATTACATATTACTAAGCAGTTATTTTAAAAATAGTTTTATCCATAAGCACAGTGATGACATAGATCCACTGTGACAATGGAGTTAGGTGATATTCCATGACATATTACCAAAATATTTTCAGAAATTGTAATGAATTCTACTGTTTCTTGAGCAAGAAGAAAATATAGGTTTCAAGAAAATCATCTAGGTGATGTTTAAGAGATGATGGGAAAAAAAAGAATAGGAGAAAGGCTATCAAATATGAAAGTAAGGAGATAGGATTCCTTTATTAACATTTATACAGATGGGAACATTTAAAAAATGAAATGGACTGTGCACCTATAGGATTTTCCACGAAAATGTTGGCCAAGAATAAGAAATTGTAGATATATTTGCAAAATTCCATATTTACCTCAATTGTGACTGCCTTCCACATGTGTGTGTGCTTGTATGTGTGTGTGTGTCAACAGAAAGCAAGCCCAGGAATAAGGTATGAGAGGGAGTAAGAAACAACTTGTCTTGTTTTTATTTATTTTTGCACTACTTATTATATGTATTTCCCAGGTAAAAGGAAATGAGAAATTTCACTAAAATTTTTAGCTAAAAAATTGTCCAAAAAAGCAATGGATAAAATATAAAGTTATTGCTGCTGCAAATAGGACAAAACTGACAAATCCTTAATTTCAAAAAATAAACTCAACCATAAAAACATATAGAGTTATCAATATAAATCAGGAAAAAATTGAATAATTCTGAAAAAGAAATATCTATATAAACTTTCTAGTTTTATAAACTGTAGTAATAAGTATCACAATTAAAATATGTATCTTGCCACCTTTATAATTGCTAAAACATTATTTAAATATGTAAGTCCACATGAAAAACACCCTATCCTGCTGACAGTAGTGAAAATTAGTATGCATTTCTGGCAAGACACTTAACATGTTTGATGTATTATGAAATATTGAAGGATTATGAACAAATCATTTTAACTTTAGAAAATGTACCCTAAAGAAAAAGAATGAACATTTAAGGAAAAGTATAAATAACTGATCATAAAGTTTCCAATATTAATTCAATTGTAAATAAACAATTTCTATTCAATGATAAAAATAAATGGCAATGGTGAATACCCTTTTGCTTTTAATGACATGTAAAAACATATATATTACAAATTATAAAAGGTTAAATTTTTGTATACTATTTTAATTTTAGTAAAAAGTAATTTTAACTGTCATAAAAATACTATCATTAGAGTTTGAAATAAAATATTCTTTGATGGAAGAGATAATGTTGATCAAAATGCTTTGTGCTTAACCAGGGTTGGTGGCTCATGCCTGTAATCCTAGCTACACAGGAGGTAGGAAATCTGTGGATTTTGAAACCAGCCAAGGCAGGAAAGTCTGGGAGACTCTGATCTCCAATAAACTACTCCCAAAAAGCTGGAAGTATAGCTGTGACTCAAGTGTAGAGCCCTAGCCTTGAGCACAAAGAATCTCAGGGACAATGCCTACATCTTGAGTTAAAGACACAGAACCAACCAAAAGAAAGAGAGAGAGAGAGAGAGAGAGAACCAACAAGCTCTGCCTGGTAATCAAGTGGGCTGCTCCAGGATTAAGAGATCTCCAATGTTTTACTTTCACTGAGCTCATCTTCAGAAACAAGACTAGAATAATTAGGTTTAGGTAGAGGACTTGTTAGACCACAGGAAGAAGAGGAAATTTCAGGGACCAAGAAACTAGTTTCAGACTTGAGGAACAATAGGAGAGTATATCATGTTCAGCAAAAAGAAATTGACTATTTTGGGATATCCTGAATTTACAACATACAGATAACACCCTTTTTTCATAAACAGTTGGTGAACCGTTTGGTGAGCATTTTCTATTGTCAAAATGACAAAACTTTCTGTATAAACAGAATTAAAAAGAAAAACCAGAGAGGTCACTGGCAAGAAATGTTGACTAAACAGCTTTTTCAAAAGATTTTAAAGTGTTCATTCTCCCCCCCCCCCCCCTAGGTATTTGGAACATTCAGGATCTGTCTTCAAATGGGGGAGGGAGAAACACTTTGAACAGGGGAGGCATTGACCTGGATTCTTTTCAATGTATATAGAATGGTTTTCAAGACTATGAAATTGTCCTAGTTACATTGCATCTAGTAGGATGCTAGCCAGTGTAACTTGAACTCTTGCTGTTTCTTTTAGATTTACTGTGCACCATTTAGTAAATCAGATTTTTAGAAAATTAGTTGTGAATCATCTAAATTATAACCAATTCTCACCTTAATACATTTTGGGAGATATTTAGTAGTTTCTATTGCCATTGACAAAATAAAATTACCTAAATAAGTCAGTTCTTTGCTATGGGTAAAAGTGGAGGGACTAATTAATTAGCTAGCTCATAAATGATTAAATCTTTTTTTTTTTTTTTTGGTTAGTTGTGGGGGCTGAACTCGGCCTGGGCACTGTCCCTCAGCTCTTCAGCTCAAGGCTAGAGCCCTACCATTTGAGCCACAGCACCACTGCAGGCTTTTTTTCTGCTTATGTGGTGCTGAAGAATCGAACCCAGGGCCTCATGCATGCAAGGCAAGCGCTCTACCACTGAGCCACCTTCCCAGCCTCAAATCTAATTTTTTGAGGTTGAGAATTTAATGATCTCAAAAGGCTTCCATCACTACGTACAATATTTGGTTATTCACAAGGTTCTTACACCAGATAGTTCAAGCAATTAGAAATAGGAATAGAATTGATGCCAGTCATCCACTGATACATCATCATCATCATCATCATCATTATTATTATTATTGTCAGTCATGGGACTTGAACTCTCGGAGCTCTTTTTGCTCAAGGCTAGCACTCTACCACTTTTAGCCACAGCTCCACTTCTACTTGTCTGGTAGTTAATTGGAGATGAGTCTCAAGGACTTTCCTGCCCATCCAGGCTTCAAACCATGTTCAAATCAGTGCCTGATTGAAGAAGTGGATTTTGAAAAAGTGGCTCCTATTGGTATTGAGGATGGGCTGAGGAAAACCTTTGGGAATGTGATTTCCCACTTCTTTATTCCTATGCACTTTTAAAGAGCACAGTCGCAGTCAAATACTTATCCTGCTTTTATGTTTCCCTACTTGGCACTTCCTCCCCCCCCCCCCCCCCCCCGAAAGTAGGAAAGGCAGAACTTTGAGAGCTCAAAGTTGAGCCCTGTCACCGAAGTGTCTCTACCAGAGCAGAGCAGAGCGGATTCCTACATCTCTCTAACGGGCGGGAGGGGCGTTCGAGGATGCTCCCACAGCACAGGCTGCTCGCCCCATCCCCGGGGCGGGGTTGGGGAAGGACCTTGCCTCTCTCGGGGGGGGGGGGGGGGGACGGGGGGGGGAGAGGATTTTCAGGGAGGGCGAACTTTCGAACCGGAAGCCGCCAACCGCACTCCTGCGGCTGCCAACCGCACAGCGGCGGCTCCCTCCCGCCCTTGGCCCACGAGGCCCTCCCGTCGCCACGCCCACACACCTGCATACCGCTAGCTCATTGGCTGTCTCTCGGATGGGTGGAGCGAGGGCGGCCGAGGGAATCTTCTCAGCGAGGCGGTGACGGGATTTTACTTCACCGGTCCCAGGTCCGGACGCTGGCCAGCTAGCTGCACGGCGACGACGGCTGTCGGCTCCGGCGGCGCCGGCGCAGCTTCTCCGCGAGCCCTGCCCCGCTGCTGTAGGGAACGGCCGTGGAGCAGTCACTGTTCGGAGACCCCCGGAACCCACTCGCCTCGGCGTCGCCGTGCCTCTCCCCGGCTCGCGGGAGACGTGGAAGGCCAGCGGGACTCCGGAGCCGGGCGAGGAGGATGGGGGCTGCGGCGGCCGCAGGAGGCGGCGGCGGGGCGCGCCGGTGGCTCCCGTGGCTGGGGCTGTGCTTCTGGGCGGCGGGGGCTGCGGCGGCCCGAGGTAAGCGCCGGACGGATCGGAGACCCGGGGAGGGGTGGGAGCGTCGGGAGACCGAGCGGGACCCGCTCCCACGGCGCTGCCTACCCCACGGGCGCCTGGCCCGTCTCCGCGCAGAGCCGGGCGGGGTGGAAGTCGAGTCAGGACCTCCACGGGGACCAGCTGCCCTCCCACCCAAGTTTGCGACCTGCCACAGTCCTACAGGTTGCTGTGCCCCGGGCCCCCAACCCTGTCTGCACCATTCTCCTTCTTTTCCCACGCCCTCCCCAAATGCTGCAGCCTGGAGTAGCCCGTCCGCACTCCGTCCTCGCCCTGCCCCGCTCCTCTCCACTTCCTAGGCGATATCGTCCGTGGGTGGGCGCCCAGAGTGAGGTAAAAGAGTTCCCAAGGAAACGGGCTCTGGCCGGGTGGGCTCCGGTGAACGGCTTCCAGGCTGGAGTCGGCTCCCCTGGTTCGCACCAAGCCTGGTACCCCTGGGGCGTCCCTAGCCTGGCGTCTTAGCCAGTGCTTTAAGAAACACAAACTTCAGCCATTTAATTTCTCACAGAAAAGGGGCGATGGTGTCATTGCAAAGTCAGCTCTGAACTGTTTGGAATACACTTTTGTGGGCTCCTTTTTCCTCCCCTAAATGTGGACCTAAATGTCTGAGCTCCTACTTTTTGGTGTGGAATAGCTAGGTGACTGATTCCCAAAGGACCCTTAGAATTTGGTTGGTGGAATTGTCCTTGTGGGGTCATGTGAAAAGCCTCTTGGATGGCGTTTTGCTGGCTGTGAAGGGAAGGCTAGTGCCTCTTGTCTGCAAGCTGTTCCTTAAAGGTCTCCTACAAACATAGTGGACATTCTACAGACTTACTTACAACGAATGTGTTTCATAGATTATAGTCATGCTCAAGACACATGGAGTGGAGCAGTCAATCTGACTAGTCTTTCCCCTTTCGTATCTTACCTTTCTTGGTCATGAGTCCCTTTCCATTACAGGATGTAAGAGATTCCTCAAAGAGGTTGTTCTAAGCAGCCTGCTCAACTTCTGAGTCCACACATACCTACTTAGGACTGCTGAGCCAAGTAAAAATTTCAAATGGGAGTTTTCTGATCAAAGGGTATGTTTCTAGATTAATGAGCAAGAAGACACCTGCTCATTAAAACCAAGATGAGGTACATTCACTGGCATCTTTGTTTGGAAAGCTCATCATATTATGTCAGAGTGGCACTAGGTGATTTCTGCGTATCCAAGTAAGTAGTTTTTGTTCTCTGGGATGTTTTCTTTATCTTGCTTTTTGTTTTGCAGTGTTGGGTGTGTGTGTGGGGGGGGGGTGGGTGTCTTTTATAACATACTGAGCTACACTCCTTCCTAATCAGTGATTCTTCTTGTCAGTTGAACTAAGATATTTTGCCTTTCCTAACTACCCAGAAATACAGAATTGTGCTTAAAGGGCATAAAAATAATTAGCAACACCGTAGCATCTCGTTACAGTGTTTGCCATTGTGTCTGTTTCCTTAATGATGGTATCAGGTTCTGTTTTTCTAAATTGTTCTTTCCTCCTTGGTCAAAACCAGAGGGCAATTTCAGATGATTGACTTTAAATACATGCAAAGCGGAAGATGGGGATAGGCAGAGTATGTCTATCTTCCTTCTTCCTCTTCTTCTCCTCCTCCTCCTTTTTCTTCACCTTCTTCTTATTCTTTTTTGTGGGGATTGAACTCTGGGCGCTGTCCTTCAGCTCTTTAGCTTAAACCACAGCACCACTTTCAGTTTTCTGGTGGTTTACTGGAGATAAGGGTCTCATGGACTGGCTGGTTTTGAACCGTGATCTTCAGATCTCAGCCTCCTGAGTAGCTAGGATTGCAGGCATGAGCCACCAGCTCCTGGCTTTCTTCTGCCTTTCTACACTATGCTTCCCTCTACAGAATTTGATTCCTTCCTTTTGAGATACAGTGTAAGGAAGGCTTTTTGGTGCCAGGATTATTGTATCAACACATTTCAACTTACAATAAGTTTGTTTGAAAGTTGTTTATGACTTATCACACATTAATTGAATCTGTATCTTGTTTTCATACTAGTTTTTCTTCTTGGGAAGGATGGAGTGTTGTTGTTGATCTGTTTGTGACTTCCCCACTAGATAGTGGACATAAGAGATTGTAGTCATTAAAGATATTGAAGAAGATACTCTTAGACATTCACAGTATTCCTTGCTTAAAGAAAAGTTCCTGGGCAAATGGAGCAGTGATATTTCCTAGATACTATGTTGAAAATTAACTATATAACTTGTGGGTGGGGATTGGAAGGAAAAACTGGGAGAGAGCAAGGGAAGGCATTGTCCAAAAAGAACATACTTTTTACCTGACTTATGTAACTGTAACCCCTCTGTACATTACCTTTATAATAAAAAATTTTCCTGGACAGTAGTCCTCACAATGACCAGAGAAGTAGATGGCAAAAGAAATCCACATTTATTTTATAGGCATACCTAGTCACATATATAAACCCACTTATATATGAGCACATACATAAACCCACTTACCTCCCCAAGTCTCACTTTTAATACTGTGCTCATTTTCTCCTTAATGAATGCTATTAGGGAATCTTTCTTCTCCCTCTCTTTATCCTGTTCCTTTTTCTCAAACAGTGCTGTTTCCTCATGGGACTAAGTAGAATTTTCTTCTGATTCTTGGGCGGTGCTCTTCACTTCAGCAGCCCCATAGAACCCACATTTCCTGCAGACAGTGTTCTGCTGAAGAGAAGGGCTCAGTTGTTTTGAGTTGGCCCTGTAATGGCAGCACTTGTCACTCCTTTCCCAGGTCCTCACTTTGAGTGACACATCTGTGGGCCTCTCCAATATGAAGAAAACCATGATGCTGGAGGATTCTTTTTGATCTACTGGACTCTGACCAAACCTGTCAGGTTCTAGACCTGACTGTCTCCTTGAATAGGGAACCAGCCCTTTGCTCTTCTTTTCTCAGTGACTTGTAAATTTGACTTTTTTTCTCTCACCAAATATAATACCCAAGTTAAGACAGTGCCAGTTTTATGTAAAGGATGAAGGTGTCTGTTTCTCAGGAGATAAGAGTCTATGTTATACCTTTTCTTTGTGGTTAAAAAAAATAGCCTATATACCCAGGTCATGTTTTATAATCAAATTCAAAGAGAGATATCCAGACTTCCTCCAAGGTACACTTTAAGAAGGTACCTTCTTGATGGACAGGCAGTTGTGTTCAGATAGCCCAGTTGTGTCCTTCTTGATTACACCTATGTCATTAATCTGCATTGTCCCTTTCTCCAGACAGTTGTCATTCAATCTGCAATGTCAACATTTTTATATTTTTTCTTATTCTGATACTTGTATGAATTAACAGCACAGCAATGGAATCACGTAGTTTATGTGAAGATACCTGCTCACTCTTGTTTTCTAAAGAAACCATGGACCTAAGCACCATGGACCTAACAGCTGCCATCATTTACTACTCTTTTTATTATGCCTGCTCCTTAAAAGAGGGTATTTTTGAGTTTGATTTGGATATGAAATGATTATTATGGTCAGTGCCATTCTTCATTATTCTGTTTTAATTGTGTTGTTATTTAATCTTTACAATGACTCCATAAGGCATGAGATAAGTGGAATTCTCTTTCTCATTTGCACAATAAAAGAGGGTCATCCAGGGCTTAAATACTTAAGCAAAGCCACAAGTTCCTCTTTCTGGAGCTAGTACTTGAACTTAGTGTATTGACTGCACAGTCTACAACAAAGACAGCTTTCTAAAGTCTGTTGAAAGTAAGTGGGCCTTATTTATATTCATTGACAAGAAGACTGAAATGATATCTTTATAACTTTGAAGAATTGTGAAGGAACTTAGAGTCACTTACCTATATCTGTAAGTGTGCTCAGATAAATGTAAGGGAGGTTTATATTATATGAAAGCAACACCATGCATGGAATGGCAGATCCCCAAAGACTATTTGTTGTTTGTCTTGTATTTTTAACCTTGTTTGCTGGAGAAATGTGTAGCTAGAGATTTGAGAATAGATTGTTAGCACCAGAAGCTGCTGTTTCTGCTCTTTTGAGTCCTCCTGCTGCTGCTTTTCCGTGAGGCAGATGGCCAGATTCATTGATAGAAAATGCATATTCTTTCTGTTTTGCATTTTTACTTTGAAAAGCACTTTTAAATGTTTGTGCCACGTTGTTTCTTTTGTATGAGTGTATTGTGTGCATCCACATGCTGTGCATAATTTCCAGAATGTTTCCTGTTCAGCCTGCTCCTACTCTCTGCTTTGCCCCACTCCACTGAACTAGAATTCAGTAAAAACTATGAAGATTGTATTTATGGCTGACATGGAAACCATCAGCAAGTACATACAGTTGAATATCTTGTATTCAAAATGTTTTTATTTGGTAATTTTTTTGGAATATTTGTACCTACCCAAATGAGATACCAGCAAGAAGCAAGACGGTAAACCTGACTTTAGTGGTATAGCACCAGCCAAGCAAGCACACTGAGTGATGCTAGTCCTAGAAAAATACAAAATAACAAAAAAACAAAATACAAAAAACCAAAATGAACAAACCTTCTAAAGATCCAAAAACTTAGGGATTTCAGCTTGCTCTCAGTTATAAAGCCTACATTCATAGACTACCCATAAAGATGGTTGTGTATGTGTAAGATACTGCACTATCATGAATTGCTACTTTAAACAATAATTTATTGAAGTTGAAATTTGGATATGTATATATGATTATTGTATATATTTAGGAGGTAAAATGTTGTAGTTAAATGTGTATGCAGACAGTATGTACTGATCAGAACAGGAAAATTAGCCTTTTCATTTTTTAGAATTATTTCTTTGTTTAGAGCCTGCAAATTCTTTTCTTCTGGGTTTTCATCAAACATGTAATAGGTAGTTGTGAACTGTGATCATTCCATAGTGCTTAAAACACTGGTACCTATTTTTAAGGCACATTACCAGTTTGTATCACATTTTATATCCACCCTGATATTAAACAGGTAACAGAATGACAGTTTATAGAGATTTTTCAGCCAAACAAGACAGGTAGTGAGAAAGAGCACTAGAACTAGAAACCATGTCTTTAGCTGGTCCCAGGGCCTTTCAACTATATTCTCATGGAATTCAATTATTAATAGATTATAGAAAAGTTGATTGATGGAGCACTTCCTCTCACATTACTCATGACACAGGAAAGGTCATGAGCAAATAAATATTCATTCAAATGCTTATCATGACTTCTTGGTCTGTATTATAGTTCAAAGCTAGCCCAGGCAGGATAGTTTGTGAGACACTTTGTATTACTCATCAAGCTGCAGTGGAGCTGTGACTCTGAGACAGATGACTCTAGTAACACAGAGATGGCCTCTGTCCTTAGAAAGAATGCTACACCTGCCTCTGTGTCCCTGTTACTTGACTTTTTCCCAATTACTCTCTACCTAAATGTCTGTTGTACCATGAAAGGGTGACCTGTTTTATGCCCTGGTAGAAAATACAATAGTTATTGGCAGTGAACTTATTTTTTATGTATTTTAAATAACTGAATTCCTACTCAAAGGTAGCACTGAGAAATTAGTTTACAAAGAGCTCTAAAGTTAGGGTTTTAGAGGCTTATGCGCTGGGGGGTAGCTGCAGGTGAGTGGTGGTACACTTGAGCCCCTTGGACCCTGCTCCCACCGTACTCTGTCAGAGCAGGCCTTTAAGGGAGTCCAGCCTCCTGTGCTAGCTTTGAGGTCTGACAGAGCCCAAGGGAGCTGCCTCCGCCTAATGCCTTTGCTTACTTTTAAAGTTTTTCCTAGGAGAATGAATTTGCAAAAACTTCCATTCCCATAAAGCTGTCACTAGTAGAAAGCCAGCAATAATTCAGGTGATGTAGTTAAACAGCTATTGAGTTTTCACCATCTATGAGTTGATAAATCATAGAGCTTCATTTGGTAGGAATCAGCAAGTTTATGTGACTCCAGGTCTTAGACACCCCTGGCTTGCCTGTGTTCTTCTGGAGGCACGGTTGCAGCATGTCTCCAGTCCAAGTGTGAGGGTTTATTCCAGCTTCTAGGACAGCATACTCATTCTAGCATTTAAAATGAATGAAGTTGAAGCTGCGATCAAATCCCTTGAATTTGGACACAGCTGAACCGCTGGCATTGGTGCTCTCCTGTACCCACCGAGGTTCTATTTTGGGCCTCAGCGTTACCATCTCAGTAAGGGTAATAACACTCATTCCCTGAGATTGTTGGGGGAAAATGAGGTGCATCCATGCAGGTGTTGATAATCTAGGCTCTGGAATGTTTTTTATCGCTACAGCCACTGCCCATAGGCTACAGGGATAAGAGTCAGAGTGGCCCCGGAAGGTGTGAGCACACACCTGCTGCTGGACAGAACTTCTCCTGGTATCTTTTGACAGCCATTCCATAAGAGGGGGTAGTTCCACAGGTAGTCCTGCTGGTATGCATGTTTGCAGTGGTTGGCCAGCCTAGCAGAGGAAAATAAGATGTTTGCTTTAACAATTTGCTTCTTCTTTTCTTTTCTTTTTTTTTTTTTTTTTTGGCGGGCTGTGGGGCCTAATGGCCTGGGCACCACCCCTCAGCTCTTCAGCTCAAGGCTAGCGCCCTACCACGTGAGCCACAGCACCATTTCTGGTGATTTCTGCTTCTGTGGTGCTGAGGAATGGAATCTAGGGCCTCATGCATGTGAGGCAAGCCTCTACCACTGAGCCAATTTCCCATCCCTGAACTTGCTTATTTCTTAAAAACATTCCTAGACAATGCCAGGACCTTTGTTGAAGTCCCCAGAAGGATGTTTTGAGTGCAGAGAAAATGGTACATACCAGGGCTATTTGTGTTGGCAGGAATCTGATATGAGACCAGCATTTAAGGGACATAGAGACCCAGGATCTAATAAGGGCTGGCTGAAGGGTGCCCTCAGCATATATGCAGGACTGTCCAGAACATGGGGAAAGTACACAGGTGACTGCCACATGGGTTTCCTTACCCCTGTTTGCCTTAGTCCACCCTGCTCCCATCAGTCTGGTGGGGCCACTGTCCTTGACTAAAGCTGTGAATGTTCTCCAGATCGAGGCCTCTGTGGAAAAGCAGACTAGCTTAGATCATGTGTAGGAATCAGCCTTTCTTTGATTGTGTAAAACTGTATCCCTCTGAGATCTCTTCCTCCTCTCTTCCATTTCTCCTCTTGGTCATAATCTGCCCACATGGTGACCTCTTCCCATCTTCTGCATGAAGAAGTCATAGCTTTACAACTTTCTAACTGAGGTTGAACATCCACACTTTTTCCTCTATGGGACTTCACATTTGGAACTCACTCTGAATCAGTGTTGCAGGAAGAATGTCATGGCTGGCAGTGTTAAAGAGGGAAAAACTGTGTTGTTGTTTTTTTTAAAAACAGTCTTTTTTCCTTCATTACTCCCTCCCTCCCTTCTCAGTCAGAGGTACTTGATCTCAAGCAATGTCAATGACATCATTTGGGATGTTCCTCTGTGAGAAGAGCACCAAGGCCTTGTGGGATACTTTGCTCTGCAGAAGTATGAGACAGAGGCGCCCAAGTGGTGACTGCTTGTTTTCCTCTGTGGATTCCCTTGGCAGTGTTTCTGTGGGTTTACAAATACCGCATGAGACCTTAAAATAAACTTCTGTGGGACTGCTAAAAAAAAAATCCTGCCAGGTACAGTGGCTCAAGCCTGTAATCCTACATGCTTGGGAGGCAGACATTGGAGTATGGAGGTTCAAGGCCCTCAGGGAGAAAGGAGTTGGTGAAAGTCCATCTCGACCAATGGCTGGGCAGCGTGGTGTCAGGTGTTCCTGGACAGTGCTGGGATGTGTAAGTGGGAGGATTGCAGCCCAGGGTGGTAGGGCATAAATACTAGACCCTACCTCAAAATTAACCAATGCAAAAAGGGGCTGACATTGTGGCTCAAGAGATAGAGACCTAATGAGAATCTCAGGGATGCCAGGCACTGATGGTTCACCCATAACCTGTAATCCTAGCTACTCAGGAGGATCAAGGTTCAGGGCCAACTCTGGCAGGAGAGTCTGTGAAACTCTTACCTCCAGTTAACCACCAAAAAGCTGAAAGTGGAACTGTGTCTCAAGTGGTAGAGCATGCAGCCTTGAGCAAAAAAGCTAAGGGACAGGGCCCAGGCTCTGAGTCCTACTCCCAATATATAAATCAATCTGTCTGTCTGTCTGTCTATTTATCTATCTATCTATCTATCTATCTATCTATCTATCTATCTATCTATCTATCTATCTATCTATCTATCTATCTATCTATCTATCTATCCTCTGAGTCCTACTCCCAATATATAAATCAATCAATCCGTCTATCGATCGATCGATCGATCGATTTATCTATCTATCAGAGAACAAGGCCTAGAAAAAAGCATTTTAATATTTTTGGGTGATTCTTATTTACACCAAATTTTTAAAATATAATTTTATCGTTATAGAGAGATGTTAAGGTGTTATAGAGAGATGTTAACACTTTATATCAAACTTTTAAGAATCACTGTCAGGAAGAGTGCACAGAAGACAGAACGCCTGAGAGGGGGTTCATTTGTTTACTATTTTAAAAGTTCTGGTTAAATATATAAAACATAAACTGCTATCTTAACCACCTAATTATCTGGCTTGCTGGCATTAAGGACACTGAAGGTGACAATCAGTGTCCCCACCACCATCCACAGAACTTATCTTACAAAACTTGAACTCTGTATCCATTAATTGATTTTGTCTGTGTGTGCATGTGTGTGTGTGTGTGTGAGAGAGAGGGTGGGGGAGAAGGAGAGAGGGAGAGAGAGTGTGTGTGTGTATGTGTGCGCGCGCACACACGAAAGAAAGACAGACTGACTGACTTATTATGGGGCTTGAACTCAGGGTCTTTTCGTTTTAACTTGGCCTTTTATATTTAAGGCTGGCTTCCAACCATATGAGCCACACCTCCACTTCCAACTTTTTTTTGCTGGAGAATAGCATCTCATAGACTACTGACTGGGCTGGCTTTGAATCTCAAATCTCAGTCTCCTGAGTAGCTAGGATTATAGGCATGAGTCACTGGTGCTGGGCTTTATTTTTCATGTTTTGAGTAACTGTTGTAGTATTTAGCACAGCACTGCATCCAGAGAGCATATCCTTGCCCACACATAGGAGTTTCTGAGATTTTGTTTCTGTTTTTATTTTGATGGAAGTCCTCTTACTGGCTTTGACTTGAATTTGCATGGTGGACTTTATTTCCATAACGATTAGTGTTGTTGAGCATGTTCTCATGAGCTTCTTGGCCTTTGGTATGTGTTTTTGGAAGGATAATTTTTGAAGAATGAATGGGTCATTTATCCAGCAGAAAGAATAAAGTAACAAAAGCCCCAGTGGTATATTTGTTGAGGGACCAAAGAACATAGAGCAAGAGTGAATTGGAGGGGTTGATAGTTGACAAGGATCATCCAATATCCACTTAACAGCCCCTTACACAGTGGGTATTTGTCACAATCCAGACCATGCCAGGGACTGTAGTAGGGAGATTTTTACCAGGTATTATGTTGGAATGAACGTTCTCTAAAAATATTTTGCTAGGATTTCGAAGGTTGCCAGAGTCTGGTAAGAGTAAGAATCCAGGAGTTGTTTAATGCACAGTTTTCATTTTGTCAGATATAAGAGTTCTGTGGATGGATGGTAGTGATTGCTCTACTCCTGAATGTTCTTACTGCCACTGAATACTAGTCCCTTTCTCCCTCTTTTTCTCTCTTTCTTCCCTTTTTTTTCTCTCTCTATAAATCAGGGTGTGAACCCTCAAGACCTTGCTGTCTAGCTCAGCTGGCTTGTTGAGTTAGTGCTCTACCACTTGAGCCATGCTTCCAGTTCAGTATTTTGTGAGTTAATAGGAGATAGGAGTCTTTAGACTTTTCTGACTGGGCTGGCATTGAATTACCATCCCTTCAGATCTCAGCCAAATAAGTAGCTAGGATTACAGGTGTGAGCCACAAATGCCTGCTGTACATCACTTTGAAGTAGGACACACACACACACACACACACACACACACACACACACACACACACACAATACTTTTAGCATTCATTCCAACATAATAGGTGATCAAAATCTCTCTACTGCAATTGTTCCTTAAGTTACCTGCAGGAGTAAATTCATATTGCCTGAATAATGAAAGGGGTGACATTGATCGAGACTCGTGTACTTATAAACTGATTTGTTGAGTGGCAACTCCTTTGTATAACTGTTTCAAGATTAAAAAAAAATATTTTTAAAAGATCCTGTTGTCTGCAATTGGAAAACACATACAGTACTTTTATTTATTTTCTCATGCCTCCTATTTTGCTGACATAAAATTTGTCTTAGGGCTGGGAAGGTGGCTCAATGATAGAGTGCTTGCCTTGCATGCCTGAAGCCCTGGGTTCGATTCCTCAACACCACATAAGCAAAAAAAGAAAAAAGCTGGAAGTGGCGCTGTGACTCAAGTGATAGAGTGCTAGCCTTGAGCTGAAGAGCTGAGGGACAGCGCCCAGGCCCAGAGTTCAGGCCCCATGACCGGACCCAAAAAAAATTTTTTTTGTCTTAGGTAGAGTTTCTGAATAACTTCCTCTCTTCTTGATTTTGGTGTTTCTAGACTCAGAGGAGAAATACCGTTCATCTGAAGCATAGCTTAGCTGATTATTTTGTCTAATGAATTAGAAAGAATTGGAAGGGGCTGGGAAGTTGGCTCAGTGGTAGAGCGCTTGCTGTGCATGCCTGAGGCCCTGGGTTCGATTCCTCAGCACCACATAAGAAAAAAGCCGGAAGTGGCGCTGTGGCTCAAGTGGTAGAGCGCTAGTCTTGAGCTGAAGAGCTGAGAGACAGCACCTAAGCCCAGAATTCAGGCCCCACGACCGGACCCAAAAAAAAAAAAAAGAGAAAGAATTGGAAAACTTAGCCAAGCACTACAGGCTTACATATGTAATCCTAGCTACTAGAAGGCTGAGGTCTGAGGATTGTGGTTAGAAGCTAGCTAGCTCTGACAGGAAAGTCTATGAGACTCTTATCTCCCATAAACTACCCCACGAAAAAGCTGGAAGTGGAGCTCTTGTTCAAGAAATAGGGAGCTAGCCTTGAATAAAAGAAGCTAAGGGACAGCACTCAGGCCCTGAGTTTGTTGAGGGCTTTAGCAGTAAAGAAATATTCAATAGATATTCCCTGAAAATGATCTGTGAGGTCCTACCAAATCAACAAGGTAGCCAGGTACAGTACCCGGGTTCACATCTGTAATCCTAGCAACCTAGGAGGCTGAGAACTGGAAGACTGAGATCCAAAGCCACCTCAAAAAGAAATGTCTGTTAGACTAAAAAATACCAGGCTAAAGCTGTCACTTAATTAGTGTTAACCCAGATTTGGGCCAACAATATTAACTTCAATTCTTGCGTCTGGTAAGATGAGAGGAAAGTTTATTAGAAAGGAAATATGGCATAGACATGCTATGTGGGGAGACAGCACTTCAGCCCTTCTCTGCCATCTGGAGCCATCTTCCTCATTACAGAGATTGCCTTGGGTTAAATAGGGAGAACTGGCAATCCTTGACAATGGCATTCTGATTGGTGATCTCCTTTCTGTAACCTATATCATCCTGGCACCTAAAATTGAGTAGCATGTCCTTATCCCCTCATGCATTGTCCTTCTTACTTTCTTGTTCTTTTGAAGCTTCCTAGTGCCATTTCCTTGCTGGGCAGATTTTGTTTTGTCAGTTTATCCTACTACTTACAATTTGTGTGTTTTTTTGGTTATTGTTGTTGTGTTTGTTTGTTTTGCCAGTCCTGAGGCTTGAACTCAGGGTCTGGGCATTGTCCCTGAGCTTCTTTTTGCTCAAGGCTAGCACTCTACCATTTGAGCCACAGCACCACTTCTAGCCTTTTCTGTTTATGTGGTACTGAGGAATTGTACTAGGTAAGCACTCTACCACTAAGCCACATTTCCAGCCCCCACTTACAATTTGTAAAAGTAGCCTGCTTTTCTCCTAACGTATAATTACAGCACTGTGAACAAAGAAGCTGAGGGAGTAAGCACAAGGCCCCAGAGTTCAATCCCCAGCACCATCTTTTCCCCTTGCCTCAAAAAAAAAAATGACATGAAAATGTGTTTGCAGGGTGTAATGACAAGAAAAGAGGGGCTGAGGGGTCTTACAATGCACAGAGAGGTGGGCTTATTTCTTAAAAAGGTTTTGGTAAACATGTAGGGGACATACACACACATATGCAACTATAAAGCAAAAATATAAGTATGCTAAGAGAAAACAAATCACACAAGGACAGGATTTAAGAATGGCTGTTTAGGTAGATGCTGGTGGCTTATACCTGCAATCCCAGCTCCTTAGGATGCTGAGATCTGAGGAACGATGTTCAAAGCCAGGCCAGGCATTAACCACCAAAGAGCCAGAAGTGAAACTGTGGCTCAAGTGGTACAGCAACATCCTGAGGGAAAAAGCTATGGATAATGCAAGGCCCTAAGTTCCAGACCCAAATAAAAGATAAAAAAAGACTGTTATACTTGAATATATATGAGATAAAGGTTTGGGTATATAAGATGTTCAATAGCTGCTGCTTATAACATACACAGAAATAGTAATAGGACAACTAAAGAGTGGGCTTGGTAGTGGGGTCTGAGCTTCCTAAGCTTCCTAGTTTCCTAGAAAAATCCCAGGTCTTTGAAATCAGCCCTGAAAAACATTTCAGGATTGTCTGACCAAAAGAAGAATGTTACAAGGTGGAAGTTTTGGCAAGGATCTGTTTTAATATAGCAGTTACTGTAGGGAGAACTAGAAAAGAAGAGGGAGACATTTCCTGTTCCCTAGGCAGGAAATGAGAGGTAAAGACTCAAAATGGGGTTCTCATCTGCAGCCCTTATACTTTCTAAGCAGAGAGAATATGCACAGCCCTGGAAGTATAGTAATACCTAATTTTAGAGAATGGTTTGGGGTGGGTAAGATGGGTGAAGCTCACCCCAAACCTAGGTGACCTTTAGGACTAACTTTTGCCAGATAGGACTTTTAGTCTTTCTCCTTTTATCCATCCAAGGAGAGTTTCCAGATTTTATCATTTCAGTGAAAAGACACGTTTAAATAGTCATTCCTAGATCTCCAAATCATGTAATTTAACACTGAAAAAGAGGTATAGAAGGAAGGAAGTTTATCTACTTTTTCAGTTGACATCCTGGATATAACATCTGAATCTGGCCCTTTTGATACTTGTTAAAAATAATGTAATTTCCGTCTCCTCACCTATCTATCCTGCCTGAGGTGGGGGGTGTAACATGGAGGTAAAGTGCCTCTAGAGTGAGTGTGAGGCTTTGTGATCACTCTTAGTACCATGAAGTAGTAATATATAGCTTGGTTTGGTGATGCACATCGTTAATCCTTGTGCTCCAAGGAAGGTGAGGCAGGAAGATCAAGAGTTCAAGATCCCCTGCGTGAAGTGAGGAACTATGTACATGCCTCAGCAGAGGGTGGAGTGTGTCCACCCACCAGAATCTAATAAGAGTGAGCCTTATGTGGGTCAGATTAGCAGCTGGAGGTCAGCCCTTCCCCCAACAGAACTGAGACTAGGCAAAGTCTCTCTCAGCCCAAGGATGAGAGCAGGCTTCAACAATTGACCCAGGAACCAACCCAGAATCAAATGAAGGCAGCCACCTATTCACCAAAACAGAGTTTGGGATTCATTTTCAATAATCCTTGGCTCCTCATGTGAAAATCACAGTGAAAAATTACAAGGCTCATCAACAGCTAAGACAGCAAACCATCCCCAAAGGCCACCCAGGGAAGAACTCCAGTGAAAACAAAAAAGAAATGGAAGACAAACACTACATCTGAGATTTGATAGAGGCAATGACTCAAGAATTAAAGCGAGAAATGGATCAGAAATTTAAAGAACAAAGAAATGAATTATCAAAAGAGAACCCAGATTTCAAACAAGAGATACACTCAAAAATAGATGCAGGACATACCTTGCTAAAAGATGAAATTAATACTTTGAGAACCGACATGGAAATCATAAATGGTTCAATTTCCTCCATGCAAACCACACTGGAAGCCATAGTTAATAGAGTGAATAAATTTGAAAATAGAATATCAGGTACTGAAGACAAAATGAAACAACTGGGAAAAAAAGTCACAGATATGGAAAAAACACTCAAAATATGCCAAAGGGAAGTCCAAGAACAATCTGACAGTGCCAAGAAATTTAACCTTCATATAATTGGGGTCGACAAAGGGAAGGAATACTAGAATAGAGGGATACAACACTTACTCAGTAAGATTATTGCCGAAAATTTCCCCAATCTTAAAAGAGAAAATCTTACGTACATAACAGAAGCGTACAGAACACCTAGCAAACAGGATCCCAGGAGGAACACTTCTAGGCACATCACTATATTTGAACAATAAACAAATGATTTTGCACACGGCAAAAGCAAAGAAGGAGCTATATTACAATGGAAAAAAAAAATCACTGCAAATCTCTCCACACAGACACTGAATGCAAGAAAAGCCAGGGAAAAGCCAGATGCTGGTGGCTCACGACTGTAATCCTAGCTACTCAGGAGGCTGAGATCTGAGAATCACGGTTCAAAGCCAGCCCGGGCAGGAAAGTCTGTGAGACTCTTACCTCCAATAAGCCACTAGAAAACCAGAAGTGGAGCTGTGGCTCAAGCTGTAGAGCACTCGCCTTGGGCTGAAGAGCCCAAGGACAGCACCCAAGCTCAGAGTTAAAGTCCCATGACCGACAAACAAAAAAAAAAAAGAGAAAAAGAAAAAGCCCTGGAAAAAATTATCTGAGCCCTGAGAATCAATAACTGCCAACCCACACTGGTATATCCAGCGAAGCTAGCATTCACATTTGATGGAGAAACTAAAATTTTTAATAGTAAAGAAGGCCTAAATGAATTCATAAACAAGCCAGGTCTACAAAGAAGAAGGGGATTATACTCTGAAGAAAACAATCAAGATCAGTGATTCACAACAGACATATATCACTAGAAGACCAACTTAGTAAGCACAGGAGGAAAGGAAAGAAGGAAAGCGGGAAAATGACAGGAAACAATGTACTTCTCTATAGTAATCATAAGTATTAATGGACTCAATTTACAAATCAAAAGATAAAGAACCGCAGATTGGATCAGAAAGCAAGATCCAACCATTCATTATCTTCCAGAGACTCCTCTCACAGCCAAAGATAAAAACAAACTCCGAGTAAATGGATGGAGGAAGGCAAGAATTGCCATCCTAATATGTGACAAAATAAACCTTTCACTAAAATCAATACAAAAAGACAAAGAAGGACACTACATATTAATGCAGGGACAATCCAAGAGGAGGATATCACCATTATCAATGTATACTCTCCAAACATTAGTGCACCCAAATACATTAAGCAAATACTCTCAGACTTACAGAAAAAAATAGGTCTAAATATAATAATATTAGGAGACTTTAATACTCCACTCTTCCAAAGGACAGGTCTACCAACCAGACGATTGGCAAAGAAGTCTCCAAATGATGCCATATCTCAAAAGGACTTAATTGACACATCCACAGAGTTTTCCACCCAACAACAACCTAGTACACATACTTCTAAGCAGCCCATGGAACTTTCTACAAAATAGATCATATCATAGTTCATACAAAGAACTTAAGCAAATACAAGAGGATTGACATAATCCCTTGTATTCCTCTGACCATAATGGAATCAAGCTTGTTCTCAGTAACAAAGCATACTGTAGAAATTACTCAAATACATGGAATTTGAACAGCACACTTCTAAGCAACACCTGGGTCACAGAAGAAATTAAAGAAGAAATTTTAAAGCTCCTACAATTCAATGAAAATAAATACACATCACAAAGAAATCTATGAGACATGGCAAAAGAAGTCCTGAGGGGCATATTTACTGCTCTCAGTTCATATATTAAGAAAATAGAGACAGACCAATAAATAATCTCATGATGCAACTAAAACTGCTAGTAAAGCTAGAAAAAATTGAAACCAAGGTTACTAGATGGAGACAACCAAAATAGCTGAAATTAACAAGATAGAGACTAAGAAAACTATAAATAAAATTAATAAACAAAAAGATATTTTTTTAAAAATAAAATTGATGGACCTTTGGCAAGATTAACTAAAAAAAGAAGAGAGGAGACCCAAATCAATTGAGATCAGGGATGCCACAGGAAAAAAATTACAACAAACATCCAAGATATCCAAACAATTATAAAGAACTACTTCTAGAATGTATACTTAGTAAGGAAGGAAAACCTAGCAGAAATGGAAGAATCTTTTGAGAAATACAAATTACTCAAACTGAACCAAGAAGAAATAAATCAATTAAATAAGCCAATAACTTATAATGAGATAGAGAAAGAATCAGAAGTCTTCCAACAAGGAAAAGGCCAGGACCATATGGATTCACTATGAACTTCTGTAAGACCTTTAAAGGGAACTAATATCCATACTCCTCAAGCTCTTCTGAGAAATAGAAACAGAAATGAAAACAATATCACATTCATCCCCAAACCAGGCAAAGACCCAACAAAAAAAGAGATCTACAGACCAATATCTTTGATGAACACAGATGCAAAGCTCCTCAATAAAATTTTAGCCAATAGAATCCAGAAAAATATATAAAAATATATACATTATGACTAAGTAGGCTTCATCGCAGAGATGCTGGGATGGTTTAACATATGTAAATTAGTAAATGTAAACCATCACATCCAAGGTCAAGAACCACATGATTATCTCCATTGAAGGGGAAAAAGCTTTCGATAAAATACAACACTTATTCATGTTAAAATCTCTGGAGAAAATAGGAATAGAAGGAACATACCTTAAAACATTAAAAGCCATATATGACAGACCAATAGCCAATATTATACTTAATGGGGAAAAACTAAAACCAATTTCCGTAAAATTAGGAGCAAGGCAAGGATGCCCACTCTCTCCACTCTTCTTCAATATAGTTCTGGAATCCTTAGCCAGAGCAATAAGGCAGGAAAAGGACATTAATGGGATCTGCATAGGGAAGGAAGAAATTAAACTATCCCTTTTTGGGAAGTTTTTTTTTTTTTTTTGGTCCAGTCATGGGGCCTGAACTCTGCGCCTGGGCGCTGTCCCTCAGCTCTTCAGCTCAAGGCTAGTGCTCTACCACTTGAGCCACAGCGCCACTTCTGGCTTTTTTCTTTTTGCTTATGTGGTGCTGAGGAATCGAACCCAGGGCCTCAGGCATGCAAGGCAAGCACTCTACCACTGAGCCACCTTCCCAGCCCCTATCCCTTTTTGTAGAGGACATGATATTATACCTTAATGACTCCAAAAACTCGACTCCCAAACTCCTAGAGCTTATAAACCACTTCAGGAAAGTAGCAGAATACAAAATTTACCCACAAAAATCAGTTGCCTTTCTGTACACTAACAATGTACAAGCAGAAAGGGAAATCAAGGAAACAACCCCATTCACAATAACCTCAAAAAAATCTAGGAATTAACCAAACCATAGATATAAAGGGACTATTTAGTGAAAACTATAAATGCCTAAAGAAAGAATCATAGAGGAAGCCAGCAAATGGAAAGACCTTCCATGTTCTTGGATAGGCAGACTTCATATAGTGAAAATGGCCATCTTGCCAAAAATGATATACAAATTCAATGCAATTCCCATCAAAATCCCAATAACATTCTTTACTGAGATAGAGAAACAATCCAAAATTTCATATTGAACAACAAAAGATCTAGAAAAGCCAAAGCAATTCTAGGCAAAAGAAACAATGCAGGAAGGATCACAGTGCCAGCTTTCAAGCTCTACTGTAGAGCCATAATAAGCTTGGTATTGGCACAAAAATAGACCAGAAGACCAATGGATTAGAAAATCCAGAAATAAAATCACATGCTTACAGTCAGCTGAATTTTGATAAAGGAGCCAAAATCATACAGTGGAAGAAGCCCAGCTTCTTTAACTACTGGTTCTGGGAAAACTGGGCAGCCACAAGCAGAAAACTAAAAGTGGACCCCAGCCTGTCACCATGCACCAACATCAACTCAAAATGGATTAAAGACCTTAACATCAAACCTGAAACTACTGCAGGACAGAGTAGGAGAGACACTTGACCTTACAGGCACAGGAGGAACTTGCTGAACAGAGTTCCTGGGTCACAACAAATTGCAGAAAGATTTGACATATGGGACTACCTTAAAAAATTTCTGCACAGCTAAAACATAGCTACCAAACTAGAAACATAGCCAACTAATTGGGAAAAAAGTATTTACCAGTAGTGTATCAGACAATGGTCTATTGTCCAGTAGAAAGAGGGCACTTAAGAAACTAATCCCTCCCAAATCTAACAAGACAATTATTAGATGGGCAAGGGAGCTAAAGAGAGACTTCTCAGAAGAAGAGATAAAAATTGTAAAGGGGGCTGGGAAGGTGGCTCAGTGGTAGAGCGCTTGCCTTGCATGCCTGAGGCCCTGGGTTCGATTCCTCAGCACCACATAAGCAAAAAGAAAAAAGCCGAAAGTGGTGCTGTGGCTCAAGTGGTAGAGCGCTATCCTTGAGCTGAAGAGCTGAGGGACAGCGCCCAGGCGCAGAGTTCAGGCCCCACGACCGGACCCCCCCAAAAAAATGGTAAAGAAAAGCTGGGCACTGGTGGCTAACACCTGTAATCCTAGCTACTCAGAAGGCTGAGATCTGAGGATCACGGTTCAAAGCCAACCCAGGCAGGAAAGTCTGTGAGACTATCTCCCAATAAACCACTCAGAAAACCAGAAGTGGCGCTGTGGCTCAAGTGGTAGATCACTAGCCTTGAGCTGAAGAGCTGAGGGGTAGCTCCCAGGCCCAGAGTACAAGCTCCACTACTGACAAAAATAAATGGCAAAGAAACACATGAGGAAATGTTCATCATCCCTAGCTGTAAAGGAAATGCAAATAAAAACAACCCTGAGGTAGCACCTTACCCCAGTCAGAATGGCCCACATCCTAAAGTCAACCAGTGACAAATGCTGGAGGGAATGTGGAGAAACAGGAACCCTACTGCACTGCTGATGGGAATGTATACTAATACAACCACTTTGGAAAACAGTCTGGAGGGTCCTCAGAAAGCTAAATATTGACCTCCTCTATGACCCAGCCATACCACTCCTAGGCATCTACCCTGAGCAACAGGAACCAAGATACCAGAACACGTGCAACTCCGTGTTCATTGCAGCACTGTTCGCAATAGCCGTGATATGGAAACAACCCAGATGCCCCACTACAGATGAATGAATCCAAAAATTGTGGTAGCTATATACAGTGGAATATTATGCAACCATTAGAAAGGACAAAATAATGGCATTTGCAGGAAAATGGAAGGAACTAGAAAAAATCATTTTGAACAAGGTAAACTAAGAGCAGAGAGACAAACAGACATGGTCTCCCTGATATGTGGATATTAAGTCCAAAATGCAAGGAGATATGACAAAGTAAACAGGACTCAAGAAACATTTTGTTGTATCATTTCTAAAGGACTCCATGTTTTGTTTTGTTTTACCACATATATGGCATATATATATGCACATCTGAGGGAAGCTAGGAGGAGGGCACAGAATCAGAGGGAAACAGGAAAATATACAACAGAGGGGCCCATCAGCTGCACTGGACATAGATGAAAATGAACTAAGTAACTCAAGGGCAGCGATGGGAGGGAGGGAATAAGAGGGAAATAGAGAACAACTTACACTGTGCAAAGGAAAGAAATGTACATATCACTTGATGTGGAAGTAATAGTTATATTGTCAAAGCTCATAGAATTCACAAACATTATAGACCATGATAATGGCAGTTTGCCTTGTGAGGATTAAAATGTGTTTGTGGCTTTAACTAAGTATTACTATCCCAAATTCTGTGAAATTTGTGAAATTTATGTAATCGCTTAATCTCAATAAAAATTATTTCAAGATCAAGTTGGGCACTGGTGTATTCCTAACTACTCAGGACTCTGATATCTGATGATCCCAGCTCTAAGCCAGAGCAAGAAGAAAAATCTATGAGATTCCTATTTTCAATTAACCACCAAAAACCCTAAGCCCTAGCCTTGAGCACAAGAGCTCAGGGAAAGTGCCCAGGCCCTGAGTTCAAGCCCAGACCAGGACACCAAACAAAACAAGTGCTGGGGATAAAGCTCAGTGATCGAACATTTGCTTAGCATGTATGAGGCCCTGGATCTGATCTTAGTACTCCCTCCCCCAAACACACACACCATACTACAAAAATAATAATAATAATAATTCATTCACTCTCCAACACCACTACCATGCTTACTACATACCAGATGTTGTAGTAAGCAAACATTATCATTTTAGAAGATCACTGAGGCTTAGGGAACTCAATAAATAGTAGGATTCAAGCATAGTTCTTTACATATGCATGTGTGTAAAGTGTGTTTTGGTGTTTCAATAATGGAACTAGGGGTACTCTACCAACCAATGTTAAAAGACTTAAACTTGATTCTGTAGGCAGTGGTTGTTTTGATAGTCCTGGAGCTTGAACTCAGAGCCTGTTCTTTAGCATTGTTCTAGAGCATTGTTCTTTAGTTACAGTGTTCTACTAGGCAATGTTTTTGAACAAAGGTATTGAGTGATCTCATTTTTATCTTAGAAAGATACTTCTGGCTGGGTAACACTGGCTCATGCCTGTGTAATCCCAGTTCAAAGTTAGCCTGGGAAGGAAAATCTGTGAGAGCCTTTTCTCCAAGTAACCACCAAAATGTGGTAAGTGGAACTTTGACGCAAGTGGTAGAGCACCAGCCTTGAGCAGGCCCTGAATTCAAGCCCGAGTACCAGCACAAAAGAAAAAGGGAAAAATATTTCTGAGCATCATGTAAAAGTCCACTGTCCTAATCCAAGCAAAATATGACAAAGGCCAAAACTAAGGCAATTGCATTGGGAAGTGGTAGAGGAGAGGATGAGGGCTAGAAAACTAAAAGGTTACCAGACATGAGGACTGGAGATACAGTTTTGGTGGGGGATTCCTGATTTCCCCCCACAGTTTTGGAAATCTGAGTTGTGTCTTACCTCTTACCAAAGCAGAGAATCCTGGGAGGAGAAGATAACTGACTGTACTGATGGTGAAGGCAGTGTCTGGGATACTAAGCCATTGTGTTTCTCTTTCTTCCCTGGTCACTGGCATCTCAACCTGCTCCCTCCTATGACAAGCCCTGACACAGTCTAGTCACTTTAACACCATCATCAGCTCTCAGCTGTGGCCAAAAGAAAACTGTGTTGAGCAAGTACTTTGCTAATGGCCAGATTTCACCATAATGTCTGTGGGTGACTTCGTGGCTTCTGATTCCGACTATTGTCTGGGCTGCAAATGCCACTGAGGGCCATGTGCGTGAGCTTCTCATGTCATTCTTTTGCTTGTGTTTTTCCAACTGATTTTTAAAAATTTTGTGCCAATCCTGGGGCTTGAACTCAGGGTCTGGACCTTGTCCCTGAGCTTTTGTACTCAAGGCTAGGTTCTACCACTTCCAGCTTTTTGCCTTCTACCTTACTGTGGAAACTGAAGGATGTTCCCTCCAAACCTACCTTCCCTTCCCTTTCCCTTTACTTCTCCCTTTCCCTTTCCCTTTCCCTTCCCTTCCCTTCCCTCCTCTCTCTCTCCCTCCCTCCCTCCCTCTTTCCCTCTCATTCTCTCTCTCTTTTTCTTCCTTTCTTTCCTATTATAAAGGATTTGTATAGAAGAGTTACAATTACATAAGTCAGGCAAAGAGTGTATTTCTTTTGGGGCAATGTTACCCCTTCAATTTCTCTCTCCCATCCTGAACATCTTCATTTCCTCTTAGTAATGTTTCATGACTTTTAGTGAAGCCATCATGTACATCCGTTCATAGATTTGTTCCTTGGGCTGGGAAGGTGGCTCAGTGGTAGAGTGCTTGCCTTGCATTCATGAGGCCCTGGGTTTGTTTCCTCAGCACCACATAAGCAGAAAAAGTTGGAAGTGGCACTTTGACTCAAGTGGTAGAGTGCTAGCCTTGAGCTGAAGAGCTGAGGGACAGTGCCCAGGCCCAGAGTTCAAGACTCATGACTGACCAAAAAAAAAAAAAAAGTACATAGATTTGTTCCTAAACATTTGATTTTTTTTTGTGTTGTCATAATTTGCATAAATCTTATTTCTGTCTTGTTGTCTTGGGGACTGACCCCAGGACTTTACACATAGTAAAAAAGAACTCTACTACTGAGCTACACATCAGTCATTATAAATAATTTAATTTTTTAACTTTCTTTTTTATCAGTCGTAGGGCTTGAACTCAGGGCCTGGGCACTATCCCTGAGCTCTTTTTGCTCAAGGCTAGTGCTTTACCACTTTGAGCCAAAGTACCATTTCCAGATTTCTGCTGGTTAATTGTAGATAAGAATCCCACAGACTTTCCTGCCTGATATGACTTTGAATCTCAATCCTCAGATCTCAGGCTCCTGAGTCACTAGGATTATAGGCATAAGCCACCGGTGCCCAGCGAAGTAATTTTTTAATTTAAAATTTAAAAGTATAATCTAAATTTCTAGAACACATAAATATATTTCATTTTTCATATTGCTTATAGTTAATTTCTTAATTTAAAATTTCAAAGTATAATCTGAATTTTAATTTTTTGCTAGAAAATAGAAATACATTTGATTTTTGCATATTGCATATATATCGAGTTCCATTATTAAATTCACATATAAATTTGAAGTTAATCTGAGGATACTTTCAGGTTTCTTTGTCATCTGCGAAACTAATTTCATTTCTTCTTTTATGATTACCAACTTTTAAAATTAATATGTATTTTGAATTATCTTCAGGTAATATATAAACAGGTTTCATTTCAACATATCAGTTTATGAGTACAATGCATCTGGATTAATGCCACCCTTTTTACCATTCTTCCCCACCTCTCCCAACTCCACCCATCCCTTCAAATACGTGTTTATCTTTATGCCCTTTGAAAGAAACAATTCAATGAAATAATTTTAAAACTCTTATTATTGTGCATAGTTCGAAGCCAATAAACAAAAGATTATCTCTAGACAAAATATAAAACCAAAATATTTGTAAGTATATAACTCATTTACTTTATGTCCTCCTCTGCTTCAATAGGGAGAGAACATGGGGGAGATAAAAGAGAGACAGAAGCCCATACCACTCACTCATTCTCTCACGAGAACTCTCACTGGCTCAGTCTTCTGAACATTGGCTAAGTGCCCACCCAGTGCCAGACTCCCAAGTGAAAAATCCAAAGCAAGATCATTTCATTTTCTGATTCATCTATGAAGGAAATGGGAGCCCCAGCTCTTCTCCCTTCCGTGCGCTCTGGCCATCTTGGGACCAGCCAAACATTGTCCTTATGGCATTCAGGGGCATCTGGCCTTGAGAGTGCCCTGACTTGTGTACTGGTTTGAAACTCTGCCCCTTTGGCTTTTTCTGGAAATTCAGTAAAGGGTGCTCCTATTCCTAGATGTGAGTTCTCTTCCATTGTGCCTCTAAAGGTAACTTCTAGAGTGATGGGAAGCTTAGCCCCAAATGCTGAAGCCAAGTCTCAAAACAAGGCCAGGCATAGAGTTGTCCTATTCAGGGCCAACCTAAGATGTTCTAGTCAGTATTTTCCCTGGGAAAACTGTATAAGCCTCAGAATGTACGAAGTTTGCTGGTAAGCTGCCATTACCCCACTGCGGGAGCTGCCTGATCCCAGCAGGCAGCTGGGCCAGCACAAGCCTGCTCTCCTATTCAGATACAACCAGCAGCCCCAAAGGCAACTTCTCCACTTGTGTCACATGGACCTAGAAGTCCCAAAATAGTCCTGGTAGCCAGATTCAACTGGCCACATTATAGGAGGCTCCCACTGTGAAACTCACAAGTCTGTTTGTGTATATGTGTGCTCACACTGGGGCTTGAAATCAGGACCTCTCATCTCTGTCTCTGAAGATAAGAATCTCTTGAATTTTTCAGCTCAGTCTCCTGAATGGCTAGGATTATAGGAGTGAGCCACCAACACCTAGGTAAAAATCACTGATCTTGAACTCTGCCCACAATACATCTGCATCCTTATCCTAACAATCACAATATAGATATGGTGGAAATAGAAGCTCAGAAAGCTCACTTAGCTTTCCTGTAGTCAAGCTTTTGGTAGAGTCAAAGCATAATTATCCAGGGAGAAATCTTTCCACTCTAAGTCAAGTTCTTTCCCATGGGGAGATGGGGTGGTAGGAGGGTGAAGCCAGCAGCCATGTTTGCAGTGAAGGACTTCCCAGATCCCAGTGAGATCATTCTCACCCTCCTGTGTGAACACAATCATTTTCTAGGCTCTTGTTCTTGTCCAGGGGATCAGAGTCCCCTGAGCCCCTGCCAGCCAGGCCTCTTCCATCTCCATTTTCTCTGCTTTTCCACTGCCTAGCTGGAAGCCGAGAGTATGAAAATTGGAGGCATTTCAGAACCCACGTGGCCTCTGTCCCCATGAACAACTGTCTCCAGGTCTGTGAGGCCGGACAAGTGGCCAGCGGCCAAGCAAGCCAGGCTGTAGACACCCTACCCAGTTGGCAGCAGAGCAAGGCACCCCCTACCTAGGGTGTGAGGCAGGCTGTCTGCACCAAAGCATTGAACTTGAGCTAATGAGCTGTTGGCATGAATGGGCAATTACTTTACCTCTTTCAAAACCTGCCAAATGTGCTTTTATAGCCATGGAATTGCCTTAAAGACTCGGGCCTGAAATCAAATCCTCTGTGCAGAAAGCAGAAGGACTGAAGGGTGCTCCTGGTTCCTGCCACAATCTGGAGCTCTGGACCCAAGGTCTCAGCAGTGCCTAATAACTCAGAGCAGTGGGGCTATCTCATCCTCCAGGCCTCCAAGCAGTGTCTGCAGGAGGGGTTCAGGAGGCTCCCCCAGGGCAGGAACCCCAGGCATTCCTGGGCCAGTGGGCTGGCACAGTGGCTAAGCCTGTCACCTAGACCTGATGCTTTGGCCTGCAGTGTGGCAGGCCAGGCCATTGGTGTCCTAATGGCCTTTGCCCAGCCACAAGCTGTTGTTAAGCCAAGGCTCTGCCTCCTGCCTGGCTCCCGTCAACTTGTGGGCCTGTATGCAGTGGATCACACATCCTGGGATGAAGTCCATCTAGAGAAGGCCAAGCAGGCACATAGCTCAAGTACCAAACAGGCTTTCCAGCTGAGCTCCATTCCCCCAGAGCGTCCCTTCAAACGGAGTCTGTCCTCTTCCTCTGCTGACTTTTAAACGTTATTACTTTGCCAGGTGTTTGTAGTGCACCCCGTGCTCCTAGCTACTCAGGAGGCTGAGATATGAGCATCACCATTCAAAGCCAGCCCAGGAAGAGAAATCAGAGAGACTCTTTTTTCTAATTAACCACCAAAACTTTGGAAGTGGAGGGCAGCTCGAGTGGTAGAACACCAGCTTTCAGCAAAAGTAGCTAACAGCACCCTGGCCTTGAGTTCAAGCCCTAGTACCAACACAAAGGAAAAAAAAATAAGTAGTTAGTGAACTAGTTGCTAATTTTGTGGCACTAGGGGATGAGCTAGGACCTCACACATGCTAGGCAAATGCTCCACCACCCTAGCCAGCAACCCCCACCTGTCATAATCCATCTTCTGTTGTTACAGCTGAGCACCACAGGTGTGGAATTTATAGGATGCAAATGTTATAAATTAGCTCCTGGTTCTGTAGTCTGAGGAGATGGCAAGGACATTGGCATCTATGTACCTCCTAGAGAGAGCCTTCTCTCTGGCTACATGAAAATATGGCAGAGGGATCAGGTGAGAGGACTGAGCAAGTGTGCTCTGTAGTTGTGCTGCCTTTTCTTAGAAAGCCACTTCCAAACTGGCTACAGTTTCACCAAGTACCAAGCACAACTAGGCTAGACCTCTACTCCCCAGGTCCCCTGTGGAACAAAGCAATACCCACTGTTTTCCACTCTCCTCCCCATCTCAGCCTTTCTGCCCTGTATTCTGTGAGACCCATCTCTGGTCCAGGTCACTGGTGAGCCCTCCATGCAGCCCAGGATTCACCTTGTACTGTGTCTGCCCTTGTTTCCAGACTCCTGGCTCTCCTGGTTTGGTTTCCTTCTACCTGACAGACACTCCTTGACCTCAACCTTTGCTGATGACTCTCTGCCCTCCTAATGCCCTTGGGGTACTGCAGGGTGCCATTCAGGCTACTTCACATTATTATCATTTCTAACCCAGAGTTTTCTTATTTCAACTTTATTTGTTGTGTTTTATGTGTGCCAGTCCTGGGGTTTGAACTGTACACCTGTGTACTATCCCTGTGCTTCTTTTCTCAAGGTTAGCATTCTACTACTCTACAGCTCAATTTCTGGACTTTTGGTAGCTTTCTGGAGATAAGAGTCTTACAGTGGTTTTTCGCCTGTGTTGGCTTTGAACCACAGTCCTGAGATTTTAGACCCTTGAGTAGCTTGGGTTACAGGTATAATCTACTGGCACCTCGCTTCAACTTCATTTTTTGCATTAAAAGGTTTTTGATTGTGGTAAAATACTTACAACATAAAAATTTCCAGTTTGGTACAAATAAGCAACAGTTCCCCTTCTTTTTTCTCAAATCCCTGTCACTCACCACTCTATTTCCTGTTCCTATATATAAGTGGAATCATGAAGTATGTTCTTGTGCGTTGACATAATGCCTTCTAGGTTCATCCATGTGGTAGCTTGTGATAGGATTTTGTCTGTGTGTTTGTACCACATTTTGTTTTCCCACTTTTTTTTTTGCTCTTCCTTGGGGATTGTGTGTACCTGTGTGTTTGTGCATACATATGTGTTTGTATCCTCACATGTGCATGTGCATTAGTTCCAGGGTATTAACCCAAGGCCTGAATACTATCCCTTAGATTTTTTTGCTCAAGGCTGGTATCCTATCAGTTGAGCAAAATTCGGGCTTTTTGCTGGTCAGTTGAAGATAAGAGTTTCTTGGATTTGTCTTCCCGGCCTGGGATTCTCAGTTCTCAATTTGAGTTGGTGGGATTACGGGTGTGAGCCACGGATGCTTGTCTGTTTAGGATTCTTTGCACTCACTAGGTAGACACTTTATTATACTTGCACCACATCCCAACCCTTTTGGCTTCTGTTATTTTTCAAATAGGATTTGTGCCTGTCAGCTTTATACCAAGATTCTGCCTATCTCTGCCTCCCAAGTAGCTGGGATTACAGGCATGAGCCACCACACCATTCCTCTTTGATGGACATTTGAGTTGATTCTATTTCTTGACTATTGTAAATAGTGCTGCTATGAATACAGGTATGTCTTTGAGGCCTGCTTTTAGGTCTTTGAGGCCTATGGCCAAAGTGTTGAATTTCAGGATCTTCTGGTGGATTTCGTCACACTTCTCTCATTCAGTGTCATATCTTGAGATATAGCTGCTGATGACTTCCAAGTTTACATTTCCAGTTCAGACCAGGCCCTGGTTCTTAACATTCACATTCAACTTCCCATATATATACTTAGATATTATCTAGAAGCACACAGTCACCTAGAACTGCTGTTTTCTCCCCCAAGCCTGCAAATTCCCAGTCCTCGCCATGACATTCAGCGGCAACAGCATCCTTCCATCTGCCCATTGTGACACTGAATCTCATCCTTGATCTTCTCTTTCTGTCACACTTAGCCCCAGCGTGCCAGGAAGTCCTGCTCACTCTGCTTCACAGCTGTTCAGGCTCTGACCACTTCCATTCACTTGCCTTCTCCATTGCCCCACCCACCATCACCTTCATCTGGTCCTTGTCAGGCCTCTTGCTTGTCCCCTTTTCTCTCTATCTCCTCTCCAGTCAACACCACAAGCTCTCCTTTTAAAGATTGTTTTTAATTGTAAAGGTGATATACAGAGGGGTTGCAGTAATATAAATCAGGCAGTGAATGTATTTTTTGAACAGTTTATCCCTCTCATTTTCTCCCAATTTTTTCCCTTCCATTGTACCTGACACTCAAGTTGTATAGTTCATTTCCAACATGGTGCTGAATTAGTTCACCCCTTGTCCCACTGGTTCTGTGCTTCCCCTTCCCCTCCCTAAATCAGATAAACTTACATAACAAGACAAAGGGTTCAGAAATCAAACAGTAACAAAAGGGAAGAAACAGATGAAAAGAAAATGAAGAACCACAAGGAGTACAATTTAAAAAAAAGCCTTTTGTTTCCATTTCTTGGAATTCATTTCAAGAAGCATCTTTTTATGTGATCATATACACATAGCTATTGAGCCCTTCTGCATGGCAAAGGACATAGCTAGCAAGATAAATAGAAAGCCTACAGAATGGGAGAAGATCTTTACTAGCAACGTATCAGACAAGGGCCTTATATCTAAAATAATAGAGCTCAAAAAATTAAACCTCCCCAGCTGGGCACCAGTGGCTCACATGTGTAATCCTAGCTACTCAGAAGGCTGAAATCTGAGGATGGCAATTCAAAGCCAGCACAGGCAGGAAAGTCCATGAGACTCTTATCTCCAATTAACTACCAGAAAACCAGAAGTGGCGCTGTGGCTCAAGCAGTAGAGTGCTCGCTTTGAGCTGAAGAGCTCAGGGACAGCACTCAGGCCTAGAGTTCAAGACCCATGACTGATAAAAAAAAAAAGAATTATCCCCCCCCCCAAAAAAAAAACAAATCCCCAAAGAAACAATAACTCAATTAATAAATGGGCTAACACTTAACAAGAGACTTCTCTGAGGAAGATATAAAAATTGCCAATAGACACATGAAGAAATGTTCAACAATTCTGGCCATAAAAGAAATGCAAATCAAGACAACATTCAGATTTGACCTCACCCTACTTGGAATGGCCATTATCAAGAAAACTAACAATAACAGATGCTGACAGGGATGTGGCCAAAAGGGCCACACTGTTGGTATGAATGTAAATTTGTTCTATCACTCTGCAAAGCAGTATGGAGGTTCCTCAAAAGATTAACTTAGAGATTTTTTAAAAAAAAATTTTAAATCAGATTATATCCATTCTCTCCTTTAAACATTCCAATGAGGCCAGGTATGATCGCATATATCTGAAATCTTGGCTACTCAGGAAACAAAGGAGGAGGAATCACACCAGCCTAAGAATCCCTGCTGCATTCCCAGAGGGCATTGACTGCTGGAAATTGGGAGGGAAGCAACTCAAGCCAAGGAAGGGGAATTATGGCCAAGGCATGGGATTTTTGTGTGTTCATCGAATTTCTTTGTTTCAACCCAATGCAACTTTCCAAGTGTTTGCTTGCCTGATGCAACAGGGCCTGCTTGGCCTCTCTATATAAATCGTTCTAGCAGGGGCAGATTTGGCTTTGCTCTGCATAGCCAGGCACTGCCTAGCAGGTCTTGAATTAATTAAAGTTAAGGCCACTTGGTCAAGGGCTCTGTGTTCCTGCCAGTGCCAGGCTGGGGCATGGGTGGGCCACATTGCTCTGCAGAAGGCCAGCTTCCTCAGGGAGGTGGCTGGAAAGGTCATAGAGGCAAAGGGGAAAAAGAAGAGAAGCAAGGGAAGAGAAAGTGGGGGAGCGCAGGACAAAGGGAAGGGCAAAGGATGGAAGAGGAGAGAGCGGGGGAGAGGAGAGGACAGAGTCTTCCCTATTTGCTGGCTGACTGGGCAGCCTTGGACCAAAGAGAAAAGACTTCAAGGAATCTGGGTCTCAGAAGGGCCAGGACTCCTGAGATAGTCAGGCCCAACTGGAGGAGGAAGATGATTCTCAAAACATGTCTTGAATCCTGGCTGTAGAAGAGGAGAGGGAAAGAAAGCCTAACCAGAGTGTTGGGAAATTCTCTGCACTGCATGTCTCTGCTTCTCTCTCTCTTTCCTCCTCTACTTCTCCATATATTTGTTTTCATTTGAAATGAAAAGTACCTGGGTGCTGGTGGCTCACGCCTGTAATCCTAGCTATTCGGGAGGCTGAGATCTGAGGATTAAGGTTGAAGGCCAGCCAGGTTAGAAAACCCCTGGAAGACATTCTCCAATTACCTACAAATAAACAAAAATGGCTAGCCAGAGCACATGGCCCTAAGTTCAAGCCCCAGTCACTTCAGTGAATCATTCACACTCAAGTATGAATTCCACATCCTGCTTTGGATCAACCTACAGATACTGGTCTTACAACTGTCCCTAATTGTGGGATTGAAGAAGACATAAATGTGAGTAGCATGACTAAGGGCAGACCCTGGGGGAGAGGGAATAAGGGACTAAGTGTTTTTGTCCATCTCCATGTAGACTCCATGGGCAGCTGAAATTTGATTCTGGGCGGGGGCCCTAGCCTGCACCCCCAATCCCATGACACCATGTGGAAAAGCTTCTGTCTTTCCTTCCAGAGTTGGGAAAGGGGTAGAAAAGGCCACCCTCAGGCACAAAGGACTGACATCTTCCCTCACCCCAACAGAACTGAGCACTCAGTGCAGTACAATGACCTGGACACATTCCCGCCATGACCCAGAAGCCTGGGCCCAGCCTGTGCTTTGCACACATGCTGGAAACAAGAAGTCCCACCTTTCACAGAGGGCCAGGAGGTGAGACCCCCAGCAGGCCTGGTGAATGGCCAGCACCCAAGGAATGTATCTTTTGGACTGTGATGTGTATCTCCCCTGAGAGTTCTTTAGGGTCCTTGTCATCACCAACATCAGCATCAAATGTCCAGATGTGGCCAGGCATTGAGGGCTCAAGTCTGTAATTGTCCCTACTCAGGCTCAGAATGTTGAGAACTGAGGACCATACACCAAAGCTAGCCCAGACAGGAAAGTCTGTGAGACTTTTCTTGTTGTTATTGTTGTTGGTTGTGGGATTTGAACTCTGGGCCGGGTACTGTCCCTGAGCTCTTCAGCTCAAGGCAAGTGCTCTACCACTTGAGCCACAGTGCCACTTCTGGTTTTCTGGTGGTAAATTGGAGATAAGAGTCTTATGGACTTTCCTGCTTGGGCTGGCTTTGAACTGTAATCCTCAGATCTCAGCCTCCTGAGTGGCTAGGATTACAGGCGTGAGCCACCAGCTCCTAGCTGTAGACTCTTATCTCTAGCCACCAAAATGCCAGAAATGGAGGTGTGAATCAAGTGGCAGAGCACCAGCCTTGAATGAAAAAGCTAATGGACAGTATCCAGGCCCTGAGTGACAATAGCACAGCAGCCTCTGTCTCTGTCTCTGTCTCTCTCTTTCTCACTCACATACACATACATGTATGCACACATGCATACTCAGTTGAGTAGAGCACTGGGATGGGCTGACACACTGGTGGGTCACTCTGTAAGCCTTTCGGCTTAGTCTCTGGCCCTGTAGAGTTCGCACAATTGTATTCTACTCCAGCCTCCCTTACTGCCAGAGGTAGTCTACAAACTACTCCAAGAAAACTTACCTGCTTGAGTATCCCTGTGCAGAGATCTTTGGAGCAAGCTAGCAAAGGCTGAGCCAGAACCTGATTTGAATTGGTTGGTGTTCTTTTCCTCAGAGATGTGCATACTTCCCTTCAAAAAGGAAAGGCTGCCTTTGAAGCCTCCAGAGACACCCAGAGCACCACAGCCTGCAGCCCTCAGCTTCTCTCAGTGGGCCTGGAGAATTCCCCCTCCTCCCACTCCCTGGGTGGGAATCAGAGAGTGTGTCCCATGCAGAGAGCAGGGTAGAGCCAGCCAGCCCTCTGGTGCAGGCCCAGCCCAGGTCTCCTCTCTAAAAGAGGGCAATGGTTTGCCTTGCACCCTACATTTTATGTATGACAAAAAGAGCTGATAATCAATACCATTTGGAGCAATGATTTCTTCCTGCACTGAGCCCTGAATGGACAGCATCACCTTTACTGCTCTTTTTTTTTTATTGTGAAAATACTGTACAGAGGGGTTACAATTACATGGGCAAGATAATAGGTACATTTCTTATCAAGCATTGTAGCCTCCTCCTTTGTTTCCCCTTCCCATCTCTTCCCATCCTCCCCCAGCCTCCGCACCCAATCCTCCCCCTGCCCCACCAAAGTTGTGAAGTTCATTTTTCCACATAATGACTTGTACATCTCATTGTTGCAATGGAGCCACCTGTATCCCTATTTAAACGATTTGTTTTTTCCCTTCCTCTCCACAAATTATACCAACCTCAAATACAGTGAAAGCAGGGGTAATACCATGGGGGAGGGACATAGAAAGCAACAAAGAAATAATCTTATAAATGTGTTAGAAACAATCCTTTACTGCTCTTTTAAACCTTATTGCAAAGATACGGAAGTGCGGATGCAGAGAGATTGTGCAGTTAGTGCAAAATCACACAGCTGGAAGGTGGCATCACTGAGACTCCATTCCAGGTCACAGTGACATCCAAGACCACACAGTTCAACATATGGAAGTTAGTTTAATTTCTAAAAAAAAAAACCTTAGAAGCAAGCCTTTATCCCCATGTGTACAGGATTAGTCTAAAATAGGGCCAATAAATGTCTCTGGGAGAATTTGGAAAAGAAGTCCTCTGTTCCCTGTCCCCTCCCTACTCCCCCATTCACACATTTGTTTGCTGGGTTTTCTGGTTGTACACACGGTCAACTTCTAGAAAACAAAGAACCCTAAGGACTGTGGGTGGTTTAAGGCTACCAGTTAAGACTTCTGTGTCCACTAAGCAGTCCTAAAGAGAATTAAGTTGTAGCATAAGAGAAGAGTAAGAATGATCCACCAAGACTGGACTGGCTATGTACCTAGTGCTCAGAACTCACAGGCGTGGGAGAGTGTGTGAGAGAATGGGTGCACATGTCTCTATTTGTAAATTTTCTCTTGCTATCACAAAGCATCTGAGGCTAGGTGTTTATAAAGAAAGGAGGTTAGTGCATATCTTTGGAGGTCTGGATGGCATGGATATCTGATGACTTGTTGAGGGATTCCTGGCTGCAGCACCACATGGAAGACGGCATAAGGTGGGAGGGTTTGTGAGAAGTCTCATGACAACACAGGAAGCCAGAGAGATTCAGGAGTCAGGTGTGCTCTTTCTAACAACCCACTGTCCCAGGAACTAACTAGGACCCTACAAGAGCTACATGAATCCATTCTGAGGGCAGCGCCCCTCATGAACTAACTGCCTTCTGCCTGGTGCCACCTCTTAAAGGTTCCATCAGGACATCAGAGACCAAGTTTCCACCAAGAACCTTTGAGATCATCCTCAAACCATATCCAAGCCACCATAGCTCTGTGTGTGTGTGTGTGTGTGTGTGTGTGTGTGCGCGTGCACGTGCGCGCGTGTGACTGAGTGAGAAAGAGAGTATATGTATGTGTCCCCCAGAACAGGGAGGTTAGGAAATAGAAGACCCTCAAGACTCTATTAAAATAGTTAAGGGGGAGAAAAGGAGCATATTATATATTCAATCATTTGCACTGTGCAGTTGATAAATTCAGTAGATCCTGTGCCTGCAGCAGGAGTTCAGATGAGGAGGACGTAGGACAGGAAGAAGGGACTTCATGCAGAGTGAAGGGTCTTTGAAGGCTTTGGGGTGCATTAGGGTGCTGAGGAGGTGCTGACTACGGATACCACACAATAGTCTGTCTTGTTCTAAACACACAGACACAACTTGTTGTCAGGGATGGGAGGAGAATGCTGGGGAAAGCAAAGGCAGGGAACATGGTCCAACAAGAATTGTACTCATTACCTGACTTACAAAATGGTAACCCCTGTGTCCAATACCTTAGTAATAACAATAAAATTATATTTTAAAAGATTTTACAGACAGCTAGGACTCAAAGAATCCTTGGGGATTGGGGACTTTATTCGGCCCTTCCCTGTGCGGACAAGACAGCAGAGCTCAGGAGAAATGAAGTTGCTGTGGAGAAGCCACGTGGCTTCCCTGGGCTTAGTGGTCATTTGTCTCCATGCACCTGAGATTGCTTTGTAGACAAGATCTCGGCTAACCTAGTCACATCCTTGGGTCTTGGCCAGGAAGCCAGGGACAGTGACAACAGCAGTAGTGGTGATCTGGTCCTCAGAATTGTCATTGTTGGAAAGGGACCAGATTCCCCGGTCCTGCTCTGAGATGCTCCAGCTGTGAGGGGAGACCTTGGCCCCCACCTGGCCTCCCAGAGCCACCCTGCTTCCAGGATAGGACTTTGTACCTCAAAACTCGCCCATTTTAAGTGTGTTGTTTGATGAAATCTTAGTAACCATCTTCAGTCCTGTGTGCAGGACCACCTGAAAACAGACATTCTCCCATCCCCACAGAATTTCTGTCCTGTGACATTCACTATAGATACCCTGATCCTTGCCCAGGGAGCTCTCTGTTTGCTGTCACTGCAGCTTCGCCTTTTCTATATTTCCTGTGACTGAGCTGGGCACGGTAGTGCACACATATAATCTCAGTATCTGGTGGCAGAAGCAGAAGTGGGCTGCATAGCCCTTTCTCAAAGAATGAAAACAAAAAATTCAGATATCTGGGTGCCGGTGGCTCACGCCAATAATCCTAACTACTCAGGAGGCTGAGATCTGAGAATCACGGTTCAAAGCCAGTCCAGGCGGGAAAGTCCGTGAGACTCTTATCTCCAATAAACCACTAGAAAAACTGGAAGTGGCACTGTGGCTTAAGCAGTAGAGTGCTTGTCTTGAGCTGAAGAGTGCAGGGACAGCAACCAAGCCCAGAATTCAAGCCCCACAGCCAACGAAAAACAAACAAACAAACATATAAACGGAATCAGATGGCATGGAGTCTAATGTTTAGATTCCTATCACTTAGGATATAATTTGTATATTTATTCATACTGTATTGTACATTCTGCTATTCTTCAGTCTGTGTCCATCCACTTAGTAGTGAGTATGGTCAGGTGGCTTCTTTCCAGTTTTATGCTATTTGAATACAGCATAAAAACATTTATGCAGGGGCTGGGAAGATGGCTCAGTGGTAGAGTGCTTGCCTTGCATGCCTGAGGCCCTGAGTTCGATTCCTCAGCACCACATAAGCAAAAGAAAAAAGCCGGAAGTGGTGCTGTGGCTCAAGTGGTAGAGCGCTAGCCTTGAGCTGAAGAGCTGAGGGTCAGCGCCCAGGCCCAGAGTTCAAGCCCTACGACCGGACCAAAAAAAAAACAAAACCACCAAAAATATTAATGCAGTAGGCTAAGATCTGATTTTTGTGGTTTGAAACCAGCTCATGCAGAAAAGTCCATGAGAGTCTTCAATAAACTACTTAATAAAAGACAGAAGCAGAACTGTGATTCAAGAGGTAGAGTATTAGCTTTGAGTAAAAGAAGCTTAAGAACAGTGCTCAAGTCCTGGGTTCAAGCCTCTAGGACTGGTACAAAAAAAAAAATTATGCCTGTGCAAGTCTTTGTGAGGACACAGATTGCCTTGCCAAAAGCCCCAAGTGTTATAACTGGGTGATTATGGACTGAAATCTGCCTTTTAAAAGAAGAAATTTAGTGTCAGTACTGGGATTTGAACTCAAGGCCTAGGCTTTCTCCTTTTTTCCCTTAGGATTTGAGCCACCAGCACCTAGCTAAGCTGGAAACTTCTGAAACCTAGAGACAAAATAAATCTTTCCTTCCTTCCAGTGTGTTCTAGGGTATTGGAATAGCTAGAATAACAAGCATGGCCTACAGGCACCCAGCAAAATTCTATTATTTTTTTTAAACTATATATTTTTTTGTCTTTACTTTTTTGGCATTGGGGATCAAACACAGGACATTGCCCTTGCCAGGCAAGTGCTTTGCCACTGAGCTACATCCAAACCCAATTCTGTTATTTTTAGCACCCAGTTTGTGATACAACCCAAGGAAACTAATGCTGATGGGAAATACCTTGAACTCCATTAGCTCTGTCTAAAGAGGTTGAGATGACTGAGAGTTGAAATGACGGAGAGTTATCCAGATCTAGGCCATGCACCAGAGCTTGGGCAGGCTGTGAGACTCTTATCTCCAATAAACCACCCAGAAAACCTGAAGTGGCACTGAGCTCAAGGGGTAGAGTGCTAGCCTTGAGCTGAAGACCTGAGGGACAGCTCCCAGGCCCAGAGTTCAAGCCCAACAAGTGACAAAAAAAAAAAAAAAAAGTGTGGCATGGATAGACCCAGGTAAGGTATTTCAGCAATTTTCCATGGCTTATGAGCAAGCTTTTAAGTTGTATTTGTTTTGTTTTCTGCCAGTCCTGGGGCTTGACCTCAAAGCTGGAGCACTGTCCCTGAGTATTTTTGCTCAAGGCTAGTGCTCTACCACTCTGGCTTTTTTTTTTTTTTTTTTTTGGTCCTTTAATTGGAGATAAAAGTCTCATGTGACTTTCTTGCCTGGGGTAGTTTTGAACCATGATCCTCAGATCTCGGCCTCCTGAGTAGCTGAAGTACCCAGAGTCCAGAGACCCCCAAAAGACCACCAGAGACCATGATCACTGCAAACAGCAAAGAGTCGTTTATTGCAAGCTCGAGCTTGGTCCTCCGCGTACTCTGCAACCAGTGACACTAAGAGGCCCGGAGCATAGAATCAGCACATTTTTTATAGTATTGAACAAACAACTTTAAGGAATTTTTACATAAGAAATTACATGATTGGTTAACATTTAAAGCAAGCTAAGCTGGGCCAGATTACAACCTATCTGTTTTATGGGTCAGTCCTTAACTGAACAATCAAGGTGGGTTAGGTTGTTAAGGGAAGGGGGACCTAGAGGCATTCTTTCCATTCCAAGAACTGGGCTGGTTGGAGCCAAGCTCGAGTTAACCTTGTTTAGAGGGGTTTTTTCCTCCCTAAAACAAAGGCAAAGCCTAGAAAGAAGCTGTACCAGCTCTAGTCTCCTCTCAGGGCCTACTTCATAGCTAGGAATTACTTTTCTGGTTTATAACTGTTGTTAATAATATAAAACTAGTAAGACTTAATGACTTTCTAGTCTGAGCCATGCATGGTGCTTTACAGGGATATTTTAGGTGCTCTTCACAACAATTCCATCTTGCATATAGAGAAATGAAGCTCAGAAAAATTAAGTAACTTCCCCAAAGCCACCATTGACAACCATGCCATCCTAACACCAGCAGTCCCGTGCTGTCTCTCCCCCATGTTTCCTGACCTCCCCTTCCCCACCTTCTCCAGGTTACCCGGAAGTGTCCTTTCATTGTCCTGAATGCTGTGTGAACTCTGAAGAGCTGGGTAACCCAGCTCTTAACCCATGTGATGCCACGGTTTTTGGTTCCTCAGTCAGCAGGAATTTCTTCAGCCCCTTTCACAGATGAGGCCCTGCCAAGTGACAAACCCACAGACCTGCCATCAAGAAAGTGAGACCAGGTGTATCTTCCCCCTAGACTGTGAGCTCACTTAAGACAGGGATTGTAGTAGGAAGACCCCCCCTACTCAGGCAGGCAAGCCCACCTAGTCATCCAGAGTGACAGAGCTCACCGCAACAAAGTTGTTAACAAAGAAGCAACTTTATTGAGGAGGTTCCTACACTGACCATCCAGGACCGCAGCACAGACTTGGAGCTGATAATACGACCCCAAGTGGCCCCCTTCTTTGGTTTTTAAAGGCAAAATCCATGAGGTCGAGCCTGGTCACACGCAGGTGACCAATGGGGTAATACCAGACCACACACACAGGTAGCCAATAGGCGGAGTTTACTGTAAGCACGTGTAAAAGGCAAGGTTTACCTTGAGCACCTGGTGTCGTTGGGAGCCAGATTACAACCTGTCTGTTTTATGAGTCAGTCCTTAACTGAACAATCAAAGTGGGTTAGGTTGTCCAGGAGAGGGGGATCTAGAGGCATTCTTTCTATTCCAGGAAGGAACTAGGCTGGTTGGAGCCAAGGTCTAGTTAACCTTGTTTAAAGGTTTGTCTTTTTTTTAATCCCTAAAACAAAGGCAAAGCCTAGAAAGAAGCTGTAGCAGCTCAAGTCTCCTCTCAGAGCCTATTTCGGGATCTCTGTGTCTTCCACGGCCACCCAGGGCTGCAAGCACTCTTAGAGTAATCTATGCCTGCACAAAAAGAGCTGCTTCCTCCCACCACCCTCCCCCAAGTCAGGGCCACTGAGTCCCATCTTCCCCTGTGACCTGCCTAGTATCTGTACAAATCCTTCCATGCCCTGAAGCATTCTCTTCTCCCCAGGAGGCAGTTCTAGCCAGATAATTCATCTCTGCCTCCTCTCTTCTCGGAAGGACTTGTTGTCCAGCAGGTGCCCCATAAAAGCCTATTAAAGCTCCATCCATGCTCTCAGCTCTGTGAGTTCTCCATCCAAGCAGATCCATGGGTGGATGCTGTGGTGTTTATCTTCCTTCCCAGCAGCAGGGGGGACAGCTAGGCTGTGATTCCAGGTGTTGAAAGCAGCAGAGAGACTAAACCTGGAGCTTACTCACTAGGACAAGAACTGCACACAGCCTCTTCTTCCTGCCTAAAGAAAGAGGAGCAGAGGCTAATAGAACACCAAATTCCATTAATCCCTCCTCTAACTTCCTCCTCCGATATCTGTCTCTCTCTCTCTCACCCTCTCTTCCTCTCTCCCTCCTTCCCATCCTCACATACTTTTTCCTTTTGAAAACCCATAGAAATGCTAGGCTCTGGTGGCTCTTACCTGTAATCTTAGATATTAGGAGGTTTAGATCTGAGGATTATGGCCCAGCCTGTGTAGACAAATTTGACAAATTTTACCTGCAATTACCAAAAATCTAGTAGTGGAGATGTATCTCCTGTGGTTGAGTGCTAGCCTTGAGCAAAAAAGCCAAATGTGAGAGAAAAGCCCTGAGGTAAGGCCCTAGTGCCAGCACAAACTGAAAAGAAGTAGGAGAAAAGGGGAGAAGGGAAAAGGGATGGGGGAGGGGAGAGAAGAGGAAAGGAAAGAAGAGCCACAGAGAATAAATGGCAGTAGGAAATAAGAGAAGAAGTTATCTTCTATGGAGAGACTAGGTGGCTCCCTCATCCTCATCATGTCATTTAAGATCTCAGGGGGGACTATGTCTTGTGCCACCTGCCACCAGGGCCTGAAAATTCTCATTTAAAGCCGCGTTTGTGATGACCCTAGAGTCCCCTTTGAGAAGCCACTACCAGACAACCACATCTAACTTCTACTCACTTAGAAGACTCCAGCCTGGGTTCAGTGCTCTGCTGTCACCATCTTGAGATTCTTCATAGTCTTTCAACAAGAAACCATGAGTTTTTACTTGGCAGTCATTCCAATAGGCCACAGAGCTGAGTTCCCATGAACTGCATGGGGTCACTCACTCCATTGGAGCTGAAGAGGCAAGAGGCTGCTGAGGGCTTACAGGACTGTGGAGGCCTAGGACAAACTACATGGCTATACTCCAGACCCTAGGCTATAGCCAGATGAGGGATTTGCCTGGTGCAGGACTAGACTCTTGTTTCCTGCTTCTCTCTCACTAACCTTTTCCAAGTGACCAAAGCCAGAGGACCACAAAGCTAAGAGCTTCTGGATCTCACTGTGTCCCTGGAAAGACACTATAAGTGTCCCCAACTTTTGTTGAACACTGTAGTGGATGGAGGCCTATCCCCGCACTCAGATGTTTCCATGATCCTCTAAGGACCACTCCAGGTCAGGTGCAGTGGCTCAAACTTATAATCAGTTATCTGGGAATTGGAGAGGGGGGAATTATGATTTGAGGTTAGAGAAGCCATCTCAAACCAAAATTTGCAGCCAACTTGACCAAAAAGTTTGAGAGATTCTATTTCAACTATGGGCTTGGTATGGCAGTGCACATCTCCTATCATCTGTGGAAGAAACACAATAACCAGGTGCAATATGCATGCCTGTTATCCCACCTACAGGGAAGCATAATGGCTGGACACAGTGGCACATCCTGTCATCTCTAGTAAGATACACAGAAGTCACAGAAATACGAGTAGGAAGATTGCAGTCCAATTGGCTTTGGGCATAAAGCAACAACCTAACTTTAAAAAACAAAACAAAAAACCAAGAAAACCAAAAACTAATGCCAGCAGGGCTGAGATCTGAGGATCGCAGTTCAAAGCCAGGCAGAGCTGGAAAGCCAGCTTATCTCCAATTAACTACTAAAAAACTGGAAATGGTGCTGCGGCTCAGAGTGGCATAGAAATGGGCATAAAAGCTCAGGGACAGTGCCTAGAACCTGAACTTAAGCCCTAGAACACACTTCCCTCCCTCCCTCTCCCTCTCCCCTCCACACACACAACCATAAAGGGACTGAAAGTATAGCTAAAGTGGTAGAGTACCTGTCTACTCTACCAGTGGTATCAGTGGCTCAGGACTGTAATCTTATCTAGAAGACTGAGATCTGAGTATCAAAATTCAAAGACAACCTGAGCAGAACATCTGTGAGACTCTTACCTCCTATTAACCACTAAAAATGTCAGAGGTAGAGTTGTGGCTCATGTGTCAGCCTTAGGCAAAAAAGACTAAGGGACAACACTCACATCTGTGTTCAAGCCCCAGTACTAGCAGATTAAAAAAATATTTCATTAATTTGAAAAAAGAACTGCCATTATTTTCTAGGTGTGTTCAGCCACAGGAAACAGGCTGGGAGCCCAGATCACCAGGGCTGTGAATCCACCTGAGAAGGAAAGCTGAATAGTCATTGCCACCCTCATTCCCAGCAGAAGGCGGCTCCCTCCACACTCTAGGAAAGGCAGCACTTGGTCAGAATTGGCAACAAGAGAGGCCTTCCTTAAGAAAGAGGTCAATACCTCATCCCCTCTGTAGGCCAGAGTTAACCCCAGGTCCTAGCCCAGAGCAGCAAGCCAGGAAGGAGAAGAGGGAGGGAATAGGCCACTCAGAATGCTCCTGGGATACCCTCCCTCCTCCTCATGCTGGCCATCAGGCCCTGGGCTACAACACCTCAGCAGCCAGTGAGAGAGGACTTAGGGGAGACAATAATATCCTTCCTTGCTTTTCCTATTTTGTTTCATCTGAGCCCAATCTATGCAGTGGTGTCACCCCCATTTAGGACAGGTCTTCCCAATTTAGTTAATTCTCTTTGGAAAGGAGGAGATAACAATATAGACAATAATTTAGAAAAGAAGTTTGAATGTTTCTTTGAAATGTGTTTAATTTTTAGTAAAGAAGTCAGTATCTGTGTTTAGAGATATTTTTCTCTTCAGGAATACAATATTTCCACCAAAGGTTTGAACAAATGTATACAACAGCTTTTATGCTAATAGTTCCTCACTTGAAGTAATCCAAAGACCACAAATTATAACATAAATTGTAGAACTTCCTTTAAATGGAGTTTTACTCTATAATAATAGAACAAACTATGGCTATTTGAGCATTGACTCTCAAAATCAATATCCTGAGGAAAAGAGACAAGAGAAAGGAAAACAAGAGAAAAATGGAATGCTTAAATAACTATAATTCATGAACAAATCAAAAGGGAAAAGCAAAACTGCAGCAGTACATAAGGACTCTCTGAGATTAAGGCTAGACACAGTGGCTCATACTGTGAGAACCAGCCAGGCAGGAAGTCACACCCCAGGCAGATGTCATAGCCAAGTCCCCCCTCAAAGGGGGTTGGGAGGTAGGTGACTTTGGGGGCTGACCACTGGATATAGGAAGGCAGGGGTTTCGGGGAGGAGATAGAAAACAAAGACACCCCTCCCAGAACAGAGCAGTGCCTGGTCTCTCCAGGGCCAGCAGAGAGGCCTGCAGAAGGGCCTGCACAGTGCAGAGAGGCCTGTGGGAAGGAGGAAAAAGAAAAAGCAACTTGCCCCTTGGAGGTTGCAGCTGCTCCTAGTTCTGAGGTAGCCCAAAGCAGGGTTGCTGACCAACTAATAAAATTCTTTTGTCACCTTTAACCATGTCTCCTTGGATTTCTCGATGGCAGGTCATTATAATACCCGTAATCCTCCTTGCTCAGAGGGTAAACATTAGAGGAATGTGCTTCAAGACAAATCCAGGCAAAATGTTATTGACAAACATCTACCGGAAAAATCAGTTGTGTGTAGTGGTTGTGGACACTTGTCACCTAGCTATGTAGGAAGATGTAGGCAGGAGGACTGTGATCCAGACCAGCCCTGGAAAAAAATTAATATAGTATCTGAAAAACAAAAAAAATAAAATTTTGGAGGCGATGGAAATGTGACTGTTGTGATTACAGTGGTACTTTTACAAGTCGACATTGTGAGAAAACCCTCTTTTCTATGAAAGTAGTTTGCTTTCTGTTAATCTTTTCAGAATTCTTTTTCTGAAAAGTTCTTGCTTTGGGCAGGTGGCTTGGCCCTTGTTAGTTACATACATACATCCTTCTGTTGATGTACTTTAAAAAGTCCTGTTAGAATAGGCCCTTGACTTTTAGTTACATCCTGCAACTAAGCCACATGCCTTTGCAGATTGTGAGCTAATTGTGAGCAATTGTGAGCCAATGTGAGCACAGAAATGGGGCATGCTAGGTTAGGGACAGAAAGGGAGCCGCTTGCCTATTCTGTCAACTTCCCAAGAGATTTCTAACAGACATTCAAATGATAACATTCATCAAATGATACACATTAATGTGTGCAGCTATTTTGATTCCAAGTGGCCTTCCATAAAGTGGTTAAAAGAAAGCAAAACTAAAAGATACGTATTATTAACTATAAATATCACTAGAACTTTCAACTTAATGTGTCCTTTCAAATGTACAACATTTATCAGTGTCGGTTACAGAAGATAGGTTTAACTGACCCAGGCTAGGACTGGAAGCATTTCAGAGGATAGGAGTTCATGACGACCCCCAGAGACCAAGAGCTTGTACCCTACAATTTCCCTAAGACAAACTTTCAGTTTCTCTTTTTTTTTCCCCCTTGGGGGTGGGGGGGGGCGGTGGGGAGAGGGTGAGGGAGTATTGTTCTGGCATTCTGACAATAACAGACAACTTATTCTGTGTAAGGTACTATGCCTATGCCTGGTAAGGTGTCTGTGGACAGGTGATTTCTGCAGATGCGGCCATTCCCAAGTTCCCAAGAGCAACAGAGAAGTACAGGGAAGGAAGGGACAACCAGGGGCCCAGCCCCAGTCAAGGTCATGACCTCACAGTTCCTGGAGCCACGCCCACCGCACCATAGAGACTACGGAAGGATAGAGAGACCACCCCGACCCACTTCCCATTGTTCACAGAATTCTGGCTTCAGATCCTAGCAAGAGAGTGAAGGCACGTGCCAGCGCTCGTATACCTAGGATCTTACAGCTGTGGATTGTGAGTATTGTACAGAGTTAGAAGGCGCTTTTCCATCCAGAAAGCCGACGCCTACCACCGCGGACACCGAGGCTCAGGAAGAGCAAGCGCCCGGTCCCCGCGGGGGCCAGGGCGATGGGGCCCAAAGGGCAAGGCAAGCGCCACTCCAGTGCCACCAGGAGCATGCGTGAGCCCAGTGCCCGCAGAGCCGAAGGCCAGGCCACCAGGCCTCTCCCCGCTGGGCCCGCCTCCACGGCGGAGGAGGTGACCCTGCGCGCGGCCTCCTCCACGGGTTCCACCCACAGGGAGCATTTTTCCATCGGCTCCCTAGTGGAGGGCAGGGCCACCAGACCACCATCTTCTGGTAGGCCCTCCACGACTCAGGAGGAGGCCCGACTGCGCAGGCCCTCCTCAGTGACCAGCAAGAGCCCCGGGATCATGGAGGGCAGGGACCCCCGACCTCCATCTCGTGGGGTCCCTGGCACTGCCGTGGAGGTGCAACAGCCCAGGGCCTCCAGTTCCACCAGCAGTGCAGATCACTCCTTCTCTTCAGAGGTAGTGGAGTGGGGAGGTCTCCGAAGATCACCGCCCGGAGCTGCGTCCACTACCAAGGTCGAGGAGGTAAACCTGGGCCGAATCCCCTACAACACCACCAAGAAAGGCCCTTCCCGCGCCATCCACCCGCGGAGGGCCCAAGGCCGGTTGACCAGGCCATGCTTCGTCGGGCCTTGGCCCATCATTGAGGAGAGGTCAGATCTGAACACAATCTTCCCCGTTATTACCCAACCTGTGCAAGTCCCTGAGAGGCTCCCAAAAGGAGAGTCCCTCAACAAATCAACTGATAAGGGGATCCCCAAGGAGGAAGAAGTCAGCTGGGGCCAGGAAAACACCATCTCCATGACCCCCGCAATTCAACGTCTCCTCAAGGAGGGTCAGGGAGGAGATCGCCCCACCCCTAAACTCCTGCCTGCCAGGGCCAATTGGCCAGCCCAAGACAGGACAGAACGCATGGTCACCAACAGTGCGGTCACCACACTCAGCCCCCTAAAGCTGGGGGGCCAGAGTGGAAGTCATGATCCCTGGGCCAAGTCTGAAGCCCGGGAAGTTCAACTCCCCAGCCCTACATCTACCCCGGTGCCTTCCTACACCGTCCATCTAGTGGGAAGCCCCCTGGCGGCAGTCCACACTGCCGGGGCCAATTGCAAACAAACGGATACCAAATTGCGCCGGCCCCCCATGAAGAACGGCGACACCCCACAACCCTCCGAGAGCGCCCAATCCATCCATGGCTGGCGCACTAAACAAAGCGCTGCCTTGGCCAAACTGGCAGCTGAGAAGGCAAAACTACGCAGAAAGGACATGGCCAAGGCGGAGAACACCTGCTCTCTTGCAGTTATCGGGGTCAATGCCTCTGATATCAAGCAAGAAGCAGGGGCACTGCAAGATCTTCCGCAGCCTGCTTTCCCTCACCATCACACCCCTGAACCCTGCCCCAGCTCTGCCGAGTTCAGGTTGAGTGAACTGTTTCCATCTCCAGATGGACACTTGCACGCCAGGGGCCACCCCAGCAGCTGTGCAAGACGATTGCGTACATGGCCTCAGCCAGAAATGTGCCCAAAACCTGAACCCAGTTTCAGGGCAAAGACTATCCTGGCATTAAGGAAGTCGGGCCAGCAGGAGAGAAAACTGCAAGTGCACCAAGTCAACAAAGAAATGTTGTTTGTAAAGGGTGCAAACAAATTCTCAGTGGGAAACACCCACAGTCCAATTCAGGAAAACCAGAAGAATCGTGATGAGGAAAAGGGGAGACAGCCAAAGGTGCCATACCCAGCTCCCACCAGCAGAAAAGAACGGGAGGCCTGTCAACCCCAGCCACCAGTTCCCAGAAAGATCCAGAGGCAAGTGAAGCCAGAGGAAACGCCGAGGCAGCCAGTGGAAGACAAACACTACCTGAGAGTACAGGCCACACAAGCACTCCTAAAAGCTAAAACGGAAAACATCATTCGGATAGAGCGCAAGGCACACAGCCAAATGATTCGACAAAGGTGTTGCTGGGAAAGCAAAGATACTAAACTGCACCCAGGCAAAGCCGACACAAAAGCAAGGGAAAAACCTCAAGCATGGGAGACTCCGATTAGAGTGAACATGAGGACTATACTGGAAGATGATCTACAAAATGAACTTGAGAGGCTGACAGAACAATATCAAAACTCAGAGATAACACGAAGACAATTTCTCAAAGAGAAAGAGGGTTTAGAAATCAGATGGGACCAACTGAGTTTATCCACAAGGAGGTCCCCAAGACAAAGGGTACAGACAGCGAAATGAACCACCTACGAACCAGAGACCAGAGCGCACTCAGTCATTCCTAACAACCTGGAGGAGACACAGAAGCTTTGAAAACAGATGAGGAGGGCAGTGCGGAGACGATCGAGAAAGGAAACCAGGCTTTCCACGTCCAGAGAGTCTCACCAAGGAAGCTGTACGTACACGGAGATAGTCACAAAGGACAACACTGCAAACTGCCCGCACAAGAAGACAACAGGACGCGCCCACCACTTCCAACCGGCCCGGGAGCGGCGGCGGCGGGGCGGGAGCAGAGGCGGCGTGGGCGACCCGCGCCTTTCCACGTGACCTTCGGCATGAACTGAAGCACTAGGACCGGAAGCCCTCAGCCCAGCCGACCAGACAGACGCAGAGACAGCCGGTCACCTCGCGGAGGGGTGTAAACAGCAGCAGAAAGCGTGAGTACCCCAAAGACATCCCCCTCCCGCCCAGACAACAGCTCCTCCAAGGAAACCCTCTCCCTACCCGAGAAGAACGCCATTTTGCCAAGTGGCAAAGAGGCTGTCGGAACACCTAGTCAGAAACACTTGCTGGAGAAGCAGCACCATTTTTGAAAAGGGCAAAGGAAGCTGATACCCCAACCCCTGTGGCAACCAAGAACAGGCCCGCCCCGAGGGAGGAAGCCCCGCCCCGAGGGAGGAGGCTCCGCCCTGGAGGAGGGAAGCCCCGCCCCGGAGGGGGAAGCCCCGCCCCGGAGGGAGGAAGCCCCGCCCCGAGGGAGGAGGCTCCGCCCTGGAGGAGGGAAGCCCCGCCCCGGAGGGGGAAGCCCCGCCCCGGAGGGGGTAAGCCCCGCCCCAGAGGAGGGAAGCTCCGCCCCGGAGGGAGGAAGCCCCGCCCCGGAACAGTGAGCCTGGAGGAGCTCGGAACAGTGAGCCTGGAGGAGCTCCGCATTCCAGACATGTTTCAGTCAGCTAGAAGCCAGCCCAGCACCTTGGAATTTCAAAACCGGAAGTCTCTATCATCTCACTGAATTCAAAGGATAAAAAGAAACTTCACAGGTCGTAAAAGTCAAGGGCAATTTCAGGCTGGTCTAAGAGAAAGATCTCAGAAGCTAGCCCCACAAACCAGGGAAGGCTACTGAATCCAGATCAGGCCCGCTCACACTCAAAAGCTCTGCAGAGATTCTAGGGGGAGTTAGCAGCCGCCTCTTACCTGTTTCAGCACACAAAGCCACTCCCTCCCACGGCAATCTAAATCAGGCTGGGAGGAGGCCCATAAAGACTTTATTTTGGCCATTCAAATAAACTGAATAGAAAATTCATCCGTTCATATTTGAGTTATAAGTAAGGTACAGACAAGCCTGAGTGGGGGAATCCAGGTAACAGCCACACCCCCACATCAAAAGGCTTCTGAATCAACTACACCCCAACCCAGTGCAAGTGAGCAGTGCGGATCTCATCCTACAAACACCAGAGGTCTCCCACCTGTTAAAGAAGGCACTCCACCCTCCCCACCCCGTGGGGCCCAGACTGCAGATTTCAACGAGGAAAGCAGAGACACCACTAAGAGACTGCAGATCCAACATCGGGAGATGCAAGTTCCGCCAAACACATTAGAGAACCTATTATTATTTTTTGGTCTTCTTAGTTTTTTTTCTTTTCTTTGTTTGTTTCTTTCTTTCTTTCTTTTTGGCAGTTTAGTCTTAGATATACAATCTGTGGTGATTTTTTTTCTTACTTGTGTGCATACTTAACTTTGCCTATATTTTTGGTTGCTCAATATTCTATTTTATTTTCTATTTTATTTTTATGTATATTGTATATTTTTATATATTTTTAAGCTTTAAGTTTTATTTATTTTTAGATTTCAGGTCTTCGATTTCTTCTGGTGTTTTCCTTCTTATTGCTCTATACTTATTTGTTCCTTTTTTGTTTTGCATTATATCTTTCTATTTTAATTTCATTTTGTTTCCTTTATTTCTGGTCCTTCCTATATTCTATTGATCCCTAATTGTTTGTGAGCTAGACTATTTGTTTCCATTTTGAATCTAATTGCTTTATTCTGTTGTCTTTTCCATAACAGCAAATTTTCTCACTGCCTACAACTATATATAATCTGCTTTCCTGAACCATAATACCCCCATCCTCCAAAATAAAAGATAAGGAAATGCCTGTCTATGATTTAAGACCTCTGATTTAAAGTCTGTGCAATTATAGGGCTCTGGATTTGTTGTTGACTTTAAATTGTGTTTTCTTATGGTTTTGGATTTGCTTTTCTGCCCAAATGAGCAGAACAAACCATAGAAAGACAAGAAAAATGGCAAGTCAAGGAACCTCAACTCCCACACAAAATAACCAGGCAATAGATCAGTCAATGAAGAATCTAGAAGGTCATTCTCAAAATACTTTAAAAACACTGCTGATAAATATGTTTTTAGTGAAAAGATTGACAGCCTGCACAAGGCTATGCATCAGTGTGATGAAACTAACCAAGGATTATTAGAGGAATTCATGGGATCAACAAAGAGAAAGCTAAATGAATACCAAGAGAAAGAAAGAAAAAGAATCCAATGAAAAAATAATCACTCAGCTAAAGAACATGAGAGAAGACACAGAAAACAAATCAAAGAAGTTCATACAAGACCTAAAGCAAAGCCTTAATGAAGAGATTGAAGCCATCAAAAATTATCAATTAGAAGACAAGGAAATAAAAAATGAAATAAGTCTTGACAGCAGGTTAGACAAGGCAGAAGACAGACACTTTCAAATCAAAGACTAGATATTATAGAAAAAGAACAATTATTCAGTCAAACCCTAGAAACAAGAAAAGTGCATTCAGGAGCTTCAGAACTTAATCAGAAAACTAAGATGAATAGGTATTTAGGAAGATCAAGAAAAGGAAGTTAAAAAGATAGGAAATATATTTAACAGTAATCTAATAGAGAATTCCCAAACATTCAAAATGGTAGACCCATTCAGATACAAGAAACCTTTAGAACCACATGATCATTTCAATAAATGCAGAAGCAGCATTGACAAGGTCTAAACCCCTTTTTATGATAAAAGCTCTGGAGAGGCTAGAATCCATGGAAGATTCCTCAATATAATAAAGGCTATATATGACAAGCCTACAGCCAGCATTATACTTAATGGTGAAAAGTTAAAAACATTTCCTCCAGAGAGGGGGACAAACAAGTCGTTTAAGGATTCAGGTGGACCTGTTGCAACAATGAGAAGTACAAAATGTCATGTCAAAAACGAACTTTACAATGTCGGTGTGGGGGAGGGGAGGGGGGGAAGGATTGGGTGGGGGGGAGGGGGGAGGCTGGGAAGGGAGGTGAAGGGTAAACAAAGGAGGAGGCTGCAATGCTTGGTAAGAAATGTATGCATTATCCTTCCCATATAATTGTAACCCCTCTGTACCGTATGTTCTCAAATAAAATAAAGTAAAATTTAAAAAAAAAAACAAAAAAACAAAACAAAAAAAAAAACATTTCCTCCAGAATCAGGGATGAGATCAATGTGTCTACCCTCTTCCCTTCCCTTCAGTATAGTATTGGAATTCCCAGCTAGAGAAACAAGGCAAGAGACAAATATAAAGGAGATCCAGGGGCTGGGAAGGTGGCTCAGTGGTAAAGCGCTTGCCTTGCATGCACGAGGCCCTGGCTTCAATTTCTCAGTACCACATAAGCAAAAAACAAAGCCGGAAGTGGCGCTGTGGCTCAAGTGGTAGAGCGCTAGCCTTGAGCTGAAGAGCTGAGGGACAGTGCCCAGGCCCAGAGTTCAATCCCCACAACCAGACCCTCCCCCCCCAATAAAGGCGATCCAAATCAGGAAAGAAAAAGAAAAATTCTCCTTCTTAGCAGATGACGTGATCCTGTATTTAAAGTAAAATTTTAAAAAATAAAGGTAGAAAAGAAGAACTCCATAGATTCCTCTCCCAAGTTACTTGAGCTGATATGGAAAAAAAGGAGCAGGAAATAAAATTAACCCCCTCTAAAACCAGTATCTTCTCTGTCTGCAAACAATGAGAAGGGTGAGGCTAAAATCAGGAAAGCAACTCAAAAAATAATAGCCTCAACAACAAAAAAATACCTAGGAATTAACCAAGATGTGAAGGATCTCTATGATGAAAATTTTAGAAACCTGAAAAAGGAAATTAAAGCAGATTTAAGGAAATGGAAAAACCATGTTCCTGGATTGGAAGGATTAACATTGTAAAAATGGCATACTGCCCAAAGCTATCTACAAATTCAATATAATTCCCATCAAAATCTCAACAATATTCTTCAATTATATAGAGAAAGCAATCCAAAAATTCAAATGGAATAATCAAAGACATTGAACAGCAAAAACAATCCTTACCAGGAGGAACAGTACTGGAGGAATACCAATACCAAATTTCAAAGTCTATTACAAAGCCAAAGTAATAAAAACAGCTTGGTACTGGCATAGAATAGGCCTGAGGACCAATGGAATAGAATAGAAAACCCAAGAATGGACCCACAGACTTATAGTCACTTAATCTTTGATAAGGGAGCCAAAAACACAGGACAGAAGAATGACAGACTCTTCAACAAATGGTGCTGGCAGAATTGACTATACACATGCAGAAAACTAAAGCTAGATCCTTATATATCACCCTGCACCAGAATCAATTCCAAATAGATTAAAGACCTCAATGTAAGACCAGATACTCTGAAAATATTACAGGAAGGGATAGGGAAAATGACAGGGTTTCCTTGGCATAGGTCAAAACTTCCTAAGTAAAGGTCCAGAATCACAGCGAATCAAAAACTGTATCAAACTGAAGAGTTTCTGCACGGCAAAGGACATAGCTAGCAAGATAAGTACAAAGCCCACAGAATTGGAGAAGATCTTTACTAGCTATACATCAGACAAGGGGGACTCACATATAAAATATACTTAGAGCTCAAAAAATTAACTCCCAAAAAAATAAAGCCCCAAAGAAATAACATCCCCATTAATAAATGAGATAAAGACTTAGAGACTTCTCCACAGAAGAAATAAGAATGGCCAATAGACATGAAGAAATGTACAACATGTCAGCCATAAAAGAAATGCGAATCAAAACAACATTGAGATTCTATTTCACCTCTGTTAGAGTGGCCACTATCAAGAAAACAATAACAGATGCTGCAGGGATGTGGCCACTCACACAGAAATGTTACTACATTGTTGGTGAGAATGTAAACGTTCAACCACTCTGGAAAGCAGTATGGAGGTTCCTCAAAACATGAAACATAGAGCTTCCCTATGACCCTGAAAATCCCACTCATAGGCATTTACCCAAATGACTACAAACCAGGCCACACTAAAGCCACAAGCACAATTATGTTCATTGTAGCATTGTTTACCATAACTAAGAAATGTAATCAGCCCAGATGCCCCTCAGTGGATGAATGGTTAAGAAAACACACACACACAATGTAATTCTACTCTTCAACCAGAAAAAATAATATTGTACCATTCATATGGAATGGAAAAGATGGATTGGAAAGATGCTAGCTGCAACCTGATGCAGTGCAAAGATACAGGGCCCAAGATAATTAGAAAATGCAGAGTAGATATAGAGAGATGAAAGGAAAATCTGCAGGGACCAGGCTCACTGGCACCTAGGCCCCAAGTTCCCACAAACAAGCAAATTTATTTGAGTTGACACATGGAAGTTTACCATGGATACATGCAAAACATAAAGCATCTAGATTAATATTACAATCAGTTAAAACAGTTTGTGAGAGAGACTGATTCCCTTATTCTTTTGAGATGGGTAACTGCAGCCAGGGAAAGTCCAGACATGATGTCCACTTATCCAGCCCAAGGTAAAGGTTAAGTTGTCAAGTCTTTAGTTCTACAAGGTGCCCAGCATGGCTGCCAGCCTAAGGAAAAGGGGCGGGGGGGGGGGGGGAGGAAGGGGCAAGCAATCCAGTCTCTTAGCCCTCTCCAAGGCTGTCTGTTTTAACCCTTCCATGCCAGGCTCTCAGCATTCTGAGTGCTGTTGAGGTGGCATTCCATCCTCTCAAACCTTTTCCAGGTTTCACAGCTCAGCTTCAGAGTTCCCTACAGAAAGATTTAGAAAAATATACATTAAGCCAAAAGAAACAGGCTGCATGGTTTCCCTCACTTGTGATTGTGATCATTAGAATGTGCCTAGAAATCTACAATAAATCCAATGGATAGTATAAGACAAAATATTACCCTTGGACATGATTGATTAAACAGTGCTCTAAACATTCACACAGTGAGAACAAAGGAGGCTGTTCTTAGGAGAGGATCACCAGGGCTCAATAGCTATGTGAATATGATCATATAAAATGATACTTATCAAAATGAATTCAAAGAAATGGAAACAAGAGTTTTTGTATTGTGCTCTTTGCAATTTTTTCCCTTCGGTTAATTACCTTTTGTCACAATATTTTTTTATTTCTGTATCCTTTGTCTTGTATATAAGCTTACCTGATTTGGGGAGGGGAAGAGAAAACACAGAAACAGTGAGAGAAAGGGTGAACCAAGCCATCAGTGATACTCACTAGACACTATGTTGGAAATGAACTGTACATGTTGGGTGGGGGTTAAGAGGGGAAAACTGGGGGCTAGGAAGGTGGCTTATGCTTGCCTTGCATGCATGAGGCCCTGGGTTTGATTCCTCTGCACCACATAAACAAACAAACAAACAAAAAATACGGAAGTGGCGCTGTGGCTCCAGTGGTAGAGCGCTAGCCTTGAGCTGAAGAGCTGAGGGACAGCACCCAGGCCCAGAGTTCAGGCCCCATGACCGGACCAACAAAAAAAAGGGGGGGGACTGGGAGAGAAAGAGGGAGGGGATCACACTGGGCAAAAGGAAATGTACAGCTGGGTGCCAGTGGCTCACACCTGTAATCCTAGCTACTCAGGAGGATAAGATCTGAGGATCACAGTTCAAAGCCAGCACGGGAGGGAAACTCCGTGAAACTCTTACCCCACATAAACCACTAGAAAACCAGAAGTGGTGCTGTGGCTCAAGCGGTACAGCACTTGCTTTGAGCTGAAGAGCTCAGGGACAGCACCCAGGCCAAGAGTTGAAGCCCCATAACCAACAGGAAAAAAAAAAAGGGAATGTACTTATTACCTGACACATAATTGTAACCCCTCTGTACATCAACTTAACAATAGAATTTAAATAATTTTTAAAGAAAGTATATGAAATATATAATATATTCCAATGACTCTGGTGCAAGAAACCTACTAAAAAAATTGGAAATAAAGATAGTGTTATACCCTGGACTGAGCCCTCCACTCCAAAATTCATACACCAAAGACAACCCCTAATGCATAGATCTCTATATGCTTGATTACCTTCAAATGAGACCATTAGGGAGAGCCTAGATTCGTATCTACTTCCCTCTTCTCTATATCTATCTATCTGTATAAAACTATATTTTATGAGACCTATAGAAGAAAAAACAACCTAGAAGAAACAAAGTTAACATTTTTATTTTCACATTCTTCCTTAGTGAGCCATACCTCCACTTCTAGCATTTTGCTGGTAAATTGGAGATAAGTCTGAAATTGCTTTGAACCTGGATACTCAGAACTCAGCCTTCAAATAGTTAGAATTACAAACATAAAGTACTGGTGCCCAGCTTAAATGCAACATTATTTTATACTATTTTTACTATTTATATCCACTTTTCTTCAATAATGAATTTAAACTATTTTCTAAAGTATAGCCTAACAATCCCCAGTACCACAAAAGGAAAAGAGAAGAGAAAGGGGAAGAGGAAGGGAGGGGAGGTGAAAGGAGGGGAAGGGGAAGAGAGAGGGAAGGAGGAAAAGTATTTTATTCAATTAAACATTTGGGGTGGGGCTGTAGCACAGTGGTAGAGTATGTGCTTAGTTCTCATGAGGACCTCTACTTCATCCTGAGCACCTCTAAAGAAATAAATAAGCAAACAGGTAAAAACAGGAATCATAGTGGTACTCACAGAGTGAGAACTTGGAAAAGACGCTGTTTCAGACAGGGTTTAGTCCTCCTTCTGTCTCCTGGGCACATCTAGATAAAAATCACTGCCCTAAGCCCATTGCTTCCAGCATCAGGTGCACAGCTGTTCTGCCACTTCTTGATTGGCCCTGGGATGATTGAAATCTTTTGGTTTTTTGTCAGAAAGTCAGGAGGAGGGAAAATGTCTCCACTTGACCTGTAGTCTTCCTTGAGTTTTGCCTCAAGTGCTCCTGCAATGGGCCAGGCCGGGTCAGGCCTGACTTCTGACAGCCAGCCTGTTCTCTCTTTCACAGGCAAGACCCCAGCAAGACCTTCACTCCTTCCCTTTCCCAGCTGCCTCTACTCTACTCTGCGTGTTATTTTTTCCTTTCTCTCTCTCACCTATTGGATGTCTTGAATTAGCCTTTTTGTTGACAACCCTAAAAAAGGGTTGTCCCAGTTCTGGGATTTGAACTCAAGGTCTAGTGCTGCCTTTTAGCTTCTGCTCTCAAGGCTGGTGCTTTACGACTTGAGCCACAGCTCTACTTCCAGCTTTTTGGTGATTAACTGGAGATAAGAGTCTCATGGACCTTCCTTCGCTGAGCTAGTTTTGAACAGGGATCCTCGGATCTCAGCCTCCTCGGTAGCTTGACAACTCCTGAATGCACATCTTGAGCTTGGCCTTTTGTTTTTGGTGGTCTTGGAGTCTAAACTCTGGGCCTGGGCGCTGTCCCTTGGCTCTTCAGCTCAAGGCGAGCATTCTACCACTTGAGCCACAGTGCCACTTCCGGTTTTCTGGTGGTTTATTGGAGAGAGGAGTCTCACGGTCTTTCCTGCCTGAGCTGGCTTTGAACAAAGATCCTGAGATCTCAGCCTCCTGAGTAGCTAGGATTACAGGCGTGAGCCACCAGCACCTGGCAGCTTAGGCCTTTTCTTAGCTATATATTTCCATATCTAATACTACCTAATCTGTTACCTCTGAGAGTTCCCCCATGGATGTGCCTGAAACTGAGCACCCTGGCTGAACCTCACATCCTCTCTCCTGCTTCCCTGTTCTGCTGCCCAAAAGTCATACAAGCCAGAACCCCATATGTCATCTCCCCCTCCTCCTCTCTTGCCACTCACATCCAGCTGGACATGAAGCCATACGGATTCTCACTGCTTCACAGCAATCCCTTCCTCCTCCACATTCCTCTTGTTGCCTTAGCTCAGACTTTTTTGGGGGGTGGGGAGGGGTTATGGGGGAGAGGGTTGGTCCTGGGGCTTGAACACAGAGCCTGGGAACTGTCCCTGAGCTTCTTTGGTCCCAAACTAGTGTTGTACCACTTGATCTACTGCACCACTTCATTCTTTTTCAACATGCTTTACTGGAGATAAACGTGTCATAGGCTTTCCTGCAGGGGCTGGCTTTGAACAACAATGCTCATGAACAGCTAGGATTATAGGTGTGAGCACCAGTGCTCATCATTCACCCACTCAGGGAATAGGGACACGTTGGTGAATAAAACAAGAATGATTCCTCCCTTCCCCCCCAAAAAAAGGACATTTGAGGTAATTGAAGTTAATAATGGAATGTTTTCAGTGCACTAAAGTGTTATGAAGGACAAAATTACCTTAGGAAGATTAGAATTGTGACTGAAAAAACAAGGTTAGAACAGTTTTAGGAAGAGTCCAAGTACAAGCTCCAAGCAACTGGAATGGCAAATGCAAAGGTGGGAAGAACTTGCTACGTTAAGTAGCTGATAAAGAGCTACCAGCTGGAGGAAGGGCCGGACTCTCCTGGACAACCAGAAGTCTGGTTTTATTTTATATTTGTTTGTTTTGTGGTTCTGAGAGCAAACTTAGGGCCTCATGCATACTTCATTCTGTGAATACTCAGAGTTATATCCTCAATCCTGGATTTTATTTTAAGCTCCTAAAAGATTTTTGCCTATGTGTGTGTGTGGGTACTGAGGCTTGAACACATTGCCTGTGTGCTGTCCCTTAGCTTACTCAAGGCTAGTGCTTTACCATTTGATCCATATCTTCTCAGTGCCCTAACTCTCTCTCATATGCCTTACTTTTTCAAGGTTCCACCACCTTCCAATAACACTACAGATTGAGGACTAAGCCTTTTGCACAAGTAACTTCAGGGAACATTCCAGACCCAAACTCCAGTAGACATCAAAGGCAAGTGTGTTCCCTGCAAGAGCTGCCAGTGGAACACATTCTCTTCCCCTCCAAAGAGCTGCATTGCAAAAGCTTATTCAGGGCTTGGCCAACAAGACATTATGGCCTAGCCAGATTGCCAATAGGCATCCTTAGCTGAGGGCAGCTGGCTGGAGCTCAGATGGATGTCATCACTGCCACCTTTTGAAGAAGATTTGAAAATTCAAAGGCAACTACAGACGATGGTAGCCACTCCTATAAATCCCAATTGCAATGATACCACTTGATCTTAAGCAGTGAGGAAACTCAGCTTCTTGGTGAAGTTCAAGTCCATGATTCTCTTCACTTAGTGGTACAACAGTTCAGTTGACTTTATTTTTTTTTTTTTAAGTTTTCCATACATTTGTTTCTTGACTGGCCAATCTGTTTTTGTACAAAAAGACATGGTATCTTCAAAGTAAGCAAGGATCCATGTAGGTCATTGTACATAAAAAGCTTGTATGAAGTATGGACTGACTAATGAGTTGTAGCAAGACATTTAATATGGATTAAATATCCCTACGTACAGAGTCTATAAGTAGCTCAATGGGTGCCTAGAAAATGAATAGTTAGGGGCTGGGAAGGTGGCTCAGTGGTAGAGCGCTTGCCTTGCATGCGTGAGGCCCTGGGTTCGATTCCTGAGCACTACATAAGCAAAAAGAAAAAAAAAAAAGCCAGAAGTGGCGCTGTGGCTCAAGTGGTAGAGCGCTAGCCTTGAGCTGAAGAGCTGAGGGACAGCGCCCAGGCCCAGAATTCAGGCCCCACGACCAGACCCCCCCAAAAAAAAGAAAAACAGAAAATGAATAGTTATGCTTAGATAGCTATAAATTTCTGAGTATCTTAGACAACAGATTTTTTTGCATTCCCATTTGCTTGATTATAATCTTTCATCTTTTCTGCAGAGGTAAAAACCTGTGTCTTCAAAGGCAAATGAGAATTCTATGACCTTTTATCCTGTTGAGAAGCTTTTTTTGTTATAGTTTTTCCTCCCTTCTTGCCTCCCTACCTCCCTTCCATCCATCCTTCCTTCCTTCCTTCCTTCCTTCCTTCCTTCCTTCCTTCCTTCCTCTTCTTGTTCCTCCCCCTTCTCTTTCACTCTCTCTCTCTCTCCCTCTTACTTTGATGTAGATTCAACCAAAGCTTCATGCGTACTAAGCATGTACTAGTCACCCTTAGCTATTTTTCTGTGCATAAGAATTGGCATACTTTTTGGCAAATCTATAGCCCACTCAATGGTATCAAATGAGGTGTGTGAAAATGGGAAAGACAAGCAAGATTGTAAATCTTTGCTGTAAAATATCAAAAGGAAATTAAAAATCCAGCCTGAAACTAAGAATTTAAATTTAGGATTTAAAAAGCAAAGCAAAGATACAAAGTAGAATTTTGCATGTGAACTTTCTGCTACTTTAACCAAATACCCAAGATAATCAACCCAAAGGCAAACAATTCTGGCTCACCATTGAAGAAGTCTCAGCCCATTCTGCCCGGCCCTCTTCATTTGGGCCTAAGGCAGTGGTGCAGCACTTCATGGTGGGACCACAAGATGGAGGAAATCTGTTCACCTCATGGAAGTTAAGAAACAAAGAAAGAGGCAGGAAGGAAACAGGGGCACACCTGATGACCTAACTTACTCCTACCTCCTAAAGTTTCTACCATCTCCCAACAGTGCCACAGGCTGGAGTCCCACCTTAACACTTGGATCTATGGAGGACACTTTGTATCCAAACTATTTATATTATGACTTTGTTCAACTGGTGAAGTAAGTGTGTGTGTGTGTGTGGGTGTGTGGGTGTGTGTGTGTGTGTGCGCCAATTCTGGGGCTAGATTCTCAGATCTCTCAGCTAGGATTACACGCAAGAGTCACTAGAGCCCAGCTGTAAGATAATGCAATATAATATGAATTTAATAAAATAATTTGCATTTAGGAAGGTTTCATGCTGCCAGTGTGAGACCAGGTATTGAGAGCCAGTGTGTGAGCCACACAATGTGTGTTAGAAATGTCTGAGGCTCCCCAGAATTTGCATGGAAAGATCGGTGCACTCATGTCAGTTGTGAGGCTTGAACTCTGAGCTTTTTGTTGGCTCAAGGCCAGTGTGCTACCATTTTGAGCCACAGTGGCACTTCTGTTGAAGTATGGATCTTACTTTTTTTTTTTTTTTTTTTTTTGGTCGTGGGGCTTGAACTCAGCCTGGGCATTGTCCCTGCGCTCTTCAGCTCAAGTGCGTTACCACTTGGGCCACAGTGCCACTTCCGGCTTTCTGGTGGTTAATTGGAGATAAGAGTCTCACAGATTTTCCTGCCTGGGCTGGCTCCGAACTGTGATCCTCAGATCTCAGCCTCCTGAGTAGCTAGGATTATAGGTCTGAGCCACTGGTACCTCGCATTGGATCTTAGTCTTTACTAGTTTTTCCAATCTAGAAAATAGAAAGTTATGTTTGAAGTTTTTCAAAACATAGAATTTTTGGAACACAGAAAGTTTATCTTTTTCCATAAGTCAGAGCGTTGCTGAAATACTGAATCTACCTATTCCTCTGTCGTGAATGCACAAATCAGGTTGGATTCATGACAGTTCAAGGCCTAAACAGATATTTGTGGGACTCAGAACCCCTGCTGAGTGGAGGTTCCAAAGTTTTAGCAATGCTCCAAGGTAGGAAAGAATGATCCAACTTTGTGTCCCCCACATTGAAAGTCATAGAAAATTTTAAGTGTCAGTTTCCAAATTTTTCACTTTTAAAATTTTTATATGAAATGAATTTATTTAAAGTTATTCTAGAGTGGAAAAAGGGAGGGAGGAGTTGGGGAGGTGAGGAGGAAAGAGATAGGAGGGAAAATATAAAGGAAGGTACAACAATGCTCGATAGGAAATGGACTCATTACCTTGCTCATGTAACTGCAACCCCTCTGTACAGTGTCTTTACAATAAAAAAATACATACTTAAAAAATTATTCTAGAAATGAATGCGACACTGTGGCCATTAGGGGGCCAGCCTTACACGGTTTGATAAGGTACTTTTTTTCAAGAAGATGAACACAATGAAAAACTCTTCAAAATAGCTGAAATTAAAAAAAAAATTGTACGAAACAAATTACAAGCAGCAAATTTTACAAATAACTTTCAGAGGTATGTTCTTTTTCCTGTGTAATGAATGCATGTAATACAAGATAATAGATAAGACACTTAATGTGCTTACTTAGAACATTAACAGTGTTGGAAGCTTGGGTCTGGGTGGGAAATGAGGCCCCATTGTTGGGTGAGTGTGAAAGGCACCTTTCTCTTTCCTCCTAGCTGTGCATGCAGCAACCACCTCCTCTGGGATCTTCTGCCTTAAAGTTCTGGCCTGGCTCTAGCCTGAGCAGCATGGTCACCCCTTAGGTAAAGACCCAAGGACAGCACCGACTCCAGAAGAGTTGATCCAAAGCATCCAGGCTTCCTACAGATGTCTTGAAGGGCTGTGTTTCTGTTTACCCTTCTGAGCTTCCTCTGATGGGCTAGACCCCCAAATCTGGTTGGGTGTGGAGATGGGGTGAGGCCAGGCACTGTGTTTGGGCCATCGGGTAAGTCACCTCTCACCACTCACATACCCACAGTCTCTCATGCCTGAAGTAGGTAGGCTTCGAGTTCCACATGTTTCATACTTCAGAAACGTGTCACACACAGAAAATATATCCTGTATTATGTCACCATCCCAGAAGATCAGAGAGCTGTGGTCAAACACACAAATCTATTTCTGCAGGAAAGTGTAATACTATTCACCCTCAGACAGGTACCAGTGGCTCACCCTTGTAATCCTAGCTACTCAGGATGTTAAAAACTTGATCACAAGCCAGCCCAGGCAGAAAAGTACATGAGACTCCAATTAACCATCAAGATGTCAGAAGGGAAGGTCTGGCTCAAGAGGTAAAATGCCAATGGTGAGGGATAAAAATAACAGACAGTTCCTAAGCCCTGAGTTCACACCTCAGTACTGCCACAAAAATAAAAATAAAATAAAGCTGGGTGCTGGTGGCTCACACTTGCAATCTTAGCTACTCAGGAGGCTAAGCTCTGAGGATCACAGTTTGAAGCCAACCCTGGCAGAAAAATCCCGGTGAGATTCTTATCTTCAATTAACTACTTAAAAATAGCCAGTGGAGCTGTGGCTCAAAGTGGTAGAGCACTAGCCTTGCACAAAAAAGCTCAGGGACAGTGCCCAGACCCTGAATTCAAGCCCCACTGCTGACAAAGAAAAAAAGAAATGTCCTCAACAGTCAGATTCTGCTGTCAAAGGACTTAGCTACAAACACTTCTGGTTTTCAGAGGGTAGGGGTGAGGAGATGGATGGTGTTTCTGAGGTTCAGAGATGGACAGTCAGGTACCCAAGTTCCCTCACCAAGGAAAGCAAATTAGGTCAGGGCATGGCTAAGACAGAGCCCCAAATCCCTAGTATCACAGCATAATTCTGGACCACTTTCTGTGGCCAGAGAGAGAAATGAAACAGAGGCTACAATCTGGGGCTCAGCCAAAAACAAAACAAAACAAAAATGGTAAAAAGCTCATGAAGGAAATTTCTGAAACAGCAATATCACCATCTGCTGGACATATGTGGAAATGGCATCCATCCATCACAAAAATAGCATTGAAAGTCTTGGCAAAGGACCTCACGGACAGCTGAGTTCTCTTTCGTGACCTGCAGGTGGCATTTCAGGGGCCAGAAAGTCACTATTAAATTGCTCCTGCATAACCTCTGCTTCAAAATATGGAAAAACAAGTGAGATACCAGTGGCTCACGCCTATAATTCTAGCTACTCAAGATGCTGAGATCTGAGGATTCCAGTTCAAAGCTAACCCATGCACAAAAGTCCATGAGACTCTTAAAAAAGCTGAGCTTTAAGTGGAGCTCAGTCTCTTGGGTAGCTAGGGTTATAGATAGGTGTGAGCCACTGACATCCAGCATTAGTGATTCATAGTATTTCCACAAAGTTGTACAGCCTTTGTCACAATCAAATTTAGTACATTTTTTTTTATTCTGAAAAGAATCCTGGATGCTTTAGCTGTAAATTCCCAATACTCCAATTTCCCCACCCCCTAGTCTCTGATAACATGAATTTCTGCTTTCTGTGTGTATTTTGCTGGTTGAGCACATTTTCTATCAACAGAACCATGTAGTGTTGTCTTTTATGAATGTTATTTTCACTTAGCATAAAGAGTGGAAGATGCACCCATTGATATGGCATACAGCAGTACTTCATTTTTTATGAACTTTTAATATTTAATACATCAATGTAGCACATTTTGTTTATCAGTTCAGAAAATTTGGATTGTTATCACAGCCAGTATTAGTTGTATGCTGCTATGAAGATTTGTGCATAGGTTTTTTGTTTTTGTCTCATGGGGCTTGAACTCTGGGCCTGGGCATTGTCCCCAGCTCTTCAGCTCAAGGCTAGAGCTCCACCAGTTGAGTCACAGTGCCACTTCTGGTTTTCTGGTGGTTAATTGGAGGTAAGAGTCTCACAGACTTTCCTGCCTGGGCTTGCTTTGAAACTCAGTCTTCAAATCTCAGTCCCCTGAGTAGCTGGGATTACAGGCATAAGCTACCAGCACCGGGCTTGTGCATAGGTTTTTTTTTTTTTTTTTTAATTTTATTTTATTTTATTTGAGAACATACTGTACAGAGGGGTTACAATTACATGGGCAGGATAATGCATACATTTCTTACCAAGCATTGCATTGTGCATAGGTTTTTAAAAGACAAATGGTTTTGCTTTTTTAAGGGTAAGATAGATCTTGGGTAAATATTGAACAGTAGAACTGTTGGTTGATTATACATACATGATTATTTTTTGCCTTGCTATATTACAAACAATTCCTGGCCCTGTGGTATGCCCACCAATGCTCATTAAAGGTATATTAACTGAGCCAGGTGTTGGTAGGTCACACCTGTAATCCTAGCTATTCAGGAGGCTAGGATCTGAGGATCAGGTTTGAAGTTAGCCCAAATAGGAAAGTCTGTGAGAGTTTTATCTTCAATTAACCACCAAAAATACGGAAGTACAGCTATGGCTCAAGAAGTAGTGTCAGCCTTTAGCAAAAAGTTCAGACACAGTACTCAGGCCTTGAGTCTGGCACACACACACAGATTTAACTGAAATTAATGAATGATATTTGCAATTCTAACATGGAATCATAGGAAGTTACAGAATTAAATAGGCACCATGAATAATATGAATCTCCTCCCACCAAACTGAGCCTTGAGCTAGTGACTGGTTTTTTGTTTTTTGTTTTTTTTTTTATTGAAGGCCATCCTCTGCCTCTTGGGCCACATCTCTTCGTCCACTTTTTTTGGTGATTAAATGGAAATAAGAATCTCTTGGATTTGTCTTTTGGTTGAGTCTGAAGTTGTATCCTCAGTTCTCAGCTAAGATTATAAACATGTGCCACTAGTGCCCTGTATAACATCTTTGAAAAAATGACTGATCACAATGACAAGTCATGTCGCAAAATTCACTTCTGAAAACCCCCTCTCCTGTGAATTGAGAGCATAGTGCCCGCAGAGCTGTGGTGCTAGAGTTGGTGCTACCTGAGGAGGCCACCAACAGAAGTGGCATGCATGGTAAGGCACTCTATCAGTGCCCCATATTTGGTCAAGTTCAACTTAATACTGGCTGTGATAACAATCCAGATGTTTCCTCATCTACAAGTCTACCCAAGGTGTGTCTCTGGATGAAGTGTTTTTCAACTTTGTTTTGAGACTGGCTCTCCATATTCAGTCTAGGCTAGCCTTGAACTTGCAGTCCTCCAATCTTCTAAGTGTACATTGTTTAGTTTTCACCTGCATTTTCATCACTACTTCAGCTCTATCTTTGGGAGGTGATTATACCTGTGACTAGTTTCATGATGTGATAACAACTAGCTTAACCCACTCAGGAAGACCAGTGAGCCTCTGAAGACAGAGCTAGGCAGTACCTAGGAGCTAGACCTAAGAGATGTCTACACTAGAATACTGTACTGGCTATTATTATTTTGTTTTGTGTTTATGCCTGTACTCCATCCCTTAGCTCTTCCACTCAAGGCTGGTTCTCCAGCCACTTGAGCCATACACCTTCAATTCTGGCTTTTTGCTTGTTAATTGAAGATAAGTCTCATAAACTTTCCTTCCTGAACTGACTTTGCCCTGTGATCCTGAGACCTCAGCCTCCTGAGTAGTGAGGATTACAGGCATGAGTCCTCTGACTGGCCTTGTTATTTTTGAGGGAAGCTGGGAAGCAGGGAGGGGAGGAGAGAGAAGGGAAGGAATCCAGTAAGAAAGAAAAGAAGGAAATGGAATTCAGTTAGAGGAGAGCTCTCTCTCTCTCTCTCTCTCTCTCTCTCTCTCTCTCTCTCTCTCTCTCCCTCTCTCCCTCTCTCTCTCTCTCCCTCTCTCTCTCTCTCTCTCTCTCTCTCTCTCTCTCTCTCTCTCTCTCTCTCTCTCTCTCTCTCTCTCTCGCTCTCGCTCTCTCCCCCCCCCCCCTCTCCCTCTCTCTGGTGAACGTGGTGGTAACACGAGGAATTCTCTCCCAAGGAGGGAGTGTTCCTAAGCCAAGTTTAGACCGCGGAAAACGTTTGCACTGCAGCCTGTAGGGAACGAGGCTGACGATCCATTAAGGAAAAGCCAGCGCAGGAGGACCGGTGGGGACTGGCCGGAAGCCCCGCGTGGAGAGCTTTAAATCCCGCGGGCGCCTGGCGGTGGGGGCGCCTCCCAGAGCCCACGTCGGGACATCGGGTCTCTCCTAGCCCCCGCCCAGGGACGCTTCCTGCCCGGCCTGTGGAATTGCAGCCAGAAGTCACAAAACTTCCTTCTCCGGGCGCCCAGCGCCCCGGCTGGCCTCCGCGAGCCCGCGTGGCCCCATCGGTGGAGTAGAGGAGGCTCCGCGGCCACTGAGCCACCGAGGTAGGACCGATCTGCCGGCCAGCATGCGTGGTTAGGGCAGGCGTAAGGGGGGTCTGGACCCTGGTGTTTGGGTCACCTCCCTCCCTTTCCACCCTGGGGAAAGGCATGCCTTTGGTGGAATAAAAAATGAATGGACCAGAGCCTGGATGGTGCCCAGGCTTTCCTAGCCTATCCCACACTCTGCCAAGGACACCTGCCTGGGACTGGAGGGGGGGGGGGGAGGAGAGGGGCAGCTGTTTATCCACCTGTGGCCCAGCCCTGGCAGGGCCCTGCAGCACCAGGGCTGTGGTGGGAGCTGGGAGAAGCCTCTGTCTGTGGCAGAAGCACCTGGTGCACCCAGAATCCTGCCTGTGACCTTGGCTTCCTTAGCAAACGTGCTCCCCGCCGACTGTGGCTGAAGGCCCAGCCTTGGCAGTGCACCTGGTGACTATTCCCCGGGGCCTTTTCTATCTGTTTTTGTTGTTTGGTTTGGTTTTTGACATCCAGTCTTCTCTGGGCCTGAGTGTTGTCTTTGGCTAACACTCTACCACCTAAGCCACAGCTCCATTTCTGCTTTTTGTTTTGTGTTGTTGCTTTTGGTTTGCGTGTTTGTTTTCTGGCTAATTGGAGATATGAGTCTCGTGGATTTTCCTGCCTTGGTCTGCTTCAAACTGCAATTCTCAGATCTCAGCCTCCTGAGCTGAGGGTTATTGGCATGAGCTACTGGCCCCCAGACTGGCCTTTATCTGTAGCACACATTTTGTTCCATTAGCCACACAAAAGTCTTGCATTGGTCTCTGTCAGGCTAAATCAATGAGAGGAAGTTAATGAAACAGTCAGTGCTCACTGAGGATCTTCATATAGCAAGGAACCTTTCTCAGAACTGGCCCTGTGCCAGGCCACAAGTGGTAGGCATTATCGGCAGTCTCATTTTGCTGAGAGGCTGTAGACACAAAGGTTAAAGGCAAAAGAGGGAGTTGAACTCAGGCCCCATGGAGTCTGTGCTGCTAGACTCAGGAAACAGGAAGCCTGGAGTTTGAATCTGGGCCTCCGCATTGGTAAACTGGATGGCTTTAGAGAATTGCTTCTCAGTCTTTTGGCAAAGAGTAGGTCTAAACAATTGCCCTCTGTCTCAGTTTCCTCATCTATAAAACTGGCTGATAAGTCTGCCTCCTTGCATGCCCCACTCCCCCCAGTTTCTATGGTGTGTAGTTCAACTGTTGAAGGGCCTCTTCTGAGAAGATCCAGAGTTCTGGGGTGCCAATAGTGCCTTTTTGAAGGAGTGGGGTCAGAACTTGGAGCCTTGCACTTGCTATGCCATTTAAGCCTTGTTCCCAACCTTTTTGCTTTATTTTTTAGAGAGATGTTTACCCCCCTGGGTAGGTGTAGACCATGATCTTCTAACCCATACCTCCCTCTGTAGCTAGTACTCCCTCTGCAGTACCACTCTAACCCCATATCTATAATGCCTTGTTAGGATTTGGACATTCTATAAGAGATGTTAACACATGACTGAGCTTTAGAAAAGCAGGGTTTGGTCATATGTCACTTAGGAAATGCATTTCACTGGGCAGTGATGATTCGTGCCTGTAATCCTAACTACTCAGGGGGCTGGGAAGGTGGCTCAGTGGTAGAGCGCTTGCCTTGCATGCATGAGGCCCTGAGTTCGATTCCCCAGCACCACATAAGCAAAAAGAAAAAAAGCCGGAAGTGGTGCTGTGGCTCAAGTGGTAGGGCGCTAGCCTTGAGCTGAAGAGCTGAGGGACAGCGCCCAAGCCCAGAGTTCAGGCCCCATGACCGGACCCCCCCCCCCCAAAAAAAATCCTAACTACTCAGGAGGCTGAGATCTGAGAATCACAGGTTGAGGCCAGCTCAGTCAAGAAGACTGTCTCCAATTAACCACTCACAAGCTGGAAGTAGAGCTGTGGCTCAAGTGTTAGATCACTAGCCTGGGGCAAAAAGCTCAGGGACATCGCACATGCCCTGAGTTTAAGCCCCAGCTGATAGCAAAAACAAAAAGAAATGCTTCTTAAATGTGATGTCATCAGCTCCATGTGGCTCTTTGAAATGATTCTGGGGAGAGGCTCAATAGTGCACTATGCATGTTCCAGACTTCTCTCCTTTCCTCTTCCTCCCTCTCCCCTCTCCTCCCCTCATGTGTGTGCACTGGCACAAGCACATGTGCAGTTAGAGACAAGAGTCTCAGTCTCGGAACTTCTGCCTGGGCTTGTTTAGAACCATGATCCTCAGAGCTCAGCCTGAATAATTAGGATTAGAGGTGTGAGCCACCAGCACCAAGCTTCAGCTTCTTTTTTCACTTCGAAGCCCTATCCCACTTGTGTGTTGAAGTTCCCAGTTGTAAGAGAAATGTTAATTTGCAGAAATACTGACCTGGGACAGAGTGGTGTTTTGACTAGACTGAAAATAACTGCTTCTGTACAGTTGATTGGCAGATGGATTTCTAGCTTACCCTGTCTCCACTCTGCATTGGCCCTTCCCTTGCCTCCTCTAGTAATCATCAGCCCCAGAGAGTCCACTGGAGGCAGCCTGGCTGGCAGGCTCAGGAAGCCAACTCTTCCCTTTCAGGCATCCTGTCCTGTAATGTGGGGACATACAAAGGCTAGCACCCTGGAGAGCATATATGATAACCTGGCCTCCTGTGCAGTCTTCTCTCACAGGGCCTTTCTGGGTGGAGTTTCTAGTTACAGTCTGAGCAGTGATTAGAGTAGCTTATTAAAGATCTCTGCTAATGATAGCAAGTTACTTACTTACTGAGTGTAATACATAGGTTAGTGCATGAGTGGAAATGGTCCCCACTCTGCTGGTGAGGTATCTAAAGAAAGAGACTCTTAATAAGTGGCCTACCCATGAGCACTTATCCAATTAGTGGTGACTGTGAGAAGGGATACCCCAGTCCCCTGAGTCACAGGGCCTTGAATACTTGGGCAGCCTTGTTTGACAGAAGTAAGAAGGATTTAGGGTCTTTTGTGTATTTTGGCAGAGGATGCTGCTGAGGAAAGGCTGGGAGGAGCAGGGTCACAGGGCCAGGACAGAATGTTCTGTGGAAGGAAGTGTACTGCTATGAACAAGTGGGGTTCAGGCTGTTTTCCATGTGGCATCCCTCAGACTTCATGGATGAGATGATGTCACTAAGTAATTAATGATTGAACCAGTGCTTAGGCTTGAACTCAGTGCCTGGGCATTGTCACTTTTTTGCTTAAGGCTAGCTCTCTACCACTTGAGCATAGCTCCACTTCTGGGTTTTTGGTGGCTAACTGGAGTAAGAGTCTCACAGATTTTCCATGCTTGGGCTGGCTTCACATCTCAATCCTCAGATCTCCACCTGCTGAATAGCTAGGATTACAGGCCTAAGCCACCAGGTGAGATGGAGTCATGTTATTCTGCGTTGCTGAGGATGGAACTCAGGGCCTCCCGCATGTTCCACAAGTGCTCAGCCCCAGCTCATAAGTGCTCACCCTGCTCCAGGATGGTTCAGTGTAATGAGAGAGCACCGTCTAGCTGCTCACACACATCCCAGCTCTGCCACACATCAGCCAAAATCATCCTGGGCACATAACAAGAAGAGAAAGTGTCCTGCTTTTGTTCTTGTTCTTTTTCTTTTTTCTTCTTCATTTTTCTTTTTTCAATGAGCAAATGCTGTCGACCAGGTATCATATCTATTTCTATATGGAAGATATAGCTTATTTTTTGTAAATAATGAGGTTATGACTTACAAAAGGATCTTGTGGCCCTTGCAAAGAACAAATTTCTGGATTAAATTAATAATGATTTCAGATTGGGGATGGCATTCCATACTGGAGTGCTTGCCTCGCATAGTTGGGGTCTTGAGTTCAATCCTTAGCATGGGTATAGAGAGTGAGCTTAAGGATTTATCCCCACCTTTAAAAGAAAAAAGGCCTGGAGATAAATCTTAGTGAAGGAATGCTTGCCTAATGTAGACAAGGCTATAGGTTCAACTTCAGTACACAATATTGATACATACATACAAACTCAAGTATAAATATGTTTATACTTTATGCATTTATTATATATACTATAGTATGACATATATATTACATATTTAGTATATAATATCTAATATAACATGTACATTATAGATGTATAATATATGATAGATGCTATAAATCCATTTTTATAGTACATAATATACATTATATAATTATGTACTATATTTTTATATTTATATATTGCAAATATCTTTCAAAAATACATATATATGTATCTTGAAATTGGCATGTATCAGTTTGTCAAGTGGACACATACATATATGCTCAGGGCAGATATAAATCCATGACTGCAGCTCCTCATGGCCCAGCCTTGGAGAGGCACTCCCTGTATGTGATCTTATATGGGTGGTCCCCAGGACTGTTTGTCAGGGAGTCCTGTAATTTCCCCAATTGCTCATGAGGATGGCCACGTTTGGAGAAGGTAGCAATGTCCACAAAGATACATGGCTGTGTGTCCTGAATTGGCATTCTAACTCAAGACTGTTTTATCTGATATTAGAATTCTAGTACCCCTGCTCCTCCCAGACTTAAGCCACTTCTGTTGGTCTGAGGAGTATTGAGCATGAAAGTTGAAGGAGGGAGCATGGATTCCAGGCACCAAGACTTAAACAGGACCCTCATAAGCATTTGAGAGAAGGGGCCAGAAGATGCTAAGGTACCTGACAATAGATATATGGTGTCAATGCCTCTAAGCAAGAAAGTGGTGAGGTCAGGCCAGTGGAGATAAAACAGTGAGGCAGGTTGTCTTCCTAACCCTCTCCATGCACTCTTGAGGCTTCCCTATATCTAGGGATTTTTTGTTCCTTCCTTTAGGGATCTTGGTCACTGACAAGACAGACAGCATCCCATCTGTAGTCTTCTGCTGAACCCCATTCCCATATCTCCTCCAACTCCCAGAACCCAAAATGGTCTTCTTACTACTTTTGTGAAACTGAAACTTCAGAAGCTCTTATTGTATTCATGAGGGATATATCCTGAAGCTTCCAGAAGTATAAACCCTATGTGCCCAGTACATACACACACTTAGTGTCTCCTGCACCTTACCATGACTGTAATCAGTACTTCTGCACTGTGGCAGTAACTTTTGCAGTTTGTAGCAGCAAAACTTGCTTGTTTTTTTAATTCTTTGGGCGTGTGTATGTGTGTGTGTGTGTGTGTGTGTGCATGTGCATGCACGCATACATGCAAGTGCATGTGTGAATGCACAGGTCACAATGGGTCTTCAAGGTAGAGCCTTGGCTTCTTTTATTCATGACTAGCTGTCACTTGGAATACAACTCTATTTCCAGGTTTTTGGTGGTTAATTGGAGATGAGTCTCATAGACTTTTCTGTCTAGGTTAGTTTTGAACCATGGTCCTCAGATCTGTCTCCTGAATAGCTAGAATTATAGCGGTAGCTGATGGCTTGTCTCTGAGTGCTCAGCCTTTGTCCTTTCCTTCCTAACGGCCCCTCCCACCCAGCTTTCAGCCTCTCGCACTCCCACTCCTCTTCCTTCCTCATCCTTTAAATTACTGGGTGATCTTCAAACACACATGACCAAATGTGGGTGTATTTATACCAAGAATCAAACCATTTCACTGGAAACAAATGACAATGGAATTTAGAAATGAGAAAATTGAGAAGGGATTTTCAGGTCCTCTTTAGGCCTCCTTCTCACCTCCAAATCATACCCTACAAAGCAATGCTTACTTGGGGCCCATCAGTAATTATGGAAAGTCCTTGTATAATGACTAGGAGTTGGGGGAGGAAGGGAGGAAACCCTGTTGTGTATGAAAGACCGCATAGGACACATGGCACTGGAGATAACAGAAGAAAAGAAAGGCTTTGCAGCCCTAGAGGGGCAATGAGGATACAGTTCTTATTCTTTTTATTTTTTTTTGGAAAGATACTATACAGAGGGTTACAGTTACATGAGTGAGGTAATGAGTACACTTCCTCTTGAACATTGTTACCCCCTCCATTGTTTTCCCCCTACCATCCCCTCCCTCCCTCCATTCCCCGAGGTTCTTTTTTTTTTTTTTTTTTAATTGTGATTAAGTGATTACATAATTTCAAAGTCACAAGTTCATTCTAACTTTCCTGGAGCAAATTGTCTATCACAGTCTGTAATATATAACAGTGTTCACATGTTATATACCATATTTGTGATCAGCAGCATGGGGATATTTAGTAGTGGTTCAACCAGATGAACGGGAGTTCTTTGTTTCTTAAGTCCTGTTAGTTTTGTCGTATCACCTAACCTTTTGGATTTAGCATCCACTTATCAGGGAGACCATGTACCGTTTGTCTCTTCGTTCTTCGCTTACCTCGCTCAACATGATTCCTTCTAGCTCCATCCATTTCCCTGCAAATGCCATTATTTTGTCATTTCTAACGGCTGCATAATATTCCATTGTGTATAGATACCACACTTTTTGGATCCATTCATCTGTGGTGGGGCATCTAGGTTGTTTCCATATCCTAGCTATTGCGAACAGTGCTGCAATAAACATGGAGGTGCACGTGTCCTTGTATATTGGTTCCTGTTGTTCAGGGTAGATGCCTAGAAGTGGTATGACTGGGTCGTAAGGGAGGTCAATCTTTAGCTTTCTAAGACGCTCCAGACTGCTTTCCAAAGTGGTTGTATAAGTGTACATTCCCACCAGCAGTGTAATAGGGTTCCTCTTCACATCCCCTCCAGCATTTGTCATTGGCTGATTTGTGGATGTGGGACATTCTGACTGGGGTAAGGTGGTATCTCAGGGTTGTCTTTATTTGGATTTCCTTCACCACCAGGGATGATGAACATTTCCTCATGTGTTTCTTTGCCATTTTTATTTCTTCATTTGAGAAGTTCCTCTTTAGTTCCCTTGCCCATTTAGTAATTGGTTTGTTAGGTTTGGGAGGGATTAGTTTCTTGAGTTCCCTGTATATACAGGATGTTAACCCCTTGTCTGATATATTGCTGGTAAATATTTTTTCCCAATTAGTTGGTTGTCTTTCTAGCTTAGTTGCGATAGATTTAGCTGTGCAGAAGCTTTTTATTTTAAGGTAGTCCCATTTGTCGAGTCTCTCTCCAACTTGTTGTGACCCTGGGACTCTGTTCAGGAAGTTCCTTCCCAGTTCTTATTCTTACCTTCTTTTTATGTATTTATTGTCAGTCATAGGGCTTTAACTCAGGGCCTAGGCACTGTTCCTGAGCTTTTCTGCTCAAGGTTAGTGCTCTACTACTTTGAGCCACAGCTCCATTTCTGGTTTTCTGGTGGTTAATTGGAGATATGAGTTTCATGAACTTTCCTACCTGGGCTGTCTTTGAACTGCAATCTTTAGGTCTCAGCCTCCTCAGTAGCTAGGGATAGCTAGGATTATAGGTGTGAGCCACTGGTATCCGGCTCTCATTCTCTCTCTCTCTCTCTTTTTTTTGCCAGTCCTTGGGCTTGACCTCAAGGCCTAGGCACTGTTCCTGAGCTGCTTCTGATCAAAGCTAGCACTCTACTACTTGAACAACAGTGCCACTTCTGGCTTTTTCAGAGTAGTTTACATGAAGAGCTGGGCTGGTTTTGAACTGAGATCCTCAGATTTCAGCGACCTGAGTAGCTAGGATTATAGGTGTGAGCCATCGGTGCCCAGCTGAAAGAAAATTATGCCAGTACTGGGGCTTGAACTCAACTTGGTTGCTGTCCTTTAATTGTCTTTTCTTTTTTTGTGTGCCAGTCCTCGAACTTGAACTTAGGGAACTGGGTGCTGTCCCTGAGCTTTTATGCTCAAAGCTAGTGGCTACCACTTTGTGCCACAGCACCATTTTCAGTTTTTTGGTATTTAACTGAAAAGTCTCACGGACTGCCCTGCCAGGGCTAGCTTTGAAATATGATCCTCAGATCTCAGCCTCCTGAATAGCTAGGATTACAGGCATGAACCACCACCAGTGGTCAGCTTATAAGAGGGCATTTTGTTGCTGTTGTTGTTTATTGCTGTGGGTCCTGGGGCTTGAACTCAGGGTCTGGGTATTGTGCCTGAGCTTTTGTTTGATCAAGACTATTTCTCTAGCATTTGAGCCACAGCTCCACTTTCTATTGATTTTTATTTTGCACACGGCTAGTGCTTTACCACTTGAGCTACATATCCACTTCTGGCATTTTGCTTGTTAATTGGAGGCAATATGTTTCCTGCCCGAACTGTCTTCAAACTGCATCCTCAGAAGTCACCTCTTTAGAAGCTAGGTTTACAGGTGTGAGCCACCAGCATCTAGCTTCTATTTTTAAATAGATTCTAGGGAGATCCTAGCAGACAGGAAAAGTCAGACAGGAAACAAAACAAAATGCCCCAAGGCAACAAGGGAGGATTCAGCTCCCTTATTATGCAACTTAGGACTCTCCTGGATCCTTGGAACTTTCCATGGTTTAACTTTCTGGCTAATTATTACCATCTGTGTGGTTGCTGGCAGCTGACTGCTGTGGCTGGCAGGCCTTTGCTTGACTCCTTGCTGGCCAGCCTGAGGTCTACACCAGCTGCAGCCAGCTGCTGAGGTGCTCTGGGGTCTTAAGGAAGTGTGCCCACTGTCTGTTGGCCAGCTGATGGGTAAGTGACTTGCCTTCTCTGCTTCCTGGCCTCTTAGAGTCGGCTCTCAGAATAGGCCTGCTTTTCCTGGCTATCTTTTCCAGCATGCTTGTGACGTGTGAATAGGGTGCATGTGGGCACAGTTTGCTCCTCCCCCAGAGGGGCTCAACAGCAAGCAGACATTGCACGCTCGTGCAGATGCTAATATGTACGTAATGGAAAATGGCCTGGATGGACTTCAGGAAATAAGCAGCTGTCAGGACATGAGGCTCACATCAGCCTAGTTTGGGAAGGCATTTAGTAGGTTTCCAGAATCATAGGCATTACAGCTGAGAAGGATCTTGGAGACTCTCCATTCTAAACCCTTCACAGCTGAAGAGAAAAAGACCTAGAGAGATAGTGAGACACGAAGGCCACAAAACAAGGGGCCCTCGATGTCACTAAGCCAAATGGTGTGTGTCACAGCCCTGAGAAGGAATTAAAGGTACAGGGCTGTTGGGTATAGCCATTTGTCCTGCTAGCCCACTCTCTACCCTTCATTTGGCTTTGTGCCCAGGCCTCAATGTCTAGGGGAAGGAAGGTGATCTGGGTTCCCTCAGCAGCTCTTATTAGGCAGCTGGCCTCCCTAGTAGGCTCTCTTCCTCTTTCCCTCTTAGGCCAAGGAAATTACCGGGTCTCCCCTCTGTACAGCTCTGGGGTTCTTTACAATTTTATTTGTTATATCTCAGACAATCCCTTTGCAAACAATCCTTTTATTAAACTCTGAAATTGGAGCATTTTACTTCCTAGGCTCAGGACACATGGCTTTATTAGAGAAGAGGAAATTTTTGTGTTACTTCTCTATTGCTAGGATGAAATATTTGTGGTCAATCAATTTCAAGGAAGAAATACTTATTTTGGCTCACAGTCCCTGGTCCATGGTGTGCTGGCTCCATTGTTTTGGACGTGTGGTGAGACAGGATGGATGGAGAGGAATGCATGGTAGGGCAGAGCTATTCACATGGCAGCTGAGAACCAAAAAGAGAAAAAGAGCCAGAGTCCCATAATTCCCTTCAAGTCCATATACCCAATGATCTAACTTCTGTTAGGCTCCACCTCTTAAAGTTTCCACCACCTTCTAATAGAACCAGAGGCTGATGACCAACTTCTTACCATGTGGGTCTTTGAGGACCTTTGAGATCCAAGACAATCAAATTTAGGAAGAAGGAATTTTAGTTTCCTGTGGGTATACTATAGTAACGAAGACCATCAATTGGATGGTTTTAAGCAATATAAATTTAGTCTTCACATTTTAGGTCAGAAATCCAAATTGGGCTTAATTGGCATTGGCAGGGCTGCACTCCCTGGAGAGGCATGTGATAACCTTTCTTTGCCTCTGGTCTCTCTGTGTTTCTAATGGCTGGCAGCATTTCTTGGTTTGCAGCCACATCCTTTTAATACTTACCACTGTGGTCACATTTGCTATCTTCTGTATAAGCTTCTCCTTTATAAGGATACTTGAGAGTATGATTTTTGAAAATTTTTTAAGAACATTCTTCCATTATCAGCCATTATAGTTTAACTAACAATATTTTCACAGCATGGCCTTATATCCAGTACACATACATATTCCCTTGGTTGGCCCACAAAATATTATTCTTAAATTATTTTTCAAATTAATTTTTCATTAGGGTTCATTTTATGTTATGTGTTTTAAAGCCCACACAGAAAATCCACAATAATCTCCATCTGAAAAAAATCTTGATTTACGTTAGTAAATAAGATAACACAAATAAGATACATTGTTCTAAATAAAAAATTTGGGCCTGATATATTTGGGGTCAGAGCAGAACAAATGTACAGGAGAAATTCTTCCAAACAATTCTAATGATATAAAAGTATCTCTGGGAAACATGCATTATTTTATTCATTCATTTTTCTTTTTTTGCTGGTACTCAGGCTTGAACTCAAGGCCAGCATATTCTCCCCTAAGTTGTTTTTTTTTTTGGTCGTGATGCTTGAACTCAGGGTCTAGGTGCTGTCCCTGAGCTTTTTCACTCAAGGCTAGTACTCTACCACTTTGAGCCATAGCTCCTCTTCCAATTTTCTGGTGGTTAATTGGAGATTAGTCTCATGGACTTTCCTGCCCAGGCTGGATTACAAACTGCAATCCTCAGATCTCAGCATTCTGAATACCTAGGCTTCTAGGTGTGAGCCACCAGTGCCTGGCTCCCTCAGCTTTTTTTAAATTTAAAGCTGGTGCTCTTTCACTTAAACTGTAGCTCTACTTTTGGTTGGTGATTGATTGGAGATTAGAGTCTCAAGGACTTTTCTAACCCAGCCAGCTTTAAACCACAGTCATTAGATCCCAGCCTGTTAGTAGCTAGGAATATAGGTGTGAATGCAAACCTGCATTCCTGAAGATGCTTTTCAACTCCTAGACCCTCTAATTCTCTTTGGACCTGGCAGCTGGATATTACCATGACACAGTCCTGTGATTCCCTGCCAACTGATTGTTACCAAGCAAAATACCTAGGGAGATGGTAGGTCCCATGATGGGGGCACAAAAAATGTACAGGGACATTTAGGGTATGGAATTTAGTGGATTTAGAGAGTTAAATCCTATACCATAAAAAGTGGCAGAGCCAGGTACCAGTGGCTTACACCTATAATCCTAGCTAGTCAGGAGGTGCAATCTGAGGACTGCAGTTCTAAGCCAGCCCAGGAAGGAAAGTTTGTGAGACCCTTACCTCCAATGAACGCTTAGAAAACCAGAAGTGGTGCTATGCCTCAAAGTGGTAGAGCACTAGCCTTGAGCTAAAGAGCTGAGGGATGGGGCCCATGCCCTGAGTTCAAGCCCCATGACTGACCAAAACAAACAAACAAAAAAAAAATGGCAGGTCCTCAGAAATTATGGCTGTATCACTATCTTTTATAGGTGAGGCCTGGAAAAGGGAGTTCTCTTATTCACAGTTGGCCAATAATTGGCACAAGACTAAAGTAGAAATCTTAGGTCCCAGTTTTTCCACTGTGCCTCTCATCATGATGACTGATTGACTTAGGCCAATGCTATGCAGAGGGCCAGTTCACAATGAGATAAGGTGCCTTCAAGAATCCAGACCAACACCTTGCTTCCTTCACTGAGACAGCCTTGCCATGAAATGAGTCATCAGGACTAAATAGGCACTTAGATAATATACATTCAGCCACAGGCCCCTCACAGCATCACAGAGAGCGGTGATAGTCTCTGGCTAGACCACAAGTAAGAGAATCGCTTCACTGGTGAGTGAGCAAACCTGTCCTTCAAATGAGTGACCACCATAGAGCAATGGGATCCCACTGCACAGATGATGTGTAGACAGGAAGTCCAGATGTGGAGCCAGTCTTTAGGAGGAAGAGCAGCGGTCCAGAGGGCTTCCACAGTAGCTGACTCCTGAGCATCATTTTTATGAGCACTGAAAAAGAAAGTCTTTCAGGAAGTACCTGCTGTCATGCATGGCACCACCATCATACAAAACATCATCTCTACCATGTGTCTCAATCCAAGAAATGTGTGAAAAGCTCAGATTTTTCTGCCTAAAATAAGAGAAACCAGGAGGGGGCGCACATTAGTATGCTTGCAGAACTTTCATATGGAAGGGCAGTAGATCAAGTCTGAATTTAATAGAATTTTGAGTGACTGCAGTGTTTCTAGCTATTATTCTAGGCATTGAGAGGTAGTTGTGGGCAAGACAAGAGAATCTCTTGGGTCTCATGATAGCAGTAGTTATGAGAAAATAACACAAATTTACATAATTTCAGAAAGAGCTAAGACAAGAAATAGGGAATGCATGCTGGGTGAGTTTGGGAGGTGCTGGTTCAGACTGCATCATTAGAAAAGTACTCCTCAAGCTTATGGTTTGTGCCACAGAGAGCTGCCACAGGAAGTCCTTGAGTAGGCAGGATCTACCAGAGATCTGCCAAGTGTCACTCAATAAAAGGGGAAGCTTTCCAACACTGTGACAAAATACCTGAGCTAAATCAACTTAGAGGGACACAGGGTTATTTTAGCTCTTGGTTTCATAGGTGTCAGTTCATGGTCACTTAGGCTGTTGTTTTAAGGCTGCCATGCATCAGTACCTTGTGACAGGAGCAATGTTTATTCCACAGCTATACACTTCAGTCAAAATTCCCTTTTCTAGGCCTTACCTGTAATAGTGATACAGCCATTATTTCCGAGGACCTGTCACTTTCTTGTTTTGGTCAGTCATGGGGTTTGAACTCAGGGCATGGGTCCTGTCCCTTAGCTCTTTAGGTCAGGGAGGGAGGAAAAGAGGGAAGGAAGAAAAAAGACTTGACGTCCACTTGTCCACCAGCAGGTTTTGGTCTCTCCATTGTGAAATGGCAGAGCACGCAGTGAAGCCAGAAGGCTGGCAGGAAGCAGGAAGGCCTGGGCTCCAGGAAGCTGTTTACTATATGAGGTTTGGGAATTAAAATCAGTATTCATAGTTCCTTATGCAAAAATAGCATCATGCATATTTCTTAAAATGCTCCTGTTTTCTGGCTAAAACTAACAAGATGCAGGGAGCCTTCAAATGCTGCCGAACAGAACTAAACATTCAGAGCAACTCTCTAGAGAGAAGCAAAGCTGAAGCTTGTCCGTAGAGGTCATGTAGAAACCTTGATCGTTTATTTTAGGATATTCAGAACCAGAAAGAACTGCCAACCTAAAAGAAAACAAAAACCAAATACCACAACAGGCTTTGTGCCTGAAGCAGGTTGAGTAACAGGGAGAATACACATGGGAAGAAGACAACAGCACAGCTGCTCTGTCTTTGGCAGTCTGCAAGTTTCCCCATCTTCCTGAAGAGAAAGCAGCATGGCACTGGGACAACCACAGCTGCCTGTGGAAACCCAGGGCCACCATGAGCACAGATAAGGATGGTGGAGAATAAATCTCTCCCTTGTCAGCTGTGGCTGCTAGTTTCTGCTTTCTCAGGATCCTGTGGGGAACACTTCGGTCAAAGGTTGAAAAATGACTTCAGTCATTTTTCTTACTTGTGGTTACTTGTTTTATTTTGTGTCTATGCTGGTACTAGGACTTAAGGCCTGGGCATTCTCCTTTAGCTTATTTTGCTCAAGGCTGGTGCTCTAGCACTTGATCATCAGCTCCACTTCTGGCTTTTTGGTGGTTAAATGGAGCCTCACAAATTTTCCTGCCCAGACTGGCTTCAAATTGGGATCCTCTATAGATTTTAGTCTTTTGAGTAGCTAAAATTACAGGCGTGAGCCACTGGCATCCAGTTCAGTCACATAGTTTTGACTTCTGTTCAGCTCCTGGATTCAGACTGTTATGGATATCATAATCATTTTCTTCAACACTGGGGATCTAACATGGTGTGGGAAACAGTAGCAAGTACCCCTGACTCCAGGAAGGGCTCTAATCCTTCCTCTAGAACCTAGTAAAGCACGAGATGGCCTAGCAGGAACTTGGGGTGACAGTGAGAAACAGAATACTAAGATCACCTGAGCCAAAGCAGGCCAAAGAAACCACTAGGATCATGTCTAAATCTCACCCAATGTAGGAATTGTCTCAAGATTTCAAGATTAGCAGACCTCTGCTTGGAATAATCAAAGATATTTCTGGCTGACATATGTACAATACTTAGATCCTTCCCTAAGAATGGACTTAGCAACCCAGCTTCACAAGGAGGTTAACTGATCACCTGTCCTATAGCATGTCACCCAGGAGGGTCTGTCTCAGCTTTGTAGCTGAGATGAGTCTTCTCAGCAAGCCCTACCAAGGCTGAGCAAGGCAGGAGTATAAAGTCTTGGACATTTTTTGCCCAGCCTAAGATTCCTCCCTAGGGCTCCCTACAGGGCTAGCAGAGACTTTGTCAGACCTGTATTTTAACCTGAAAGTTTTCTTGCCCAATCTCTTTCTTTCCTGCTATAGTTTGAACGTAGAATGTTGCCCAAAGATCCATGGTGCTGTGGGAGGTGACAGAATCTTTAAGAAATGGAGCCCATAGTACTCTACCTGACTTAAGTAACTGTAATCCCTCTGTACATCCTCTTTATAATAACAATTAAAAGAGGGGGAGCCTAATTGAAGAAGGTTAGATGGGGGGGGGTCTGCTCTTGAATGACTATATTAAGAACTCAGTCCCTCTTGTTTTCTTTCCTTTCTCTTTATTCTTTTCTTTTTTTTCTGGTGCTGGTACTAGGGCTTGAACTCAGGGCCTGAGTACTGGCACTTAGCTTTTTCACTCAAGGCTGGCAATTTACAACTTGAGCCATACCTCCACTTCTAGTGTTTTGGTGACTAATTGGACATAATCTTCTCCTGCCCAGGCTAGCTTCAAACCTTGATTTTCAGATTTCAGCCTCCTGAGTAGCTAGGATTACAGGTGTGAGCCACTAGCACCTGACTGGAAGTCAAGTCATAGTGATAAAACCTTTCCCACCCTCCCAACCCCAGGACTAGAAAGTAAGGTTAGAATCCATGTTTAAAAACACAAAAGTTGCCTTAGGTCACTAACTGCAAAATTAAATGCGACCTCAAAAAAGTACTGAGTTTATATTCTTTTTTAAATTACCTTATTATTATTATAAAGATGATGTACTGAGGGATTACAATTACACGAGTCAGGTAATGAGTATATTTCCTTTTATATAATGTCTTCTGTTCCCTCTCTCCCAGTCCCTTTCTCCCATCTCCACCCATGAGTTGCATAGTTCATTTTCATTAGTGTCCAATAAGCTACATTGCTGTGCTTTTTCACCCTTTTTCCTTTGAGTAGAATTTATATTCTAAAAACATTTGTGGTAACTGAGTCCAAGATGTTTGAGTTATAGGCAGGTTCTGCCTCACCAATGCCTGAACACAATAGCCTGCATTTAAAAGGTCAATTATTATTATTATTATTATTTTGGTCCGGTCGTGGGGCCTGAACTCTGGGCCTGGGCGCTGTCCCTCAGCTCTTCAGCTCAAGGCTAGCACTCTACCCCTTGAGCCACAGCGCCACTTCCGGCTTTTTTCTTTTTTGCTTATGTGGTGCTGAGGAATCTAACCCAGGGCCTCATGCATGCAAGGCAAGTGCTCTACCACTGAGCCACCTTCCCAGCCCTGATTATTTTTTAAGTAATAAAAAGCACCCAGAGGGCCAGGCACTGATGGCTCACACCTATCATCCTAGCTACTCAGGAGGCTGAGATCTAAGCATCACAGTTTGAAGCCAGCCTGGATAGGAAAGTCTATGAGACTCTTATCTCCAATTAACCACGCAAAAACTGGAAGTGGCATTGTGGCTCAATTGTGGCACTAGCCTTGAGCAAAAGAGCTCAGGGACCCAACCGGCTTGGAGCCAACCAGAATTCTACGCCTGCCAACGTTCTCTCGGGAGCCACCAGGCCTCCAGTCAAGATGAGTGATAAACCAGACATGTCTAAAGTGGAGAAGTTTAACAGATCAAAACTGAAGAAAACTAATACAGAGGGGGGAAAAAAACTCTTCCTTCAAAGGAAACTATCCAGCAGGAGAAAGAATATGATCAAACATCCTAAAATGCAGATTGCCTCTCAAGAGGAAACTTCAACATCACCTGACATTCTTGCTTAATTTAGTCTTATTTCTGTAAAATTATGTGTTTATGGAGACTTGAGGCACCTATAGATGGTTTCTTTTCTATGTTCCCTGGCTAAGAGGTCAACTGTAGCCAATGTCCCCTTAAATTTGTTTTTAAAGTGAAATTTCAGATGGTAGATGGCATGCTGTCAGTAATCTCACGATTGATGACCTTTGTGGGTGTGGTCCTTGTGCCCCCTAGGGAGTGAGTCAGTTTAACTTACAATGAATGAGTGCCTTCTGCTTCATAATCCTTTGTAGTCTCTTAATTTTCATTTATAATAAAGCATTAAAAATATTTTTTAAAAAAAGAGCTCAGGGACAGTGCCCAGGCCCTGAGTTCAAGCCACATGACTGACCAACCCCACCTCTAAAAAAAGAGCACCCAAAGGGCTGAGTGTCAGTGACTTCTACCTGTAATGCTATCTTCTCAGGAGGCTGAGAACCTGGAGGATTGCAGTTCCAAGCCAGCCTCAGCAGAATAGTCTTTGAGACTCCATCTGCAATTAGCTAGAAAACTGCTAGACTGGAAACATGATTCAAATGGTAGAGTGCTATTTATAAGCAAGAAAGCTGAGCAAGAAGCCTCAGTTCAAGCCCTGGACACACACAAATAGACACACAGAGGCCACAGCATCCTTGAACTGTGATCAAAGAATAAAAGTGACAAGAAAATGAAATACAAAACAAAAATCTTTCTTGAGAATAAAGGTTGAACTTGTGTACTTGGGAGTAAGAGACCAGTGGTACAGTCTGCAGCACTAGCTTAATTTTAGCAACTTCTAAGAACTTATAGGTGACAGTTACATCACTTTGAAATGAGAGAACAAAGACTTTTTCTTTGTACCAGAATTTGGTTTTGAAAGCACAAAGTATTAGGGAACAGTTCTACAGAGAGTGGCTAATGGAAAGACAAGATTTCTGAGAATCTGCCTTGGCAAAATGGGCTGGCAAGTTACTCTGAAAACTTACCTTTCAAAGAAATGACTCACCTGACTTCATTCTCTTCCAGTCCCAGGGTGTCCAAAGCCCCCCTCACCACCCCCGTGCCCATGATCACTCTTTACAGTATAGTGAGAACAAATTCAAGGCAAACCACCAAAAGATAATTCCTCCTTGACACAATATAAATGAGTTTTATTGTTGTTGTTTTGGGCCAATACTACGTACGGCTTGAACTCAGGGCCTGGGTACTGCCCCTTAGCATTTTTATTCAATGCTGGTATGCTACCATTTAAGCCACAGCTGTACTTCTTTTGATTTTCCAGTAGTTCATTGGAGATAAGAATCTCATGGTCTTTCCTGCCTGGACTGTCTTAAGTTGTAATCCTCAGATCTCAGCCTTCTGAGTAGCTAGACTTATAGGTGTAAGCCTATAGTAATAGGTGCCTGGCTTTCTTAGCTTTGACTTTTCACTGTGTTTAGTCGGTACCAAAGCAATAAGCGAGACAGAGATAGGATGTGGTCTTTCAAATGTTTCCCAGAGGCTACTGGCAGGCCTCAGGTCTTGCCTCAACTAGCACTTTTATGAAGATGAATCCAGATACATTATGAAGGAACTGGAGGGCTTGCATCAGAAGCACTGATAAAGCCTGGATTTGCATGGCATTCATGGCTGGGATGGATTTATGGACAGTTTTAGCCGGAAAAAGTGGAGGGTTCTGGGGCTGGGAAGGTGGCTCAGTGGTAGAGCCCTTGCCTTGCATGCCGGAGGCCCTGGGTTCGATTCCTCAGCACCACATAAGCAAAAAAGAAAAAAGCCGGAAGTGTCGATGTGGCTCAAGTAGTAGAGGGCTAGACTTGAGCTGAAGATCTGAGGGACAGTGCCCAGGCCCAGAGTTCAGGCCCCATGACTGGACCCCCCCCACCCCACCACCCCCCCCCCCCAAAAAAAAGTGGAGGGTTCAAGCTGGTTTCCTACTGCCATCTAGTGGTACAGTAGGGTACAGTACATGTTGGCAGGGCTGCTGCATACAGTTCAGCATGTAATTCTTCCAGGCCTTGGGGGGTTTTACATCAAGATAACAGAATTTTTTTTTTTCTGCCCAGTTGAATGATGAGCCTATTGAATAGGATTTATTTTGGCTTAAGCTTATAGAAATCAGATAATTTCTTTTTTTTTTTTTTAGGTACCAAATTTCTTTATTTGAAGGAATGGTACAAATTAGAAGCACTTAGGATGTTCTGGTACAACTTATAGAAACATGCATGCACTGCCCTGGTGACCAGAAGTCACGTGTGGCTTTGGGGGAATCAGCCCAAGGCTTAGCTCTCATCACGTTCTCTCAGAGTATGCTTGTCAAAGAGATACTCTGCCATGCCAGATTCAGGGGCTCCCATCTTGTGCAAGTTGGTGACATGGTCACCCAATTCTTTGATGGATTTCACCTGCTCATTCAGGTAATGAGTCTCAATGAAGTCACACAAGTGGGGGTCATTTTTGTCAGTGGCCAGTCTGTGCAGTTCCAGTAGTGACTGATTCACACTTTTTTCCAAGTGCAGTGCACACTCCATCGCATTCAGCCCGCTTTCCCATCATCACGGTCTGGTTTCTTGACATCCTGCAGGAAGATGCGGCCACCTCGCTGGTGCTGCAGCTTCATCAGTTTCTCTGCATGCTCTCTCTCCTCATGAGATTGGCGAAGGAAATACTTAGCAAAGTTCTTCAAAGCCACATCATCTCGGTCAAAGTAGTAAGACATGGACAGGTAGACATAGGAGGCGTAGAGCTCCAGGTTGATCTGGTGGTTGATGGCGGCCTCCGAGTCCTGGTGGTAGTTCTGGCGCACCTGCGAAGGGGATGCAGGTGTCATGGCGGCTGCTAGGAGAGACGGAGTAGCGGAGACCCCGGTCGGTCCGAGGATGCGGTGAAGAGGTGGCGGGAGGTTGGTGGCTCAGAGCGGGCGGCTGGGATGGGAGAGGTGGAGGGGTGGAGCGCCGGGTTCTGTTCAAGCACTGTTTTTTTTTTTTTTTTTAAATTTTATTTTATTTTATTTGAGAACATACTGTACAGAGGGGTTACAACTACATGGGCAGGATAATGCATACATTTCTTACCAAGCATTGCAGCCTCCTCCTTTGTTTACCCTTCACCTCCCTCCCCAGCCTCCCCCCTCCCTCCCACCCAATCGTACCCCCCCCCCCACCGACATTGTAAAGCTGGTTTTGACATGACATTTTGTACTTCTCATTGTTGCAACAGGTCCACCTGAATCCTTAAACGACTTGTTTGTCCCCATCTCCTCCACATGTTATACTGACATCAAATATAGTGAAAGCGGGGGTTACACTGTGGGGGAGGGACATACAAAGCAACAAAGAAATAATCTTATAAATGCGTTAGAAACACATGCATGAAAGAAACAAAAACATTAAAATACATATTTGAGGTTTCGTTTTCCTAACATCACATTATCTGACTTTTTCCGCTTGACTCATACCTATACTAGATATTGCAAATAAGGGAAACCATGGGACCTATGTTTCTTTGGGCCTGGCTTACTTCACTTAATATAATTTTTTCCAAGCCTTTCCATTTCCTAACAAATGGGGAAATGTCATTCTTTCTGATGGAGGCATAGAATTCCATTGTGTATATATACCACATCTTCTTGATCCATTCATCTTCTGAGGGGCATCTGGGTTGGTTCCATGTCTTAGCTATGGTAAATAATGCTGCAATAAACATAGTTGTGCTGGTAGCTTTAGTGTGGCCTTGTTTGTGATCATTTGGGTAAATGGCAAAACCTCCCATGCTCCTGGATTGGAAAGATTAACATCGTGAAAATGGCAATACTTCCCAAGGCTATCTACAAATTCAACGCAATACCTATCAAAATTCCACCCTCATTCTTCAAGGAAATAGAAGAGGCAATCCAAAAATTCATATGGAACAATAAAAGACCCCGAATAGCAAAAACGCTCCTCAACGGAAAGAACACTGCTGGAGGAATATCAATACCAAATTTCAAACTCTACTATAAAGCCATAGTAATCAAAACAGCTTGGTATTGGCATAAGAACAGACCTCAGGACCAATGGAACAGAATTGAAAACCCAGAAATGAACCTACAGACCTATAGCCATCTAATCTTCGATAAGGGAGCTAAAACAATAGAATGGAAGACAGACAGCCTCTTCAGTAAATGGTGCTGGCAAAACTGGTTAACTACATGTAGAAAACTAAAGCTAGATCCTTATATATCACCCTGCACCAGAATCAACTCCAAATGGATCAAAGACCTTGAAGTCAAAGCAGACACTCTGAAAACATTACAGGATGGAATAGGAGAAACCCTGGGTCTCCTTGGCTCAGGCCGAAATTTTCTGAATAGAGACCCGGAAACACAACAAATCAAAGAAAGGCTGGACAAATGGGATTGTATAAGGTTGCAGAGCTTCTGCAGGGCAAATGACATAGCTAGCAAGATCAATAGAAAGCCCACGGACTGGGAGAAGATCTTTACTAGCCATACAACGGACAAGGGTCTCATATCTAAAATATACTTGGAACTCAAAAAATTAAACCACCCAACAACAAATCCTCAAAGAAACAACTGCCCAATAAGTAAGTGGGCGAAAGACTTAAAGAGAAGCTTCTCTGAAGAAGAAAGAAGGATGGCCAATAGACACATGAAGAAATGTTCAACATCCCTAGCCATAAAAGAAATGCAAATCAAAACAACATTGAGATATCACCTCACTCCAGTTAGAACAGCAAAAATCAAGAACTCTAACAACAACAGATGCTGGAGGGGATGTGGACAGAAAGGAACCTTACTTCATTGTTGGTGGGAATGTAAACTTGTTCAACCACTTTGGAAAGCAGTATGGAGGTTCCTCAAAAGACTCCACATAGAGCTCCCCAATGACCCAGCAATCCCACTTTTGGGCATGTTCAAGCACTGTTGAAGCAGGAAACGGCGGCGACTCTCGGCCAGGATCGTCTGAAGAAATCAGATAATTTCTATATACATATTTTCTACATAAATCTATAGTCTCAGAAAATTAAGGAAGTGGAAGATATTTTTTCTTTTTAAAAAATTATGTTTAAGGGCTGAAAAGGTGGCTCAATGGTAGAGCGCTTGCCTTGCATGCATAAGGCTCTGGGTTCTATTCCTCAGCACCACATAAGCAGAAAAAAAAAGCCAGAAGTGGTGCTATGGCTCAAGTGGTAGAGTGTTAGCCTTGAACTGAAGAGCTGAGGGACAGTGCCCAGGCCCAGAGTTCAGGCCCCTCGACCGGACCCCCCCGCAAAAAAGAAAATTATTGGAAATAATGATACCTGGCCAATGTAGGGTAGGTTTAGAGATTCATGGTATCAGGGATTCGGGCTTCTTATTCTTGATACATGGCTTCCACCACTATGAGATTAAACATGGCTCTTTGCATTCAGCTGTCACATCAGCATTCCAGCCAGCAGGGAAAAGTACCTACCCCCCCCCCAAAAAAAATTAAAGACTCACCTCTCCCTTCCTCATTAATGGTACATCCCAGAAACTGAACTTGACACTATAACATTAGCTAATACTTGGTAGCATGGCTACCTATCTGTAATGGAGACCAGAAAACGTACTATTCATAATAGCTATGTTTCTATTTGAAAATAAGGGTTTTGCTTTTTTTTTTTTTTTAACTAATAGAGTACAGTTGTCAGGAGATGTTAATGCCTATGACTGAAACTGGGTGTTTGGACCCCAAGGCTAAAGTCCAGGGGTCCAAACGTAGGTCCACTATATACCAAATATATATATACCACTATATACCAGTACATACACACACGCACACACACACACACACACACACACCACTATATACCAAATAAAAAGACACAATGAAGGGCATAGAGAGGAGATTTATTACATGGACGCCATGGAAGAGGGCACTTTTGTACACCTTCCAGCCATATTCTGGTTAGTATGCTGGCTTCAGGTTCAAGAGAGAATTGGGGGTTGGGGGGTGAGAAGGTATGGACGTTTAAACAGTTCCAAGTCACAGGTGTGGTCTGGTTGACCATTAGCTTAGACTTTGTCCTTGAAGGAGATCCAGAGAATTACTATCAGTCTATCACCTGGACACAAGAGAAACATTACCTGCTGATTGACTTCCTGAATTTTGGGCTCTTTCCTTTAAGATGATAAAAAGACATTGCAGTTTACTTTCTACACACTATGCTTATCAGTGAAGCTTTCCTTTCCTAGAACCCAAGTTGATTGCAAAGTTACAGAAGCAGTAGTAGTTCAGACCAAAGGGACTTTTAGTTAATTCTAAACTTGAGGGACTTTTAGTTAATTAACAAGGCTCCACCAAAGCATCTCTTAGGTTGTATCAAACATGACTGAGAGATTCCAGACTTATTCCAATTATTCAGCATTGCTTTCCATTGCTCAGTTCCTTCAGTTTTGTTGTTCTTTACTGAGAGATGGGCTCTGGAGTTTGAACTCAGGTCTTGTGAATTCTCGGCAAGTGCTATGTTACTGAGAGAGATACCCCCAGTCCTATGGTTTGGGGTTTTATCTCTTAAAATTCTCTTAAGGTTCCATAGCAAGTTATTTTTAGTAGTCTTGTATTTTTGAAAGATATTTCAAGTCATTCAGTTTATGTACGGAACCAGGATGATGGTACAGATATTATTTCATATGAACAGAATAGTTTGGGTTTTGCTTTCCATTTTCCAGACTGTTCTGCCATTCCTCAAGAAGTAACTCTAAGATGGACATAACAATGAATTGATTGCTTCAGACGTGAAGAGGGGCAGGGCTATGCAGTCTTAGCTATTGTTTGGTTCTGTGGTGGAAGTCAGGCAATGCTCCACTCTGTGCTCTCAGTCTATGGCTAAGTATAGACCATAGGATGTTGAGGGTCCTGGGGAATGGAATGATGAAGCCAGGAACCCCAAACATGGAGGAATCTGAAAAGAAATTGTCAAAGAAGAGATGCCCAGAACCAAATCTTAGAGATGGAGTTTCCAACTTCAACAAGAAAATTCTCTGTCTAAAACAATGGAAAAGCTGGGCACCAGTGGCTCACATCTGTACTCCCAGCTACTCAGGAGGCTGAGATCTGAGGATCGCAGTTTAAAGCTAGCCTGGGCAGGAAAGTTCATAAAACTCTTATCTCCAATGAACTACCAGAAAACTGGAAATGGCTCTGTGGCTTAAGTGGTAGAATGCTCGAATTGAGCTGAAGAGCTGAGGGACATCAACCCAGGCCCAGAGTTCAAGCCCTATGACTAACAAAAATAAAATAAAATAAAATAGCACGATGGAAAAGCAAGACTTATCAGCGCAAAATAACACTATTCTAAGTGCTTAGCCACTATCTCTTTCTGTTAGTTAGTATTTATGGTACATAAAACATGAAACAGGCACCAAAGTAGGATACACAGATAGGAAAATGTTTTTTCTGGGTCTGGGCGCTGTCCCTCAGCTCTTCAGCTCAAGGCTAGCACCCTACCACTTGAGCCACAGCGCCACTTTCGGCTTTTTCTGCTTATGTGGTGCTGAGGAATCGAACCCATGGCCTCCAAGCACTCTACCACTGAGCCAACTTCCCAGCCCATTGGTTTTTTTTTTTTTTTTTTTTAACTCATTTTTCTGAGTGCTGGTGGCTCACACCTGTAAATCATAGCTACCCAGAGAGCTGGGAGTGATGTTTTAAGCCAGTCTGGGCAGGAAAGTCTGTGAGCCTCTTATCTCCAATTAAACACCTAAAAGCCAGAAATGGAACTTTGTTTCAAATGGTAGAGCATTAAAAATTCAGGTACAGCCAGGCGCCGGTGGCTCACGCCTGTAATCCTAGCTATTCAGGAGGCTGAGATCTGAGGATCATGGTTTAAAGCCAGCCTGGGCAGGAAAGGCCGTGCGACTCTTATCTCCAATAAACCACTCAAAAACCAGAAGTGGCACTATGGCTCAAGTGGTAGCATGCTCGCTATGAGCTGAAGAGCGCGGGGACAGTGCCCAAGCCCAGAGTTCAAGCCCCATGACCCACCAAAAACAAAATTCAGGTTCAGTGCCTAATCCCTGAGTTCAAGCCCCAGGACCAACACACACACCACCACCACCACCCAAAACAAAATAAGTAACTCATATAATCTGGGTAAGGGTGGCTCACCCTTGTAATCTTAACTACTCAGGAAGTTGAGATCCCAAAGATCTCAGTTCAAAGTGAGCATGGACAGAAAGTCCTAGAGTCGTCTCCAAAAAAAGTTGGGGCTATAGGCATGGCTCCAGTGGTAAAGCACTAGCTGCGCACAAGAAGCCAAATTGCCCAAAGCCCTGAATTCAAGAGCCCATAACGTCAAAAGCAAAGTACCCTCGGTAGTGTTGGTATGTCTGTATTCACAGCTATTTGGGAGGCTGTGGCTTTAAGATCAGCAGTCACAAGTTCGATCGATACCAGCCTGGGAAAAGCTGGGAGACACTCTCTTCAAGGCAGGCAAACAATGACAAAGCAAATTCACTGACTTCATGAAAGAGGCCATCACAAAAGTGAAGAAGACAGGTTGAGAAAGCCGCAATCAGCAGTGTTGTAGACACGAGGTTTGCACGGGGTCTGGAAAGATGAACAGATGTTAGCAGAAAAGAACATTCCAGGCTGCTCCATAAAAAGCCGGGATGAGGACAGATGGCTGGAGTTGGAATGGCAGAGTGGGCACGAAATCCTCCCAGAAGAGCGTTGGTGTGGCTGGGCGGCAGTTGCAATAGGACAGGTTCAATTCTTTTCCTATGACAACTCCTTCCTTCCTAGTCAGAGCTGAAGTACAGATAAGTTGTCCGTCTGGTTGGAGGGTGTGCGTGTGCGTGTGTGTGCGCACGCGCGCGCGGGACAGAACTAGGAATAACCCCACTTTCTCTGTGGCTCAGGCCAGGCTGTGGTCCCTACGGAGCCCTGTGGGTGGGGAGGCCACGCCCCTTCGAGGAGCAGCTGGGGCTCTGACGCCGACTCGCAGCGCCCCCTACCGGCGTCTCCAGAATAACAACACCCCGCCCCCACGACGCCCCCAGCTTCTGAACCGGGGTCCGGAGCTAAGTCTCGGCCCTGGGACCCCGGGTGCGCGCAGCCCTCCCGCCCGCTACACCTGTTGCCCTCCGCTGTCGCGGGGTTCCCTGGTTGGGAGAGAAGGTCCGATCTCCGGAGCCCTGGGTCACCTCGCGCGTCCCCGGTGTGACCCCGGCACTCGGCATCTCGAGGGCGTCCCGCTGCGCGCCGGGGGCGGGGACGGGTGGCGGCAGGGGCGGGTGGCGGCAGGGGCAGCGCCCGGCCGGCCAGCCCGGATCTCGTTCTCCCGGGAAGTGAACTGCAGTCGCATTTGCCGTCTGCTCCACAGCCGAGGGCCAAGACCCTAAGGCCTGGCCCCCAGCCCCACCCGCCTCAGCCCCACCCTTCCTCCGCCACCTCCCGCCGAGGTCCGCCGAGCGGGGCGCACAGCGGAGGGCGTCGGGGCCGAGCGATGGGAGGCGTCCATTCCCAGAGTCCGCGGGGCCAGGCGCCCCCCGAGGACCGGCCCCTGAAAGCCAGGGAGGCCGCGTGAGTTCCCGAGCCCTCCCCGGGCTGCCCTTTGGGATCGCGGGTCAGCGGAATGGGAGCGCGCGCTGTGGGGACCCCGCGCGCGGCGGTGGCGGGGCCAGGAGGGAGCGGGGTTGGGGTCCCCGCGCGCGGCGGTGGCGGGGCCGGGAGGGGGATCCCCGCGCGCTGCGGTCGTGGGGGGGCGCAGGGTTTACCCAGCCGGGACATTGCGCCCCGCGGGACCCCGGGGACGCCCGAACGTCGCGCTGCAAGTGGCCAGATCGCACCCAGGCGGGACAACTGTCCCGCTCTTGTTCTCGGTACGCGGACAAAATAAGGAAACCCCCAGTTTTTCGGGGTCTAGCCAAGCAGGAAAACGCGCGCGTCTCAAAAGGGCGCGGAAACATTTGTTGGACAGCTGTTTGAAGGAAGGTGTGGCTAGTAGAAAGTGTGTGTGTGTGGGGGGGGGGGGACTCCAGACTCAGAGCCGAAACTGGGCTCGGGTTGCCTTCGGGGTTCAGGAATTGTGAGAACTCCCTCTCTTGTTTGCTCCTAGAGCTTTGAGATGATCTCAGAAAAAAGAACTGCATTGTAGCAGCAGCAATCGGGCTTTTGTTCCAGGACAGAAACAATTGGGGACACCAAGTACTGTAATGCAAGCTGTGAGGGAAGTTGGTAGAAAACTGCATTTAGAACAAGCCTCGCGGGTTCCTGCATCTTGACGAAGACACGTGTGTGGATAACTAGCTGAGTCTTCAAATGTTTGATTTTATTTTTTAGAGTGCATGTGTGTCTTGGAAGGGAGGCAGAGCTAAGGAATCCATACTCCTTATTTTAATCAGCAAATGTCAAAGCTTTGAGACAGATAAGCAGCCAAACCTGGGTGCCAGTGCTGGGGCTTGAACGTAGGGCCTGGGCTCTGTCGCTTTGCTTTTTCACTCAAGGCTAGTGTCCTTTTTGCTGCTTAACTGGAGCTAAGAGTCTCGGATTTGTCTGCCAGGGCTATCTTTGAACCACCATCCTCAGATCTCAGTCTCCTGAGTACTAGTTAGGATTACCAGTGCTGACTTAACTTTTAAAAGCGTAAGAGACAATTTTTTTTTTAACATTGAGATGAAATTGAGAGTTCTGGAAGCAAAGAGCTTTAAAACACACACACACACACTCACACACACACATTTGCAGGGAAGTCTTAACCTCTTTTTGTCTCAGTAGTAAAAATGGGAATGTTACAACTACCTATTTCTTGAGCTGTTCTGAGACGATGTAAGAGCGTGTATATTTGGATCACAACAAGTTAGGATTTTATATCTGAGCAGTAAAGTATATGCTTTTAGTCAAGGAGGAAAACGGACCAATTCTTGTAAATGTGTGGCCAGGTTTACTGTGTAATTCAAAAGTAAACAGTTGACTACTCCCTGTGTGCTGTGCTGAGCTAGGTTTGTTTGTTAAGGTGGCATTAATGTTAAGTAACCCAGTAATAGATAAAATAGATAAAACACCTGTCTCTCTCTTATTTGTTTGTCAAAACTTGCCTTGAAATTACATAAATTCCCACCCTAGGTCTTGCCTAGGGAGGAGGCCTTTCTCCCCTTGAATTAAGAAACAGGTCCAGTGGTGTTGTAACTTATTTGGTAGAGCACTTTCCTCATTGTGTGAGGCTCAGAGCTCCAGACCCAGCCTCAAATTTATAAATAAATAATTAGTAAATAAATAAACAAGGAGAGGTAGATTTGTTGATTTCAGCAGAGCCTAGACTGCTGCTTAGTAAGCCAGACATAGGTGACACAAGACATCCCTAGGTAAAAGACCCGTTAGAAAGATGAAGTTCCAGCCTGTAAAAGCAAAAAAAGTTTTTTTTTTTTCTCTCCAAATCCTGCCTTGCCCATGTGCACAAGTCACAAGTCTCTTGAGGACTGAGAAAGTGGGGATCTATTGTTAATATCCCTCTGGTCAGGTTTCCTGTCAGACATGTGGCTGTCCTGGATAACACTGACCTCAGGGAAGTACCCCTACTTACACTGTTTTTCTATTGCTCTTTTAAAAAAAAAAATAGACCAATCCATTCACAGAAACATTGGTATTGTAAGGGAGAAATTATGTTTCAGAATGCTCACGTTTATATTTCAAAGCAACTTAATCAGGTACTAAATAAAAAACTCTCTTAGAAGAGCTCCATTGTGAAATAGAAAAAAGCATAGATGTCCATGAAAAGAAATGCCTGATTTGAAGATAAAATTTATTGTCATCAACAACTGTAGCTGCCATCCAACCCTGCCATAACCTAAGGAAACAAATGGCTGGCTTTGGTGGAAGCTGAGTGGATTTCATTCATTCATTTGGAGGCTGGCCAGCTGGAGGATGTGCAGGCTATGGAATCAGGAAGACCTGGGGAGGAATTTCTGCTGGATCGCCTGCCAGCTTAGTTTAGGATGTATTAGAAATAGTTATTTAAACTTTTGGTGGTTAATTTTCTGCATCTTGAATGTGGCAATAGTAATTGTACCTGTTTCTGCAAGTAGAGCAGATAATGTTGATGTATTCCTGGTCCTTACCAAATTATTAATTCATTTACCCATCTCTACACCAGTGACTCAGTCTGGGACTTGTGTGTGTGTGTGTATGTATGCGCATGCATGCATGCATGCGCACGTGCACACACACGTGCACCTTTTGGTGATTAGTTGGACATAAGAATCTTACGGAATTTAGTGCCCAGACTGGTTTCAAACCTCAGTCCTCATATCTCAGCCTCCTGAGTGGCTAGGATTACAGTCATGAGATGCTGGCACCTGGGCTGGGTGGGCCTCTTTGGGAGATAATTCCACAAATCAGGTGTGGTCTCTTCTAAAGGGAAGATTGGTTTGTATGCTAATTAAGCAAGGCTGCATAGACAAGCTGGGAAGTAACAAAGTTCTTGGAGTTAATTTTTCCTTCAGTTGATTTCCATTTTCTAATTTTTGTAACATTGTACTACCAAGACAATGGAGGTATGTCTGGGGATATGGGAGTTTGGTAGTATTTGATGAAAACATTGATTGATCCCTTAGATGATTAGTTGAGGTAACATGGTCTAGAGTAGTGAATGATTTGTGAACAGATTTGAAGGATGAGAAATGCAGAGCCTGATACACTTGGGAAGTAAGGTATGTGATTCATTATGTAGTTCCTGTGTAGCTTTTCTGCCTGGGATGCAATGCAAGATATGCACCTGTTGTAAATTCTTAGTAGTTAAGTTTCTTGAAAAATCTTTACATTCAGAACTTGACAACATCAAGGGAAATTTGTAAAATCTTAGTGATTTTTGCCCTGTGTCTTTTCCTTCCCTCAACAGATTGAGCTCAGGGCCTTGCATTTGCTAGGCAAGTGCTCAGCCACTTGAGCCACACCTCCAGCCCCCCTCTTTCCCTTAGTTATTTAAAAGATAGGGTCTCAATTTATGCCCAGGCTAGCCTGGGCTATGATCCTCCAATCTATTCTTTCCTGAGTTGCTGGGGATGACAGGCATGAGCCAGTGTGTCCACTGTGCTTTTCATGAAGCTGGGATAATAATTATGTACCACCATGCCCACCCACTGAGTGAGATGAAGTCTTTCAAATTTACATGCCCAATCTAGTCTCAAAACCCAATCCCCAGATCTTTACCTCCCAAGTAGCTAGGATTACAGGCTTGAGCCCTGGTGCCCAGCTGCAGTGTGTTTTTCTGATTATGAAAGAGATGTAGTCAATTTGGTGTTCTAGTAACTGCCTTAACAACAAAGCTAAAGTGCATGGAAATCACGAAGAGGGAGATGATCTGGCTTTGAAATTTTAGACACCAGAAGACATGGCTAGAAAATATGCACACTTGAAAAGCAACTTTCTTAAACCCATTGTTTCCAAATTCAGAATATTCTTCTTTTGCTACCTTCTCACGGCACAATTTTTATTGGTACTAAAACTTGTCAACAACCAGGCCTTGGTGACTTACAGCTGTAATCCTAGCTACTCTGGAGTCTGAGATCTGAGGACGACAGTTCAAAGGCAGCCTGGGCAGACAAATCCCAGACACTTTTGTCTTCTATTATTTAAAAATATTGGTGTAAATTGTTTTCCTGTACAACTAGAGAGAGAGAGATTCAGAGCAAGTTGGTGGAAAAGACCCCGGCGGCGGCGGGGGAAGGGAGGGGGAGGGGGGGGGAAGGGGTGCACGGAGAAAACAGCTATCTGAAGCAAAGTTAAGAGAATTATAGTATTTAGTTTAAAGAAGTGGCCTAAGCTGTGTACAAATATATAATTTTGAAGGGATGTTGGCTGGCTCCTGTCTGGTGAAGCCAGCCTAAAAGGAAATGACTAAGTTTAGTTAATGGATCCATTTTGAGTTTGTTTTACAGAATCATCTCTTCAGTCTTTTATAGGTAGGTTCATTTTTTTTCTATCATATTTGTTGAAAAGGTAGTCCTTTCCCCATTGAATGGTATGGATATCCTTGAAAGTAAATTGAGGCTGAGAATGTGGCTTAGTGGTAGAGTGCTTGCCTAGTATGCATGAAGCCCTGAGTTCAATTCCTCAGTACATAAACAGAATAAGCTGGAAGTGGTGCTGGTGGGGCTCAAGTGGTAGAGCGCTCACTTTGAGCACAGGGATAGCGCCCAGGCCCTGAGTTCAAGCCCCAGGACCGGACCAAAAAAAAAAAAAAAATAGAAGAAAAAGAAAGTAAATTGACTATGCATGTGAATTTATTTCTGGGTTCCTTATTCCATTGTTTTATATGTTATCTTTATATCAGTACCAGAGTCTTTGGCATATTGTATTTTGTGTATGTTTGTGTGTTTGTGCGTGCACGCGTGTGCATGCGTGCCATTACTGGGTTTGGGCTCAGGGCCTCCTGCTCTCTCTCTACCTTTTTTCTCAAGGCTAGTGCTTTACCACTGGAGCTACACCTCCATTTTCAGCTTTTTGCTGGTTAATTAGAGATAAGAGGCTCACAGATTTTTCTATCTGAGTTGCATTGAACTGAGATCTTAAGATCTCAGTCTGCTGAGTAGCTAGGATTACACGAGTACCCCCACCCCCAGCAGCTATGGCTTACTGGAATTTTTCTAGTAGGGTTTGAAATCTGGAGATTGAGGTCCTTCAGTTTGGATTATTTGGCAGTTTGGGATTGTTGGATGATGTGTTTTCTAAATCAGTCTGTCTCTGCTCTTTCTCCCTCACTCTTGCTCACTTTCACTCTTGTTCTCTCTCCTTTTCTCCTTGGCCAGTGACAGCCACCTTTGCATAAGAAAATATTTCAGAGGCTGGGAAGGTGGTTCAGTGGTAGAGCACTTGCCTTGCATCCATGAAGCCCTGGGTTCAATTCCTCAGCACCACATAAGCAAAAAGAAAAAAGCTGGAAGTTGCACTGTAACTCAAGTGGTAGAGCGCTAGCCTTGAGCTGAAGAGCTGAGGGACAGCGCCCAGGCCCAGAGTCCAGGCCCCATGACCAGACCCCCGCCAAGAAAAAGAAAAAGAAAATATTTCACTGTCTTCTGATGATGGTATGCAGCTCCAGTAACATTGTAGCCCTTTCGCCACACCCCCCCCCCCCCCCCCCCCCCCACTTACTCCACCTCCAGCCAGGCTTATCATCCCAACCAACTTGCCAAGAACCTGCTGTGACCCAGACACTTAGACATTTGGTATCCAAAGAGGCTCCGCATGTGGGTAGGAGCTGGTGTGAAGCAGGCAGGAGACTGAAAGTAAGGGTCAGGACAATGGTTGTATGAGATGAGATCAGTAATGCAGTCCTCCAGGTTCATCTTCCCAGCTCTGACCTTTGACAGGTCTTAACTTCTGACGTTCACTCAGCATCACGATGTTTCTCTATATCATTTTACTGAATTTAGAAATGTCATTTTAATTTTTGCTCATGGTTTATTATCTGCATATACCAGTTTTTGCAAATTGTTGATATAAAATGCTGGTGACATTTTTTCTCTTAACTAACTGAATTGATAGACAGTCACAAGTCTGTGTGCATCTCTAGTTGATACCTTAGGATTTGTTCCTAAAAGTTTAATTAGAGAGAGGGTCAAGAATAAAATATTTTAAGGGTGCTGTGTGCTACTAAATATTGTCATAGTTTTTCCCCAAACTGGTACAAAATATCCCCTGCAATAGCATATGACAATGACCATTTGTGTGTGAGGTGTGGGTGTGTAGGTGGGTGTATATGCGTGCTGGTTCTGAGGCTTGGACTCAGGGCCTGAGTGCTTTTTTGCTAATGCTAATGCTCTTAACACTTGAGTCACAGCTCTACTTCAGGCTTTTGGTGGTTAATTGGAGATAGTCTCATAGGCTTTCCTGCCTGAGCTGAGTTTTAACTGTGATTCTCATACCTCAGCTTCTTGGGTAGCTAGAATTATAGGTATAAGCTACCTTCTACAATGACAGTTACAGCATCTCTTCTGATGAGTGGGGCACTAACATTTTAAATCAAGTTAAATCAACAAGAAAAACAACAAACCCAATCTGGTTTTAGTTTTGAATGTGTAAACTTTTTCTCCATATATTTATTAGACATTTTTAATTTAATTTCCTACTTTTCATTTACCCTTCTTGTCAATGTTTATGCTGAAATTATTTAATTTGTCAGTATATTTGGTGAGTGTTCTTTACATGATTAGTCTATTATTTATGAAGCACTTCAGTGTAGAAAACTTTCCCAGTATGGCCTCATAAGCTAGGTGCTCTTCTCGGCTTTATGTATGAGGAAACAGGCACAGGTCACACAGCCAATGAGAGACAAAATTGGGATATGATATTCAATCCAAAACCTGCCCCAAATCTAATAAATCTTGTGTTCTACCATTTTCTTTTGTTACGTTTTGAGAGGAAGGTATTTTTTTTTTGGGGGGGGGGTCCATTTGTGGGGCCTGAACTCTGGGCCTGGGCGCTGTCCCTCAGCTCTTCAGCTCAAGGCTAGTGCTCTACCACTTGAGCCACAGCGCCACTTCCAGCTTTTTTCTTTTTTGCTTATGTGGTGCTGAGGGCCTCAGGCATGCAAGGCAAGCGCTCTACCACTGAGCCACCTTCCCAGCCCGAGGAAGGTATTTTTTAAACTGTACTTTTTCTTATAGACAGATTGAACAGATACTGAGGTCCTCTATGTGCCACATCCAGATTTCACTATTACTGGTATTATATATTAATAAAGTAGGTTTTATTTTACAGTCATTGCATGATACTGATATATATTTTTTTGAGGGGGGGGGTCCAGTCATGGGGCCTGAACCCTGGGCCTGGGCGCTGTCCCTCAGCTCTTCAGCTCAAGGCTAGCGCTCTACCACTTGAGCCATAATGTCTCACTTCTGGCTTTTTTCTTTTTGCTTATGTGGTGCTGAGGAATCGAACCCAGGGCCTCATGCATGCAAGGTAAGCGCTCTACCACTGAGCCACCTTCCCAGCTCATGATACTGATATATTATTGTTAACTAAAGTGAATGCTTAATTCTGATTTCCTTAGTTTTCATCTCAAGTCTTCTTTCTGCTTTAGCATAAATTCAGGAGTCAATTATTTTTAGCATAAATAAACTTATCACGGTTTTCTTTGTTTTCCTTCCTTGGCTCTTAATGTGCTTTTTTATCAAAAGATGGAATGTTTTTCTTCTAGCTGTTTTATAGTTTCCTTTTCATTCTGGTGGTACTGAGGTTTAAACTTAGGGCCTTCTACTTACTAGCAGTTGCTCTACCACTTGAGCCATAACTCCAGCCCTTTTTGCTTTATTTTCAAATAGAGTCTAGGTTTTTGCCTAGACCAGCCTGAACTGCCACTTTCCTTTTTATACTTACCTTATAACTGGAAAGCACATGCCACAGCACCCAGCTTTTTATTGGTTGAGATGGTGTTTGATAAACTTTTTCCTGCACTGGTTTCAAACTTCATCTTTACAATTTTAACCTCCCATTTAGCTAGGATTATAGAAGTAAGCCATAGTGAGCCATTTATACATTAAAAAATTGCTGGTAAGAGCCAGGCATTGGTGGTTCATACCTGTAAATCCTAGCTACTCAGGAGGCTGAGGTCTAAAAATCACAGTTCAGAGCCATCCAGGGTAGGAAGTTCATGAGATTCTTATCTCCAACTAACCAGCACAAAACAGGAATTGGTGCAGTGGCTCAAAGTGGTAGAGCACTAGCCTTGAGTAAGAGCTCAGAGATAGTGCCCAAACCCCAAGTTCAAGCCCCATGACCAACAACAACAATAACAAAAGGTTATTATAACCTTTGGGATAAAAAATTAATCCAATCTTGGGGGGAGGGTGGAGTTGGGGAGGTGGGGAGGGAAAGCATAGTAAGAGAAAAGCAAGGTAGGGTGTAACAATGCTGGATAGGAAATGTACTCATCACCTTACTCGTGTAACTATAACCCCTCTGTACAGTATCTTTACAATAAAAGCATTTTTTAAAAAATTTGAAAAAGGGGGGCTGGGAAGGTGGCTCAGTGGTAGAGCGCTTGCCTTGCATGCATGAGGCCCTAGGTTCGATTCCTCAGCACCGCATAAGCAAAAAAAAAAAAAAAAAAAATTGAAAAAGGAAAATAATCCAATGTTAAATTGTTTTCATTCTCAATAAATATTCAGTTGCCTTATGTTCAAGAACTGTGAACATCCTGCAGCAATTTACATGAGCAGAAGAAAATATTTCTAAGCATTTCTAAAATCTGAAGATTCGCTTACAATATTGAGGATGGACATAGGCCAAAGGAGAGATGACCTTGACAATGAGTGCGGCTTGGAAGATAGGGACATTTGCAAGCAGACTTTTCTTATAGATTCTACACGGTCCAGTCAATTTTCAGTCATCTTGAGCTTGCATTTTAAGTGATTGAGCTCCCTCGGCTGAAGTGGTGACACCTGCAAAAGCTCTCTGCTCAGCTCTGTGCTTTGTCAGCCTTACATTTTTCACAGAGCATATTTTTACTGTTTGTAATACTCTATAAACTATGAGGAGATTTACAAGAGTATTGGAGAATCATAAACCACCATCCTCTAACTATACTCTCTTTTTATTTGTTTCCAGTATTGGGCTTGAACTCAGGGCCTTACAATCTCCCTTAGCTGAAAGCTGGAACCTATCACTTGAGCCACCAGTACCCAGATGATCTTCTGTATCTTCCAGGTCTTTTACTTACATGGAGAGTTTTTAACAAAGGGATTTTTTTTTTTCGGTTGTGGGGCTTGAACTCTAGGCCTAGTCACTGTCCCTCAGCTCTTCAGCTCAAGGCTAGTGTTTAACCACAGCACCACTTCCGGTTTTCTGAGTGGTTTATTGGAGACAAGAGTCCCATGGACTTTCCTGCCCTGGCTGGCTTCGAACCGTGATCCTCGGATCTCAGCCTCCTAAGTAGCTCTAGGATTACAGGCGTGAGCCACCAGTGCCCAGCTTAACAAAGGGAATCTTCTATCTAGACCCTTCTCCATTCTCAGAAGTCTTACTGTTAAGGACATATGAATGGATACTAGTTGCCAGGTGCCAGTGGCTCATGCCTGTAATCCTAGCTACTCAGGAAGCTGAGATCTGAGGATCCTGGTTCAAAGCCAGCCCGGGCAGGAAATTCCATGAGACTCTTATCTCCAATTAATTACCAGAAAACTGGAAGTGGCGCTGAGGCTCAAGTGGTAGAGCGCTAGCCTTGAGCTGAAGAGCACCCAGACCCAGAGTTCAAGACCCACGACCGACAAAAAAAAAAATAATAATTTAAAAACAGTTATTAGTGTACATTAATTGTACAGGGAGAATTTCATTGTGACATTTTCCTACATGTATACAATGTACCCTGACAACCTCACCCCCTCTATCACCCTCCCTTTCCATTTTCTTCTCTTCTTAAAGCAACATCAACAGATTTCATTGCTCTGTTTTCTTATATGCATATAAACTAGTTCACCCAGCCAGGTGCTGTTAGCTCATACCTGAAATCCTTGCTGCTCTGGAGGATGAGATCTGAGGTCCTGGTGTGAAGCCAGCTTGGTCAGAAAAGTCCATGAAACTCTTATCTCCAGTTAACCAACAAAAGGCCAGAAGTGGAGGTATAAGTCCCGTGGTAGAGCACCAGTCATGAGCGAAAAAGATGAGCTAGACCACAAAGCTCTGAGTTTAAGCCAATACTGGTGCACATGGGCATGCACTCACACATGCAAACACACACACATACACACAGCATCAATAAAGCACTTCACCCTTACTCACCCTCTCCATTCACCCTCCCATGTCCTGATGATATCTGACCCCAACAGATCCTGTGTCAGTTTCCTGTCATTCATTCTTTTTTAGTGTGTATTAATTGTACCAAGGGGTTTTATCTTGCTGTTTCACACTTGCATGTGTTCTATTTTAATCAGAATTTTGCTGCTTCTTTCCCCATTCTCACTCTTATTGTTAAACAGCCTTCAGTGAAATTTATTAGGTCATCTTCACATATAGATGTAATGTATTTCAATATTTTTTTAAAAAAACTTTTTAACTTTTTACTTATATGTACAATTTCCTCTTGATCAGTCTTATGGTGTGTTTGTTGCAAATGTTAGCATTCTGCCTCCATTTTTCCTCCCCCTCCTTTTTTTTTGCAGGTTAATTGAAGATACAAGTCTTAAGGGTTTTTTGTGTCCAGACCAGCTTCAAAGCCTCAGATCTCACATCTCAGCCTCCTTAGTGGCTAGAATTACAGACATGAACTATCAGCACCCAGCAGGACTGGGAATTTATAAGGAAAGGATTTGTGTAACTCAGGGTCAGTTGTAAGGGAGGGAAGTGTAGGATTAAGTAGCTGCATCTGGTGAGGTCTTTCTTGATGAGGACTCTGACCCAGCCAGGCATCAAATGGCAAAAGGGACACACAAGAAACAGAGTCAGGGGCTGGGAAGGTGGCTCAGTGGTAGAGTGCTTGCCTTGCATGCATGAAGCCTTTGGTTTGATTCCTCAGTACCACATAAGCAAAAAAAGCCGGAAGTGGGGCTGAGGCTCAAGTGGTAGAGTGCTAGTCTACAGTTGAAGAGCTGAGGACAGTGCACAGGCCCAGAGTTCAGGCCCCACGACCAACAAAAAAAAGAAAAGAAAAGAAAAAAAAGAAACCACAAGAAACAGAGCCAAACCAGCTTTGATAGCAAGGCCTACTCCCCAGAGGAGCTACAACTTATGAACCCATAAGTGGGTCTTCCCTCATTATCCAATCATCCCTTCAGGAAGGCATCTGGTACCACCTTTTAATAATTCCCAGTGGGGACCAAATTTCACTCTAAGTCCTGGAGAGAGTCTATATATGGCAGGAATATTGCATAAAAACTTAAGAGTCATGTCTGTTTTCTGAAGGTCAGCTAACTTTGTTTCTGAGAAACGCCACCTGTCTATCTCATAGTGAACATCTGTCTCCACAATGTCTTGACAGCATGTGTGTTACTGATCTAGATGAGGGCTTCAAGGAATCTTGCAAAGATGCTTTGCTTTACAGTCACTCAGAAAACATCTTTGGGAGCTGGGAATGTGGCTTAGTGGTAGAGTGCTTGCCTAGCATGCATGAAGCCCTGGGTTTGATTCCTCACTATCACATAAACAGAATAAGCCAGAAATGGCACTGTAGCTCAAGTGGTAGAGTGCTAGCCTTGAGCAAAAGAAGCTTAGAGACAGAGCCCAGGCCCTGAGTTCAAGTGCCAGGACTGACAAAAACAAAAAAATTCAAAAAACATCTTTGGGTTTTATATCTCTTGATGATATGATAAATTTTTCAGCCTTTCCCACATGAAAAGATACATACAGTACAATATATGTGACTTATCATAGACCCTGGAACTTATCTAGTACCCCATGAAGTAGATAACATATCCATTGTACAGATGAGGAAATTAAGGCCTAGAAAAGTTCAGAAACTAGGTCACAGAGTTAGTAAATGTGGAGCTAGTATACCAATCTTAAGAATGAAGCAAAGAAGATACAATGATTAGGCCCTTCTAGAGTCATTCTGCCTTTGTATCTCATTAATTGGCATTAGCTTCTGGAAAATGAGTTTTTATGGTTGCTTCCCTACTGATAATATAGTAAATGTTGGGGAAACACTGGTTCAACCCATTCTGTAGATAAATACCATCTACTTTACTGTATTGACACACAGCAGATCCTGTTGCTCATGGGTTTCTTTGCTGAGTTATTTTGGTCTGTGAGTCTTGCTTTCCTAACAACTACAAAATGTTATGTTTCTATGGCCACATCAGAATTGTTCTTAAGTAAGGGTTTGAGAAAACAAGGCACACTTGGACAAGAAAGGATAGTGGAAAGAGGGTGGGCATTTGTGTGTGTGTGTGTGTGTGTGTGCGCGTGCGCGCAAGCGTGCATGTGCGTGCACCATTCCTGGCACTCAGGGTCTGGTTGCTGTCCCTAAGCTTTTTCACTTAGTGCTCTACCACTTGAACCACACCTCCACTTCTGGCTTTTTTTGGTGCCTAATTGGAGATCAAAGTCTCATGGACTCTCCTGCTTGGGCTGGTTTTGAACCATGATCCTCAAATCTCAGCCTCCTGAGTAGCTAGGATTGCAAGCATGAGCCACCAGTGCTTGGCTTAGATTGATATTTCTTTTACCTTTCAAACCTGTAGATCCACTGACCCAAGAAAGCCTTGGAATCCCCTTGTTGATCAGATTTTATTCAAGAATGCTTGCCTAACCAAACACCAGTGGCTCACACCTGTTATCCTAGCTACTCAAGAGGCTGAGATATGAGAATCGTGGTTCAAAGCCAGCCTGGGCAGGAAAGTCCATGAGACTCTTCAACTAACCACCAGAAAACCAGAAGTGGCACTGTGACTCAAGTGGTATAGTGCTTAACCTGAGCTGAGGAGCTGAGGGACAGCACCCAGGCCCAGGAAAAAAAGAATGCTTGCTTAACATGTCCCTGGTTCAATCCCCAGCAAAGAAACAAAACAAAACAAAATTATATTAAGGCCTCCATCCATTTGGACAGCTGTTTGGAGCCATGTGCTAGTCATCCTTCTGTCTCTGTAACAAAATACCTGGGATAATCAACTTATAAGGTGGAAAGGCTTATTTTGGTTCAGTCTAAAGGTTCTAGTTTATGATCAATTGATCATTGGCTTGTAGTATGTCAGCATGTCATGGTGAAAGCATGAGGTGGAACAGAACCACTCATCTTGTTGGCCAGGAAGCAGAGACAGAAGAGAAAGGCCTTTCAGTGCTAGACTACAGTGGCCTAAGAACCTCTCATGATTCCCTACCTCAGAAAGGTTCAACCACCTCCCAATAATGCCACCCTGTGAGCCACGCTTGTAACACATCGGCTCCCTGCACATGGAGGACTTGCTGCCTCCACACTACAATACCATAGTTCCTAATATACAATCAGTGACTCATAGCGACATGGGAATTTCACAAGTTAAAACTTAAATAACACAAGCCACCTTTATAGCTGATACCAGAAATAGAGGTCGGCAGGTTCCCATGAGAAGACTAGACCTAAGAGATAGGTTATATTTTTAGAGTCTCTGGCAGTGATGGGGAGGGGGAGAGAGAGAGTGGGCTGGTCTGTGTATGGTTTATGAGACTGACCCAGAGCAGATACCTTTCAACCCATTTTCTACTGCTTTCTACTTCTTGCCACCAGAAGGCTGTTCTCCAGTCCTGCCACTAGGGGGCACCAGCCACTAGCCTCTTAGTTTTTTTCAACCTAAGTTGGCCTGAAGTGAGCAAAACCATTTTTTCCGCTGGCTTCTTTTCTGGGTGGGAAAGAATGAGGATGCCATCTTGATACTAACTTACAGTGATGTAAGAGAAAATAGGTAATAAATAAGGAAGATGGAATTAAATTTTTGATGCCTCCATTTCCTTCTGCTGGCTAGGATTCCATGTCTCAAGGATGTGTTTTGGGGTGGGTTTTGCTGTTTTGTTTGCCTCCAAATCTCATGGTTAAGAAAAGTTGTTTTTGGGGCTTTTGAGAAGTTAGAAATCTTCATGTAATTCACTGTTTGTCATTGGTGTTCACTGGTTGAACCGCAGGATAAATACATTGTTTTGAATGCAAAGGGTGTTCATTGTAACTTTTTACATTCAAATTTTACATACATTCAAATTTTACATACAAATTTTGAAAAAAATTCTCTTCAAAAAACCTTGTTGAGGGGCTGGGAAGGTGGCTCAGTGGTAGAGCACTTGCCTTGCATGCTCCAGGCCCTGGGTTCGATTCCTCAGCACCACATAAGAAAAAAGCTGGAAGTGGTGCTGTGGCTCAAGTGGTAGAGTGCTAGCCTTGAGCTGAAGAGCTGAGGGACAGCGCCCAGGCCCAGAGTTCAGGCCCCACGACCGGACCCCAAAAAAAAAAAATCCTTGTTGAGTATGACAGAACTTTCTAGTGCCCCTGGTAGCTGTTCTAGCTCCAGGCCAAGAAATGTGTACAGCAAATAAAAGTGGCATTTGCAGAAAGTAGGACGGCTGCTTCTCCAACCCAGCAGGTTGCCTGTACTTAGTAAGAAGTTATTTAGCTGGGCATGGTGGTTCAGGCCTATAGTCCCAGCTACTCAGGAAGCAGAAGCGAGATAACCACTAGAGACCAACATGGGGAGGTAGTAAAACCTGACTCCAAAAAAAGTTAATCCATATCGGGAGAAGTATAATTTGGAGATCAAAATCCAAACAATGCCAGTATTTACCTGTTTTTCGACTCCTTTTTTATTTTATTTTATTTTATTTTTATTTATTTATTGTCGGTCATGGGGTCTGAACTCTGGGCCTGGGTGCTGTCCCTCAGCTCTTCAGCTCAAGGCTAGCGCTCTACCACTTGAGCCTTAACACCACTTCTGGCTTTTTCTGCTTATGTGGTGCTGAGGAATTGAACCCAGGGCCTAATGCATGCAAGGCAAGCACTCTACCACTGAGCCACCTTCCCAGTCCTCCTTTTATATTTTATAACTCAAGTTTTACATTATTTCTCTGACCAATTTAGAGTCTTTTTTAAAACTAAAAGTTGACTTTATGTTCTTGAAACTTGCCTGTCTTGTCCATTCCCTGAGTGACTGGTCTTTGGGGTTGAGAAAGGAGATTTACACTGGAACTGGAGTGTGTGTGTGTGTGTGTGTGTGTGTGTGTGTGTGTGTGTGTGTGTGAGAGAGAGAGAGAGAGAGAGAGAGAGAGAGAGAGAGAGAAAGAGACCAGAGACAGAGACAGAGACAGGCAGGCAGACAGACTGACTCTAGATGTGGAGGGTATGGAATCCAGGTCAAAGAGACTGATTGGACAGGAAGGAAGGATATGTGTATATGGTATATTTGAAATTAAGTTTGTGACCATATGAGATTACATGTGTGACTGAGGAAATATGTATTGTGTGTGATTATGGAAGGCTATGTGAGAGGGAAGTTTAGTGTTATGAATGACTGTACTGTCGGTGACTGTGCATAGTGTGTGTATGTGTAAATAAGACCACATGTGAGTGTAGTCATGCAGTAAAGTTCTGTGTGCATGCATGACACTAGTCAGATTGTGTTTATGACTGTGAAGGGGAGGAGGTGTGTATGTGTGACTTTGTGTGTAAGACTGTAGAAGTAGTGTGGTATATGTGACTGCACTGGGTATGAATGGTGTGTAGGTAAACATGAGACTGAGGGTATGGTTGTAATTTGTGTGATTGAAACTGGGTGTGACTTTATGTTTGGTATAGTTGTATGTGTGGAAGCTGGGGAGTGGATGGTGTATGATGTAGGTACGTGTGTAGTGTGTGTATTATGTACATGAGATTGTGGGGGCTGGGTCGTTTGTAGTGAGTGTGACATGCTTGTGAGGCATGGCGAATATGAGGCAGAGTGTATATGTGGGGCTGTGTGAGACTCCAGGGCAGTTGTATGTCTATGTGACTTTGAGACTTGTAAGGTATAATGTGTATATGTGGCCATGTGGGACTGTGCAGAAGTATGGTGTGTGAGGGTATATGTGATATGTATGTGTGACTCTGTGAGTCTGTGAGAATGGGGAAGTATGTGTGTGTATGTGTGTGTGTGTGTGTGTGTGAGAGAGAGAGAGAGAGAGAGAGAGAGAGAGAGAGAGAGAGATCTCTGTGAGACTTGTGAGGGTGTGTGTGTAATAGTACAGGTGCCCTGTAATAGTACATGTACCCTGTACTCTCAGCCCTGAATGCCCACAAGTCCTTCCTTGGAAGCATGCTAATTTCTCACGTGTCAGGCTGTGGGCCTTCCCTGAGAGCAGAGGACTGAGCTTTGCTGCAGGAACTCTGGCTGACAATTGTCAGATCCTTACACATCCGAGGGATTCTGATGTTTCTGTCAGCATGGCCGAGGCTTACAGGGCACGCAGGCTTCTCAACAATGAGGCTGCCTCACCAGGTTTCCCTCCTCCCTCCCTCTTCCCCAGCTGTTCCCCTTCCCGCCAGCAGGCCCTCTAGGGAAACTGAAGCAGATGCTTCCTTTTTTGGTCATAGTTGAGCATTCTCCACCTTAGTCACCACCAGCCCTGACGTGTGCAGGAGCAGCTCCTAGCATCCTGCTATCTGTCACAAGCCTGCTGCAGCTCCAGAGAGAATGAGACTTGCCCCTGGAAAGCACCCACCCACCCGAAGCCTGAAAGCCACTCGATAGGAGTTTGTGAATAACAGACTGATTGAAGTGTAGGTGCTGAAGATAAAATGATTCTGAAAAGCTTACTAAGGAAATAAACAAATCAAGGAAGTGGGCACTGGTGGCTTACACCTGTGATCCTAGCTACTATAGAGGCTGAGATCTGAGGCTCTTGATTCAGATTGGAGCCAGCCAGGGTAGGAGCTGGAAGGAGAGCTCAAGTGGTAGGGTGTCAGCCTTTAGAGAAAAAGCTGTGAGTTCAAGCCCCAGGATACATTCTCTCTCTCCTCCCTCCCCTCTCTCTCTCTCTCTCACACACACACACACACAAATCAGGGTCTTGAAGAGAACAAAGAAAAACAACTGTTAGGAAAGATGAAGCAGGTGGAAGGAGAGAAAGAAGGCAGAAGAAACCTCAACAACCCAGAGCAGACTTTCATCATTGCTGCGGGGTCAGAGAAACAGGGAGTGGGGAGTGGGAGAGGGTTTAAGGTTTTAGATATTCAAGGGTGAGATCTTCTTTGGAATGTCTTTGTCCTGTCCTGTTTGAGATTTATGGTGCAAACTGTCCTGTTTGAGGTTTTATGGCAGGGGTATCCTTCTGACTCAGAGTCCTGCACTTTCAGATAAGGTCAGGGGTGAAGTTATACTGAGAGTTAGGAGGGGTCCGTGGGGAGGGTGGTAGTAGGCCATGGTAGCAACATGGAGATTCCCATCAACAACAGATGCCACATCCCCTTCAGTATTTCAGAGAATGAGAGAAGTTCTCTAAATTTGGTCCTTCATGGATCTGGCATGGAAGAGTGAATTCTGGCAGTCTCTGAGCCAGCTCCTGACCAAACAACTGTCCTTGGAGCTGTGGCGTGAGGGTGAGCAGTGTTATCACACAACTCTGCATCTGTTCTTGTGCCTGCCAGCCTGGGAAATGTCTGTCCCCAAGTTGTTACTTGAGTCTTAGTACAGTGTGTAAATTACAGGAATCGTGACTAAGAAAATGCCCCTCTCTTGGCTGGCTAGTTCAGGGCAGTCACACTTCTGCATAGTCTCCATTGATGGACTGAGGTAGACTCAGCCCCATTCCCTGTGTTCCTGGCTGGATGTGCTTTGGTCATCTAGTAAAGGCTGTTTGTCATGTGGTAGCTTGGGTCGGCAGCTTTGGGCATGTCCTCCACACTGAAAGAGCTAAGTTTTACTTCGCAATTCTACCTGAGGGCCCCCTGATTTAATCAAACAAATGGGAGAAAGCTTGGTAGAAAGTGCAAAGAGGATAGCAGGAGACAAGGATTGGCTAGGCTTGGATCCTTGTCTTTTTCTGGGCCAAGTACTCTAGGGAAGGGAAGAGATAAGGAAAGATAGGGGTAGAAATACTGCACAGACTGCCATGGAAACTGGGATAACTAAACTACATGCTATTGGTGTTTCAAAGAAAATATGAATTGGGGATGGAAGATGGAGGAGCTGATGGTAGGCAGAGAAAAACTGAAAGTGCCTCTTGCAGCCCTAACCTGGTGTTAAGTATTTGGTGCTGTTGAGTTTTTTTGAGGTGCTAGAATACTATGAATTAAATGAGGTAAGAAGTTTTGTTTAGTTCATCGATACCATGTACCGAAATAAATATTGAACTCATACTTATAATCCTAGCTATTCAGGAGGCTGAGATCTGAGATTGTGGTTTGAATCCAGCTCAGGAAATAAAATCCATGAGACTCTAATTCACCATCAAAAGCTGGAAGTGGAGCTATGCTCAAGTAGTACAGTACCAGTCTTGAGTGAACCCTGAGTTCAAGCTCCAGTACTGACATGTGCGCACGCGCGCGCGCGCACACACACACAGACACACACACACACACACACACACAGAAAGAGGGAGGGGGGAGGGAGGATGGAAAAAAGTGAAAAGTTTTTCTGTCTTTAGTTTGGGTATTGGAGATATGTTTCCTATTTAGAGAGTAAGAGAGAGCCACATGGTTGAAAAACCACTTCTGTTATGCAGTCCCTTCTACCTGGACATAACTTGGGAGGTTTGTTACAACAAATGACCGAGTTATCCTGGATTTGCCATTCAACAAGGGTGAGGCTTAAGCATTTCCATTTCTAATGAGTTCCCAGGACTGCTACCTAAGGACCACACATCAAACAGTACTCGTTGAAAACATATGACTTAACCCATTCCATTAAAACAACAAACCGAACAGAAGGAAGAGACTGGGAGGGGTGGAGTAAGTTGGGAGAGAAGAGGGAAGAGAATGGGAAAAGAAGGAAGGCAGTGGTTCAATAAATATAACAAAAAATGTTCAGACGTCATAAATAATTGACATATTGGAATAAAACTGTCATTATGGTATATCGTTTCATCCATTTGGCAAAGTTTTTAAAGATTGAGCTCAATATTGATTCAAGTTTAGGAGAAAAGACTGTCTCATGTCCTGTTGTTTAGAAATGTGAGAAGTATTGTCACAGGAGTCCTAGGCCATAGAGGCTTGACTTTAGAGAGGCCGGTCACTAGCCACATACATCAAATGGAAAAAGTAATGCTGAAAGGTAGAAAAGGTCTTTAATCACTAGGCTAGATTGGGAAGATAAAGGAATGAAATATTCCTGCAGCCTTGTCTTTAGGGGTACTGATATGAGTTTTTTTCTTCTTTCGTTTATTTTTTGTGCTAGTTTTCAGGCTTAACCTCATGGTTTGGGTACTGTCCATGAGCTTTTGTGCTCAAAGCTAGCACTCTACCACTTGCGCCACAGCTCCACCTCTGGCTCTTTGGTGTTATTGTGGGTAGGAGTCTTAACAACTTTCCTGCCCAAGCTGTCTTGGACATGATCCTCAGCTCTCAACCTCCTGAATAGCTAGGATTACAGATATAAGTCACCAATGCCCAGCACTGACGTGAGCTTTAAGTTTAAATGAAAGAAGAATTGGGACAGGGAATGAGAAGTATGTATAAAGGAGCAGTCCTGATTGGACTGTGATTTGGTTGATCATTATCTCAGTTGGGGAGATACCTAGCTCCTAACCTAGGGTAATTCATCCCACATGGAGGGTATGGTCTCAAGATGGAATGATCTGCCTTTCAGAGCTCTACTGTTCTTGAAGATTTAGAATTGACTGGGGAGAGTCTAGAACAGAATGTTATAAAAAGCTAGCAGTGTGTAGAAAATAGTTCAGGTCTATATCCCAGCTCCGTGGGAGGTATAAATAGGAGGCTCAAAGTCCAGATAAGTTTAGTCAAAAGACACAAGACTTTATCTAAAAAATAGCTACAACCAAAGGGCTGGGGCTCAAATAGTACAGCACATACCCATCAGCATGAGGCCTTGTACTAATCCTGCCCAAAATAAAAATAAAAATAAAAATAAATCTTAGTTACTCTTGTTGCTCTTATCTTGGTAAGCTTCAGCCTTGAAGAGGAATGAGCTAGGTTAGGTATGTGCATTCCTCAGTTGTCTATCTCAGGGCTGAGCAGGCATTTAATCCAAAGTTTAAGATACTAAAGGAAACAGACAAAATGAAACCATGATGGATGCCAGTGGCTGATGCTTATAATCCTAGCTGCTCAGGAGGCTGAGATCTGAAGTTTATGATTCAAAGCCAGCCTGGGCAGGAAAGCTGGTAAGACTCATGCACAGTAACACCAAAAAGCCAGAGATGGAGCTCTGGCTCAAGTGGTAGATCGCTAGCTTTGAGCACAAAAGCTGAGGAACAGCACCCCGGACCTGAGTTCAAGCCCTAGGACTGGCTCAAAACAAAAACAAAAAACTGAGACCTCCAGGTTTGATTCCCAGCACTGAAAAACAACATCAACAACTTTTGAAATGATGCAGAACAGGTTCTTTGATTTATAACTCAGGTTACTTTTTAAAATGAGGTGAATTGGGCTGGGAAGGTGGCTCAGTGGTAGAGTGCTTGCCTTGCATGCCTGAGGCCCTGGGTTCGATTCCCTAGCACCACATAAGCAAAAAGAAAAAAGCCGGAAGTGGCGCTATGGCTCAAGTGGTAGAGCGCTAGCCTTGAGCTGAAGAGCTGAGGGACAGCGCCCAGGCCCAGAGTTCAGGCCCCATGACCGGACCCAAAAAAAAAAAAAAATGAGGTGAATTGAATGCATGTGTGTTTGTATGTATAATTATATTACATATACCAAACCCTTTAGAGTTGAGGAAAAAGTTCAACATTCTTTTATATCTTTCCCAAGAGTATAAAGCTACTTCTGCAAACTTTGGTGACTGAGAAACCTGCAAATTTGTAATGTCTCAGCTTCCTTCACTTGTCTGTCTGTGGGCTATTGGCCACAGTGAGATTTGATGAATATCCTTTCTAAAAGTCCTAGATCCTGTGAGAGTTGAGGTACATGCTTTGGTCAGGGGTCAGTGATCCAGTCTCTTTGGGCTATTTGGACAATTTCATGTGATGCTTGCCATCAACAAAAGGGGTTTCTTGCAGAAGCTAGCAGTCCAAGTTCAAAGGGCTAGCAGATCGGGGTCTGAGGAGTACCCACATTCTACTACCCGATGGAAGGAGGTGTGGCACCCCTACACTGTCTTACATGGAGTAATACCATATAGAGCCTTCATGACCCAGTCTCACAAAGCCCACTCCTAATACCAACACTTCAGAGAGGAAGTTTCAAGGTAATAAGGTTTCAATATTTGAATTTGAGAAGAAATAAATATTCAGCATGTACTAGAGACTAATCATTTTTTAAAGTGACTTATTTTTTATATTTATATTTTTAATTTTTTAAAATATAATTTATTATTAAGGTGTTCTACAGAGGTGTTATCATTTTATAAGTCAGATAATGAATATGTTTCTCTTTTTTTGGACAATGTCACCCCTTCCTCTGCTTTCTTCCGGTTTCCCCCTCCCAGCCAGGTCCACAAGTTGCATAGTTCACATTTGTTTATCCTTCCTCCCTCCCTTTGTCTCCCCCCTCCCTTAAAAAAAAAAAAAGTAAACACAAATACCCTGACTACCTTTTTTTTTTGGTTGGTCATGGGGCCTTAACCCTGGGCCTGGGTCCTGTCTCTCAGCTCTTCAGCTCAAGGGTAGTGCTTTACCACTTGAGCCACAGTGCTACTTCTGGCTTTTTCTGTTTATGTGGTACTGAGGAACCCAGGGCCTCATGCATGCAAGGCAAGCGCTCTACCACTGAGTCACCTTCCTAGCCCTATGACCACCTTTTTTAAAGTAATTTAAAACAGATACATTCCTGACTAGGGAGGCACAGTGAGTGTTTAGCATATTAAAGACTTTGAGTCTAGTCCTCAACACCATAAATAAGTAACAGATAGGTAAGTAAATAAATAAATACATCATGTTGATTAAAGTCTACACTTTAACTGAAGGAAACAGAAAATGTACATGATAGTAATACATTATATAATGAGGAATAAACCGGGCCAGTTAGGATAATCTTGTTTATAGATGTTTTACAAGAAAATAACAACAAAATACTCAACTAATTGTGAATCCATAGGAAAATCATTTCTAAAAATGTATTTTGGAGTTTGGGATGTAGATCAGTGCTTGCTTGGCATGCTGTAAGTCCTGGGTTCTGGTCTCATCAATGCAAAAAATGCTGGAAGTTTTCACTACAACTAATTACTGCTAAGTCCAAACAATACAGCGATCATGGAATATGGGTAGGTTATTTTTACCTGTGGAACTGGGGTGAATGCTCAGTTATTTCATAGTACATCTAGACTTATAGATTCATCTAGTTTTAAGGAAATAAACATCTATTACCCAGTATCCAGTTCGGATCAATGTGGAAGACTTGGACTTTGTTGAGACCTAAATATTAATGTCTACCCCATCAGCTCTGTTTTGCACACTTGGCATCTTTTTTTTTTTTTTTTCCTAGTACTGAATGTAGGGCCTCACTTGCACCTTGCAGGTATTTTGAAGATGGAGTTTCACACACTTTTCTGTCCAGGCTAGTCTCTAACCATGATCTCCAGATCTCACCCTTTTGTGTAGCTAAGATTACAAGCCTGAGCACAGGCATTGGGCTCACACCCTCTCATCTTTAAAGATGTAACTCTTCAATATTCAGATAGGCATCCTTCTGGTAGAGAACTCTTCAATATCAGATAGGCATCCTTCTGGTAGAGGGAAAGGGGTGTCTGACATGCCTTCCCACCCCCTCCCCCCACATAATGCGGACCTCATCTCAATGGTAGGGACTTTTCTATCAGAGGAAAGACACTACAGATATATAGGATGCATTCTTGAAGGGATCTTAATGTGATCCTATTTACAACATTGCTAAATAAAACTTGAGGTAGATTCTTCCCATACCTTCATCTAAGGGAGCTTAGATGGTGAACTGCCCCAGAGGAGGTTGACTTTTTAGCAGGGAGGCAAGGCTGTGGAAACAGATGTAGTGATGCAATAATGAAAGAAAGAGAAAAGCTGGCGCTGATGGCTCACGCCTGTCATCCTAGCTCCTCTGGAGGCTGAGATCTGAGGATCTCAGTTCAAAGCCAGCCCAGGCCGGAAACCCTTATCTCCCCTTAACCACCAAAAAACTGGAAGTGGCACTGTGGCTCAAGTGATAGAATGCGTGCTTTGAGCTGAAGAGCTGAGGGACAGTGCCAAGGCCCATAGTTCAAGACCCACAACCGACAATACTACTACTACTACTACTGAAAAAAAACAGACTTAAACGAAGTGCCTACCTGGTGCCAATGGCTCACACCTGTAATCCTAGCTACTCAAGAGGCTAACAATTGAGAATTGTAGTTTGAGAGACTGCCCTGGCAGTCTGGGAGCCTCTTATCTCCAATTAACCACTAAAAAACTAGAAGTGGCAGGTGCTGGTGGCTCACACGTATAATCCTAGCTACTCAGGAGGCTGAGGTTCAGAGCAGCCCGGGAAGGAAAGTCCTTGAGACGCTTATCTCCAATTTACCACCAGAAGACCAGAAGTAGTGCTGTGGCTCAAGTGGTAGAGTGCTCACTATGAGCTGAAGAGCTGAGGGACAGCACCCAGGCCCAGAGTTCAAGCCCCATGACCGACCAAAAACAAGAACAAAAAGTCAGAAGTGAAGATGTGGCTCATGTGTTAGAATGCTGGCAGGGACATCACCCAGGCCCTGAGTTCAAGCACCAGAACCAGCACCAAAAATAAATAAAATAAACAGACTTCAGTTTCTCTTTTACAGAACAGTGCTCGGGTAGCTGCTGTCCAGGGCTGCCCACTGCTGTGCTTCATGGAGTCAGTCTGAGTAGGGTTCTGCTGGCCTTGATTCTAACCTTGACTCCCAAGTGTGCCTGAGTACCCTCTGAAAACTCAGGGAAGTTATCAATGCAGTTAGACTGTACCACCCTGCCGTAGAGACCTCCAAGTTCAAAGTGCATAAGATATGCAATGCTAAGAGAACATTATAGTTTTTCTTCATCATAATAGTTAAAATGTGTGTGTGTGTGTTCAACTGCTAAAAAGGAAGAGAGCCAGGAGTTCTGTTTCACAATCTGTATGGGAGATGTCTTTTGACAGTTTTATGAAGTATCCAACAGTTAAAATTTTTCATTTCTCCTGAGAAGGTTCAGGAGGGCAATGTGACCTCCTTCAATAAATCAGTATTTTCCTTTACTAAGTTAAAATCATCTGGACCACTCTGGAGCCATGAGAATCTCTTTTGCCCTGTGAGTGGAGTTGAAGCACTAAGTTAAAGCATTTTAAATCCCAGGCTCCATTTGTGCTTGTATGAACCCTTTTTAAGTCCCCAGTGGGGTCCCAGTGCTATGTGGATACAGTTCTTTACATTTCTCATTTATTTTCTTTATTTTTGTATATCTCCTTTCTTTTTTGGGGGGAGGGTTATTATTGGAGCTTGAACTCAGGGCCTTACACTCTTGCTTAGCTTTTTTGGCTCAAGGCTGGCATTTTACCACTTGAGCCACAGCGCCACTTCTGGCTTTTTTTTTTCCTGCTTGTGTGATGCTGAGGAATCGAATCCAGGGCCACATGTGTGCAAGGCAAGCACTCTACCACTGAGCCACCTTCCCAGCCCTTTTTTAATTGGAGATAAGAATCTCACTGACTGTTTTTTTTTTTTGGTGGCTGTGGGGTTTGAACTCTGGGCCTGGGCAATATCCCTAAGCTCTTCAGCTCAAGGCTAGTACTTTGAGCAACAGTGCCACTTCCAATTTTTTGGTGTTTAATTGGAGATTAGAGTCTCATGGTCTTTCCTTGCCCAGGCCGGCTTTGAACCTTGATCCTCAGATCTCGGCCTCCTGAGTAGCTAGGATTATAGGTGTAAGCCACTGGTACCCGGGCTCTCACTGACTTTTCTACCCAGGCTGGCTTCAAATCTCAATGCTGAGATCTCAGCCTCTGAAGTAGCTAGGATTTCAGGAGACAGCCACTAGTGCACTTGGAATTTGAAATTCTTCTGCCTTGGCTTCCTGAGTCCTAGGATTACTGGCATATGCAACCATATTTTTATATTTTTAATTTTGGGAGGAATCCAGGGTCTCATGCATGCTTGTCAAGTGTTCTGCCACTGAGTTACATCCTCAGCCCTGCATTTTCCTTAAAGAGAGTTCCCTACATTCTTAAACTTTCTTCTTTACCAAATTGCACCTTCTTCATCAACCTGATCCAGTCCTTCTTTCCCATGATGTTTTCCATAGTTCCTACTTTTCCTCATGGCAAGAGACCCTTGTAATTCAGTTTACCTAAACATAGTTTCTCAGAAGAAACCACCTCAAATGGAAGCATATGAATAGAAAGAAAGAGCACCCCATTAAGATGTTTTGTCTCCCATATAACATATATCTTTTTGCTCTGATCCAACTTTGTATTTGTAAGGATCCTCATTTGTGCCTAGAGAAGATCGTGTGTGTGTGTGTGTGTGTGTGTGTGTGTGTGTGTGTGTGTGTGTGTGTGTGTGTGTGTACGTACTGGGGCTTGAACTTCAGGCCTGGGTGCTGTTGCTGAACTCTTTTCCTCAAGGCTAGCACTCTACTACTTGAGTCACAGCTCTACTTCCGGCTTTTTGTGATTTATTGGAAATAAAAGTCTCATGGACTTTCCCGCCTGGGCTGGCTTTGAACCGCCATCCTCAGATCTCAGCCTTCTGGGTAGCTAGGATTACCAGAGTGAGCTACTGGTGCCCAGCTGAAGTTTTCCTTCTGTGTGGCATTTTAGCTCAATAGGTGAATGACTCCTTGAAATGAGGGTTTCATACTTTGGTCACCAGACCAGTGCTTGGTGAAACCCACAGTTGTTGGATATCAGCAGCCCCCACTAATCATTAGTGAAGAGGATATGGTGGCTGGCATTGTTAGCAAGCACCATCAGTTCCTATTCTCCTTTCCTGGTGCTCTGCATGTCATCAAACTCTTTTTCATGATCCTGGAGGTGGAGCTCAGGACCTCACCCAAACCAAGCAACTACTTTACCAGTGAGCCTCATCCCCCCATCCCTCACATCTTCTTACTTACTTAGGTCTGAGTTTTCTATGAAAGGGTTTCATTGACTTGAACTTCCTCATCACTAAGCTTCTGTTTATTTCAGTTTTGAAAACTATTCTAAATTATTCTTTAATCAGTGTAAAATATTCTTGGAATGCAGCTTGACTGCATTTGGAGAAGAGGAGGAGAGAGATTGAAGCAACTCCATACTTTCGTATATTGGTATGCTTGGGTTCTTCTGAACCGGGAAATCCTTCTCTGCTAAACCCAGGTGAAAAAGTGGCCAATCTAATATGTTTTCTTTCCCTTTTAAATCATAATAATGTTCAAGGCCCTGTATTCAATCTCTCCTGCCAAAAGGAAAAAATTTAAAAAGTCCACAAAGAAACAAAGAACTGACAAAACAAAAGCCATAAGATCCTGTTTGATCTACAGGAAGTAGTTCACTTCTCTGTTGGAATTTGAATGATCTTACTGGCTTTCACAAATTCATAAAATAATAAAAATAGTAAATTTTGTTTTCCCCAGCCTATTGTTGGCCTTTAATTTGAAAGCACATATTGAAGAGCTTTACTCTTTCAATGTAGCCAGATAAATCTGCACATCCTTATTTTGTGTCTGGTTTCATTAATTACTTTGAAATTGGACTGTCATCCTCCTACAGAGCTTTTGACAGATTCTGTTGCTTCTAGATTGTTTCCTCTCATGCCTTATTTTTATTATTTAGCCATCTAATCCATCTGGAATTTATCTTAGTATATACTCTGATAGGGTTTAACTTGATCTTTCCTGTTGTCATTCAATTATTCTGTCATTTAAAAGAGAATCTTCCTTTTGCTGTTGTAATATCTTTATCATATAATAAATATTTTTTATACTGATGCTGGTACATGAACTCAGGTCTTGGCAGCATCTCTTAGCTCTTTTTGCTCAAGGCTGGCACTCTACCACTTGAGCCACACATTTACTTCTGGCTTTTTGGTGATTAATTGGAGCTAAAAGTCTCATGGACTTTCCTCCCTTGGCTGCCTTTGGATCACAGTCTTTCTGATCTGTTTCCTGAGCAGCTAGGATTACAGGTGTGAGCCACTGGCTCCAGCTTAATGTACATCCAGTAGGGTTCGTTTCTGAGCATTCTGTTCTTTATAGATAGAATATGCCTATAGGGCTATTCCTTTCTTAACTCTAAGTTGTTTTAGGAATCCCCATTACCCCCCACCTCCATACACAAAAGGTAAAAGTGTTCTTAATCCAGGCCCTGGTAATTCATGTGTGTAATCTTAGCTACTCAAGAGGCTGAGATCTGAGGATGGAGTTTTCAAAGCCAACGTGTGTGTGGCAGACAAATTTGAGACTTACTTCCAGTTAACCAGCAGAATGCTGGAAGAGGAGCTATAGTAGAGCCCTAGGCTTGAGGGGCAGGGCTAAGCAAGAATTTAAAGCACCAGTCTGGCATGTGCATGAATGTACACACACAGGAATTGAAAATCTGCTTACTGGCTTATTTTCCAGATAAATTTTATTTTTTGTTATGGTACTCATATTTGAACTTAGACCTCATACTGTCTAAGTGTAGGTACTTTACCACTTGAGCCATGCCTCCAGCCATTTTGGCTTCTGTTGTTTTCTTCAATCGGTTTCATGAGTCTGTTGTTATTGCTGCTGCTGTTGTTGTCTACCAGGGCTGGGCTGGACTGCAGTGCTCCTATCTATACCTTCCAAGTAGCTGTGCATCACTATGTCGAGTTTATTGATGCAGATGGCTGTCTCACTAACTTTGTGCCTGGACCAGACTCAAACCATGACCATTCCATTCTCCATTCTCTACCACCTGAATAGCTGGGATTACAGGGTGAAACACTATGTTTGGCTGCAAGAAAACTTTCAAGAAATATCAATAAATTCTAGGAAAAATCCTGTAGGAATTTTGAATGAAATCAAACTAAGTTAATTGGATACTATTGCTGCCTTAATAATGTTTTGTTTGATCAACTTGAAACTTGTGTTTTTTCATTAATTCAGTTGGCCTTTTAGCTTATATTTATCAGAGAGGAAAATGAGTAACATATAAGTATTTGGATTTTAAAAGCAACACACAAAAAATGAAAGATTTCCAAGAAGTAAAATAACATATTTCTCTTTGAGTCATATGTATGTTGTTTTAAAACTAAAAGTTAGTTCTAGGGGCTGGGAAGGTGGCTCAGTGGTAGAGTGCTTGCTCTGCATGCCTGAGGCCCTGGATTTGATTCCTCAGCACCAAATAAGCAAAAAGAAAAAAGCTGGAAGTGGCGCTGTGGCTCAAGTGGTAGAGCGGCTAGCCTTGAGCTGAAGAGCTGAGGGACAGTGCCCAGGCCCAGAGTTCAGGCCCCACGACCGGACCCCCCCCCCAAAAAAAAACAAACCCTAAAAGTTCTAGTTGAAAGTTTGAAGAATAGCTGGGTGCTAGTGGCTCACACCTTAATCCTAGCTATTTAGGAAGCCAAAAGCTGAGGAACACAGTTCAAAGCTAGCTGAGGCAAGAAAGTCTATGAAACTCTCAATTATCAAAAACAGCTGTGGCTCAAGTGGTAGAGTGCCAGTTCAGGGACAATGCCTGAACCCTGAGTTAAAGCCCCAGGGCCAGCTCCCACCCTCACCCCACCCCCCAAAAAAATAAAAATTTAAAGAATAAAAGCTGGAATTCACAGGAAGCTGCAGATTATGTATTGTGTTTACTTCTTTTTAATCTCATGGAAAAGGAAGACATTCATGAGTTATGTAATCAAATCTATTACGTAATCAAATCTACCAGGGTAATGATTAAGAGGAATGGCTACCACCATGATTTTGGAATGCTTTTTTTGTGGGTTCTCTTTCTTTTCTTTTTTTTTTTTGGCTCTGGTCGTGGGGCCTGAACTCTGGGCTTGGTCGCTGTCCCTCAGCTCTTCAGCTCAAGGCTAGTGCTCTACCACTTGAGCCACGGCACCATTTCCGGCTTTTTTCTTTTTGGTTATGTGGTGCTGAGGAATCGAACCCAGGGCCTCATGCATGCAAGGCAAGCGCTCTACCACTGAGCCACCTTCCCAGCCCCGTGGGTTCTCTTTCATCGGGGTGTGCCCTTCTCCCTACACCCTCCTGCCAGGGACCCTACTGTCCTTTTCAGTCACCTGCTCCTTTATTCCAGTGACATCTCATAAATCAAAAAACGGGGACATATGGTCTCTTTAAGGCTCCCAAGTATATTTATGACAATGGTGAGTAGAATATGATATCAGGCTGATCTCAGGAAACCTGGGCCATATGACCAATGTCCTTCACGTTTTTGAGGCTACATTGTTTGGGAGATTTTTTTTCTTTGGGGGTAGTATAGAGTTCAGTTTCCTAATTTCCTTTATTAGACTTTTCAACTCAAGCCTTACACCCCACTCCTCTATCCAAACTAGGTCACTGAAGTAAAGTAGACATCTTGTATTTGAGTTAAACTAAAATTCATAAATGACTTAGAGGAGATTTACATGGTTTTCTTCTATGAGATATAGATCTTCAGATTTTAGAAATTCATTTTATTAATGTCTAATCTGCTCAAAAGGAATTGGAGTTCAGACTGGTGGTACAGTGCAGTGGTAGAGCACTTACCCGGTGTGCCCCAAGCCCTCGCCTCCATCCCCCAACATAAAAAAATAAAATAAAAAAAGGGAGTCACTAGTTCAATAGAAGGAAACAAAAGGTGGTACCTTCACCAAGAGTAATGTTAAAAGACAGTATTCCTGTTTAACAGGCTTTGAAAATGCAGTCATGTTGTTTAGCAGGAAAGACTAAACTTGTCTATTGGAATATAAGGTATGTCTAAACTTAGCTGTGGTTTACTGCTTTAAGTAGATCTTTGTTTTTGGTTTGCTTGTTTTCAACTTTGGATTTATGGTAGTTGGTAGGAAGACTTAGGGATAACATTGGAGTTATTTTCCTCACTTAGGATGAATAAGCTGACCTAATTTATGCCTTTGGCACTCCACATCCTCCCCTCCCCTTCCATCTCTTCTGTTCTTCCTCTTCTCTCTTCTCTCCTTTCCTGATACTGGGACTTGGACTCAGGGTATTGCACTCTCCCTTGGTTTTTTCTTACACTTTCTTACACACTCTTACACTTGAGCCACAACTCCACTTCTGTTTTGCTGGTTAATCAAGAGTCTCAGGGACTTTTCTGCCCAAGTAGGCTTTGAACCGAGAACCTTTTGAGTAGTTGAGATTATGGTCATGAGCCACCAAGCACATGGCTCAAGCAGGATTTTTTTTTTTTTTTTAAATAAAAGTGGATTCTTGGAAGACCGACCCTGAAGTTCAAGGTGAGGCAAACAGGGCTTAGTGGAGCCTAACTATAGCTAGGTCAAGATGAGTCGGCCCTAATTGTCTGTTTACCCATCATTTATTTTACCTTTACTAAAGAGAACCATTTTACAGACCTCTCTGCAGCTTAGATTAGCTGCAAGGTGTGTGCCTGGTTTGGCTATTATTTGTGAAGTCTTTCAAGGTAGCAAATTATATACATATATATACATATATTATGTATAAAATATGTATATGTGATTTTTTATTGATTTTTTATTTATATTTTTTACTTGGCCTGGGCCTTGAGCTCCCTCTGGGCCTGTGCGCTGTAAGCTCCTTTTGCTCTAGGCTATCTCTCAACCATTTGATCTATACTACTTCCTACTTTTTCTGTGATTAATTGGAGATAAGAGTCTCATGGACTTTCCTGTCCAAGCTGGCCTCAAACTGTGATCCTTGGATCTCAACCTCCTGAGTAGCTAGGATTACAGGTGTGAGCCACCAGCCCCCGGCAGTAGTAAATTATTTATTCATACTTACTTATCTTGGTGCTAGGACATGACCCAGAACTTAAGATCATGTGCTAAAGCTCTTGCTCTAGCACTGTGCTATATACTGCCAGCCCCAGGGAATTGGATTTTAGATTTTCATGGAATATTGATGCAGAAGCTACTGATAAGGGCAAGGAACAGAAGAAGGAAGAGAACAAATGGGACCCTTTTTGTGCTTGTGGAAATTTCCAGAACACATGCATATCATTTGGTTACTTGTATGCATTTGCAGACATTCTGCTCAGTGCAGCTGAGGTTACAGAAGCAAAATTATAGTTTATCTTAGTTAGGATAGCTGTTGTCAAACACTGTTTATTATAGGAATTACAGGAAAATTGATATATCAACCTTTTATTCTATTTCTGGAAAATAAAGTCAATTCAGGCTTTGGAGTAAGTTATTTGCTCCTTTGCTGTTCATAATGTCTAAGAACTTGTAGACTGATTTTTAAAACTTGGCCATTTGCTTCTTTTGGTTTCAAGATGTTGCTGCACGAGTCAGGCTTTATAATATTGGAACTATCACTGGACTTAGTTCTACTCTGTGCTAGTTTGTTCATTTTGCTGGTACTGGAGTTTAAACTCAGGGTTTTGTGCTTGCTTGACTGGTATTCTACCAATTGAGCTATACCTCCACACTGGCTTTTGGCTGGTTATTTTGGAGACAGAGTCTTTTTTTTTTTTTTTTTTGGGTCCGGTCATGGGGCCTGAACTCTGGGCCTGGGTTGCTGTCCCTCAGCTCTTCAGCTCAAGGCTAGCGCTCTACCACTTGAGCCACAGTGCCACTTCCGACTTTTTCTGCTTATGTGGTGCTGAGGAATAGAACCCAGGGCCTCATGCATGCAAGGCAAGCGCTCTACCACTAAGCCACCTTCCCAGCCCCTGGAGACAGAGTCTTGAGGAGGACTATCTGCCCTGACTAGCCTCACGCCTTGATCCTCTTGATTAGGAGTATAAGTGTGAGCCACTAGCACTCACTTCTTTGCTAGTTTAATACCTGTTTTTCCCAGAAGCCAGGCTTTAGGAACTGCTATCACCCAAACTCGAAAGGACTAGAGTAAATTAGAATACTCTTTTTTTTTTTTTGGTCGGTCATGGGGCCTGAACTCTGGGCCTGGGTGCTGGCCCCCAGCTCTTCAGCTTAAGGCTAGTGCTCTACCACTTGAACCACAGCACCACTTCCGACTTTTTCTGCTTATGTGGTGCTTAGGAATCGAACCCAGGGCCTCATGCATGTGAGGCAAGCACTCTTCCACTGAGCCACCTTCCCAGGCCCTAGAATACTCATTTTTTAAAGATATTTATTGCAGGCTTCTTAGAGTATATAATTTTGTTCTCACTGGAAAGGCAAAAAAAATTTATTATAAACATGAGATGTTCCTGAATTTTACAATTCTATGGTCCAGAAGTGGGACATATATATGAACAAAAGTTACATATGTTAAGCTAAGAGGAGTGTGACCTTGTATCCTACTTGGCCTGACAGTACTTCATTACTATTAAGAACACTCACCAGCTTCACTGGCTCACACTTGTAATCCTAGCTTCTCAGGAAGCTAAGATCTGAGGATTGCAGTTTGAAACCAGACCAGGCAGAAAAATCTGTGAGACTCTAGGCTCTAGTTAACTACCAAAAAACCTGGAAGTAGAGGTGTGGCTCTGTGGTAGAGCACCAGCCTTGAGTGGAAATGTTAAGGGAAAACTCCCTGGACCTGAGTTCAAGCTCCACTATCAGCACAAGAGAGAGAAGAGTGGGGGGGGGAGGGAGCAAATGTTGCCTTTCATTTTTGGAACTGTTTTAAAGTCATAGTAAGAGTCTCTCTGAATGAATGTTGGGGAGGTGGGAGTTGGAGTAATAGGATAGAAAGTAGGAGAAACCAGCATGCTTTCCCAGAGTCCACTTGAACTGGATGATGAAGGAAGTTTGAGCATCCAGGGCCTTAGAGCTTGGGGTAGCTGGACATGGGAAGTGGGAAAACAAAAGGAACCCTTCAGGAAAGTGTAAAGTTCTGCTGGCAAAGGAAGACTGCTCTGGAAGCAAGAGCAATTAGTTGGTTCCAGCCAGGCATTGTTTCCCAAATTTACCCTTTAATAACAATTCCTTACCGACTTTTAGGTTCTGCTGGACACCAAGGCCTTATTTGGGTGCTAGACAAGTAAGCACTGAGGCTCACTCCAGAGTGGATTTGTATGGGGTTTTAAAATTGTTATCGTAAAGGTGATGTACAGAAGGATTACAGTTGCATAATGCATTTCTTTTTGAACAGTGTCACCTCTGGATTTGTGTTTTTTTAACGTGTTCCCAAGGAACAGTTAGATAGTGTGGGCATATTTCTTGTGAGCCTAAAACAAAAATGCCTCCTGCCTACTCCACTTCTCTGTAATGCCTAGAATGCACCTGACAGTTGTGTTTATGATCTGTGGGAAGAAGATCAAATCAATACCACCATCTCCAGAACATCCCAACCCTTTTGTTTCTTCAGACAAACACCTGCTCTTCCATTACAGGAGGTTGCTGGCCAAGCCTTACCGTGTATGCTTACCCTGTCTTTGTTATCAAATGTGTTGGATAGTCCTGATACATCAGCTCTGTGCGTGCCAACCGCTTTTCAGTACAAGTGTCAGCCTGAGTTTGCCCCTGAATTTGGGAGCTGTTCTGGGAACTCACTGCAACCACCTCAAAGATCCTCTACATCTCTGGGAAATGATCCTGTACAAGGACCCCTTATCCAGGCTCGGAGATCCTTACGCCTGGTTCCTTCATGAGTGGGTACACCATAGTTTTGCGAGGAGCAGTCCCTACATGGAATAACCCAAGAGAAAAGGAAAAGCTGATGTTTCCTCGTGCCTCCCAACGTGAAGGTATGAACTTGAAGGCTCCTGTCACCAGGCCTGTTGGCTTCCCGGTGAAGCAGCAGACAACACCAGAAATCAATTCCTGGGAAGTTAAGAACAGAAAGAAAACGGCTGTCCTGTAACTGGGTAATCCTCTACCCGTCCTAGCTGCTGCAGAGCGTCCCCGAGGGCGGCCCGGAGCGGGGCGAGGCATCTTAATTCCCTGGCCACGAGCATTGCTGAGTGACTTCTAAGTTCTGGGAGCCGTAGGGACTGGAAGAGGCGGCGGGATCAGGAGGAGGGGGTGGGGACAGTCCACAACGGCCTCCAACATAACCAGGGCTTCCTTAACTTTTGTGCAGTCCAGTGCCAGCCACACCGGGGAGCCCCAGCAGCAAGATGAAATATAAAAGGAAAGGAGGAAAAGGCGCGGCAGGCACGGATTCAAAACACGCATCCTGTCAGTCGGGGCTCCGGGGTCCCAGGCGCCGAGGCGGGAGCCGCAGCCGAGAAGCCCCTTCCCGCGGCCTGGACGCATCCATCGAGGTGCCGCGGGGGGAACCCGGCGAGCGCGCGCAGACTTCAAAGGCCCGGCGCAGCGCGCGCCCCCACCCGCGTGGCGCCAGTGGTACGGCCTGAGGGGGCGGCTCCTGGGGCGCGGCTCCGCGGCAGCTGATGCGCGCCCCGCCACTGGAAGGCGGGAGCGAGACCCCGACACCCGGAGTCGCCGGGCACCGCGGGCGGCCCCGAGAGGCCGGCAGAGGCGTCTTCACCAGCGAGGGAGCCCCGCTCGGGGACAGAACGCCGCAGCGCTAGGAAGGAGGACGCGGAAGAGCGGCGCTGCTGCGGGCTGAGGAAGCCCTCCACCCGGCCCCCCGACGGCGCTCGCTCGTTGAGCCACATCCGCGCCGCGGCCGGCGACGCGTTCCGGACGCCTGTCACCGTCCCCTCCATCTTGAACGGGGGCGGGGGAAGAGGAGGCAGGCTCTTCTTCCCGCACATCCCTGCCCCGAGGAGAGGAGCGGGAGCTGCGGCAGCCGGGCTCATGGCGTTCAGCCCTTGGCAGATCCTGTCCCCCGTGCAGTGGGCGAAGTGGACGTGGTCTGCCGTGCGCGGCGGGGGCGGCGGCGAGGATGAGGCCCCGGGGCCCCTGGGCGACCCTGAGGAGGAGGACTCGCAAGCCGAGACTAAATCCCTGAGCTTCAGGCAAGTACACAGCATCCCTGCCCAGATGCAGACTTGCTGCCACCCACCTATCCGCGGCTCCTCCCGTGTGCTTGCGTGTGACCTCCCGCCTGTCCGTGCCATCGCCGTGCCACGTCCCTGCCCATAACCACCTCCGCGCTGTGTTGGTCCAGAGTTCGGGGTGGTCTGTCCTCCCGTGTGTTTTCGTCCCCCGGTTTCACTGTGAGCTCTCTGGAACCCAGCTTCCGCCTGGTCACGCGCGCGCACACACATAGGGACAGTGTCACTGATCACGCCAGGTAGAACCGAGAGCATCCTGGGGAGCGGGGCGAGGGGTGGGGGTCGCTGCCTGGCCCTCCTGGGCCTCACTGTTCCCCTAAGCTATAGCCCTTGTAAAGAGGATCGCATGATGACAGGCCCCTGGCAGCTGGTGAGAAATGGTGGTGTCTGCTGAGCTGTCATCCCTGTGATTGTGGAAGGCAGGTGACAGGATTCTTGACACTCCAGCAGAATGAGGTCCTGAAAGGTAGAGAGGCCTATCAAAGAAAAAAGACATGGCTGGAATTATGAGGGCAGCGCTAATTTTTAAGCCTCTAGAAAAGGGGTCCTGTGAGAAAAGGAGTCTTGCAAACCTCCTTCCACCCCTCCTCCCCCTGCACGAAAAGGGAAGATGACCTCAAATATAAATGTGCTGGAGAAAATCTCCAGAGAACGGAGATTGCAAGGAGACAGGATGGTACACTGAGAATTCCAAGAGGGCACCGCCAAAAGCCGCAGCAGCCTCCTCACAGGCCAGTTTATGCAGAGGATCAGCTGGTTGTAAATAGACAAAAAAAACACCTTTATTCATATGTATATTGTATCAGGTATAGGAAATACCGTTGAAAGTGGTAATTCCTCATTTTTCCCCCTTGGCAGCTCGGATTCTGAAGGTAATTTCGAGACTCCTGAAGCTGAAACTCCCATCAAATCACCTCTCAAGGAATCCTGTGATTCACAACTGGGACTGGCAGGTTCTGGGTCCATAACCCAAGGTAAAAAAAACTTCATTCTTCTGCCTGTTTTGTATAGTTAAAAAAAAATGTGTATGAAAGGAAGAAAAAAATGTTAATTCAGGACTGTTTCAATGGGTTTGGATTGTCTCCTTGTCCGGAAAGAGCCTTTTTAAAGCTCCTAGTTTAGTTGTAAGGTGTCCCCACCCCACCCCAACATTTTGCACATTTGATTATTAGAAGCCTTGTTTATTCTCTGGTTAGCATTTGGTGCAGTTGGACAGTTCTCAGCTTTTTAAAAAGTAAAAATGTGTAGAGTAATAGATTTGGCTTCACAAATTCCTCAGGCTAAATTGCTTTAGGGTGTGTCTAGACACAAAAATTATAGGTAAGAGTTAATTTTTTTTTTGAGTTAGGAATCCTTAAGAGGCAGTTACAAAATTACTTGACTACTACTATGCAGGCATAAATACCTTCTAGTCTTTCAGAGCCCAACCTTGACCTTGCCCTTCATCAGTAGAGGCTGTCCCACTTAATTAGTAGAAAGCTTTTTTGTTACCCAGACAATTCTGAGTAAAAATTAGAACTGTCCTATTAGAAACGATTTGCTCATTCAATAGATAGAGCAGGAAGTCCTGCTGCTCTCAGGGAGCTAACATTTTAGGGGAAGATGGAGGGGTTAAGGGTTAAGCTAAATGTACACATTAGCTTCTGTTAAATACTACAGGAGAAAGTAAGTGGGGAATGGGGAATATGAAGTGTGGCTAGTAAATGCTGAAAGGTAGTTAGGGGGAGTGTGACTGATAAAGTGACTGGGGCCAAAACCCCAAAAGAGAATTGAGGAAACAAGATTTGGAGAAAAGACTCCTCTCAGAAGGAGTGGCTTTTGCAACATTGTGAGACTTGACCTGGGTGAGGTCCCAGGGTGAAAATATTCATGATGTATGTGAGGACCAGTATGAAAGCCAATGGCTGACTTGGAAGTGACAGGTAGACAATCTTAGGACCTGAATCAAGGAGGTCGGAGAGTCCAAGCATCTAGGCCCGACATAAGAAAATACAAAAACAGAGTGGCACACATTTGTTCCCTCGCAGTTTTGGAGAACTGAAATTAAAACTTGAAGTCTGAAACCAGTAATTGGCAGAGTTGCGCTCCTTTCAAAGGCTGTGGGAAGAATCCTTTCTTACCTGTTCTGGCTCCTGGTGATGGTCAGTGGTTACTAGAGTTAATTGTCTTATCACACCATAGTCTTTCCACGTGTCTGTATGTTCCCAAGGTGCCAGTCATTGAATTTAATCCTTAACTTTATTACATTCTCAAAGATACTGTTTACTAAGGAACACATCAGGTGTGAAGAGATAGGACTTTTTTATTTGTTTTGTACTAGGATTTGGACTTTTTTTTTCAGTACTGGAATTTGGGGTTTGAACTTGGGCCTGGTGATTTTGGGGCAGGTGCTCTATTACTTGAGCCAGATCCTCCCTTTTTTTTTTTTTGCTTTAGTTATTTTTAGATAGCATCTTGAGTTTTCCATCAAGCTGGGGTGACAGTTAAGGGCCATCATGCCTATCTTATTTGTGGAGATGGTCTTTCTTTTTGGCCAGATTGGCCTCTAGCCATGCCAGTCTCTGCCTCCTCAGTAATTGGGGTTATAAGTGTGAGCCACTGTGCCCAGCCTAACATTTCTTTCCTTTTTTCTTTTTTTTTTGGTCATTTGTGGGGCTTGAATTCTGGGCCTTAGCTCTTCAGGTCAAGATGAAGGCTCTTATCAGTTGAGCCATAGTGCCACTTCTGGTTTTCTGGTGGTTAATTGAAGATAAGAGTCTCATGGACTTTCCTGCCTGGGCTGGCTTTGAACCACGATCCTTAGATCTCAGCCTCCTGTGTATAGGATTACAGGTGTGAGCTACCAGTGCTCGGCTAACATTATTTTTTGAGGGACACAATTCAACTCACAACAGGAATTTGAGCAGAGGAATTTTGTTTTGATCTTTGTTCTTGATTTTTTTAGACAGCATCCCACTCTGTAACTCAAATTGGCCTAGAACTCATGATCCTCTGTCTTGGTCTTTCTAGTGCAGGGATTGATTTCTTATTTCAAGGTTCTCTGGCTATTGTACTGGATGAGACTCTAGGGTGTATTGCTTACAATGGCAGATAGAACCAGCTTTCAGCTATATAGCCACCTAATTTTTTAAACTGATTTTGACTATGTCAGACCCACAGTTGAGATGTCTATTTTTAGTAATTTCTTCAGGTTACCTAGAGAAGTCAAGTCACTCTGATAATATATAATTGTTGGTAAAATGACATCAGATTTTTTTTTGTGTGTGTGAATTTTTTTTTTAAACTAGGACTAGGGGATTGAACTGAGGACCTAGCACACCTTCAGGCTCCTTTGCAATTTGTTTTTGTCTGAAATGAGAGCTCCATGCTCTGTCTGCCTGCTGAGCATAAGGCAGTACTGTCAACCTATTTTGTTCAATTCAAGACTGTTTGGGAACAGACAGGTTTATATACTGGAGAACTTGGTTTGTGGCACAAAGCTGTGTATCATTCTCACTTATGAAGATACCACTTGTTTCTCATAGTTCTCTTTTCTTCTTGCAAGATTGGCAGATCAGAAGGGAGATTTAGAAGCTTGAAAGAACTGTTTTGTGACTTTCCCATCAAATTTAAATAAAACCCATAAGACACATGTTAAGTAGCTGTCTGAAAGCCTCTTTGAATTGCCCTCAGCGTGGGCTGCCTGGCCCTTTCTCATCATTCCATCAGCTGCTAAACTGATTCATCCTGCCAATTTCTTGGCCAACTGAATAGAGATCTGGATGGGCCTAGGCCCCCAAAGCCACAGAGACCTAATTGTTTAATCTGTCCAGTACTGATGATGACTTTCACACGCTTTCATTCTATCTAAAAAATATTCTCTAGACTTTTTCCTGTTAGAGAGTATTGCATCAGGAAAGCTCTGTAGGGTTTGTGACTATAGGCTATAATTGTAGGGGCTGGAGATTGGTGGTGTACAATCTAGAAAACAATCCTACACATTATGGAATCTCTTACTTTAAGGTTTTTAAACAGTAGGATGCTTGCTCATCAGCTGGGTAGTGTGTGGAGGTAGTCCAGATTTTTGTGGCTTGATTGCCCTGCCACACATATGCAGTAAATGTGAAAATACCCCAAAGTACAGGTCTGATGAGAGATAATTTCAGAGGGCAAAAATTCCTTAAGGGTCATTTTATGTTGCAATTTAATTTCTGGGACTGAAAATGATATTTTCATTGTTTCTAACATCTTTCATATTTCTGTGGTTCCAAGATATGGTTGAACAGTAAGTATAGACTATTTAAGACTGTATCTTTTGGAGGGTCAGTTTAAGAGTTGTTAGCCCAGAGCTGTTGTTAACATTAAAAAAAAATTTATTGTTATTGTAAAAGTGAGGTACAAAGGGGGTACAGTATATAAGCCAGATAATGAGTTGTTCCTTTTTGGACAATCATCTCTTCCATCCTGTCCCCACTCACAACTTGTATAGTTCATTTTCATCATAATGTCTAGTGAGTATCACTGCTGCATTTGTTCACTCTCTTCCCCTCCATTTCTCAGTCCCCCTGCCCCCTTCCCCCCCCCCCCCCCCCCCCCCCCCCCCCGGTCTTCCCCCCTCCCCCCCCCTTCCTAAGGCAAATGAACAAGACAAAAAGAAAAGGAAAGAAAAACAACAGCAAACTAAAAAAAACCTCTCCATTTCCTGGACTTGGTGTTAACATCTGTAAATGGTCCCAGCTTTCTGGTATACAAAGGCACTCGAATGAAGTGGTTATGTCTCATAACCATACCTATGGTTCCTGTAATGACTTCCATAATTCTTTCAATTCAGGGAAACATATGACTTTCCTTTTATTGAGAGTCTCTTAGGAACTTTTTTTTTTTTTTTTTTTTTGCCGGTCATGGGCCCTGAACTCTGGATCTGGGCGCTGTCCCTCAGCTCTTCAGCTCAAGGCAAGCGCTCTACCACTGGAGCCACAGCGCCACTTCCGGCTTTTTCTGTTTATGTGGTGCTGAGGAATCGAACCCAGGGCCTCATGCTTGCAAGGCATGCATTCTACCGCTGAGCTACCTTCCCAGCCCCCTCTTAGGAACTTAAAATATCTAAATTTGGAAATGACTTTGCCTAAGACAAGTGCCAGGAATTACACAAAGGATAAAGTTCTGTTGTGGATTTTTTTTTTTTTTACACCACCAGTAGAAGCTAGTTCCTGATTTCTTTGTGAAATAAAATTCTAGCCAAAAAAATTTCGCAAAAATACCATATTGGTGGCTGTAAAGTTTGGGCTGTCCTGTATTTGCTGTCAGTCTTCTCCCACAAAGAGAATTTAAGCTGTTGCTATTGTATCGATCATCTCTTTGCCTGGAATTTTATCAGTGAGTAAACATCCCTTAGGAAAGGAGTTCAAGGTGGTTCACTTTCCTTCATCTGTCTCTGTTTCTGTCTCTGTCTCTCCTTCTCCCTCTCTCCCCCTCTGTTTCTCTTTGTCTCTCTCTATCCCTCTCTAAATGGTCATGAAATATTTAGGTGCTATGGTTTTGTTCAGCTATTGTAGCCTACAGTAGATTCACCTTGCCAGTTGAGCTTCTTCCACCCAGTGCTTTCACACCTTTTTTGTACAGATCGCTACCACCCCTTCCCCCCCCCCCCATACTTTTTTATTTTGAGAAAGAGAATCTTTTATCAGTTGTGGGGCTTGAACTCTGGGTCTGGGTGTAGGTTGCCCCTGAGCTATTCAGCTCAAAGCAAGCACTCTACAACTTGAGCCACAGTGCCAATTCTGGTTTTCTAGTGGTTAATTGGAGATGAGAGTTCCATGGAGTTTCTTGCCTGGGCTGGCTTTGAACCACAATCCTCAGATCTCAGCCTCCTGAGTAGGAGGATTACAGGCATTAGCCACCAGAACCCAGTAAGAAAGAGAATCTTAATGCAGAAACTTTTTTACTAACCTGGAAAAATTAGTTAAACCTATCTGGTTTGTATGTTACTAGATGTTTATGTTTTTTGTTTGTTTGCTTGTTTGTTTTTTGTTGGTTGTAGGGCCTGAGCCACCAGTACCCAGTAAGAAAGAGAACCTTAATGCAGAAACTTTTTTACTATCCTGGAAAAATTAGTTAAACCTATCTGGTTTGTATGTTATTAGATGTTTATGTTTTTTGTTTGTTTGCTTGTTTGTTTTTTGTTGGTTGTGGGGCCTGAACTCTGGGCCTGGGCACTGTCCCTCGGCTCTTCAGCTCAAGGTTAGTGCTCTGCCACTTGAGCCACAGCACCACTTCCAGCTTTTTCTGCTTATGTAGTTCTGAGGAATCAAACCCAGGGCCTGATGCATGGGAGGCAAGCACTCTACCACTGAGCCACCTTCCTAGCCCCGCCTATATTATTTTTAAGGCACAATACAACCCTCTAGTTGGTATGGAAGGTAAAGGAGATCAGTTCCCAGATACTTACTGCTGGAAGTCTTGTAGGAAATGCAGAATTGTTAACAGTTTTGGTTCATGAGAACAAGGAAACCATGCTCAGAGGCTAAATCTAGCCAGCCACCTATTTTTTATATGGTCCTCCAGAGGAGAATAGATATTATAATTTTGGTTGAAAAAGCTATTTTGTGAAATGAAAATTTTATAACATTCTTAGTTCAGGGCCCATAAATAAGCTTTATTGGATAGCTACACACATTTGTTTAGGCATTGCCTTTGGCAGTTTTGTGCTATGGTCATTGGGGTTGAATATTTGGAAGAGAGACCAAATGTCTAGCCAAAGCCTAGAATATTTGTTGTCTGCTCAGAATATGTTTGCCAACCTATATCCATACTGTCCCAATTTCTGTAAAACTATATAGTTAAGTAATTTGAGATGATGACTTAAATAAAAGAAAGTGGCAGGGCTATAACTGAGTAGCAAATGAACAGTTTGTGCTGGGTGATGTTATTGTAGGCCTGTGCAATTGTAATCAGAGGTCTAGGGGTGCTAAACAGGTCTACCCTGTTACTCCAAAAGAGCAAATAGAAGTAATCGTGAAATAACGAGAAAGGCTTTTAATCAACATAGCTATATTGGGAAGGCCAAGTAATTTCAGTCTACCTTCAGGGTCCTGACTTGAGCTTTAGGTTTAATTAGAGAAGAATCTTAGGGTAAGAGGTATGTATAACTAGACAATCTTGATCAAATCTGGTTGATAATTATCTTAGTTCTGGTTCTGCAAGGTAGTGGTTCAAAGAATTTCTTAACTGCTTTAGGGAACAAGCCAGTTCCTGTGAGATGATTGCTTCTGCTTGTGGGAAGAGAGTATCCTATCTGCCAGGTTCTGCTGTTCCTAAATCCAAAATGACTACAGATTTCAGACCAGACTGGAGACTTTCAGGCACCTTTTAGAGGTCTCAAACAGGACACTGTAAAATCTGACAGTAAGAAACTTCAGTTAGTCTTTTGTACTGTCAGCCTTGAAGGGAGGGGGGGGGGAATGAGATAAGTATGATCACTTCCATGGATGGGGAACTTTTTTCTGCAAGGGCCATTAGAATATTAATGATCTACAATGTCATTTGAAGGCCATACAAAATTATCAGTAAAGGCAAATGGTCACTGGCAGTCTAGAAGAAGCATACATGTCATATACCAAATGATTTCCAGACTTTATGTGGCCCAAGAGCCAGACATTTCCCTCCCTACAGTCACTCCTGAGTAATTATATTAGTATTTGTATAGTTATGTGGTGTCTTGAAGTTTTAATACAAAGAAGATGGATTTTAAGATGACTAGAGATATATCCAGATTTCATTCTGATTTTAGTTATTTAGTTGTGGGCCCAAGTGAAGTGTCATTTTTGTTTTTTTGAACGAAGTGCGGGTGGCTCATACCAGTAATACTAGCTACTCAGGAGGCTGAGATCTGAGGATTGCGGTTCAAAGCCAGCCAGGCAGGAAAGTCTGTGAGACTCTTATCTCCAATTTACCACCAGAAAACCAGAAGTGGTGCTGTGGCTCAAGCGATAGAGTGCTTGCCTTGAGCTGAAGAGCTGAGGGACAGCTCCCAGGCCCAGAGTTCAAGCCCCACTACTAACCAAAAAAAAAAAAAAGTACAAGGTAACTAATAACAATAAAAAACCTGGTATCTCTGCCTTCATTTTGCATCTGTCTCTTTTGTCTTAAAATTTTGGGTCAGGGGCTGGGAAGGTGGCTCAGTGGTAGAGCGCTTGCCTTGCATGCATGAGGCCCTGGGTTGGATTCCTCAGCATCACATAAGCAAAAAAAAAGAAGAAAAAAGCCGGAAGTGGTACTGTGGTTCAAGTGGTAGAGCGCTAGCCTTGAGCTGAGGGACAGCGCCCAGACCCAGAGTTCAGGCCCCACAACCGTACCCCAAAAAAAAAAATTGGGGGGGGGTCAGTCTCCTGATTATCTCTGTACATAGGCATGTTAATCACTCGGGGATATCAGTTTAGAAACTGGTCATATAGCTCTGTTTCCATCCATCTGTCCATCCATCCATCCATCCATCCATCTATCTATCATCGATCTAACCCATAAAATAAATGTCGTCTAAAGCCATTGAAAGTTTGAGTGGCCTCAGCACTGCAAAAAAGGAGGGAAAGTAGGTAAAGTTAAAAAAACAGTATCTTTTCCTCTGACCAGTTTTACTACCTATAAAGAAGTCTTGACTATTTTGTCATGGTCTCCTAAACTCAGAGTAGTAATGGGAAATCAAGGTTGATCTACCCCAAAGAACCATTTTAGTGGGTTTGATAAATTAGGTTGTTAAATTGTGGGGTGACTGTGAAATCTTCCTAGAAAGACTTTGCTAATTATGAGTTGAAGATTTCATCTTCACCTTTGCACACGTAAGAGCCTAATTTATGAGGTCCCACAATCATAATAGATTTTCAAGGTTTAAACTGATGTAGTAATATGTGGAATCTTCTGTTGATCCATAAATTAAAATATACCTTTGCAATTCTTTTAATCAAATACTCTCCTTGAAGAGTTACACCCCTGCCTTTTTATTTGGTGGTGTTGAGGATTCAAACCAGGGCCACCAAATTCTAGGAAAGCCTCTGCCAGTAAATTATACCCTCAATCCCCGAATAACCTCCTGTCTTCTCTTTCCTTTTTTCTTCTCTTTTCCTTTTCTTTTTTCCTCTCCCCTCCCCTGCATTCCCCTCTCATTCCTTCTTATCTCCTCCCCTGTTCCATTTCTGTCTTTCCTTCTCCCTCCCTCCCTCCCTCCCTCCCTCCCTTCCTTCCTTCCTGTACTAGGGCTTGAACTCAGGGCCTGGGTGTGGCCTTGAGTTCTTTTGCCTGTCTAATTAGTGCTCTTCCACTTGAGCCACAATTGATCTAGTGTGCGTGCGTGTGTGTGTGTGTGTGTGTGTGTGTGTGTGTGTGTGTGTGTGTGTGTGTGTGTGTGTGGTTAATTGGAGATAAGTCTCAGGAACTTTCCTGCCTGGGCTGGCTTTGAAACTCCATCTTCAGATCTCAACCTCTTGAGTAGCTAGTAGCTAAGATTAAAGGCATGAGCCACTGGCTCCTGGCCACAATTGATCTAGTGTGCGTGCGTGCGTGCGTGCGTGCGTGCGTGCGCGTGTGTGTGTGTGTGTGTGTGTGTGTGTGTGTGTGTGTGGTTAATTGGAGATAAGTCTCAGGAACTTTCCTGCCTGGGCTGGCTTTGAAACTCCATCTTCAGATCTCAACCTCTTGAGTAGCTAGTAGCTAAGATTAAAGGCATGAGCCACTGGCTCCTGGCTGTTGTTTCTGAGGCTGAATGTCACTGTGTAGCCTAGGCTGAACTCTTGTAAATCCTTCATCCTCAGCCTCCTTGGTGCTGGAATTAGGAGTATGTGTCACCACACTTGGGTCAAGTAGCCACTTTCTGTTATTGGAATTTTTTTTTTGATGGTCCTGGGGCTTGAACTCAGGGCTTGGGCACTGTCTCTAAGCTTTCTTGCTCAAGGCTACTGCTCTTCCACTTGAACCACAGCTTCCCTTCCAGCTTTTGGCGATTAAGAGAGAAGAATATCACCTACTTTCTTGTTCAGCTTGGCTTTGAACTGATATCACAGATCTCATCTCAGTCTCCTGAATAGCTAGGATTATAAGCTTGTACCACTGGTGCCTGGCTGTAAGTGATTTTTAGGTGAACTCTGACAAATGATTGACTATGAGTTTTCTTTTTCTACTAGGTGTTTTGGAAACAGGTAGTTTTGTTTACAGCATTTTATAAGTATGATGCTATGAGATAGCACATCCATGAGTTCCATTTTACAGGTTGTGAAATCAGAGTTAGAGCCATTATTGCTAGTAGTAGACGTGGGCCTTGAATTCATCTTTAAATGTTGCAGATGCAAGGCTCTTTGGAACATGTTATACATAATTTCTCTCCAGGGATTTAAAATTCTGTCCTCACTATCTGATGAGAAAACTTAGAAGATGTAGAAGTTCTTAAAATGTTACTGGAACAGGATATGTGATGGAGAAAGCTTTCTCCTAGGTGACAGTTTTAACTGTTTTTAAACTCAGCCGGAGATACATCTCCCACATGTGTTAACTTGGCTCATACAATGCCTGACAGATAAAATGCAGTTAGGAATTCTGAACATCAGAAGTTCCATTTCAATATAGGTAGTCAGAAACAAAACCATCACTGAATAAAAAGTTACCTTGCATTGAAAACATTTTGCTCCTTTAATGTTTACCTTCAGCTCATCCATGAAAAATAAAGAAGGAATGGAAATGGACACATGGGGTAGCGTTTGCTTTCCTTCTCTGCCTGAATCATGTTTGGGTGAGAGGAGGTGAGAATCTGCATCTATTTTCAGGTAGAAAGAGGAGGTTCTTTTTCATTTGTTTCAAAATCTGGGGATTATATACTAGGGCCTCGGCCCAGCTAGGCAGTTGCTCTACCACTGAACCATATCCCCAACCCTAAGAGGAGTTTTTAAGAGTTTTGTAAGCTAGGCACCGTTAACTCACACCTGTAATTCTAGCTACTTAGGAAGCTAAGATCTGAGGATTGTGGTTCCAAGCTAACCTGAGCAGGAAAGTCTGTGAGATTCTTGTGTCCAGTTAACCATCAAAAAGCAGGATGTGGAACTGTGTGGTTCAAGTCGTTGAGTACTACTAGCTTTGAGCAAAAACGCTCAGGAACAGCACCTAGTCCCCAAAGTTCAAGCCCCAGAACATGCACAACAACAGCAACAAAAGTCTTGTATTAGTGAACTCTTGGCACATCAAATTACCCCCCAAATTTGGATTAAAATAGTAAGCATCTTCCAGGAAGTGGGAAAAATTAATAAGCATCTATTTAACATGGTTTTTGTCAGTGGAGAATTTAGGAGCAACCTTTCACTTGTGAGAAATCAGTCGAGATTTTGGCTAGACTCCAGTAATTTGAAGACTTGGCTGATATTAGAGAATCTTCTAATATGGCTCATGCATTTGCCTGGCCAGGTGGGAGGAATCTCAGAGACCACTACTGTGTTGCTTACAGTGTAGTGTACCTTGCTTGCAAGAACAAGCAAATTACAAACTGCAATGTCTTTTATGATTTAACCTCTTTTATAATTCACACTGTTACTTATAACCACAGGGTGCTTTTGGTGACACAGGTCAGTCCAAAGGTATGAATACCAGGAAGTAGACTTGTTGGGAGCCATTCTGGACACTGGCTACCACAGATCCTTTCTACTTCTTCCCTTCCTTTCCTTCCCCTTCCCTTTCCTTCTCTCTTCCCCTTCCTTCTTTTGATAGTTGGCCTCAAATTGCATTCCTCCCAAACTCTGCCTCTGAATTAGCTAGGATTATATGCATTAGCCACTATACCCATCTTCCTTTACTACTTTTTAAAAAAACATTTGTACCAAAAGCTATAACTGCTTTCTTCCTTCCAGACCTCTTCATTGCCTTCCTGTGGCTCTTTTCCTGGAGTTCAGGAACAGAAGTGGCAGAAGAAATGATGGGGTCCTCCACCAGGCTTGTCTTAATTAGAGCCAGTATACTGGCTGCTATCTCTTTGTCTGGAGACTTGTCTCTTGCTAAACATTTGTTTCTCTTTTTACTTATCTAGAACTAACTTCCCAGCTGTGTGGGTGGTTGCTACTTTTTGAGAGAGGCAGTTGGTATTTTGAATCCTTCAGTAATTATTTCTGAAGAGATGGTGCGTTATGAGCATTATGGTTGTTTGGCAGCAACAGATTGAAGTTACACAATTTTAGATCTTTGCAAAGGAGTCTCCTCTGTTATGGCACGTGCTTTCTCTCCTTGCTCTTCCTGAGGGATGAGTTTGCCATAAGGAAGTTCTGTGGGGAGGAGCTTTTGATTCTGTGATAGGGAACCTCTCTACACATGAAATGTAGCCTTCAGCAAATCCAGAAGGTTCCAGAACCAATAGATACCTCATACATTAGAGAAGACATACTCATTATGGGACTTGGCTTCTCTGGAGAAGGTTTTGGTTTCCTGGTAGGCAGACAGTTGCTTAACTGATGGGCCCTACCTTCTTACCTTAGAATCTTAGCCTTCAGAGGATAGAGTTTCAGTCTATTTTTATTTTACTTTACTTTTCTTCCATTCTGTTGAATTTTATTTAATTTATTGTTATTTTTAAAAATTTTTATTTATGTAATTTTATGTCGGTCCTGGAACTTGAACTCAGGGCCTGGCCATTGTCTCTGAGCTTTTTTTGCTCAGGGCTAGTAGACTACCACTTTGAGCCACAGTGCCACTTCCAGTTTTCTGGTGGTTAATTGGAGGGCTTCATGGACTTTCCTGCCTGGGCTGGCTTCAAACTTAGTCCTCATATCTCAGCCTCCTAAGTATCTACGTGTGAGCTACTGGTGCCCAGTTTATTTTTTGAAACCAGGGCCTGATGCATGCTGATAAGCGCATTTCCTACACTGAAATACACACCCAACCTCTAGGTTTCTTTCTTTCTTTCTTTTTGTACGTTTTTTAATTGTAAAAATACTGTTCAGAGGGGTTACAGTTACATGAGCAAAGTAATGAGTACATTTCCTAATTTCCTATTGAGCATTGTTGCCTCCTCTGTTTTTCCCCTACCATCCCTTCCTTCCCACCTCCACAACTACTGCCTCTTCCCCCCCTCTGGGTTTCTTTAATGAAATAGAGCGTTGTTTTGGATATTTGAAGTGTTGTCTTCATCCTTAGCAAAAAGTTTTTCAGTTAAAATCAAGTAGATTTCTAAATTAGTTTTTATTTACATAGTCTTAGTTTGTTGTTTCTTTTCTTTTTAAGCTTTTGTTTTGATAGAAATGATGTACAGAGGAGTTTCAGTTACATAAGCCAGGTAGTCAGTATGTTTCTTTTTGGACAGTGTCACCCCTAGTTTGTTGGTATTTATAAGTGGGTAATGTTTTAGACAGGATCTGTATATTTAAGCCCAACTGGCCTTGAATTAAGGACTCTCTTGCTTCAGCCTTCAGTGAACTGGGATTACATGTGTGCCCTACTGTGTCTGGCTGAGTCTTGAATTTTAGAGTGAGCCTTCTCAATAGTTTAAGATTAACTCAGGAGACCAGCTTAGGAGCTGGTATTGTCTTTTGTTTGGTGTTTTTATGGAGGGGATTTGAAATACTTTGTTCTATTGGCTGTGTGTATGTGTGTGTATGTATGTATGTGTGTTGGTGTTTGGTAGACCTTAGAGGATATTCTGCCTTGTATCTGTCTCTCTCCCACCCCCATGTGTTTGGGTGGCCTGAGGCTCACTGATTGTCTGGAAAATGAGCTCTGCAATCTTCCCCAGCCTTCTAGGTTTTTTTTTTTGTTTGTTTTTTGTTTTCCCAGTCCTGGGGCTTGAACTCAGGGCCTGGGCACTTTCCCTGAGCTTCTTTTGCTCAATGCTAGTACTCTACCACTTGAGCGATAGCGCCACTTCTGGCTTTTTCTCTTTATGTGGTACTGAGGAATCAAACCCAGGGCTTCATGCATGCTAGGCAAGCACTCTACACTAAGCCACATTCACAGCCCCTTCCCCAGCTTGTGTTTTACTCAGCATGCCAAGAAAAAGCCTTCACCGATAGTTGGGTGTTCATCCCTGGCCAATATATTGTGTCTCCTTCATCTTAAGGCTTATTATTGTGAGCAGAAAGCTGAGAACATGCATATAAAAAATGTATTGCAACTTTAGGGAAGTCAAATGGACTGGGAACTTGGAGACATGAAACTTGAAAAAGTAATCTCACCCTTGAGTTTTGGACACTTGCCTAAATGCTAATGCATACCCTATTAACAGTCTCCTCAGATCTGACTACTTGAGCAAAAAGGGGTGGTGCCTGCCAGAATCACACTTATTTCCCTCCTAAGCCCTTGATTTAGCATGGGAGAGGAGGGCCGGAAGGGTAGGGCCAGGCTGAATGGGGACTGTGGACGGAGAGGGCCTTAAGATGGAGAACAAATGTTAGTTCTCTCAGCTGTTACTACAGAGGGAGCAGCTTCATCACTTACACTGTAGATATGGTAGGTATTTTCCTGTATAAAAAAGATAAGCAAGTGAGAAGGGAGTTGTTATTATGTCAGATATTGCTCTACAGGCACTGATTGATCATCAGTGCCTTAGGGCCACCCAGTTTCTGCCTGGGAGATACAAAAGGAAAAATGGAGTAGGTCCCCTTGGAGCCCAGAGTCTGGAGGGAGCAGCCTGGTTGTTTCCAGCCTGGTTGTTGTATCAGTAAAAGTCAGTATGAGAAAGGACTTGGAAGAAGACAGATATTAACAATCAGAATTACATGGGAAAAAAGAATCCTTATTCTAGTTGTATATATAGCTCAGTCAGGATAAAAGGGAAACTGTGTCAATACTCTGATACCTAGTTCTCACAATTCCACTTAGGAAAAAGTGTTTTCTCTTAAAAATTACAGTCTATATTGTAAAAAAAATTCTCTCAAGAAGTATAGTTTATCTTACTTAAGATATTACTTTATTTTTCAATTAAAAGTAATTTTCTCTTTAAAAAATTAGTATTAAAAGCGACACCTTCAAACTAGGTTTAGTGGTATATACCTGTAATCCTAGGAGGCTGAGGCAGGGGGATTGAGGCCATCCTAGACTACATAGTAAGACCCTGTCTCAAAAAATGAGACCTTTGGGCCGGGTACTGCTTGCTCATGACTATAATCCTAACTACTCAGAAGGCTGAGATTTGAGGATCATGGTTCAAAGCCAATCTGGACATGAAAGTCCGTGAGACTCTTATCTCCAATAAACTATCAGAAAACCGGAAGTGGCACTGTGGCTCAAGTGGTAGAGTGCTAAGCTTAGCTGAAGAGCTGAGGAACAGTGCCCAGGCCCAGAGATCAAGCCTACAACTAACAAAAAAAAAAAAAAGCCCTTACCCCCAAAATATAATAAAAATTGAAGGCTTTTGGGTGGAACAATGATCATATTTCCAAGGTGTTTTATATGCTTGGTTATAGAAGAGAGGGTGTCATTTTCCACCTCTTTTCTGTAAATAGAGTTTATTTATCTAGTACAATATGGGCTTCCTGAAGAGGAATTTAAAACCCCAAACTGATATGATGGTGAGATCTATCGCTCCTTTCAAGTGTGTCTTCCTACAAGTGGCACAAATGAGACTTCTTAAAGTGTTTTCTGAAATCTTAAGTCTGAGGTCCAATTGAATGTTGTGCTAGGAATCCCAGGGCACTGCTTCTGATCCTTTGTTGTAGGATCTGAGCTTGATTGACTGACTGATTGCTGGTACTAGGGCTTGAACTCAAAGACCTCATGCTTGGCTTTTCCACTCTGAGCCACCTTCCCAGCCCAAAAAGATAGTAGTTTCTAAATAAAAAGAATCATTTTATGTAATGATGTAATAGATATGATTCAAAAAAGAAGCGATTCATTTAAGAAAGGGAAGCTGGTGCTGAAGAAAATGGGTTATTTAGTATCAGAAGTCCACCTATGGTAGTTTTCTATGTAAGAAACGTAGAGTCTGAGGGGCAATCATATAAAAAGGTTATATATTCCCTCACAATTCAGCATTTGACTGTTTCCAAAGGAATTTTGAGTGGGGCCTTTGTCTCCTTAACTGTTTTGTAGCCCTGTGCACTACTTTGTGCATAGTGTATGCTGCAAGTTGTATGGGTCTCTGGTGGCCAGGTTGGATGATTGCTTTGGAAAACATTCTGTGATTTTTCTTTGGGGCTTGAGATTCTGATGAAGCTACCAGTTTAAACTAATTACATGCACTGATGTTGTAAAGTATCACTGTTAGTGACAGACTTTGCAAGTCTGTGGCATTCTCTGCATGTCTTTTATGTGGCTCTCAGTAGCAGAAATCTACACTTAGAGAGTCACCTCAGTAATCTAGGCAAATGCCTTGGTAACTAGGTCCTGTTCTATAGTGATATGATCTATATTATAATCTGAGGAATTGTATGAAGCTGTGGCATCATCTTTCCCAATGAGGGCAGAGCAGAACTATGAAGTAGTAGGAATAGTCACTTGGAGATCCCTGGCCTCCTTAGTCATACAAATTCCTTATCTTCTAAGGGGCCATAAGCATGGCACTTTGAATTTGTTTCTAGAACCTAGCCTTCTGCTTTCATCCTGACAGATACCTACCCTTCGGTGGGTGTGACAACAGAGAGCAATATAGTTAACTTGTCATACCATCTGCATTGAACTTCCATCCTGGGACCCTTCTTTCTTTGCTCTGATCCCGTTGAGTTTTCAGGTTCATCTCATGAATAAAGAGAAATCAGAGTAATGAAAATGACTTTGGGATGATTAGGGTTCTCTAGCATGGTTGACCTTTACCCTAGGCTCTACAAATTCTGCCCATTGACATTGCGTGGAGAAGAGATGTGGTTGATTGGGTTCAGAATGAGTGTCCTGGAAAGAAATGGAAGACAGAATATTAGTAGGAGATAGGTTTGGGGCATGAAAAGGTTTTTATACTTAAAAAGGAAGATTTTATGCCTCAGGATGGGAGAATTGGCTTAATATGAATAACTGTTTAGGTATCTATATGTCTACTATAGTTATGCCCTTACTCCTGGTAACAGCCATCAGGTGTTCACTGGGTAGCAAAATTAGCCCAAATTTCCTTTTCCTCAACAATTTCATGAATAGAAGATTCATTCTTATTGTAAATCTTAGCGATCTCAGCATATACTTTTCTTTCTTCCCTCATAAGTCTTAAGAACTTTCATCTTTTCATTTAAAGCCCTTTCAAGGCCTGTCTCTGGCATATCCAAATTATCAGCATCACTGCTTGTACTTTAGGGCCATTAAATAAGGTTTCTGTACCAGGTTTCTGTACAGATGAACCAGGACAGTACATCTGTAATTGAGATTCCTATGAAAGTATTTTGAGAGAGACAGAGACAGAGACAGAAACAGAGACAGGGAGAAGCAGAGTAATCACAATCTTTTATTAGAGAATAGTAAACCCTTAGTACCATAAGGGATTGATCACAGGACTATGATGCTCATGTCCTTTACATATATATATAGAGAGAGAATATTTGTATATAAACTATACACTTCTTCCTGGGTACCTTAAATTTGACTCTGAACTATAGGATACCTAAGATAATATAAATGCTTTGTCTGTTGTTACATTATACTGTTTAGGGAATGATGACAAGAAAAATTTGTATGTGGAGGTGGGAATGTGACTGTAGTGGTAGAGTTCTTGCTTAGCATGTACAAAGCCCTGGGTTTGATTCCTTGGCACCACATAAGCAGAAAAAGCCAGAAGTGACATTGCGGCTCAAGTGGTAGAGAGCTAGCCTTGAGCAAAAAGAAGCTCAGGAGCAGTGCTCAGGCCCTGAGTTCAAGCCCTAGGACTGGCCAAAAAAAAGAAAAGAAAAGAAAAATCTGTAAGTTTCAGTATAAATGTGTCTTTTTTGGTGAATATTTTTATTTTATCTTTTATTTTTGTGCCATTCCTGGGGCTTGAACTCTGGGCACTATACTTGAGCTTCTTTTGCTCAAGATTAGTGCGTTACCATGTGAGCCACAGCTCCGCTTCTGGCTTTTTTGGTGGTTTAGTAGAGATAAGAATCTCACAGACTTTCCTGCCCAGGCTGGTTTCAAACCATGATCTTCAGATCTCAGCCTCCTGAGTAGCTAGGGTTATAGGCATGAGCCATCAGTCCCTGACTGGTGAATTAAAAAAACAAATTATCTTTAAGTAGTTGCACGAAGGGTTTCAATTTGATATGTCAGTTTATACATACATTGTGTCTTGTTCAAGCCACCCCTTTCATCATTCTCCCCCAATTGCCCAACCCCACTCATCCCTTATTTACCACGTAGGTGAATATTTTGGCTTTGCAAAAAAATGTATAATCCACGGATATGAACATCCAGATGCATATTGTTAAAATTATACTATTTGGTTGCTAGTTATTGTTACTATTATTAACCTTTTAGTGTGTCTAGTTTACAAATTAAATACTATAGGTTTGTAGAGAGAGCATTATACATGCTTACATGCATACATATTTATATTTCATGTTTATGTAAGGTTTATTACATAAAAATCATTTCACAATAAAAGATGTATGAGTATCTTGTTCTAGAAGAAAGCACAAGGTTGTCGTCCCAGTGTCTTAGAGAAATCTTTTCTTCAAATGCATGGGTATCTCTTCATATCAACTACTTCAACATGATTTCTAATATTGTTATACCATAATATCTATATTTCTGTCTCTATTTTTTAGTCCAATAGGCCTGTTTCTTTTTGGTGCTGGTACTGAGGCTTGAACTCAGGGACTCACACTGTCATTCAGCCTTCTGCTCACAGTTGGTACTCTGTAACTTGAACCATATCTCTTATCCAGCGTTTTAAATTTTTGTTGGTCATGGGGCTTGAATTCTGGGCCTGAGCACTGTCTCAGCTCTTCAGCTCAAAGCTAGTACTCTACCACTTGAGCCACAGCACCACTTCCAGTTTTCTGGTGGTTTATTGGAGATGAGAGTCTCACAGAGCCAGGCACTGGTGGTTCATGCTGTAATCCCAGCTACTCCAGAAGCCGAGATCTGAGGATCGCAGTTCAAAGACAGCCTGGTCAAGAAAGTTCATGAGACTCTAATCTCCAATAAACACCAGAAAACTGGAGGTGTTGTAGCTCAAGTGCTAGAGTGCTAGCCTTGAGCTGAAGAGCTCAGGGACAGTGCCCAGGCCCAGAGTTCAAGCCCCATGACCCACCAAAAAAGAAAAAAAAGTCTCATAGACTCTTGCCTGGGCAAGGCTTTGAACCACGATCCTCAGATGTCAGCCTCCTCAGTAGCTAGGATTACAGTTGTGAGCCACTGGTGCTAGTTCAGCTTTTTTGCTGGTTAGTTGAGATAGAATTTTTGGACTTTTTTTTTTTTTTTTTGCCCAGACTGGCTTTGAATTGTGGTCATCAGATCTCAACCTCTTCCCCCCTCCCCCTTTTTTTATTGTGAAAATACTGTACAGAGGGGTACAATTAAATGGGCAAGATAGCGAGTACATTTCTTATCAAGCATTGTAGCCTCCTCCTTTGTTTCCCCTTCCCATCCCTTCCCAGCCTTCCCCCCCCATCTCCCCACCCAATCCTCCCCCCCTCCCCCACCAAAGTTGTAAGATCTCAACCTCTTGAGTAGCTAGGATTACAGGTATGAGACATCAGTACCTGGTTTGCTCTCAAACTTGTGATCCTCCCATCTCAGACTCCCTGGTGCTGGTATTTTACCCCCTTTACCCAGCCAACTCTGTATTGAACTGGATTCTGACCCCTAGTAATAAGGAAGTTAACAGTGGCTGTGGGAATTTCTTTTTTCCTGGAAGGTCTGTGGATACCACGGTTGGAAATTTTGTAGAGTCTGGTGGCATAGGAGTTTGCCTGGTGCCCCTTGTGAAGATCATTTAGTTGGTGATCATGCAGCAAGCTGCTTTTTTTTTTTTTTAATCATGAGGAGGCCAATTCTTGCAAATCAATACGTTTTTCAACTTATCTGGAGTCAATCTTTGGCTTGTAGGGTATGTGTTATCCTTTCTTTTTTTAATTCTTCCATATATATATATGTATATTTTATTGTAAAAATACTGTATAGAGGGGTTACTGTTACCTGAGTAAGGTAATTGAGTACATTTCCTGTCGAGCATTGTTACCTCCTCCTTTGTTTTTCCTCTACTATCCCTTCCCTCCCCACCTCCCCAACTTCTCCCTCCCCCACCCAGTTGTAAAGTTCATTTTCAGCATAGTGTCTTGTACATCTCATTGTTAAAATGGGTCAACCGGTATCCTTATTTCAGCATTTTGTTATTTCCTTTCCCCTCCCCAAATAAGAAAAATGTATATACAAGATGCAGGGCACCATAATCAAATACAATGTAAACAGGGGTTATACCATGGGGGATGAACATACAAAAGAAAACCAAAAAAATCACATGGCACATTATAAATACATTAAAAACAACAGCAAGAAAGATGAAATCACTTTTGTCCCTATCTTGGGGTTCATTTCATTTAGCATCATCTTATATGGTCATATATACATAGCTTTTGACCTTTTCTGCTTGTCCTAGATATATATTAGTTATTGCAAATAACGGAAACCATGGGGTCTGGCTTACTTCACTTAATATAATTTTTTCCAAGTCTTTCCATTTCCTAACAAATGGGATGGTATCATTCTTTCTGATGAAGGCATAGAATTCCATTGTATATACATACCACATTTTTTTATCCATTCATCTACTGAGGGGCATCTGGGTTGGTTCTATATCTTAAACATAGTTGTGCTGGTAGCTTTAGTATGACCTTGTTTGTGATCGTTTGGCTAAATGCTCAAAAGTGGGATTGCTGGGTCATAGGGGAACTCTATGTGGAGTCTTTTGGAAAACCTCCATACTGCTTTCCAAAGTGGTTGAACAAGTTTACACACTCCTACCAACAATGCAGTAGGATTCCTTTTTGGCCACATCCCCTCCAGCATCTGTTGTTACTAGATTTCTTGATTGTAGCCATTCTGTCTGGAGTGAGGTGGAATCTCAATGTTGTCTTGATTATGTGTTATCTTTTCTGCAGCACTTCTCTGATTTTGTAGCATCAGTGAACTGGGTGTCTTGAGAAATCAGTCCTATTCCTATCCCCACACCGTAAGTTAATGTCAGACCAGAGGCTTAAGGGCACAGTCTCATAAAACTATCCTCATTTCAATTGTCAGTCCTAAGACGCCGTCTTTAGGCTAATTATACTGCTATCATAAATTTGGGAGTTCCCATAACAACCTACTTAGACATGTTAACTCACTAGAATGACCTGTGTCATCCTATGGACTCCACTGTTGTCTGTTTCAGGGACGAGGTGAGATGCTGAAATTCCTACCTTCTACTCATGTTTGTGCATGATCTTTTTGGTGGCCAGCCCCTATCCTGAACCTATTTGGATGTGAGATATCATTTATGGATTTTAAGATCAGAAAGACATACATTGTGTATGATGTGAGATACAAGGGGTTGTTCAGTATTTGGCTGGTTTTTTTTTTGGGGGGGGTGGTAGGGAGGTCGGTCATAGGGCTTGAACTCTGGGTCTGGGTGCTGTCTCTGAGCTCTTCAGCTCAAGGCCAGTGCTCTACCATTTAGCCACAGTGCCACTTCTGGTTTCCTGGTAGTTAATTGGAGGTGAGAGTCTCATGGAGTTTCTTTCCCGGGCTGGCTGTAAACCATGATCCTCAGATCTCAGCCTCCTGAGTAGCTAGGATTATAGGCGTGAGCCACTGCTGCCTAGCTTGGCTGCTTTTTTGATTGTCATGCTAGGTATTTAGAAACCCTTAAAGAGGATTGTCTGCAACTAAGGAGTGATGGAATGGACTGATTTGAAGGGAACTGAAAGGTACTATGTTACTACAAAGCTAAAATCTGGGAGGAAAATCTCAAATTTATTCTGTTAGAATAAGTTTGCAAGTGATGGCTTTTTATCTATTCTTTTTTTGGGGGGGTCCGGTTGTGGGGCCTGAATTCTGGGCGCTGTCCCTCAGCTCTTCAGCCCAAGGCTAGCACTCTACTACCACTTGAGCCACAGCGCCACTTCCAGCTTTTTTCTTTTTGCTTATGTGGTGCTGAGGAATTGAACCCAGGGCCTCAGGCATGCAAGGCAAGCGCTCTACCACTGAGCCACCTTCCCAGCCCAGCTTTTTATCTATTCTTAAATGAAATTATACATACAAAAGTAGCCAACATAGATTTTTTTTAAACAAATTTTTAAAATTTTTATTTTTAGTAGAAAATCGTATTTATTATTGTAGCTATACAAAGAGGTGTGGTTCTAGAAGTCGTTATGAGTACATTGTATCCTGATCTTTATCGCCCTTTCTATCGTTCTCTCCCATTTCCCTCTTCTATTCATACCCTCAAGTTATGTAAATTTGTACATAATGTACATAGAGTATACAAAGTAGGTTTTCATGCTTAGCAATTGACTGTATTTTTCTGAATTTCAAAATTATTTTGTGATGACATTTTCTCTTAATGTTTCAAGAAGGCACTAATAGTCATGCCTGTAATCCTAGCTGCTCAGGAGACTGAAATCTGAGGATTTTGGATTGAAGCCAACCTAGGCAGACAAATTCAGGACAAATGAAAATTAATCTGCAATTAACCAGTAAAATGCTAGAAGTGGAGATGTGGCTTAAGTGGTATTGTTCCAACCTTGATCAGAAAGCCAGAAAGATCTTCCTACTACTCTCAATTATGCCATATATTATGGATGTATCAAGTGATCATCCATTGATTAGGTTAGAAACCTAAGGATCCTGTAAGTTCCCAAAAGCCCATCAACTGAAAACCAAGCCTGTAACACATAAGTCTTTGGAGGGAGCTTTTAGCTTCTAACCATACATTAGTATTTAAATGATGGTATCTGTGCTACCTTCTTGTGGAAGCAAACCACTCCCCTATAACAGGCTGAATAATCTTGGAATCCTATGCTTATGGCTGGCCAAGGTATGGGCGTCTGACACAAGGCTAATCAGAATCCTGTCTGTGATGTTCACACCGGAAAACAAGGAGAGCAATTTATTTTTCCATTATGTTTTTAGAGTTGTAGAGCATTTATCTGTAGAAGTAGTAGGAGGTCATATCTCTCACTTCATGAAAAAATTCTGTCATAAGAAAGAATATAGTTAAACTAGATTAAAAGAAACAAAAGCCAGAAAGATTAAATGAGTGACACTGATCAAGAGTGCATTGTACTCATAAACTGACATGTAGAATGGAAACCTCTTTGTACAACTACTTAAAAACAATAAAAAAAAAATTAAAAAGAGCATAGTCTTTGAACTCAAGCCCTAGTACTGAAGGGGGAAAAATCGCTTTTTATAAAGTTGTATTTTTTTTTTTTTTGCCAGTCCTGGGGCTTGAACCTGGGGCCTGGCACTGTCCCTGATCATCTCTATGCTCAAGGCTAGTACTCTTACCACTTGAGCCACAGTGCCACTTCTGGGTTTTTCTGTTTATGTAGTACTGAGGAATTGAACCCAGGGCTTCATGCATGCTAGGCAAGCTCTATCATTAAGCCACATTCCCAGCCGTAAACTTGTATTTTAACCTAGAATATTTTCAACATAGAATCTAGAATGTTAATATGTTTATCTCAATCCTTAAAATTTTTGCATCCATGCCCTTTCTTTTAAAAATATTTTAACATGGAGGGAAGAACTCTATATCACAGTGAGAATAGTTTTTATCTTGAGTAAGTGTCAAAAGCATCTGCTGAAGAGTAGTGGGCAATTCACACCATCTTTTAGATTTAGAGAAGACTGCTTATTGAAAGGAAGAGTTTTATTAATGTGGCAGAAGTGGAAACAGCATTCTATTTTTAGATCTCCTGTGTGAGCTTTAAATTCATCTCCTGCTCTAACTAGCTGTGTTCACTAAGCCCCCCAGCAATGCTGTGCTTGTCAGAATCCGATTCTAGGGAAAGAGACATTCAGTCTTCTGGAAGAAGGGTTTTTGTATAAATGAACTAGCATGTAAAGGTAGGCAAGTTACATAATAGTGCCTTTAGATTCAAAGCAAGAACAGGCAGCTTGGACCTAGATCTCTGAATTGGTGGAGGATGGGAACTGATGTTTTAATGCTTGCCTGAAAGTTACTTGTGGTGTGACAGTACAAGTTGCTGATGTAGACAGAGCTAGGTATGTGGGTCAGCTGGTTCTGGGACATTTGCTGATTGATGGTGCAAATGCAAATAAAATCTTATCCAAACATTCCTTTTTACATTATGTGGCTTATTTTTTTCTTGCTTTATATTCTCACAGTTTCCCAAACTGATTTAATTGAACAAGTAATAATCTTCTATACATTCTTCCACCTGTTAGGACCTTTTATTGGTGACAAGACACTAGACTGAAGTGAGGTCTACAGTAACTAGGCAAGTTTTATTTACCTGCTATTGCCCTGGGTTAGCCATAAAATGACTGGGGAAGGGTGCCTTTTTGGCAGGATTCCTTCAGCGCCTGCTTGAGCTGAGGATTGAAGCCAGAGGAAGGATGTTTGTTTTCCTTTGTCATTTCTCCATGGCAGGCCAACATATTTTATGATGTAGCCAATATGGCTTTGATGACACCCACTCAAACATTGGAGAAATCTCTGCATCCCCCGCCACTTGACTGCTGGATGAGGGAACATAGATAATGGGACTAGCAACATGTAGGAGTGAGACTCCTTTGGTCCACCAGGGTGCGGATTGAAGATGTTTGGCAGTGAGGGGATAGTCTTTCCTTAGTAATCCATTGAGTGTCTCAGGACAGATGCTGGGGCAGGCCTGGGACGAGAACTTCCATCTTACTGAGATAGGTACTTTTTTTAGGTCTTTCTTTACCAGTCTTCCTTCTTCAATCCCTGTCACTTAGAGGTACCCTTTCTTTCTGGAGTGTTAGGCTCTTGGCTTGGCAAAAGCATTTGATGGAGATAGGCAGAGAGAGAGGATCTCAAAGGACTGGGTAGGTGAGCAGGAATACTCTGCCCTGTTTCTCCTGGGGAAGATTAGGGCCGAAGTAAAAGGCTAGGAGAGAAGTAAAAGGTAGATTCCTTTCTTTCAAAGGTATAAGATTGATGGTAAAGGAGTCTGGGGAATAGGGGGAAAAAAAACTCTAGAAAGTAGATGAGAATTGTAGGAAGAAACTTCGCCCTAACAGTGAGTGGTTACACTCTACTACTCTCCCTGTCCTGCCTTGCCTTTACCCTGAAGTTTTCTCAAGCAGAAGACAGGGATAGAGGCCCAAGGGTCCTATGAGGGAGGGATGATGGTAAATATTTAAGAGTCAATGACAAGGAACAGAAAAATGGAAAAGAAATTAGTAACTTTGTTTATTTAGCCAGCCCTGGAGCTTGAACTCAGCACGCACTGTCCCTTAGCTGCTTTTGTTCAAGGCTAGCGCTGAACTACTTGAGCCACAGTGCCACTTCTGGCCTTTTCTGTTTATTTGGTACTGAGGAATAGAACTCAGGGCTCATGCATTCTAGGCAAGCACTCTACTATTAAGTCACATTCCCAGCACCAAAATTAATAACTTAAAAAAAAAAAACTTTTCTTTCTTCCTTCCCTCCCTTGGCAATGCTGGGGCTGTAGAACCCAGAGCCTTGTGCATGCTAAGCAATCAATCTCTTAGCTTATACCACACCCTCCAAACTATAGAAATCATGATCATTTTCCAATATTATGCAGAACTAGAAGTCTGCCAAATAAGGTGGTGATGGACACCTGTAATCCCAGCTACTTTAGAAGCTGAGTCAGAAGGATGACTTCATTTTAAAAAATTTGGATTTAAATTATGTTAAGGTTCAAAGATCAAGATATGGAATGGAGATCACTTGTCATTATGTAGTAGCCATTGTGCCCCCCTCCCCCCCTCTTTCTCTCTCTCTCTCCCTCTTTCCCGATCATGGAGTCTTGAACTCAGGGCCTGGGCACTATCCTTGAACTTTTCTGCTCAGGGCTAGCACTCTACTACTTTGAGCCACAGCTCCACTATTTTTACTGTGGCTTTTGTTGTTGTTGTTTCCTCCCTGCTCTCCCCCTTTGTCACATCTACTGCCCTAGCTTCAGTTAGGCCAAATATTATTCCCAGACCAAATTGCCTCTCAGCATATCCACTTCAGAATCCTCAAAGAACTGTCAGCATGTCCAGGGCCAAACTCATGGTCCTATTCTCTTAGAGCTCCCAAGAACTTTTGTTAATGTTTTGTGAGTGTCATTGAATGGTGCTACCCTGTTCTGATTTCAAAAACTAAAAACGTAACGGTTACCGTCAACACTCCTTCAAATTTAGTCTCATATCCAGCCATCATTAAGCCTTACCAATCTTATCTCTTTATTTACTCTCTCAAATATAAAACTTCCATTTATTAGAACCACCCTCCTTGAAAGCCTGAAGAATAATGCAGTTTTATTTATTCCATTTTGACTCCTTCCAACTCTTTGTCCATGACTTACTGCTTAAAACTCAGTGATTTTTTTTCTATTGCTATAAGGATAAAACCAGATTCTTGACAAGTCTTGCAGTACTCTGCGAGCCTGATGCCTTTCTATTTTCGTAGTTTCTTTCCTCTCACATTCATTAATTATTTAGTCAATGCCTCTCTTCCTCATTAGAAAGAGACCTTCTCTGTTTTGCTTGCTATTTTATCCCTAGGGCCTAGCATAGAGCCCAGTGTATAAACAATGTTCATGTATTTGTTGAATGACCTAGTGAATCTGAAATGAAGTAGGTGGATGCACCATACAGAAAGCATGCCTATAAGGTTAGAATGTAAAGCGACTCACTATTTAATTACTATCTATTTCTTAAATTGGATTCTTGAGGCTATAAAAGTAAAGAACCCTGAAGGACCTTTTTATTTCAGACTTTTTTATCAGTGAGAAAACTGAGGCCCAGAATGCTGAACTGTGACTTGTAAAAAAGTCCTCAGATTTTTAGTTAGTACTGTTGCTCATTTCCTTTGACCACCAGTGCACATATTCTCTGTTAACTGAGGCATGGCTCTTTATGCAAGTAGGAAGGAATTCATTCTAAAAGGCCTCAGGGGCATGAACTGCCCTTGGTATAGAAACCACTGTTTAATTCCTCCCAAGAAGTTGATAACTGGCTTTTCTACAGCTATTGCAGTGTGTGTGTGTGTGTGTGTGTGTGTGTGTGTGTGTGTGTGTGTGTGTGTGTGTGTGTGTGTGTTTTGGGGACTGCCCTTGGTATAGAAACCACTGTTTAATTCCTCCCAAGAAGTTGATAACTGGCTTTTCTACAGCTATTGCAGTGTGTGTGTGTGTGTGTGTGTGTGTGTGTGTGTGTGTGTGTGTGTGTTTTGGGGACTGCCCTTGGTATAGAAACCACTGTTTAATTCCTCCCAAGAAGTTGATAACTGGCTTTTCTACAGCTATTGCAGTGTGTGTGTGTGTGTGTGTGTGTGTGTGTGTGTGTGTGTGTGTGTGTGTGTGTGTGTGTGTGTGTGTGTGTGTGTGTGTTTTGGGGCCTGAACTCTGGGCCTGGGCTCTGTCCCTCAGCTCTTCAGCTCAAGGCTAGCACTCTATCACTTGAGCCACAGCACCATTTCCAGCTTTTTCTGCTTATGTGGTGTTAAGGAATTGATGCATGCAAGGCAAACACTCTACTACTGAGCCACCTTCCCAGCCTCAGCTACTGCAGTCTTTATTGGTTTTGTTAATTTTTTTCTTATAAGTAGGAATCTGCTTTTCCTTTTTATATTATACATATATGTATAGATATACTAATATACACTATTTATTATATATACTTATTATTTATTTATAATATATTTATAATGTATAATATGCGCTATATATTACTTATAACAGATATAGTATAACAGATCATAATTTAACATATAATAATACAATATATTGTATATTACATATAAATATATATATACATATGTACTATAAATGTGTGGATAGATAGATGTACATATATATACATATATATGTATCATATATATATATATATATATTATGTGTGTGTGTGTGTGTGTGTGTGTGTGTGTGTGTGTGTGTGTGTGTGTGCATGTGCTGAGACTGGGCCTTGAACTCTGGGTTTTCTTTCTTCACCTAGCTTTTTCCAGTCATAACTGGAACTTTACCACTTGAGCAATGCCTCCAGTTCTGGCTTTTTGCTGATTAATTGGAGATAAGAGTCTCTTGGATTTGTCTGTCCTGGCTGGCCTTGAGCCATGATCCACAGATCTTGAGTTGCAGTAATCTTTATTTTACCTCATAATGGCTCTAAGGCTTTACTTGAGTAGTTATGCTGGCAATTGAATGTGGCAAAGAGGGCTTAAATTCTTAAGTGATAGGGCAAATGATTTCAGCCTCCTGAGTAGCTAGGATTACAGACTTGAGTCACCAATATCCAGTTCTTCTCTTTTAATATTTGACCATACAATTCTATTTTTTTCTTTTTCTTTTTCCTTTTTTTTTTTTTTTGGTCGGCTGTGGGCTTGAACTCTGGGCCTGAGCACTGTCCCTCAGTCTTCAGCTCAAGGCGAGCGCTCTACCTCATGAGTTACAGCCCCACTTCTGGTTTTCTAGTCATTTATTGGCGATAAGAGTCTCACAGCTTTCCTGCCTGGGCTGGCTTTGAACTGTGATCCTCAGATCTCAGCCTCCTGAGTAGCTAGGATTACAGGTGTGAGCCACTGGTGCCCAGCTATAATTCTAATTTTATCCTTTGATGTGACAGTAATTTTAATCCCTTTATTCCAGTCAGTCCTAAAATATTCAGAGACTCTCTGTTGTTTACTAGTTTTCTAGGCTAAATATCTTTGATTAGTTGTTTACAGACAGAACTGTTTTGAAGTTCCCTTATTTTAGTGCATTCATTTTTTTGTGAAAAAATTTTTTAAGATAAGGAATTCAGTCTTTAGCTGAATTCAGAGCCCTACCCTTTAGTAGTGGTTTTGCTTTCCAGTTTTACTTATCTCTAGTCAATGGTTCAGAAATATTAAATAGAAAATGTTATAAATAAACAGGACTTTAAAGAATGCACCTTTCCCAGTAGTTTAAAGAAATCTCAAACCATCCCAGTCCAAGGTTGTGAATCATCTCTATTAGCTGTCCTAGAGTCACTGAATTATCATCTGGGTTATTAGATCTTCTCAGATGCATCACAGTTCTTGAGTTGCTATAATCTTTATTTTACTTTATAATGGCTCCAAGGCCTAAGAGTAGTGATGCTGGCATTGGATATGGCAAAGAGAGGCTTTAAGTGCTTAAGTGATAGGGCAAATGAGAGAAAAAATACTGACTGAAGTTGCAAACATAACAGTCGCATTAGGTGGTGAATGCTTAGGAAGGAAAAGTAATAGGGCTTGGTACTATCTCCATGGTTGCACTCGTCTACTGGGGTCTTGGGAATTAACCCCGCCATGGTAAAGGGATGACTACTGTATTCTAGCTGTCAGGAAGTGATCTAACATATACAGTTTAGGAACTAAGCTCTGGGGTTGCACAGACTTTGATTTGCTTAGTGGGTAAAGCTATCATCTAGATTAACAAATGATCTAGATGCATTCATAGTAAGTAGCACATTTACCAGCTCATAAAGCCCTTAGTGTATTTTCCTCAACTTTGCTGTCCTCAGTGTTGTTGATCTAAATTTTAAAAAATCAGAGAGATTCTCTAAAGAATAGTATTTACGTTGAGAATAATAGAACATTGCAATGGGAATAGCAAATGCCACTAGTAAGCTAGGAGATTGAAGCAATAGGAAGTTTTAAAGGACAAAATTTTGAGGAAGATTATATATTAGGTTTTTGTTTTTTTGTTTTTGTCAGTCATGGGGCTTGAACTCTGGGCCTCGGTGCTGTCCCTCAGCTCTTCAGCTCAAAGCTAGCGCCCTATCACTTGAGCCACAGCGCCGCCACTTCCGGTTTTCTGGTTTTCTGAGTGATTTATTGGAGATAAGAGTCTCACAGACTTTTGTGTCTGGGCTGACTTTGAACCTTGATCCTTAGATCTCAGCTAGGATTACAGGCATGAGCCACCAGCACCCGGCATATATTAGGTATTTTAAGATAGTAGTCTTTGATCATATAATTAATAATGAGAGTATAAGAATGTCTTCATGTCTAGGGGATGTAAGTCAGTAGAATAATATTTACTTTGTACGAGCAAGGTCCAAGGATTCAGTCCTCATCACTTAAAAAAAAAAAAAGGCAGAACAGGTGCATAGTAAAACCAATCACTAGGTGCTGTCCTTATAGAAGTGAGGGTTTTGTTCAGAGAAAGAGACAGAGACAGAGAATTTTGCCCATCCAGTGGCTTGAACTCAGAGCCTGAGCACTGTCTCTGAGCTGCTTCTTCTTTTTTTTTTTTGTCGGTCATGGGGCTTGAACTCTGGGCCTGGGCACTATCCCTCAGCTCTTAAGCTGTTTGTTTCCCTGAGCTCTTCAGCACTCTACCACTTGAGCCACAGCACCACTTCCAGTGTTCTGGTGATATTGGAGATAAGAGTTTCATGGACTTTCCTGCCAGGGCTGACTTTGAACTTCGATCCTCAGATCTCAGCCTCCTGAATAGCTACGATTACAGATGTGAGCCACAGGTGCCTGGCTGTCTCTGAGCTTCTTTTGCTTAGGGCTAGCTCTTTTCCTCTAGAGCCACAACACAATTTCCAGCTTTTTCTTTTTATGGGGTACTGAGGAATGGAACCCAGGGCTTCATGCATGCTAGGCAAGCACTCTTACCACTAAGCCACATTTGCAGCCCTGATTTTTTTTTTTTTTAAATTATCCTTAAGTAGTTGTACAAAGGAGTTGTCATTTAACAAAGCAGTTTATGAATATAATGCATCTTGATTCATTCACCCCTTTCAACATTTTCACCCATTCTTTTCCCACCCACTCCTTCCCTCAGTCTTTTTAATTTGGGAGGATGTACATTGAATTCTTCACTGCATTTTCCTCCTCTTCTCTTCTTTTTGTATACTCTTTCCCTATTGACTCCATCCCACCCTTTTTTGTTTATTTTTGTTTTATAATTAATGTGGTAGCCTCTGCAAGCTTGTGGTCTGATATTTTTTGTGTGTGATAGTTGCTGCTGCTGTCAGGCAATTATTCATAAAAACCAATCTTCATAGCTTTGCTTACTTATTTTTTTAAGGTTTACACAGAAAACTCTGTCTTGATTCTGATAACTTTTATAATTTTCTTCCCTTTTTAACGTTTGTTTTGTTTTTAAGACAGTGTCTTATTTGTGTTGCCCAAACTGACCTTACAGTCTCCTGGATAAGCTGGGACTACAGAATCATACTAACATGCCCACATTTCTTTCATGGTACTTTTATTTATCTCTAACTACTGTCTAAGACTGTATTTGCTTTGAGCTCAGTTACACCAGCGGGTTATGTTGAATTTATAGACATCTAAAAATCACCTATGTACCTATAATCCTAGCTAGGATTGAGGTTTGAGCCAGATTAGGCAGGAAAGTTGGTGAGACTTACATCCAGTTAACTATCAAAGAGCAGAAGTAGAGCTGTGGCTCAAAGTGGTAGAGCTCTAGCCTTGAGCAAAAGAGTTCAAGCCCCACGACCAAGAAAAAAAATGTACCAAAAATTTAAGTGGAAGCCAGGCACTGATGGCTCACACCTGTAATTCTAGCTACTCTGGAGACTGAGAGTGAGGATCATGATTCAAAGCCAGCCTGGGCAGTTCATGAGACTCTTATTTCCAATTAACCATCAGAAAACCAGAAGTGGTACTGTGGCTCAAAGTGGTAGAGTGCTAACCTTGAGCAAAGAATCTTAGGGATGGGGCTGGGAAGGTGGCTCAGTGGTAGAGCGCTTGCCTTGCATTCCTGAGGTCCTGGGTTCAATTCCTCAGCACCACATAAGCATAAAGAAAAAAGCCGAAGTAGTGCTGTGGCTCAAGCGGTAGAGTGCTAGCCTTGAGCTGAAGAGCTGAGGGACAGAGCCCAGGTCCAGAGTTCAGGCCCCACGACCGGACCCCCCAAAAAAAATAAAATCTTAGGGACAGCGCCTAGGCCCAGGAGGGTCATGGTAGTTCTTGGCATAACACTTAGTCTAGGCTAATAAATTTATGATAATTGCTTTATGATATTTTAATTTAAATATATTAAGTAAATCATATACATAAAAATTAAACTAGTCTTTTATTTTTTTATTGTGAAAATACTGTACAGAGAGGTTACAATTACATGGGCAAGATAATGAGTACATTTCTTATGAAGCATTGTAGCCTCCTCCTTTGTTTCCCCTTCCCATCCCTCCCCAGCCTCCCCCCGCCCCCCCCACCCAATCCTCCCCTCCCCCCCCCCCCCACCAAAGTTGTAAAGTTCCTTTTCGACATAACGACTTGTACATCTCATTGTTGCAATGGGTCCACCTGTATCCCTATTTAATCGATTTGTTTTTCCCCTTCCCCTCCACAAATTATACCGACATCAAATACAGTGAAAGCAGGGTTATACTGTGGGGGAGGGACATACAAAGCAACAAAGAAATCATCTTATAAATGTGTTAGAAACAATCGCATGAAAGAAAAAATACATTTGAATACATAGCTTATGGTTCATTTCCCTAACATCACCTTATCTGACCTTTTCTGCTTGACTCATACATATACTAGATATTGCAAATAAGGGAAACCGTGGTACCTATGTTTCTTTGGGCCTGGCTTACTTAATATAATTTTTTCCAAGTCTTTCCATTTCCTAACAAATGGGGCAATGTCATTCTTTCTAATGGAGGCATAGAATTCCATTTAAACTAGTCTTTTAAATTATTCTTATTTTACAAAATTCACCATTATTTAGGTAAATAGTTCTTTCTGTGTATGGTTTGATTTATAATATAATGATTCAAAAACTTTATTGAGTAGACTGTCAGGATAAGGAACACATGCCTTTATTGAATATGTTCCATAACTTATCTTGTTAACATAAAATCATTATATTTGATTCAAGACGTGGACTCGAACTCAGTAACTTAAGCTTTTGCTCATTGGCTACTAATGAACAAAATGCTCATTCTACCAACTGATCCATGCCTCCAACCCCAAAATAAATTTCTGATTGGGCAGGACCATTTCTTGCTTGTCAGAATATAGAAAGGGGGACTGCTGCTCTCCCATCATCCCATGCCTCTTGCTCTTAGTGGCACAAGGTTAAAAACTTAAAATAACAGCCTTTGGAATAGGTTTGTCAAGATCTGTTGTCTGCAGTGGGCTTGCATATGGTGTAAGAGTGGCTGGAGTTCTTTTTAAAATGCTGCATGTAACGACACCAGTGGCTCATGCTTGTAATCCTAACTACTTGAGGCTGAGATCTGAGGATCACAATTTGAAGCCATCCCAAGCAGGAAAGCCCATGAGACTCTTATCTCCAATTAGCTACCCCCAAAAAGCCAGAAGTGGAGCCATGTCTCAAGTGGTAGAACACTAGCCTTGAGCACAAAATCTCAAGAGACAGTGCCCAGGCCCTGAGTTTAAACCCTAGTACTGGCAGCGGGGAGGGGGGGGGGGGGTGGCGGCGGGGGAAGCTACATGTTAAAGTTTCTAGAATATAGGTCTTAACATTTGTTCCCTATCACCATAACAGATCTGCTTTCTCCTTTAGCTGTCATTTTCCAGTCTTTTTTTTTTTGGCACGTCCTGGGACTTGAAATCTGGGTCTGGGCACTGACCCTGAGTTCCTTTTCCTCAAAGTTAGTACTCTACCACTTGAGCGAGAGTGCCACTTCTAGCTTTTTCTGTGATTAATTGGAGATAAGAGTCTCATGGACTTTCCTGCCCAGAATGACTTCAAACCATGATCCTCAGATCTCAGTCTCCTGAGTAGCTAAGATTACAGGCGTGAGCCACTGGCACCCAGCATTTTCCAATCTTTTAATAGTGGAACATTTCTCTTAGACAAAAAATTGTACAGACGCTAAAGTACCTTTATATATGCAGATCAGTAGTCACATGATAAATTTTTGAACAGTTCAGCTTAGTAGCTGAGATAATGCTTTAATCAAACTGTTCCAGAAGTCTAAAAGGAGCACAGGGAAATTCACGTTGCAAAATTGAATTGCTGGGGCTGGGAAGGTGGCTCAGTGGTAGAGCCTTGCCTTGCATGCATGAGGCCCGGGGTTCGATTGTTCAGCACCACATAAGCAAAAAGAAAAAAAGCCGGAAGTGGCGCTGTGGCTCAAGTGGTAGAGTGCTAGCCTTGAGCTGAAGAGCTGAGGGACAGTGCCCAGGCCCAGAGTTCAGGCCCCAAGACCGGATCCCCCCACCTCCCACCCCCAAAAATTGAATTGCCAACAACTGCTAAAAACTGATCTAATTTCTTAATTTTATTATTTAAAATTTAGGAAAGTACATGAAGTAAATCCTCATGAGTGTAAATCTGTTTGATGGAAAATGTAACACTGAAATGCTTAAAGTATCATTTAAAAAAATCTTAGCTATTATAGCTTTTTTAAAATTAAGGGCATGTACTACTACACACTACACAGTATACCTAGCCCAAAATAACTCTTGCTACTTTAATTTTAACAAAATAATGGGTTTCATTATGACATCTTTATATGTTCCCAGTACCTTCTTTTGTGCCTAGGTGCTGTCTTTGAGCTTTGCTCAAGGCTAGCCATAGCTCCACCTCTGGCTTTTTGTGGTTAATTGGAGATCAGAGTCTCATAGAGTTTCCTACTTAGGCTGGCTTTGAACCACAATCTTCAGATTTCAGCCTCCTGAGTAGCTAGGATTACAATCATGAGCCACTGGCACCTAGAACCTCTATGTTTTTTAATGGTTTGTTTTCTTGTTTGTTTTCTCTTTCCCTTATTAGCACAAATAATAGTATGCAAGTATTCTTTTACAACATTTCAAACATATGGTTATCAGCATACCTAAGTGAAATTGTGTATGTTTAAAAATATTCTTCTTAAAATTTTGTATGTAGCCATGCACTGGTGGCTCATACCTGTAATCCTAGCTTCTCAGGAGGCTGAGATCTGAGAGTGGTGGTTTGAGACCAGCCTGGGCATAAAAGTCCATGAGATTCTTATCTCTAGTTAATGAGCAAAAAAGCTGGAAGTGGTGGTGTGGCCCAAATGTTTGGACACTAGTCTTAAGTGAATAAGCTAAAGGAATAGTGCCAGGCAGGCCCTGAGTTCAAGCCCCAGTAACAGCATGCATGGGCACACACACACACACACAGTTTGTATGTAATCAAGTTTATATATATTTTTTATGAAGACTTTCAAAGCAGTACAATGAAAACTAACATATACCTAAATCTGTGTGAAAATGATCAGATTTTTGCTATGTAATCTAGGCTAAAGTAAGATAATCCTCTTGTGTCTATCTGAATGCTGGGGTTATAGATATATGCTACTGTGTACAGCTTTTAAAGGCATTTCTTTACCTATTTTCCAAATTTGGTTCTTTTAGTTCTAAGATACACTGTGAGGTGATACCGAGCTGGTCTTGGTGGTTTTCATTTATTTTTGTAACAATTGACTTACTTAATTCTCATTTGTTTATTGTGTAAAATTCGAACCCTGGAACTGACAGGCTGGGTCTGGGAACTGTCTCGGTGCTCATTGCATCCCTACAACTAAGCTGATGGTGTCTGAAGATTCCTCAGCCTAGTTTAGCCTAAGGAATGTTAATGCATTGCAATTAAGCTTCAATTTACTTAGCCTTTTTCAGAACAGCTGTGCTATTGGCATAATTGTTACAATGTACATACACAGTTTGGAATAGTAAAATTCATTTTGGGATATAATGCCCTTTTAGGCTCTACTGTCATCCTTGCTGAGCTTTAAAGCGGCTTAATTCAAAAAGAGTTTGCTGTTTATCTAGGTGAATTTAGATAGTATGAAGTATGATGATCCTTTGATAGATGGCTTTTTATTTTTCTGTTTTAGAATCACAAGAAGCTGAGGAACAGCTGGTAGCAGAAGTGATTGAAAAATGTTCATCTGAAACTTGTTCTAAACCTCCGGAAAATGAGGTACCACAGCTGGCCACTGATACTCATCCAGTCCAGGATGGCAAAGAAGAACCTGAACACGATACTAGCAAAATCTCAGTAGTGAGGCCATATTCGATAGGAACCAAGAATTCCAAAGATATCCCAGCATCTCTTGGAACAAAAGCAGCCTATGGCTGTGTAACTGAAGTCTCAGGGGAGGTTTTGCCTTCCATCCCACCAGAAGTCATCCAAGACAAGGCAATGACAGAAGGCAACATGGGGGTTACACTTGAAGCTTCTACAGAAATGGATCTAAAGGTCAGCAGCTCCTGTCTAGAGCCTGTAACCAGTAGAAGCAAACTAAGAAAGCCTAAGCCTGTCTCCCTGCGGAAGAAAGCAACTGGAGGAGAGTTTTCAGAAACAGAAACTTCCAGGGAAGGCATACCTATTCCCAAGTCATCCTCCCAGTTCCAATCAGATGAATCTGATGAGAACACACCTGTGCTGGGTGGTACCAAGAACCAGAAATCTCCTCCTGACTGGAAAGAAGCTTCTGGCACTCTGAGTAGTGACACCAATGACTCAGGAGTTGACCTGCAGGAAGAGTCAAAGAGTTCACCTCTCAAACTCCAGTTTGATTTCATAGAAGTAGAAAATGGAGAGGCCAGGAAAGCCCTTCCAAAGAAACCTGGCAAGAAACCAGGAAACAAACTGATGCCCAAGATACAAAAAGATGGCATCAGTAAGCTAGTAGGGGTAGAACAGACTGTAGAGCCAACAACCAGAGACACACCCTTTTCCCAAGCATCCCCGAAGAGAGAACCAACTCAATGGGATCACCCCAACTTTAATCCCTTTGGGAGCCACTCCATTCTGCAGAAATCCCCACCTCTGTCCTCTAAGGGCTCCTACCACTTTGACCCAGATAACTTTGATGAATCCATGGATCCCTTTAAGCCAACCACAACTTTAACAAGCAGCGACTTTTGTTCTTCCACTGGTAATCATGTTAATGAAATATTAGAATCACCTAAGAAGGCAAAGTCTCGTTTAATAACGTGAGTGACGTTGGGTGCTGGGTGCTATGTCTGTGTATTCTCTTTGAGTTCAGCAGTAGCTACTTTTGGTTTTAGTGAGCTACATTTATCTTGGAGGTGCACTGGGACTATACAAAGCTTATGACTTTATTCTGTACTCTAAGAGTTTTCCTTTCTAGGTTTTTGACTAATTTTTGAATCCTTGACTTATTTAACTAAACTTTTATAGGTATTCCTTACTCTGCATAGTTTTATGTTTATTTTTTTGTCAGTTGTGGGGCTTGAACTCAGGGCCAGGGTCCTGTCCCTGAGTTTCTTTGTGCTCAAAGTTAGTGCTCTACCACTTTGAACCACAGCTCCTCTTCTGGTTTTCTGGTGGTAAATTGGAGATAAGAGTGTCACAGACTTACCTGCCTGGGCTGGCTTTGAACTGTGATCCTTTGATCTCAGCCTCAGGGGTAGCTAGGATTATAGGCGTGAGCCATTAGCACTCAGCTCTGCATAGTTGTTTTTTTTTTTTGCTAAAAAAAAAAATCAGGTAGAGATTTGATGGGTTCATAAACCTCAGTCAAAATTACTTTGGATACAGAATTCAAATGTAAGTGTTGTACATGTATGTGTACACATGCATAGGCACGTGCGCTGGTGGGGCATGAACTCAGGGCCTGGATGGTGTCCTTGAGTTTTTTTGCTCGAAACTAGTGCTCTACTACTTGAGCCACAAATCCACTTCTGGCTTTTTGGTGGTTAATTAGAAAAATCTCATGGATTTTCCAGTCTCAGCTGGCTTTGAACCATAACCCTCAGAACTGTAATTCTCACCTTCCTAAGAAGCTAGGATTATAAATGTGAGCCACCAGTGCCCAGTGGGGAGGGGAGAAGAGAGAGAGAGAGAGAGAGAGTATGTAAACCTACTACAAAAATAGGTGGTGAGGATTCTTGTCTTCTTTAGCAAGAAAGTGAATTTCTGATAAACCAAGGATGGTTTAAAGGATCAATTAAGTCTGAATAAATTAATCAATTAGTCTTCTGTCTTATCCTCCCTCCAACTCCCATTTCTCCCAAGAAACCTGGATGAACTTTGGGAAGCTTTTTGGAGTTCTCAGGCCATGTCAAAGCTTCTGTTTAACTTCATTGCAAGATTACCTTAATTGAGTACATGACAGTGTATCTCTTTTTAACTCTGATATTTTCCTAAAAGACATAAAAAGGACCAAATGACACCAATAATAAAATGTGAAATGGGAAGATGAAGAGACCATACTTGTAACTGTCACTTCATCAGTTGAGGAAGTGCTTCTCAACATTACTGTTACTTCAGTAAAAATACCAGATGGTGAATCGTACTAGAAAGGAAAATATCTGGAATAATGGAAAGTACAGATTTCAAGACAAGCAGACTGTGCAACATAGGAATCAGTCAGTTCTCCAGAATATCCCCTAGCATATCTGTGGGGTGAATGTAGTTCTTGGTTTGATTGTATATGAGCAGTTGAATGCTTATTGAAAAACAGTATCCATTGGATGTTGGTACAGTTTTCTTTTGTGGGTTTTAAGGTTAGCTAGGTAGTCTAGACAGCACTGGGCATATCACTGCCTTGGTACTTTGTCCTCTAAGGGTGGTGCTTCTTACCAAAGTTGTTAGGAGTCATTTGGAAGCTATGTGTTCAAAGCATGAAGCAAGTTCATTTGTGTTAGATGAGATTAAATCTGTATCAAAAAGGAAATGTACTTAGTACCAAGAAGCTTCTTGCCTTGAGTCGGCCATCCTCACCTGATAGTGTTTTCCTTTTGCTTTTTTGTGGAATGCACTTCTTGATCTAATATGTCTTCCACATTAAAAAATAGTACACAAAATTCTTTTCTTTCTATAAAAAGCACTGCTAGACCTCTTATGTAATATTAGGATTTTGGTGACCAGAGCTCTTCATTTGTAGAAAGGACTGAAAGCAATATTTGATAGTAACATCTAGTGGGTAGTTAGGAGTTTTATGAAACATTCAAAAAGATGTATATGAGCTGGGTGCCGGTTGCTCTTGCCTGTAATCCTAACTACTTAGGAGGCTGAGAACTAAGGATGACAGTTCAAAGCCAGCCTGGGAAGGAAAACACGTGAGACTCTTTTTTCCAGTTAACTACCCAAAATGCTGGAAGTGGGGCTGTGGCTCAAGTGATAGAGGGCTAGCCTTGAGAACAAAAGCTCAGGGACAGCACTCAGGTCCGGAGTTCAAGTCCCAAGACTGACATACACATGAAGAGATGTATGTGATTCATGTCGAGATTCTTCTATGAAATGGACACAGCATAATATGATTGGTATTTTTCAGACCAAATAAGGTAGATGGTGTGAAATCATTTTAAGCTGTTTTCATGGTTTTTTTTGTTTTTCTTCTGAGACAGGATCTCAGTATTAATCCTAGGCTGGCCTAGGTCCTATGGCTCTCTCGCCTCAGCTTCCCAAGCACTGGGATTCCAGGTGACATCACTCATTTAAACCTGGCTGAAAATTTGGTGGTACACACCTACTATAGAGATACTCAGATTTCTTCTCAATTACATTTTTGTTCATTTTTTTACCTTTGATCTGGATGATTACACAGTAAAAAATATAGACATTCTCAGTAGTGAAATATTGTCTTTACATATACATTTTTATATATATTTGAAGGTTTACTTTTCATCTGTTGATTTGCATCTATGGCATTTCTGAGTGTTTATACCATTCTATTAGTCCATTAGAGTTGAGGACTTACTAGTCATTTCCTCACCAGTGCTAACATTCAGGAATACATTTTAAATTTGTATCTCATCTCATAGAGAAAACCATTTTTACATCTACCAGAATCAAGATATTCTAGTCTTTACATGATTTTTTTCTCCATCTGTCTGTCTCTCTTGTCTCTAATTTTGTTGGTGCATCAGGACTACTGAGCAAGTGAAATTTCTCTGTTTTCTGTTGTAAGTACTCTTGCTATTGATGCTTTTTGTCCCTGGGACTGCTAGAAGTCCCCTCTCCTAGCCCTGCTCCACTCTCTTTCCATAGCATGTTGGCTTTTCTTTTTCAGTTTCCCTTTTTGGTGATTTGTTTTTCTTTTGCATTTCATTTTTCCCCCTCATAAGTTGGCTTAAGCCTTGCAAGTCTGTACCTAAAGGAGTGGAAATGACCCTTTCCACCTTAGGTGCTAGAGCTTGTGTTCCCTGGCTTGGCACGCTTTGAATACCAAAAGCTGGCTTGGCCCCAAGAAGTGCTGTGGCTTGGCTACAGCACTGGTTCGAGGGACTCTTCTGCTAGATATTTTTGATAACTTATAGCCACTAGAACAGGTAATATATCTTACTAGTAAATTTCACTGAGTCATCCTGAGTTAGATGACAGAGGGTGGCATTCAGAGCATAAGGGAAAGACGATGGACTAGTGATAGTATGCATTCTGGTAACTTGGTACTTATCTTTGTGTTTTTTGCAACATACAAAAGCAAGTTGCAAATAGTTTTTTTTTTCTTTTTTTGGTTGTTTGTTCTTTTCTTTAATTGTTATTATTAAGTAGTTGTACAAAAGAGTTAACAATTTTTTTTTAAACTGAAAACTTTAAGCTTATTAAAACAGCAGAATCTGAGTTAACCTTGTGATCACAAATTATAAACTAGCCTAAAAATAATGGTGGAGTGGGGTGGGGGGGAGCGGAAGGTATCTAAGTTTTCCCTAGTTGTGGCCTTATTTTACATTTCATGGTGCTCATCTTCCGTCTTGGTACATAAAAATAATTGCTTAAATATTTTAACTTATATACTTTCATTGACTACAGTTCTTTTCTGTAAGTACCCAGAAGCTCTGGAGTAGAGCTGTCTTAGGAAATATCTGTGGCTTTTAGGACAATAAAGACTTTTTAAAGACTTTTGTGCAGCGTGATGATTTTCCTGATGAACGTCAAAGTCAAGGGAGTAACAATCAGACTAGAACATCTGTAGGCTTACGACTGTACTGTTTAAAAGGCTTTAGAGATGTGTAATTAAGCAGTGTAGGAGTCAGAGTACTGGTATTGACAACACATAGAAGCACACAAAGTAGTCTTTCAGAGAATGAGCCCAGCTGTCATTCTTTGCATACCCTGACAGCCAAGGTGTCTCTGTCTCTACCATGCACATGTGTGACTTGTGTGGTGCTGTTTGCTTTGGCTTCTCTTTGCAACACTGCCCTCTGCTCCACCTCATACCTTCCGAGTTGTCATTGTGATTCCAAACTGGCTCTTGCCTGTTTTCCTCTTTTTCTAGGAGTGGCTGTAAGGTGAAGAAATATGAAACTCAGTCTCTGGCTGTGGATACTAGCTCTCAGGTAAGTCTGTGCCTGTTACCGGAATGATTCTTAGACCAGTTGGCCCCCAGTTAGAGTTTGTAACCCCTATATGTGGCTCAAGAAAAATCTCCAGTGGCTGCCTGAGTACTCAGCTTTAAGAAAAACATTGTTGTGATCATGTCCTAAAATCCAGGAAGGGCTTAGAAGAGAAGTAACTGTTTTCACAATGAAGAGTAAAGTTTCACCTTTAAAAAAATAAAATTCCTAATCTGAGTCTTACAAAGTCATATCACCACATATTGTGAAACCTTTTAAGACATCAAACAGAGGAAGGATTGGAAATATTGGTTGGTGTAGGAACTGACTCTGTTCCTTTCTTAGAAAGTACATTGTAATCTTTTTTTTTTTTTTTTTTTGTCGGTCATAGGGCTTGAACTCTGAGCCTGGGCGCTGTCCCTCAGCACTTCAGCTCAAGGCAAGTGCTCTACCACTTGAGCCACAGCACCACTTCTGGTTTTCTGATGGTTTATTGGAGATAAGAGTCTCATGGACTTTTCCTGCCCATGCTGGCTTTGAACCATGATCCTCAGATCTAGCCTCCTGAGTAGCTAGGAGTACAGGCATGAGCCACCAGTGCCTGGTAATTTCCAATTTATTGCTCTAACAGCACCTGAGTTGCCACCTGATAAATCATTAAAAATAAGTTTTGATGACAGGATGTTTTGGCTACAACTTGGAAAAGAATTGGATGGCATTTCTATTAGAACACTTTTCTTCTGTTAAATCCCTTTTTTTCTATAAATAAGGGTTTGTATTATAATTACAAAACTGGAAACCACTAATGAAATTGATGCTTTTTAAAATTCCAGTAATAAGTATATCTAACAGTAAATTTGTAGCCCATGACTGTATAAAGTGTGAGGAAACAAAAAAACCCAAACCAACAACCTCACCCCTCCAAAAAATACAAACCTCAGGTTTACCTGATTGCAGTGAGCCACTTTAAAAAATGTATTTCAATATAATTACAAGAATATATTCATAACAGTTAAGGGACACAATTTAACATCATTCTGTACAACTTGTACAGAAATTTATACATAGTTTAAGATTTTTTTTTAAAGCCAGGGAGGTATTTGAACTCTTGGCCTGGGCGCTGTCCCTCAGCTCTTCAACTCAAGGCTAGCACTCTACCACTTGGTTTTCTGAGTGGTTTATTGGAAATAAGAGTCTCATGGACTTTCCTGCCTGGGCTGGCTTTGAACTGCAATCCTCAGATCTCCTGAGTAGTTATTTTTTGAGTGTTACAAATGTATGAAAGCAAATCAGGTAACAGGAACTTTGAGAAACTTACTTTTGATTTGCTAAAAACAAAGATCCCTAACTTATCGGCAGAAGTTTTAAAACTTGGTGCAATAGTTCTGGGGTTTGATAACTCTTATAAAAACTTGCACTCCTTCCTTGCTTCCTTCCTTCCTTGCTTCCTTCCTTCCTTCCTTCCTTGCTTGCTTGCTTGCTTCCTTCCTTCCTTCCTTGCTTCCTTCCTTCCTCCCTTCCTTCCTTCCTTTTGTTTTTTGTCGGTCGTGGGGCTTGAACTCTGGGCCTGGGCGCTGTCCCTCAGCTCTTAAGCTCAAGGCTAGTGCTCTACCACTTGAGCCACAGCGCCACTTCCAGTTTTCCAGTGGTTTTATTGGAGATAAGAGTCTTTCCTGGAAGTGGCACTGTGGCTCAAGTTGTAGAGCGCTCACCTTGAGCTGAAGAGCACAGGGACAGCGCCCAAGCCCAGAGTTCAAGGCCCACGACCGACTACCACCCCCCCCCACCCCCCCCCCCCACAAAAAAAAAAACACCTTAAAAAAAAGTCTTTCCTGCACTGGATAGCCTTGAACCGCAATCCTCAGATCTCAGCCTCCCGAATAGCTAGAATTATAGGTGTGAGCCACTGGCACCTGGCTAACTTGCACTATTTTCAAGATAAGTTGTATATTAGTAGGTGTGTTTGTCATTCTCCAGAAAAAAAAGATTAACAATTTACACTTCGGAGCAAGGAAAAAAATGTCTAAAAATGTTTTTAGAGAGAAATCTAGGATAGAGAGACCTGAACAGACTTTTAATGATACAAGCAGGAAGTGATGTAGAGTTCCAAATGAAGTAGAAGTGAAGTAGAATTACAAATTCAGAAATAGGAATAATGTCTATTTCTGACTATTGAGCAGCTGTTTAGCTGGGCATCAATAACTTATATCTGTAATCTGATCTTGGTTCAAGGCCAGCCAAGATAGAGAAGTTCCAGAGACCCCTTCTTAATCCTATAGCTTGGTGCTGTGGCCCACACCAGTCATCCTAAACTATGTGGGAGGTTGAGATTGGGAGGCCCATGGTTTCAGGTAAGCCCAAGAAGAAAAGTCTGAGAGACTCTTATCTTCACCAAGGGAAGCTGGACATGTAGTATGCCTGTGATCCCAGCAACTATGCAAAATCTAAAATAGATCTTGGTCCAAGTAGAATCCTGGCAGGAAACAAGACTGTATCTCATAAAGTAACCAGCAAAAAAACAGCTGAAGGCATGACTTAGCAGAACATTGTCTGGCAAACATGAGGCCCTGAATTCAAACCTCAGTGCTGTCCTCCCCACCAAAAAAGAAGACATATTTGTATACTTGAGAGGGAAAAAGAAATTGTGCATGCACACATGCGCTCCTCTGTCCTGGGGCTTAAACTTAGGACCTGGACACTGAGGTTTTTTTTATTCAAGGTTAGCTAGAAGCTCTCCACTTTGGCTTTTTGGTGGTTAAGTGGAGATAAGAGTCTTTTGGAGGGCTGGGAAGGTGGCTCAGTGGTAGAGTGCTTGCCTTGCATGCCTGAGGCCCTGGGTTCGATTCCTCAGCACCACATAAGAAAAAAGCCGGAAGTGAAGCTGTGGCTCAAGTGGTAGAGCGCTAGCCTTGAGCTGAAGAGCTGAAGGACAGCGCCCAGGCCCAGAGTTCAGACCCCACAACCGGACCCAAAAAAAAAAAAAAGAAAAGTCTTTTGGACTTCCCTGCATGGGCTGGCTTTGAACTGTGATCCTCAGATCCTAGCTTCTACTGAGGAGCTAGGATTACAGGCATGAGCTACTAATACCCAGCTGGTTGATGTACTTAAAAAAATAAGTCACCGGCTATCAAATTGCTGGAGTAACTTAAGTTTCATTAAGCAAGTATATTTAGAATATTCAACATATTATACCTTAGAGATTTAAAGGTAATTTATTCTCTTAAAGATGTTTAATTATTATAATTTAAAATGTTCTTATTCCAAAAAATTTTAGAAGTAACTTGAAAATTACATGGACTTTCAAAAATAATTAGGAGGTATATGTGCAAGAAAACTTGAAAACTATCGTTTTCAGTTGCTTAATTAAGCTTATAAATTTAAATTTGGACTAGAAAACACTATAACCCTAGCATTGTTGAAGGTAAGATGTGAGGATCAGAGTGCAAAGCCACCATGACCAAGCAACTCTGTGAGACTGTTATCTCCAATTAACCATCAAAGTGACGTGAAGCTGTGGCTGAACAGGTAGAGCACCAGCTGTGAATATAAAAAGCTAAAGTATAGCACCCAAGCCCTGAGTTCAAGCCCTAGTACTGACCCCCAAAAATTAATGAAAGGGTTAGACACCAGTGGCTCATGTCTGTAATCCTAGCTATTCAGGAAGTTGAAACCTAAAGATCAAGTTTTGAAGCCAGTCCAGGCTAGAGGCACAGCTCAAGTGATTAGAGTGCCAGTTATGAGCAAGGAAGCTGAAAGGATGCAAGGCCACTGAAATCAAACTCTAGTACTAGGAGAAAAAAAGCAAGAAAAGCTTGTGTTTTCAAACCACAGACCCAAGTTACAGAAGCAAGGTTCTAGGAAGCACCACAGTTCATAATTGGGACACCAGCTTTCTTCCCACTTTAGACCTGTATCTCATTAATTCTGTATCTGTATGGAATTGTGACTGCTTGCTCCATTGCTGATGTGTTCCATTATTTGCCTCCTAACTGGTAGTGTCTGTTCTTAAATTTGCCAGGATGAAGGAGCAGTGATCTCCCAGATTCCAGACATTTCTAACAGAGATGGTCATGCGACTGATGAGGAAAAACTGGCATCCACATCATGTGGTCAGAAATCATCTGGGGCCGAGGTGAAAGGTGAGCCAGAGGAAGACCTGGAGTACTTTGAATGTTCCAATGTTCCTGTGTCTACCATAAATCATACGTTTTCATCCTCAGAAGCAGGTATGGAAACATATCTTCGTCTTTCTAATATACATAAGCCTAGAAATGCCTGAAAGCTTAAAGCAGGAGGTACCCTAGAGAGATTAGAGAATTGGGTCACTTGAGGGATAGATTAGGATGCTGATCTATGCTTTGCAGTGGCAAAGCTTTTGTAGACAAAGCATGTCTACAGAAGATATGCAGCAAAGTATTATCCAAGGACTAGAGACATAGTTAAGTGTGGGAAGATGTTCAGGAGACACTGATTGAATTTCCCTGTAATTTTGCACTAAAATAGCCATATCAAGTATAGTGTCTTATAAATATGCTGTGCATTTGGCTTTTTTGCATTTAAGCTCATTTAACTCACAGAACTTGTAACAACTACCACTGTAGCACTACATATGAACATTGCTCTGAGTGCTTCATGTGATCCTCACTGGTTATGCTTTTCACCATTCTTCAAAGAGATAGAGTATGGCACAGAACTTAAGAAACTTGACCAATATTGCTTGGCTGGCATTGAAGAGGAAATGAGTATCTTTTTATGCCCATTGTAAAGTTCATTTCTGAGACCTCTATCATAAAAACAAGACTAATGGGAAAAAATGTACAAGCTAATATAAGGGCTTTTTTTTTTGAATTAGCATCTAATAACCTATTTCCAGGGGAAACATGCATCAAGGGAGATGGACAGAGAGACCTTCCTGCTTCTACTGCTTCCTCAAATGTTGAGGTGTTATATTTGGGGTAGTATGTTCTGAACACTGCTACTACTACCACAAGCTAAGCAGTATGCTTCCATGGCCTTTAACACCAATGCTTAAGTGTGAAGTGATTCTTTTCTCTTTTTTTTGTCGGTCATGGGGCTTGAACTCTGGGCCTGGGAGCTGTCCCTCAGCTCTTCAGCTCAAGGCAAGCACTTTACCACTTGAGCCACAACACCACTTCTGGTTTTCTGGTGGTTTATTGGAGATCTCTCAGACTTTCCTGCCCAGGCTGGCTTTGAACCTCAATCCTCAGATCTCAGCCTCTTGAATAGCTAGGATTACAGACATGAGCCACCAGCGCCTGGCAAAGTGATTATTTTCATCATATTAAGCTACTGTAAATTTACCTGTCACCAAATAGTAGGTTGACTTAATTGGTGTACATAAAATTCTTAACATTCTAATGAAATCTAGCCTTATTATATATAGCACTCCTGGCTTTTATACTTAGAATTTTTAAAGTCATAATCTGCCATCCAACAAGGGAAACATGGGAAGTTATTTCCTTGACCTCCCTATCCCCCAGGTATCAGTTTCCTATCTGTTAATGAGCTTTCTGTTGCTACAATTAATACCTGAGACAACCTACTTGTGAGCAATAAGGCTGATTTGGTTCATTGTTCTAGAATGAACATGATCAAGTGGACTTCTTGCTTTTAAGCCTCTGGTGAGGAAAGATCCTGTGGTTGAGCGGGACTGCTTACTTCATGGCCAGGAAGTAAAAGAAAGGGAAAGGGGCCTGGAGTCCCAAAATCTTCAAGGACAGGTACCTAGTGACCCAAAGACCTCTCCTGGTTCCCTCTTAAGAGTCCCATCACTTCCCAATAGGGCCACCCTTGTGACCAACCTTTTAACACATTGGACTTGGAGAAACATTCCAGATCCAAACAATAGAGCCACTCATAATAAAATAACTGTATCAGACACTGCCTAAATTTTTTTTCCCCAAAGCCTTGCTCACTACTGTCCTAAATACCTACTTTCTCAAGGTTAATCTTTAGTACTTTTGTGCGGCTTTTGTTTTTCCACATATCTGAAACATCTTTCTTTGCCATTTCTTACAAAAATTCTGCTATTTTTTTTTCAGGTGTGTCATGAATGTTCCTTGGATCCCACTGTACTCTCTGCTCTCACTACAATTTCTTCTATTCCCCTTGTAGAAAGGGGACTTAGAAATTCTCAAAGTCAGGGATGACTATGAGAGGCCTGCTTTTGTATTTCTTCTGGTACAAGTATATGGCAAAAAATATGGCAAATTTTTGAAGAAATTTCATGCATAGGAGTTATTAGAAACAGCTCTAATAGCTACAGTGCTATCCTCAATGTTGGTAAATTGGCTAGTTGTCTTTGGAACAGTGGTAACAGATTTAAACAAAGATGTTTGACTGTGACTACCTCTGTCCAAGGAGCAGGCAAAGGCTGTGGGTGATGGGTAGAGGGTTACCATTGGCTCTACTGTATGACTGTTTCCTGGAGAGATTCCAGGGAGAAGTGGGTCCTGATGGATAGGGACATAGTTTTCCAGGAAATGAGGAAGCACACAGCCTGGGAATGCCACGTTGGTAAAATGCTCACTGGCTTTCTTCATGTATAGGACAAGTAGGAATGGAGAGTGTAGTGAGGAATTTAGGGATGCTTTGAGAGATGTGAGTATTGAAATAATGGTCATATTTGTGTTTTAAACAATCATTGACTAAAACAATACCTATGTGAAGGATTGTGGCTTTAAATTTTGGTGTCATCTTTTTTTTGTTGTTGTTTTTGTTTTGGTCTGTCGGTTGTGGTACATTGTCCCTCTGCTCTTCAGCTGAAGGCAGGTGCTCTACCACAGCACCACTTCCAGTTTTCTGGTAGTTATTCGGAGATAAGAGTCTCGGGGAGTTTCCTGCCCTGGCTTTGAACCTTGATCCTCAGATCTCAGCCTCCTGAGTAGCTAGGATTACAGGTGTGAGTTACCAGCACCCAGCATTGGTATAGTTTTTTTTTTAATATCTTTATATTTTATTCAATGAGAACATAACCTGTTATTTTCTTTTTTTCTTATTTAATGTCACTTATTGTGATAAAGTAAAAAAAAAAAAAACAACTGATAAAACCAGTTAGGGGCTGGGAAGGTAGCTCAGTGATAGAGTGCTTGCCTTGCATGCATGAGGCCCTGGGTTCAATTCCTCAGCACCACATAAGCAGAAAAAGCCAGAAGTGAGGCTGTGGCTCAAGTGGTAGAGTGCTAGCCTTGAGCTGAAGAGCTCAGGGACAGCACCCATGCTCAGAGTTCAGGCCCCATGACTGACCAAAAAAAAAAAGAAAGAAAGAAAGAAAACCAGTTAGAAGAGTATTGATAGGATAATCAACACACTTTTTTAAGCTTGAAATTTAAAGCTTGTCATTTTTTGCTCCAGTAATTATATTGAGGGTGTCCTTCCAGGTTAGAATTTAAATTCATTCAGACTTGGAAACAAAATAGTGTCCAGTGAATTAGAATTTCCTTTTTCTGAAACAATTCCATGGTAATTACAACTCATGTGCTAAACTTTCAGTGGACACAAGGGGGCAGCCTAGTGCTTCTTTTTGCCAGAAGATTGACTGCATGCATTCTTCTGAAGTGTAAGTCTTTTAACATGGAACAAATAGGGCTCACTAGAATGCCAGTGCTCCTTTAAAATCTTGAAATGCTCTTGATGTGTTCATAGTAATTTTTGGCCTGCATGGAGTTCCTGAGCCTTTCATTAGGAAGGAAAGGAATCGATTTCTTGAGAAAATTAAAAGAATAACTTTCTGTGTTTTAGGCATAGAGAAAGAGACTTGCCAGAAGATGGAAAAAGATGGCTCCACTGTGCTTGTAAGTTCCTAAACTTGGAGGCATGGGGTGGAACTCAGATTTCTTTCAGTAATGGTTTTGAAGCCCATGTTAATTTGTTAAATTCTAATATATGTGCATATGTGTGTGTGTATATATATATATGTATATATATTATATAATGCAGCAGGTGTCTGATGACATGGCAGGGTGAGAAAGGCTGAATCTGAGATAAGTTAAAAACAAAATCTTTATTTTCTACTAAGCTTAGACTTGTAAAAGTAATACATAAAATCTATAAGCTACACACTGGTGATTCTTACCTGTAATACTAGATACTCAGGAGGCTAAGATCTAAGTATTGTGTTCAAAGCTAGTCTGGGCAGAAAAAAATCCATGATACTCTTCTCCAATTAACTATCAAAAATCCAAAAGTAAAGTGGAGGTATGGCTCAAGTGGTAGAGTGCTAGCCTTGGGCATTAAGGCTCAAGAACAGTGTCCAGACCCTGAATTCAAGTCCTAGGTTCGGCACATAAAAAAAAAAAAATCTTGTATATCTTTCACCCATTGTCTTAAATATTAGTTTTACACATGGCTATACATACACATATATAATATTACTTAGTTTCTTCACCTAAGGAATTTACAATTTATGCAAAATGTTTTATACAATAGCCATTAGTCATGTGGTGTTTTGTTTTAATGTCACTGGGGTGAAGAATCTAGGGTAAAATAACCTTTTCTTGAGCACAGGGCTAGTACCAGTCTTTTGAAAGATGATGGCAACTTTTAAAACAGTTTTACTGTTTCTAGGCTTGGTCTCTTACCTTTTGGCATAAGCTAGTTCCTTTTAAAGTTTGCCAAAAGTAACACTTCCTGGTATCTTCAGTATGTAAAAACAATGAAGGAATGATTAGAAAAGCTATACTGAGCAGACAAAACATTGTCTATGTGGTTACAAAATCAGGTGGTTTGCCAAGTACTTGAAACCAGCTCTTTTAAATATCCTGATTTATGATTTATGCATCTGTAAAGTGAACAACAGTACCTGTCTGCTTCATCAGGATAGCTGGGAGGAAAAGAGTAAAGGGTAATTGAAAGACTTAAGACTATAGTAAAGTAATGGTTTTTAGAAAGAATAGAAAGGAATACTAGAGTATACGCATCTCTAGAGCCAGATATTATATGTTGTGACTTCTTAGAAGCAATCTCATATGAACTTCCTGCCATAAATCAGTTTGTACTTCCTTAAAACTTTGAATAGACACTGTGTTAAGAAATTTCCATCTACGTGCAGGAGGTATAGCTTGCCTAGCATGCACAAAGGCTTAGGTTTGATCACCAGCACTGAAAACAAGAAATTTTAATCTTAAAAATGTTGAAGAAAGAGTTTGACAAAACGCTGAAACAAGGACACAGGATGACCCATTGCAACAATGATACCCACAAGACAGTATATTGGAAATGAACTTTACAGCTTGGGGGTAGGGAGGAGTGAGGAGGGTGGGGGAAGGAAGGGATAGTGGGAAAACAACATGGGAGGGGTAACAATGCTTGACCAGAAAGGTACTCATTACCTTACTCATGTAACTATAACTCCTCTGTACAGCATCTTTACAATAAAATAAGATTAAAAGAAAATCTGAGTTTGGCATGGGTGGTGCATCTGTAATCTTAGCCACTCAGGAGGCCTGAGAAGTCAGCTTGAGCAGAAAACCCTTGAGACTGCATCTCCAAAATAACCAGGAAAAAAACCTGGCTAAGTGCAATTAGTAGAGTACTGGCCCTGCAAGCAAACCAAGTGATCATGAGGCCCCTGAATTCAAACCTTGATACAGAGACACAGCGAGACACAGAAAAGAAATCTATGTTAATAACTACGTCTTTAAATGGTGAGCATTGAATCTCATCATTTCTTTCTTTCTTTTTTTTTTTTTTTTTCTGGTCATGGGGCCTCAACTCTAGGCCTGGGCGCTGTCGCAGCTCTTCAGCTCAAGGCTAGCACGCTACCACGTGAGCCACAGCCTCACTTCTGGCTTTTTCTGCTTATGTGGTGCTGAGGAATCAAACGCAGGGCCTCATGCATGCGAGGCAAGCACTCTACCACTGAGCTGCCTTCCCAGCCCTCATCTTTGCATTTTTTAGTGGCAGCATTTTTCACTTAGGAGTCTGCTTTTATTTATTTATTTTTTTAGAAGTCATAAACTTGAGTTTAGTTTTCTTGGTTCTCCAGCCATGTCTCAGTTAGACTAGCATATAGTACTGCTGTTCCAGTGACTCAAAGACAAAGGCTGAGATGAGCATGGCCAGCAAAGCACAGATTACTGATGCTAATGCTTCTACCCACTGCAAGGACATCAGAGTTAGTTTCTTGTCTTATTTTTGTTCACAGTAAGTTTGTAGCCAGGATACTACTGAATAGCCATCAAGACATATCTGTCTTAGTCCTTAAATCATAAGGGACCAGGAGAAAGAATAGGAAATAAGAAACTAGATCTTTTCAGAATATAATTGACTGATTCAGGCAGCTTCATTAAACATACGCTAGCTTCTGATGCAGTCCTAGAGATGACATGGCCAATTTTTGTGCTAGTAGATTCTAGGTACTTTTCACATTGTTTTTAAGCAGTAAGTCCTGGGAAACTGAAGAGTGGCTAAAATAGGTCACAGTATAAATCCTACCTCAACCACCTTATGACATCATTCTTCATAGAAATAGAAAATTAAAATCCTAAAATTAATATGGAAATATAAAAGACCAGATAGCCAAAAAAACAATCCTAAGCAATGCTTGGAGGTATCACGATATCTAACTTTTACTTATATGACAGAACTATAGTTAAAAAAAAAAAGCATTATACTGGTACATGGTCTTTTCCATGTAGATGAATGGAATAGAATATTAGACCCAGAAATAAGTCAATAAATAAACTCAGGGCCTGGACACTGTCCTTGAACTTTTTTGCTTAAGGCTAGGATTGTACCACTTGAGCCACAGCTCCACTTCCAGCTTTTTTGGTAGTTAGTTGGAAATAAGACTCTCATGGACTTTTCTGCCCAGACTGGCTTCAAAGCATGATCCTTAGGCAGACATTGGTGGTTCATGCCTGTAATCTTAGCTACTCAGGAGGCTGAGATCTCAGGATTGCAGTTCAAAGCTGGCCCAGGCAGGAAAGTCCGTGAGACTCTTATCTCCAAGTAGCCACCAGAAAACCGGAAATGACACTGTGGCTCAAGTAGTAGAGCGCTTGCCCTGAGCTGAAGAGCTGAGGTACAGCGCCCAGGCCCAGAGTTCAAACCCTCCAATCGACCAAAAAAAAACACAGTCCTCAGATCTCACCCTCCTGGGTAGCTAGGGTTACAAACATGAGCTAACAGCTACAGGCCTGGACATTTGTTGGTATTGTTTTCTTGGAGATAGCCATCCTTAATAAGTGATTTTGGTATAGCTTTGATTGGTGTTTCCTTTATGGCAAAGTATGTTGAACATTTTTTCATGTATTTGTTCAATTCATTTGCCCATTTATTTATTGGATTATGTGTTCCAGTGTCATTGGAATTTTGATGAGAATTACTTTGAGTCTGTATTTTGCCCATCAATGGACATTGGATGTCCTTCCATCTTCAAGAAGAGGGTTTTCTTAATTTTCTTTTTTCGGTATTTCTTGTGGAAGTCTTTCATCTCCTTGGTTAGATTTTTGTTTGTTTTTGTTTGTTTTTGCCGGTCATGGGGCCTGAACTCTGGGCCTGGACGCTGTCCCTCAGCTCTTCAGCTCAAGGCTAGCACCCTACCACTTTAGCCAGAGCACCACTTCCAGCTTTTTCTGATTATGTGGTGCTGAGGAATCGGACCCAGGGCCTCATGCATGCAAGGCAAGCACTCTACCACTGAGCCACCTTCCCAGCCCCTCCTTGGTTAGATTTAGTCCTAGGATTTTTATTTTAGTGTTTTGAGTTTTTGTTGTTGTTTTCTTCATTTTTGCTATTGTGAATGGGATTGTTTTCCTGGTTTCTTTTCCTCAGGGTAATTGTTATTGGTATAGGTAAGCTTTTTTTTTTTTATCTTTTCTTTTTTTTTTCTTTTTTTTGCCAGTCCTGGGGCTTGAACTGTAGGCCTACGTCCCTGAGCTTTTATGCTCAAGGCCAATGCTCTACCACTTGAGACACAGCTCCACTTTCAGTTTTTTTTTTTGTAGTTTAGTGGTGATAAGAGTCTTATGGACTTTACTGCCCGGGCTGGCCTCAAACCACGATCTTCAGATCTCAGCCTCCTGAGTAGCAAGTATTACAGGTATAAGCCACTGGCACCCAGCAAAAAACTGTTGATTTCTATATATATATATTTGTATTCTCTACTTTGCTGAAAGTGTTTATCAGATCTCAGAGTTTTCTGGTAGAACAATAGGAAAGTTTCTTGATAGGAAGCCAAGCACAAGCTGACTCCCATGTCCAGAGCTATGTTGGCTATCTATAAATTACTTCAAAACTTAGTGGCTTAAAACAACAAACATTTATTATTTCATTGTTCCTACAGGTTAGGAACCTTGGGATAGTGTTGCTGGGTCCTCTCACCAAGGACCTCCCACAATCAAGCTGTTGACAAAGCTGTAGTTGACTCTAAACTTGACGTAGGGTAGATTCACTTTCAGGCTCACTCAAATCATTCTTGGTCACATGGGCCTTTCCATAGAGCCTCTCAATACATAGAAGCCACAGTCATTATGCAACCTATTTTCAAAAATGATATCTCTAGGGGCTAGGAAGGTGGCTCAGTGGTAGAGTGCTTGCCTTGCATGGATGAGGCCCTGTGTTCGATTCCTCAGTATCACATAAGCAGAAAAAGCTGGAAGTGGCGCTTTGGCTCAAGTGGTAGAGCACTAGCCTTGAGCTGAATTGCTCATGGACAATGCCCAAGCCCAGAGTTCAGGCTCCACAACTGACAAAAAAAAATAGTATCATTAGGATATGGCTAAAGTCATGTGAATCCAGATTCATAAAGATTCATAAAGTCACTGAATCCAGATTCCACCCAAAAGGGAGAGATTACACAAGACAATTAGTGCTAGTGACAGAGGCTTTCACCACAAATACCTTCTGGTTCTTGTAGTAGAACTATGCCAACATAGAAAAAGAGGTTCTGGGGTATTCTTGGACAGCTTGAGCTGTCCTCCCACAAATGTTGCAGGAAAATGGGCCCTTTCAGCTGGTAGCTCCTGTCTTTATTCTGTGAACTGAGTTTCTATGGCTGAGATCTGTGAAGATGTATGCTAAAATTGTATGTGTGTGTGTGTATGTAGCATTTAGAGAGTAGATGAAGCTATAACAATTTTGGATTTGGACTTGGTTCAAATAAGATAGTAGACAATGAACTGATTATAAATTAGCAACTAACCTATCAGTATACTTCCATTTTAGAGTATTAAGATTATCCCCAGTCATTTTGGCATTTGGATATTCTCCAACTAATCATACATGTATATAAAACTTCTCAGCTTTTTCACTCATGGCAGTACTCTACTACCTGAGCCACACTTCCACTTCCAGCTTTTTGCTTGTTACTTGGAGATGAGTCTTGGATTTGTCTACTGGGCTAACTTTGAACTGAGATTTTTCAGATCTCAGCTAGCGTAGCTAGGTTATTGGCTTGATTCACTGGTGCCAGACTAGAACCATATTTCTTTATATGATACTGTAGCTAGATTATTTTAGAGCTATCCTCCTATTCCTTCTGCAAGCACATTTTTAAGAGGTGTTGTGAATTTTGTAATAAGGAAGTTTTTGAAAGATACTTAAGTGTTAAATAAGCAAAAGCTGAAACTATCAACTATTATCTTTCCCCACAGGGAATGTTTGAGTCTTCTGCAGACAAGGCCCCAGTATCCGTAGAGTGTGGAGGTGAGAGTCCCCTGGATGGGATCTGCCTAAGCGAATCTGATAAGACAGCCGTGCTCACCTTGATCAGAGAAGAGGTAAAGATGTACTTGTTTTGTCTGCTTGTCACTCTGGTTCTTTACAAAGCCCAAATTCCATCTGCTGGCTCAAGTTGCTTCAGCCTGCAAGTTATTACCCCTGCAGCAGATGAGCTCACATAAAAGGCTCCCTATAAAAATCAGTGCTGTGCACGAGTCCTGACATGCTGGAATTCAGTAAAAGCTGATCTCTGAATCACACCTAAGACTTCTGTATACTTTATCTGTTATTCTGAATTGCTAAACTTTATTAACTGATCCATTGTGAAGAGGATACATGCTCATGGCTAAGAATGATTTAAATTCTAGGCTTGTAACAATGTTAAAATGTTCCCTGATCCATCTCTTCTTTAAATAATTCAGTTCCTGTTTAGGATATAGATGATTGCTATGCTTCCAGGTCACCGAAAATTAGTAAAGGCACTGTTATGTATCGGTTACCACTTCCAGTCTATTATATTTCTATGCTATATTTTACTTGTTTGGTTTATGTGTTTCTTAAAGATTCTCCCCCACCTTTTAAAGAAGTCCTAGCAATTTTATTTTTACAGCTTTGACAAAAGTAGTTAAGTATCTCTCCTCTAGATCTTTCAAAGCTTTCTATGGAGCTGACTCAGATGGTAGAGCACTTGCCTAGAAAGCACAAGTCCCGGGCTGGGAAGGTGGCTAGTGGTAGAGCACTTGCCTTGCATGCATGAGGCTGGGTTCAATTCCTCAGCGCCACATAAACAAAAAGAAAAAAGCCGGAAGTGGCGCTGTGGCTCAAGTGGTAGAGAGCTAGCCTTGAGCTGAAGAGCTGAGGGACAGCGCCCAGGCCCAGAGTTCAGGCCCCACGACCGGACCCAAAGAAAAAAAAAAAGAAAGCACAAGTCCCTGAATCCACTATGTATAATAGCATTATGCTGGCAATAGGGGATTACTTCTGATCCTATGATCAAAACTTGGAAATACTAGTCAAAAGGCTCCCCTCCCCACTCATTCCATCTTACAAATGAGGGAAATGACTTCATCTTCTTCAGGAGAGTTAGGCTATGAGATGAACACAATGGATCAAAGTAAAGATGTGCTTGGTCACCTAAAGCACACAGATGGCTTCTTGATTCTTGAGATCCTTACTGAAAGCTGTAAAAGGGAGAATACAGGAAGAACAAAGCATGATAAGGAAGTGTAGTGAAAGGTAGGAATGGTCCTGTAAAAACAGAATTGAGGTTCTTTCCATTTAGCAAGAACATCCCAAGTATGAACAAGGTCCTACCTGAACTGATGGAGCTCATGGTGGTATGCATCCTGAACCCGCATCTGACTCCATTCTTTCAAAAATCTCTCTCTCTGTATTCCCCCTCCCCTATTTCTCTTCTTTTATTCTGGTACTGGGGCTTGAACTCAGCCTGAGTGCTGTCCCTTAGCATCTTCATTCAAGGATGGCACTCTACCATTTGAGCTCCACTTTGAGCTTTTGCTGGTTAATTGGAAATAAGAGTATCACAGATTTTCCTGCTGGGGCTAGATTTGAACCACTGTCCTCAGATCTCAGTCTTCTGAGTAGCTAGGATTACAGGCTACCAGCACCCAGATGTGTCTTTATTAGTATATGTTTTAGAAGAGAGCTTTCATTGTGATATGTATACAATGTATCCCAGACAACTCCCCCCACTTTTTTACTCTACCCATTTCCTCCTCCCCCTTTTAAAAACAATTTTAACAGGTTTTATTGTTCTACTTTTCAAATATGCAAATAAACTATATCCTCTTACTGCATTTCAAGCAATTAGAAATCTCTATCTGCTGCTGGGGCATTGTACATTGCTGTAATCCTAGTATTTTGAAGGCTGAGACAGGATGATCAAGAGTTTATACTTAGTGAGACTTTGTCTCAAAACAGATTCAAAATGAAACAAAAGCAAATTTACATAGGTTGTAAATATTACATTAGTTTTTGGGAACTATTCCACAACTTTCCATGGTGGCTCTGTTCCAGTGTCCTGAGACTACTTTTCCAACTGTTTATGAACATTATAGATAGATACCCCTAATGTCAGTGGAACATATTGTATCTTATTTTTAGTCTCTAATCTCAGATTCAAAGTGTGATAGATTGTTCAGGTAATACCAGACTCTATTATAATCTAGATAATCACTAAAGAGATTGAAGCAAATGAATGGAAGAAAAAATACGAAGAAACCCGACAAGAAGTCTTGGAGATGAGGTTAGTCTGGAGGTGGGGGGTGGGGGTTGGTGCCTTTGTGCTTTGTTAGATGTGATACAGAAGTGTTTGCATAAAAGCCAACTGCTGACAACTTGCTTTATTGTCTGCCCCTTGAGAATGTCCTTGTGTAGGTTGTTACCTGACTAGTCACATATTCAAATGTAGCTTATTTGAGTTACCAGACAACTATATGTAAGCAGAATCACATAATTCTTGTCTTTTTAAAAGAATCAATATAAATATATACAAAAATAGCCAATTAGAATACAGGGTAATAAGATTTATTTATCTATTGATATATTGATTATATGATACATTTAATTTTGGAAACAATAATTTGTAAAGGTTAGTTATACAGGGTAGCTTCAAATTACATGATCAAACTTTAAAACGCTGGTTAACAGGAAATAAAATTAACTTTTAAGTTGAAATCTTTCTGTTTTTTTGAGCCATTAAATAATTAAAGATAGCATCAAGGAAGCTCTCTTCTTATTCTACACAGCCAGCACTTTTGTCAATAAAATGTTTATTACTTTTAACCTGTGGTTCTTGTACTACTTGGTTTGGGAGTATTTCCTGGGTATTAGGCCTTTTATGATGCCCAACATGGTAGACACACAGTAAGGACCAAGCAAAGAGTAGTCATTCTCATTGAGGCGGCCACAGAAAGAGCACTACACTGGGCAGGATGAGAGTACAGTGTTGCACTTTACTATTGAAAGATAAACCTGAGTGAGTGATCTTTATTAAAGTTTTTGAATAAGACTTAGAATGAGAACACAAAACTAGAAACTAAATCAGAGAGCACAGGGTAGATTAGGGCCAGGAAAGCCTGAACTCAGATGTCTGAGTCTCCTAGGAAAAGCCATGAAGAATATCTTTAATTTATAAAAGATTCATTTGTTGTAGGACACACACACACACAGATTGATTAGTATAAGTAGAATTAAGCTGCTGTCTTGGGGTATTTAGATAATAGATTGAAAAAGGGAATGTTCTGGTTTCTACAAATAGAGTAAAAGACTTATGAAAAGCAAAATCTTAAGAAAAGCCTTTTATGACTAGGGTGTAGCTGATAGTGGACCACCGATTTAGCCTATTTGAGGCTGCTTCTGGCAGAGAACATATTTGAAGTTTAGTAAATGTTATGTAAGGAAAACAAAAGAAGGGTACAAAACAAGTGGGTTATGTAAATTGTCCGTATATGTTAATGAGTTAGTTTGGGACAGTATTCCTCTTCCATTGTTTGAAAATTCTCTTCTGATACTGTTTTTTTTTCCCTTAGGAAAATTGTGGCTGAATATGAAAAGACCATTGCCCAAATGATTGGTAAGGGGAAAGACTTTTTCCTAGGACATGAGCTGTGGAGCCTGCCTTAGCCACAACTCTGTACCACAGACATTTGTTCTTAGTTTGGGAGGTGAGGGGTGGGACAAGATCAGGACTCTTGTAGGTTCTTGTGTCTGGCAAGGGACTATTCCTCTTAGTCCCTTCTCACTTCATCCTCACATGGTGTCCAGGAGAGCTAGCTTGCTCTGTTGAGTCTCTTTTTAAATTGATATATAAAAATGATTATGGGGGTCTGGAAAGGTGGCTTAGTGGTAGAGTGCTTGCCATGAAGCCCTCATTACCACATAAGCAAAAAATAAATAAAAGAAATAATATTGAAAGAGAAAAATTATTTTTTAAAATGAGTATAGGACATAGTGTGATAAGTTGATTCATAAATACTATATGTATAATCAAATCATGGTAATTTACCTTTTCTTCTTCTTGAATATTTAGCATTTTTTTGTATTGGTAGGCAATTGCTCTGCTCTTGTCTAGTTCTTTATAAAACATAAATTCTTAAAAGCGATAGCCATCTTGCAATAGTATAAAACACTGGCTTATTCCTCCTACATTTTGGAGGCTTGTTACCCACCTTCCTCTGTCTCTCACCCTCACAACCTTTTCCAACCTCCACTAACTAGTACTCTTGCATCTACCTTTATGAGATCAGCTCATTTAACCTCCACAGATCACTGAAAATGTTCATTGCCTGTCTGTGCCTGGCTTATTTCACTTAACATAATTTTCTTTGATCTAGGGTTTGAGGGACAGGAATGGACCAAGATAAGACCACCAGAGACCTACTTCCTTCCCTCAGGCCCTATCTCCCAAAATTTCCACCACTTCCCAAAATAGTGCTACCAGCTGGAAAACAAGTATTCACTTTAGAAGCCAATGGGTGAAAGTTCTTATTCACACTATAACAACTCCTTACATACCACAAATACTCTGTCACTTTGGGGATTTATTTTCAACATACAGATAGAAATAGAGGGTAGGGAGCATAAACATTTAGGGGAAACCATAATAGGTATTTTCTATACAGTTATAGCAAACACTGAATCAATGAAAACAAACACATGGCTTCTAGGGACATGGCTTCTAGGGAAGATATAAGGCTAGTTTCCTGCAAGTTCTGCAATTCATCAATTGATTAATACATAGCTTTATCTTATTTGTGTTTCTATTTACAGAGGCCTCACTTTAATATAGATTTTTTTAATTGTAAAAATACTGTACAGAGGGGTTACAATTACATGGGCAAGATAATGAGTACATTTCTTATCAAGCATTGTAGCCTCCTCCTTTGTTTCCCCTTCCCATCCCATCCTCCCCCTAATATAGATTGTTGACTCATTAACATTGAACTTCTAGCTAGCCAGCAGTGCTTTAACTTGTGTGAAGGAAGTTTACATATCCCAAGGCACGTCCTAGCCTTCTCATGCTTAGGAAACACCAGACAACATTTCAGAATCACTTTTGAGGCCACTTTAAACAGCATCACCAACAGAAATGCAGATCTGTGGCATCAAAGAGACTACAGCAAGGATATTTGTTTATAGTGTGAACCAACAAGGCAGAGCATAGTCTTCATCCTCGCATTTGAAAGTGTCCATTAAGTGAATACAGATTTTAATTACAGGTCCACAAATAATTACAGAAGTCTGAGTGTTGATTTGGCGATTACAAGTAAATTTTAGTAAGTAAGCAAAGTTTCAGGAATAGACTGTTAGTAATCAGAATCTGCTGTACTTTGGTTCTTTGGAGTTTTCTGTTGTTGGAGTTTTTTTCCTTTGTTTTTGTCTCTGTAGAAAAGCCCTCCATAGCAGGCACTAACCTGTGTGTGGAGTGAGTCCTTTGTTTTGCAAGTTCAGATTTCCCCCATCAGACTCAGTAGTACCTCTCTTGTGTTGCATTTGGAGCCTCTTCTAGTGGCTGTTGTAAAGACTGGCTTCCTAAATTAAATCAGGTCTGATCGTCCGCACTAAAGAACTGAAATGACACTTTCTATTATCCACATCACCAGCTGCTTCACAGCTCAGCTTTGGCTATGGCTATCTAATCTCTAGAATATTCTCCAAGTAGCTGCATGCTTATTTGCCCTCAGTTACTTAAGGTCTCTATCCAAATCTCCTCTTGAGAGAGATTACTGTATAGATGATCACTTCTCCCTCCTATTCCTCTTGCCTTACTTTGCTTTTCCCATCACTGATCACTTCATATTTCCCTCTTAGAATATAAGTCTTTGGGAGGGGGGATTTTGTTACACCCATGGCTATGTCCCCACCACTGAGGCAGAAGGCAGACTCTGACCAAGATGCTTGACTATTGACTAAAGAAGCTGTCACTTTAAATTGTGATTCCCAGAAGATGAACAGAGGACAAGCATGACCTCTCAGAAGAGCTTTCAGCAGCTGACAATGGAGAAGGAGCAGGCCCTGGCTGACCTGAACTCTGTGGAAAGGTCCCTTTCTGATCTCTTCAGAAGATACGAGAACCTGAAAGGTGTGCTGGAAGGCTTCAAGAAGGTAGGCTGTTCTTTTCCACCTGTCTATTGGCCAGTGGTATGGTTTCTTGGTAATGGGTCAGCATATATGTCAAGGACTGGTAGCCTTCCACAGGAAGCTCAGTGCATGTTGGCCTTAAATTTTCTAATTACAGTAAAGCTCCATTTTTTTTTTCTTTCTCTCTCTCTGATGTCTGGCTGATAGGTTGGAATGTCTTTCTCATTCTACTGGGTAAAGCCAGTGATCCCCACATATAACCAGAGTATGTACAGTGAACAAAAACTGGAGTCCTCAGATCTTAGGATCCTAGACATGTTCTTTTTCATTATTCATCCTTCCAATATTAGAAAAAGTAGAAGGGATTATACTTAGATTTGAAAAAAATTAATGTTGCATATTAGAGAAGAAATTCAGTAATCATTTAGTTGCATGTTTTTGATGACAATTTACAAGCAGTGAAAAAAATTTTTTTTTCTGATGGCAGCTATTGTTCCCAGGCTTTACAATTCTTTATTTTCATATTAAAGTAAAACCTCTGTGTAACTACTTAAAGACAACTAAAAAATGTTAAAGAACAGCTCATACTTGTAACAGCACTCATGACACTGAGGCTGGGGAATCGAGGACAGCTGGGGCTACTTAGTAAGATTCCATCTTAGAAAACCAAAAATATGGGGCTGGGAAGGTGGCTCAGTGGTAGAGTGCTTGCCTTGCATGCATGAGGCCCTGGGTTCAATTCCTCAGCACCACATAAGCAGAAAAACCTGGAAGTGGCACTGTGGGCTCAAGTGGTAGAGTGCTGGCTTTGAGCTGAAGAGTTCAGGGACAGCATTCAGGCCCCATGACCGACAAAAAAAAAACAAAACCAAAAATATTTTTTGAATAAAAATGAGACTAGCCACATTATATAATATGGGGATCAAGCTACTGTTCAATATTAGTAAATGAACTATATTGAAAATTCAGACATTAGGAAAGTAAATTAGTGATGTTTTACCATTGAAAAAACAGATACATGGTACATTGGTTGTATAAGAAAAAGATATGTTTGTTTTAATTTTTACCTTGAAACAGAATGAAGAAGCCTTGAAAAAATGTGCTCAGGATTACTTAGCCAGAGTAAAACAAGAGGAACAGCGATACCAGGCCCTGAAAATCCATGCAGAAGAAAAACTAGACAAGTAAGCATGTGTGAATTTGAGTTTCACTTTTCATAATATTGTGGAAAAACTGGTAGAGGCAGAAACTTTATTTTTCATCTGAAAAATAATATATGCTTGTACATTTTACTATTTGGATTACTATTTGTAAAACTATAATTCAAAACACTAAAATTGTTTTACATCTTTACGTTTGTGTGTATGTGTGTGTAATGTTTCATTTGAACATTACAAAGTGTAAAAAGGCATACAACTCAGCTTTTTATCCTGATTGGCTTCTACTAGAGTGTCATAGCTTTTGCTCCTTAGAGATGGGAACATCTGGTCAGAGGGCTGTGTAGGCCTAAGAAATTATTTGGTACATAATGGGACAGACAAGTATGCTCTTGCATCTACCTGTATTGATAATTTAGTATGCCCTGTGAATGTTACAAATATCCAAATGGCTCTTGGCAGAAAGAAGTTCCCTACTTCTGCTGATTGCTGATACCCCTTGGTAATCAGTGTTAATTTCTGTTTTTCCTTCTAAATACACATTTCTTCCTCTTTTAAATTGTGTGTGTATGTGCAGGGGTGTGTGTGTGTGTGTGTGTGTGTGTGTGTGTGTGTGTGTGTGTGTGTGTGCAGGGGTGTGTGTGTGTGTGTGTTTGTGTGTGGTGGTAAGGATTGAATACAGGATTTTGTACATATTAGACAAGTTCTATCACTGAACTATTCTAGCCCTTCTCTTCCAAGGGATAACGGCATCCCTTGCTTTTTCTTTGCATAGTAATATAATTTTGAAAATATTGTAGTATCAATCCATGAGGAACTTCCATATAGCATTCTGTTACTGAAATGTATCATTTATTTAACAAATCCCTCTTGATGAACATTAAAAATTTGTCTACTACAATGATGCAGGAAAATGCTGTAGATTACTCTTTTGCATGCAAAAGTTCCTTATGGATTGGTACAGAAATATTAACATTGTTAACTTGAGCCACATGTCCTTTTTGTAAGTAGCAAATTATCAGTCTTTTCTTTTGTCAGTTTCTGAATTCCATGTCATAGTAACAAAGAGCTTCCCTGTGAAAAATGCCTTTTTTTTTTTTGATGTTCAATCTTCAAACGATTGAGTATTCTATTTGTCTCCCATTCATTTTCTATTCATCTACCCCTCTTTACCCCACCCTCCAAGGTATACTTTAGCTTCATGATTAATTTTTTTTAAATTTTTTATGCAAGTCCTGGGGCTTGAACTCAAGACCTAGCCACTCTTCCTGAGCTTTTGTGCTCAAGGCTAGCACTGTACCACTTGAGCCTCCACTCCACTTCTGGCTTTTTTGGTGCTTAATTGGAGATAAGAGTGCCATAGACTTTCCTGACCAGGTAGGCTTGGAATCTTGATCCTTAGATCTCAGCTTTCTGAATAGCTAGGATCACAGGTGTGAGCCACTAGCACCTGGCCTGGCTCAATTTTTTTATTCCTTAAGTTCAATAAATTTAAAAAAGTTTATCCCAGGAAGTAAGAGCTTTATTTTTTTCTAAAAAGGAACACGTATTTGTTCATTTTTCTATAAATAGTCCTTTTATAAAAAACTTTTTTCTACTTCCATAGGTTCCATCATTGTATATGTTTATTGTATTTATTGTGTATTCTGTTCTTTTATGTCTTTACAAATAGTACTCAAAATGATTTAGAATCCTTTGTCTACTTGTACTTAAAATATATATATGTGTATATATATATATATATATATATATATATGTAAAATACTGGAGTTACTATACAGATTTTTTTATTTATCATAAGTCAAAGCCATTTTACCATTTTACTTAACCAAGTGCAAGAGTTTCATGGCTGTAATCCTAGCTACTCAGGAGGCTGAGGTCTGAGGATCACAGTTCGATGTTAGCCCAGACAGAAAGGTCTGTGAGACTGTTACTTTCAATAACCACCAAAAAGTTAGAAGTTAAGCTGTGGCTCAGGCAGTAGAGTGCCAGTCTTCAACAACAAAGCTAAGGGAGAATGTACTGGCCCTGAGTTAAGCTTCAGTACCAGCACATGTGTGCGCATGCACGCGTGCGCACGGACACACACACACACACACACACACACACACACACACACATACATGAACATTTAGTTTAATTCTTTTTATTAAGTGGTAAGACTATAATAATATTTTTTTAAATTGTTGGGCATGTAGATAGTTTCACTTTTTTTTTTTTTGCCAGTCCTGGGCTTGAACTCTGGGCCTGGGCACTGCCCCTGAGCTCTTCAGCTCAAAGCAAGCACTCTACCACTTGAGCCACAGTGCCACTTCTGGCTTTTTCTGCTTATGTGGTGCTGAGGAATTGAACCCAGGGCCTCATGCATGCAAGGCAAGCGCTCTATCACTGAGCCACCTTCCCAGCCCAGTTTCACATTATTGTTATAAACAGTGGTACAGTAAGTAAGCCAAGAGTATTTCTGTGAATAAATAACTGAAAGTGTAGAATTTGCTGGGACAGAAGGTGTGTACTTTATACTAAGGGCCTCACATTTAGCAGGCAAGTACTCTACCACTAGAGCCACTTTCCTGGGTCTAAATGTTTTAAGTTGTCTTGGTTCTCACCTTTCAGCCCCCCACAAAAGACAGTTTTTATCCTTCTCATGAGCACATGACTCTGTTTCTTTGTATCTCCATCAATACAGGGCAAGATCATTCTTGTTCATTTTTACTAGTCCAATGAACTTTTCAAATTCATCATCTGGAAACAGTGTGTAGTTCAGTGGTAGAGTTGATAGCATTAGGGAGACCCAAGATTCAACCCCTAATACCAAAAATGTAAGAGAGAGATTTTTGTCTTTAATTTGAATGTCTCTGATTACTAGCAACGTTTTTGCTATCCTTTAATCGGTTAACAGGCTTTTTATCAACTGACATTTATGGTTTTTAAGATTTCCTTTTGTATCTCACTAACAAAATCACTTCTTAGAGGTCTGTGTTTCATAGACATTATTGTTTAGTATCCTGACTCTTTAGCTATGATAATTTTCAAAATGATTTAACCTACTATTGTACTAGATTAAAAAATTTAAAGTTGCTATGAGACATATATTGCATTTCTTATAAAATACAAATTTTGAAAAACATTGGTCATTGAGATTGGTCCTGCCAGAAGTATGTGCCATGGAAATTTTCTAATGAGTTGTAAAGAAACTGAACTATTCCCTGATCTTGCAGTCAATTCTTTTGAGTATATGTTTTTAGGAATTCAGTTCAATATCCTGAATCTAGCTGTGTCAGTGGCTAACCATGTGTTTTTTTTTATCTCTCTTATTCTAAACAACAACAAAACCCACCATAAACAGAGCCAATGAAGAAATTGCTCAGGTTCGCACCAAGGCAAAGGCTGAGAGTGCAGCTCTCCACGCTGGACTCCGGAAGGAGCAAATGAAGGTGGAGTCCCTGGAGAGGGCTCTTCAACAGAAGGTATAGCAGAGATTTGGTGTAGACAATATCTGAAATGCTCGCGTGTTCTCCACAGAGGCTCAGATGAGACCTGGGTGTTTAGCTCACCATGGACTTGGATGAAATTGGCCTTGCCATTCTCAGACTCTCCCAGTGATTCAGGGTAGACTTATGATATTCTCAATCTTTCTTTCTTTTTTTTTTTTTGGGGGGGGGCCCTCCGGTCGTGGGGCCTGAACTCTGGGCCTGGGCGCTGTCCCTCAGCTCTTCAGCTCAAGGCTAGCGCTCTACCACTTGAGCCACAGTGCCACTTCCAGCTTTTTTCTTTTTGCTTATGTGGTGCTGAAGAATCAAACCCAGAGCCTCATGCATGCAAGGCAAGGCTCTACCACTGCGCCACCTTCCCAGCCCCTATTCTTAGTCTTTCATGCATGTCTTATAGAAGTCTTTTGCTGAAGGTATAGACAGGAAGTTGGGTTTTAACTGACATGCAGAGGACCAAACACTTCTTAGTAGGGCCACAAGACTTCATTCCTTCTGATTTGTTTTTTTTTATACAATACATGGAGACATCTTCCCCTTTCATTGCTTTAGATTATTGGCTCTCAATTAGGGGCAGTTTTCCCCTCTAGGAGACATTAGGTAATGTCTGGAGATTAATTGGTTGTCATGACAGGGAAAAGCTCCTGGTGTCTTGCATCTTATGATGCACAGAGTAGCCCCACATTAACTACATACCTAGCTGTAGACAAATTAAAGTCAGTGTCAGTGTTGGCAAACCAAAATCTGACGGCTCATTGCCTGACAGGCCAATTTACAAGTGTGGAGGCAAGGAAAATGACTTTATTCAAAGGCTAGCAATGAGAAGACCCACTGTCAAATGGTTTAGATAGGTAGGTAATAGGTGTTCCCAAAATGATAGGCACCTTCTCATAGTAGGTAAGCCAGACTTTGTATCAAATTGTAGTCACAGGATGCAGTTCCTTTCTGTACATCTCAAGAACAGATAATTTCCTCAGGCTTTTCTTGCCACTGATTAGTTTTTTCCTGTGTAGTTCCTTGTTACAAGTATGCCAGCTGGAGAGGGTAACTGCCTCAAAGCCAAATGGAATGGAAGAAACCTTCCTTAATACTGGTTCTGGTAGCAGTGTCCTATTTCCCACTAATAAGCAGTTTTTAGCTCATTGTTTTTATGTCTCCCATGTTTTTCTTACTCTGTCTCCCAAGAAGCATGTAAGCTGGTGACAGCCACTGAGCTAGAGCATGGTAGACAGTAGCCCCTCCATGTCCTTGAGACTTGCAGACTCCAGAATCCCTTGGCTACTGATGGCTGAGTAAGACCCTGATACTTGTGTTTTTAGCAAGTGCTCTGCATAGTTCTTGTGATAAGAAGAAAAGTAGGAATGGAAAGGTACATGGACAGGCTTCAGGGGGCCATAGCTACTCTCACCCTTGACTCAAGATAGGCACAATACCATGAGTACCTGCACGTTTCCTGGGCTGAAAGTACATGGTCTTCCTTTCCTTAGAGATGCAGAAAGTAAAGTTTCACTAAGTTAAGATGTCTAGGTAGGTCTGTCCAGCTGTGATTGCCTTCGTTTCAGAACACAAAGGGGCCTGTGTAATTGTATTATCTATCTTTCAGAACCAAGAAATTGAAGAACTGACAAAAATTTGTGATGAGCTGATCGCAAAACTGGGGAAGACTGACTGAAATTCCTCCCATTTGCTCAGCAGAGCTGCCATGATTACCTTGCCTTACCCAGGAAGAATTTGTCCCTTTTCAGAGAAAAAAAAAAAAAAAGCACATCCTCCTGCTGCCTGTCCTGCTTTGCTGCTGCCAGTGCAACAGCCCTGGAAGACCCTGGAGGCCAGCCCTTCAGAAGGAGCATCACCTGCTGTGCCAGTCTCCAGGCTCCCAGGTGTGGGTTCCATCACACAGGCTGCTGAGTCTGTTTGTGATTTCTCTATCTTTAGTTCATCTTCACATCATTTTCTTTTCCCATGCTTAATTTCTGATTTTGTGGCTGTTGTTTGGGCTCCTATCCTCCACTGTTCAACATTTTCACGACCTACTTAATCTTTTGATTTTTAGGATCAGTGGATTTATTGCAGGGGATAATTTCACCTATTGTTACTTCTAGTTATAAATAAGGAGCTCTGAGTACTTTTATGTACATACTCCTATCTGTACATGTATATCTATATATGCTGCTACTTTTCCTGAAAGCATAATTAAATGAGAACTTTTCTATAGAAGAACATAATTCCATATTTAAAACCCTACTTTAAAACAGAGCCCTGACTCCAAATGCCAACTTAGCAATTTTAGGGTCTGAACACAGTGTTATGTGTCTAGTCCCAGCTACTCAGGAGGCTGAGGCAGGCAGATTGTTTGAACCCAGGAGGCAAAAGCCAGCCTGGGCAACATAGCGAGATCCTGTCTCATAAATAAATAAATGTGTGTATGTGTGTATGTATGGTTAGTTATGGTAACACATACAAGAAGTTCCAAGCCAGCCCAGTCAAAACAAGCAAGGACTATATAAAAACTACAATACAAAAATGCCGCGAGTGTGAATCAGGTGTTAGAGCACTTGCCTATGCCCAGTCCTGGGTTTAGTCCCCAATACCCCTTTATTCCCCAAATGAGGCTGAAGACTTGGGTTTCAAGCTTGGAGTACTATTTTGTTACCGTGGTATTTGGGCAGCCCTCTGCTTTAATGGGCGTAGTTCATAGTCCTCAGACTCAGTAAATGTCTGCTTTCTTCATAAATAGCAGTGTGTGCCTCACTCAGAGCTGGGCTTTGATGAATCCATCCTGGAATCACTCTTACTGCTTTAGTTTTTTGATACAAAATCGACATCCCACTTTTGTTACCTATTTGAAATATGCAAAAGAAAGTCAACCCATGAAGTGATTTAGATGATCTCACTTAAATCAAAGGTAACTCTAGTCCCATCACTAATTACTAGGTTGAAGGAACCAGTGGTTGGTTGTCTTTATTACATGGTACATCGTTCTTTCAATATTTTTTAAAAAGACAACAAATGATTTCATACTTAAACGATAGAATTTTTAGCAAAACAGGCAGAAAAATAAATCATGTGTGCCACTCTGAAAATCAGCTTACTGGGAAACATTGCAAAAGATAGTTTGAATACTGAGGAGGGAATCAGGGAGGATGTCCACACAGACAAAACCAGACTCCTCAGACTCATACTGAATCCATTCAGAGTGATAGAATGTTAACCCCAGGATGGAACCTTGTCACATTATGCTAGTAAGTTATTGGACAGGCAAAATGAAATGTATTCTAGTGCTAAAGCACTCTTTTGTCTTAATGTACACCTCCAAATCTTAATAGTGATGTACACTATATTCAGTACCTGTTTTCCTACTTCTCCTGTAAAACTGTTGCATGAGCCAACTTCAGCAATGAATTGTGCCTCCCAGAGAATCTCTAGATCTTGCAAATAAGTATTTCTTTTGCAGTATATTATTCATGTGGGTGTAATCATTAACCCAAGGGAGGTTAGTAATATTTTTTCAAGGCAGAATCCATGTTTTACCAATATGCATTTATCACAGTTGGTGCTTAGGCTGTATTTTAAAGCCTATTGTCTTAACATTCTGTACAAAAAAAAAACAAAACAGCAATTTTTTTGTGGTTGGAGAACTGGCTTGACAATCATTTGGGCTTTGAAAGTAGTCACTGTGGCTTAATGTAAATGCTGTGCCAGCATCCTAGTGTCCAGTGTGTATTCTGGTAGTATAACCAGTTTCTTCTTAATCCTCTGCTACAAGGGAAATGAGCTTTGCAGTTTGCAGAAATAGTACAGAATTATTTGCTGCTGCGTTTTGGTGACTTATCTATGTTTACTTGCTTAAATATTGACTTATTTTAATACAAAATGTCTATAGTGGTCTCCATTATACATCCATAATCATCTTTTTTTTTCTTGTAATGCCAGGCAAGTGTTGTGCTGCTGACCTATATTCCCAGCCTTATAGTCATCTCTTTGAGCTTATTGTGTGTTTTGATATATGTCATGTGAGAAAATGGGTAACAACAGTTTTTCCCTAGCACATTGGTAGAAGAAACTTAAAAACTTGACCCCAGTGAATGAAGTTGCTGCTCAAGGGAGCTAGCAAGGGCCCTTGGTAAGTAGGATTTGCTACCAGCCTCTCAATTGTTAACTATTATGAGGAAATGTTTACCATTTTGGTTTGACAGATGGCTCCTCTCCAACAAGAATAAAAATGTAGCTTTTACAACTGGCAAATCAAAAGAATATACTAAGAATGAAATATATTTATTTTTCTTTAAAAAATAAGCCTCCTCCCATCCAAAAAAAAAAAGCTTTTAGAACTCTGGAGAGAGTAAGAATATAGTCAGGTTTACTTCATCACATGTGGAAGCCAAGTTACTTATTTGTTAGGCAATAAAAAAGAAAAAAAACAAGCTCAGGGTGTGGTGGTCCATGCCTGTAATCCCAGCACTCCAAAATTGGAGGCAAGATGATTGAGAATTTGTGGTTAGCCTGGGCTGCAAAAAGATTTCATGTCTCACAAAACCAAGCGCTGCAAGGGCTAGGAATCAGTGGTAGAGCAACTGCCTACCATGTACAAGGCCCCCAGGGTTCCTGAGTTTTATCCTCAATACCTGCATGCACGCACGCACACACGTGCGCACGCACACATACACATTCTCTCTCTCTCTCTCTCTCTCTCTCTCTCTCTCTCTCTCTCGCTCTCTCTCTCTCTCTCCCTCTCTCAGAAAAAGGAAGGAAAATAGAATAGAAAGAAGCTACTAGCTTAGACAGTGGTTCAGGAATTTTAGATGATCTTGCCAATCATCTAAATCCATAGCTACTTCTTCAGTATTTGACTTTGCCAAAGTATAACTAGCTTTTACCCACCAGTATTTTGATAGAAGTCAGTTTACCATGGTCTGGTCAGACTTCTTTATTTACTTTATTTGGGGACGCTCCTTGAAGCCCATATTTACCCAAAGCTTTTGCTCTGTTAATTGGCTCTGGAAATGCTGAGAAGCCCAGTGTTCTCCCGTGGTTTCTCTCTTCTTCAAACCCAGGCCAAATTAGGAAGTGCAGAAGTCCATGGTGGTGAAAAGCTCTAAGGCACTGACCGCCGTCCAAATGGTATGGAATCTATGCTCTCCTGTCATTTGGGCGCATAACTCAAACTGAGTTTTCTTTGTAGCCAGTGTTCCTTTCTCCTTGTTCACACACGGCACCACCACTACCAGAGTGGCTTATTTATTTATTAGACAGCCTGAGTGAGTTCTGTCTAATACGAAGAGCATAAACTGCTCCAAGCATTCTGGACTAAGCCTCCAGTTTAAGCACTCATTTGCAGAGAAGATAACAAAGGGCTAGGAGCGGGTATGGTCACCATGGTCCTGGGAAGTCTATGTGCTCATGCTGGGAATGACTGCCCTTTCACAGTGGAGAAAACATTCTGAAATCCCTTTCTTTTCCTGTGCTTTTTGTTCCAGTCATCTGCCATCTCATTGTTCTTGGCCATTGTACCTTGTGTGAGTGATTGTGAATGTGCTCTCAGAGAAGTTATTACTTCATCTTTTAGGCAAGAGAGACAAGTGGTGAAAAATTAAATGATTCAGGCAAGGGTTTTTTTAAGTAAAGATATATATATATATATATATATATATATATATATATATATATATATATATGAATTTTAAGAAGGGAAATTAATATTTGCTTAATAAGAAACAAATATAGGTTGGGAATCCCAGAATGCCAAGCCAAAGGTCTAAGAAGTCACCTCTTTTCAAAGATTTTAATAAGCTATTCTGAGGAGCCTTTTGTCCAGAAAGGTTTGACTGGCCTTGATTCCAGTTAGTTTTCAAAAGCATTTACTGGGGCTGAGGATATAGCTCAGTAGTAGCACATTTTCCCAGCGTGCACCAAGCTCTGTTTGATTCCCAGAACTGCAAAAAGGAAACAAAACAGCGGCAATTTACTACTCAGTCTTTGAGTCTCTCATACAGTAAAGGTGAAGGAAGTAAAAGAACCCACCCGGGTCTCCTCTGGAGAACACACACACAGCACTGTCCAGTGAAGACCCTCCCTAGTAAGCCAGAGCTTACTTTCTGGAAACTAAAGATTGCACTTTTCGTAGTTTTTTTGTCCAAATGCAATCCCATTCCTGTGCCTCTTAGCATGCCATTAGATTTGGACAAACAAGATTCCTAAGGAATGACTTTATTAACTGTAATATGGTTACAGCTATTATATAATGATATAGACTCTGGTTATAGTTCTAATGTGGAGATGTTGTGTGCAATGCTGGCCTGTGACGGTCTGTATAATGCTTTTAAGTTTTCAGAGGAGGCCAAACTGGGAACTGAGGTGTGGCCTAGACCTTCTCTGTGTGGGCTTCCCACTTGCTGTCAGGACGCCACTCTCTCCCCCTCTGCCTTTAGGGGCATCTGGGATAGACATCACACTATTAACCAGTATCCTATATGTATGAGTAATTTTCAAATGCACATGATAAAAATCTGAACTCTGAAACCACGTCCAGTCCAGACACAGGGCAGTGTGTAGGTCACACCACAGCCTTGGCCTCCCTCTCGGCCTCGGTCCTTCCCTGCTTTGGGAATAGGATCCAGGCAGTTTTTGAACTCTCAGAGATAGCAGTAAACTTTTCAGTATTGCTGTTAGCAAGTGTGTGTTTGCCAATAGATTCCCATTGTACACCGTGCCAACAAGTAAATGCCTATTGCACACCGGCTCCCACCCACTGCCCCCACCTGGCACACGATGCGCATCCCTGCTGGGCGGGTGCAAGTGGACTCCTCATCTGCATAGATTTTATATTCATAGTATTTTCCCTTTTTATATGTCAAGTAAATATTTGTAAAAGTTATACTCACACAAATGAAATTATTATAATGATTAATATATTTTTTCCATGTTTCATTGCCTGAATAAAAACTGTTTACCACTGTTAGGTCTGGGTGTGTGTGGTGGTGTTTTTCCTGGTTGTAAATCATTTTCCTCTGTGAGTGAAAATTTATGGCAACCTCACTTTTATGAGTTCCATATTTCAGTATAAAAATAGAAAAGCTGACATTTTCTCCACACTCATTTTGTGGTTTTATGCGTTTGGTTGGTTGTGTAATTAAAAACAAAACTTGAGAACTCAGACCTTGCCTTATAATTGACCATTACTTTACATCTGTGCAAACAGTCGCTAGCTGGATGCTTGGTTTTGCCTACAGGCTGGTTGTTCGCTCATCTGAGAAGCCAAGTTTCCCCATGCTTTCTGACTTGGTGAAGGACACAGGATAAGCCAGGGCTGGGTGAACATCACAGGCTTCAAAAAATAGTTGACATTCTATGTTTCTTCTCCATTACTATTAGGAAAAAAAATTTCCTCTTAAAGGGGTAGCAGGAAATTTTGTGAATTATGTTCCTGGAAAAGGTAAGCAAGAGGATTCCAAGGCTACATTTTTCAGCTTAGGTGAGGAGCCCCTGAGGAAACCACAGTTTCCCTGCACGAAGACACTGCAGCCTATAAAATTCCTAAAAGAAAAATGTCTCACCCAGGTGTTCCTGAACTGCAAAGAGAATCCAGAAAACTCACTGAAGGGGAGGGGACATGAGAATTACTGGGGGAAATACGATGGAAGTTTGCTCTCTACTGTCTTAGTTTTATTACGTTTGTATTCTCTTAAGTTTTATTCTTCTATAATTTAAGACCACCAATGTTTGCTTCTTCCAGTTCTAAAAATAGGAGATCACGGCCAATCACTCATGGCTCATGCTTATAATCCTAGCTACTCAGGAGGCTGAGACCTGGAGAATCTCAATTCAGCACCAACCAAGGCAAAAAAATGTCTGCAAGATTCCCATCTCCAGTTAACAGCAAAAAAGCAGGCTGGAAGCCTGACCCAAGACTGGAGCACCAACTTTGAGCATGCAAATTGAGTGAATACAAGGCCTTGATTTTAAGCCCCAGTAGAAGACCATGAAATCAGTGAGAGGTAGTCAGTGTTTAAAAATTTTAGATGGAGAGCCGGGCGCTGGTGGCTCACGCCTGTAATCCTAGCTACTCAGGAGGCTGAGATCTGAGGATTGCGATTCCAAGCCAGCCCGGGCAGGAAAGACCGTGAGACTCCTATCTCCAATAAACCACCAGAAAACCGGAAGTGGCGCTGTAGCTCAAATGGTAGAGCACTCGCCTTGAGCTGAAGAGCTGAGGGACAGCACCCAGGCCCAGAGTTCAAGCCCCACAACCGACAAAAAAAAAAAATTTAGATGGATTCTGTGAATAAATGGACATTAAATTGAAACTTCACTGTACAACTACTTGAAGATAATAATTTTAAAAAAGAGGTAAAGAAAAAATTTTTACAGCAGGGGATCTAATCTAGAGCTTTACAAACACTAGATCAGTGCTCTTCTACTGAGCTCTACCCCACTTCCAGGGAACAATCAATATTTTAAGGAAAGAAAGAAATTATGGCAACTATCAGAAGCTGTTACAAAAGTTACAGATAGGTACTGGTTCATGAAATTTGTTTCAGATACAAATTCATGTGCACTGGATCATGACAAAAAGTTTTTTGCCATGGTTAGAAGAAAGTATGGGAAAAACTATATAGGCAGCTTACATCATTTTCCCATTGGAATGAAGAGGAAGGTTGTCTGTTAGAAGATGCTATTGTTAATCAAATAGGTAAAATTAAATAGCCACCTAATTTATAAGCCAGTTACTAAGTTTAACTTAAAATCAGAGTCCTCCCAGTTTTGGTTATTGTTTGTATCACTTCGTAAGTAGGCATTTAGATAGTAGACCAAAGTAGCTTTTTGCTATATTGATTTACTTACTCAAGATAAGTACCTTCACAGTTTAAGACATGAAAGATTTGGAGAGGTGAGTTGGTCAGAAAAATTTCCACTTTTCTTGGGAAGTAGCATAGTAATTGGGACCACCATAAATTTGCTAACTGCTGGCATTCTACCACTTGAACCACAGTGCCAGCCTGGCTTTTTTGCTGATTACATTGAGGCAGATTCTCCAGGTCTCAGCTTCCTGAGTAAGTAGGGTTACAGTCTTTGACTAAAGATGAAACTGTAAATGTACATGATAGGCTAGGTAAAACTTCTTGCTGGGCACTGGTGGTTGAAGCCTGTACTACTCAAGAGGCTGAGATCAAAGGATTGAGGTTCAGAGCCAGCCCAGACTTGAAAGTCCATGAGATTTTTTTATCTTGAACTAACCACCAAAAAGCCAGAAGTGGAACTATGGCTCAAGTGATCAGAGTACTAGTCATTAGTGAAAAAGCTCAGGGATACCACCCAGGCTCTGAGTTCAAACCTGGGAATCAACATAAATAACAAAAACCCTGTATTCTTTCCCAGAAGAACACCATTGTCTACAATTCTAAGCTTTGTGGTGAAATGCAGTTTATTTTTATATCAGTAAGCTTTATTTACTTAGATATGGGGGTAGAGTAGTCTGTGAGATAAGTCTTAAACCCTAAAGCAGGACATGATGGCTTAATTAGGTTGTATGTTCAGACTGACGAACAATCCAGGAAAAAGAAAAACTGAACAGAAAGTTCCCTCAGAATAAGCACTATAATATAGTGGTGCTAAGTAACAAGTTTCCCATTAGCTTCTCAATCATTCCACATACCTGCACTTCATTTTCTGAAATTCTAGCCTGTAGTGTTCCTACTAGAGAAAGTGCTGATTCAGAAATGTTTTCAGAGTAAATAAGCCCTTACCTAAAAATCAAAAGTTTTAAGAAATTTTCTAGGCTGAATGTGGTGGGGCATACCTGTAATTCCAGCTACGCATGAGGCAGAAGTAGGAGGATCAAAGTCTGAAGCTGGCTTCAGACAAAGTCATGAAACTACACAATAATAACTAAGCAGGGCTTAGTTATTTTCCTCCCAGATTTTCCTGCCCCAGCTGGTTTGAAACTGATCTTCAGATCTACAGGCCTCCTGCCAATAATCCCAGCTACTTAGGAAGTTGAGGCCTGGAGGATTGAGGTTTGAAGACACTCTAGACAGAGAAGTCCAAAGAGATTCTCCAATTAGCCAGCAAAAAAGCTGAGGAGGAGCTGGTGAGGAGCACCAGCTTTGAGGAGAAAAAGCTGAGCTAGAATGAGACCCTGAATGCATTGGGCAAGGGAGAGTGGGGGGAAGCTATGGTGTGGCTTGGTGAAGTACCTGAATTCACAACTTATTACAAACATTCACATGTTGACTCCTCTTTAGAGCCAAATAAATTATTTCATTAGTTTTATTAGAAAGCTGAAAAATAAGAAAGCTTTGGGAACTAAGTCACCTAATTTTGTTCTTTTGAAATTGGTAGAAAATGAAGGAATTGAGAATTAGCTTAACAGAACAGATTCCAAATTTAGGGTGATTGAGGTATAAAATGAATAGGAATCCCTCTTTGTGAATTACTGGCCAGCCAAGATTGCTCAGGCCTACACTAGCTATAAAATAGGAAGTTTCTAGGGTCTATTTTTCCTTTGTTAACTAAAATTCCTTTAAAAGTTTGGTTCTCATATATTCAAAAACAGACTGAAGGTGTACCTCAGTTCACAAATAATATTTTAAATACAGCAACGTTTGCATTTCCCACATGCCACTCTTCTTTAAAAATATTCTGTACAGGGCTGGGAAGGTGGCTCAGTGGTAGAGTGCTTGACCTTCATGCATGAGGCCCTGGGTTCAATTCCTCAGCACCACATAAGCAGAAAAAGCCGGAAGTGGTGCTATGGCACAAATGGTAGAGCATTAGCCTTGAGCTGAAGAGCTGAGGGACAGTGTCCAGGCCAGAGTTCAGCCCCCATGACTGACAAAAAAAAAAAAATCTGTACTGACTCTTCCTTGTAAGTACATTATTCTGGAAAGTAACAGGAAAATAAGACAAAAATACATGTAATAACAATTAGCTGGGAAGCTGAGCTGGTGTTTGATCTCAAATGCTATTCTCTTTAGGACTACCCACTTGGGGGGATACTTTGGGCAGCATTTTCATCAGCATACAGGAAAACTTTATTCACTGTGAATTTGCTTTCTCTTTCCTCATCCCACATGGGATTCAGTGTAGTGCACAGAAAAAAACAACAACAAAAACTGCATAATCATATCACCCAAATTCAGACTTGTGGGCTCCAGAAGCCTAATCAGAGATGGCTAGTTACCATATTGCAGAGGCACCATTCTGGGAAAACAGAACTCCACCTCTTCCTTCAAGGTGCCCTTGTCTTGTGGAAAGGGCTCCAGTGTGGAAAGCTAGAACATGGGTTCTGGTCAGCTACAATGGGCAGGTCCTCATCTAGACTAAAAACGCTACAAGGAACTTTCCTGATTTTATCATTCACAAGTTCTATGACAATGCTAACTATGAGACAGAAAGTCCCTGCATTCCCTTTTAAAGTGACTGAAATACTTGTTGGAGATGCAGACAATAGTGGGCTTGCCATAGGCTGATGTGTCCAGAACTTTCCTCATGTTCACTTTAGCTACAAAATTCTGGAAAGTGAAGTGATCAAATACACTTTACACAATAAGGGGAAAGGCCTGCCCTCAAGTCCCCAACCCACACCCAAGTCCAGATTTTCATTTTTGTCTCTAGAGGTTAGCCTTGACATGGCCTCCTACCCTACCTCCACCCCCACCATGAAGAAGATGGCCTGTCCAGAGAGAGTCTTTGTAGCCACTCTACTCAACATGGCTATGACTCAAGCAACACTTAAACTTCTCCCTGAGATGCTCACAGCTCCAGGAGACCCAACCTAGATTTTCCACCTCATTGCGAATTAATGGACCAAATTCCCGTGTGTGTGTGTGTGTGTGTGTGTGTGTGTGTGTGTGTGTGTGTGTGTGTGTGTGTGTGTGTGTGTGTGACATGCACACACTCTAGTCCTTGGGCTTGAACTCAGGGCATGGACACTGTCCCTTAGCATTTTCACTTAAGGCTGCTGGCTAGCCCTCTACCACTTCAACCTCAGCTCTACTTTCAGCTTTTTGTTGATTAATTGGAGTCTCAGGGACTTTCCTGCCCTGGCTGGCTTTGAACCAGAACCTTTGGGTCTCAGCCACCTGAGTAGCTTGGACTACAGATATGAGTCACTGACGCCGGGCTAGACATGCAAACTCATAAATACCCAACTAAAAATTTGGGCATTTTGTTCTAGACAAAAATGACATAACTTTCAGGCACAACTAGCTAATTTGGTACATTCAGGCAATTGCTAAAATTAGTCCTTTCATGGTTATGTACAACAATGAATAGGCTTTCTATTTCATGGCAAGGCTGGCCTTGACAGTGATTTGTCTCTCAAGAAGCCTTAGATTTTTCAGACACTTGTTTTTCTTCTGTTTAGCAGATTATTATGTCACCAATTTTCAGCCCAAAGAAGGTGTGTAAAATAGGTTTGACATCCAGCAGCAGTTGCTGTATAGATGTGTGAAATGGCCACTAGGAGGCGCCATTCACAAAGGCTTTAGAGTTCTGTTTTTCAAACCTTGGGTCATAAACCCATTTTGGAGGCTACAATAAGAAGAGAACAGAAAAGTAAATGCTTGTTGTATAAAATAACAAGGTAAGTACTGTTTCATAAGATTTTATTACACTTTTTTGTGTGTGTATGTGTGTGTGGTGTATGTGGTAGTTGCTTTTTTTTTTTTGGTCGGTAATGGGGCTTGAACTCGGGCTGGGCATTGTCCCTCAGCTCTTCAGCTCAAGGCAAGTGCTCTACCACAGTGCCACTTCCAGTTTTCTGGTGATTTATTGGAGATAAGAGTTTCACTGCCTTTCCTGCTCAGACTGGCTTTGAACTGGATCCTCAGATCTCAGCCTTCTGAGTAGCTAGGATTACAGACCACCCACGCCCGGCTGGTAGTTGCAATTTTTAAATGTCTTAGGGGCTTGAAAAGCTTAAAAACATTTTTAAAAATGAAAAATCCGGCTGGGCACTGGTGGCTCACACCTATAATCCTAGCTACTCAGGAGGCTGAGATCTGAGGATTGCAGTTAGAAGTCAGCCTGGGGAAGAGGAGTCCCAATGAGACTCTTATCTTCAGTTAACCACCAAAAAGCCAGAAGTGGAGCTGTGGCTCAAAGTGGTAGAATTCTAGCCTTGAGCAAAAGAGCTCTGGGACAGCACCCAAGCCCTGAGTTTAAGTCCCATGACCGACAAAAATAAAAGTGTGGTTGAATATATATTGTTGTTTTAAAGGCAGTACTAGAGATTGAACTCAGACGTTCACACATGCTACGTATATACTTTACCACTGAGCTGGTTGTACCTCACCTGTATCCTTTTAAAAGTAAGCATTAGAGCATCAGAGAACAGTTGTGATAATGAGGAAACCAACATTTCAGGAAGATGAAGCCACATTCAGAAAATGACTTGAAAACTCCTTTCAAGCCTCAAAACAGAAGAAAGGAGGATGTTAGGATGACATATAAAGAATAAAAGCCTAGGATATGTGACTGTGTGTATAGAAATTAATAGCAGTTGTAGTAACTGCACATATTTGTGCAAAAGTGCACACTTTTGAGGAGTCATCTTAGGTGCAGAAAATGAGGTTTCTATGAGAGGCTTGTGGAGATATTTTTTCATTGTTTACTTCTTCCTCTATTCTACTTCCTTAATAGATTTGAGGACGGCAGTGTACTCATTTCAAATAACATTAGTAAGCTAGGTGTGGTTGGGAAAGCTTATGATTTAAACTTGAGGAAAAGCCAGGAAGTTCACTAGTTTGAGAGCAACTCAGGACACATAGTAAGGCCCTGCCTCAAAAATGTGTATCTATCTGTCTATATCTATCTATATATGTGTTTGTGTATTTGAGTGTGTATGTACATATATGGATGTGTGTATATATAGATGTGTATATATATATATATCCACATATATAAACATGAGTGCATACATATAGACATTAATAGAATATAGTCTGTTATTGTATGGAATGTTCATAGCCATGGTTAGGCAGGGAACACGTTTCGTTTCCTATTCTCTATCTCTCTATACATATAGGTCCAAATAGAAATAGATATACTTTTGTAAAATTGAGCATTTGAAAATTCATCTTATTTTGTACTACAATAGATATAAAAGGAAATAAACACATAGGTACTGGTGCCTTTGCCTCTAGGTCTAAGATACTCAAGTGGCTGAGATCTGAGGATGAAAGAATAGAGCCAGCCCAGGCAGAAAACACAAGGTTTTAGCTCCAATTAACCAGCAAAAAGCTGAGAATAATTACAAAACCCGAGTTCAAACTCAGGTACTGGGAAAAAGAAAAAAGAAACTAGTTAGAACCAATTAAATATAAAAATCAGATATCTGGAGAACAAAGTGTGAATAGATTGTAATATCATGGAAATTCTCCAGGATTATGTATTAAGCAACAGTGTAAGGCCTTTAATTATTTGATCTGAATGATGTGACAACAGGTTCTACAAATTGTAAAATTAAAATATGGCCTAATAGACTCCAGCATGGGAACATATCTTTGTCCACTCTACACCTGAAAACAGACTAATAATCAAGGCACAGACAGAGCTCAAGTATCTAAACTCCCAAGGAACAATAATTCAATGAATAAATAGGCAAATGAACTGAAGAGACAAAAGAGTTAGCTGAGCTCTGAAAGATGGGCAAATGAGAACCTCTGTAGATGAAGTCCGTGCCCTTGGCCGTAAAGGAAATGGAAATAGAAATGACATTAAGATTTCATCTCACCCCAGTCAGAGTGGACATAAGCAAGAACACAAACAAGAACTTCTAGTGAGGATGTCAGGAAAATGAAACTTATACCTGTTGCAAGTATAAATTGGCATAGAAGTACTTCAAAATGCTCATAGTAGAAGTACCATAGGATCCAGCCATACTACTCATAGACATACATCTGAAGGAATTTCTGTCAGGATAGAATCGAGACATTTTCATACCCATCTTCATTGTGGCACTATTCCCAATGGGCAAGCTAGGTAGCAATCTAGAAGCACTATAGTTGATGAATAGATAAAGGAAATGTGGCTTAGCTATGCCACATTCTAGGCAGTTTATATCTGGTATCTTATACCCTTTGGCTTACAATACTATTATATCATAACTACCAATATACAGATTATGGAAGCATGCAATTATTTCTCCCATTGTATAGAAGGGAAACCAAGGCCCAAAGGATTTTGAAGTATGTCCGAACCTCGGTGTTAGTGAGTTACAAAACAAGTCACATTGCTTCAATGAACTGTAATCTACTAGTCAGCTAATGACAGTGAAGGCGGCAGAAATTTTAAAGAAATTGGAAATAAATGAGAACTTTAGGATATTTCAGAAAATTCCAAGCAATGTTTGTTTGTCCCATGACTGAATGAGTAGATTCTTGTTTCTAAATTCAGGAATATATGCTGGAGCGTTGCACACTGACTGATGAGGCTAGCTCTGCTTGTGTCAGTCACTTGAATGCAGCCAACCACAGCTCTGCTTCCATTGTATTAGCAGGCAATGATACTTCTCATCCTGTTAGGCAGAAGGATTAAATAAAATAAAATAAAAAGAACACAGCCTAATGCCTTTACAGGGGGTTGAAAATTTCACCAGGAATGGGTACTTGAAAGGGGTAAAGTGGGGTCAAGAGAAAAGTGGTGGACAAATGAAGAGAAGAGGGGGAGAATGCAGTTAGAATCCAATGTCTATCTTACAATGTGAAGAAGAGGGAGGGAAGGATTGGGTAGGGGAAGGATATGGGAGAATACTGAAATGCGTGACATTAATCAAGATATATTGTATTTGTTAACTGATTTGTCAAATAGCAACTCTTTCCTACAACTATTTAATGATAATGAAAGAGAGGAAAAGGCTGGGAATGTGGCTTAGTGGCTTCATGCTTGCCTTGCATGCATGAAGCGCTGGTTTTGATTCCTCAGTAGTACATACACAGAAAAGGCCAGAAGTGGTCCTGTGGCTCAAGTGTTAGCAATGCTAGCGTTGAGCAAAAGGAGCTTAGAGGCAGTGCCCAAGACCAGAGTTCAATGCCCAAGACTGGCAAAAACAAAAACAAAAACAACTTAGGAACCTACTCTTAAACATAAAAACTCGGGGCTGGGAAGGTGGCTCAGTGGTAGAGCGCTTGCCTTGCATGCCTGAGGCCCTGGGTTCGATTCCTCAGCACCACATAAGAAAAAAGAAAAAAGCTGGAAGTGTCACTGTGGCTCAAGTGGTAGAGTGCTAGCCTTGAGCTGAAATGCTCAAGGCCCAGAGTTCAGGCCCCATGACCAGAACCCCTCCCCCCACCAAAAAAAACATAAAAACTCTTAGGGAAGAAAACAAAAAGTCTCCTTCTTCATCACCAGCACACCAGACTCTCCCTCCAGTTTCAGCAGAAGGTAAGTAGCCTCCTTTGGGTTTTGTTCCCATTGACAAAACTACTCTTTACTTTCTCACTGGCAAGGGCAACCTGTGGGCGGGGGCTGTAGCTCAGAGCCAGAACCAGGGATTAAAAAGCCTGAGGCCCTGGATTTATTCCCAGTACTGCAAAAAAAAAAAGAAAAAAAGGAGTAAGAAACAAAAATGAAAACCAATTTCCTTTCTCATTTCTTCCCTTTATCCCTCCCTCCCTCCTTTCCTTCTTTCCTTCCTTCTCTTGTCTTTCCTCCTTTCCAAGGGTTAAACCAAGGCCTTCTGCATGTAAGGCTAGCACTCTACTCCTGAACTTCCCCCGAAGTTCTCTCCCTTTTTCTTCAGACATTGCCTTAATATGGAAGACACTTAATAAGGAAGTGATGAGCTCTCCATCTCCACTTCACCAGATGAATTACCATTTTGCTTATAGCAAAATGGTGGCATCATGGGACAATGTTTCCCAATGAGGTTATGTTTAATAACTTTTTACACAGCTAGGAAAAGATACATTAATATGTGTTAATTTGCCCTAGATGAAAGAAAGGCCCCATTCAGTTTCTTCACTGACTATTCCATGCAGAATCTGACATTCAGAGGAGAACTGGCTGGGGCCAATGACTGGCCTGTGTGCTGAGCCCTTGGATGGTCACATTAATCTTGTTGATTTGCTCCTTTCCTCAGCACCTGTGAAGTAGCAGGACTTTGGACTAGCTCTAAGAACGCAGTACTCTTTCTAAAACTATGTTAAATGTTTAGGAGTGCTAGTATTTGAACTTTATCTTAAAACATGCGTTCTTTTCCAATTTCTTAGATTAACCTTTAATTCCAGGCAGATTCACCCATCACAGCTGTTTCAGTCATTTGGTCTTAGTTCTACACTGCGAAATACTTTTTATAGGACTCCTATTTGAAAGTCTGCCATTTAAATGAACATTTTCAGCTGGATTCTAGTGGCTTATAACTGTAATCCTAGCTACTCAAGAGACTAAGACCTGGAGGATTGTGGTTTGAAGCCAGTCCAGGGAGAAAAGTCCCTACAATTCCAGCTCCAATTAACCAATATAAAGCCAGACTGGAGGGGTGGCTCAAGTGGTAGAGCACCATCTATGAGTGGAAAAAAATCATTTAAGCCCCAGAATGAGAAGAAAAAACAACAACAATGGTTTCTAACACTATAGACACTAAGTAATTGGGAGATAGATATACAGGTAGATAGCTGATTGATAGATAGATAGATAGATAGATAGATAGATAGATAGATAGATAGATAGATAGATAGATAGATGATAGATAGATAGATAGATAGATAGATAGATAGATAGATAGATAGGCAAGCAAAAATAGAGTAGTACCAATGTATGGAACTTTGTAAGTCAGTGTTCAGGGAGCAGAGGGCTGGTGGCAGTGACAGGCAGATGCTTTGGCCCCATCTGGGAGGCTGTGGGGGAGGTGGGGCAACTTTTGTCAGCAGCATCTGCAGATCCCAGTTGGGTGCATTTCAATTCTGTGGATGGATCAGATTCTAGGCCTATCTGTGCCTTTGGGCATTCATCTTCCTTTTTATCCCCCCTCCTCCCCCACCCCCAAGGCTGGGAAATACCTAGTTCTGGTCTATAAAACTGACCAATGCTACTAAGCTGATATACCCTGACCATTTGTTTTCCCAGCTTGTCTAGGTACCTTGTCAGTCTGGCCTCCTTTTATTATTTATAATTCTGTTATGTTCTAAAAAAGATTTATGCAGGGTATAACATCTTCAACTTCACTTACGATTTCAGATAGAAGTGACATGACACGGGTATGCTGTGGTGACCAGAGACGGCCGCTCTACCCACACGGCAGGCACGGTCCAGCCGTGTTCACCATGAACAAAAGCTTTCTGGAATCACTCAGCAAGTCATTGTCCTGAAATCTCTCCCACTGGCCTTCAGGCATCTGTTACTTCATTTAAAGGAGTGTTATTATCAGAGAAAGTTCTATGGTTCAATGAATGCAGTGTCATTTTTTCCCTTGTCATGCCTGGTATCTAATTCATGGATCAGCTCAGAGCCAAAGTCAGCCCTATATTTTCTTTCTTTCTTTCTTTATTTCTTCCTTCCTTCCTTCCTTCCCTTTCCTTTCTTTTTCTTGGCTAGCGCTCTACCGCTTGAGCCACAGCACCACTTCCAGTTTTCTAGTGGTTTATTGAACATAAGTGTTTCATGGTCTTTCCTGCCCAGACTGATTTTGAACAGGATCCTTAGATCTCAGCCTTCCCAGTAGCTAGGATTACAGGTGTGAGCCACCAAGCACCCAGCTCAGCCCTATGTTTTCATTTGCTCTTAAGTGAAGAAGAATTCTTACACTTTTAAATGCTTCCCCTCAATCAAATACTTTATACTATGTAAAAATTATGTTAAATTCAAATTTAGTGGCTATAACCTTTAATTAAAGAGCCATGATCATTTGTCTAGTAATGTCTACATCTGCTTTTTTTATACTGCAGAAGCTGGGTTGAGAGTTTAGACCATGTAGCCCACTCTGCCTATGGTATTAGCTACTTTATATTATTATAGAGCTTGATAATAATAGAGCTTGAACTCAGGGCCTGGGCACTGTCCCTTAGCTTTTCCCCTCCAAGCTAGTATCTACCACTTAATCTACATTTGGGCTTTTGTTGGTTAATTGGAAGTAAGAGTCTCATGTACTTTCCTGCCCAGGCTGACTTTGAACCGTGATTCTCAGATCTTTAGTTCCTGAGTAGCCAGGATTACAGGCATAAGCCACCAGTGCCCAGAAGCATTTACTCTCTTAACTTACACACACACACACACACACACACACACACACACACACACGCGCGCGCGCATGCACACTTCTATTAAGTATGAAACCACTGGCTATATCTGGAAGGTAGATAAGGTCTCCAGGGATCCAGGAGGCATGGCATGCTGGGAGAAGGTCTGGGAGGATAAAGGGCCCTGACCAAAAGCTAAAGGACTAAAAGTGGAAAGATATGCTTGTAGGAAAAATAACCTCACAAACAATGGCTGGAGTTCACTTAGGCTAGGCATTAGCTCCATCTCTGAGCTTCACTCCAGCTTTTCTTTTCATTTCCTTCTTTTCCTTTCTTTCTTCCTCCTTCCCTCCCTCTTTTCTTTCCTTCCTTGCTTCTTTCCTTCCTTCCCTCCCTCCCTCCCTCCTTCCTTCCTTCCTTCCTTCCCTCTTTCCCTCCCTCCCTCCCTCCTTCCTTCCTTCCTTCCTTCCTTCCTTTCTTCCTTCCTTCCTTCCTTCTTTCCTTTCTCTTGTCTTTATGAACCCAGGCTAGCCTCAAACTCTTGATCCTCCTGCCTCAGCCTTCTGAGTGCTGAGATTACAGGCACCTCTGGTTATTTATCCTTACTTGATGGTAATATCCTCCACAGTGTTGCTAGAAGATGACTCTAAGCCTGTCTTGTTCCTCCTGAGCCCTGGAAGGGCTATGATGGCACCTGGGCAGAGGGATTACCCTTCAGGATAGGTCCTCACTCCCTGATTTCTCTGACCTTGGGCATCTTAGTAGGCCTAGCTCTGGCTGCAGCCACAGAAAGACAAACTTTAAAAAGGAAATTTTAAGCCTTGTGCTGATGACTCACACCTGTAATCTCATCTAAGGATCACAATTCTAAGCCAGCTGGGCTGAAATATCTAGTAGACTCCATTTCCAAAATAGCCAACAAAAAGCTAGGCTGTCAGTATGATTCAAGTGGTAGAACACCAGCAGAACACACCAGCTGAGCAAACTCAAGGTTCTTAGTTCAAAGCCCAGTACTGGGAGGAAAAAAGGAAGGAGGGGATTTCAGAAAGTGGGGTAAATATTTTAACTAACAGCTGGAGGACTTGAGGGGGAGCTCAGTGGTAGCGTGCTTGCCTAGAATGTTCAAGGCCTTGGATTCCACCCCCAGCATCATAAAATCAAAAAAAGAAAGGAAGAAGGAAGGAAGGAAGGAAGGAAGGAAAAGGGAAAGGGAAAGAGAAAAAGGTATTAAACAGCAGACTTCATCTAAATTTGAGTTTCTGAGAAAGAGGAAGTTGGGGAGGGAGACGAGTCGAGTTGGGAGTTTTGGTGAAGGAACACAAGAATCAGTCTGACTGGACCTTTAAAAGAAGTCTCCTTAAAATGTGAAAATAATTTTGCTGAGGAATGTTTACACAAAAACTAAAGAAAAAAACAGCTTACACCCAGGAATGGAAATGAGCTCACCAAGAAGGCGAAGGGATGGCTCTCCAACTAGCAATTGCATTTCAAAGATCCCTTGGGTTTACATTTGTTCCAGGAAGCAGGCAGGCCCTAACCCTAGGAGAGGCGTCTTTGCTGAAGCTCTGTTTAGCATAGGTTGCAGAGGGAGAGGCCCACAGAACAGTTTGGAATTGATCTTACAGTGGTGAATTCAGCAAGAAATCCAGCCAGATTTTGAGATCAAACATTAGGAACTTGAGAAACTCCCCCTGGGTGGCCTTTGTTTTTCATCTGCTTTTCCAACCTCGGCCATGCCAAGTTCACACTGAATGATGTCACTGAAAGGACTCAGAAAGAAGCTCCAAGTTTTCTAATGTGCTTCAGAAGGAAAAGCAGTTGGGTAGGTGGGTTGGGGAGGATGGAAGTAGACACACCATGCTTACGGTGTGGTCACAGCGGTGGTGGGAGTGGCAATCTCGGGTCAGGGAAGAGGAACTAGTTTCAAGTCCACCTAGCAAATATAAAAATAGCTTCAAAAATGATCTTGGGTGTGGTATGGTGGTACATGCCTGGAATCCCCAACACTTGGACAGCTGAGCTCTAAGGATCGTGGTTCAAAGACAGCCAGGGCAGACAAGTCTGTGACACTTGTCTCCAGTCAACCACCCAGAAGCTGGAAGTGGAGCTGTGGCTGAAGTGGTAAAGTGCCAGCCTTGAGCAGAAAAGCTAAGGAGCAGCACTCAGGCCCTGTACTCAAACCTGAGGACTAGCAAAACAACAACAAGAAGTTGAGAGCATTAAGTATAGCTCAGTAACAACTGTGATGCCTGAGATTAGGCAGCTGAGATTAGGAGCTGCCAGGGAGCCATGTCTTTAACAATACTACAACTAAGCCAGGTGCCAGTGGCTCACACTTGTAATCCTAGCCTACTACTCAGGAGGCTAAGATATGAGGATCATAGTTTGAAGCCAACCTGGTCAGGAAAGTCCATGAGACTCTTACCTCCAATAAACTGCTCAGAAAAAGCTGGAAGTGATGCTATGGCTCAAGTGTAGAATGCTAGCCTTGAGCAAAAGAAGCTCAGGGACAGCACCCAGGACCAGCAAAAAGATGGAGGGGAGAGCGAGAGTAAGAGCGAGCGAGCGAGAGAGAGAGCAAGAGAGAGAATACTACACTGCAGGAGACTCTTTCTGTAAAAGTGCAGCTTCATCCCAAAGATGCAGGGTTGGTTTAACATACATAAATCAATAAATGTAATCCATCACATCAACAGATCAAGGTCAAGAACCACATGATTATCTTGACACAAAAAAGGCTTTTGATAAGATACAACACCTATTCATGTTAAAAGCTCTGGAGAAAATATGAATAGAAGGAACATTCCTTAAAACAATAAAAGCCATATACGACAGACCAATAGCCAATATTATACTTAATGGGGAAAAACTACAACCAATTCTCCTAAAATCAGGAACAAGGCAAGGATGCCCACTCTCTCCACTCCTCTTCAATATAGTTCTGGAATCCTTAGCCAGAGCAATAAGGCAAGGAAAAAGCATTAAATGGATCCACATAGGGAAGGAAGAAGTTAAACTATCCCTGTTTGCAGATGACATGATATTATACTTCAATGATCCCAAAAAGTCCACCCCCAAACTCTTAGAACATATAAACCACTTTGGCAAAGTAGCAGGATACAAAATTAACCCACGAAAATTAGTTGCCTTTCTGTAACACCAACAATGTACAAGCAGAAAGGGAAATCAAGGAAACAACCCCATTCACAATAACCTCAAAAAATTAAAATATTTAGGAATTAACCCAACCAAAGATGTAAAGGAACTACTTTTGGCCATATTGCCAAAAATGATATACAAATTCAATGCAATTTCCATTAAAATCCAATGATGTACATTACTGAAATAGAGTAAACAGTCCAAAATTTCATATGAAACAACAGAAGACCTAGAATAGCCAAAACAATTGTAGGCAAACAACAACAGCAACAACATGGGAGGGATCACAATGCTGGACTTCAAACTCTACTATAGAGCCATAATAATAAATAAAGACAGCTTGGTACTGGCACAAAAACAGACTGGAAGACCAATGGAATAGATTAGAAGATCCAGAAATAAAACCACATGCCTACAGCCAGCTGATATTTGACAAAGGAGCCAAAAACATACAGTGAAAGAAGCACAGCCTCTTCAACTACTGGTGCTGGGAAAACTGAGTGGCCACATGCAGAAAACTAAAAGTGGACCCCAGCCTATCACCATGCACCAACATCAACTCAAAATGGATTAAAGACCTTAACATCAAACCTGAAACTCTGAAACTACTGCAGGACAGAGTAGGAGAGACACAGAACTTATAGGCACAGGCAGGAACTTCTTGAACAGAGTCCTAGGGTCACAAAAATTGGAGAGAGATTTGACAAATGGGACAACCTTAAAGTTAAAAGTTTCTGCACAGCTAAACAGAAACCAAACTAGTAAGACAGCCAACTAATTGGGAAAAAAATATTTACCAGCAATATATCAGACAAAGGCCTAATATCCAAGGAACTCAAGAAATGAATCCCTCCCAAATTTAAACCAGTTACTAAATGGGCAAGGGAACTAAAGAGAGACTTCTCAGAAGAAGAGATAAAAATGGCAAGGAAACACATGAGGAAATGTTTATCATCCCTGGCTGTAAAGGAAATGTAAAAACACCTTACCCCAGTCGGAATGGCCCGCATCCTAAATTCAGCCAACGCCAAATGCTGAAGGGGATACAGAGAAAGAGGAACCTTATTGCACTGCTAGTGGGAATGTACAACAACTTTGGAAAGCAGTCTGGAGGTACCTCAGAAAGATAAATATAGATCTCCCCTATGACCCAGCAATACCACTCCTAAGCATCTACCCTGAGGAACCAGGATATAAGGACACGTGCACCTCCATGTTCATAGCAGCACTGTTCACAATAGTCAAGATATGGAAACAACCCAGATGCCCCACTAAAGATGAATGGATCCAAAAATTGTGCTACCTATATACAATGGAATATTACACAACCATTAGAAAGAACAAAATAATGGCATTCTCAGGGAAATGGATAGAACTAGAACAAATCATTTTGAGTGAGGTAAGCCAAGAGCAAAGACACAAATGGCACATGGTCTCCCTGTTATGTGAATATTAAATATAAAATGTAAGGAGATACAACAAAGTAAACAGGACTCAAAAAACAAAGGACCTCCACTCACCTTGTCATATCGTTATTAAATGACCCCATGCTGCTGACCACATATATGGTATATATGTGCACATGTGAGAGGAACTAGGAGGAGGACATAGAAATAGAGGGAAACAGGGGGAAACCTACAACAGTGGGACCCATCAGCTGCACTGGACATTGATGAAAACAAACTAAGCAACTCAAGGGCAGCGATGGGAGGGAGGGGATGAGAGGAATAGAGGGAACAGCTGACACTAAGCAAAAGGAAAGAAAGGTACAGATCACCTGCTGTGGAAGAAATAGCTGCATTTTCAAAGCTCATAGAATTCACAAACTTTATAGACCATGATAATGACCATTTGCCTCATGAAGGTTAGAATGTGTTTGTGACTTTAACTAAGTATCACTATCTTACAATACTATGAAATTTGTAAAATTTATGTACTCAACCACAACAATTTTTTTTGAAGTGCTGACTTTGAGTGGCCAATGCTGAGAGCTTCATTTGTTGGCTATGGACACAGTGTTTTAGGAAAATAGCAGTTGCAGGGCAAAGGAGATAACTTTCTTTCTGGGGACTTAAAGGGTACACTGGCAATTCCGCTCACTTCTCTTCATCCCCTCCTTTCATCTATATTCCAACTCATCTCTCCATATTTTTCCCTATTATCATTATTTTAATCAAAATCTCCAGGGATGGGAGTATGGTGCTTAGCATACAGGAAGCCATAGGTTTAACTCCAAGCTTCCAAATTAAAAAACAAAATTCTCTGAGGCAGTTACTGATTAAGTGAATGGTCAGCTAGAGGCTGAGTTTTCAGTGGTTTCCACTCTGTAAGTCTTTTTTGGGGGGGGGGGGGAACCGGTCGTGGGGCCTGAACTCTGGGCCTGGGCGCTGTCCTTCAGCTCTTCAGCTCAAGGTTAGCGCTCTACCACTTGAGCCACAGCACCACTTCTGGCCTTTTTTCTTTTTGCTTATGTGGTGCTGAGGAATGGAACTCAGGGCCTCAGGCATGCAAGGCAAGCGCTCTACCACTGAGCCACCTTCCCAGCCCCTCCACTCTGTAAGTCTTTATGCTTCTTCTCTGTCACTTCCCAGGTGGCAAGCCTGAGTCCTGCTGGGGGAGGGGGGGTGGGCAGAAGTATATACTCAGCACCTCAGCACTATGTAACTCTGATAACCAACTGGGACTTCATAGGAGGTTCAGAGGGTCCAGGATGTCCAGAGTGGGGAGCAGGAATATACTTTGTGTAGAGGTTTTGCAAGGGGACTCCTTGTGAGAAGATGCAGGTGAGAGATGGAAGACCACTCTAAAGCCCAAGAGAGACACATGTGCCAAGGAACAAGGTGAGGGAGTCCTGCCTGGGGGGTCAGGGAGGAGCAGCAGGTCAAGGCTGAACAGGCTGGCAGAGGCGGAATCTTGGCAGCAAGAATGAGTCACTGAAGGCCAGGTGGCTCACACCTGTAATCCTCGCTATTTATTTAGGAGGCTGAGATCTGAAGATTGTGGTTCAAAGCTAGCCCAGTCAGGAAAGTCTGAGAAATGTGTATCTTCAACTACCTACCACAAAAGCTGGAAGTGGCTCTGTGGCTCAAGTCATAGAGAGCTAACCTTGAAGAAGTTCAGGGACAGCTCCCAGGCCCCAGTATCAAAACACACACACACACACACACACACACACCACACACACACACACACCACACACACACACACACACACACACACACACACACACACACACACACACACACACACACACACACAAGAGCCACTGAAGGAAGGCAGGCCTGGAAGTGGATATGAGATGATCAGATTTCTGATTTGATGAACTGGAGAGCCTAGAGACAATTTTGATTGGGATCCCCAAGTAATGCTTCAGCAAGCTCTGTCCTAATTTCACAATATCCACATTTAGGAGCGAGTGGGTCCTGCTGAGAGGAAGAGCATCCTACGCTTCTCCTCCTGGTGCTCTAGAGTCCACTTGCCAGCGCATGTCTTCAACTCCCTTGTGAGATCCCAGGTAAAGAGATCTGCAACATTTTCCTTCCCTTCTCCTTACTTCCTTTGCTTTGTTGTTGTTGTTTGTTTGTTTCCATTTCACAGAGTTCATTTTGATAGATATTATTTTATATGATCAAATGCACATAAGCATTGGGCCTTTGTGTTCCTTTCCTAAGAGTGTCCTCCTTTGGTCTTCCTTTGCTTTTTAAAAATTATATTTTCATTTAAGTAATGGTACAAAGGGGTTGTAGTTCAACATGTCAGGTTATGGATACAGCTTGCTTTCAGTATTTGCCAAAGTTTTAAATATAATCACACAAAATCAAAACACTTGTTGGATGACAATGGCTTATGCCTATAATCCTAGCCACTCAGGAAGCTGAGATTGGTAGATCACAGTTTGAAGCTATTCTAAGAAAAGTCCAGGAGACGCATATCTCCAATTAACCACCAAGAAGCCAGAGTGGAGGTGTGGCTCAAGTGATAGACCATCAGCCTTGAGGGAGAAAGCTAAGGGACAGTGTCCAGGCCCTGATTTCAAGCCCTAGGAGGGGCACAAAAAATTAAAAGAGCAAAATATTAGAAGCTAATCATTAGTGCTATCAGCCATGTGCCTGTGACTCATGCCTGTAATCATAGCTACTCAGAAGGCTGAGATCTGAGGATAGTGGTTCAAAGCCAGCCGCAGGCAGAAAAGTCTGTGAGACTCTTATCTCCAATTAACCGCCAGCAAAGCAGAAGTGGCACTATGGCTTCAAAGTGGTAGAGTACTAGCCTTAAGTGAAGAAAAGCCCAGGGACAGCATCTAGGCCCTGTATTTAAGCAGCATGACCAATATTTTTTTTTTTTAAAAATAGTGCTATCAATCTTTTCATGCAAAGAATTGCTTGTGCTGAGACAAGCAACACTAATTCTGGGGAGCCTCCGACATTTCTAACACGCATTGTGCCACTGGCTATCAATATGTGGTTCCACAGTGGCAGCAGCATTGCATGAAACCTTCAGAAGTACTGATTATTTTATTAAATTCATATTATATTACAGCTGGACGCCAGTGGCTTATGCCTGTAATCCTAGCTGAGGTGGCTGAGATCTAAGGATCATAGTTCAAGGCCAGCCCAGGTAGAAAAGTCCCTAATGAGACTCCTATCTCCAATCTACTACTCAAAAACAGAAGTGGCGCTGTGACTCAAAGTGGTAGAGCATTATCCTTGAGCAAAAAATCTCAAGGACAGTGCCCAGGCCCTGAGTTCAAGCCCCATGACACCCTCTCTGTCTCTGTCTCTGTCTCTCTCTGTCTCTCTCTTTCTCTCTACACACACACACACACACACACACACACACTCATGATAGGAAGATTTTGGCTTGAGGCCAGCCAGCCAGGGCAGAAAAGTTCACAAGACCCCTTCTCAAGACCTTGAAAATGTTATTAAATACTTATTACATGCTCTCTGTGTACACTAAGGAGAGGGAGGAGAGGAAAAAAAAAATCACAGGTTCCTATCTATGGTAGGATGTCACCATCAACATCATCTTTAAAAAGCATTCTCAATGTATTTCCATTGTTATGATTAAGGTGTGCAGAGGGGTTACCATTTCAGAAAGCATTTTTCATACTAATGATAATTACTAATAAAAATGTATGACCTACTGGGCACCAGTGGTTCACGCCCATAATCGGTTACTTAGGGCTCTGAGATCTGAGGATTGACATTTAAACATCAAAAAGGACCTGCAAGTAGAATTGTGGCTCAAGTGGTTGAGTGCCAGCTTTGAGTATAAAAGCTCAGTGACCGTGTGCAGGCCCTGAGTTCAGGCTCAAAGACCAGCACACGCGCGTGCACGCACACACACACACACACACACACACACACACACACACACAAATTCATGACCCAGTATTGTCGATGTACTTTGTCAGCATATATGAAAATACCGCAATGAAACCTGTTGAAATTGTTTCAAGGAGAAAGAGTGGGACAAGGATAGATAGATGAAGCGGTGGATCAAAGTACATTGTACACATACATGGAAATGTCACAGTGAAAACCTTTACAACGAATGTATGCTAGTAAAAACATTCAGCTGGGCACCAGTGGCTCATGCCTGTAATCCTAGCTACACAGGAGGCTGAGATCTGAAGATTGTGGCTCAAAGCCAGCCTGGGCAGGAAAGTTTGTGAGACTCTTATCTCCAATAAACCACCAGAAAACTGGAAGTGGTGCTGTGGCTCAAGTGGTAGAGCACTGGCCTTGAGCTGAAAAGCTGAGGGACAGCGCCCAGGCCCAGAGTTCAGGCCCCATGACCGACCAAAAAAAAAAAAAAAATTCATGGCTGCATACACATTCCTAAGTACTACATGTTCATTTTTTTTAAAAAAAGAAAAAGGTCAGTACCAGTAAGTTACACCTGTAATCTTAGCTACTTAGGAGGTTGAAATAAGAAGATATTGGTTTGAGGCCAGAAAAGTTCACAAGACCCCTCTCAACCCATGTCTGGGTACAGCAGTTGGATCCTAGACTCAGAGGCAGAAGATTCGATAAGATTTTATTTCAGTAGAAGAAGCTGGAAGTGGTGGCCCATGCCACCACTTTTTGAAGTGCCCCCAAGTTTGAAGGGGGACCAAAAATAGGCAGATCGTGGTCCAAGAAGCAAAACTTTACCAGTACAAAAAAGAGATGGAAGCAGGTTCAGTGGTGGAGCACTTGCCTAGCTAGTGTGAGGCCCTGCATGCAAATCCTAGTACCACTAAAAAGAAAAGAGTGCACCACAGTTCCCACCCTCAGGAGCAGAAGCAGGAGCAGGAGCAGGAGCAGGATCACAAATTCAAGCCTAGGCCACATACTGAGGCCTTTTCTCAAACACAAAAGAAAAGAAAGCATGTACAAATCCATAAAGGCTCACTGAGGACTAATTCTGTACACCACATGGTTCCTGAGCACAAGTGACTTCCTGTTGGAGTCAAAACTTGAGTGCAAGAAGAATCAAACTGTGGGTTACATCCTGACATGTGCAGGCTAAGTCAGCCTTAATGAGTCAAGAATTGCCCCCACCCCCCACCCCCGCTGCCCAAGGGTCCAGGAGTATGGCTCAGGAGGAGAACATATGTTTGCCAAGCAAGAAGCCTAGGGTTCAATCTACTACATCAAATAAATAAATAATCCTCCTCCAGCTTTATCAAAGAGCTTTTGCTTGTTTTCACTCCTAATCAAAGCCCTAGCTGTTTTGGGTTTGTTGTTGTTGGTGGTGGTTTTATTTTTTTATTTCTTATTTTTTTTGTCGGTCGTGGAGCTTGAACTCTTAGTCTGGTAACTGTTCAACTCAAGGAGAGTGCTCTACCACTTGAGCCACAACGCCACTTCTGGTTTTCTGGTGGTTTATTGGAGATAAAAGTCCCATGGACTTTCCTGCCCAGGTTGGCTTTGAACCTTGATCCTCAGATCTCAGCCTCCTGAGTAGCTAGGATTACAGGCATGAGCCAGTGGTGCCTGGCTATAGCCCTGGCTGTTTTGAGTGTTGTTGTTGTTGTTTGTTTCACTTTAGAAAGTGGTGATCACAGGATGTAAGACATGCAGAGCCAAGCTCTCTTTCATTTTTCTTCCCTCTTTACCTAATAGCAATTGCCCAACCTGCTTTTCAGAGACCCCCCAAAGGGGGGGTCTACCAGACCCCAAATACTACCAAGTGAAGCCCATTTCCAAGGAATGGATTCACACTCCCCCTACTTTGCTAGTAAGTCATGTGGCCCCAGGCACCAGTACCTGGTTGGCTCTCTGGGAAAACTGAGAACATCCAAAGGCACTGTGGTCAAGCCCTCCTAGGAATTGGAGCCTTGTGGGTTTGTCCCATGCAGCTAGTCAGAGGAGAGCTTTGATGCTCCATCTCCAAGAACTCTGACCTTTAATTCTGGAACCCTGGGTCCCTGTCATATGCCCCAAAACGCAATGTGACTATGGCACCTGCTGCATGAACAGATGACTCTGGAAAGGACAAGCAAAGGCCTGTGCTATAAATAAGCACAGCAGTTACTCCTGGATGACTTACTCCTGGATGAGACACAGGTCTCCTCCTGACTCCAACCCCAGCCACCCTGTGGCTGCCCCCCAAGGCAGTCTGAGCCAAGGAATTAGCACAATCACAAGGCCTACAATAGATACTCTCCTATCCATAAATACTCTTGGAGCCTCTTAGTCACAAGTTCTGCCCAGGATGGGGAAAAATGTAGAAGATGGAGGCTAGCTTCAAACATCTACTGTGGGGCTGTTTTTATTTTATTTTTAAAGCTTGACTCTCCTCCTGAATGGGAACATCTAGAGAGGGAGTAAAGAAGGGAGAGAAAAAAGACCATTTCTATTCCCACTATATATGTGTGTGTGTGTGTGTGTGTGTGTGTGTGTGTGTGTGTGTGTGTGTGTATGTATGTATATATATATAGAGAGAGAGTGTGTGTGTGTGCTTACTTTGATCCTCAGAACACAGCTCTGTAGCTTCCAGTTTTTTTTATTAAAAGAAATTCAAGAACTGGTACCACCTGCAATGTCAGAATCTGTTGTTATACTCAGAATATTACATTCCCTATCTCAGGTAGACAGGAGGAGAGCAGGACTAGGGAAGGGTTTAGTTTCTAATTTTGGATATGTGGACCAGGAAAACTGAGAGCTGATTTGTCACAGGTCCATTCAGGAAGTTTCTGAGACCACTTGGCAAAGATGGGTACTCAGGGTGTTGCAATCAGATTTGAACACTGGGGTGGGTGCTGTAATCAAGACACGAAGAGCTCCGTGTAGGAGCAAGTTGCCTAACAGCACTGTACCTAAATAAAGGCGGCCACAATGTGCTGGTAAGGGTGCCACACACTGATATTCTGCACTTCTGCCAGGCAGAGGCGAGGACAGGGGGCGGACGGGTTTACTGTCACCAGCAGAGCAGCTTGCATGAATCATCCTTGAGCATGTGCACACTCAAAAATGGTAAATAGGGATGATGAGGGTGGAGAGATGCTACTAACAAAAGCTGAATGTTAGTACATTGTAGTTAGACCTGGTGTATATGTAATATCTTTGGTTATTGATTTGTTGGGCTCCATTAAGGGACTTACATAAGGAGACACTACTACTAAACTAATTCTAGAAGAAGGCAAGTTATTTTAGGTGATATGGCCAATGTAAGCAGCTAATCAAAAAAACCAAATTACCTAAACCAAGTACCTGTAATCCTAGCTACTTACGAGGTTGTGATCTGAGGATTTCAGTTCAAAGCAGACAGAGCAGACAAATCTGAAGTTTATCTCCAATTAAGCAGCAAAAATGCCAGAAGTGGATGTGTAGCTCGAGTGGTAGAGTGCTGAGCACAAAGGCTAAGCAAGAGCAGGAAGCCTGAGTTCAAGCCCCAGAAACAGCGCGCGCGTGCACCCACCCCCCCCCCACACACAAAATTTCACAAGTTGAACAAAGTCATAATGTTACTGAAATGAGCTCCCTTCCCATAGCTTAGTCCACAGCTTAGCATGCTCCCTTCCTAGGCAGCACTAGGCCAAAGTAGTAAAGGCAGTAAATAATCAACTTTCAACCCCTTTACCTTGGGATGGCACTTCTCTGGGGCACCTACCACCATATAAGGCAACAAGAGCCCTTTAGAGTGACTTTTAGGTCTGGGCAGCTGTAGGACCCCTTATCTATGATTTGAATAGCAGCCATAAATCCTAGTCCACCATGGCAGAGCCCCTGGCCCACACATCCATGCTGGAGGTCTCCACCTCCTAGCCCCTTCTAGCCCCTCCAAAACCCCCTATGTTATATAGGTCACCTCAGGCAATAGCCGGTTCTTTTTTTCACTTCTCCCTTGTGAGAGGGGGTCTTGCTGACCAAAACCTTACTTTGTTCTCTGTACCTGGATGTCTGGGTGGTTCTCTGGCAAAGTCTAGTTTACCCTACCACATAATATAAATAGTTTGGATACAAAGTGTCCTCCATAGATCCAAGTGTTAAGGCGGGACTCCAGCCTGTGGCACTGTTGGGAGATGGTAGAAACTTTAGGAGGTAGGACTTAGAGTAAGTTAGGTCATCAGGTGTGCCCCTGTTTCCTTCCTGCCTCTTTCTTTGTTTCTTAACTTCCATGAGGTGAACAGATTTCCTCCATCTTGTGGTCCCACCATGAAGGGCTGCACTGCTGCCTTAGGCCCAAATGAAGAGGGCCGGGCAGCCTGGGCTGAGACTTCTTCAATGGTGAGCCAGAATTGTTTGCTTTTGGGTTGATTATCTTGGGTATTTGGTCAAAGTAGCAGAAAGCTCACACAAAATTCTACTTTGTATCTTTCCTTTGCTTTTTAAATCCTAAATTTAAATTCTTAGTTTCACGCTGGATTTTAAATTTCCTTTTGATATTTTACAGAAAAGATTTACAATCTTGATTGTCTTTCCCATTTCCACACACCTCATTTGATACCATTGGGTGGGCTATAGATTTGCCAAAAAGTGTGCCAATTCTTATGCACAGAAAAATAGCTAAGGGTGACTAGTACATGCTTAGTACGCATGAAGCTTTGGTTGAGTCTCCATCAAAGTAAGAGGGAGAGAGAAAGAGTGAAAGAGGAGGGGGAGGAGCAAGAAGAGGAAGAATAAATGAAGGAAGGAAGGAAGAAATGAAGGATGGATGGAAGGGAGGTAGGGAGGCAAGAAGGGAGGAAAAACTATAACAAAAAAAGCTTCTCAACAGGATAAAAGGTCATAGAATTTTCATTTGCCTTTGAAGACACAGGTTTTACTCTGCAGAAAAGATGAAAGATTATGATCAAGCAAATGGGAATGCAAAAAAAATCTGTTGTCTAAGATACTCAGAAATCTATAGCTATCTAAGCATAACTATTCATTTTCTAGGCACCCATTGAGCTAGTTATGGACTCTGTACGTAGGGATATTTAATCCATATTAAATGTCTTGCTACAACTCATTAGTCAGTCCATACTTCAGACAAGCTTTTTATGTACAATGACCTACATGGATCCTTGCTTACTTTGAAGATACCATGTCTTTTTGTACAAAAACGGATCGGCCAATCAAGAAACAAATGTATGGAAAACTTAAAAAAAATAAAGTCAACTGAACTGTTGTACCACTAAGTGAAGAGAATCATGGACTTGAACTTCACCAAGAAGCTGAGTTTCCTCACTGCTTAAGATCAAGTGGTATCACTGCAATTGGGATTTATAGGGGTGGCTACCATCGTCTGTAGTTGCCTTTGAATTTTCAAATCTTCTTCAAAAGGAGGCAGTGATGACATCCATCTGAGCTCCAGCCAGCTGCCCTCGGCTAAGGATGCCTATTGGCAATCTGGCTAGGCCATAATGTCTTGTTGGCCAAGCCCTGAATAAGCTTTTGCAATGCAGCTCTTTGGAGGGGAAGAGAATGTGTTCCACTGGCAGCCCTTGCAGGGAACACACTTGCCTTTGATGTCTACAGGAGTTTGGGTCTGGAATGTTCCCTGAAGTTACTTGTGCAGAAGGCTTAGTCCTCAATCTGTAGTGTTATTGGAAGGTGGTGGAACCTTGAAAAAGTAAGGCATATGAGAGAGAGTTAGGGCACTGGGCTGTGTTGTTGAGGAGGATTGTGGGAGTGGAGCTCTGCCTGTCTCTGTTTCCTGACATGAGCTGAGAAGTTCCTCCACCACTCCTTCTCACAAAATGTTTCTATCTCACCACAGGCCTAAAACAATGGAGCCAACTGGCCATAAGCTGACACCTCTGCTATTGTGGCCCAGAAAGACTCTCTCCTCTTGAGCTTCTAGCTATTCATTAAAATAACAGAAAGGTAATGGGCACAGTGTCCCATTTCAGTGAAGAACTCACAAGTAATCGGTGATGACAACTCTAGGTCCTTCCCAGCAGAACAGCACAGGCAACTCTGGTCCTGTGTATATGTCACATTATTCAGCAAACCTGCCACCCCTTGGTCCTCCAGGTCAGTTTTTTTTTTTTTTAACTGCTTTGTTTTTCTTCTTCTTTGGTACTGGGTACTAGGGACCAAACCCAGGATGTTGCACTTGCTAAATTTCTGAGCTGCAGCGGCTGAGGAGGCAGGGCAGGAAAAGCTCTCAGTGTTACTCTCATTCAGTGGCACTTTGAGGACAGAAACGGCTATGAGCATTGACCAGTCACTTTCTGCTTCTGAGCTGATCCTCATTTCTGGCCCAGCCCGTGATAAGCAGAGAACACCATCAAGGTCAAGAGATGTTGCAAAACTTCTGCAGCCTTGGAAGAGCTCAAGGGAAGGGGTGACATTGTCCACAAAGCAAAATATTTATTACCTGACTTACGTAACTGTAACCCCTCTGTACATCACCTTTATAATAACAATAAAAAATAAAAACAAGCTTCTGCAGCCTTTGCTTCCTGTATAACACACAATGCAGTTTTTTTACATAGTGCTAGGTGATTTTCTAATTATGTCTTGCATATTAATGAACCTGTTGATAAAAATCAGTTAGTATTTAAGCACTAGCGGCCCATGGGTGCACTCTTACCTACTCAGAAGGCTGAGATCTAAAGATCCCAGTTTGAAGCCAGCTCAGGTAGAAATAATCTGTAAAACTCTTATCTCAACTAACCATCAAAACCCCAGAAATAGAGCTGTGGCTCAATTAGAGCACCAGCCTTGAGAAAAAAAATAACAAATAAAAAACCCAATCAAAGTATGAGAGCTTGAGTTTAAGACCTAGTACTGGCACATTAAAAAAATCAATTACTGTCTTCTGTGGTCATAGTCATAATTACTTCCCTTTCCCAAATATCAAAAACAAGTTATTCACTTTTGATCTCACCTCAAAAAGTAACATCATCCATGATCTGTTGCCACTCACACGTCTTTATACTGACATATAATCATGGTACATATTTGTGATTGTCAGTATGGGAATTCAATACAGGTCCACATCCTGAAATGGTCAAATTAGAGTAAGTAGCATTTCCATCTCTCTCCTTACCTATTAATCATTTTTGTGTTGGGAATCTTCAAACACCTTTCTTCTAGAATCTTTTTAAAATATGAAATAAATCACTGTGCATACTAGTCACCCTGCTATGCTGTAGAATATTTATTTCCTTATTTCCTCCACTTGCATTCCACAGTGCTGACCCCTTAGAAAGTCATGCTGAAGGATCATGTCTCATCTCCAACAGTGCTTCAGTGAGCAGCTACTGGACCAGCACCAGAAGATGGTGGTTCAAGTCCCAGTACTGGCTTAAGCACACATGCACACACATGATGCATGTAGAGCTTTGAGCATCTGAGCTTCTGTTCCTTTGGCATAGCAATCATGTATACTTCAAATACATTTAACAGCAGAAATGCAGTGTCTTTATGCAGCTATTCCCTGAGAGTCAGGGAATAGATACGAGAAGGGGACAGCAGGTGTAAAGAGGCTGCATGTTGACACAGAAGGACTGTCCAAGTCTAAAGGAGTTAACCTGGAAGCCTGGCCACTGCAGGCTGAGCGTACAGAGGAAGGAAGGAGCCAATGGTCAGGAAAGACTATGTGGATGAGGTGGAGCTGGATCTTTGTCTTGAAAGATAAGAGACTTTTGTTTGGTGATGGGGTAGGGAAGCCTGGGTCTGGAGATATGGCACCAAGAGTGAAGTCTCAGTAGAATGCATTAAGCCACCCTAAGATTGCTTATGACCAAGAGGATCAGAAGGCACAGGAGGGAACAAGGATGGTGAAAACCACAGGGGAATCTCATGAGGTGTCTTGTAGGCCCAGGCTGAGCAATGCAACAGCTATCCACAGGCAAATGGCAGCCACTGGACCTTTCTGACTTCCAGAGAGACATAATCAGATTTTGTCACAGATCAACATGGAGGCCTGTGGAGTATTACAGAAGTATGGAAAGGCCCAGGAAGACATTTTGTTTTCCTAGTTAAAACTTTCCAGGAGCTAGGCACTTGGTCAAAGATCCTGATTCAAAGCCAGTGACTTAGGCAAGTTCATGAGACTCTTATCTCCAATTAGCTGCCAAAGAACAAAAGTGGAGATATGGGTCAAGTGGTAAAGCACCAGCCTTGAGTAAGCTAAGGGACAGCACCCAGGCAATGTGTTCAAGCCTCAGTACCCACACGCACACATAGGCAAAAATCTTTTAGGAGCTTAAAATAAAATCCAGGATTGAGGATGTAACTCCAAGTACTTACAGAATGAAGTATGCATGAGGCCCTAAGTTTGCTCTCAGAACCACAAAACAAACAAATATAAAATAAAACCAGACTTCTGGTTGTCCAGGAGAGTCTGGCCCTTCCTCCAGCTGGGAGCTCTTTATCAGCTACTTAACGTAGCAAGTCCTTCCCACCTTTGCATTTGCCATTCCAGTTGCTTGGAGCTTGTACTTGGACTCTTCCTAAAACTGTTCTAACCTTGTTTTTTCAGTCACAATTCTAATCTTCCTAGGGTAATTTTGTCCTTCATAACACTTTAGTGCACTGAAAACATTCCATTATTAACTTCAATTACCTCAAATGTCCTTTTTTTGGGGGGGAAGGGAGGAATCATTCTTGTTTTATTCACCAACGTGTCCCTATTCCCTGAGTGGGTGAATGATGAGATAATAAGGGACTGAGCTAGCTCAGCACTGGTGCTCACACCTATAATCCTAGCTGTTCATGAGCATCGTTGTTCAAAGCCAGCCCCTGCAGGAAAGCCTATGACACGTTTATCTCCAGTAAAGCATGTTGAAAAAGAATGAAGTGGTGCAGTAGATCAAGTGGTACAACACTAGTTTTGGACCAAAGAAGCTCAGGGACAGTTCCCAGGCTCTGTGTTCAAGCCCCAGGACCAACCCTCTCGCCCATAACCCCTCCCCACCCCCCAAAAAAGTCTGAGCTAAGGCAACAAGAGGAACGTGGAGGAGGGAGGGAGAGCTGTGAAGCAGTGAGAATCCGTATGGCTTCATGTCCAGCTGGATGTGAGTGGCAAGAGAGGAGGAGGGGGGAGATGACATATGGGGTTCTGGCTTGTATGCCTTTTGGGCAGCAGAACAGGGAAGCAGGAGAGAGGATGTGAGGTTCAGCCAGGGTGCTCAGTTTCAGGCACATCCATGGGGGAACTCTCAGAGGTAACAGATTAGGTAGTATTAGATATGGAAATATATAGCTAAGAAAAGGCCTAAGCTGCCAGGTGCTGGTGGCTCACGCCTGTAATCCTAGCTACTCAGGAGGCTGAGATCTCAGGATCTTTGTTCAAAGCCAGCTCAGGCAGGAAAGACTGTGAGACTCCTCTCTCCAATAAACCACCAGAAAACCGGAAGTGGCACTGTGGCTCAAGTGGTAGAATGCTCGCCTCCAGCTGAAGAGCCAAGGGACAGCGCCCAGGCCCAGAGTTCAGATCCCATGACCACCCAAAAAAAGAACAAAAGGCCAAGCTCAAGATGTGCATTCAAGAGTTGTCAAGCTACTGAGGAGGCTGAGATCCAAGGATCCCTGTTCAAAACTAGCTCAGCGAAGGAAGGTCCATGAGACTCTTATCTCCAGTTAATCACCAAAAAGCTGGATGTAGAGCTGTGGCTCAAGTCGTAAAGCACCAGCCTTGACGAGAAAAAGCTAAAAGACAGCACTAGACCCTGAGTTCAAACCCCAGAACTGGGACAACCCTTTTTTAGGGTTGTCAACCAAAAGGCTAATTCAAGACATCCAATAGGTGAGAGAGAGAAAGGAAAAAATAACACGCAGAGTAGAGTAGAGGCAGCTGGGAAAGGGAAGGAGTGAAGGTCTTGCTGGGGTCTTGCCTGTGAAAGAGAGAACAGGCTGGCTGTCAGAAGTCAGGCCTGACCCGGCCTGGCCCATTGCAGGAGCACTTGAGGCAAAACTCAAGGAAGACTACAGGTCAAGTGGAGACATTTTCCCTCCTCCTGACTTTCTGACAAAAAACCAAAAGATTTCAATCATCCCAGGGCCAATCAAGAAGTGGCAGAACAGCTGTGCACCTGATGCTGGAAGCAATGGGCTTAGGGCAGTGATTTTTATCTAGATGTGCCCAGGAGACAGGAGGACTAAACCCTGTCTGAAACAGCGTCTTTTCCAAGTTCTCCCTCTGTGAGTACACAGGCCTACCACTATGATTCCTGTTTTTACTGGTTTGCTTATTTATTTCTTTAGAGGTGCTCAGGATGAAGTAGAGGTCCTCATGAGAACTAAGCACATACTCTACCACTGTGCTACAGCCCCACCCCAAATGTTTGAATAAAATACTTTTCCTCCCTCCCTCTTTCTTCCCTTTCTTTTCTTTCCCTCCCCTTTCCCCTTCCCCTCCTCTCACATCCCCTTTCCTCTTCCCCTTTCCCTTTCTCTTCTCTTTCCCTTTTGTGGTGCTGGGGATTGTTAGGCTATACTCTAGAAAATAATAGTTTAAATTCATTAATGAAGAAAAGTGGATATAAATAATAGTAAAAAATAGTATAAAATAATGTTGCATTTAATCTGGCCACCAGTAATTTATGTTTGTAATTCTAACTATTTGAAGGCTGAGTTCTGAGTATCCAGGTTCAAAGCAATTTCAGACTTATCTCCAATTTACCAGTAAAATGCTAGAAGTGGAGGTATGGCTCACTAAGGAAGAATGTGAAAATAATGTTAGTTTTGTTTCTTCTAGGTTGTTGTTTTTTCCTTCTATAGGTCTCATAAAATATAGTTTCATACAGATAGCTAGATAGCTAGATAGATAGATAGAAGAGGGGAGTAGATATGGATCTTGGCTCTCCCTAATGGTCTCATTTTAAGGTAATCAAGCATATAAAGGTCTGTGTTTTAGGGGTTAGGTCCTTGGTGTGTGAGTTTTGGGGTGGAGGGCTCAGTCCAGGATATAACACTAACTTTATTTCCAATTTTTTGAGTAGGTTTCTTGCACCAGAGTCATTGGAATATATATTATATATGTTTCATATACTTTCTTTGAAAATTATTCAAATTCTATTGTTAAGGTGATGTACAGAGGGGTTACAGTTATGCGTCAGGTAATAAGTACATTTCCTTTTGACCAGTGTGACCCTCTCCCTCCTTCTCTCCCAGTTTTCCCCCTCTTAACCCGCACCCAACGTGTACAGTTCATTTCCAACATAGCCTCTAGTGAATATCACTGCTGGCTTGGTTCACCCTTTGTCCCCTTGTTTCTGTTTTCCCATCCCCTCCCCAAATCAGATAAGCTTATATACAAGACAAAGGATACAGACATAAAAAAAATTGTGACAAAAGGGAATAAACCAAAGGGAAAAAATTGCAAAGAACACAATATAAAAACTCTTGTTTCCATTTCTTGGAATTCATTTTATATGATCATATTCACATAGCTATTGAGCCCTGGTGATCCTCTCCTAAGAACAACCTCCTTTGTTCTCACTGTGTGAATGTTTAGAGCACTGTTTAATCAATCATGTCCAAGGGTAATATTTTGTCTTATACCATCCATTGGATTTATTGTAGATTTCTAGGCACATTCTAATGATCACAATCACAAGTGAGGGAAACCATGCAGCCTATGTTTCTTTGGCTTAATGTATATTTTTCTAAATCTTTCTGTAGGGAACTCTGAAGCTGAGCTGTGAAACCTGGAAAAGGTTTGAGAGGATGGAATGCCACCTCAACAGCACTCAGAATGCTGAGAGCTTGGCATGGAAGGGTTAAAACAGACAGCCTTGGAGAGGGCTAGGAGACTGGATTGCTTGCCACTTCCCCCCACTTTTCCTTAGGCTGGCAGCTGTGCTGGGCACCTTGTAGAACTAAAGACCTTGACAACTTAACCTTTAACCTTGGGCTGGATAAGTGGACATCGTGTCTGGACTTTCCCTGGCTGCAGTTACCCATCTCAAAAGAATAAGGGAATCAGTCTCTCTCACAAACTGTTTTAACTCTGATTGTAATATTAATTTAGATGCTTTATGTTTTGCATGTATCCATGGTGAACTTCCATGTGTCAACTCAAATAAATGTGCTTGCTTGTGGGAACTTGGGGCCTAGGTGCCAGTGAGCAGATTTTCCTCTCTTATCTCTCTGTATCTTCTCTGCATTTTCTAATTATCTTGAGCCCTGTATCTTCGCAGTGCATCAGGTTTCAGTTAGCATCTTTCCATTACTTCCATCTTTTCTATTCCGTATGAATGGTACAATATTATTTTTTTTGGTTGAAGAGTAGAATTCCTTTGTGTGTGTGTGTGTGTGTGTGTGTGTAAATGTTTTCTTAACCATTCATCCACTGAGGGACATCTGGGCTGATTACATTTCTTAGCTATGGTAAACAATGCTACAATGAACATAATTGTGCTGGTGGCTTTAGTGTGGCCTGGTTTGTGGTCATTTGGGTAAATGCCTATGAGTGGGATTTGCAGGGTCATAGGGAAGCTCTATGTTTCATGTTTTGAGGAATCTCCATACTGCTTTCCAGAGTAGTTGAACAAGTTTACATTCCCATCAACAATGTAGTAGCATTCTCTTTTGGCCATATCCTTGCAGCATCTGTTATAATTTGTTTTCTTGATAATGGCCACTCTAACAGAGGTGAAATCGAATCTCAATGTTGTTTTGATTCGCATTTCTTTTATGGCTGACATGTTGAACATTTCTTCATGTGTCTATTGGCTATTCTTATTTCTTCTTTGGAGAAGTTTCTAAGTCTTTATCCCATTTATTAATGGGGATGTTGTTTCTTTGGGGCTTTATTTTTTGGGGGGTTAATTTTTTGAGCTCTAAGTATATTTTATATATGAGTTCCTTGTCTGATGTATAGCTAGTAAAGATCTTCTCCAATTCTGTGGGCTTTGTACTTACCTTGCTAGCTATGTCCTTTGCCATGCAGAAACTCTTCAGTTTGATACAGTCTTTGATTTGCTGTGATTCTGGATCTATGCCAAGGAGCCCTGTCATTTCCCCTATCCCTTCCTGTAATATTTTCAGAGTATCTGGTCTTACACTGAGGTCTTAATCCATTTGGAATTGATTCTGGTGCAGGGTGATATATAAGGATCTAGCTTTAGTTTTCTGCATGTGTATAGTCAATTCTGCCAGCACCATTTGTTAAAGTCTGTCATTCTTCTGTCCTGTGTTTTTGGCTCCCTTATCAAAGATTAGGTGACTGTAGGTCTGTGGGTCTATTCCTGGGTTTTCTATTCTATTCCATTGGTCCTCAGGCCTATTCTATGCCAGTACCAAGCTATTTTTATTATTATGGCTTTGTAATAGACTTTGAAGTTTGGTATTGGTATTCCTCCAGTACTGTTCTTCCCGGTAAGGATTGTTTTTGCTGTTCAGTGTCTTTTATTATTCCATTTGAATTTTTGGATTGCTTTCTCTATATAATTGAAGAATATTGTTGAGATTTTGATGGGAATTATATTGAATTTGTAGATAGCTGTGGGCAGTATGCCATTTTTACAGTGTTAATCCTTCCAATTCAGGAACATGGTTTTTCCATTTCCTTAAATCTGCTTTAATTTCCTTTTTCAGGTTTCTAAAGTTTTCATCATAGAGATCCTTCACATCTTGGTTAATTCCTAGGTATTTTTGTTGTTGTTGTTGAGGCCATTATTTTTGGGTTGCTTTCCTGATTTTAGCCTCACTCTTCTCATTGTTTGCAGACAGAAAAGAGACTGGTTTGGGGGGGGGGGTGGTAATTTTATTTCCTGCTCCTTTTTTTCCATATCAGGTCAAGTAACTTGGGAGAGGAATCTATGGAGTTCTTCTTTTTTACCTTTATTTTTTAAAAATTTATTTTAAATACAGGATCACGTCATCTGCTAAGAAGGAGAATTTTTCTTTTTCTTTCCTGATTTGGATTCTCCTTTATATTTGTCTCTTGCCTTGTTTCTCTAACTGGGAATTCCAATACTATATTGAAGGGAAGGGAAGAGGGTAGACACACTGATCTCATCTCTGATTCTGGAGGAAATGTTTTTAGCTTTTCACCATTAACTATAATGCTGCCTGTAGGCTTGTCATATATAGCCTTTAGTATATTGAAGAATGTTCCATAGATTCCAGCGTCTCCAGAGAATTTATCATAAAGGGGTGCTGGACCTTGTCAGATGCTTTTCCTGCATTTATTGAGATGATCATGTGGTTCTAAAGGCTTCTTTATCTGCGTGGGTCTATCATTTTGAATGTTTGGGAAGTTCTCTACTAGAATTCTGTTAAATATATTTCCTATCTTTTTAACTTCTTTTCCTTGGTCTTCCTAAATACCTATACATCTTAAATTTGGTTTTCTGATTAAGTCCTGAAGCTCTTGCATGCACTTTTCTTATTTCTAGGGTTTGTTTTGAATAACTGTTCTTTCTATATAATATCTAGTCTATCTTTGAGTTCAGAGTCTGTCTTCTACCTTGTCTAACTTGCTGTGAAGACTTATTTCATTTTTTATTTCCTTGCCTTCTAATTGATAATTTTTAATGGCTTCAATCTCTTCATTAAAGCTTTGCTTTAGGTCTTGTATGGACTTCTTTGATTTGTTTTCTGTGTCTTCTCTCATGTTCTTTAGCTGAGTGATTATTTTTTCACTGGACTCTTTCTTTCTCTTGGAATTCATTTAGCTTTCTCTTTGTTGATTCCATGAATTCCTCTAATCATCCTTGGTTAGTTTCATCACACTGATGCATAGCCTTGTGCAGGCTGTCAATCTTTTCATTAAACGTATTTATCAGCAGTGTTTTTAAAGTATTTTGAGAATGACCTTCTAGAATGACCTTCATTGACTGATCTATTGCCTGGTTATTTTGTGTGGGAGTTGAGGTTTCTTGACCTGCCATTTTTCTTGTGTTTCTATGATTTGTTCTGCTCATTTGGGAAGAAAAGTAAATCGAAAAACCACAAGAAAACACAATTTAAGGTCAACAACAAACCCAGAGTCCTATAATGCACAGACTTTAAATCAGAGGTTTTAAATCATAGACACATATTTCCTTATCTTTTATTTTGGAGGATGGAGGTATTATGGTTCAGGAAAGCAGATTATATATAGTAGTTGGCAGTGAGAAAATTTGTTATTATGGGTATATCAATTCAAATGGAAAAGACAACAGGATAAGACAATTAGATTCAAAATGGAAACAAATACAGACAAACAATTAGGGATCAATAGAATATGAGAAGCACCAGAAATAAAGGAAACTTAAAGTGAAATTAAAAGAAATTGAAAGAGGGCTGGGAAGGTGGCTCAGTGGTAGAGCGCTTGCCTTGCATACATGAGGCCCTGGGTTCGATTCCTCAGCACCACATAAGCAAAAAGAAAAAAAGCCGGAAGTGGCGCTGTGGCTCAAGTGGTAGAGTGCTAGCTTTGAGCTGAAGAACTGAGGGACAGCGCCCAGGCCCAGAGTTCAGGCCCCACGACCGGACCCAAAAAAAAAAAAAAAAGAAAGAAAGAAATAGAAAGAGATATCATGCGAAACAAAAATAGGAGCAAATAAGAATAGAGGAATAGGGCTGGGAAGGTGGCTCAGTGGTAGAGCGCTTGCCTTACAGGCACCTCAGCACCACATAAGCAGAAAAAAAAAAAAAAGCCGAAGTAGCGCTGTGGCTCAAGTGGTAGAGCGCTAGCCTTGGACTGAAGAGCTGAGGGACAGCACCCAGGCCCAGAATTCAGGCCCTCGACCAGACCCAAAAAAAAGAATAGAGGAATAAAGAAGGAAAACACCAGAAGAAAACGAAGAACTGAAATCTAAAAATAGAAATAAAAAATGATAAAACTTAAAAATATATAAAATAATATACAATATACATAAAAATAAAATAGAATATTGAGCAACCAGAAATATAGGCAGAGTTAAGTATGTACACAAGAAAGAGGCCTAGTAATCACGACAGATTGTATATCTAAGAGTAAACAACAGCAAAAAGAAAGAAAGAAAAAAAACTAAGAACAACAACAACAAAATACGTTCTCTAATGTGTTTGGCGGAACTTGCATCTCCCGATGTTGGATCTGCAGTCTCTTAGTGGTGTCTCTGCTTTCCTCATTGAAATCTGCAGTCTGGGCCCCACGGGGTGGGGAGGGTGGAGTGCCTTCTTTAACAGGTGGGAGACCTCTGGTGTTTGTAGGATGAGATCCGCACTGCTCACTTGCACTGGGTTGGGGTGTAGTTGATTCAGAAGCCTTTTGATGTGGGGGTGTGGCTGTTACCTGGATTCCCCCACTCAGGCTTGTCTGTACCTTACTTATAACTCAAATATGAACGGATGAATTTTCTATTCAGTTTATTTGAATGGCCAAAATAAAGTCTTTATGGGCCTCCTCCCAGCCTGATTTAGATTGCCGTGGGAGTGAGTGGCTTTGTGTGCTGAAACAGGTAGGAGGCGGCTGCTAACTCCCCCTAGAATCTCTGCAGAGCTTTTGAGTGTGAGCGGGCCTGATCTGGATTCAGTAGCCTTCCCTGGTTTGTGGGGCTAGCTTCTGAGATCTTTCTCTTAGACCAGCCTGAAATTGCCCTTGACTTTTACGACCTGTGAAGTTTCTTTTTATCCTTTGAATTCAGTGAGATGGTAGAGACTTCCGGTTTTGAAATTCCAAGGTGCTGGGCTGGCTTCTAGCTGACTGAAACATGTCTGGAATGCGGAGCTCCTCCAGGCTCACTGTTCCGAGCTCCTCCAGGCTCACTGTTCCGGGGCGGGGCTTCCTCCCTCCGGGGCGGAGCTTCCCTCCTCTGGGGCGGGGCTTCCCCCCTCCGGGGCGGGGCTTCCCTCCTCTGGGGCGGGGCTTACCCCCTCCGGGGCGGGGCTTCCCCTCCGGGGCGGGGCTTCCCCCTCCGGGGCGGGGCTTCCCTCCTCCAGGGCGGAGCCTCCTCCCTCGGGGCGGGGCTTCCTCCCTCGGGGCGGGCCTGTTCTTGGTTGCCACAGGGGTTGGGGTATCAGCTTCCTTTGCCCTTTTCAAAAATGGTGCTGCTTCTCCAGCAAGTGTTTCTGACTAGGTGTTCCGACAGCCTCTTTGCCACTTGGCAAAATGGCGTTCTTCTCGGGTAGGGAGAGGGTTTCCTTGGAGGAGCTGTTGTCTGGGCGGGAGGGGGATGTCTTTGGGGTACTCACGCTTTCTGCTGCTGTTTACACCCCTCCGTGGGGTGACCGGCTGTCTCTGCGTCTGTCTGGTCGGCTGGGCTGAGGGCTTCCGGTCCTAGTGCTTCAGTTCATGCCGAAGGTCACGTGGAAAGGCGCGGGTCGCCCACGCCGCCTCTGCTCCCGCCCCGCCGCCGCCGCCGCTCCCGGGCCGGTTGGAACTGGTGGGCGCGTCCTGTTGTCTTCTTGTGCGGGCAGTTTGCAGTGTTGTCCTTTGTGACTATCTCCGTGTACGTACAGCTTCCTTGGTGAGACTCTCTGGACGTGGAAAGCCTGACGGGACCCTGAAAATCCTCTTCCCAAAGAGCTGGTTTCCTTTCTCGATCATCGTCTCCGCACTGCCCTCCTCATCTGTTTTCAAAGCTTCTGTGTCTCCTCCAGGTTGTTAGGAATGACTGAGTGCGCTCTGGTCTCTGGTTCGTAGGTGGTTCATTTCGCTGTCTGTACCCTTTGTCTTGGGGACCTCCTTGTGGATAAACTCAGTTGGTCCCATCTGATTTCTAAACCCTCTTTCTCTTTGAGAAATTGTCTTCGTGTTATCTCTGAGTTTTGATATTGTTCTGTCAGCCTCTCAAGTTCATTTTGTAGATCATCTTCCAGTATAGTCCTCATGTTCACTCTAATTGGAGTCTCCCATGCTTGAGGTTTTTCCCTTGCTTTGTGTCGGCTTTGCCTGGGTGCAGTTTAGTATCTTTGCTTTCGCAGCAACACCTTTGTCGAATCATTTGGCTGTGTGCCTTGCGCTCTATCCGAATGATGTTTTCCGTTTTAGCTTTCAGGCGTGCTTGTGTGGCCTGTACTCTCAGGTAGTGTTTGTCTTCCACTGGCTGCCTTCGGCGTTTCCTCTGGCTTCACTTGCCTCTGAATCTTTCTGGGAACTGGTGGCTGGGGTTGACAGGCCTCCCGTTCTTTTCTGCTGGTGGGAGCTGGGTATGGCTCCTTTGGCTGTCTCCCCTTTTCCTCATCACGATTCTTCTGGTTCTCCTGAATTGGACTGTGGGTGTTTCCCACTGAGAATTTGTTTGCACCCTTTACAAACAACATTTCTTTGTAGACTTGGTCCACTTGGATTTTTCTCTCCTGCTGGCCCGATTTCCTTAATGCCAGGACAGTCTTTGCTCTGAAACTGGGTTCAGGTTTGGGGGACGTTTCTTGCTGCACCTGTGTACGTGATGGTCCTGCACAGCTGCTGGGGTGGCCCCTGGCGTGCAAGTGTCCATCTGGAGATGGAAACAGTTCACTCAACCTGAACTCGGCAGAGCTGGGGCAGGGTTCAGGGGTGTGATGGTGAGGGAAAGCAGACTGCGGAAGATCTTGCAGTGCCCCTGCTTCTTGCTTGCTATCAGAGGAATTGACCCCGATAACTGCGAGACAGCAGGCGTTCTCCACCTTGGCCATGTCCTTTCTGCGTAGTTTTGCCTTCTCAGCTGCCAGTTTGGCCAAGGCAGCATTTTGTTTAATGCGCCGGCCATGGATGGTTTGGGCGCTCTTGGTGGGTTGTGGGGTGTCGGCGTTCTTCATGGTGGGCAGGTGCAGTTTGGTATCTGCCCATTTGCAATTGGCCCCGGCAGTGTGGACTGCCGCCCGGAGACTTCCCACTAGATGGACGGTGTAGGAAGGCACTGGGTAGATGTAGGGCTGGGAAGTTGAACTTCCCGGGCTTCGGGCTTGGACCGGGGAACATGATTTCCTCCCTTGACCCCAGCTTTAGGGGGCTGAGTGTGGTGACCGCACTGTTGGAGACCGTGCGTTCTGTCCTGTCCTGGACTGGCAGATTGGCCCTGGCAGGCAGGAGTTTAGGGGTGGGGCGATCTCCTCCCTGATACATCTTGAGGAGACGTTGAATTGCGGGGGTCATGGAGATGGTGCGGTCCTGGCCCCAGTTGACTTCCTTCTTTTTGGGGATACCCCCAGCAGGTGATCGGCTGAGGGGCTCTGCCTTTGGGGGCCTCTCAGGGACTTGCATAGGGTGGGTAATAACTGGGAACATTGTGTTCATATCTGACCCCTCCTCAATGATGGGCCAAGGCCCAAAGGAGGGCGGCCTGGTCACCCGGTCTTGGGCCCTCCGTGGGTGGATGGCGCGGGAAGGGCCTCTCTTGTTGGTGTTGTAGGGAATCCAGCCCAGGTTTACCTCCTCGACCTCGGTAGTGGACGCAGCTCCGGGCGGTGATCTTCGGAGGCCTCCCCACTCCACTATCTCGGAAGAGAAGGAGTAATCTGCACTGCTGGTGGAACTGGAGGCCCTGGATTGTTGCACCTCCACGGCAGTGCCAGGGACCCCACGAGATGGAGGTCGGGGGTCCCCGCCTTCCATGATCCCGGGGCTCTTGCTGGTCACTGAGGAGGGCCTGCGCAGTCGGGCCTCCTCCTGAGTCGTGGAGGGCCTACCAGAAGATGGTGGTCTGGTGGCCCTGCCCTCCACTAGGGAGCCGATGGAAAAATGCTCCCTGTGGGTGGAACCCGTGGAGGAGGCCGCGCGCAGGGTCACCTCCTCCGCCGTGGAGGCGGGCCCAGCGGGGGGTGGCCTGGTGGCCTGGCCTTCGGCTCTGCGGGCACTGGGCTCACGCATGCTCCTGGTGGCACTGGAGTGGCGCTTGCCTTGCCCTTTGGGCCCCATCGCCCTGGCCCCCGCGGGGACCGGGCGCTTGCTCTTCCTGAGCCTCGGTGTCCGCGGTGGTAGGCGTCGGCTTTCTGGATGGAAAAGCGCCTTCTAACTCTGTACAATACTCACAATCCGCAGCTGTAAGATCCTAGGTATACGAGCGCTGGCACGTGCCTTCACTCTCTTGCTAGGATCTGAAGCCAGAATTCTGTGAACAATGGGAAGTGGGTCGGGGTGGTCTCTCTATCCTTCCGTAGTCTCTATGGTGCGGTGGGCGTGGCTCCAGGAACTGTGTGGTCATGACCTTGACTGGGGCTGAGCCCCTGGTCGTCCCTTCCTTCCCTGTACTTCTCTGTTGCTCTTGGGAACTTGGGAATGGCCGCATCTGCAGAAATCACCTGTCCACAGACACCTTACCAGGCATAGGCATAGTACCTTACACAGAAGTTGTCTGTTGTTGGTAGGATGCCAGAACACCACTCTCTCCCACCCCCTAAAAAGAAACAAACTGGAGGGTTGGCTTAAGGATGTTGTAGGGTACATGCTCTTGGCCCCTGGGTGTCTTGTCATGAACTCCTATCCTCTGAAATTCTTCTAGTCCTTGCCTGGGTCGATTACAGCTGTCTTCTGTACTCAGTGGAGAAACATGATACTGATAGAGATGCATTGTATATTTAAAAGGACATGTTAAGTTGAAAGTTCCAGGGACAACTTTTTGGAGATAGTAAATTTTTTATTTAGCTTTGTTTTCTTTTAACCATTTTATGGAGCTTAAAACACAGTAGATTTAACACAATATGTCTATCATTTGATGAGCTTTGAATGTCTGTTAGAAATAGCTTGGGATGTTGACACAGCAGGCAGGCTGCTCCCTTTTTATCTCTAACACAGCAGGCCCTGCCTCTTTGCTCACATTGGCTAAGATCAGGGTCACAATCTTCAAAAGCATGTGCCTTTATTACAGTATGTAACTAAAACTCAAGGGGCCTCAAACTGGATGTCTTAATTAAAGTGCAACAGACATAAGAAGGATATATGTAACTAAATATAACTAACATGGGCTAAGCCACCTGGCCAAAGCAGGAACTTTTCAGAAAAACAATTCTCACAATATGGACAGAAGCAAAATCAAAATAAGGCTTCAAACAGCCATAGTTTGTTCTATTATTGCGGAATAAGAATCTCCTTTAAAGAAGCATTATAATTTATTTGTTACAGTTTGTGATCTTTGGATTATTTAAAGTCAGGAACTATTAGAAAAAAAACTTGTATACATTTGTTGAAATTTATATCTTATGTGGTAATGTGGTCTTATTTTCATTTCTACTCATTTGCCTTATTTAAATTCATATCAATATCTGAAATTATGGTCATATCTCTCTCAAATTGAAAACTATCTTCTTTAGCCAAAGACAGGTACAATGGCTCATTTCTGTAATGCTAGATACTCAGTTGATGTGGATCTAGAGGTTGGCAGTTTGAGGTTGATGGGCAGAGTGCTGGTTGAATTGAGGTAAAGGAAGCTTTAGAAACCAGATGGTAAGTAAGCCATAAGTTTCCAAATCCCATAATACCATTCTCGAAATTTAAGAGGAAGGGAAGAGATAAAGTATGTGTTTGTTTGCCATGTGTATTCAGTTCTGGTTAAGCCTGAATCTTGTTGCCTAAAATAACTTGCTTATGATATATATGTGTGTGTGTGTGTGTGTGTGTGTGTGTGTGTGTGTGTACAAAGCTTCCATTTCTCCAAAATTTCTTTGTCTTTGTGTAATGATCTGTGAGTGAGAAAATCCACTGAATCACACTTAAAGGTGACAAAGGAACTTATTAGTTGTTCTGTAACTGCCCTGTCCTGGGTGACCTCAGAACTAGGAGCAGCTGCAACCTCCAAGGGGGCAGTTTTTTTCCCTTTTTCCTCCTTCCTCCTTCCTACATGCCTCACCTTTCCACTCTCCACAGGCCTCTCTGCAGGCCTCTTTCCTCTCCACAGGCCTCTCCGCAGGCCTCTCTACTCTTTACAAGCTTCTTGGCTCTCTGAAGGCCTCTCAGCTCTTTATCTGGCTTTGTGCAGGCTCTCATCTCTCCGCAGATATCTCCGCTCTTCACAAGCCACTGCTCTCTCCACAGACCTCTGTGTAGTCCTCTCTGGTCTTCACAGCCTCTCAGCTCTTTGCAGGCCTTTCCACAGAGCCCTCAGCTCTGTATGGGCCTCTTAGCCCTGCACAGGCCTCTCAGCTCTTCACAGGCCTTCCTGAAGGCCTCTCTGCTGGCCCAGGGCCCTTCTGGTCTCTCTGCAAGCTTGGCTGTCCTTAAGCCCCAGAGCCAGAGCACTGCTCCTCTCTGGGAGGTATGTCTCTTGCTGTCTCTTACAGCATCTCACTTTCTCTATCTCCCCTTCTCTGGAACACCCAGCCTCTGTATAGCGGGTTTCCTGCCCCCAAGCCACCCTTTGACGCTCTGGCCCCCAGTGGCCTGATGTGGGTGGTGGTGGCCTCAACTTGGAGCAGGGCTTCCTGCCCCTCAGGTTCTCACATTTGGAGCCCTGAAGCTCTCCTGTTTTCTAGTGATTCATCAAGCAAATAATAGTTCCCTACTGTACTATGTAATACAGTATGCTGGGTTTTTGTTGTTGTTGTTTGTTTTTTGTCTTTTGATTTGAACTCAGGCTCTGAGCACTGTCTTCAATTTTACTCAAGGCTTTTGCTCTACCACTTTGAGGCACAGCACCACTTTCGGTTTTCTGGTAGTTAATTGGAGATAAGAGTCTTGTGTACTTTCCTGCCCAGGCCTGTCTTTGAACCAGAATCCTCAGATCTCAGCCTCTGGAGTAGATAGGAGTATAGACATGAGCCACTGGCACCTGGGAAGTATGAAGACCACGTGGACACAGTCACTTACAGGAAAAGTTTATTTGCCAGCTGAGGCTGACAAGGCCACCTCCCCCATGGGAGAGGGAGAAATGGCACCGTCCTTTATTCAGGGTCAGATTTATAGATGGGGGACTAGGGGTGGGAAGTAAGGGAAGTCCTCTGCATGCATATGCAGCTGAACCTTAAATATAGCCCATTGCCGGGTTGGGATTTTCTGATTGTAACAGTAAAATATGTCTACCGAACGTAGTGGGAGGAACAACCAGGGCTGAAGGCCAGTTGCAGTAAGGCCTGGCCAGATTAACTGGTTTTGTGGGAGGAGCGAGGACCTGAGTTGGAAGGCATGCTAACATTGACTTACAGATGCACAAAATATCTCTGGAAAGACATAAGAATCCTAAGGGTGAGTATGATGATGGGAAACTGGAAGCAGGGGGTTCAAGTAGAGGGTGCTTGGTCCCTACAAAACCCAATTGTACTTTGAAATATAGTGGCCGAAAGATCCAAGAAACCAAAGAACCAAACTCTTGGTTTTGGTTCTTTGGATCATGCCAACTGTGAAATTCTCATTGCTTCACAGTGAAATACTGCTGAACACAGGTCCTACCACTTCTCCACCTCATCTGGGCCTGCCACCTACTTTTCTTGTGCCCTCTGCACCAGCTGCAAGGCTTTGTGTCACTCTTTGACAAGCAGAAGCATATTAAGGAGGCCTTTCCTGCCTGTTTTAACCTAGCCCTCCTCCAAGCTCCTCTCCCACTGAGCTCCACCCCAGCCTCTTGTGTAGGGTTTTCAGTTTCTGAGATACCAGCTTCATGAGACTGTAGGAAGCCAGCACTTAGGAGTCCTTAGAACTCTGGATTTTGTTCTTTCCTGCCTGGAGGCTTCCTTCCCAAGGAGCAACTTTTCCATCAGTTTCTTCAGAGTACAAGGGAATCTTGGGCTTTTTTTTTGTTGTTGTTGGTTTGTTTGTGGATGGTGTTGCTTTTGTTATTTCTAGCTCTGATTTGAACTATCCCAGGAACATTGATGAATTAGCCCAGCTTGGGTCACAGATGCCTCCAGTGGCCTAATCAGCTGAGCTGAGTGGGCATACACTCAGAGTCAGGAGTTACAACTCCAGCCTCTACCCTAAGGGAGAAGGAGTTGTGGTAAGGGGAGGGAGGTGTCTGTTAGGCTATGTGCAAGATTATGAGGCTAGCTAACCACTCTAACCAGCTCACCATAACTGCTGATTGTGTATCTTCTTTCCAGATTTCCTCTCTCCATCTTGTCTCCTTCCAGCCTCTACACCAAATGCTTATTGCCCCCACTCCTCCATATATACACATAGTTACTGGTGATCCTCTTCAAATAAGTGAATCAGATGGAAATGTTTTTTGCAGTACCATTTCTGGAATTTCTGGGCTTCCCAGTTGGTGCAAACTCTGAAGGCCCAGGAAGCCTTCTATCAAAGTTACCTGAAGTGTAAATGGGCTTCTCTCTTCATGAACCACCCCACCAGAGTTTACTTGTACATTATTATTATTTTTCTCTTTCATCCCTTTTCACTTCTGGTGCCTGGCTCCATTCTCTGCCACCTGCTGCTATTCTTCCTTCTCTAATAATTAACAATGCCACTATTCTACTGTTCAGAGTGGGCAGTCCCCTCCTCATATGCACCTTTTGTAGATAGCCACCACTTTGACTATATTATTAGCACCATAACGGCTTGTAGATCAGCTGATCTACAGGTTGATTTTTGCAGGGGTGGAGCGGTGAGACTAAATGATCCTGTGACTCAAGCAAAGTTGGCCTCAGTGTCTATTGCTAATGGCAGAGCATGGATGAACTATTGGTGTTTTCTGGGTCCTAATTCAGCAATACCTCTAAGAACCAGAATCATCGCCAGTAAGAAATAGAGTTGCAAAGTGTGTGCTTAGCAAACTGTAAGCCCTGGGTTCAATTCTCAAACATAGAAAGCCACAGAAGTAATTTCATGCCTTTTTGGCCAAAGCCTCCTACACCCATTTTATTCAGTTATGAAATAAACACAGGACCTCCATCCACAGCCCTGCAAGACCTCTTCGTTTGTTCTATATAGCTACTGAGTCATGTGGAGTTCAATGGAAAGACAGCAAACACCTTGGTTATGGTCTTGTCTTGGTCCATTAAGGAGGCTGAGATCTGAGGGTTGAAGTTAAAAGCCATCCCAGCCTGGGCAGAAAAATTTATGAGACTCTTGTCTCTAACTTGCAAAAACCTGGAAATGGATTTATAGTTCAAGTGGTAGCATACCAGCCTTAAGCAAAAAGGTTAAGAGAAAGTACCCAGGCCTGGACATCTTCCCAGAACGTCACAAGCCATGATACCATAAGGACACTTGCACACCCATGTTCATTGCTGCACAGTCACAATAGCCAAGTTGTGGAAACAGCCCAAGATGCCCTACAGTAGACAAGTGGATCCAAAAAAATGTGATAACTATACATAGCCATTAGAAAGAATAGTATGTCATTTGCAGGGAAATGGATGGATGTAGAACAAATCATGTTAAGTGAGGTAAGCCAGATTCAGAGACAAAAGGTGTATGTTTTCTCTCATATGCAGAAGCTAGATCTAAAATACTGGAACATAACAAATTATAGAGGTCTCTAGGCATCCACACATAGTGAGACCAAAGGAGGATACTCTTAGGAGAGGACCAGAAAGGCACAATGCCTATGTGCATCTGATCATACAAAATATTTATTAAAATGAACTCCAGGAAATGAAAACAAGAGGTTTTGTTTTTCTTTATTTTTTCTGTCAGATATGGGGATTGAACTCAGGGCCTTGGTGCTGTCTCTGAACTTTTGCTAGTGCTAGTGTTCTACCACTTTGAACCACAGTGCCACTTCTGGTTTTCTGGTGGTTAATTAGATATGAGTCTCATGGACTTTCCTGCCCTGACTAGATTCCAACTGTGATCCTCAGAATTTTAGCCTCCTGAGTAGCTAGGATTACAGGCATGAGACACTGGCAACCAGCTCCTCTTTTTATTTTGTTTGGTTTATTTATATGTCTTTGGGGGTGAACAGGAGGAACAAACATTGAACAAATGCAGCAATGATACTCACTGGACACTATATTGAAAATGAACTCTACAACTTGTGGGCGGGGATGGGAGGGAAAAACTGGGAGTGAGTAAAGTGGTAACATTGTCCAGAAAGAAATATACTTAGCCAGGTGCTGGTGGCTCAGCCTGTAATCCTAGCTACTCAGGAGACTGAGTTCTGAGGATCACAGTTCAAAGCCAGTCTAGACAGGAAAGTCTGTGAGACTCTCATCTCTAATTAACCACCAGAAAACTGGAAGTAGAGTGTGGCCCAAAGTGGTAAAGTGCTAGCCTTGAGCAAAAAGGCTCAGGGATAGCACCCAGGCCCTGAATTCAAGCTCCATGACAGAGAGAGAGAGAGAGAGAGAGAGAGAGAGAGAGAGAGAGAGAGAGAGAGAGAGAAATGTACTCTTACCTGAGTTATGTAACTGTAACCCCTCTGTTTATCACTTTTATATTAATAATAAAATTAGGGCTGGGAATGTGGCTTAGTGGTAGAGTTCTTGCCTGGCATGCATGAAGTCTTGGGTTTGGTTCCTCAGTACCATATAAACAGAAAAAACTGGAAGTGCACTGTGGCTCAAGTGGTAGAGTGCTAGCCTTAGCACAGAGAGGCTCAGGGACAATGCCCAGGCCCTGTGTTCAAGCCCCAGGACTGGCAATAAATTAATTAATTAAATTTAAAAATAAAAATAGCTAAAAGCAAGAGAGAGAAGAAAAAGTACATGGTTTCTGATATCAGCACACACAAAAAAGAAAACCAATTCAATTGTTTACTGATAGATCATAACAATAATTTTTTGTTTAAAACATACTTTACTTTTTAGAACAGTTTTGGGTTTACAGGTCAATTGATTACAAAAATCTCTTCAATATCCTCCACCCCAACACATATTCACAGCCTCCCTTACATCATGCATGCACAGTGCATACAATGAAAGTAAGGTAGGTTTTTTTGTTTCTGTTTTTGTTTTTGTGTATATGGGTCCTGGGCTTGAACTCAGGGCCTGAGTGCTATCCTTGAACTTTTTTTTTAATGCCCCTTTCTCAAGTCTAGTACTCTACCACTTGAGCCACAGTTACACGTCCAACTTATTTGGTGGTTGATTGGAGATAAGAATCTCATGGATAAGCCGGGTGCCAGTGGCTCACATTTCTAATCCTAGCTACTCAGGAGGCTGAGATCTGAGGATCATGGTTCAAAGCCAGCCTGGGCAGGAAAGTCCTTGAGACTCTTATCTCCAGTAAACCACCAGAAAACCAGAAGTGGCAGTGGCGCCATGGCTCAAGTGGTAGAGTGCTTGCCTTGAGCTGAAGAACTGAGGGACAGCGCCCAGGCCCAGAGTTCAAGCCCCACAACTGGGGGGAAAAATAAATCTCATGGACTCATCTACCTGGGTTGGCTCCAAACAATGGTCCTCAGGGCTCAGCTTCCCAAGAAGCTAGGATTATAGGCATGAGCCACCAGCACCCCAGTAAATAGGGATTATTGAAGCCTAACTTTGATTGTTCTTTTTCTTCTTCTTTTAAATAGGATCTCACTATGTATCCCAAACCTACCTCAAATTGAAATTCTCTGTCTCAGCTTCCCTGGTGAGGGGATTATAGGTATAAACCACCATGCCTGGCTCAATTTTGCAATGAGTAAAACTAATTGATGGGTATTTAAACTTATTACATATATGTGTATATACATAAATATATAAAACATATATATATAATGTGTTTAACATTTATTATTAAACTTAACATGTATCCTTAACAAAATGTATCTTTTGTTTTTGTTATTGGTCCTGGGGCTTGAACTCAGGGTCTGGATGTTCTCTCTGAACTTTTTTGCTCAAGGTTAGTGATCAACCACTTTGAGCCACAGCTCCACTTCCAGACTTTTGGGTGGGCAATTGCAGATAGAGTCTCTTGGATGTTCCTGTCCCTTAGATCTATATCTTGAGTAGCTAGGTTTACAGGTGTGAGCCACCAATGCCCACCCTTATCCATCTGTTTAAGAAAATAATTCCTAGGTAGCTCATGTCTGTAAACCTAGCTACTCAAGAGGCTGAGATCTGAGGATCGCACTTTGAAAAACTCAGCCCAGGCAGGAAAGCCTGTGTGAAGGACTTGCCTCTCTCTTCTTGGTCTAATCCTTTTATGTATCCAAAGATGGAATATAAAGGATTGACCCCCACCCTGTTTTCCCGGGTGTATTCAGATGTCAGGCAAGCCACCAAAGATACACGCTGACTTAGCCTGGCTGTTTTATTCCATGGTGGGCCCACCTGAAAAGCCCCTTCCCCCCAGGACCTAATGGCTTTTTCATTCACCTCAGCTTCCTTGCTCAGACTCCTGTCCTACCTCTTTGCAGTCTCCAAGCCTGTAGGAGGGTGTGCCACCCACTGCTGTATCTCAATGAACAGTCCTCGCCTGTGGACGATCTAGTCTGGCCTGTTTCCTTCCTATCTCCTCCATTTTCCTAACACTGTGAGCATCTTACTTCCAGCTATTTACCAAAACAGCTGGAAATGAGGAGGGCTCTGGTGGCTCACACCTGTAAACATAGCTACTCAAGAGGCTGAGATCTGAGGATCATGGTTCAAAGCCAGCCCAGCCAGGAAAGTCCACGAGATCCTTCCTGAGTTCAAGCCCACAAGTGACAAAAAAAAGTTGGAAGTGGAGGTATGGTTCAAGTGGTAGATCAACTAACATTGAGGAAAAAAGCTCAGGGACAGGCCTAAGACCTTAGTCCAAGGAAGGAAGGGAGGGAGGGAAGGAGGAAGAAAGGAAGGAAGGAAAGGAAAGAACAAAGGAAAGAAGGGGGTGGGAAGATGGCTCAGTGGTAGAGTGCTTGCCTTGCATGCATGAGGCCCTGGGTTTGATTCCTCAGCACCACATAAGCAAAAAGAAAAAAGCCAGAAGTGGCTCTGTGGCTCAAGTGGTAGAGCACTAGCCTCGAGCTGAAGAGCTGAGGGACAGTGCCCAGGCCTAGAGTTCAGGCCCCACAACCAGATCCCCCCCCCCCCCAAAAAAAAGGAAGGAAGGAAAGGAAAGGAAGGAAAGAAGGAAGAAAGGAAAGAATTTCAAGACTTTTTTTTTTTTTTACTATTTCAGGTTTGGTGATCAAATAAACCATATATTAAATTGGGGGTGTAGCTTAGTGGTAGATTTTAACTAGTGTATGCAAAGCCCTAGGTTTGATCCTTTATACGATGATAAATAAGTAATGAGAGAGACACAGACAAATTCATCCTGTTATTCATAATTGTAATGCTTTGTTAGTCTACAAAATTTTTTAATACCAAGAGCCTGTGGACCAAAGATGTTTTCTTACATTGTAAAATCAATTTACATATGCATTTTTGTTTCAGAAAATATGATTGGACAATCAATAAAAGATGTTGAAACATAAAAATAGCTGACACTTGGATCCTGGTCTTAAGAGATGTGGAATAAAGTGAGTTCAAGGAGAAAAGAGAAGGATTAAACATTTCACACTATCAAAGGGTTTCTTGTTCATTTGAAAAATGAATGACAGTGTCAGATTACTCTGCTACTTAGATTCTAATGGATACACTTAACAGTGAGATATCAATTTTATTTTTAAACTATCCCATGCAAACAATCTTCAGAGTGCATTTAAACCTACCATTAAAATTACAGATTTCTACATAAAAATATGTGAAGAGACTGTTTTCAGCATTTTTTGTGTGTGTGTGTGTGCCCATATTGGGGATTGAATTGAGTCCTTTAGCTTTTTTTGCTCATGAGTGACACTCAATTGCTTGAGCCACAGCTCCAGTTCTGACTTTTTGGTGATTAATTGGAGATAAGAGTCTCATGGACTTACTTGGCTCAGATGGCATTGAATGGTGATCCTCAGACCTCAGTCTCCTGAGTAGCTAGGATTACAGGCATGAGCCACCAGTGCCTAGCTTGATTTTCAGCATTTTAAAAGGAATGTCAGGGAGGAAAAAATTTTAAGACAATGCTTTCAACTAATCTCTTATGACATCATTCCTGCCACAACATCGAGTTCTTACTTTTTTTTTTTTTTTTCAATATCCTGAGCACCAGCCATGACGGGTCACTATGTCTGCAATTTGGGGGGTTGGGACAGGGAGTCCTAATCTGAGGTTTTTTTGGACCTCACCATGCCACACATCTACTTTGAACTGGGGAGTGAGGAGTGGTTACAGGGTCATGGTACCAAGGCTTAAATTGGACAAACTAAAAATAAACCAGCCCGGAGACCTCATGGCTGAACTATTTCAAGAAAACGCAGTTCCATTTTGGTGGGCATGATTTGACTCATACCCCATACACGGCAGCATGTAATTACCAGCTTCATTTTAATGGACTCCTACCAAATGTGTGCTGCTGGCTCCTAAACAGGGGGAGAGCAGCAGCAGGTCTTCCCGTAACTAACTGCAATGATGGACACCCTTGCCCCTACCATGTTGGAGCCGGTTTCTGGAACACCAAGTAAAGCTCTGCTGTAGCCTCTCCAAATGCTGAAACTTCCTACAGAGAAGGTAGAAAATGGCCAGAAGCAGACATACACCCAAATGGTTATGGAAATGCTTGAGGAAGCAGCTTTGTGATGGATGTAGCTGTGGGCTTGGGAAAGGAGTGAAGGTCCACTTTCCATGTCAACACTAAGGAAAACCTGAGGTCACTCTGATTAGTATAGTTGCTTCTTAGTGTCATGAGGGACTGGCTCGGGCCCCCCTGGAGGCCCAATTCTACCCATGCTCAGTCCCTCATATAAAACTACATAGAAGGCCTTGGTGGTTCATGCCTGTGATCTTAGCTACTCAGGAGGCTGACTGACATCTGAGGATTGTAGTTTGAAGCCAGTCCAGTTAGATAAGTCCATGGGACTCTCATCTGTAATTAACCAGTAAAAACTGGTAGTGGAGGTGTGGCTCAAGTGGAGGTATGACTCAAGTGGCTAGTCTTGGGTGGAAAAAGTCAAGTGAGAACATGAGGACCTAAGTTCAAGCTCCAGGACAGGCACTCTCTCTCTTTCCCTCTCTTCCTCTTTTCTTCTCTCCCTCTTTTCCTCTCCCCATCTCTCTCTCTCTCTCTCTCACACACACACACAGGTAATTAACACTTGTATAATAATAACACTTGTATATAATATGTGTACATCTTTGGTACACTTTAAATCATTTCTTTTTTTAAAAATAATTTTAACGGTTATTTTTTATTTTATTTTATTTAATCTTTTTTTTTTTTTTTTGGTCGGTTGTGGGGCTTGAACTCTTGGCTTGGGCGCTGTCCCTGCACTTTTCAGCTCAAGGTGAGCGCTCTACTGCTTGAGCCACAGCACCACTTCCGGTTTTCTAGTGGTTTATTGGAGATAAGAGTCTCACGGACTTTCCTGCCCGGGCTAGCTTTGAACCGTGATCTTCAGATCTCAGCCTCCTGAGTAGCTAGGATTACAGGCATGAACCACCAGTGCCCGGCTTATTTTATTAATCTTATGTGGTACCAAGGAGTCAAACCTAGGGCCTCATGCATGCTAGGCAAGCACTTTACCACTAAGCCATGTTCCCTGCCCTAAATTGTTTCTATACTATTGATAACAATATGATGTAAACACCATGGGAATAGTTATTCTGAATTGCTTAAGGAATAATTACAAGAAAAAGTATGTACACATTTAGTATAGACATCTTACTTTGGACAATATTTTCAGAGGACTTTGGACATGTTTGTGAACATCTGTCTATCCAGCATGAGGTCCTGAGTTCAAACCCCAACATCAACAAAAAAGAGAGAGTATTTCAGTATGTAGTTGTTTGAACCTACAGATGTAGAAGCCATGGACATGCAGGGCTAAGTGTACTTCTAGCCACACTATGTGAAGCTGTGCTTAGTTTGCAGAGTTTACAAGCAACAGTGCTTGGAATTGGATAGGACAATAGGGACTTGTTTCAGTGTAAGAGATTTTTTAAAAATAGGTAGCATCCATTTATGCACAGAACTCTCGTAGTATTTCTTTTGGCTTGAACATTCTTTAATTACGTTTTCTATTTGGACATAATTGTAGTTTTGCATGCAGTTGTAAAAACAATTTATGGTTAGGAGTGTTGGTTGGAAGTAGAGGGCTTGCTTAGCATACACAAGGCCTAGGTTTCAATCCCAGCCCTACAAAACAAACACAAAGGAAAAAAAGAGAAAGAAAGGAAGGAAGGGGAAGGGAGAAAGCAAAGAAGAAAGGCAAAGGAAAGAAGGAAGAAAGAAAGAAAGAAACAAGGAAAGAAAAGAAAGAAACAAAGGAACAAAGAAAGAAAGAGGGAGGGAGGAAAGGAAAGGAAGAACAGAAAGAAGGAGAAGAAACAAAATGTACAGAGATCTTATTGGCCCATTATCCTCTATCCAGTTTCCCCCAGTGGGATCAGCTGCTGCATGTGACAGCCAGACATCATACTCAGCGAAGACCTAGAATGTTCACTGCAGCACAAAGCGCTGTTTTCATAACCACACCCACTTCCCCTATACTGCAAATCCTTACCCCTTGGGAACCACTATCTGTTCTAGTTCTCCATTTCTATATTTTTATCAGTTGAAAGTGTTACATAACTGGAACGCTTGAGTATGTGAACTTTGGCTCTTTCACCCACTCCTTGTAATTCTCTGAAGATTCATCCTGTCCTTGTGCATATCAATAGTTTGTTTCTTGGCAGATGCCAATGGCTCATGCTTGTAATCTACTCTGGAGGTTGAGATCTGAGGATCATGGTTCAAAGCCAGACTGGGCAGAAAAATCCATGAGAATTTTTATCTCCAATTAGCCAGTAAAATGTGGAAGTGGAACTATGGCTCAAGTCATAGTGCCAACTTTGAGTGAAGTTAAAGGACAGTCCGTGCCCTGAGTTCAAATTCAAGTACCAGCATCAAAAAAAAAAAAAAAAAGATTTGTTTCTTTGTATGCAGAGTGCTAATGGAAGTATCTCTGAAATATTCTGAGTTTGACACTACTAGGAATAAAGCTGCTGTATAGATTTCTGTGTGACCATACTCTTCATTTCTCTGGGATAATGCTTAGAAGTGTAATTGTTGGGTCACATGATAGTTACATGTTTAACTTTTTTTTTTGAAACAAGATCTCTCTTTTTCTTTCTTTTTCTTTTTTTTTTGTCAGTCATGGCGCTTGAACTATGGGCTTGGACACTGTCCCTGAGCTCTTCAGCTCAAGGCCAGCACTCTACCACTTGAGACACAATTCCACTTCTGGTTTTCTACTGGTTTATTGGTGATAAGAGTCTCACGGTCTTTCCTGCCTGGGCTGGCTTTGAACCATGATCCTCAGATCTCAGCCTCCTGAGTAGCTAGGATTACAGGCGTGAGTTACTGGCGGCTCCTGGCTATTGAAAGAAGATCTCATTATATAGTCCAGGCTGTCCCTGAACTTGAGATCTTCTTGCCTCTTGAGTGCTGGGATTGTAGGCATGAACCACCTCACTCAGCCTGCATCCTTAATTTTTTTTTGTTGGTCGTAGGACTTGAACTCTGGGCCTGGGTGCTGTCCAAATTGCCCCATTTGTTAGGAAATGGAAAGACTTGGAAAAAATTATATTAAGTGAAGTAAGCCAGGCCCAAAGAAACATAGGTCCCATGGTTTCCCTTATTTGCAATATCTAGTATATGTCTGAGTCAAGCAGAAAAGGTCAGATAAGGTGATGTTAGGGAAATGAACCATAAGATATGTATTCAAATTTTTTTTCTTTCATGCGATTATTTCTAACACATTTATAAGATTATTTCTTTGTTGCTTTGTATGTCCCTCCCCCACAGTATAACCCCTGCTTTCACTGCATTTGATGTCGGTATAATCTGTGGAGGGGAAGGGGAAAAACATATCCTTTAAATAGGGACACAGGTGGACCCATTACAACAATGAGCTGAACAAGTGGTTATGTCAAAAACGAACGCTCTTCAGCTCAAGGCGAGTGCTCTACTGCTTGAGCCACAGTGCCACTTCTGGTTTCTTAGTGGTTTATTGGAGATAAGAGTCTCAAGGCATTTCCTGCGTGGGCCGGCTTTGAACCGTGATCCACAGATCTCAGCCTCCTGAGTAGCTAGGATTACAGGCATGAACCACTGGTGCCCGGCTTGCATCCTTAATTTTTAAAGAAAGTGCTGGACGGCTGTCTAGAAGGGCTGTACCATTGCATATTACCACCATCCAAAACTGCCCTCATCAGTCTTCTGTTGGCACTCTTGGTTATTTTAGCCATGCAATAAATGTGGCATCTCATTGTTGCACAGTATTGTAAATTTATACAGTTTTCCTTTTTCAGACTTCTACTTGTAGTATCTTTTATGTGGACATTAATTTGAAACAATTTTATTAAGTAAAAAGCATGTAAAATAGGAGACTCTGAGTGAATCTTTACAAAGTCTGCTTTTGTCACTTAGTGGGTGACCTCCCCTCCCCAGAAGCTGCTACTCCCACCCCCAAAAGCACATGTCAACCCCTTGTTCCTACTTCAAGGGCATTTTGGGGACTGAGGAAGGTCATTCTGAGCATGTGGATGCTCTGGGGTTGCCAGTTCATCTTTCTTTCTCCTGCTTTGCTGGGTCAGCCCTTCCATTTATGGATGTAGGATTGAACTGGATGCAGGCCCTGTCCCCATGCTGTCTCCATCTCCAATGGCTCCCCATCCGCCTGCTATTTCTAATTTGCTGAGGGCTGGGAAACTATATAACTGGTCATTTGAAACTAAATATTCAAGCAGAATCAAGAAGCACTTCGGCTAGCTACTCAGAGGCCTTGCTCATCTTCTGGGCTCAGACTTGTAGAGACTGAAGTTGACAGACAGGTGGCTTTTCTGAAATTCAGGTCTGTGACAGATTCAGAGAGTGAAAGTGCATGTGGATTTTTATAGCCATTTATCTAATTAGAAACCTCATAGCATCTTTAAAGATTAGGTGTAAGAGCCTGGTATGGGTGGCTTATATAATATAAGCTACTCAAGAGGCTGAGATCTGAGGATCGAAGTTCAAAGCCAGCCTGGGCAGGAAACTCCATGAGACTCTTATCTCCAATAAACCACTAGAAAACTGGAAGTGGTGCTGTGGCTCAAGTGGTAGAGCACTTGCCTTGAGCTGAAGAGTGCAGTGACAGTGCCCAAGCCCAGAGTTCCAGCTCCACAACTGACAAAAAAGAACAAAGAAAGAAAAAATAGAAGTGGAGTTGTGGCTCAGGGGGTAGAGTACTATCCGAGTAAAAAAAAGCTCAGGGACAGCATCCAGGTCCTGAGTTCAAGCTCCAAGACACACAAAATGATTGTGTATAAGTACAGATTTAGTTTGCTATTGCTTAGTTGCTAAGTGAAGGAGTTAAGCTAGACTAGGGTTAAATCTCTTGCCTAGTGATAAATTTATATATATATATATATATATATATATAGTGTGTGTGTGTTTGTGTGTGTGTGTGTGTGTGTGTGTGTGTGTGTGTGTGTGTGTGAGTGTGCTGGTACTGTGGCTTGAACTCAAGGCCTCACGCTCTTACTTGGTTTTTTCCTCTCAAGACTGGCTCTCTATATTTGAGCCACAGCTCCACTTCTGGCTTTTTGGTGGTTAGATGAAGATAAGAGTCTCAGGAACTTTTTCTGCCTGAGCTGACTTTGAATTGTGATCCCCATTACTCAGCTTCCTGAGTAGCTATGATTACAGATGTGAGGTACTGGTAGTCTGCTTCCACTTTCTTTTTTTTTTTTTTGTACCAATCCTAGGGTTTGAACTCAGGGCCTAAGCTCTGTCCTGACTTTTTTTGCTCAAGGCTAGCAATCTGTCACTGGAGCCACAGCTCCACTTCTGGATTTTGGTAATTAATGGGAGATAAGGGTCTTATGGACTTTTCTGCCCTGGGCTGGGTTTGAACCATGATCTGTTTTCAGTTTCCTGAGTAGCTAGGATTATAGGCATGAGCCACCTGTACCCAGCAGTCTTCCACTTACTTTTAATATAATTTGATAGACATGTGTGGCTACCAAACAAAGGGTAGTGAAATTTGAAAGAAGATTCCTAAGCATGTTTTTTGTGTTTGGAGAGTTTTCCCAGGACTTACTGTTCTGACTGACTGTGAATGGGGTCGCTTTCCCAGGAGCTGTTCGTTCTCACAGGGAACAGGAGCGAACAGGAGGCCTTGTTCCTCCCAGAGTCCTCCCAGGAATTCTGGTTCTGAATGGTGCAATCACTGCACTTATTTAAACCGACAGAGAGACAATGCCATCAGCACAAATCAATAGGAGCTGTGCATTTGGCCAGCACTCTGTTATTTCTGGGGACAGGATGCACACTGAGTTTGGTGGTTTATGTTAATGTCAGATTTGGCAGTATAGCGATGTTTCCCAAGCTTTGTTATTAGGAAGTAATTTTGACATTATGTATGTACTCATTATATATGTATGTGTACATATCTCCTGTTTATATTTTGCATCTAATTTTATATACAAACCTCCAGGTGTTTACTAAAATCTTATCTTCCTTGATCATACTTTATTCCTGTCTCTTACTGGTGTTTCCTTATTCTATAAACAGAAATTTCCGAAGTTTCTTCCACTTCCCAGTTTTCCTTATTCTGAGAAGTTGAGCTAAGAGACAGGCCTGGGCCTAGGGTTGTCTAGAGTTCACTCAACTGTAACTCAGAGCTCATGAATTCAGATTATGATTGGTTATGTAATTCTGAGATTTTTTTCTTTCTTTGAAACCTAAATTCTTCCATCTGTAAATCTATTGTTAGATTACTAATCTATGTAAGGGTGTGATGAGAGAAAAGTGAGCTCTTTGTAACAAAAGTTGCAGAGTAAAATGAAAAGACTTTAATTAAAGGTATGATAGTTATTTTTTTGGGGGGAGGCTTTTTCTGGGGCTTGAAGTCGGAGCTTGGGCACTATCCCTGAGCTTCTTTTGTCCAAGGTTAGTACTCTACCACTTGAGCTGCGGCTTTATTTCTATTTCTCTCTCTCTCTCTCTTGTTTTGTGTGTGTGTATGTGTGTGTGTGTGTGTGTGTGTGTGTGTGTGTGTGTGTGTGTCCTGGTCTTGGGGCTTCCACTTACTTTTTTTTTTTTGGTGCCAGTGGTCCTGGGGCTTGAAGTCTTTTGCTCAAGGCTAGTGCTCTACCACTTTGAGCCTCAGCTCCACTTCTGGTGTTCTGGTGGGTAACTGGAGATAAGAGTCTTATGCACTTTCCTGCCCTGGCTGGCTTTGAAACATGATCTCAAATCTCAACCTCCAGAGTAGCTAGGATTACAGGTGTGAGCTACCAGCACCCAGCTTCCTGAGCTTTTTGCTCAAGGCTAGCACTCTATCCCTTGAGCCACAGTGCCACTTCGGCTTTTTTGGTGCTTAATTGGAGATAAGAGTCTCATGAACTTTATTGCACAGACTGGCTTTGAACTGTGATCCTCAGATCTTAGCCTCCTGAGTAGCTAGGATTACAGGTGTGTACCACTAGTGCCCAGCCATGTTTGGCTTTTTGATAATTAATTGAAAAAAGGTTCTAATGGACTTTTCTGCCCAGAGTGGGTTTGAACTGTGATCCAAAATTCTCAGCCTCTTGAGTAGCTAGGATTACAGGAATGCCACTGGTGCTGGGCTGTTTTTCTTTTAATTTAATATTTGTTTGTTTATTCATTTTTTTAACAGTGCTGGAGATAGGAACCAGGTCCTGAAACATGGCAGGCAAATGCTTTACCCCTGAGTTCCATCTTCAGCCCCTGGTACCGAGGTTTGAAATTTAGCAGGCACCCTCAGTACTCACCTATACCCTAAAACATTAACTCACTGAATCTCTACAAGCATATGAGACAGTCACCTGTTGCTACCATCTTTCCTTTTTTTTCAAATAGACACAGAGAAGGAAAATAAGAAGTCCTTTTGTTGTTCAGCTAGTTAGGCAGAGTCAAGTGTCAAACCTAGTTTGGTGCCAGGATCCAATTAGGAGGCGGTCTCAGCTATAACACTGCTGCTGTCCACTGTTGACTGTGCCCTTCTTTGCTGAACCTCCGGTGGCTTCTAAAATTGAAAGTAATGAATTCAGAAGTCTCTGCTTAGCAGTAAAGACCTTCAGTTACTTTTTTTCTTGTCCTGCTCCCCATAAAAATATTTAGTATTAAGTAGCCTCCCATCCTCCAGGGTCCTTCAACCTACACCTTTCATTAGCTGGTATTACAAGAGCAACAACCACATCCAGCTTGTTGGTTGAGAGGAGGGTGTCACTATCTCTGCTTCTAGAGTAGTAGGTATTAAAGATATGTGCTGTCATGCCTGCTTAGCCACCAAACTTTAAGTAGGACAGAATATTATTCCACACAGAGTAACTAGATGAGGTGGAAATGAGATTATAAATAATGATAGGAAATAGGAAATGAGAGGAAATAGTCTGGCTTTGTCTTTCTCAGTCCTTCACAAGGCATATACCATTGCTTGAATCAGTGTAGCTCAGGTATAGGAGGGCAGGCTGTAACATCAGGCTGCCCAGGTCTATACCTAGGATACCATAGACAGGAAAAGGATCATATATTTCTCAGTATTATTGAAAGCTTAAACAAGGTTATATGTGTCAAGCAATAATTAGTAAGTACCCTGAAAGAGTAAATAGAAAGTATGCAAGAAGAGGAATTGTACCAGTTCTCATAATTGATTGATGAATAAGACTACACAGTACATCGGCAATTGGAATCATATTTCTAGAATTGGAGGTCACAGAACCATTTGCAGTATTACAATGAGTAACAATATCTACAAAATAACCAGAGAATGTTAGAGGTTTAGTGTGTAGCCTTGAAGCAAAGTTAATTGGTTTGAATAGGATCAAGCCAAGGACTTTGGTCTTTTCTGTCCACATTTTCCCCAAGGGGAGGAACAGGCCCCAGCTGTAGCTGGAACATTTTCCCATAGGGATCTTGACAAATAGAGAACAGTACAGTCCCTTCAGGGGACAGTGGCTGGCCGCGGAAGGTTATTAGGTCATCTAGTTAGCTAGTGGCTAACACTGAAAATGGATAGAAGGTTCATAAATAAAGAGTAGGTGAGAGTAGATTACAAAGCTTTCTGTTCAGCTTCCTTGGTTATGGGCCAGAAGCCCCTATCTTCACAGAAAAGTTTCTTCATCAATATTGGGAGCCTCTGAGCATAGTGAACCCTGGGTTGTAGAACCAAGTCTGTTACAAACTAGCTCAGAAGCTTGAGTAAATTGCTGGACTTCAGCTAAGTGCTGATGGCTCATGCCATCAAAGCTACTCAGGAGGTTGAGATCTGAGGATCAAAGCCAGCTTGGGAAGGAATGTCTGTGAAATTCTAGCACAAAGCTAGAAGTGGAGAGGTGTGGCTCAAGTGGTAGATTGCCATCTCTGAGAGAAAAGGCTAAGGAAGTGTGTGAGGCCCTGCCCCAGTAATCATTTTAATTGGTCCAAGAAGACTGAAGTAGATGATCTGCAAGGTCCTTTTAGAAGCCCTTTCCTCACAGATACAGTTATATTTTAGGGCTGTTTATTGAATTGAAAAAATGCCTAAAGTCAGACAATGGAAATACTTTCAAACAAATATAAGAAGCTAAATATCGTAGCTCTACATTATGTGAGTCCATCTACATGAAATATCAAAGACTGGCAAGTCCACAGGTTAGAAAGAAAGCAAGTTAGTGGTCCCCAGGGGTCACCTCAGAGGGGAATGGGTGTGACCATGTGACAGGTGTGGTGTGATGAAAATGCCCTGACAGTAGATATTGATGTTAGTTATATAGCTTTGGGAATGTACTAAATGTCATTGCTGCTGGGCATGGTGGCTCATTCCTGTTAGCTACATGGGAAGTGAGATTAGGAGATCTCAGTTTGAGGCTAGCCTGGGCATAAAATTTCTTTTTTTTTTTTTAATATTGTGAAAATACCATATAGAGGGGTTACAATTACATGGGTAAGGTAATGAGTACATTTCTTATCAAGCATTGTAGCCTCCTCCTTTGTTTCCCCTTCCCATCCCTTCCCATCCTCCCCCCCCCCCCTGCCCCCCCTGGACATAAATTTCTTGAGACTCCATTTCAATTAATGACTAGGTGTGGTAAGGAATACCTGACACCCCCAAAGATAGTGGAAGCATAAATAGATCATATCCCAGGCTGACCTGGCATAAAGTGAGACTCTACCTCCAATATAACCAATGCAAAGAGGCCTAGAGGCCTAGCTCAGTGGTAGAGTATCTGCCTAGCCAGGGCAAGGCTCTGAGTTCAATCCCCAGTTCAGCTTAATTGGAGGAGGTGGTGGTGGGATATGTTCTTTGGAAGCACTGTGAAATCCAGGATTTGTCTTCTAGTTGGGGCCAGGTCCTGACCAGGAACAAATGTGGCAGTGAATGGAGTCTCTCAATGATGTATGAGCATCAGAATACACCCAAAGTCTCAGCCTATGATGATTCTCTGCAAAAGTCCAACTGTGCTCGCTGAAAGCCACCTCCTTCTGGAGAAGCCAGGTCCCCCACAGAAGCACATTTTGTTCAGTCTCCTAATTTTCCTCCTCCTCCTCTTGTGCCAGTACCAGGACTTGAACTCAAGGCCTTGCCACTCTTGCTTGGCTTTTTCACTCAAAACTGGTACTCTACCATGTGAGCTGTATCTCTACTTCTGACATTTAACTGGAGATTAGGTGTCACGGACTTTTCTACCCAAGCTGATTTTGGACAGTAATCCTTAGATCTCAGCCTCCTGAGTATCATGGATTACAGATGTGAGCTATTAGTGCCTAGCCAATCATCTTTATATCCTCCCAGCCAGACCCAAGGCCTTGGGCTTCTCTGCCTCCTAGGCATCCAATACAGCAGTACTTAGAAAATATTTGTGGCTCAGCAACTGGCGACTCAGGCAGGCCCCCTGGGAAGAGTGGATGGGCTTTTGTATGAACCATACCATGAAATCTGAGACTTTCACCTCATTGCTCAGACAGGGAACCATCTGTTCCAGTGGGATTTTCTGGGGTTGCTCATGCGGCAAATCCCTCTCGAACTATTTTCCAGCATGAATTCCCCAAAGGAGTTGTGTTCCATTTCACCTTAAACATGGTAAGCTTAATTTTGAAATTAAAACTGTCTATAGCGTTGTTATGTTGGGCTGTAAGGTTCGTCAGTGTTGACCGAGCTTTTGAATGAAATGGATGTAGAAAATTGACACTGATTGTCTAGATGGGAGCTAGGTAGCCAGGGCTAAGATTCAAAGTTGGGGTCTTTGGCTCTAGTGAAGATGCTCTCAAAACCCAGTGAAATGCACACAAAACTGTGATGCGCGCGCACACACATACACAGACACACACATCACATTGATGTGTATTTCAAAGGGAGGTTTTGGCTTTCTTTTTCCCTTCTCGTGTCTTTTCCTCCCTGATTCAGAGCAAACTGTTCTGAAGCAAACGGTCTTTTTCACACCTGACTCCGCGAGTGGTGTGGCTCATTTTTGCTTTGGCAGTCAAAATGGAAGAGGAAACCTGCGGCTTCCCCACCTCTGCTTTGAGGGTGGGTGTCTTCCGCTGGGCTCTCGGGGCTGGCCGCCCCGGCTTCGCTGCCTTACTCCGCGGCTGCAGAAGCCGCCTGGCCTTCACGGAGCAGGTCCCACGGAGAAGCCACTATATTTAGGTTTCGGATGTTGTTAGCCTGACTTGATTGCATTTAAATTGCATCCATCTCCCCACGTGGGAGGACGGAGTCGGAACCGGACGGACCTGCCCTTTACGCACGGAGGACTTAGGGCAGATTACTTCAGGCCGGGAGTCTCGGTTTCCTCACTGGGAGCTGGATGGATACTCCTGGGATGGATCCCCAGAAGACACTCCAGGGCCACCCCTGAACACGGGTGCCCTTTCAGACCCCCAGACAACCTCCCGCTCAGGACACGTTTCCCAGTTTGCGCTCCATCTGAAAAATACCCTACAGCCCGAGTTAGAGCCGCGCGGCCCACTGCGCTCCCAGGACCCTGACACGGTGATCCGGAAGACAGCGCTGTGTGTTCAGTCCCAGCTCTGGAGGGAGGAGAGCGGGGTCAGGCGGTGAGCCCGCACCCCGGCCCGCCGCCCCCCCCGCCGGGCCATCCCCGGCGCGGACACCTGCTGCGAGCGGCCGCGGGGCGTCCCACCCACCTGCCCGGCAGCGCCCGGCGGAGGGGGCGGGCGGAGGGGAGGGGGCGGCGTCCCGGCCCCGCGGCCCCGCCGCCGCCGCCGCCCGCGCCCCCTCGGCGCAGCCCGCGGCGCCCCGGCACCCTTCTCCTCCCCCGGCGGGCTCCGCGGAGTATTGTACTCACATCCGGGGCTGGGTTTTGCTTTCAAGCGAAACGTAATTAACCCGGAAAAAAGAACCGAGAGACAGGAGCGCAGGGGTGGGGACGGGGGAGAAGAGCGCGCGCGGAGCGCCGGGCACCCGGAGCGGGGCTGCGCCAGCGAGAACGCCCCGCGGCCCGGAGACGCGCCCCCGCCCCGATGTGACCCAGCCCCGGCCCTGCACGGCGGGGTGAGTCGGGCTCGCGAGGGCCGCCCGGGCGGGCGCAGGGCGGAGGGTGGGACGCGCCCGTCCGCGGCACACGCGCCCCCCCCGCCCCCCCCCCGCCACCCCGCTCCGGGGCGCGGCGGGTCCCGGGCGCAGCCCCTCCTCTGGTCCCCCGAGCGCCCGCGGTGGCGGAGGTCGCGGCCGCCAGGGGTCGGGCTGCGGGGGTGGGGCCGGGGCGGGCGGGGCGGGGGCTCGGCCGGGCCACATTTTCTCACGTTCGCCGTAGGGAAAAGTTCTCTGCGGGTCCTGGCGCCGGGGCAGCGGCCCCGCAACGACCGCCCGGGCTGCGGGTAGGGGAGAGCAGAGCGCGTCCCAGGCAAGTCCCTCGCGCACGGATTGGGCCTTGGAGACTACTCCCCCCCCCCCCCACTCCCACTCCGCTACCTTATTACTTGGCGGGTCTAGATTGCCCCCAGGGGATCGGGGTGCACCCCTCCTTTTCTTTTGGGTCCCGCCCGCAGTTTCTGGAATTCTTGGCAGTGGAGATGACTGGGTAGGAAAGTGCCCTCAAATGCAGGCGGGGTGCCAGGTTAGGTCATTCCCTCGAGGGGAACGATCTTTCTCTCTCTCTCTCTCTCTTTTTCCATCAACTTCTTCACCTTACATGCTTCCCTTTTCGAATCCAGTTCTGGAGATTATTTCGTCAAGATGAGAAGAGAGGGGTGGGGAGAGAGGGGGAGAGAAAGAGAGAGGCCCGGGGAGGTCAGGCCGGGTAGGAAGGAAGGGTGTCCAGGCTCTGCAGACGCGCTCCGTTGTCCCGCATCTCCCCTCCCCCCCCTCCAGCATTTTGCCCTAAAGGCTTTCTTCCTTTACATTAGTGGTTCTAGACACATCTTCTATCTTTAATTTGCATTCTTTCTTTAGGACTTGGGAGGATTGGAACTGGGGGGCAGGGGCGCCTCAATATATCAGCCTAAATTTCCCCTCCCCTACTATTTTTTTTTCTCTTTATTTGGTGAGAGAGCTTTCAGCCACTGCAAGGCAAAGGCTCTAGAAAAAGATACATTTTTTTTAACCTTAGTTGCATGATTTAATAGGGCTGGGATTATAAAGACAGGCATAATGGGCTTTGCGTAGCCGAGTCTTTAGGGAGCTCCTGTCTGGTGGAGGGTGCCTTAGAACCTAGTCCCTAGTACTGGGAACACCACCTGGGTAGGAGGCTTTTTCAAGAAGACCATCATCACTGTGGCCTTCTTCACTCGAAGGCAGATATTTTTGTCATAAATATCTAGCTTGTAGACCAGACTCTGGAGGCCTACTCAGCGTAGGATATCTAGGTACTAAGAAAATGTTTCTGAGTGTCAGCATATGAATGTTCGTATTTGTTGAAACGAAGAGAAAACAGCAGTGTGGCAGTAGGTCAAGCTGTAGAAATTTGTTGCATCCAGCTGGTTCATGGACTTTTTGCTCTGGCAGTTGCTTTTAGATAGAAACATTCTTTGGCTTTGTAAACTTTTGGGGTTTTTTTGGCTGCTAGTACTGGAGCCTTAGCTTTTTTGCTCAAGGCTGCCACAACTCCATTTCTAGCTTTTTTTTTTTTTTTTTGGTGCGTCATTGAAGATTCTCATGAACTTTCCTGCTCATGCTAGGTTTGAACCAAGATTCTCAGACTGCAGCCTCCTGCATAGCTAGGATTACAGGTGTGAGCCAGCAGTCCCCAGCTATGTAGACCCAACTTTTTTACAAATCTTCGTGACACTCCTAGCTGATGATGGGAGCCTTGCTCATTTCATAGATGGCTAATGCCTGGGTATTGATTTGGAAACTGCTGGTCCTTCGCTGAAGGACTTTTGAAATGTTCCTCTCCTTGTCATTGCTCACGCTTTGTCTCTCTTCTGTGTAAGGAAACAAGGCCTGCAAATTCCTTCATGTCACCTTAGTGAACTCTGTTCACCTTGGTATTTTGCCAAGGTCAAAATAAATCCTAAACACATGCAGGTGTTCCTTGGTGGCTGCCTATGGAGATATCCCGCAGAAGTGGGCTGCTGACTGCATGCCTCCCAAGGAAGGCCCTGGCTTCCCAACCCCAGCAAAGATGGGGTATGTAGGCATCAGCCCCGAGTCAAGCCCCAGAGCAGCTTGGCAGGTGTTTGCCAAAAGTATTAGAATTAGGTAGAGCCAGGCAATAGTTGCATGGTCTTTGTAGTGTGCATCCAGCTGGTACTTCCACGATTTCCTGTCTTTTTCATAGTGCAGGTGCATGGGTGGATGATGCCCGTTACAGGCAATATGACTCAGATTAGATCTTGCTGTAGACCACAGTACAGTAAGTGCCTCTTCTGATTCACTGACTGGGCTGTGACTTCTTGTGCCTTGTGACACAGACGTGGGGCTTGGGAAGGAGGCTCTGGCTGGGATGCTGGGTGGCACTGCGCCTCTCTCCCTGTGAGCAGTTACTTTCGGTTTCTCATCTGTCGTAATGAGCTATACAAGGACTCCAGCAATCCAATCTCTTAGGCTTTGGAAAAGGAAGGAAACAGAGCAGATATTAAAGCATGGTAGCCTGTGGGAAGTGAAAAATCCTAGCCCTGCCTAGGATTGAAGCAGGGAATTGGACAGGCTGGAGAGATAGGGCCACTGGTTCCTGTGGGGCCTATGGACCTTTGTTTCAAATCTTGGGGCTGTTCTGCTCTCTCTCTTCCTCCTATTTAGTCCTGACCCTTCCACAAACCTCTTTTTGGGAGACGGGCCTTCTATAAAGCCCAGTCTGGCCTGGAACTGGCCATCTTTCTGTCCCAAAGTCCTGAGTGCTAGATTTTAGGTATGCACTACCACTCTGGGCTCCCTTGCAACCCTGTATGCTTTATACATGATCTGAAAGTCCTTACTGTACTTACCTCAGTTGGTTAAAGTTACTTGGTTGCAGTTAAAGGGTGAATTTGGCTCCTGGAGCCTCCCAGGTGGGTAAAAGGCTTTTGGGTTGGCACTGTGGTATGCCTTTGTATTCATAAAGGATGCCAGCCAAGGTAGAAGGTGTGAAGCAGGTCCTCCCATCTTATGCTGTGAAGAAACACTGCAGTGAGAGCAGCAGGCATGCCCATGCAGCTGCTCACAGCTGTCTTCTGTGGAGACCCCCCCCCCCCACACACACCACCAAAGGCTGGGCCAGAACAGTCCCAGGATCCCTTTCCTGGTATCTGAGGGTCCTGTGTAGGTTTTGCTAATTTTCAAAGTTGTCTGTGAGAGAACCTGGCTCTCATGAAAATATATAAGTATATATATATATATATATATATATATATATATATTAACCTCTTGGGGAATTTTTAGAGATGGAAAACATAATGTTTTTTTGAAGTACAGGGGAGATTGGGAGGAACTGATGGCTTTTCTTATGAGAGGTAACCAAATGGCACAACATTCCCATTGATATTTGCTCAGTGATATTGATTGGGTAGAGATGGCCCCTGTAGATATCTGTCCTTCCTCTGTTAAGCAACTTTGCAGTAGCAGTAGTGACAGTGTGACATGCCTACTACTTGTTAGGCATGTTGTACACAAACACTTGCACACACACACACACACACACACTCCTCCCCCAGGGATTGAATCCAGGACCTTGAGCATGCTCTGCCACTGAGCATACACATTTTAACAGTATTTACCCGGAGCTTACTTAGTTACCAGTTCTCATATTCAGTCCTTTCCACACATTATTTCATGTTATCCTCCAAGCAACCTCAGAAGTAGGTAAAGTGAGGAAACCAGTCCAGAGGTGCTAAGTAGCTAAGGCACAGATGAGTCCAGGCCCACACCAGTCTCTAAAACTTACCCAGGCCTTTCACTTGGAGTCAGCACATTCTTTTCAATGGGAAGTTTCTTACAAAACTTCAAAAATATATCTGCTGATCAGTCACCTGCACATCCGCCTCACCACACCCAGCCCTTCTTCCTTCCCTAAATCTAGAGACCAGCCTTCAGATAGACACACCTAGGCCACACACACTTCCCCTTCTGTACATGGCAGAGGCGGGGGTAGGGTGGGGTGGGGGGGAGTCATTAATGCTGCCTTTTTTTTTTTTTTGCCAGTACTGGGGCTTGAATTCAGGGCCTGAGCACTGTCCTTTAGCTTTTTCACTCAAGGCTAGCCATTCTACCACTTGAGCCACATCATTTCTAGTTTTTGGTTGTTAATTGGAGATGAGAGTCTCATGGACTTCCTTGCCTAGGCTGGCTTCAAGTGGAATCCTAAAATTTTCTGCCTCCTGAATATGCTGCTGCTTTCTTTTCTTTTTCTCCCCCTGGTTGATACCACATAGCTCAAGCTTCCTGTGCAGCTTTTTTTTTTTTTTTTTCCTGTCCAAGACTGGATCTCAAACCCAGTACCTAATGCTTTCATTCATTGGCTGGTTTTCTACCGACTTAATCTCCAACCCCATCCCATGCGGCTCTTGCAAGGAGTCCACAATGAGACTGAACTTAGTGTCCTCTCAGTGGGACTTTCAGGATTCTGAGCTGTCTCTGCTTCTACAGGTAGAGAACCAACGGTGACTGCCACCTGCTGTGGTGATCTTTCTGGTGACATGGTCTGATGCATCTTCAAACTTGGTTGCCCATAGCTCCACCAACTACATTTTTTCTGAACAGAGCTGAGGGGCTGTTAGGAGAGAGAAGCCATAAATACTTAAAATACTTCATTTCAGTGGTGCCAATTTGCAGTCACTCTTGCCTATTTTCCATTACTTCCCTTCCCCCCTTTAATTCTTTCTTGTGTGTGTCTTGTTCCCTGTCTCTCAAGCCTGGGGTCCCCTGAGGTTTGGGCCATCTTCTCCCTCCACCCCCATTCCTGAAGATGTTTGCATTCCTCACCCCACACTTCCGCTGGGAACAAGTTCTCAGTACATTCCCTTCTCTCTCACATTACGCTCCTGCCTTAGACTTCTGGAATTTGCTCTTATGACCGTTGTTGCAAGTGTGGTGACATTAGAGCAGGAGGAAATGGATGCTTCCAGACTCTGATCTGTGATTGGCTCTCAGGCTTGAGCTCAAGTTGCTGTAATTGTGTGTGCTGTTTTTACGGGCTCTTGGTATTGTTGAGGCTCCATGGCTCCCCAAGTCATTCCCAAGTATCTTGCACACTAAACAGTTCCTGCTGGGGTCTTCCCATAGGCTAACAGTAGCTGAGTGACTGTCTGGGTCTACCTTCCTACCTGGGTTCCTGTCTGCTGTGTTCTATCCCCTCTGAGACCTGTGATGCACTTTCTGCTCTGGCTGTTCTTGTGTGAGTCTCTCAGACTCTGCTCAGGAGAAGCAAGCAGGCTGGTGACATGAGCCCTGTAGGCCTTACCATGTGACAAGAAGGACCTTCTAGACTTGGACTGGAAAAGTCCTTGTCCTACTAACATAGACTAACATGAAAGAAAAAAATCCCTAAATTTAAAAAGTGAATCCATTTCCCCCCATTTGTTAGCTGGATTTGTAGCTTAGTTTGTAATAGAGACAAAGTTATGTGAAGCTTTCTCTTTTGTCACTTCCTCTTCATTTTATTGACCTCAAATAGATCAGATCAGTTCAGCAGATGAATCTGCTCTTCACTTTCCTTTGTCAACTACATTAGCTGCCTTAAGAATCAAGAGGGCTGATGCAGCAAACTATGGAGCTTTTTTTTTTTTTTTGTGGCCTTGAGGATTGAACCTCGGGACATGAATGCTGCTAGCAAAATATTCTAGCACTGAGCTATCTTTCCAGTCCTAACCCACAGCTTTCTTTATTTCATAGCTCTGGAGCTTTTTCTTTTCTTTCTTTGTTGCTTTGTTTCTTCCTTCTTTCTTTAGTGCTGGTTCTGGGGTTTCAACTGGGGTCTCTCACTTGTGTTGGTGGTTGTCCAAGGCTAGAATTTTACCACTTGAGCCACAGTTCCATTTCTGGCTTTTTGCTGGTTAACTGGAGAGAAAACTTACAGACTTTTTTTTTGCCCAGACTGATTTTGAACGGGGATCTTTAGATCTCAGCCTCCTGAGGAGCTAGGGTTACAAACATCATCAGTGCCTGGCAGTTGTAGCACTTTTAGTTTAAATTTTGAATCATCTGTTCCTTTTGTTTATCCATCCACCGATTCACTTTACTTTAAATTTTAGAAATTTTATAATTGTTTTTTGAAATAGGATGTCTCTGTGTCAGCCAGGCTGACCCCAAATTCCTGAATTAATCACTTCTGCCTGAGTCTCCCAAGTAGCTGGGACTGCAGGTATGCTTCACCTTGTCCAATTAGCCATTATTTTAAAATGTCAACTTCATCTCTCAAGTCTGTGAGTTAGTTGTGTGTGTGTGTGTGTGTGTGTTACAGGTTTATCTCAGGGACTAGGTACTATTTCTTAGCTTTTTCACTTAAGACTGGTACTCTACCACTTGTGCCCCACATCCCTATTTCCAGATTTTTGCTGGTTAATTGGAGATAAAGTCTTACAAACTTTCTTGTTTGGGCTGGCTTTAAACCTTGATCATTAGATCTCAGCCTCCTGACTAGGTAGGATTACAGGCCTGAGCCTCTAGCATTTAGGATCCCATCTCCCACATCTTAAGGAGGAAGCCTTTTGGGGCTTCTTGTCAGGGAGTCCATTCCCTTTTTCAGAGCCCTAGTCATAATATAGACCTGGTTTTGTAGCAAGACTTGTGCTTAAATGCTTAGTTGGCTTCAAGGACATTGGCTCCTTTTATGAAGACCTGAGAGTAAAGATCCAAACCATCTGGGGAAAGAAAGGTTGAGACTCCAGGCAAGGAGTAAGTAATAGGAAGTAAGAGACTCAGCTAGATTGCAGGGTGTGAGGCCTTAGGCAGGTATCTAACTCTTGTGTAATTATGATGGATGAGATAGGAACTTAACTAGATTTAGGTCTTTGATACATTAGAGAGCCACAAGAAAGCTATAATTTAGGCAAGATTTTATTTGTTCATGAACTTGAGAAGGTTGAGAAATTTATGTTCAGTTTCAAAACTTAGATGTCTGTGGTGGGAGTACTTGTGATATTAAGTAGCTTTCTCTTCTGCTAAATAACCACAGATTTCCTGTAGAAAATTTGTAAAATATGGAAAAATGTAGAAAAGTAACTGAAATTCACCTGTAAGTCATAGATAATAGCTATGAATATTTGTGCAGTCATCCACCTAATTTTAAAAAATCCACAGTAGGAATAAAAACGCCATTTAGATCATTGAGAATATATTTTATGTTATTTTGTGTCTTTGAAAAATTTATGAGTCTGTAAAGTTTATTAGAAATTACTTAAAACAGTTTTTAGACAGTTGTATGATATTTCCTTATGAGAGTTTCTCAGACTTTAATTATTCTCTGAGCATTGGGACACTCAGGATATTTCCAACTTTGTTGTTGTTATGCATTTTATTACAGTTGCCAACTTCTTACTTTAATCCTTATTTGCATCATTGTTTATTTGCTTGGACGAAATCCTAAAAGTAGAATTACTGGGTCAGAGGGTATAGACATTTTTAGCTGCCTTGTTACAGATCGCTAGATTGCTTTCCAGAAAGGGTCATTCTCTTGTCTCGGGTGTATAAAAATTCTGCATTTATTCATGTGTACATCTCTTTTAAGCAGCAATCGATTCCTTGTATCTTAGTCCTGACTTTTCTCTGTCTCTTTCTTCCCTGAGTATATTTGATTTCCTTAGAGTCTTTGTTCCAGCTGTCTCTTTGTTCCAACCCTGAGGGTCTCAATTTCTGGACAGTTTTACTCCTGGTTTGAATTTCTGGTGGTGAAACCAAAGGCTTTGAAGTGGGCAGTGGAAGAGAGACTTGGGCAGGGAAACCTCGTAGGTTTCCCTCATTTCACTCTTCTCAGGAGCTTTCTCTATGAAGCAGGGCATGGACATTTAACTACCTACTGCTGCTGGTGGAGGAGTCCATGCACACTCACTTTCTCCGAGATTCACTTTTGCTTTTCTTTTTTCTTTATTTAGTTATTTGTTTGTTTATTTATTTATTGTGCCAGTACTAGAGCTTGAACCTTAGGATTTGGACACTGTCCCTGAGCTTTTCCACTCTACAGCTCCACTTCTGCCTTTCTGGTAGTTAATTGGAGATAAGAGTTTCACAGACTTCCTATCCCAGCTTGCATTGAACCTTGACCTTCAGATCTCAGCCTCCAGAGCAGCTAGAATTACAGCCACCAACTGGTGATCACTTTGATCACCAGTTAAATGTGTAACTTAATTCCAATTGCAGCACATGGGAACTTATACATTCTGCTGAGGAAATGTGGATCCTATAATAATGTTCCTCTTTTTATTTTACTATTTTTAAAGTTAGTAACTTAAAGTGTCAGCTAATTTTAATTTACACTTTCAACTTTTTTTTTTTTTTTGGTCCGGTCGTGGGCCTGGACGCTGTCTCTCAGCTCTTCAGCTCAAGGCTAGTGCTCTACCACTTTAGCCACAGCGCCACTTCCAGCTTTTTTCTTATGTGGTGCTGAGGAATCGAACCCAGGGCCTCAAGCATGCAAGGCAAGCGCTCTACCACTGAGCCACCTTCCCAGCCCTACACTTTCAACTTTTTAATCGAAAAATTTTTTGCAAACTTTTTCCACTTTATGTTTAGTCTACTTTTTAGTAAAGATACATTCTTTAGTTATTTGAGTTATTTGGAGTCATGTTTTGGTTTAGTTTGATTTATGTGTGTTTGTGTGTTGGGGGGGTGGGTATCAGAGAGACATATGGAGACAGACAGACAGACAAAGAGATTATGTGCACATAGATTCTTGATTTGCTTTTACCAAAGTCCAGGAAGATAGGTGAAGAAAGAAACAAGCATGAACAAAATTTCACCCTCACCAATCATTATGAATTTCAGGTTGGCAACAGTGTATTATTGGTTACAACATAAATAGATAAAATATTTTTAGAAAATGCTTTTGTTAGAGGTCTAAAAAATTATTAAAGAACATATTGTATATTATTACTTGGAATTTGTGCTCATTTCATGTCAATGAGGAGACAGAGGATGAATATATGAAGTCAGCATTAAAGTAGTAAAAAATTGAATTAACCTAACAATCCAATCATAGAGATGCAGGTAGGGAAATTATTGTAAAACCAGTGCTTGCATGTTACGAAGCCATTAAAAACAGTGATTATAAACACTATCAACATGGAATATCGAATATGTCTGTGATATCATTTCAAATCTTTAACTGGTCATTTATATAGAAAGGGACCTAGAAGCATAAAAAAAAAAAAAGAAAACTTAGCCTGAGTGGTTTTAGGAACATTCCAGGCCAGGTATGGAGGGGCATGATGATAATCTCAGTAGTCAAGTTGGAAGCCAGCCTGAGCTACATAGTGAGATCCTATCTCAAAATAACCCACACAGAAACACAAACCCCAAGCAAAACATAACAAATTCCGGCATTGTTATATTCTACTTTCTGTATAAAAATCAGAAACAACTAGGGATGTTTGTCATGCTTTGGAAAGATAGGGTGCTGGGTGGGTTGGCATAGGTTCCTTCTCTTAAAAATATTCTGTGTTCCTTGTCAGTCTTGTGTAGTGAAGACCAGAGGCTGCTTGCTAGATTGTTTCATTAGGATACTAGATCAAAAGCAAAGGAACTCTCTAACCCAGTGAGAAGAGTTTCCTTGTGCCTGGAGATGGAGCAGAGCTGGTCACTGTCTAGTTGTGGGGTTCTGTTCTTTCCCAGGGGGTTGGGAGAGGGGACTTCTGGGAGGAACAAAGGCATGCCACCTGTACTTCGTATTTTATCAGTAGGAAACTTGTTAAAATGCAGCCCCCATAAGTGCTGAGGGTCAGGCGCAGTGGCAGAGCCTTGTTTAGCATGTGTAAGGTCCTGGATTCCAGCTCCTGCACTATCAGACTGAGAAAGAAATGAAGGCAAGGAGGGAGGGAGAGGGAAGGGGAAGGGAAAGCAAAAGGCAGGACAGAGAGAGTAGAGAAAGGGCAGGCGGAATGAATGAATGAGTGAATGAATGAACAGATTTGAGATAATTTGATTTTTGAGAGTCAGAAAAGAAACCATGTAACTAGAGGAAGTTAGTGGGACTTGGAAGGACATTTCAAAGCCTTGCCTTGGCGATTGGGGGAACTCCTTGGCGTCTCTACAGGGGATTAGTTCTGGGATTCTCAAAGACAGTAATATCCACAGAGGTTCAAGTTCTTTATATCCAGCAGCGTTGAATTTGCATGGAACGTATGCACACTCTCCTGTACACTTGAAACCATCTTCAGATGGCTTACCACACCTAACACAATGTAAATGCTATGTGAGTTATTCCATAAACATGACAGTTTTATGGAATAATGACAAGAAAACAAAGTCTGATGTACAAAGATTCAGGATTTTTTGTTGTTTCTTTTGTTTTGTTTTTTGGTCAGTCAGAGGGCCTAAGCTATTATGCACAGGGCCAGCACTCTACGAGCCACAGCTTCATTTCCAATTTTCTGGTGGTTAATTGGAGATAAGAGTTTCATGAACTTTCCTGCCCAGGTTTGAACTAGGATCCATTAAACATTAAATTTTTTTTTGGTGCTGGGGATTGAATGCAGAGCCTTATGCATGGTAGGCAAGTCATCTACTCTTGAGCTATATACCTTCAACACCAGATAAAATTAATGTTTAAAAATGCAAAGGCTGACTGCAGATGTACATCAAGTTGTCTGCACTTTGGCTCCTGTTACTGGCACCTCCTTGCTTCCCAGGCTACCCATTTGCTACAGAATTGGCTGCAGATGGAGTTGCAGAGACAATTTTTAGAGGCCTCTGAACAGGGAGGAAAGCCAGAGATGACATTGGTTGGTGATAATAGTAGAAGAGGCTAAGAGAGGGTTCTGGGATTACAGACTCTGGACCAAATCTTAGTGCTGTTTAGACAAAGGATGTCCAAAGGAGATGACAGAGGATTGGGACCTCGGGTGTCACATTTGCGCTGTGAGCATCGTTGGTTGTTGATTGTCAGTCTGCGTGGTGTGACTAGAAGATAAGCACATTTCTGTATGATGCTGACTCCCCACCTCCCACAATCTGACAAGCCCTGTGACTCAGATATTTCCCAGGATATCTGAGCTCCTCCCCAACTCCAGATCCACAGTCAAGAGATGGTAGAAATAGATCTTTCCTTCTGGTCTTTCCACTTGGCCCATGAGGGCCTTCCTTCATCTGCACATCCATACAGATGTGAAACCCCTAGAGAGAAGTAGAAAGTGCCTGTACTCCAGCCTCTGTCTAGAGGAAAAAGCAGGCACTGGTTACTCCTGCAGGCTGAAAGGGGGATATTTATGTGCAATTAGACACTGCTTCCCAGCTGGTCCAGAGGTGGTCAGCCTTGTTCTCCCTCACAGTAATGTTTTTCTTTGAGATTTCACCAAGCACTAAGAGCTTTATGGACCCTAGAAATTATACTGTGTCTGGGCCTGGGTTGGCATCAAGGCTTCCCCCATCCACACATACCTCTTTTGGTCTGTCTCTCTGTGTATGCACATATGTGGCACTTTTTGTATTTTTTTGTTTCTGAGGCAGCTTCTCGCATTGCAGGGCCCCTTGTAGAGATAGGAAGATCATTCCCCAGTTCTTGTAGGAAGGTGTCAGTCTGTTCTCTTAGGACTTGCCTCCTCTGAGCCTGCAAGACGAGGGCTGTCATGTCCCTGTAACTTACTGACCCAACGTCATGTGTGGTGACAGTCTCAGGCTGCCATTTTACAACTTTTGCTTGGCCTTGGGCCTCAGTGGACTTGGACTATTGTGAATTTTGCTCATGGGAGTCAGTTGGAGTACATAGGTGGATATTTCCTCTGCTCTTGCAGTCCCTTTTGCACTTTCTGAGAGGCTCAAGGATATTGTGAAGAGAAGGGGCACATTATGGAAGTGTGGTTTGTCTCCCATTACCAGAGCTCCTGTTCTGGGGTCAAGGTACCCAGAGCTGGGGACTTTCTCCTACATCTTTGTATTCTAGCCAAGATAAGGAGTATGTGGGTAGCTGTGTGCATCTTCTCAGGCTGGGTAACAAAGCACACAGTTTGAGAGACTAGAACAATAGAAATTCTTTTTCTCCTAGTTCCAAAAACTGCAAGTCCAAGGTCGGGGGCCAATGGGTTGGTCTTGCTTGATTGGGATGAAGAGGGATCTGTTCCAGGCCACTCTCTTAAACAGAACTAAATATTAGCAACAATTCCAGCTACTCTGGGAGGCAGGGGTAGGAAGATCACAGTTTGAGGCTAGTCAGGAGAAAGTGAGATACTTTATAACAAACTAAAAGTAAAAAGGGAAAAACTTATTTAAAAAAGGGTTGGAGACCTAATTCAAGGGCTTAAGCCCAAGAGCCTGACTTCAATTCTGAGTACTGTGGGGGAAAAAGATCTATCTTGGTAATTTGCTGTGCAACTTAAAGCTAAGATTATGTATATAAGATGAAATCTAGCACACTCTTGTTATATTTATGAATATAATTAGATCAAAATGAGTTACATCTTACTTTGTGGAGAGTAATAATTGTTATTACAGTTTCTAAGGTGCACAGGACATGCCTGGCATCAGCCAAAACTTATGAAGAGTAGGTCCAATAATCACTTTGATTTTATAGTGGTTATCGGCAGCTAGCGCGCAGAAAGATGACACAGTGAGTCACAGTTAATAAGTATCCAGACCTAGAATTGAAGCCATTTCTAGGCTGGCTGGGATGCAGTGCAGTGGTAGAATACTTGCCTACTATGCTTGAATGTCTGGTCTCTCCATCTTCAGAATTGCTGAAAAAACAAAAAAGAAAAGAAAAAAAAAGAGAAGTGTCTGGCCCTACACTTGGTGCACCGTGGAGTCACGGGAAAGCTAGTTGAGCTTTGATGATTGCTCGCAGGAGTTTTGGAAGAGGTTTCTAGGGTCTGGTGGGATGGGCCCTTGGTGCTGTGGGAAAAGAAGTTGATGGGAGGGAGTCAAGCCAAGGGCAGGTGAGGTCCCTCTAGGTCCTGAGCCAGAGCCTGCTCATCCTCCTCACCAGCACCTCCTCCTGCCCTGCAGGTGATGTGAGCAGAGCCCAGGAATGCCTTATGTGGATCGGCAGAACCGTATCTGTGGGTTTCTGGACATCGAAGAGAATGAGAACAGTGGCAAGTTCCTGCGGAGATACTTTATTCTGGACACCCAGGCCAACTGCCTTCTCTGGTACATGGACAACCCCCAGGTGAGAGGCTAGGAGGGGAGGGGCAGGGCTGGCTGCCCATCTCTGAGGAAGGATGCAAGGATACACTGGGCCTGCATCAGACACCAGAACCACCTCAGCCTGCTGGTCATTAAGGAAGGAGAAGACCCTTTGATATCACACACACACACACACACACACACACACACACACACAACCTTTTCAAGGGCTAGGGGGTGTAACTCAGTGATAACTTAGTTCTTAGCAGGTGGGAGACCCTGGTTTAATATCCAGATTTTTTTTTAAAAAAAAAGGGAGGAGGAAAAGAACAAAAAAGTGCTGGGTGACCCTAAATCTGGTTCCTTTCTCACGAGAACAGGAATTTAACACTTGCAAAAGTCAGGCAGAGGCTGTCCAGGCTGTCCGGACTGCCAGGCCTGGCTTGTTTCCTCCCTCCTCTGTCTCGCTGGCTCTGTGGTTAGGGCTGTGGCCTAACTAGGCTGCTCCTGCTCTTCCAGTCTGGGGCCCCTCCCTGGCAGAGAATGTGACCTGGTTCCCTGAGCTGGACAGGTGTTAGACATCTTTAGTCTCCTGACTCAGGAAGTCCTGCAGTTCCTAGGTTGGAGGTCACCTCCATTTTTGTCCTTATGCTGCAGATGAGAAAACTGAGTCTTAGATGTTGCAATTGACCTTGGCAAGGACATTGTCAGTGACCTGCTTAGTTTTTGGTGGAGGCTAGGCTTAAAGGTAGGGGCTACCTGAGTGTTAATTGCTATGTCTGGGCTTCCTGGAGTCATCACTGAACTGGAAAAAAAATTGTTCCTTGGGAACTCAGGATTTTTTTGTTTTTTCTTTTCTGCACTGAGTGTTGCTAGCTCTTTGCTTTCTACTACTTAGGAGTAGGTCAGTGGATTGCAGCTCTGAAAACTGGCATAGCCTCTGAATAGCAAGCTTCTAGGGTACAGCCAAGTGGAGGTAGAGGCGGGTAGGGGGCTGGGAAGGCTCAGGAAGGGGAAAGTCTCGGTGTTGAGGGATGACAGGCTCTAAGAGGCGGTGTGGAAAAGAGAGTTATGTGGAGGTCTAGGCCATGATCCAGGGTCCAGTCCTCTAGAAGCCTTTGCCATTTGTCTTATGGATCTTTTGACTGAGGGAACACTTACTTGATGCAGAAAACATATACTATAAATCGCTTTCTCCAGCACATCTGTACCCCATGTGCACTCCCACATCTCTAATACGCCTGTGACTTACTTTCCTCTGAAATGGCAGGCATTCAGTTTAGATCCTGCATGCCCACCCTGATATGCTGCTTGCTTGTCACTAATGAGACCTGCTTTCACACCTGATCTGTCTTCCTTCCCTGCCTCAGCTCTGCACAGCACCCACATAGAGCTCAGCAGGTCCAGTAGCACTTCTTCATCTAGCTAAGTGCCAGTGTCTCATGCCTTTAATCCTAGCTACTCAGGAGGATGAGATTTGAGATAGCAGTTAGAAGTCAGCCTGGGCAGACAAATCTAAGAGACTCATGTCCAGTTAACCAGCAAAAAGCTGGAAGTGGAGGTGTGGCTCAATTGGTAGCACACTAGCACCCCCCTCCCCCGTCCACTTCTTCTTCCCTATTGGCAAAGGGCTAGGAGTTATGTCTTTTGTTGCTAGGAGCCTTGACTTCTGTCCCTCCCAGGAGGAGGACTTGGCTTCTGGCCTTCCCAAAGGGACTCTGGGTTCCTGGGTCTCACTTCCTTTTCTTTCCCTCACCCCTTGGTGAAACTTCACTAACTCATCTGTCTGGTTAGCTCAAGTCATTCAAAGGGATTTTTGTCCTGATTTTCCTGTTTTGTGCTGTGCTTCCTTCTTGAGTGTTCAAGATTCAGATTCTCTTGCTTGGGCACTCCTGTCCACTGGTGCTTACTGCCTCTCCTGAGAGTTGGACCTTTCTTCATCCTCTAGGCCACAGACAGTCTGTCTGTCAGTGATAGATTACCCAGGATTGTGGTGCCATGGCCTTATAGTAGATAGGAAGAAGCTCTTCTTCTCGAGCCACTTTGGCAGCCCCCCCTTTTTTTACTTTGGCAGCCCCGCCCCTTTTTTTGCAGTTATATTAAGTTCTTGTAAACCTTTTGCTTGGGCTAGTCTCTAACAAAGATCCTCCCCAAATCTGCCTCCAGAACAGACCCTTTTGGATTTTTAATGTTAGAGGTTGTTAGAATTTCCCTTAATCTGACTAGACCCTCTGACTTAATGTCACTTGGGCCCAGAATCTGTGCTAACCTGGGGTGCTGTGCATGCTGCCTTCTTGGCTCTCTGGTGTCAGCCTTTATGTTAGTTCCTGCCCTACCTAGAGGGCCTCCTTCCCTTCCCTACCAGCTGAGTCTCAGGATGCTCTTTGTGCGATAACCTTGGATTTGAATTTCCAGGGTGAGTTTGTGGCCCATTGCTGAGGAATCTTTGCATGTTTCCAGTAAGCAGTAGATTTCAGCTGGCTTGGCATACATACCTAAAACAAAAAAGCCTTACTGCATGTAAGCTGGTGATAGTTCAGAACATTTGGTTTCTTCATTTGTTGGGTTAGTTCTTTGTTGTATTGATGGCCAGCCTCTCTCTAGACTTGAGGAGCGCTTTGGCAGATTGTAAGATGATATGCATGAACATTTATCACTAAGTTAAGCTAAGCACCAGCATTTTCTTCCTTTTTTCTTCTTCTGATACTGGGGCTTGAACTCAATGCTGGCCATTTACTCAAAGCTAGTCTTCTGGCACTTGAACCACACCTCACTTCTGATATTTTGCCAGTTAATTGGAGATAAGAGCCTCACAAACTTTTCTGTGATCTTCAGATCTCAGCCTCCTGAGTAGCTAGGATTATAGGAGAGAGCCACCAATGCCTAGTTCCATGGGGTTTTCATTTCACTCTGACAGCAAGTGTGATTGGTGGGTGTTACTGTCCTCATTGTCAAAGGTGAGGGAGGTGAGGCAGAGGGGTTACGTAAGAAGAAAGTGGCAGAGCCAGGACTTTCAGCCTGGCAGTCTGGCTCTGGTACCCTTGTCCTCATTGCTGCTAATGAGCCAGTCATCTTAGGGTGGCTGGCTTGGGAGGATGGAAAGTCTCTAAAGGTAGTCTCTGATTGAGAAAGAGAAGCCAACAGACTCTCAGGACTGGGAGGATCTAGAGGGTAGAGAGTGCATCTGGCTGAGCCTTTGATCCCTAATGTTCAGTCATGTCCAACATTTGATGAAGGACTGAATAAACTAAAGAGAGATGGAAGAATTGATGGTCAGAAGGCAGGTTGGTCCTTCGGAACTGCAGAATGTTTAATATTACATTCCTGGGATTAGAGACTGGACTGAAATGGAACAGAAACACTACAGTATGATGATCTGCCCCAGTGGAGAGAAAGATCCTGGGCACCTTCTCTGAGCTTTTGTGCTCAAGGTTAGTGTTCTAACACTTGAGCCACAGCTCCATTTGGCTTTTTGGTAGTTAATTGGAGATGCAAGTCTCACAGACTTTCCTGCCTTGGCTGGCCTTGAATGGAGATCCTTAGATCTCATCTTCCTGAGTAGCTAGGATTATAGGCGTGAGCCACCATTGCCTAGCTAGGAAAGACTCTTGATGTGGTGTCATAGTTATTTAACTGGCATTGATAAACAGGATTTTCTGAACCTAAGTCTCTGATCTTTCTTGTTTAAGCCTCCTTGGTAGCTGGTATTCTCCCAGCCATGTCCTTTTTGGTTGTTTCAACTATTTGTAGCATGTACTGCATGCTTACCATATACCAAGTATTATATGAGACATTTTGCATAGACTATCTCATTCAATCCCCTCACTAATTCTGGGGCTTGGGGCTGATATTCCCCTTTGTTCTACATCTCACAGATGGTTAGTTCAGTCTTTACCCACATCTGTGACGTCTTCTTCTTTCTGCTGTTTTTCCTCAGCTCTGTGGAGGGTCTTGTGGATGAAGTGGGATGGGAATTCAATGAGGTCTTTGCTACCAGGGAGCTTCAGGACTAATAATCTTAGTCCATTCTTATAATAAGATAGTCTATCATTCATTGTCAATGCCAGTGTGCAGATGCCAACATTTCGGTTGTAGGAGAAGGGGTGGTGATTTTCCTTGGTTGGTGTGCATGAGGGTAAGATGGAGGCCTGGAGTCGACTCTCCCATGAAAAGGTCTCAGGCCTGGGTGACAAGAGATCAAGGTTACAATCTAGACTCCTCTACTCCATTGATTTGTGTCTTAGGCAAGTCATTTTTGAGCTAAGAAGAATCACTTCACATTATTTGCTAATCCTGTCCAGTATGTTATAATGGAGTCTAGCTGCTAAGTCACCCCAGGAAACAAGACAGAATCTCTGGCTCCATGGAGTCTCCATTGCAGATTGGGAGCTAGATGATTAAGTACAAATTGGGGAGGGGGAGTTATGGGGCTCCCCTTCATGGAGAGGTGCCCTCACAGACCAGTGAATGAGATTAGAGTGGTTTGAAAAAAAATTTATGGATAGTAAAAAAAGGTGTGTACAAAGGGGTTACAGTTACGTATAAATCAGGTAAAGAAGGTAAAGACTACATTTCTTTTTGGACAGTATCACCCCTTCTCTCACTCTGTCCCATCTTTCCGCTCCATCCCCACCCACAAGTTGTACAGTTCATTTTCAACATAGTGTCTAGTGAGTACCATTGCTGCATTGATTAGAGTGATTTTTTTTTTGTTGGTTGTAGGGCTTGAACTCAGGGCCTGGCCACTGTCCCTGAGTTTCTTTGTGCTCAAGGCTAGTGCTTTACCACTTGATCCATAGCTCTACTTCTGGCATGGGGACTTTTCTGCCTGGGCTGGCTTTGAACTGTGACCTTCAGATCTCAGCCTCCTGAGTAGCTAAGATTATAGGCGTGAGCCTGGAGTGATAGATAATCACCCATTGTTCACATTTGCAGTCATTGTACAGATTTTTGAAATGTTTTAATGCACAAGGTTTCATGTGAATATTGTACCTACTCTGTCCTGAGTAGAGTTGATGAGGAGCATGGGGTGGGGGAGGGCTTGTGGCTAGGGTCCCAGAAGACCCTGTGGTAAAGAGTGGAGCCCGGCCTGCACTGAGAGGAGGATTTGTGGGCCAGCTTTTCATTGAGGAAGTGCTAAGGAAGGCCTAGGGAGGTGACAGGGGAAGGGAGAAAGCCAGCCAAGGGTGTGAGCATAAAGAGAAGTGGCAAGGGTAGGTTTCAGCCTTAGCTTGAGGGAGCTCTGGGGTGAGCTAGGCTAAGAATTGTCCTAAGAGAGCTAGACTTCATGTGCCTCTGCTGGATGGTCACTGACTAGGGCTCTACTAAGGTGGAAAAGATGGCTTCCAGGAACCAAAGATCAGTCCCCTGAAGCACAGCGTGGGAGTGGGAGAGGCCACAGTATCTGCCAGTGGGGTATGGGGGAGGAATAAGCAGGGAGCAGAACTCAGCATGGGCTATAATTAACCTTGAATGTGTGGCAGTATTTTGAATCATTGTGGTAAAGTAAGGATCCAGGATTTTCCATTCCCAGGCATTAGTGACACTAATCTAAGGACAAAATCCATTAGCTAAAAACGACCCCTCTAAACAGAAGGCGTCAGTAGTATTGATGTATTTGGCTGATGTATTTAAAAGTTGATGTGCTGACAACATCAGACAAACAGTTCTTATTGCAGAAAGAATGTTCACCATGAGCTGGGCACTGGTGACTCATGTATATAATCCTAGCTACTCAGGAGACTTAAGATCTGAGGATCATGGTTCAAAGCCAGTCCAGGCAGGAAAGTCTGTGAGAGGCTTATCTCCAGTTAATTACTAAAAAGCCAGAAGTGGAGGTGAGTGCTAACCTTGAACAAAAAGCTCAGGGACAGTGGCCAGACCCTGAATTCAAGGCCCAGGACCCGTACCAAAAAATAAATAAATTACTTAGGTGCATTTATTTTTCCATTATGATACACCATATTGGAACATCATAATATCCGACAGAAGATTGCATCTCTCTTGGTGAATCTGGGACCCCAATCAAAACCCTTTTGCTCTGTTAAAAAGGAAAAAAAAAACTGGAAATAGGTTTTTCCATCAACAGGGACAAAGAGCTTTAGCAGTGCTAACTATGAGATGGATATTTGTCTGCATTTTTGTGGAAAGAAACAGTGTGGGGGAAGATTCTATTAATATGTAATTTATAATGGACAATGATGTTGTCTTCAAGGCTGGCTGAAAATGGGTGTTTTGAAAATAATTATGCTTCTTTGTATGAGAAGTCTTCTTAAAGTTTGGCTGAAATCCACCAATATTTAAAAGGTTTTTGCATTATCCACTTCAATCTGTCTAAATGCCAAGAGCCAGGAAATTGCTTGCTTTTAAAAATGAGCAGTGCAAAATTCAATGTAGGAAAGTGGAGACAGTGACAGGCTCCTCCCTTCTCCCCCCTCATCCTCCAGCCACATAGGCTCCATGGCAGGACAGACAGCAAAGCTAGGTCTTTCTGTTTTCGTCCTGCTTTGTTTTTTGCTATTCTTCAAATATGTGACCGTCATCGCAGCACTCGGCTCAGCAATGGCTTGGACTAAGTTTGTTGGGTTTTCTGTTTAGTTTACTTCTTGTATTTTTATTTTGTCATTTATTCATTGTGTTCAAGGTTTTTGAATTTACGAACGCAGTGTAACTGGCATATTAGCCATCTGTGTTGGTACAATGGAGTAAGGGTAAGGAGAAATGCTGGTGAGCTGTTGTCTGTGTTTTACTGGAATCAGCATACAGCATTCTATGAAGGAAAAAAAAATGGCTCCAAATGACAAAGTGCACATTGTGCTAATGGTGATATTAGTACTATGCTGAAGATTTGGGAATTTAAATTGGGCAGGCTTTTTGGAAATTAGTAGGCATTACAAATTGAGTTTTATTTCTTTTCTATGGTAATAATGTTCTAGAACAGTATTTTGTCTCAATTTTAAATATTAAGGTCTAGAGATGCAGCTCAGTGCTAGAGCTTGTGCTTAATGTGTTTGAGGTCCTGTGGTTTTGTTATCCCCTCAAAAACAAAGCAAAACAAAACTGAAAAGTCAAAAGCTTGGTTTGGAGAAGTCATGTTAATAGCCCTACTTGGTACTGAAACAGAAGAAACTAAGCCGGGTACTGGTGGCTCATGCCTGTAATCCTAAACACTTTGAAGGCCAGGATCTGAGGATCAAGGTTCGACTCCAGCTTGGGCAAGAAGGTCCATGAGTTGAGCTGTGGCTCAAGTGGTAGAGCACCAGCTTTGAGTGAAAAAACTAAGGGATATTAGGTAGGGCCCTGAGTTCAAGCTCTAGTACCAACACAAACAAAAAAACAAAATGCAAGCAACTAAAGACATAGAAATAGAATTTAGCAGAAATGTTACTATTGTACTATTGTAAGACCTTGATAAGCGTTTTAAGTTTTCTTAGAATTGGCTTTGGTTGCATTGTTACACATTTTGTAGACATACTGTTAGTTTAACATGTCTACTATATCCATCTCTATGCATCCATACATCTACATACATCTTTTTTAGTTATTATTGGTCATAGGGATTGAACTCAGGACCTGGGTGCTATTCCAGAGCCTTTTCAAGGCTAGTACTCTACCACTTTGAGCCACCATGCCACTTCTGATTTTGTGGTAGTTACTTATAGACTTTCCTGCCTGGGCTGGCTTCAAACTGTAATTCTCAGATCTTAGCCTTCTGATTAGCTAGGATTACAGATGTGAGCCCCTGGCTCCTGGCTCATATATCTACTTACACACAACAAAACCCACCATTAAAAAACCCACCTCATTTTAAAAATTCCTTTGCCAAGCATCAGTGGCTCATGCCGGTAATCCTATCTACTCAGGAGGCTGAGACCTGAGAATTGCGGTTTGAAGCCATTCCAGGCAGGAAAGTCCATGAGACTTTTTTCTAAAAATCTTTAAGTAGTTGTACAAAGGAATTGCCATTTAACAAAGCAGCTTATAAATAGAATACATCTTGATCAGTATCACCCCCATGAGACTCTCATTTCCAACAAACTACGAAAGAAATCCAGAAGTGCAGCTGTGGCTCAACTGGTAGAGCACCAATCTTGAGCAAAAAAGCTAAGGGACAGTTCCCAGGCCTTGAGTTCAAGCTGTAGGACTGGCACACGCACGCACGCGCACACACACACACACACACACACACACACACACACACACACACACACAATTGTGTCTCTCAGGTAAAGAAGAAGGCTATTATGTTTTTGAGGGAGGGGCTGCCAGTGAGATTTTCCTTTGGGGCCCATTTTTATCGGCTAATAAGTAAGAAAACATTGTGGCTTTTTTTTTCCTTTTTTTCCCCCCAGTGAGGTGGTTTGAATTGAGGACCTTGTGCTTGTGCTGCTTTGAACACACACCCAGCGTTTTGAGCCTCCTCTCCTCACGTTCCTCACGTGTAATAGAAGCAGCAGTGGTGTTCGTGGTTTCTGTCTGCCCCAGTGCTGGGGAATCACACAGAAACATGTGAAAGTGCTTTGATCAGCTCTCAAGTGTGATGGAGGTGGGGTTCATGGAGGAAGTGTGTTCTGGCAGTGACATCAGGCGTCCAGAGAGCAGATGGTGACAACTAGAATGTTGTCACAGAGCTTCCTGCTGGGTCTGGGTTGGTGAGGTGCCTAGATTCAGAGGAGGGACGAGGTTACAGGCCTGTGAAGGAAAAACAGAGTAGGTTTGGGAGCAGACTGAAGGAGAGTAGTTGGATCTTCAAGTGTCAAACTGCTTCCTGCAGACCTGGCCATCATTGAACAGTAATGAGTGGTATTGTCTAGTGTCCTATATTTTATAGTCATTTAACAAGCCAAACGTTTTAATGGGATGCATTTTCAATTTACACATTTTACAAGCCATAAGTTTAGATCTGTTTTTGGTAACCATGGCCTTTAAAATGTGGCTAGTGTCATTAATTTCAAAATAATAGAGTAATACTTAATACTGCACATTTTGCACTTACAAACATGTAACTAAAATTTGTAAGCAAGGAATTACGGATAAATGGTGATCATCCTCTTTGGAAGGAGAAATGATGGAGATTAAAATGAGAGTATTCTTTATATTTTCATAAATGTAAGACCAGGGAATGTAAAAGCAAAGGCTGTGAGGTGGCAACAGCACAAATGTAGAAAGTACATGATGTAGCTGAGTGGTAGAGTTCACACCTTAGAAGCTACTTAGAAGGTTGAAATCTGAGCATCCCAGTTCTAAGTCAGTGGGCAAAAAAGTCCGTGAAATTCCTATCTCCAGTTAACCACCAAAAATCTAGAAGTAGAGAGATGTGGTTCAAGTTGTGGAGCCCAGCGTTGAGTCTGAGACAAGCCAAGCAAGAGTAGGAAGCTGTGAGTTCAAGTCTCAATACCCGTACATATACAAAATTGAGTGCCTGGCATATGTCAATGAGAAACAGGCCTCCAGGGAATCAAATGGGAGCATTAACACAACACAACAGCTAATGCTCTAAAATTGGCTTCTCATGAAAGATTAAAATATGCCTGTTGAACAGGAGAATGGAGAAAGCTATGGGCATTTGAAGTGCCCTCCAGTTCATTCTAGGAAGTGGGCCCGCAGGGGAAGGACAGATGTCTTTGGCACCACAACAGCAGGTAAAGCCACTGCCCAGGGCACCTGGTGCCAGAAATAACTTGGTTACCTTCCTTTGGTTTTTCTCTGAGGCCACAGGGAAGACTGTGGAATATCAGACTAGAGCAGTGCCCACCTCCCCTTCTACCGTATGACACATTGTTCCCTGGGAAACTTCTCTCGTTTGGATCTGGTGGGTTGAGCTGTGCCTGGAGGGAAGTCATTTGCTCATGCCCTATTTCCAGCTAGCAAGCTGCTTTTGTTTGCCCTAGTAGGTTCCTTACAGCTAGCCAGTCATCCTAGAGGTATACAATAAGGTAAGGGAGTGCCAGCCCTTCTCCCTGCTTTCTCCTTCATACTAGTTCTGTCCCTGGTCTTTGGGAATGTGGCATTGAAGAGCCAGTTGGACTAGTTCCTGTGCTGCCCAGCTTGGGCAACTTTCTAGGGCCTTATTTGGTGGAACTCTGCTGGTCTGGCTTTTGTATTTACCTTTCAATGATAATCAGCTCTTAGATACTGTCTCATGGGAGGTGGCATGACAGAAAGGAAAGTGCTGTGGAGCTTTGGGAATCCAGAAGGGTTGGGTTTGAGTATTGGCTTGACTGCTTGCCTTTTGTGTGATCGTGGGACAGTGACCTTACCTGCTGGATCCCTAGCTTCTTCTGGGTCATGGGATTGTTGGTATCAAGCCACACATGTGGAAGAATCTAGCAGCCTAGGAGGTACATAGTAGTCTCTAGTTATATCCCCATTTCCTTCTATCTTTCTCAGGTGGTGCTCTGACAAAACTAGGCATTTAAAACTTTACCTTCTCTGGGCTTCTTCTGGAAGTTACTTCCCTCAGTTGAGCCTTCTAGTCAGGAGGTAGAACAGGAAATGTTCATGGATCCTGTTAGGACTGATGTTCGGTGAACTCACTCATGCATCTGTAGTTGGGACCTCTGGCCACTTTTGTGCTTTGTGTGTGTGTGTGTGTGTGTGTGTGTTGTGTGTGTGTGTGTGTGTGTGTGTGTGTGTGTGTGTGTGTGCTGGTCCTGGGGCTTGAACTCAGGGCCTGGGTGCTGTCCCAAACTTTTCTTGCTCAAGACAAGCACTACCACTTCAGCCACAGCTCACTTCTGGCTTTTGAGGGGGTAGTTTTTATTGGGCTTTCCTTTCATAGACTTTCCTGCCTAGGCTGGCTTTAGCCACATTCCTAAGATCTTTACCTCCTGAATAGCTAGGATGACAGGAAGGAGCCCAGCCTTTGCCTTTTTTATTCTCACTATAAGGGATTCAAGGTCACATGGGTAATTTGTTTCTACTTTAACAAGAAATATGCAGTTTGTAGGAAAGGCTTACTGTGCAGGAGGCACAACAAAGTATCTGCATGGACACCCCAGCCCCTTCATTGGTGATGAAAGAGAGGAAACCACATACTTGCCACTCTTTCAAGGTCCTTAGAGCAGAAGAACTCTTAAGCAAAAAATCAAGGCATAGCCGGGCACTGGTGGCTCACGTCTGTAATCCTAGCTACTCAGGAGGCTGAGATCTGAGGATCACGGTTCAAAGCCAGCCCGGGCAGGAAAGACCTGAGACTCTTATCTCCAATAAGCCACCAGAAAACCAGAAATGGCGCAGTAGCTCAAATGGTAGAGCGCTCGCCTTGAGCTGAAGAGCTGAGGGACAGCACTCAGGCCCAGAGTTCAAGCCCCAAGACTGACCAAAAAAAAAAAAAGGTATTCACAGTGCCCTTTCAAAGAACTCAGCTAACAAGAACCTGCCCTGTGCCCTACATTGTTCTAGACCGGGTAGAAGTCTGAGAAATGCACAGGCCATGCTGTCTTACATACCTCCTGCTGCTTGTGCAGTGGCTGCGGGCTGTGCACACAGCATGGAGACCTGGTCCCTTCCCCCATGTCATCTCCACCCCATTCTTCCCTTCTTTCTCCCTCAGCACTGCTGGTACTGTAGCCAGCGAGGTACTGTGGGCCGCAGTCTGGATAGGGCTTTTTATCTCACCATCTGCTGTCTCCCCTACCCAGTCAGCACCCCAGCACATGTCAGCAGCAGGCTGCCCCAGCCTGGCAGCACTATGCATTCTCTGAAAACCCTTTAAGTGCACACAGATGACTAAGCCCTACTGCAGATCAGTTACAGCTCTGGGGATGAAACCTGGGTATTTGTTGGTTATAAATCTCTCCATGCTGAGCGCTGGTGTCTGTGCCTCACAGTTTCCTGCTTAGGTTGGCTTCGAATCACATTCATCAGATCTCAGCCTCCTGAGTAGCCAGGATGACAGGCATGAACCAGTGGTGCTCAACCTCTGCTCTTTTTAGTCTCTCTAGAAGACAGTCAAGTTCACATGAGTAAAATCTTCTACTTGAACAAGAAATACTAGCTACCAGCTAATAATTGCTACTCAGAAGGCTGAGGCCTGGAGGATTGAGGATCAGAATCAACCCACGTTGAAAAATTCTTGAGTCTCCATCTCCAATTAATTAGCAAACAGCTGGGCTGGAGATGTGGTTTTAAGTGATAGGGTGTTAGCCATGTACTAGAAAGCTGAATGAGAGTTTGAGGCCCTGAGTTCAAGTTCTAGTATTAGCACACACAAAAGAAGGCTGGGTTATAGCTCAGTGGTAAAATACATGGCTAACATGTGTGAGGACCTAGGTTCAATCCACTGCACTAACATAAAATAATAAACATGAATAAATGAATGACTAGGCTTCCCACCAGTTTTTGTCTCTATTCTGAATCGGCTCAAATGTCCCCATCTTGATGTCTGGGCTCTGCCTTCAGTGTGTTTACAATCTAGTAAATTCATAATGCAGGGCTAAATTTTGTTGTTTCATTCAGCAGGTCTTATATGTAGGCCTGAATTGGATAGAGAATTAGTTCTTACACTTAGACCTGAATAGAGATCACTAAGGAGCTATGTTTTTTCTTTCCTTTTTCCTTCTGGTGATTCCTGGGTTTGAATTCAGTGCCTTGCGCATGCTAGCCAGGCACTAAAATGATCCAACCATGCCCTCAGTCCTTTTTGTTTTATTTATTTATTTATTTACTTACTTACTTATTATTGTTATTGGTAGTATTGCGGTTTGAACTCAGAGTCTTGCTGCTTACTAGGCTGGCACTCTACACTTGAGCCATGCTTCTAGCTCTCTTTTTACTGGTTATTTTCGAGATGAAATATAGAGAATATTTGGGGCCCAGACTAGCCTCAAACTGTAATCATTCTGATCTTAGTCCCCTGAGTAGCTGGAATTACAGGTATGAGCTACTGGCATCCAGCTGTTGTTTTGAGTTGTTAGTTGTTTTGAGTAGGGTCTGGACCACAATCCTCCTATTTAAGCTTTCCATGTAGCTAGGATGACAAGCACACACCATTGCGCCCGGGTTTTTGTTGATTGAGATGGGAATCTTGTGAACTTTCTGTCATGCTGGTCTCAAACCAGGATCCTTTCAGTCTCGGGATCTCCCAAGTAGTCATGATTACAGGCATGAGCCACCATGCTAGGAACTAGGGAGTATGTCAAAAACATATTATCTTTCTTCTGATCATATTCCACTTGATTTTGATGCAGTGTTTTGTGGGAGAACCCTGAGTTGTCCTTTGCCTGAAGAAGCAGAGCTGTGGCCCTGAGTAACATCCTCTCTAGCCGCAACACCCTGTGTCTTTTGGGGTGCTGGGCCCCAGCATTCCTACCATGATGGCTGGCTACCCGGCCCTCAGCTCAATCGTGTTTGGCACATCCTTCCTTAATCAGGAACTATCTTCCTAGGGCTGCCCACGTGCCACCTTGGCAGTGAACTTTCATCATTAATCTTTCAGGTCTAGTAATTGGAGTGGACACTGAGTGTCAGTTTGGATCAAGCCTCAGGAATCCTGGATGGGGAGAAAGGAGGAGGGGAAATAGCATTTTCAGACATTAATCATTTTCCACTGGCTTCTCTTGAGCAGAGCCTAGGATTAACATAGATGGTGTGTGGATGAGAGGATGGAGACCCATTATCTCCCCTGGGATAGCTGAGCTTGGAAAGCTGGCTAGGGACAGGGGAGAAAGCTGGGAGGGAGTGAGAATGACATCATTGACATCTGATCAGCTGCTATCTGTCATTATCCAGTGGGTTGGGTTAGAGTCCTGTCACCGCCCCCCCCAGTCCCAGTTTATTACTCATAATTGAAGAGAGGGATCTGGAGGTCTTGGGCTGTGGTTTGAGGTGAGGATAGTTGAGCAGGAGAAGCCCTCTGAGCCTTGGCACTTGGCTCTTGTAATTAGCCTAGTGGAGGAGACAGAAGCCACTGTGTACTGGGTTCTCCCTGTATGGTGTTATGTAGTACTTTTATCCACCTACTGTACATAGCTTATTACCTCTACAGGAGAAGAAACATATCCTGCTCATAGAACACTAATGTTACTGCTAGAATTCCAGAAGTTCAAGCTTTTTAAATTACACCATACTTCTTTTAGGGTACTGGTGTGAAAATCAGGAAACCTAAGCTTCACTTCAGGTGTGGCCACCAAGAGTCCGACCTTGGATAAGTCTCCCCACTCACAAGTCACTTTCTTAGACTGTGATGTAGGGTGCAGACAGAGCCCTATGGTTCTGTGGATCCCTAGACTCTGGGACACAATGAGGCCTTGCAGATGTGGGTCTGCTCTTGGCATAGGACTCTTCGAAGAAGTGTTTTTACTGGAATGGTCTTATCAATCACTCTTTACATTTGGGGATTTGTGGCTCCATTTGGGACTCTGATTTGGGGATGACAGCCCATCTCTCTTAATCCAGTCTAAGTTTCCTTTCAAAGAAAAAACAAAGAATCACTATAAAGTTGGAAATAAGTGTAAATCATCTAATTCTACAGTTGTCTTATGATGAATTTAAAAAATAGAGCAAGGACGCTCTAATACTTGAAATCATAACTGCTCCAAAATATGAAACTTCCTTTTTTTCTTAATTGTGAAAATACTGTACAGAGGGGTTACAATTACATGGGCAAGGTAATGAGTACATTTCTTTTTTTTTTTTTTTATTTAGTTTTGGGTCCAGTCGTGGGACCTGAACTCTGGGCCTGGGCGCTGTCCCTCAGCTCTTCAGCTCAAGGCTAGCGCTCTACCACAGCACCACTTCTGGCTTTTTTCTTTTTGCTTATGTGGTGCTGAGGAATTGAACCCAGGGCCTCAGTCATGCAAGGCAAGCGCTCTACCATTGAGCCACCTTCCCAGCCCCATGAGTACATTTCTTATCAAGCATTGTAGCCTCTTCCTTTGTTTCCCCTTCTCATCCCTTCCCATCTATACCCCCCTCCGCCCCGCCAAAGTTGTAAAGTTCGTTTTTTGACATAACGACTTGTACATCTCATTGTTGCAGTGGGTCCACCTGTATCCCTATTTAAACGGTTTGTTTTTGCCCTTCCCCTCCACAAATTATACCAACATCAAATACAGTGAAAGCAGGGTTATACCGTGGGGGAGGGACATACAAAGCAACAAAGAAATCGTCTTATAAATATGTTAGAAACAATTGCAAGAAAGAAAAAGCATTTGAATCCTTATCTTGGGGTTCATTTTGCCTAATATCAACTTATCTGAACTTATCTGCTTGTTTCAGACATATACTAGTTATTGCAAATAAGGGAAACCATGGGACCTATGTTTCTTTGGGCCTGGCTTACTTCACTTAATAGAATTTTTTCCAAGTCTTTGCATTTCCTAACAAATGGGGCAATGTCATTCTTTCTGATGGAGGCATAGAATTCCATTGTGTATATATACCACATTTTCTTGATCCATTCATCTACTGAGGGGCATCTGGGTTGGTTGAAACTTCCTTTTTATTCTGGCTGTACTGAGTTTGAACTTAGGTTCTCATGCTTGTTTGGCTGTTAACACTGTTAACACTGAGTCATGCCTCCAGCCTTGATTTTTGCTAGTTGTTGTTAGATCTTTCTTCCTGCATAGCTAGGATAACAGGTACATGCCACCATCTGGGCTCTTCATTGAGATAAGTTCTTGAAAACTTTTCTAACTAGGCTGGCTTTGAACGTCAATCCTCCCAATCTTGGCCTCCCAAGTAGCTTGGATTACAGGTGTGAGCCACCAACACCTGGTTTAATACAAAACCTTTTCAATCGTGATGTGATGTGACAAGTGGGAAATTTCACACCTGTGCTCATGTGACAGGATTGCAGTCAAAATGCCATGCACTAAAAATATCGCATAAAATTTCTTCCATGCTATATGTATAATACAAATATGACACATGTTTGCATGGTCTCATCTCTAGGAATTCTCATTAAAATGCAACATTTTAAAATCTGAAATCCAAAACACATCTGGTCTCAAGGTTTTCAGATTAGAAATACTCAATTGTATTATAGGAAAATTGAGGTCAAGTAGTTAAGGGACTTCACAGACAACTGGTAGAGCACATACTTGTAACCTCTGCCCTAGAGTGGTATGAAAGGCCAGGGGTAATGTTAATAATGTTACAGGTTTCCATCAAGAAATATGAAGTGGGGGGAGGGGGGAGGCTGGGAAGGGATGTGAAGGGTAAACAAAGGAGGAGGCTGCAATGCTTGGTAAGAAATGTACGCATTGTCCTGCCCATGTAATTGTAACCCCTCTGTACAGTATGTTCACAAATAAAATAAAATTAAATTAAAAAAAATAAAAAATAAATCAATAAAAAAAAAGAAATCTGAAGTGTCATTGGAGTTGTTATGGCATGATAGATAAGAATTGGTACCACTGTTTTGCAGATGAGGAGCAGGAGCTATAGAAAGAATGGCTTTAAGGGACTGCACATAGACTGAAGTTGGCCTTCTGACTTAGTGTTGTTTTTCCTGCCTCATGCAGTGCACTTATAACGAACAATATCTGTCTTTCAGAACCTGGCTGTTGGAGCAGGAGCTGTTGGATCTTTGCAGCTGACCTACATCTCGAAGGTAATGCTGGTTTGGAGTTCTGGAAAATTCATATTCTCTAAGTAGATTTAGCATCTAAAGAAGAGGAAATGGCACATTCTTGAGTGGCTAGAATTTGGGGATATTTATGGCATTAAAATGCTCCTCTGTGGTTTTTTTTGTTTGTTTGTTTTTTGTGTGCCAGTAGTGGGCTTGAACTCAGGGCCTGAGTGCTGTCCTTCAGCCTTTTCCTTAAGGCTGGTGTCCTACCAATTGAGCCACACACTTGGCTTTTTATTGGTTAATTGGAGATAGGACTCTCCTGCTTAGGCTGGCTTTGAACTTCCATCCTCAGATATCAGCCTCCTGAGTTGCTAGGATGATAGGCATGAGCTACCTGTGCAGGCCTAAAATGCTCCCTTTCCCAGCGTATTGTTTATGGAAAGTTTGCTGCTGACTAAGGGAGTGTGGTGGTTCAGGTTCCTGGAGAGAGGGCCCTCAGCCTCTTTCTTCTTGAACAGGCCAGTTAGTCAGCTTTCCATCCCTATAATAAAAATACCTAATATAACTGACTTTATAGAGACAAGGTTTACTTTGGCTCACAGTTTTGGAATTTTTCGTTATGATTGATTGGCCTTGAGCTTTGGGGCCTGAGGCAGGCAGTACATCAGGGATACAGAACAAAATTTCTTACCTAAGGGTCTTAGATTAAGGAAAACAGAGATTGGGGCCCCACAAACCTCTCTGAGGGTAACCATCTATTACATAGAGACCTCTGTTAGGCTACCAACACCTAAAGATTCCACCATCCTCCCAGAAGCTCCAAGCTAGGGCCAAACGTTAACATGGGGGCCTTTGGAAAACATTCTAGTAGTCCACAAAGTTTCTGCCTCCACAAAGGGGCTGTAGGTGGTAACTGAGCTTGAGTTAGGGGCAGGACATGACATTTTGGGAAATGAAAGGATCATAAAGACTGAGCACAAATGGATCATACTAGTAATCCTAGCAATTTAGGAGGCTGAGATCTGAGGATTGAGGTTTAAAAACAGCCCAGGCAGGAAAGTTGATAAGAGTCTTATCTACAGTTAACCCACAAAAAGCCATCACACATCAGTGTGATTCAAATAGTAGAGGCTACCCTAGACCAAAAAAGCTAAAGGCTAGCACCCAAGCCTTGGGTTAAAGTGCATGTGTACACACACACACACACACACACACACACACACACACACACACACACACATATCTTAAAGGCCCAAGTCCAGTAACAAGGAAGCATACAGTGTAAAGAGTAGCAGATCTGAAAGAACTAGGCTTGGCTGGAATTGTTTCCATCCCCTGGACAGGATGCCTATACAAGCTAGGCTAAAAATGCCTAAAAGGTACTCAGATGGGCCATGACCACATTTTGCAATCAGGCTATGGCCAAAGGGGTAGGGGTAGAACAAGAATTGGCCGAAGCAGAGGATATTCTTAGGAGAGGATCACAGTGGCTCAATAACTATGTTCATATGACCATATATGATGCTTATCAAAATCAACTACAAGAAATAGAAACAAAAGAGTTTTCTTTATTCTACTAGTTGCAGTTGTTTCTTTTTTTCTTTCCCTTTGGTTTCTTTCTGTTGTCTCTGTTTTTGATTTCTGTACCCTTTGTTTTGTATATGTTTATCTGATTTAGGGAAGGGAAGGGGGGAATCAAAGAAAGGGTGGGACAAAGGGTGAATCAATTCAGCAATGATACTCACTGGACACTGCTGGAAATTTAACTATACAACTTTTGGGGTGGGGAGAGGTGAGTGAGGGGAAGTGGAAGGAAATGAGGGAGGAGGTAATACTTCAAGAAGAAATGTACTTACTACCTTACTTGTGTAAACTGTAACCCCTCTGTACATCACTTTGACAATAAAGTTTAAATTAGGAAGAAAAGAGTTGGCTGACCATGCCCTAACGTAGTTTTCATCGCTGAGGAGCAGCCCCTGCCCTGCTGAGACCTGGGGGTAATATGCAATTGCTGAGCTCAGCTGCTTTGAGCAGCCCCTCCCTGAGGCCCGCACTGCTGCTGACCCGTGATATAGCAGTGTTTTTTTTTTTTTTGTTTTGTTTTGTTTTTAAAGAAAAAGGCACTGGGGATGGGGGAGGATTTAGAGCCTCCCTAGACTGAGGAACTCTCTGTACAGTGAGGAGAGCCAGGTGGCATCCAGCCAGTTCTGAGGCTACAGAAGTCCCTCCTGAAGGCTGCTGCTTCCTTAGCCAGTCTCTTCCACCCTCTAGGCCTTGGGACCTGGGTAGGGGGCTCCTGAGCTAAGTGACCACCAATCTGGTAAAAAGCCCTGGGATTACTTAGCTAACCCTCCATTGCCACTCAGGAGCCGGGTGTGGAGGGGCCTGGCCTGGGAAGAATGGCCATCTTTAGCTGGAGGGGCAGGCTGACCCTGTGCCTTTGGGCTGCCGGCAGAGCCTGGCAGATAGAGCCAGCGCCCAGGCCAAAGATGCCAAGCAGCCTGGGAGCAGATTAGAGGCAGGAGATAATGGCCTCAGGGGAAGGGGTAGGGCCTTTTAAAGTGAAGCTTTGCTAACACAGCTGCAGGCAATTTGTGTCTGCCTTGTGGGAAGAAATGTGGCTGCCGCTCCAAGGCCGGCCAGCCAGGCCTGGGCCTGCCCTCCCTCCTCTCTTGTCCTCATCTCAGTGACCTCATTAGGTCATTTCTCCAGGAAGAGAATTGAGAAGAAGGGGAACGGAAAGCCTTGTTTAAAAAAAAAAATAAAGAAAACTGAAACCCTCTCTCTGGTTTGAGATGGTGTAGAAAGATGTGTGTGTGTGAGAGGGGGGAAGGGAGGTAAAGAGAGAAAAGAGGGGGGAAAGAGAGAGAGAGAGAGGGAAAGAGGGAAAAAGACAAGAGGGAGAGAGAAGGGGGAGAGAAAGAGAAAGGGAAGGAGACAGGGAGGGAGAGACAGAGAAGAGGGGGAGAAAGGAAGAGAGAGACAGAGAGACACAGAGAGGGAGAGAATCAGTAGCCCAGATGAGAGTTTTATCACTCTTTGACTTGGAGTCTGTCTCTTTTAGAGAAGATGGTCTGACTTTCAGCAGCACTGCCTGAGAGACAGGTCTGGGCCTTTTACAAAACCCACAGCTGCCACTGGGTCAGGTTACAAAGAGGTGACAGCTATTAACTCTGCCTGGGGCAATGCCAGGGAGCACGATTTCCCCCTCCTTCTCCCTCCCCCCCAATCATTTTCCATGGTACTCCTGTCTGGCTAGCCATTCCAGGTTGATTCTTGTTAACTCTTAGCTCCTTGTCCTAGGAGGACACCTCAGTAAGACTGTTAAATGGTGGTTAGAATGAGGTTGGTTCAGGGTCCTTCAGACACACTAACCACACATGAAAGGGCTGAGTTGCTGCTCTCCGGGGCATGTCAACAGGACAAGTTCTTAGGTAAACTAGAAAATAAATGAAGCTGGCTTGGGCACCACCTGCCTTCTATCTGGCCATGTTCCCCTCTTTGCCTGCCTTCTTTGGGCAGAAGACTCCACTGGCCCACCCCCAGTTTGGTCCCATCTGTGAAGGCTTGGCAGTTGTTTTCATTAGGAGGCCTCCACAAAACACTGGTTTTTAACTTTTTGTGGGGGGGGGATGAGGAGTCGGGGGAAAGGAGGTGTTGTGGATTCTTTTGAGAGTCAATGGCAAGTGTGGGTGTACTTTCCAGGTAAATGTGTATATGTGTATATGAGCTGAGGCTGATCCACAGACTTCAACTTGGAGCCATTGCAGTCATTCTGCATGGCCGCTGCTTTCCCCCTTGCTCCTGATGCCCCCTTGAGGGGCAAGGCCCAGACTTTGTTTGGTTGCTGCTGCTTTTGTCAGAGAGCCCTAGCTCTACTTTGGCCCAGGGCAGACAGGGTGGGGCTGGCCCTAGCAGTGCCCTTCTGCTGACAAGTTTGTACCTTCTGTGGTCTCTGTCTGATCTGATAAGAGCAAGTTCCTGAGACTGTTATGTGTGGAGCAGCCCTTCCTGCGTCACTTGATGGTGACATGTCCAGTCCCCTCTTTACTTCCTCTGCCTTCTCTCACTGTTAGTGCATTCACTGTTACTTCTCAACTACTGGGCAGTGACTCCCCTGTGGCCACTTTGAGGTGGGTGAATATTTGCCCTCATTTGAATCAGCCCATCTGGCGGCCTTGCGCTCTGCAGCCACACTGCTTCCTGTGACTTCTCTGTTCTTCCCCTTGTCTAGAGGGCAGCAACAGCCTGGCATGGTCACCAGCAGGCAGTGGAGGCAGGGGTAGAGGAGGACCATACTTTATGGTGGGCAAGGTGCAGGAAGAGGCCAAAGCCATAGCTCCCTATTAGGTGAGAATCTCAGCCCTTCTTTCTGTGGGGTTGTACCCCACAACTGGTAGATAGACTTACATTTTCTCTCTTGCTGTTCTGCGAACTGTTATGAAGGGGAATACATTTGCCCTCTGGCTTTCCTCAGAGAAGGTGAAGATCTCTACCTTTAACACACAGACAGGGAAGGCAGAGCTAGAATGGATCTCATAAGCTCATCAATGAGCTGATTTGTCTTTATGTGATTATATAGACCTCCTGTTAAAAATCCGTAAGCAGAAACCAGAAGGAAAAAAAAAAGCAAAAGCTACACTCTCTTTGGAAGCTTTGGCTCCCCTAATAAGCACCTGGGTAGTATCCTCATGTCATAGGCTGGCTAATAAGCAGTGGTCATAGCAGACACTTTGTAATGCAAGCAGGGGGAATGGTAAGCCTGTGGCATACTCCCTAGTCTGTAGTAAGTGAGCTTGGAGAAAGGGTGATTCTCAAAGAAAGCCAGAGAAGCCCCCCAGTGCTCACCTTTTTCAGTGCCATTCTAAGTCTGGATAGGAAGGAAGCCATGAGGTGTGTGCTGAGGTCCAGGATGGCCAAGGCAGCTCTGTGACATTGAGGACATCACAATGAACAAGAGGATGTTGAAGGACAGAGCCAGGAGACGAGTCAGTGCAGATCAGCCTCTCAGACGCCAGCAGGGTAAAGGCAGCCACTGTGGGTCAGACTGGAGCCCAGGAAAGCCAGGTGGCACGGGGCCAGGACTGAGACTTTTATGGGTGTCAGCATCCTGTATGTTGCTTGTGAGTTGTGTAGACCTGGCTGAATTCCTGAACTTAGGCCATGTGGGCTTCTCTGCTTAAATGTTCATATTTTCCAGAAGGTCCTCTGGCCTCCATTTCATATCATTGTAAACAGTAAAAGACACCCATCTCCTTCATTAAGCAGGACACACTGTACTCTTCCTGTCTCTGGCCATTGATTCTCTGTGCTACCTTGGAACTCTGCTATTAAGATAGCCATCAGCAAATGTGGTCTCTCAATGTGCACCTACAGAACCAGTAGTCAAACACACACACACACACACATACACACACACACACACATACACACACACACACACACACACACACACACCAGTTGAGCTCTAGAATAATTGAAAGCATGCATTTTTACTTGGGACAGTTTGGCAATAACATCTCATTTATGATTGGCTGTAGTCTTCAGGCAGTCATCTTGTCACATGCATAAGAATCCTGGTGAACTAAGACAACTCCAGCTGCAAGTTATTTTCAAATGTTATGAAAATGTTTTGCATCCTTACTTGAAAAATGAGTGACACTGACTTAATGTTATGACATCTTAAGTATTTAGTTCAATATTTGTTCACAGAGTCTCATGGAATGTGATGCAGACATTTCATTAAATGTTTTCCAATGTTGAGTCTGCCATCTTTCCTTTGTATGGTGGGATCCAGGTACTTGTTTGAGCCCCTGTATGTTTTTGCTCATGGGCTCTCAGCAGGTTGCCTATAGTTCTGGGTGAGGTATTGCTGTAGTATTCATGTGTGCAGTGGGTTTTTAAAGGAAATGAGATGTCAAGAGCTATAAATAGTCCCTTCTTGAATAAACAGATTCTGTGCTTACTCTTCATGTGAACCCCAAGAGAACATGATATTATCATCCCTTATTTGACAGAACACTGAATAGAGGTCACACAGCAAAGACAAGTCTGTCTTAAAAGCTCAGGCTGTCCCACCTGCCTTTTTGTTCGTGTGTGTGTGTGTGTGTGTGTGTGTGTGTGGCAGTACTGGGGCTTGAACTCAGGACTTCATGCTTTTGCTTATTTTTTTTGTGCAAAGCTATTGTTCTACCACTTGAGCTACACCTCCACTTCCAGATTTTTGTTGGTTAATTGGAGATAAGCGTCTCCTGGATTTGTCTGCCCAGGCAGGCTAGGAGCCATGATCCTCAGATCTCTGCTTCCTGAGTGGGTAGGATTACCAGTGTGATCACCAGTGGCCAATCTTTATTTTGTATATGTGCTGTACTGGGATTCAAACCTTGTTTTTTTGTAGGTGTAAGCCACCTCAGTTCCTGTTTGAGTATTTGGGCAATATTAATTCTGACTAACAAAAGACTATAAGAAGGACTTCTGGACAGTAGGAAGGATTAGGAGTCAAAAACAAGAACCTAGAGAGCTCTATGGGTCAATCAGAATGACACTGTAGCAATTGTGAGCTGTGAAGAGACTCAAGACTTCTAATTTGCTGATTGTTAACAGCAGGATGCTCTGGCAGAGCCCCAAGGGGGGGTGGGGGTGGGGTAACAAGATGAAGCCTTGGCGGGAAGGAGGTTGAGGGAAACATCCATCCAGGGTAGAACAGTGACAGCAGGTGGCACGGTTCCATGGGAAGGCCCAGATTGAATCCTGCTCCAAAAAAGCCCAACCAGTGTCAAGGATAGTGGAATATGAGTTGTTTAAATATAAGCAATGTGGGCGCAGGGGTGCAGATAACTCAAGAATGAATATGCAAGCAGTAGGATTGCAAGAGCAACATGAAATAAAGCAGCAGGAAGTATGAAATACTGCTACCTGCCTATGCTTTTTTAAGTGTCTAAGTTGGCTCTGATTCCTGGTCCTTTGAGGTTTGAGGAAATTCATGGCTGGGTAGGAATCAAGATAACGGGTCAGTATATCTAATTAAATGTACCTTGGGCCTGTTGCTTACTCTTTCCAAGTGCTCTGATTGGAATCTGCAGTTGTAGCAGGACACCTTCTGTTTGGAGCAGTTAAGAGTGGGCAGTGCCATTGAGAGAGGAATGGATTAAATCCTGCTAGTGTGAATGGGACCCAGCCACATCTTATGAGCCAAAGAAAATCTTGGGGTGGGTACCAGTGGGAATAAGGGGATAAATGGGGATGAAGATGGTCAAAGTAGTTTATTACATGTATGAAAACAGATCAATAAAACATGTTGAAACACGTTTAGGAAGAGAACATAAGGTAAGGGAGAGTGATAGAGGTGTAAATGGGGTGACTTTGACCGGAATATGTGTCTACAGGTGTGGAAATGTCACAATGAAACCTTCATTGTATAATATGTTTAATGAAAAAAACTTTTCGTTTGTTTTTTGGCTGGTCCTAGAGCATGAACTCTAGGTTTTAGAGCTGTCCCTGAGCTTTGTGCTCAAAGCTAGCACACTACAACTTGAGCCATGGCTCCACTTCCAGCTTTTTGTGGGTAATTGGAGACAAGTCTCGAGGATTTTCCTGTCTGAGCTGGCTTTAGACCATGATCTTCAATGTAGAGAGCTGTGAGAGGCCGCACGTGGAAGATGGCACCGGCTTCCGCCCTCCGCCTTCCCGATGGCGAGTGCTCTCTGTGGTAAACAACTCCTTATATGGCTAAGGCAAAGAATCTGGCTTGCTTCCGCGCACCTGAACCTATTGGTGGATCCCACGTGGCGTATCAGGGTTGGCTACCCAGCGGGTACTTAAGGCTGTGGGAAATTCTCCCCGGGGTTGGGGTCAGAAGATTACTCAAAGGTCCTGAATAAACTGCAGAGAGAAGAGCTCGGTGTCGCGTCTTCCTTGCTGGTCGAGGCGGTCGTGACACTTCAGGTCTCAGCCTCCTGAGTAGCTAGGATTACAGGTGTGAGCCACCAACACATAGCTTAAAAATAAATTTTTTTTAAAAAATATTTTTAATAGTATAGGGGGCTGAGATCTCAGGATTGAGGTTCAAAGCCAGCATAGGCAGAAAAGTCCATGGGATTCTTATCTATAGAAATGAAAGTGTGGCTTAAGTGGTACAGCCTCAGCATTGAGCAAAAAGCCAAGCAAGGGTACTGAGGCACTGAGTTCAAGCCTCAGAATGGCATGCAAGTGTACACACCACACACACACACACAGAGTTTTTTACAAGGACAGAAATTAACACAGAAATCACATAATAGTTATCATTTCTTGGAGCTCATTTCAATAAGCATCATTTTATATGATCATATGCACATAGTTATTGAGCCCTTGTGATCCTCTCCTAAGCACACCTCCTTTGGTTTCTCTGTGTGAGTGTTTAGAGTTCTGTTTAACTTATGTCCATCCATTGTGTTTACTTGTAGATTTATAGGCACATTTGAATTACTACAAATGAGGAAAACCATGCTATGTTCCTTTGTGTCTGGCTTATTTCACTTAATATAATTTTTTCCAAGTCTTTTCCTTTCTTTATTATTCTTTCTGAAATGATGTTTATTGAAATGAACTCAAGAACTGGAAACGAGATTTTTAAAGTTATTTTACTTTTTTATGTTCTTTTTTCCCCTTTGTCACTGTTTTTGATTTCTGTACTTTTTGTCTTGTATATAACTTTATCTGTATTGGGGAGGACAAGGGGGAATATGGAAATGGTGGGACCAAGGATGAAGAAATGCAACATTGATATTTACTAGACACTATGTTGAAATTAACTATACAACTTATGGGGATGGGGGTTGGGAGGAGAAAAACTGGGAGAAAATGAAGGAAGAGGTGAGATTGTCCAAAAAGAAATGTACTCATTACCTGACTTATGTAACTGTAACCCCTTTCTATATCACCTTTACAATAAAAATAAGTTTAAAAATGTAAAAAATAAAAGGGGGGGAGGTCAGGCACTGGTGGCTCACGCCTGTTATCCTAGCTACTAAAGAGGCTGAGATCTGAGGATTACAGTTCAAAGCTAGCCCAGGCAGGAAATTTCATGAGACCCATCTCCAGTAAACCACCAGAAAACTGGAAGTGGCTCTGTGGCTCAAGTGGTAAAGCGCTAGCCTTGAGCTGAAGAACTGAGGGACAGCACCCAGGCCCAGAGTTCAAGCCTACCACTGACCAAAAAAAAAAAAAAAAAGTGAAAAAAAAAAAGATAGTAAAAGATAGTAGGTATCTCTTGTCAGAGAAGCACATACAGAAAGCATCCAAGAAATCTCTTAGTAAGTGCAGTGCTCTTTGTTTTTCTTTGAAAGGTCCACATGTTTGATAGGTTCTCTCTTATGTATGAAAAGTTGAACAACAAAATATTTTCCCTCACCCCTCTTTGTTTTTTAAATTTGGTGTAGGTGAGCATAGCAACCCCAAAGCAGAAACCAAAAACTCCATTTTGCTTTGGTAAGTACTGAGCTGGGGATGGCCTTTCTACTCTTGTAGCAACTTCCTCTTTTGTGTGTGTGTGTGTGTGTGTGTGTGTGTGTGTGTGGAGACTGCCATGTGATTACATGTGCATATGAGTGGTTTAAGTCACAGTAGGTTCCTGGGTGTCAAGTGACCTGATCTCCTGGGGATTGCTGCAGAGATTGATGAGAGCCACAAGGTGCCATTGCTTCAGAACATACCTGGGGCTGGGACTTGGCTCAAGCAGTAGAGCACCACCCTAGCAAGTTTGAGTCTCAGAGTTCAAGTACCAGTAGTATCACCAAAAAAGGAAAAAGAAAAAAAAGGAAAGTTTCTGGGAACCCCTACTTTTGTGCTGAATCATGGTGTGCTCAGGAAAGGTGAACACTAGAGAGAAGGAAGAGGCAGGACCAGGAAGTAGATAACAGGAAGGAAGGAGTATTCTCTTAGGGTCCTAGTATCACCAAATGAGTAATAGTGCCAGGGTGATGTTTGAAGCAAAGCCATCCAGTGACTGCTTCGAGCCATTGAACTGTTGGTGAATTCAGTGACTCAGTCACCCAGTTGTTATTTGGCCCCATACGTTTCTCCAGAGCTGTGTATGGTGCTGGCAGGTGTGTCTGGGTGTCCAGGGTGGCTCCAACTGTAAGCATGAGGAAAGACATTCCCTGCTCTGTCACTTGTCCTCAGTGCTGGGGCATAGTGGGTTTTCAGTAAATACTTTTTGAATGAATAAGTGAATAATGAATTCTGTTTCTGTAGTTCAGGTCCCCAGAATTGTCCTTGCCCCCTAACTTCAAATTTATTATTTTCCTGTTGCTCTCAAATATTGAAAATGACTCTTAGAATTTTGTTGTCAGGGCTGGGAAGGTGGCTCAGTGGTAGAGCGCTTGCCTTGCATGCATGAGGCCCTGGGTTCTATTCCTCAGCACCACATAAGCAGAAAAAGCCGGAAGTGGCGATGTGGCTCAAGTGGTAGAGCGCTAGCCTTGAGCTGAAGAGCTGAGGGACAGCGCCCAGGCCCAGAGTTCAGGCTCCACGACCGACAAACAACAACAACAACAACAACAAGAATTTTGTTGTCAGCAGATCTGAAAGAAAACAATATTAATAATAAACCCAGAACTAAACTGTTGACTAGTAGAATGCTCAAAGGAAAGAATGGGTTGAAAATGAGATCAGAGTCAGATCTGATCTCCGGCATTGTTGCATTTCTCAGAAATAGACAAGGCTTCTCATCCAGTTGTGCCAGTAGAAACAGAGCACTGGGTCCAAAATGATATCCATTTCATCGTGACTGAATTTATTAGCACCATGATCATGCAGTTCATGAAGTGTCATCTTAATGGCAGGCCAGCAGCCTCACCTCTACAGAGCAGCAGCATGTTAGACTGTTTATATCCTGTCATTCTTGTGGTCTGTGAAAATGATCCCTACTTTTAGAGATGCCAGAAAGAGCGGGCCGTGGAGACCTGCTGCTTCCTAAATATGAAAGGGACTTACCGGCACGAGGAATCTCTGCTTGGTCTGCTGCTGTGTTTTGTTAGTCCTTTCCCTCAGACACAGCTTTGTGGTCTTACTGTGTTGTGCTGCCTGTGTTTTGACCTTGGAATTTCTCCTACCTTCCCTTTGTCTTTTACAGTTATAAATGCCCTGTCTCAGAGATACTTTCTTCAAGCCAATGACCAGAAAGATCTGAAGGATTGGGTTGAAGCTCTGAACCAAGCCAGCAAGATCACTGTACGTATGGTCTTTTCTCTTTTCTTTGTTCTTTTTGTGCCAGCACTGGGGCTTGAACTCAGGGTCTTGCACACTCTTTTGGCTCAAGGCTGGCACTCTACCGCTTGAGCCACAACTCTACTTCCTCTTCTCCTTTTTGGTAGCAAAAGCATCCCTTCCCTGTGGACCCTGCATGGGCTGGGGGATAGTGAGATGGCAGTCAGCATTTTTCCAGAAGCCTCATCCAGACCCAGCTCCTCTTTGTCCTTTAGTTAACCACAATTTACCCAAGAATTTGAGGCTGAATCAAGTTCAAAGGGAAGTTTGGGGAGCATCCCCTTTCCATTTCCTGGGTGGGCTCCTGGTCAGTCATGGTCTGGCTGGTTCTGGAGTGCTGACTGAGACTGGAAAATGGATTGCTGACTAGGAAAAGTAGTGGAAGGGGAAAAGCATATGAGAGAGGAAGTTAGAACTTTTTTCCTGCTTGTGGATGGACTCCTCTTAATCTGTTCTATAAAAGCCTTCTATTTAAAAGCTTCAATAATTATTAAATCAGTTCATGGACTGTTTTTGAGCCCTCTCATTTTCCTTAGCTTGGCTAATGAGCAATTATTTTCCTCTTCCTTTAGAAATATAGAAAGAGCCAGGCACCAGTGGTTCAAGCCAGTAATCCCAGCTACTCAGTAATCTGAGATCTAAGGATAGTGGTTTGAAGCAGTCAGAGCCAGAAGGGGCACTGTGGCTCAAGTTCTAGTTAGAGCACTAGCCTTGAGCACAAAAGCTTAGGGACAGCGCCTAGGCCCAGAGTTCAAGCCCTGGGACTAGCAAAAAATAAATAAATAAAACACAGAAACCCTTCCTTATGTAATTGGGTAGACGTAGGACTGTGATGCACATGATAAACTGTGCATATTTATTTTATTTTTAATTGTACAAAGGAGCCTTGTTATTTCATTATATGCATGTTTCATTATTTGCATGTATTTCTGTACATACATAATGATATAATGTACTTGCATCAAATTTACCACCTCTATTACTCATTCTTATCTCCTTTCTCGTCCCTTTCCAAACAATTTCAATGCATTTTATTATTCTACCTTCATACGTGTGTGTGAAGTGCTTTGATGACATTCACCCCCTTGGTCCTCTCACCCTTCACAGCGCCCTTCCCTATTTACACCTCTCATTCTTTTTTCATGTCTAGAGTTCATATTTGAGAGAAAATACTTTTCTCAGTCTTAGATTATTTAATTTATGGTGATTTTCAGGGCTGGGAATGTGGCTTAGTGGTAGAGTGCTTGTCTGGCATTCATGAAGCCCTGAGTTAGATTCCTTAGGACCACATAAGCAGAAAAAGCCGGAAATGGTGTGGCTCAAGTGGTAGAGTGCTAGCCTTGAGCAATAGAAGTTCAGGACAGGGTTCAGGCCTTGAGTTCAAGCCCCAGATTTCTTACTCTTTATTTTCCTTCAGATAACAAATATAATTATGTTCTCCTTTATGGTCAAATAATACTCCAGTGTGTGTGTGTGTGTGTGTGTGTGTGTGTGTGTGTGTGTGTGTGTGTGTGTGTTTGTGTGTGTGTGTGTGTGTGTGTGTGTGTGTGTGTGTGTCACATTTTCTTTATCCGCTCATTGGTTGATGGACACCTAAGCAGATTCCGTAGCTTGGTGAGAAGAGTGTGCAGAAGAGTGTGGGTATAGTTGCATATTTATTTTAAGATACAATATATGCAATGTAAGGCATCTGGCACTTTGGGGTACATGGAGATAAAAGGGAAAACAGAAAATATAGTGAGCAAATCCCCATGGCTGCATGTGTTGTTTCAATCACCCTTCATAGCACCCCTGTGGGGCTGGTTGTCTTACTGCCATTTCTCAGATGACAAACATGGCGGCTAGCGATTTAATTAGGGCAAGAGGACAGTAACTAGTAAGAGTTTGATTCTAATCCAGTTCCCATGCCTTCAAGACTCAAGAAATTATATGTGATGAAAATATTAATAATAAGCAACAAGTGCTTGCTTTAGCAACACATATTAAAATTGGAATGATGCAGAGATTAGCATGGCCCCTGCTCAAGGAGGACACGCAAATTCATGAAGTGCTAAAACAAATGTAAAACAGCAACAACAACAATTGTAAAATATGTTTAATTATCCAGCACTTTAGTATATAGCTTTATTTGAGCCTCCTAAAAATCATATGTAAGAAGAGTAAGTATTATTACCTCCATTTGCAAGTGAGAAAATGGAAATGTCTGGGGTTAAAGGTTATGGAGCCAGTTGGGTTTAAGTTTTGGTGCACAAATTGCTGTTCACTTTATGCTGCCGCTGGGTCCCTGTGACTGAACATTGTTTGTTGTGGTACTTAGAGCTGAGTCCTCTCAGAATGCAATATTTCTTTGTATTTTTTTTTTGTGCTAGTACTGCGGCTTGAACCCAAGGCCTACGTGCTGTCCCTTACCTTTTTCACTCAAGACTAGAACTCTACCACTTGAACCATAGCTCTGGCTTTTTGGTGCTTAATTGGAGATAAAAGTCTCGTGGACTTTCCTGTCTGAGCTAGCTTTGAACCTCGATCTTCAGATCTTAGCCTCCTGAGTAGCTAGGACTATAGGCATGAACCATTCCTTAGTGCCCCGCTCAAATGTTAATATTTCTTTGTGAGTTTTCTAGAGCCAGCTTAAACCAATGGAAATGTATTTTCTCACAACTCTGAAGGCTAGTCTGATGTCAGGGATCAGTATGGCTTTCTTTCTTCCCAAGGACCCTCTCAGAGAGGGTTCTTCCTTGCCTCCACTAACTTTTGGTGTCTTCCAGCATCCAACTTTTCAACTTGTAGCTGCATCACTCCATGCCTGCCTCTTCCTGCATCTACAATTCTGCCCTGTGTGACTGTGTTCTGTCATCCTCACACATTCTTAGAAGGACAATGGTCGTTGGATGTAGGGTTTATCCTAAAACAGTCTGACCTTAATTTAATTACAAACAAGACCACACTTTGAGCTTAGGGGTGGACAGTTTTGTTTAACTCACTACCTCTGTGTGTGTGTGTGTGTGTGTGCCGGGCTTGAACTCAGGGCTTGCATGCTGTCCCTCAGCTTATTCACCTGAGGCTGGCACTCTACTATTGGAGCCACCGTCCTCTTTCAGTTTTTTGTTGGTTAATTGGAGATAAGAGTCTCACACATTTTCCTGCTCAAGCTGGCTTCGAAGTAAGATCTTCAGATCTCAACCCCCTGAGTTTAGGATTACAGGCATGAGCCATTGCTCCTGGCAGGGGTTAAGCTTTTAGTTAGATCTCTGGATAGGAAGAACCAAAAGTGTACTTCTTCAAGCTATGTAGACTATTTGTGTCTGAGGCTGTTTTGTACAGCCTGTCTCCGCAGCTAAAGAAATAGAACAGCTTTGAAAGATCTACGTAAATTGACAGAAGCCAAGCAACATACAGGGACATACAGCAGTGACAACCACTGGCCTCTGTATGTGCTGACAGGATTCTGAGAGGAAGCAAAGCTAGGCTCCTGTGAGTTCTTTTCTGGTGACTGGAAACTCCTAAAGACTACTTCCCTCTTCCCTGCTGGGTTCCAGGAATTCATTTGGGTAATTTCGGGGGAAATTTTACCATTCTCTTGTGATGATTTCACTGCCCACCCAGAAGAAAATCAGCATTCCCCAAAATTAGGTCTTGCACAAATCCAACATAGAAAATTAACAAAAAAGGGGGTGGCTCGATAGGTTAGTAAGGGAAGAATCAGGAGGTCTGTGGCAAATTCTCGATTTAATGGTTTGAGTTTACCTTATCTATAAGATGGAGAATACCAGGCTGGGAAGGTGGTTCAGTGGTAGAGCGCTTGCCTTGCATGCATGAGTCCCTGGGTTCGATTCCTCAGTACCACATAAGCAATAAGCCGGAAGTGGTGCTATGGCTCAAGTGGTAGAGCACTAGCCTTGAGCTGAAGAGTTGAAGGACAGCGCCCAGGCCCAGAGTTCAGGCTCACGATCGGACCCCTCCCCCCCCCCCCATAAAAAGATGGAGAATACCATGCCTACTTAATGAAGTGACTTGAAGGTTAGAGGTAATGAGGTACCTGGCACTGGATAGGGGCCCAAAGAATGGTAAGAGCTGCATTCTTCAGACTATCAGGAGGAATCAAGAGGGTGGTTTGCAGAAGTGGTGGCAGAGGGCATCTCCTCCCACACAACCCTCCACACAGCACACATATACACATAACACACAAACATACACACATCGAATACATAAGTCCTAAGGAGGAAGGGTCATATTTCCTTTCTGAGGGCCTAAGGTAAGTCACAGGATCCTTCATACTTTGCACACAGGGGACACTAAATGGTGTAAGCTTTATTCCCTGTTGATGGCAGAGTTCTTTTATGTGGGTGGTGGAGGGTGGAAAAGAATGTAGAGAGATAGGTCCTGCTCTGTAGTTTAGGCTGGCCTAGAACTCTTGACCCACCTGCCTCAGCCTCTTGATATTAATAGCTCTCAGCTCTTGAAAGGGTCTGTCTGAGTCCTGGGACTTCAGCCTTTCTGATGTGACCTATGGTTCATTTCTTCAGACATTGGAAAAAGAAAGTGTGCTCTTTTGAACTGGCTGGGAGTTAGTCTAATCTGCTCAGTTATTAATCATGGCTTTAGGCAAATGACTGACAAACTGTTGGGCCTCTTTTTTCTTTGAAGAAAAAAAAGCAAGATTTCACCAGTTTCAGGCTTTAATATAAATGAAGGGGCAAGGGTGAAGAATTTGGCAATAGATATGAGGGTAATAGAACAATGATGGAGACTGTGGCAAACTGAAGGCTGAATTTTCCATGTAATGAGGGGACTGCTGCTTAGCTAAAAAACGTAAATGTTACTTGAAGAGCACATTACATAGGACAAGTTATTTGTCTGTGGGCTACCAGCTGGAGACCTCTGGCCTGTGGTTTTCAACTGATTATAAAAATTCTCTATTGCTTAGCTGTAGAACTGCCAACATGGGGACACAGGTAGCTCGTTCTTCAAACAGATAGGGCTTTTCTGGAAACAGTAGTACCACTTGTGAAATGTTAATTAAAATAATTTGCAATACATAAGATGTTTTATTTTTATGCCAGTACTGGGGCTTGAACTCAGGGCCTACGTGCTATCTCTTCACTTTTTTTTTTTTTTTTTTTTTGGTCGTGGGGCTTGGACTCTAGGCCTGGGCACTGTCCCTCAGCTCTTCAGCTCAAGATTAGCACTCTACCACTTGAGCCACAGTGCCACTTCCAGCTTTTTCTACTTATGTGGTGCTGAGGAATTGAACCCAGGGCCTCATGAATGCAAGGCAAGTACTCTTACCACTGAGCCACCTTCCCAACCCCTATCCCTTCACTTTTTTTGCTCAAGACTAGCAAAGTGGAGCCACAGCTCCACTCTGGCTCTTTGTGGTTAACTGGAGATAAGAGTCTCATGGACGGGGCTGGGAAGTTGGCTCAGTGGTAGAGCACTTGCCTTGCATGCCTGAGGCCCTGGGTTTGATTCCTCAGCACCACATAAGCAAAAAGAAAAAAGCCGGAAGTGGCGCTGTGGCTCAAATGGTAGAGCTCTAGCCTTGAGCTGAAGAGCTGAGGGACAGCGCTCAGGCCCAGAGTTCAGGCCCCACAACGGGACCCAAAAAAAAAAAGAGTCTCATGGACTTTTCTGCCTGGGCTGTCTTCAAGCTATGATCCTTAGATCTCAGCCTCATGAGTAGCTAGGATTATAGGTGGGCTGGCTACACAGATATTCTTTTGTTTCTAGAGTGTTTAAAGGTCTGTGTACTATCATTTGATAACCACAGCTCTTACAACATAAATGTGTTCCCTTTTCCATTTTACACTTGAGGTGTGATCATTTGAAATGTCTCCATTGACCAGTGTGTTGAAGTCTTCTTTTTTCCTGGTTTTTTTTTTTTTTTTTGTGAAAATACTGTACAGAGGGGTTTCAATTACATGGGCAAGATAATGAGTACATTTCTTATCATGCATTGTAGCCTGCTCCTTTGTTTCCCCTTCCCATCCCATTCTCCCTGCCCCCTCCCCTGTGTTGAAGTCTTAATCCTAGTCTGTGGCACACTTGGGAGGTGGTGGCATCATTAGGAGCTGGGGCCTATGGGTGGATTAATTAGGTCATTGTAAGGGATATTGAGATCCTGGCCCCTTCTTGTCTGACTTTTCTTTCACTCAGCCTCCATGAGATTCCTCTGCCACTTCTCACTATAGGCTTAAAGCAACAGACTCAAGTGACTATATTCTGGAACTTCTGAAACCCTAAGCCAAAATCAATTTTTTTTATTTATTAACTTAGGGCATTATTATTATTAAGGCATGCTTTACCTGTACCATACGAATTCTGTTTATTTGTGGTGCTGGGGATGTAACCCAGGCGTCCCACCTGCTGGGCAAGCATCCCAGCGCTGAGCTGCAACCCAGGTCTCCTATAGGCATTTTGGCCCATTTCACCTGCCCAGCAGGTTCTTTCCCAGCTTTACATTCCCAGTTTCTTTTCACTGTCCATTTCTGGGACTTACCCTGTGGACCTCTGCCTTAGTTCCTACCTATTCTCTTGTGACACTCACCACCATCTTTAATATTCTGATTGTTTTGTTAGGCTTTTTATTATGAGTCTTAGCTATTAGCACGTTAGCACTGTGAGACAGGACTCATGTCTGTTTTGTTTGATATTAATCTCTGGTTTCCATCCAATGACATGCTGGCTTATAGTTGATAGAGAGTAAATCGTGTGTGTGTGTGTGTGTGTGTGTGTGTGTGTGTGTGTGTGTGTGTGTGTGTGTGTTGTTGTTGTTGTTGTTTTTGTTGTTGTCTGAATGGTTATTGACTGAGTTCCTTAGATTCAGATATAGATTCAGGGAAGGGCTTGGGGAAGAGACGAGTCTTCCTGTAAGTTGATACATTAGTTTTCTTTGCTACTTCCATCCTGCTTGAGACTCTGCTTTTCCAGAGCCTTCTATTCACTACTGACCGTGCTGTCATTCTTCCCAGGTACCCAAAGCTGGGACCCTACCCTTGACTACAGAAGTTTTCAAAAGTATAGCAGCTCCTCCCACCCTAGAGAAGAAGCCACAGGTGGCCTACAAGACAGAGATCATCGGAGGGGTGGTGGTCCACACCCCCATCAGCCAGGTGCTGGGCCTAGTGGGGTTGCTTGAGGTGGGGAAATAGTGAGGGCATGGAAGTGGCTGTGGTTTGCCAGTGCTAGTACAGTGGGTAGATGGGGAGCTGGTGCCTCAGAGGCCATTGTGTGTGTCGGGGTGGAGGGGTAAAGGGGGGAATGGCAGTGCAGAGGTTGAGGCCAGTGTGTCTTTAGGCTGTGTGGTCCCTATGTTTCTTTCTTCCTAGGAGTCAGAGCACTGGCATCTCACGCCCTCAATCTTAGTTACTGAGGAGGCTAACATTGGAGGATCAAAGTTCAAAGCCAGCCTGGGCAGGAAAGTCCATAAGACTCTTAGCTCCCACTAACCAGCAAAAAGCCAAAGGTAGAGCTGTGACTCAAGTGGTAGAGCACAAGCCTTGAGTCAAAAAAGCCAAGGGTTAGTGCCCAGGCCATGAGTTCAAGCCTTAGTACCAACACACAAACAAAGCAAAATAAAACAAATAACAACAACAACAAAATCTGTGGGGAATGGACTGATGTAGGAAGTGTGTCTAGAAAAAAGTCTCCTGCCTTCCCCTAGACCATCTTCTGACCTGCATTCTCTTTCTACCCAAACCCCAGAATCTATCACTGTGAAAATACCAAGTAGAGTGCCTGACCCAGACAAAGTCAATGTTTATTTCTTATTTTGACTGACATACTATCCACGAGGCCAGAGGTCCAATGCAGCTGGAGCTGAGGCTGAATGGAGGGTGGAAGGAGGTACTAACTCTCATGCTTTCCCTTGTAGAATGGCGGAGACGGGCAGGAGGGATATGAGCCAGGGTCCCATGCTATCCTTCGAAGGTCTCAGAGTTACATCCCCACATCAAGCTGCCGAGCTTCTACGGGGCCTCCCCTCATTAAGAGTGGCTACTGTGTGAAGCAAGGGAATGTGGTAAGTGGGCTATGGGCTGGAGCCAGTGGGCCTGGATGTCGCAGAGGGGAGGGAGAGAGGAGGAGCTACGGTCCTCTGTGTTCACAGAGATTGGGTCGCCACCTGTCAAGGTATTAATCCTCATATGTTGCCTCCGCTGATCATAGGAGCTGGGCATCCATGGGGCCAGGTCCTGGGGCTTAGTCTCAGTGCAGCTTCTGTAAGGCTGGGCCTTTCCCTAATGCCTTGCTCTTCACTTTTCATTTCAGCGAAAGAGCTGGAAACGTCGCTTTTTTGCACTGGATGACTTCACCATCTGTTACTTCAAGTGTGAGCAGGTGGGTGGAGGCTTCGAGGATCTTCTGAGAGGTCATAGAGGCCAGGAGAGGCCTGGACACATCTACAGGATAGTGCAGATGAATAAAGATGTAGTATGTTGTCTTCCTCTCTCTCTCTCCCTCCCTCTCTCCCACCTTCTCTCTCTCCTTCCCTCCCACATGAAATTCTTTACAAGGACAGTAATGAGACCTTAGTGCAGTGATTGGCTTTATGGTCAGGGCCACAGAAACACCTTAGAGTTAGTTTTTCTTAATGATTTATTTTGAGACCAGGTTGTTTGGCAACCTGGGTTCTGCCAGGTATTTGTGAGAGAGGGGCACGGTCAGCTGCTCAGATCATTGGATGAGATGACATATTCACCTTTCTATTTTGCTTTTTCTCAATAGGACCGAGAACCTCTGCGCACTATATTTCTCAAGGATGTTCTCAAGACCCACGAGTGTCTGGTTAAGTCTGGGTAATTATCTCTTCCTGTTCTTTGCTGATCAAGCCTCCATTTGTCCTCTGAAAGCTTCTATTTACTACCCTTCTGAGGTAGGTCAAGGGCCTCATCACCTTCATAGAGAAGGTGATGGGAGTCTGGTGTCTGTGGCAGACTGCTGACAAGCGCTAAGAACCCATTGAAACCCCTTCTGATTTACGAGGACATTCTTGAGGAGAAAAGAAAGAATGTAGTAACAAAGACTAGAGCTTGGATGTCTCAGTGCTATCATCACTGGACAGGAAGAAGAACTATTTTTAACGTGTTCCTTTATCCACCAGGAAGTGGTTACCCTCCAAGTTCCATGGTGTATGGGACAAGCTTGGCTCTTGGCAGGCTAAAAGACAGATGCTCTTAGAATTGAACCTGAGACCCCCAAGGGCAGCTGGGCATGTATAGGTGCTCTATAGCTGTTGGTCTTCCCTTCCCTTCCCTTTCCTTCCCCTTCCCTCTCTTCCCTTCCCCTTCCCTCTCTTCCCTTCCCCTTCCCTCTCTTCCTCCCCCTTTTTTTGAGACAGAATCTCACTGTGTAGCCCAGGCTGGCCCCAAACTTACATAATCTTCCTGCTTTAGCCTTCTATGCTTGGGATTATAGACACGTACCACCACACCCAGATTGTAATTTTATTTATTTATTTTTGTCGGTTGTGGGGTTTGAACTCTGGGCCTGAGCGCTGTCCCTCAGCTCTTCAGCTCAAGGCGAGCGCTCTACCACTTGAGCCACAGCGCCACTTCTGGTTTTCTAGTGGTTTATTGGAGATAGGAGTCTCACAGTCTTTCCTGCCTGGGCTGGCTTTGAACCAAGATCCTCAGATCTCAGCCTCCTGAGTAGCTAGGATTACAGGCGTGAGTCACCGGCCCAGAATCAGATTGTAATCTTTAGAGACTAAGTCTATGTCTCTTTATTCTGAAAACTGTGCATGTAAAGCTCACATGTATCACCAGAGAAGCTGTTAGCAGTAGGCATCTGTTCTCTCATGACAGCACAGGACAGTCTTACCTGAAAACAATGTGTTGGGTGGACTAAGGAAGTTGGAGATGAAAAACTACTGGGACTGGCATATGACAATCACAAAGTATAGAAGACTGGGGAGAGTCCCAGTGAGAATATGGAATTCATGAAAGTAGCTGTGGATAGACTAAGTGTGGCTTCAGAGAGACTGGATAGATGGACAGTTGGGCACAACTAGAGCCTCAGCTGCTGTGACCCTGGAGGGCCAGTACAGATAGGAGGCTACCTGAGCATATTGGGGAAGACTGAGGAACTAAGGTAGGATTCAATTCCATGAGAGCCTCAAACTTTCCCAGACTCTTACTCTGTTCAGAGTTAGAACTCTTAAGTAAAAGGTTTCAGAGAGGTGGGGCTAGCAGGAAAGGAAATCCCAGGTTCTGTAGCCTCTAGGCCTGAGAGACTGCAGCTGGTCTAGACCCAACCAGGAGAGTCAGGACTCCTGGGTAGTGAATGAGCATTTGAATTGACCTGAAGTGAATTGAAAGGTGACATAGAATATGGGTACTGATATGAGAGGAAGGGGGATTTCCTGCCCATTTTGTTCTACCTCCTCAGTAGTGGATTATGTGATGACACTGCATACACACGAGTAGTAAATGGTAGGTCAGGCTGTCAAGAGCCATCTCTGTTCACAAGTTCAGAAAGTACTAATAATAGGTGGTGAAATAGAAATCCTTGCTATTCAGGATGCTGAGATAGGAGGATTGCAGTTCAAAGCCAGACCAGGCAGGAAAGTCCGTGAGATTCTTACCTCTAATTTACCAGCAAAAACCCAGAGGTGGAGGTGTGGCTTAAGTGGTTGAGTGCCAGCCTTGAGTGAAAAAGCTAAGGGACAGTTCTCTGGTTGTGATTTCAAGCCTCAGTACCAACACATACACACACAAAAATAGTGAAATGGAATTTAAGTGACCCACATTCTTCTAAATGCCTTTTGTGTCTTCTTGGGAACAGTCCAAAGGATGTGTTTTCATTTTCATTTTTTCACTTGGCGTTGCAAAGGCTGACAGAGTTTGTGAAACATATCCCAAATGCCTTCTTTCTTAGTAGAGTTGGAATTTGGCCCAGGTCTACTCCCCTTCCCTCATCTTTTTTTTTCTTTGAACCATGATCCTCAGATCTTAACCTCCTGAGTAGCTAAGATTACAGGCATGAACTGCCAGCACTTGAGGTCAGTTAAGTCTTTTACTCCTTATATAGTCCCACAGTGACCGGATACACACGGCAGGCATTTAACTCTGTCAACAATTGGGGCTGACTTAAGCTTGTCTCTCAGCATCAGCTACTTCTTGCCCTCTGCCTTGCAGAAGTCAGAACTTTGTTTCCAAAACTTCCACAATATTAGAAGCTGTTTTATTTTCCATGGTGCTGAGGACAAAACCCAAAGCCTTGTGCAGCTGGATTCTACCACTGTGCTCCCACACTGAACTACATCCTCTGTCCCTGAAATAAAACTTAAACTCGTCTCCTCCCACTTTTTCTCCTCTTTAGCTCCTTATCTCCTAGGTTAGTAGAGTGAGGCCAGGAGCGGGAATGCAGCAAAGTGGGTGGGATTGCTGCTTGGATGAAGGAAGGTTTTAGAAATGGAGAATTGGCTTTCAGAGCAGAGGCGAATGATAGTGAACTCAGGAAAGGCAAACTCTGGAGTCAGAAGTGGGTTTTAATCTGAACATATACGTCATTTCAGCTGTTGGAACCGGAATTTCCTTATCTGTAAAGAAGAGAAAGTCTGAGCGAGGGAAGAAAAGAGGGAAAGAGAGAGAGGGAAAAGGGAAAAAGAAAGAGAGAAGAAGAGGAAGGAAGCAAGAAAGCAAGGAGAGGAGGGAAGGAGGGAGGATGGAAGGAGACAGAGGCAGGGAGGGAGAAGGAGAAAGAAGAGGAGGAAAGGAAGGACAGAAGGGAAGAAGGTAAGAAGGGAAAGAGGTATGGTGGATATTAGGCAGGAGATTTGGGAGGGAAATTAACTATCAAATTAGAACTGGTGGAGGTGGTAGAGTTGGTGGGTGTGGTGGGGCCATCAAGGTGGCATACTCTTCTTGAGCCCTTTAGGAGAGGGAGAAGCCGAAGGGGGAATGGCCCAGGCACCCCCGCCCACCTTTATATGATACAGGGCACTGGGGCTGGGCCTTAGGACCAATCAAGTGCTTAAGGTACTACACCAGCATGCAGGGTAACTAATGTTCTCTTTTCTGTCTAGTGATCTCTTAATGAGAGACAACCTGTTTGAAATCATAACCAGCTCCAGGACATTCTACGTACAGGTAAAATACACACTGTGAAAGGACTCAGGTTTCCATTTCAGAATGGCTGCCTAATAGCCCTTTGCCTTTCCCTTGCTCTCTCTTTTCTTTCACTTGACGGTTCTCGGCAGTAAATTTAGCCTCTGAGAGTCTGAGTCCCATTTTATTCTAAACAGGATGTTTGCCAAAAGCTTCCCAACCATAAACTAGCACAAACAGGTCAGCCATGGTACTGGAGACGACCAGTGTAGAGCAGCTGCTGTCAACTACTAGGCCTCAGCTAAGCAGAGAAAGGAGAAGTAGTGGCTGATTTCACTTCTGCTCCAGAGGGTATTTATGTCTTGCCTGTTTTTGGACATTTCTGGGTGCGGAAGCACAGACTCACTGAGGGACCTGCGCAGGAGCAGGTGCACAGCCAGCTGCACAGAAAGCCATTGTTTGGGCTTTTGGTCATGCACCTCTCAGGAGTTCCCCTCCCCACCCCCCAGCTTTGGGGCTCTCCCAAACCCTTCTAGCCAGGCAGAGTTTCCAGCAGGGCCTAGATGTTCATGGCCAGCTCCCAGTCCAGGTAGCCAATGAATGTTGATGTCCCTAGCATCATGTTGATATGGGATTTCTACCATTAAAGTTGACAAGTAGGATGCTGACTTAAAGGCAGGCTTCCCAATTGGAGCCTTTGAGGTTTCAGAGCAACTTTTATTCCCTGTTCCCCACAAGCAGAAAGACCCATAGTGCGTCTTATATTCTTCCTCTGGAGTCCAGCAGACATGCTAGCACTTAGTCATGTCTAGGCCATGCTTCTCCAGACAAGGAGATGGCAGAGGGAAGGCCTGGGAGCTGGACTGTGGTGTTAAAGCTAGTTACTCGGTATTGCCATTCCATTTCAAGTTCAAACTGTAGATGTAGAACTAGAGTTTCTAGTTATTGTATTCAGTAGAAATTATAGCATGTCCTTAGAGTGCTAGACATTTTATCTTGGGTTTGTTAAGAGAATGTTCTGGACAAGTACATGGAAGTTAAACCATGAAAGGGAGGAGTGTGTAGATGAACTAGAGGGGAGTACGCAGGGTGCTGTGACACTATAATGATGGATGAATGACCTACCACTTCATTACACACAGTAAATATTCATTGTTTTGGGTGCTGGTTCTGGGGCTTGAATTCAGGACCTGGTATGCTGTCCAGTGTTTTTGCACTGGCTAATGCTCTATCACTTGAGTCAAAGCTCTACTTTTGTCTTTTTGTTTGGTAATTGGAGGGAGATAAGAACCTCACACTTTCCCAACTGGACTGGCTTTGAACCTTAGTCCTAAGATCTCAGCCTCCTGAGTAACTAGGACTACAGATGTGAGCCACTGGTACCTGTCAAATAGAAACAAAATTTTCAAGTAGGTGATCTCAACATGAAAGATGGGATGTGACAAATAAATCCAAATATACTACAAGAAAGACACAAGCTCAGCCTGGCACCAGTGGCTCATGCTTGTAGTCCTAGCTGTCCAGGAGGCTGAGAGCTGAGGATTACCATTTGAAACCAGGGAAGGAAAGTCTATGAGCCTCTTATCTCCACTAAACTACTCAGAAAAAGCTGGAAATGATACCGTGGTTCAAGTGGTAGAGTGCTAGCCTTGAGCAAAAAGAAGCTCAGGTATACACTGAGTGCCCCAGGACTGGCAGAAAAAGAAGAAAAGAAAAAAAAAAAAACATGCTCCCTGGGCTGGGAAGGTGGCTCAGTGGTAGAGCGCTTGCCTTGCATGCCTGAGGCCCTGGGTTCGATTCCTCAGCACCACATAAGCAAAAGGAAAAAAGCCGGAAGTGGCGCTGTGGCTCAAGTGGTAGAGCGCTAGCCTTGAGCTGAAGAGCTGAGGGAAAGCGCCCAGGCCCAGAGTTCAGGCCCCACGACCGGACCCAAAAAAAAAAAAAAAAATGCTCCCTGAGGGGATGAAGGAATATAGATCAAAAAAGAAAAAGAAGCTGGGCCCAGCTCACACCTATAATAGCTAATGAAAATAAGATCGCGACTTGAAGCAGAAAGAAGTTTGAGAGACCCCTGGCCAAGAATCTAGAATTTATCAAGAGGAAAATTAGTTATCGAGATGAGAAATGTAGCCAGTCACTGGTGGCTCATACTTGTAATTCTAGCTACTCAGGAGGCTGAGAGCTAAGGATTGTGGTTCAAAGCCAGCTCAGGCAAGAAAGTTTGTGAAACTCTTATCTCCAATTAACTATCAAGAAAACCAAAAGTAGAGTTGTGGCTCAAATAGTAAAGCATTAGCCTTGAGTTAAAAAGCTCAGGGACAACTTTCAGCCCTGAGTTCAAGCCCCAGGACTGCCAAAAAGAAAAAAAAAAACATAGTGAAAACTGGTGTTGTTCCAGGAAGAGACACAGGGTGGCCCAGAGAGTCAGTGCTGAGGACAATGTGGGAAGGGCCAATGGACGGAGGAGGGCAGCATGCCTCCCCGCCGGACAGCTCTCCGCGTGCTCCCATCCCTCATGTATAAAATAGCACACTAATACTTTTGAAGGCATCATGATGATCAATAAAAAAAGAAAGAAAGAAAACTGGTGTTGTTGACAGTATAAATCCAGTTACAGGATTAGTGTGCTAGGTCAGGACAGGAGTGACTGAGAGAGAATTAACAGGTGAATTTCAGTGTTAGGCTAGAGCTCTATGGATATTTACTGCTTAGCTCAGACTACAAAGTGAATGGCATCACTTAAAACTATATGTACAATCTACATGGAAGGCTGTGTTAAAGATTGGATTGGTCCTTGGGAAGAGGGTAGAGGAAGAAGGAAGGAAGGAAGTGAGAATTGCCTAACAATTTAGGATAAGACAGTGCCAATAACTGGAGGGAGATACTGGATGGCCACTATAATTCCTTGATTCAAGCCACTGCACTTGTTATAATACTGAGCTTATAGTGAATACACAGTAAAGAACTGCAGTAATACCACAGATCAAAATGACTTAGTTTAATACCTTGTTTTACTCGTATCAAGAACTGCTGTCAGGCTAGGCACCAGTGGCTCATACTGGTAACATTAGATACTCAGTGCACCAGTAACATTAGCTATTCAGGAGGCTGAGATCTGAGGATTGGGGTTCAAAGTCAGCCACAGCAGACTCATCTCCAATCAACCAGCAAAGAGCTGGAACTGGAGATGTGGCTCAAGTGGTAGAGCACCAGCCTTGAGTATCAAGCCCTAAGTTCAAATCATGGTAATGGCACAGAAAACCAACTTCAAACCAAAAAACTACCATCAAAAGACAGAAACCCTACTTTTGTTTGGGACCAAGCACCAACAAATGCACACAGCTTAAGTGCACCAGAAAGAGAGGGAGGTATGGGCTGGACAGTGCCCCTCTGTTCTACCCAGATTCAGACTTTTAGGCTTCGAGAAAATCACCATGAGATGTGAGGAGCTCATTTCTCCTTTCTCCCTCTGGCTCCTGAAGCTATCTCATGATGCAGTTTTTGAGATATCTTTTAGATTTTGATAAAAGCTAAGCATGGACTGTCCATGAAAGCCAGCTACATATATAAACCTTGATATTTTCATACAATATTTTTTGTTTTAATTGAAACTTCACTGCCCTCAAACTGGATCCCAGTTCTTTAAAAACAGAAACTGATATTGTGGTTCCTATACAATGGTAGTTTCTTTCCGTGTCCCGATGGAAAGGAATTACTCAATTAGAATAGTTGCTTTTCGAACTATGTATATGTGTGCACACACATATATGAATATGGATACATATATATGAGTTGAATTTGGCTGTTTGAAGCTGGGCACTGGTGGCTCACGCCTGTCATCCTAACTACTCAGGCGGCTGAGATCTAAGGGTCTCAATTCAAAGCCAGCTGGGCAGGAAAGTCTGTGAGACTCTAATCTCCAATAAACCACTCAGAAAACGGAAAGTGGCACTGTGGATCAAGTGGTAGAATGCTTGCCTTGAGCTGAAGAGCTGAGGGACAGAACCCAGGCCCAGAGTCCAAGCCCCACAACCAACAATTAATTAATTAATCAATCAATCAATTAATTAATTAATTTTGGTGTTTGAGATCAAACCCAGGGCCTCACACATTCTAAGCAGGCGCTATACCACATTGTTCAAATAAGGTTTATCTAATTGATCCCATTTAATTCTCAGTGGTTTGCCTGTGGAGCAAGCCTGTACTTGGTCCTTGAGACCTAATCCTGGTTGTGTTTTTGGAACAGATGTGGTTTTCCTTGGGGAACAACCAGATTGCCAAATAACTGGAAAGAGACAAGGGGGAAGAAAGTGTAAGTAAGTTGACAGGCACAGCACATGTGGCCCCTTGTGGCCATGTCCTTGTTCAGTGTCATCTAACCATGGCAGGGAGTTGTTTGGTTGGCAGGTAGACATAGGAGCTTGCAAGTTCAAGAATGAAAACAAACCAAAATGGCTCACGTTTTTCATGATAGAAGGCAAAGAGGAGTCACTTTGAGCATGACCAAGTGAGAGCAGAAGCAGAGAACTTCGAGGTTGGTGTCAGTGTTTGCCCACTGCCCACACCATCCTGTAATCTCATGCTGGGTGCTTCTGTGGAGCTCTTAGTGAGTGAATCAAGATAAGTGAACAAACAGAAACTTATGGAGGTCAGAGGTTCATTCTTGTACCTACCTGTAGAGCTTCCACCTGCTATAGCGTGGAACCCCCAGTAGGGCCCTCAGAAAATGTTTGAGCTCCCAGAACTGAACTCAAAGGGCCAGAAAGCACCCAAAGAGAGACCTTGCTAACCAAGCCAACTCTGTTGCTTTTCCTCCTTTTCTTTTTAGAGCTGCTGCTGCCCCCTGCTGGAATTGGGAGTCGTTTTCTAGAGGAAAATATTTTGGCTCTGCTTTTTTTTTTTTTTTCCCCTGGTCTTGGGACTTGAACTCCTGGCCTAGATTCTGTCCCTGAGCCTCTCTTAGCTCAAGGCTAGAGATTTACCACTTGAGCCACAGCGCCACTTCTGGCTGTTTTTGTTGATGTGGCATGAAGAAATTGAACCCAGGGCTTCATCCATGCTAGGCAAGCACTCTACCACTAAGCTACATTCTCAGCCCTCCATATTTTTGTCTAGAACATTCCTCAGCTTAACTCTCCAAGGCCTGCAATGGTTGAGGCCTAGGTGAATTTTCAGGACAGATCTGGGTAGTACTTTGAGAACAGATCCTTTTCTGAGTGAAGACATATGGTCATACATATCTTGGGAATGTAGCAGAGGGATTTGGCCTTAATGTAATTAAAAGTGGAGTTTGATGATGATGGTGGTGGTGGTGGTGGTGGTGACGACAATGATGTAGTTGTACAGAGATCACAGTTCCATAACGTTCTTTTTAAATAATTTTATTATTAGTAGTACAAAGAGATTTCCATTTAACATAACAGCTTTTAAATACAATGCATCTTGATCAGTGCATCCCTTTCATTATTCTCCCTCATCTCTTCCCATCCCTTCAACCTACCTGGCTCCATTTTCACATATGCACATTGAGTATTATGACTGCAGTTGCCTATCTTTCCTCTCTCCGTTTATCTGCCCTCCTTACCTTAACTTCTATTCCATAACAACATGTTCCAGCTTCCTGCTATTGATTTTGTTAAACTGTTTGTTGTTGAAAGGAGTTCTTGTGTTCTGGTAGTTCTAGTAGAAAGATGACTACATTAAGAGTGAGTAGAACTCAAAGCTGGATGAGCCATGAACCTTGAGCGTTGGTCTTCCCGGACACGTGTTCTTGTCTGTAAAGCCAAAAGGCTGGAGTAGCAGTGAAGGAGAGAGGAAGTTTTACAAAAGATGGGGGAGCAAGCCCCTTGACACTGCCTGAAGCAGCTCTACTTTGGACTTTTATTTATATCAAATAAGATATTGCAGGGGAAAAAACACCAATGTCCTCAAAAGTCCTCAAACTTCTGATTTCTGAGGTCCCTTCCAGCCCTAATGGTGTGATGGTATGAATTTAAACTTGAGCCAGCAGCTTGAATGTTGAAATTCCAGTGCCAAACCCGGCCCATGTAAGTGCTGTGGATGTTTTGCAGGCAGACAGCCCTGAAGACATGCACAGCTGGATCAAGGCGATTGGGGCAGCTGTCCAGGCCCTCAAGTGTCACCCCAGAGTAAGTCACTTCCGTTCTGTCGCACAGTGTCGACTTAAGAGATGAATTTTCCTTAAGCGAATGTTTTTATTTGGTGATGTAGGCAGGCAGCCCAGGCCTTACATGCAGCTGAAGCTACAGGCCAGCTAGCTTGTTTTTCTCTTTCTTTACTAATTTGGGTAAACATTTTTCTCTTCCTTTTTTTTTTTTCTTTTTGCAGGGGGGTAGGGGCTGGGGAAGAGGGTTAGAGGAGGTAAGTTCAGATTGGACAGAGACATGGAGTGTCTTCTGTGTCCTACAAGGCTCACTGCTAGGTATATGCTGACACATGGAGTGAATTCTGATTACCTTTTTATTTATATATTTGTTTTGCACTGGTCCTGGGATTTGAACTCAGTACTGGATGCTGTCCTTAGTTGTTGTTGTTGTTGTTTTTTTCTGTGAGTTGTGGGGCTTGAACCCAGGGCCTAGGTGCTGTTCCTGAGCTCTGTTTTGCTCAAGGCTGGTGCTATACCACTTTCAGCCATAGCTCCACTTCTGGTTTTCTGGTTACTAACTGGAGGTAAGAGTCTTTCAGGCTGGCTTTGAGCCACAGTTCTTAGGCTCAGCCCCCTGAGTAGAACTTGGCAACTTTTTAATTAATTTATTTTATTTTAAGATTTTTTAAATTGTTATTATAAAGGTGATATGTACAGAGGGTTTAATTTATTTTTAAGATGGGAGTTGGCTGTGTTGATAACCTGGCTCTGATCTTCTGGGATGGAGTGACCTTCCTGCCTCAAACCCCCATGGAAGGCACAGTTTGGACTGCAGGTGTACCCTACAGTTCTGGCTTTGTTGAACACAGCCAGATTTTGCAGACATATGTCTCCAGACTAGGAAGTTGTGGTTCTGGGTGGGCATTGCTCCTGCGACTTTGGAATAAATATAGTTAGAAAAACCCCTTACTTGCTGTTATTTCTTCTCTTTTATGTTTCTAGGAAATGTCTTTTTCCAGATCCATTTCTTTGACTCGGCCTGGAGGCCCCAGCCTTCCCGCTGGGCCTACCTCTGTCTTGTGGAGAGGGCGGCTGCCTGTGGAAGAAAAGAAAGCCCTCAGCAAGGCTCCTTCTGTGGCCTCCTCTTGGCAACCCTGGACACCTGTCCCCCAGGCCCGGGAAAAGCTCCTTCCAGCCCAGGAGGCTCCAGAGGACTCGCTGTTCCTGCCCCGACTCGGGGAGAGCAATACTGATGGGGTGTCACCAAGTTCCCGGATAAGGCACAGATCAGAGCCCCAACACCCCAAGGAGAAACCATTCATGTTCAACCTCGATGATGAAAACATACGGACCTCTGATGTGTGATGGAGCCCAGTGCCATGGGAGGGACAAAGGGAGATGTAACTCAGTTTCTCTACCCTGTTGGCTGGAGGACAGTCAAAAGGCCTTTAGGGTCTCATATTCCTGTGGATGCTCTATGGGAATGGCCCATCCAGATGGCTTTTTTTTTGTTGTTGTTTTATTATCAATGCAGTATATTTAATTTAGGAAAATCACTAGGTTAGACTCATAGGCATATTCAGTGGAGAGAGCATTCTTTGATGCTGTTGAATTCTTTCAAGGTCATCCTGGAAGAGGTCATTTTCAGTGCTTTCTCATTGGAAGGAGGTTGGGAGTTCAGTTTCATCCCTCACCAAGTTTTATTTCCTTGTCCTAGTTTTAGGTTCTTTTCTTCTTTGGTTTTTAGTTCTCTTTGGTTTTCAGTTCATGCACAGTTGTCTGGTTTTCTCCCCATTGCTTTTTATTGGCTAACATTTGGGGATCAGTAAGGTGACATTAACTCAGATCAAAGGTACTGGGGTAGGGGAGACCCAGGCTCCATGTTGACTGGGCTCCATCTTAGAGATGGTGCTAGAATCTAGGGGTGGAGGTGGCCCTCAAAATCACAGCAGATCACCAAGAGACCTCCCAGAGGAAGAGGTAGGGTTCTCTTTTGAGGCATGAAGATGCTTCAGTTCCAGCAAGTTTTGAGGATTACTGTTTTCCTCTTGTTGCTCTGTGAATCCTACTGCTGTCGATGTGGGAAACAGACTTACCAGTCTAGTTCTGCATCAGGGCCCAAGTATGGGTTTATCAGTGTTAAATGTTATGACCATGGAGAACAGAACAGACATTGGTCCCAAAACTGTTATTTGATAAGTGTGCGATCAGTCACCTGGGTGCTGAGGAGAGATGGATGTTAATTCATCCTGCTGACCATTTTGGCTTTGGGTTTGCTAGCACAGGGTCTCTTGTGGCCTTTTCTGTTCAAGGCTAACACTCTACCACATTTGTCACAGTTCTATTTCTGGCTTTTTGCTGGTTAATTGAGATAAGAGTCTCACAGACTTTCCAGCCTAGGCATATTTAGTAGCTAGGATTTATAGGCATGAGCCACCAGCACCTGGCTCTGCTAAGTGTTTTTGATCCATGTTTTCTAGAAAGGAGAAAGTTTTGTTTTGGTGGAGACAACTGTCTTGACTTCTTGCCTTGCAGATCCTCTGTTGAATAGGACATTTGTCTAATAGTAAGTGTTGTGTATTGGGTGTCTGTTGATTGCTTTTTCTCTCTTCTCCTGTTACCCTTTGGGTGAAGCCAGGAGCACTTGCATGTCAAACTCTGTAATCTGATGATGTATTTACCACTGGGCAGATAAAAGATAATCTTAGGATATTAATGTTTTTTAAGGAATACAAAATGGCATAAAGACATTTAGTAAGAGGTTTTCAATTGCTGGCTTGAGATTGCCCAGGTCTCAGAAGAACCTAGAAGACTGAATTTCCCACCCCAATTTTAGCATGTGCCTTCTTCCATTGTATGAGGTATTATTTCCATGTCCTTAAGAGCATTTATCTCTTCAACTTCTGTATGGAAGTTGGAGAGAGGCCTAGTGGTAGGCTAGTACTCTACCACTTGAGCCACCGCTCCACATCTGGCTTTTTTGGTGGTTGATTGGAGTTAAGAGTCTCGTGAACTTTCTCTTTTTTTGGGGGCGGGGGGTCCGGTCATGGGGCCTGAACTCTGGGTCTGGGCGCTGTCCCTCAGCTCTTCAGCTCAAGGCTAGCACTCTACCACTTGAGCCACAGCGCCACTTCCGGCTTTTTTCTTTTTGCTTATGTGGGGCTGAGGAATCGAACCCAGGGCCTCATGCATGCAAGGCAAGCGCTCTACCACTGAGCCACCTTCCCAGCCCCATCTCGTGAACTTTCTTATCAGGCTGGGTTTGAACCACGATCCTCAGATTTCAGCCTTCTGAGTAGCTAGGATTGTAGGCATGTGCTACCAGTGCCTGGCAAGCAAACCACTTTTCACCAAGTAAATCCCTGCTCCTGTGTTGCTACCTAAAGTAGAAGAGAAAGCATATGAAGAGTTCAGTGGCTGAAGTCTGGATTACAGCTGTCTCACACTTAAGTTTGTCCTCATGTTCCTGAATTTCCCTCCCTTTAAAAATAAACTATTGAGTACTTTTTATTTCTCAGAAATTATTGGTTTGGGAATTATTTATGTATGAGTCTGTGTTAAGTAGCCTGATTTTAAAAAGCTGTTCCAAATTCCTAAAGCCTCTTATCTCTGGTTTTATCTTCAGATTTTCCTCCAGAAAATTATTTACTTAGTCCATGAAATGCACAATGTGAGATGTGAAATTAATGAAAACAAATTAGGAACTTTTGAAGTGTCTTTAAACATTCCCTGACTCATGGAAATGATGTCATCTTTTGGTGTTTTAAGTTGTCACAATCTACCATTTCTCTTTTTAACATGAACTCCCTGCTAGAAATCTTCTAATAGTAATCTCTATTGCTAAATTAATTGGCCATTTTAGTAAGCTGATTGGTTTCTTATTCAGCAAATTTTGTTTGAGAGTGTGCTAGATTATATAAACAATCCATCTTTTATTTTCATAAAGGGAAAACAAGGACTTTCTTTCAAGGATTCTAATAGCAAATACTTAGGAATTCCAAATGAGAGCATTGTTAATGTAATTCCAATATCAGAAAAATAGAATTGTCTTCTTTGCAGCTTAAAATAATTTACATTCCAAAATTTTTCTTTCAGTTTGTTTTCTGTCCATATTTCTCTCTTTCTGGAAAAAAAATCGTAGTCTTTTTGCTTGTTAGGTTGGTTTTGTTTGTTGAGACAAGATCTTTCTGTGTCGCCCAGGTTGGCTTTGAACTCACAATCCTCCTGTTGCAGCTTCCTGAGTGCTAGGATTTCAGGGACATGCCAGCATGCCTGGCCTGCCATTCTTTTAATGTGATGAAAAGATGGTGCATATATGACTGAAGCATTAGTTTTAAATGTATACAAAGGAACCCGATGAAAAAATCAGGAAGGGAGTGCTAGTTAGCAGTCAAATATATAGGCTCTGAAATTCATCTTAAGGGTTATTGGTGAAGTTGTAGCATTTTCTTCATGGAATAAAAACTATCTCTTAGTTGGCTCTTCCAATAAGGCTTCTTAAGTCTTGATTGATAGGAGAAACAGTATTAGCTGAACTGCTTATCATGTTATTCTTGAGAGCTTTGATGGACTTGCTTTTACTCAAGATCAAGTGGAATTTGGTAAAAATAGTTTGTCTGGAGAGTGACCTCAGGTCCAAACAGTGGCAGTCCATTCTGGATACAATGCTAAGCTCCTGTGAGAGTTGATTTTAAGCTCTAGGTTTTTAGTTTACTGAGAGCAAGTTTTTGTTTTCTTGTATTCTGAACATAAATGTACACTGATATGTACTGTCAGATGTATGGTGAAATAGCAGAGCAGTAGGACTTGATAGGTTTGCTTTCAATGTTAAGTAGAGAAACAGACACAGGGAAGTGTAATGCACCCTTGAAACTGAGTTTCTTAAGTTAGCTTTGTTTAACTTGAAGCATGTCAAAGATGAACAGGTTATATATATTAACCAACATCCCCTCCACCCTCTTGTCTGTTATTGCCTGCAGGAGTCAATTACAGTCACGCATACCAGATAAAGTTTGAATAAGTGAACATTTGGCAAAGCACAGTGTGACCCCCTCTCCTTGCTTGACAGTCGTGTTTCTCTTGTGAAATGCACTCCACGTGGGTGCAGGGAAACAGGCTTCTCATTTTATGTGATCTTTTAATTGGTATGTAGCAACAAATAATTTTCTAAGCTTGTTTTGTTGCTTGTTTTGTAATAAAACCATGTGAAATCTTGAAATATAGCTATGTGTTTTCCTAACACAAACCTTCCAGCCGTGGGTGGGTGACATGGCATATGGGTCTACTTCATTACTGGTTTTAATGGATTTCAGGAGGCAGGCCCCTCAGGGGTCAAAGCTGGGGGACCTCCCATCACGGTTGGGTTGGGGGGGGGGTCCTGGCTCTGGGGCGGGACGGGTGGTGGGAATGGTGTGTGCCAGGCTCTGCCCCTTAAAGCCTTAGAGGTTGGCAGAGGCGACATCCGGGCCAGGAAGGGCGCTTGTGAGCCCAGAGTGAAGTAAGTGGAAGCTTACAGGGCAGGGGACATGATGCATAGACCGCTGCTGCAGCCAGCTGGGCTGGGACAAATCCTCCTGCTGTGGCTGTTGCTACCTCTGCTGCCTGAGCTCAGAGTGGAGGCCAGGAGGTTCCGAGCCTCGCCGCCTTGCCCGGAGACCTGTGATCCGACACGCTGTCCCCCTTTGCCCACCTGCTCGGCGGGGACGACGCCAGTGCTCGACCGCTGCCGCTGCTGCCGGGTCTGCGCCGCGGCCGAGGGCGAAGCCTGCGGCGGCACGCGGGGCCGGCCGTGCGCCCTGGGGCTGCGCTGCCAGGAACCCTTCCGCCGGGAGCCGGGGGGCGGCGCGCGGATGGGCACCTGCGGCTGCCCGGAGACCGGGGCGGCCGTGTGCGGCAGCGACGGGCGCACCTACCCCAGCCTGTGCGCGCTCCGCGCCGAGAACCGCGCGGCGCGCCTCCGCGGTGCGCTCCCAGCCGTGCCCGTGCAGAAGGGCGGCTGCGGGGCTCTAGGTGAGCTTGGGGTCCGCGCGCGCCCTCGGGACGAGGCTGAAACTTGAAGAAGCCTGTTAGGCCTGGGCGCCGCTGACTCACGCCTGTAATCCTAGCTACTCAGGAGGCTGAGATCTGAGGATTTGCATTTCGAAGCCAGCTCCTAAGATTCTTCTCTGCAGTTAACCAGCAAAAAAGCTCAAAGTGGAGCTGCGGATCAAGGGGAAGTTTTCCTTGGGCAGGAAAACTCAGGGACAGAGTCCAAGCCCTGAGTTCAAACCCCAAGACCCCGGCACACCCCCACACTGACACACCACCGATCATTCCTTCATTGCACTCATCACTGGGCCACTTGCCCAGGGCTCCAACAGGGCTTGGTCCCTGCTCCTTCCCCTTTGCTTTATCTGCCACGTGCTTCCCCCTCCTTCACCATTTTAAAATTTCTTCACCATTTGGTATCCCAGGGCTTAGCCGCACGGGTGGGAGGGGCTCTTGACACCTCTTAGGAGAGCAGGGGGACAAGGGGAGAGGGGAGGGGCATCCTCGGAGAGATTTGAAGTGCGATGCCTGACTTGCCAGGAAGCCAGGTTCCCACTGCCCCCAAGCAAGGAGCATTTCTTCACAGGGACCGGAAGCGCAGGCCGGCTCCGCAGCAAGTACAACTTCATCGCCGCGGTGGTGGAGAAGGTGGCGCCAGCGGTGGTTCACTTGCAGCTGTTCCGCAGGTAAAGCACGCAGGGAGGATCTGCTGCCTGCTTCTGAGTCCCCTCCTACCCCAGGCCCTAAAGAACCCTAATGGTGGTTTAAAACAGACTCTCTCTGTCTGTCTCTGTCTGTCTGTCTGTCTGTCTGTCTCTCTCTCTCTCTCTCTCTCTCACACACACACACACATATACACACATTCTCTCTGTCTCTGTCTCTCTCACACACACTCTCTCTCTCTCTTCCCCCTCTCTCTCCCTCTCTGTCTCTGTGTCTCTCTGTGTCTCTGTCTCTGTCTCTCTCTCTCTCTCTCTCTCTCTCTCTCTCTCACACACACACACACACACACACACACACACACACACACACACACACACACATACATCGCTCCTGGGTAAGAGCTCTTGCTTAGCAGGCACTAGGCCTTAGGTTCCATCCTCAGCACTGCAAAAGTAACAAAGAAAAAAAAAAATCCATTCAAGGTTATCTGTCCAAAGAGCAAAACAAAAGGATTCTGACTTCCAAATCTGGGCTACCCTTCTGAGTTTCCGTGGTTGTAGCTTTTAGTTTGTTTTGCCCTTGTGTCCCACAGGCTAAATGTAGGAGGCCAGTGGGCAGGCATCTTGGTGTCATTACTTGCATGACAGGAGATCCTGCACCAAGGTCCTGTGTTATAAGGCTAGTTGCTAGTGGAAATTTAGCCAGAATCAGACCCTGTTGAATCCTGACCTGTGTGGGTTCCTGATTCTGTGGCACAGGCCCACTTTTGCTTCCAGTATTACTGTTAAGTCTGGCCTCTTTGTAGCAGACTTACAGGTTGCTGCACAGACCCACTAAAGCAGGGTGACAGTGGAAGAGGGAAGTCCTGCCACTCTCAATTATATTTGAAAGAGATGACTAGGGCACATTGCATGCAGTTCATTTATTCATGGAGATGATGAAAATACAGACAGGAAAAAAAACAAAATGTCTGAGAAACTATGATGGAGAACTGTTTAATACATGTAAGGTTCCTCAGGGATCCTCAGACAGGAACTTGATCCCCTGGTTTTCCTGCCCTCTGCTTATACTATTGTTTTCTGGAGACAGGTCCCCTCTGAGCAACCAGGAGATCCCCTCCTCCAGTGGCTCTGGCTTCATAGTGTCTGAGGATGGGCTCATTGTTACCAATGCTCATGTCCTCACCAACCAGCAGCGGATCCAGGTGGAGCTCCAGAGTGGGGTTCAGTATGAAGCCACTGTCAAAGACATTGATCATAAATTGGACCTTGCCCTGATTAAGATCGAGCCAAATGTGAGTAGTGGAGAACCCACTCAGAAAGAGCCCACTTAGAATGCATATCTGGGGATACTCAATAGCCTCTTTTCCACTTCATTATCATACCATATCCTTTCCATCTCGTATGTACGCTTGTTTTCTACTTTCCTTCTGTTCATTTTCTTTTTTAGTTTATTGTTATTGTAAAGGTGATATACAGAGGGTTACAGTTACATAAGTCAATGAGTATTTCTTTTTGAAGAGTGTTACCTCTTCCCTCATTTTTTTCCCTCCCATCCCCACCCACAAATTATATAGTTCATTCTCAACATAATGTCTAATGAGTACAGTGCTGCATTTGTTCACCCTGTGTCTCACCATTTTGGTGCTCCTCTTTACCCTCCCCCAAACAGATAAACTTACATATAAGACAAAATGTGCAGAAATCAAAAACAGTAACAAAGGAGAAAAAGAAAACAAGAAGCAAAATAACATAAAACCTCTTGTTTCCATTTCTTGGAGTTTATTTTGATAAACATCATTTTATATGATCATATGCCCCCATAGCTATTGAACCTTCGTGACCCTCTCCTAAGAATATCCTCCTTTGGTCTCACTGTGTGAATGCCTACAGTCCTGTAAAATTTATCATGTGCAAGTACATTTTTTTGTCTTTTATCATCTAGTGTGTTTGCTTGTAGATTTATAGGCACTTTCTAGTTACAACAAATGAGGGAAACCATGCAACCTATGTTTCTTTGAGTCTGGCTTAATAATTCACTTAATAATTTTCTTTCATGACTGTCTTATATCCCTAACAATTTTTATATTCTTTTTTCTTCTTTTGTGACATCTTCTGCAGAGGCTATTTCTATTAAACTCATTCCTTTGCTTGGCTTAAGCTACTGGAAATTATTGCAGTGGGCTCACCCCTGCTAAGGGATGCTTTGCGGTTCTTTGTTGTACAAGGTATGATTTTCCATGTCAGAAACATCATGCAGTTCATAGGCTTTTTAGAATAGTGCCATCTCTCTAGCTGGGCATGGGTTGTTCATACCTGTAATCCTAGCTACTCAGGAGGCTGACATTGGAGGATCTTGATATAAAGCTAGCCCAGATGGTCAAGTCTGTAAGACTTTATCATCAACTAACCATCAAAAAGTAGAATTGTGGCTCAGTGGTTGAGTGCCAGCCTTGAAGGAAAAAAAGCTAAAGGAGATGGGCCCTGAGTTCAAGTCCCAGCATGGGCACACAGAGAAAGGGAGGGGATCTCAGGCTCCATGGAGATCTACCTGAGAAAATCTACATGAGTAGATCTGAATTGGAATCAGCTGTTTTATGAGCATATTGCAGTTTGAGAAGTGCTATCCTGGGTGTTCCCTTTCTGTTTGTGGCTGATTCACTTTGACTATCAATTTTTGAGCTGGAATGTTGCTAAGTGAATTACTAATGTTCACCAATTACTTCCCTGGCAAGTTACTAATAGTGATTTCCACAGAGCAATGATTTTCCATCTTAGAAGTAATCTTGATCCTCTGAACAAGATAGCTCGATGGTATTGGACTGTGAGGAAGAAATACAAGGCAGTCAAAAACCTGAATAAGAGGGTGCTTCTTAGATAAATGCCCAAAGGACAGAGATAGTGTCATATGGGTTATATATGAATATTGACTGATTCTGCTCTTGATTTGTTCTTTCTTTGGTCTTCTCTTCCTCCTTGCAGACTGACCTTCCAGTATTACTGCTAGGAAGATCATCTGACCTTCGGGCCGGTGAGTTTGTGGTGGCCTTGGGCAGCCCGTTTTCTCTACAGAACACTGTGACTGCAGGGATTGTTAGCACTACCCAGCGAGGAGGCAAGGAGCTGGGGCTGAAGGATTCGGACATGGACTATATTCAGACTGATGCCATCATTAACGTAAGTCACTTCAGGAAGTCCATCTTCAGCTCAAAAGATACTGGCAATGAACTCCAAGAAATGGAAACAATGGATTTTTTTGTACTGTTTGTGGGCTTTTTCCTTCTTCCCCCCTCTTTTGTTGCTGTTTTTGATTTCTATACCTTGTCTTGTATGTAAGTTTAAGGCTGATCTGGGAAGGGGAAGGGAAAGGACAGAACCAGAGAGACAAAGGGTGAACCAATTCAGCAGTAAAACCCACTAGACACTATGTTGGAAATGAACTTTACAACTTGGTGTGTGTGTAGGGGAAGGGAGTTTGGAGGGGAAAAACTAGGAGAGAATGAGGGAGAAATTGACACTGTCCAACTGTAATCCCTCTGTGCATCACCTTTATAATAAAATTTCAAAAAAAAGATACTGGCAGGATTTAGTAAGAAGGAAACTCTGAGTGACCATGAAAAGATGGTTTACCACATTGTTAGAACTGAACTTGTTTGATTTGGTACTGGCATTCATGTTACCATGTGATGGTAACATGATGATCTCTCCGGTGACCTCTCACAGAGATCACACTGCCGCAGAACGTGGGGTCCTTTTACTGCTTCTCTTTGCTTACAGTGACTTCAGTATTGGTAATGGCAGGTAGCATGAATTCCCCTGCTTTAGTGGTAGCAGGTGCTTCCTAGAGCGGGTTGCTTCTGGAAGTTCTCACTGGGAGACTCGTATACATGACATGGGGAAACGCACTTGCTCACTTTACTGATGGCATTGTCAACTTTTTGTCTTTAGCATGGGAACTCTGGAGGGCCACTGGTAAACTTGGTAAGTGGTTGTTTTCTTGGTTATTTCATGTTTTCTTAACTTTCAAAGACTTTCTGAACTTTGCGGCACAGGGTTGGGTGTTATTCTTGTGTAGAGAGTTGTGCAATGATGCCTTTTACTTCTTGGATCTTAAAGAAATGATTAGAAAACATTCATAATATGTGATGGATTTGTCATTTTACTAAGAACACCAGAGTTTTGGTTTGTGCGTGCATGTGCCTGCACACGTGCGTGCACGCACACACACACACACACACACACACAGAGAAAAAGAAGAATAAAATGAATGGCAGAACAATAGGTTCTGGTTGTGGCTTCTCTGCCATCTATCCGCAGGTCAAGTCTAAAAATCTGAACAGATCACATAATGTAATTAGCATTTTCAGCAGAGGGACAGTTGTTCATATGCAAAAATAGGAGGTCTTCAAGGATACATATTACATGCACAGTTGATCATTTGGCATCAATTTAGGTTTACTAAGGGTTTGGTTAATTATCTAATGAAAATAGAAAGGAAGAGGAAAACCTGGAAGTAAATCAGAACCAAAACTCTGATGCTGAGATCTGAGGATTGTGGTTCAAAGCCAGCCCGAGCAGAAAAGTTCGTGAGACTTTTATCTCCAATTAACCACCAAAAAACTGGAAGTGGCACTGTGGCTCAAGTGGTAGAGTACTTGCCTTGAACAGAAGAGCTTAGAGATAGTGCCCAAGCCAAGCGCAGAGTTCAAGCCTCACCACCACCACCAAAAAAAAAAAAAAAAAAGAGTCTATGGACTTTTCTTCCTGGGCTGATTTAGAGCCCAGTCCTTAGATCTCAGCTTCCTGAAATTAGGAGTGTGAGCCACCACTGTCTGGCTGTATTGTACTCTTAAATTTTATGCAACACTTTTGAAAAGCCAATATTTCAAGTATATATATAATATCACATGTATATTATTTTAATATATAAATACACACATATTTATATATACACTACATATATATGTACATATACACATACATATGTACACTATATACATATATATATGTAAGAGACTGTAGTCTCTTGGAAATTCTTGAAGGAGACTGCTTTTGTTTCCTCTTTAAATATTATATTTGCTTTTTTTGGAGGAAGGGCAGTGCTAGACTGGAACTTAAACCCTTGCATGTGCTAGGCAAGTATTCTACAGATGAGCTGTGATTCCAGCTTATTGACTGCTTCTTATTTGCAATATTCCATACAATTACTTATGCCTGTCTTCCTTATTAGACAATACAGAATTTTGATCACATTCCAGATCTACTGCATTATAGTCTGTATTTTAATATAATCAGCAATTCCTTTTCTAGCTTTCCCATTACCTGGCAAAATCTGAAAAACAGTGAAGGGTATGAAGAAGAAAAGTCTTTCCTACCTCATAAGTTTAGTCCAACTACCTTTGCTTCCAAATGTCAGTTTTTCTAGTTCTTCTGAATAGTTTAATATTCAGCAATACTGAATATCCAAAAGCTTTCTTATCTTCAATGTTTTAGTTTCATGTAAGTACTAAAAAGGCAACTATTCTTTGTCCTCTTATTTGTATCAAAATATAATAAAGTATCACTCATTTTAAAAAACAATGTAGCTTAATAAAGGAAAAATGATCTGGAGATTAAAAAGAAAATCCTCAGCAGCCTTAACCCTTTAACCCCAAATGAAGTATACCCCATAAAGCTCCCTCATGTCTCTGTCTTGTCATACTAGCTCCTTGCAATCTAACATCTGTTGCTAAAGCATCTAGGCTGCAGTGAAGGCATGCCACTTATTAGAGTTTACCATCTGGTGAGGAAGTGCAAATTTCCTCCTACTCTGGTTTTCTGACCGCAGGTGACTAGTTTCCCTCCTTTCCTTTGTTTGTTCATGACCCAATGATGGCTCCTTTTTTGCCAGGATGGAGATGTGATTGGCATAAACACACTGAAGGTGACTGCAGGAATCTCCTTTGCGATTCCCTCAGATCGCATTAGACAGTTCTTGTCAGAATACCATGAGCGCCAATTGAAAGGTGAAAACATGGGAGTTGTTTGCATACTCTTGTTTCCAAGAGCATCTTGTCTTTTATAGTGACAGCTGTTTAAATTGTGTGTGTGTGTGTGTGTATATGTGTGTGTGCGCGCGCGCCGCACGTGTGTGAAGCTTGAATTCAGGGCCTGGGCATTTTGTCCTATAGCATTTTTGCTCAAAGCTAGTGCTCTACCACTTGGACCACAACTTAACTTCCAGCTTTTTACTGGTTAAATAGAGATAAAAAGTCTCATAGACTTTCTTGCCTGGGCTGGCTTTTAATCATCATCCTCGGATCTCAGCTGCCTGAGATGCCAGGATTATAGGCATGAGCCACTGGTGCCTGACCTGTTCGAATTCTTTTTTTTTTTTTTTTTTTTTGGTCAGTCGTGGGGCTTGAACTCTGGGCCTGGGCGCTGTCCCTCAGCTCTTCAGCTCAAGGCTAGCGCTCTACCACTTGAGCCACAGCGCCACTTCTGGTTTTCTGGTGGTTTATTGGAGATAGGAGTCTCACGGTCTCTCCTGCCCCGGCTGGCTTTGAACCGCGATCCTCAGATCTCAGCCTCCTGAGTAGCTAGGATTACAGGTGTGAGCCACCAGCTCCCGGCCTGTTTGAATTCTTTACTGGATCACTGGGTCTCAGCTGCTGTAACTGTAACATTGGTTTGGGTGACCATGTTGGGGGACTAGTCCAAACCAAGTATGAGCTGTACCCAGATATGCTTGGGTTAAACTTGTGTAGAAATGAACCTGTGGCCTCAGGAATGTCTGTGCTGATGACAAATTTCTTAAAAGCATTATTTCATTGTAGACACTGTGTAAGGGTGGCTACAATAGCAGAGATTCTTAGTGTCTGGTGTCTTTTAAGCTCTGCCCAAAACAAAGAAGCTTTGTTGTGTGTCATATTCTGTAATTTCCCTTTCCAGGAAAAGCTCCTTCACAGAAGAAATACCTGGGTTTGAGAATGCTGCCTCTCACGCTGAAGTAAGCATGGGTTTGTTATGTCAGACACAAAAGCCATATCAGGATGGATGGTTTTTACAGCCAAGCTACAACATTTGTGCTGCAGCCAGAGGGACCACTTGATCAGAGGTTTTATTTGTTATAGAGTTGATTCTGCCCCTAGACCACCAGTGTTCTCTGAACAGAGTGTCTTCCACTGGAGCTAATTGTGTCTTGTCCAATGAGGATCTAGCCACGCACAGGGGCGAATGATTGTGATTGGTTCGATGGGATGTCATTGGATGCCTGGGAGGCACAAGTGGAACAGGTTGTGCTCCTGAGAGGAGCAGATAGGCTGTTCTCCTCAGAGGTCAAGGCTTTCTCCAGGGCACAGGAGTGACCTCGTTGTCTTTGCCAACCTTCTTCTTTCTAGCCTTCTACAAGACATGAAAAGGCAAGATCCGGATTTCCCTGATGTGAGCTCTGGGGTTTTTGTTTATGAAGTGATACAAGGAACAGCTGCTGAGAGGTAAGTGGAGATCAGGCCTGTGCCCAGCTTCCTGAGTTCTTTCTAAATGTGGGCCACGATCGATACTTGTTCTGTCAGCATGAATCAAGAACGGAATTTAAAAAAGGATTTGGTTTTAATCGATTTAAATGAGAAACACCCAGAAGTATTGGGCAATCTTTTTTTTGGGAGGGGGGGTCTTTTGATTTTTGATGCCACAGTATTGGGACTTTAGCTTAGAGGCTAGGTGCTGTTCCTTAGCTTTTTCACTCAAGGCTGACACTCTACCACTGGAACCATTAGCTCCACTTCTGGCTATTTGCTGGCTGAGTCTCACAGTATTGCAGCCTGCCTGGGCTGGCTTTGAACTGGAATCCTCAGGTGGCAGACTCCCAGGTAGCTAGGATTTGAGTAGATTTAAAAGACTTACATGAAACAGTGTAAAATAGTTATCAAAAATTATAAAATGTTGCTTATCACTGGTGGCTCATCCCTGTAATCCTAGCTACTTAGGAGGCTGAGATATGAAGATTACAGGTCAAAGCCAGCTTGGTCAGGAAAGTCTGTCTCCAATTAACTACCAAAAAATCTGGATGTGAAGCTGTGGCTTAAGTGGTAGAGCACAAGCCTTGAGTATAAAAGCTAGGGGAGGGCTAGGAATGTGGCTCAGTGGTAGAGTGCTTGCCTAGCACATATGAGGCCCTGGGTTTGATTCCTTAGTACCACATACACAGAAAAAGCTAGAAGTGGTGCTATAGCTCAAGTGATAGAGTGCTAGGCCTTGCTCAAGCTCTGAGTTCAAGCCCCAGGACCAGTACACATACACCAAATTATAAAATGTTACACACAAATAATAGTATTTCAGGTATATTGCATTAAAATAAGGTATTGTATTAAAATTAATTCCATTTGCTTATATTTCTTTGTGTGCCAGTCCTAGGGCTTGAACTCAGGCCCTGGGCTCTATCCTGGAGTTTTTTGCTTATGGCTAGAACTCTACCACTTCAGCTACAGCTCTACTTCTGGCTTTTGGTAATTGAGTAGAGATGAGTCTCAGGGACTTCCCTTCTCAGGATGGCTTTGAACTGGGATCCTCAGATCTTAACCTAAGTGGCTAGGATTATAGATGTGAATCACCAGTGTCTAGCTTTACTTACAATTTTTAAAAAAGTCTACTAGAAAATTTTAAGTAATATCTGTAGTTGTATTGAATGATATTGATATGAGTAAACAATCTAAGTTTATTTTACTAAGAATTACCAGATCTACTTTTTTCTTTTCAGTAGTGGAGGGAATTGAGCTCAGGACCTTGCACATGCTAGGCAAGTGCCTTATAACTGGGCTATATCTTAGCCTCTAAATCTACCCTTTCATTAGTAATTATTAACTCGTATTAAATAATCAATAACAAATATTAAAAACAATTACTACTATGTAGTTGAAATAGGTAAATAAATAAGAATGGGAGGATCCAGAGAATTAAAAAGCTTAGTATATATTGTATGTAGGTTTTCTACATCATTTCCTTTGAACTCAGATGACAGCATGAAAAGTTAGAGCTATGACAATAGTCCCCAAAGAAGATGTTATTAAATGTTGTTTTGGAACAGTTAATATTAGGGAAGAGATGGGTGTCCTGCAAATATTATTTTCTGGGGCCTCACATTTCATCACTATCTTTAGTGTTTTTATTTTTCAAGAGCTCAGTCATCTGTTTAGATGGTGGTACTCTTACAGAGGGGGAAAAAAATAGGTACCAACAGTACAGCATAGCTAAGTGTTAGGTCTCATGTTATTTTTTTTAATTATAATAATTTTTATTTATTTTTTATTGTGAAAATACTGTACAGAGGGATTACAATTACATGGGCAAGATAATGAGTACATTTCTTATCAAGCATTGCAGCCTCCTCCTTTGTTTCCCCTTCCCATCCCTTCCCAGCCTCCCCCCGCCCCAGGTCTCATTAAACGTGGCTTATCATAGGCTTTTCTAGACTCTCCTGGTTCCTGCCCTGCTCCTCCCCCAATTCTGTATTTTTAACTTCTGGGCCCAGACCAAAGTGACTCCATTTAGTTGTTGTTACTCAAAAGGTGTAGAACCACTGGAAACAGCTGGAGTGAAAAGCAGAGAAGCAGAGTCATAGGCTCACCCTCCAACCTCTACTGAGTCAGTCAGTGTATTTTTCTTCTGCCGTCTCAGACATTAGGGATGTGGACCCCTCTATGATGATTCTGCTTGTGTGGATGTTTTCTAATTTCTGAGTCAGAGTTGGTTTAATGGCAAGAAGATGTTCTGTTTCTGTTTTGGTGGCAGGGGTTGAGGTGGGAAGATACTGGGCCTTGAACTCAGAGCCTGTGCACTGTCCCTTAGCTTTTTTGCTCAACTCTACCAACTGAGCCACAGCTCCACATCTGGATTTTTGGTGGTTAATTGGACATAAGGGTCTCATGGACTTTCCTGCCAGGCTAGCTCTGACCATGATCCTCAGATCTCAGCCTATTGAGTGCTAGAATTATAGGTTGTGAGCATGCAGGCAAGAAGATGGGTTTTCTTTTCCTTCCTTCCTTCCTTCCTTCCTTCCTTCCTTCCTTCCTTCCTTCCTTCCTTCCTTCCTTCCTTCCATCCTCTCTCTCCTCTCTCTCTCTCTCTCTCTCTCTCTCTCTCTCTCTCCCTCTCTCAGTCTCGGTCTTTGTCTTGGTCTTGGTCGTGGGGCCTGAACTCTGGGCCTGGGTGCTGTCCCTCAGCTCTTCAGCTAGTGCTCTATCACTTGGGCTACAGGGCCACTTCCAGCTTTTTCTGCTTATGTGGTGCTAAAGAATCAAACCCAGGGCCTCATGAATGGAAGGCAAGCACTCTACCACCACTCTACCTTCCAGCCCAAGAAGATGGGTTTTCAAGTCTGAAAGACCTAGCAGCAAGTCCATTTATTCACTTACAAGTTGTGTCACAGGCCCTTTGTCCCATGCAAGCCAGTCCTCAAATCTAATGCATAGTAGGTACTCAATAATAATTCACAGGTTTCTTTCTTGTTCTGTTTTCCTACTCATAGTTTTCTATGAATTAAGTTCTTTCTTTGCTCACAAAGCCACAACTCATCCTCCAAAGCCATCTGTCCTGGTTCTAAAAGCCTCTGTATTTGTTTCCCTCACATACTCTTGCTTTAAATTTCCTCTTTCTGGGCTGGGATATAGCTCAGTGGCAAAGTGCTTGCCTAGCGTTGCCTTGCAACGTCCTGGGTTTGATCCCCATTACCAAAAAAGAAAAGATAAAAAAATACAGTTAATAAATTTCCTCTTTCTTTTTCAGTTCTGGACATCAAAGCCAGGGCTTCGTACATGCAAAGCACACTTTCTCCCCCTGGACTACAATCACAGCCCTTTATATATATTTTTATTATTGTTTTTGTGTTGGTACTGGGCCTTGAACTCAGGGACTTGGCTTTTTTAGCTCAAGGCTGGTGTTCTATCACTTGAACCACAGCTCCACTTCCTGCCTTTTGCTGGTTAATTGGAAGTAAGAAACTCAGGAACTTTTCTGCTCAGGCTGACTTTAATCAAATTCTTCATATCTCAGCCTCATAAATAGCTAGGATTATAGGTGTGAGCCAACAGTGCCCAGTCCTATTTCTTTATAAATGGCACATGTCAGCTGGGTGCCGGTGGCTTACACCTGTAATCTTAGCCACTCAGGAGGCTGAGATCTGAGGACAACAGTTCAAAGCCAGCCTGAGCAGGAAAGCCATGAGTCTCTTATCTCTAATCACAGAAGAAGCTGGAAGTGGCACTGTTGCTCACGTGGTAGAGTGCTAGCCTTGAGAAAAGGAGCCCAGGGACAGTGCCAGAGGTTAAGCCCCAGGACCAGAAAAAAAAAAAGGAGAGCTTGGTTAATCCTAACACACTGTCATTTTTTTTTTTTAACTTCTCATTTCTCTTAAACCATTTTGCCTAGAGCCATTAAATCTAAAGCTCCCTTTTCAGTTTTTTTTTTTCACTTTAAGACAAAACCATTAGCCTGGAACTATATTTGTGTCGTTTAGTTTTCAGAGCTAGCTTTTGTGTTCAGAATAAATATTCTATATGAAGCAAATGATAAGAGCCTAGGTATAATCACAATTTTGGCAAAAAGAAGCTACACTGTGAGCTTTAAATTTTGTCTTGGAGTACTGACTAGCTTTTGATGTCCTGGAAGCAGAATGTCTATAAGGCAGCTCAACATATTCTCCAGGTCCTTAAACTATGGGCTGTCCCAATCAAACTGAGCAGGGAACAAGTGCCATTGAAAAATACAGCGTTGGGAGTGATGGGTGACAATGTTGTCAGACACTTTGTATTCATAGACTGTTTTATAGAATGGGAACTTCTTTGCCCAACTACTTAAAGATAATAAAAATGTAAAAAAATACAAAAAAATATAGAGTTGGTTTTGTCCTTCTGATGGAGAGATGGAATGTACTTGACGTTTATAGAGGTCAGAGATGAACAGAAACCAGAACCTAAACTCTCCATTCCAAATCAGATCCATCAAACAAGAGGAATAAACTTACAGAGTCTGATAGGAAATTAAGTTTATGATGGTGGTTAGGACCGGTGTCCTGTAGGTGATTTGGAAGCATATCTGAGAACAGACCTCATATTTGGAAGGATTAAGGCTATTTCTAGTTTCTTGATGTGTATCTCTAATGCCAGCAGAACAGGGCCACAAGAGAGATATACACTGCTTTCTAGCTGGGGAAAATGAAAACTTTCCTTATGGTTTCATGGTCTTTATTTCTCCTCTCCAGCTCAGGGTTGAGAGACCACGATGTAATTATCAGCATAAATGGGCAGCCTGTTAGGACCACAGCTGATGTCATCGAGGCTGTAAAGGACAATGACACCCTCTCCTTCATAGTGCGACGTCGGGGAGGTCAGACCCTGTTCCTGAGAGTCACACCTGAAATCATCAATTAAATGTCTTAAAGAGAAACTGTCTAACAAAACCAAAGTTCTGTTACCTGGTTTGTATTGAAGATGTGCTAGAGATGGTGGCAGGGCTTTAGGATCTCTGTTATAAAGAAAAATGAATACCTTAAACACACACACACACACACACACACACACACACACACAAAGGCACAGTCAGAGAACTTTAGTCTGGGAATGCCATTCTGCTACAAACAATCCAAGTCAAAGAAGTCCTAGGGAGGTTTGGAGCTGATTAGATTTTATTTAAAGATAGGGAACAACTGACAAATAGGCAATTTCTAATTAAGTGTGTGAGTGTGTGTGTGTGTGTGTGTGTGTGTGTGTGTGTGTGTGTGTAGATACTGGGGCTTGAACTCAGGACCTGGGTGCTCTCCCTTAGTTTTTTTTTTTTTCAAGGCTATCATCTTACACTCTTAACACTTGAGCCACAACTCTACTTCTTGGATTTTGCTGGTTAATTAGAGATATGTCTTACGAAGTTTCTTGCTTTGAACCAAATCCTTGGATCTCTGCCTGAATAGGTAGGATTACAAGTGTGAGTGCTTGGCTGTCTAATTTTTTTTCCTGGGGTTTGAACAGAGGACCTGGGCACTGTACCTGAGCCTCCCTGAGCCTCTTTGTACTCAAGGCTAGCACTCGAGCCAGAGTGCCACTTCTGGCTTTTTGAGAAGTTTATTGGAAATTAGAGTCTCACAGTTTTTCCTGGCCTGGCTGGCTTTGAACTGTGATCCTCAGATCTCAGCCTCCTGAGTAGCTAGGATTACAGGCATAAGCCGTTGGCACCCAGCTCAGCTGTCTAATTAAATACTGACAGGGGGTACTTTATCTAAACCTCTTTGATAGCCATGGATTGCTCACATGTACAAAAAGACTTATCTACCAAATATTAAGAAACGACCTGAGCCCAGGGTATACAAGTATTAAAAATTTTAATAATATTCCTTTGCTCGCTCCTTCCTGAGGCTGTTTGGCTAAGGCTTGTGGACAGAGGAGGGCCCCTATTTAGAAGTCAGGTTGGAACTGGCAGTGGCAGACTGTCATATAAGAGTATTACTGGTGACTCTCAAATGATCACTGCAGCAGAAGTAGCTTTGTTTCCCAGTGTTTCTGAGAAATGAGCTTATTCTCTAAAATAGTTTGAGTAATTTATAGACCCAAGCTCTTCCTGGAAGTATTCATGATTTCAAATCTTGGAGCTGTCAAAGTTGTTTTTCTTTTAGAAAAAAAATTGTTTTTGGCCAGGCCCAGTGGCCCATACCTGTAACATCAGCTACTTGAGAGGCAGAGAAAAGATTGAAGGCCAGCCTGGTCAAAGCACAAGCTCGGCATGGTGGTATGTGCTTATAATCCCAGCTATTAGGGAGGTATTGGTCTAGGATTGAAGTTAAAGACTTACATGGAAAAAAAGCCCGACAAGACCTTACCTAAAAAAATAACTAAAGCGGGGGCTGGGAAGGTGGCTCAGTGGTAGAGCGCTTGCCTTGCATGCTCAAGGCCCTGAGTTCGATTCCTCAGCACCACATAAGCAAAAAGAAAAAAGCCGGAAGTGGCGCTGTGGCTCAAGTGGTAGAGTGCTAGCCTTGAGCTGAAGAGCTGAGGGACAGTGCCCAGGCCCAGAGTTCAGGCCCCACGACTAGACCAAAAAAAAAATAACTAAAGCAAAAAGAACTGGGAGCATGGCTCAAATGGTAGAGCCAAGCTCTGGGCCCTGAATTCAAATCCTGGTATTGCCAACAACAACAACAACAATAACAACAACCACCAAACTGAATGAGACTTGTAAATACTCATAGGGAAATTTTATTTTTAAATGACAGACCTCATGGTTGAAAGTAATATTTTTAATTTCTATTTTCCAAACATCCTTGAAATGACCCAGGGCCCATTACATGCTAGGCAACTGTTGAACCATGAGTTACATAATCAGCCCAAAAATGAGTTGTTGTTGTTTTTTTAATATGGCATCCTTGATGCCCTTAAGTTCTGTACTAACTTTCTAAGGAAAGTCTAGTGTCTTCGTGTGTGTGTGTGTGTGTGTGTGTGTGTGTGTGTGTGTGTGTGTGTGTGTGTGTGTGTGTGTGTGTGTATCCTGAGGCTTGAACTGTCCCTGAGACATACCTCCTCTTCTGGCACTTTCCTGCATAGGCTGGCTTTGAATGGTAATCCTGAGCTCAGCCTTCTAAGTAGCTAGGAATATAAATGTAAGTTACTGGCATCTGGAGAATTTTAAAAACATAACAATAGAATTTTTAAAAATTTTGTTTTTAGTATTGGGTCTTGAACTCAGGGCTTCAAGTTCATGGCTGGTGCACTACTATTTGAGCTATACATACAGTTCATTTTTTTTGCTGGTTGGAGGTGGAGTCTCATGGACTTTTCAGCCCAGGCTGGCTTCAAAGTGTGATCCTCAGATCTCAGGCTTCTGAGCAGCTAGGATAACAGGTGTGAGTCAGTGAAGCCTGGCTTGTTTAAAATTTTTATACAAAAATTGTTCCCTCTACTAGTATAAAAACAGTGATTATATTAAGGATGATAAAGCAGAACCTTTTAGGAAAACTGATACAGAATGATAGAACATTTCCAGAGAGTCATTTTGTCTGTGATTTTTCATCTTTAAGTCAGTGTTATACAAGAGTATGCTTGGAGGCATTTTACCTTGTTTTAATAGGTAAATTACTCTGAAAAACAGGCTCTGGGATAGTCTTGCCCACAAAGTCCATTTTTTATTTCATGCTTAGCAGCTTTTCTGAAATTAGATCACAAAGGATAGAAACTCAATTTGGAAAACCAATTATAATTGGTTATAATTATAATTTCCAGGGGCTGGAGGCATGGCTCAAGTGGTACAGAGCCTTCCTATCAAGTACAAGGTCCTAAGCCCAAACCCTCATAGTACCAAACAAACACTAGATAGTTTGTTTTATTCCAAGTGACTTGGGAATGCAGAAGATGAATTGTATCTGTTTTCAATGTCTGTGCCAATGTAACAACATTTACTATCATGCTTTATAGGGATAATGTGTTGTTTCTTGTTGCTTCCTAAAATCACATTCCAATTCTACCCTCTATTTGATATTCTTGAAGCAGGAGTGTGCTTTTCTTTCTCAGAGCATGGGGTTCCTCATTGTTATCTCATTTAGTTGGGAAGAAGAATTTTATAATTACCTGTAAGAAATCTTTATCGGCCTAGAACTTGGGCTGGTTAAAAGTGTATGTGTGTGTATGTGTATTTGTCCTGGGGCTTGAACTCATGCCTGGGTGCTGTCCTTGAGCTTTTGTGCTCAAGGCTAGCACTCTACTACTTGAACCACAGCTCCATTTCTGGCTTTTTGGTGGTTAACTGGAGATAAGGGGCTCATAGACTTTCCTACCTGGGCTGGTTTTGAACAGCAATCCTCAGATCTCAGGCTCTTAGTGAAGTAAGGAGACTGGGTCTAGCTTCTCCTAGATAATTAGCCCTTGATTTCCTGATTGTTTCCTTAGATGGTTTGTTTATCTATTAGGTTTAAGTGTCTTCATCTGTTTTGCTTTGTTCATGTATAACACTTTTGTTGGGTTTGATTCCACACACTTTGTGTGGTTTTGGCCTATATAAGCTTTGTGCTAGCTGCATTCGGGCTGCTAGTCTTTAATACAAGAGTCTAGCAACAGTCCTCTGGCTCTCCAATAAAGACTTATAATTAGGCCTCTGAAGTGGTGGCTTCCCGGGTTCTCATGACTGAGTTGCCTTACAACATCAGTAGCTAGTATTACAGGCAAGAGCCAACCAGTGTCCGGCTAACTAAAGTTTTACATAGGACAACTTTACCAAAGAGGGGCAGCTCTACTCACATGTTTGATACTGTTGGCTTTGGAACATAAATGAAGAAATTGCTGCATTGCATATACTGTCTCTGGACTACAATAATGGTAGAAGATGAGTTTACTAGTAGGTTATATCCCATGTTTAGCTTTCAGCCAAAAATAAAGCACCAAAAAATTCAGTTTCATTCTGTCTACTGAAAATACTCATACAGCAAGCACTCCAGGTTGGCAAGATTTATTCTGGAATTGAAGTTCAAAAATGGTGTGTATTAAAATCCACAGCCATTTTTATGTCTGCTGAAGATTTTCACTGGTTCAGCTCCAGATCTGTTGTGCATGAAGACTCCAGGTGACAAAAGACACATGGATTAAAATACTCATTTCATTCCTCTCATTGGGTCTGCCTCCTATTGGGTCCATCTCCTCCATGGGACTAAAGTGTTGTACAGACACAAAGAGCATGGAAACCCATCTGTAACTTACGAGTTAGCACTATATTTTATATTGTGTACATGAGGAAAGTATGCAGAGTCCCACAGCACTGTTTGCTCATCATTTCTAGTCTGCAAGGGAGGATCTGGGTTGAAAATCTGAAGTCCAAAGAATCTTTCTTCACATCCATTTCCTCCAAAGAGGGCTGGAAATCTTCAGGTCTGACTGACATCAGAGCTGAGAATAGTTCCTTCGGTCCCACACTCGCTCCCCTGGGCCATAAGAGCAGCGATTCTCAGTAAATAGTGCACCAATTGCTGCCATCACTTGGCATCAGCCCTCCAGTGATGAGCAAAATAAGATCCACAAACCACCAGATCCCAAGTCCTCCAAGTGTCAGCAGTTTGCCGACTGCTGTACCAGTGTGTCCCAAACAGAAGCGATCCACGCCGAAACATCCCAGGAAGAAGGAGTAGAGTAAAGTGGTAATGAAGTAGTGGCCGGTATACCTGAACAAACAGGGAGGAATAGGAAGATGTTTTGCCAAATAAATGAAGCACTTGAAGATTAATGAATTTAACATTATGGCCTCTTATCCTCTGTTTCATATTCTTTTTGATAGGATTTGTCAGGTGGGGCTGCCAGGGGAGAGAACAAAGAGACTCACAAAAAACCCATTTATGAACTACTCTGAAGGGACTCATGGGAGGGAAACCACAATGGTTCTAAGATAGGAGCAAGGGAAAGGTTTAGATCATTCCCTCTATTGGAATCTCTGCAGAACTGTCAAATCAAGGCAGGGTGGGGGGAACAGTTTAGGATTGGGTAATTTGAATAATTTCAGCAAGTTCTAGGCAGTAGAGGAGGTCCTACTGGCCTGGCCCTGGGATGATTAAGGCTCAGGAATAGAATACAGACCAATTAAAGGAAGCATGGCTCTAGATTGGTTAATGTATCTGTCAAGGACTGTCTCTTGGCTAAGCCTTTGTTATCTGACCAGTCTTGGGAATTAGAAATTCAGTCTTCCCAAGTAGTTTTTTTTTTTTTTTTCTTGTTTTGATGCAGGTTCTGGGGTTGGAACTCAAGGCCTATGTGCTATCCCTGAGCTTTTGTGCTCTACCACTTGAGCCACAGCTTGACTTATGGCTTTTTGCTGGTTAATTGGACATAAGAATCTTTTCCTATTTTTTGCCAGTCATAGGGCCAGAACTCTGGGCCTGGGTGCTGTCCCTGAACTCTTCAGCTTAAGGCTAGCGCTCTACCACTTGAGCCACAGTGCCACTTCCGGCATTTTCTGCTTATGTGGTGCTGAGGAATAGAATCCAGAGCCTCATGCATGCAAGGCAAGCGCTCTACCACTGAGCCACCTTCCCAGCCCTGACATAAGAATCTTATAGACATTCCTGCTTGAGCTAGCTTCAAACTACACTCCTCAGATCTTAGCCTTAGTAGCTAGAATTACAGACTTGAGTCATGGGTACCTGGCTGGATTTTTTAAAAATATGTCAAGCATCATAATATAAAAAATAATAAGAAACTTTTTCTGTAATATACTCTTTCTTATCTTCCCTACCAATCTTTAGTTGGTCTTGAGTCTCAAAAGAGTACTTGCTAAGATATGAAGGATTTCAAAGAATAAACATTGGCTTCTGCAGAGTTGGACTGGACAAACACATCTGCAAACTAGAAGTCATGGGAGGGGGAACTGGGCTCCCATCCCTTCCTACTTAAGCAGGCTCTTCTGCTGAGGCTCACCTGGCTTCCTCTTCTGCGGAAGTACAGTCTTTCCTTAATGTGCACCTGATCTCCATGCACCCTGCCTGCCTTGCAACTTTTTAAAAGTCAGGATTTCCTGGGGTTTCTGTCCTTACACAAGGTGAAAACATTTAACCTAGTGGCTCATCTCATTTCTAAACACAGATGTAGACTTGTTCAGCTGATGTGCCTTCCAGCTAATTTCCCAGAAGGGATCTTAACCCTTCAACTTCAAATCAACTGGTATTCACAGTGAGGAGTCTGCAGTTTTCACAGGAAAATCTTTATTCTTGGACTATTAAGACAAGTTGCACCAGATTTATGCCTATCTGGAGTCTTGGGGCTAGTTTCTGGTACAACTCTTTTCAGAATGAGGGGATAGACAGTGGGAGACATTCTGTTAGTTGGGGTAGGGGAAAACATTAAGGACTGTGGGCTCAAATCCATGTCCTTCATTGCAAACACTGCCTCTTATCAATGGGTATGCATAGGAGCAGTCACATTCACCATCTTATGCTTTTGTTTTTCTGGTCCTGGGTCTTGAACTCTGGGCCTGGTCATTGTTACTAACATCCTTTTGCTCAAAGCTAGCGCTCTACCACTTGAGCTACAGCACCACGTCTGGCTTTTTCTGTGATGAACTGGAGATAGAATCTCATGGACTTTCCTGCCTGGGCTGCTTTCGAACTGAAATCCTCAGATCCCAGCCTCCTGAATAGCTAGGATTACAGGTGTGAGCAATCGGGGCCTAGCTTGCTGCTGCAGCTCTTCCTCCTCTCCATACTTTTCCTCATCCCCTTCCCTTCCCCTTCCTCCTTTTTTTTTTTTTTTTTGTCAGTCGTGAGTCTTGAACTCTGGGCCTGGGCGCTGTCCCTCAGCTCTTCAGCTCAAGGCGAGCGCTCTACCACTTGAGCTACAGCGCCACTTCCGGTTTTCTGGTGGTTTATTGGAGATAGGAGTCTCAAGGTCTTTCCTGCCCGGGCTGGCTTTGAACCGCGATCCTCAGATCTCAGCCTCCTGAGTAGCTAGGATTACAGGCGTGAGCCACCAGCGCCCGGCAACCCTTCCTCCTTTTTTGAGACAAGTTCTTGCTATATAACCCAGGCTGGCTTCAAACTTGCAATCTTTCTGAATGCTGGGATTACAGGTTTGCAGACACCAGTTTATCACATTCCCACATTCCTCTTTTATATTTAAAAAGAAAAAAAAAACAAAAAATGACAAGAAATAGATCTCGGTTCAAGTATCAGCTATCCCTTCCAAAGTGGCACTAACTTTGGGCCAGGAGTGTAGCTCATTGTGAGAACACATGCTTAGTATGTTTGAGATGTTAGGTTTCATTCAACACTATTGTCACCACCACCAGCTAGAAAGGTAACACTTACTTTATACAGGGCTTATTTTCCCGGAGAAAGGTCCTAGGACTGGCACACTCAATTCCATCTAGGGCCCGACACTGGACAGAGGTGTGTTCCACATCACTGTAGGCCTGACCACCGAACTGTGGGATAATCACCAAAACCAAACAAACTCACCAAAGCACACACAACACGGAAGTATACTTTGCCTCAGTATTCTAATAATTCTAAGGAATAATTGGGGTGAAGCTATGCTCAAAAGCATGGGATTGCCATGTACTGATGGCTCTTACCTATAATCCCAGCTACTCAGGAGGCTGATCTGAGAATCCCAATTCAAAGTCAGCCTGGCCAGGAACGTCTATGAGACTTTTATCTCTAATTAACCATCAATAAGTTGGAAGTGCAGCTGTGGCAGGTACAGCACCAGTCTTGAGTGAAAAAGCTAAGGGACAGTGCCCAGGCCTCTTCCCCCAACCATAAAAAGAATGGGATTCAGTGAAGTATTTCAAATGATTTTAGATCAGTCCATTCAAAATGTACATTTTGTTTTTGTTTTTTTTTGTTTTTTTGGTTCCGGTCGTGGGGCCTGAACTCTGGGCCTGGGCGCTGTCCCTCAGCTCTTCAGCTCAAGGTTAGCACTCTACCACTTGAGACACAGCACCACTTCCAGCTTTTTTCTTTTTGCTTATGTGGTGCTGAGGAATCGAACCCAGGGCCTCAGACACGCAAGGCAAGTGCTCTACCACTGAGCCAACTTCCTAGCCCCCAAAATGTACATGTTTTTAAATAATTTTTTCTCAGTGATTGGCTTCTTCAATGCATATCAAAAATAACCATAATTTAGTTTAATGTCATTTAGAAGAGTTGGTCACAATGCTGTAACTTTCTTAGAGAAAAAAGAACATAAAGAGGCATTTGAGAAAGGGTATGTAGAAGGCCAATGTGTATCTGAGGTCTGTTTTATATCTGTTAATGTGAATCAATATTCTAGAAAAATAGTTCAGAATGTCATTTGAATTAGGACTTTATTTAGGTCATGAATGGATGATCCTTAGATACCTATAGTCTATCCCTAGTATGTGTTTTTAAATTCCAGCAAAATAATTCAGATCTGGGACTCTCATCCTTTGCTGAACTGAATGCTAACACAGAAACTACAACTATACAATTCTTTTTCTTTCTTTCTTCCTTTTTGTTTTTGTTTTTTTGGTGCTAGTGGGGCTTAAACTCAGGACTTGCTCAGTTTGCTCTATCACTTGAACTAAGCCTCCAGCCTTGCTATATTAATTAATTAACTAATTAATTAATTTTAAATAGTTGTACAAGAGGTTTCAATTCTATATATCAGATTATGAGTACAATGCATCATGATCAATGTTACTCCTTCCATTCTTCTCCCCATCCCATCCCTACCCTCAAGTTATTTAGTTCATTTTTATACAATATACAACTTCATTAATGTACATTGAATATCATGAATATATTTGCTCACCCTTCTTCCTTCATGTGCCTCCTCTTCCTGACAACCTCCCTCTCCCCTAACAAAACATGTTTTCGGGCTGGGAAGGTGGCTCAGTGGTAGAGCACTTGCCTTGCATGTCTGAGGCCCTGGGTTCGATTCCTCAGCACCACATAAGCAAAAAGAAAAAAGCCAGAAGTGGCGCTGTGGCTCAAGTGGTAGAGTGCTAGCCTTGAGCTGAAGAGCTGAGGGACAGTGCCCAGGCCCAGAGTTCAGGCCCCACGACCGGAGGGGCCCTCCCCCCCCCCCCAAAAAAAACCCAAAACCCAAAACAAACATGTTCTCTATTTTTTACTTTTTGGCTAGTAATTTTGAAGATGGAGTCTCACAAGCATTTTGTTTTTTGCTGCTGGTCCTAGGGCTTGCGTTTTTTTTTTTTTTTTTGCTCAAGGCTAGCTACCACTTGAACCACAGCTCTTATTTCTGGCTTTTTGTTGGTTAATTGGAGATAAGAGTCTCATGGACTTTCCTGCCCAGGATGGCCTTGAATCATAACCCTCAGATATTAGCCTTCTGAGTTAGCTAGATTATAAGCCTTAGCCACTGATACCCGGCAGACTTTTGTTTTTTGGGCTTGTTATAAAGCTCGATCCTCTGGATCTCAGACTTCTGAGTAGCTTAGCGTGAGCCAGTAGTGCTCGGCTCTTACATGTCGTACTGGCACTTTGTGTCTTATTACTATTTTTGGGTCCTCCAAGGGGAGTACTGGCAAATAATGATGTAACTTTCTCATACTTCCTGGGAACTGTTCTATTTTAGGACTTACGTACAAGGGCAAGTTTGAGGACCTTGCAGGGAAAACTGAAGTTTTTTCATTAACTCAGCAAAAGTAACATGTCTCTATAATGCTAATCAAGCTTTTATAAGTAATTACCAATAACATTTCAATGTATTTAAAGTATTTCTCTATATATGATTTCATTCAGGTAGGATCTCTGTTTTTTGTCCCAGTTGGCCTTTGATAGTCCTTCTACTTATGTAGCTAAGATCAGGGAGGCATGTCACCATGACTACTTTATTGCTTGAGATGGGAGGTCTTGTTAACTTTTTTGCATGGGCTGCCCTTGAACCTTGGTCCTCTCAATCCCTCCCTATTGAGTTCCGGTGACTACAAGCATAAGACACTGTGCTGGGCTAAGAGTTATTTTTTTTGTTCTTGCTACTGTCAAGTTTATTTCTGTATCTGATTTAGTACCAAAAATGTTTCCTCATAATTCTCTTGACATCTACACATTTTGTACTATCACTTAGTAATGGAAGATAAAATAAAATTTGTGTTACTAAAAGCTTAGTGGAAAGTATACACCCAGCTTTAAGAAAAATTAATAGATCTGAATGACTTTCCCATTCCAAGGTGAATGGGAAAAATAAAACAAGTGACAAATAAAAGGTCCTCAACGTAAGAATCTTTGTCCCAAATGTGTGTGAAACTTCCTAATTTATCATCAGATTTTGAAAGCACATAGCTTTTCTTTTGTTCTTTCAGGAAAGGGCATGGTTCAAAGAATAGGTGACAATTTAACTTCAAATCTGTTCATTTCAATAGGCCAAAGGAACCAAAGATGGATTGATGTTCGAACCTGGATGGTTTTGGGATAGAAATTGCTCCTTCCTGTGGAGATCAAATGTGTTGTACAGCCACTGTCCTTGATCATGCTGGAGATTTCTGTAACAGTTATTTGGATGGATTTCTACTAAAATGTACATTCTCACTTTTTTTTTTTTGAAACAACACCCAGCCAGTCCTACTTCTCTATGGAAAAGTTTGCTTGTGCAACAAACACTTACCTTGAGACAACCATAACCGAGTTCCTGGGATGCGGTTGTATTTCCAACATGGTCCACTGGCTCGTCACATTTTATAAATTCGTCTGGTCTGTAAATCACAGTAAGATTGTGATCACCAGCATCCTTGTACATAATCAAACTAGGCAAGGGACATTTCGTGCTAAGTTTTCTGGGTGTGTATTCCACCCTGCAAGCCCCATTCCAAACCAAGGGTGGTGGTAAAGCACAAGGAGTCACCCTAGTGACCCTTTTGTTGGAGGTGTTTTAGTTCTGTTTCTATGTAATGTACTAAATGGCTTCTTCTCCTTCTGCTAGGCAAACAATACAAGCTTATGGGGAGACATTTAAGTCAAATGCAACTCAGTTCTTTTTGTATTTCTCAAATGCCTTTTGTCATTTGATCAAAAAGAAGTGTTAAAAAAGGCCTGGTCTGTAACAGTGAGGATACTGATTTTTTTTTTTTAAAGTGCCTGGGGACACAGAGAAGTCATTTCTCCATTTGTTTCTTGGTACCGGTGGATTATCATTTAGCAAAAGGATGCAGAAGAAATAAAGGCTCAACCTAGAATGCTTCTTTTTCCAGAGACGGTGTCATTCCTTCGGGATCCCAAAGATCTGACACTCACACACGAGGTTATCCCTGGATAAGGGGGTCCTGTCATGATCACCCAATCCGGTGTTCAGGTGGCAATGGTCTATGAAAAGGGAGGAGCCTCACCCCTCCCCCTCCTTTCCACATCAGCCACACAGCCCTGGTCCAGTCTCCCCCTCGGCCCGCCTCGACGACTGGATAGCTTACAGGTAGGAGCAGAGGATGACTGGAGAGTGGGGGTCGCCATATTCCCAGCTGGGCGCCCCAGCGGGACCCTCCTGGTGGGCAGCGGATGTGAGCTCCAGCTCGGCAGTGGCATTGTAGGAGTGGCTCCGGGAGACACAATGCAGCAGCAGCAGATTCCCCAGCAACAAAGCCGCCTGGCCACAAAGAAGCAAATAACTCACCGGGCAGCCACCCAGCACCATACTCCCGGAGAAACCCAGGCCGGCACCTCGACCCAAGCCCAGCCAAGCCCAGCCAGGTCAGGCCTTTCCGCGTAGCCTAGCGCCCTGTGAGACGCTCCGCCCACCGTTCTAACCAATCAAAAGGCTCCTTGCTCCGAGCTTTCCTCTTTCCCCCGCCTCCTCCCCCCCCCCCCCCAGCGTGCTCAAGAGCTGGGAGACTGGGCGCAAGGAGGTGGGCGGGGCCTCGCTATGCGGGTTTCAGAGGTGGGTTCAGAAATCCCATTCTCCTCCCGCCATGGGCTGGAATTTTCCCCCGAAGTCAGCAAAGAGGAGGCGCGGTTGGAAGCTAAGGCCCGGTTGCGTCAGTGCCGTGCGCATGCTCGGTCCAGCCCTGGGGCCCCGGGGGGGCGGGGAAGGGTGCAAAATGATCGAAGAGGCGGAGGCTGAGGCGACGGATCGCTGAGTGGAACGTGCGGGCTGTTTCGAGATGGGGTCGGGCGCGGGCTCGACCCCTGGGAGCCTCCTTTTCTGGTTGCTGTTGTGTGGCCCGGCGGGCGCGGTGCTCGCTGGGGAGCGCCTGGGTGCGTGTCCGCTTTTACGGTTCTTTGGGATGGCTGGTTCCCAGAGTCGGGACGCTCGGAGGTGCCTGCGAGTTGGAGGGATCCGGGGCTGGCACCCCGCTGGACCCCGGCTGGACCCCGGCAGTCGCGAGGCACACCGCGGCGGACCCGCCGCGCGGGGGTCTGGTGCCCCGCGTCGTCTGGTTCGGCTCCCTCCGCGCCTTTGGCGCCGCATCCGGAGGGAAGCGGGGTGGGGGGGACCGGACTCCCCGCGCTGCTGGGGGTGCGTTCCCGGAGCCTGCCCCGAGCTACGAGCCCGCGATCGGGCCAGTTCCTGCGGGCGGAGGGGCGGCACTGGGCAGAAACCGGGAGGTGGAACTTTTGCCTGGGGTTATCGGGATTTGGGATTGTGGCGGTGGCGGGGGTAGAGTCAGTGCGTTTAGTCGCTGGGCTAACGCTGGTCATGGAGTAAGGACCGCGGGCTCGTTTCTCACGGGCCGTGTTGGTTGTAGTAGGAATACTTTTCGTTTTGAAATGGAGAGCTACATTTCTATAGCTGCCATAGCGTAGCCACCGTTCTTTGATCTGTGTTCACACTCAGCGCGAGTTGTCCTCGTCGCCGGGCAGCTAATCCCTACTCTGTTTCACTCAGGATTATCCCTAGGAATTACATGATGGATGGGAAATCAGTCGTTTTCTTTCTGGATTGTGAACCATCCTATGGATATGTCTGATAGTTATTATTTATATTGGTGATGCCCAGGCATACTGGGAGCAAATCATCACCATTCTCGGTTTTTTTTTTTTCTCCTCCTTCTTCTGGAAATGTTATTTATTGTGAATTTTCTATTGACTTTTTCAGTGTATGGCTGCGTTGTCTGTCAGGGATGGGGTGTCGATTTGAGGGTGGTTCAAAGGTGAGGATAGAAGATTTCAGTACTGAACTGCTGATCTGCACGAAATTTTCCTTTATTTCTTACCTTGGACTTCTAAAACTTAAATCAGTTTGACCCTGTGTCGAAAGTTTGGCGTTTAAAATATTTAAAATTTGAATACTTCTCTTTGTAAAAATGTTTTCTGGTTAAGACTTTTTCTGTGGTGGTGTTCTATCTACCAATACTTAAAGTAGATTGTATACAGTATATGAATTTTAGTAATGCATGAGTCTGAAGGTTTGTAAATAAACATCAGACTGAACTTTAAGTTCATGAGTATTTTATTATAGAACTGCAACGAGAGAAATGGAATGTCTTTATGATGGTGGCTTCTATGGCAAGTCCTGCACCTAAAGGTGGCATACTCCTTCACCATGTGGCCAGCATTTAGGGAACTCCTGTAAACCCAACCTTCAGTGCTGTGAAAGGGTGAATGATGATATGTGCTAAGTGTATCTCAGGGATGTTGGGCAGGTTTTATAGAGAAAGTGATATTTGAACTGAGCTAAATGGGGTGAAATTTACAACTAAAAGGTTAGGATGTGCATTGTAAGCAAAAAGAAAAAAAAGGTTTTGCAAGATTGTATGTATGGGGGAAGTGAAAGAACTGACTTGTTAAAAATGATGAGAATGCCAGTAGGCTTTGGGTGTGGAAGGCAAAGTCAAAACTAAGGTAGGTTAGTACCAGGTGGGGAGAGCCTGCTGTGTCAAGGTAAGGGGGTCAGATTTCACCCTGTAAGAAGTTCTTTGGTCAGTGAAAGTTTTTAAGTAGGGGAGTGGGTAATCAGATTTTCAGTGAGACAAAGGACTGGACAAGGAGGACAGAATCTGGGAGGGAGAGATTAGAATTCAGGGTGGGAGGGAGGGGCTGGAGACTGAAACCAGTTAGGAGGTGCTGGCAATCAGTGCAGTGGTGTGTTGTCTGTGGGGAATGCTCTTCTAGAATCAGCTAAGTTTTTGCAATACAGGATGTTTAAAACATGTACTGAGACTTCTCCCAATAATGAAAGAGGAATTGGAGGACTCAGAAAGGCCACACATTAATGTTACATTGGGAATTCAGTAGATTTTGGTGGGATTTTTTTTTTTCTCCCAGAAAATTGCCAATTTTAATCCTCATATACACAGATTCATTGCTGTTGGAGAAGCAGATTGGTAATGGGCTTCTTTGTTTTATGTAATTTTAATTTTTATTTATAAAAATGTTGTACAGAGAGCTTATAGTTACATAAGTCATGAGTACATTTCTTTTTTCTTCTTTTTTTGGTTGGTCATGAACTCTGGGCCTGGGTGCTGTCCCTGAGCTCTTCAGTTCAAGGCAAGTGCTCTACCACTTTAGCCACAGGGCCACTTCAGGTTTTCTGGTGGTTTATTGCATATAAGAGTCTCACAGATTTTCCTGCCCTGGCTGGCTTTGAAAATCGATCCTCATATCTCAGCCCAGCCTCCTGAGTAGCTAGGATTACAGGCCTGAGACACGGGCTCCTGGCATGAGTACATTTCTTTTTTCTTTTTTTTCATTTTATTTTATTTTTTGTGAACATACTGTACAGAGGGGTTACAATTACATGGGCAGGATAATGCGTACAATTCTTATCAAACATTGCAGCCTCCTCCTTTGTTTACCCTTCAAATCCTTTCCCAGCCTCCTCCCCCCATCCTCCTCCCCCCCCCACCAACGTTTTCGACATGACAACTTGTACTTCTCATTGTTGCAACAGGTCCACCTGTATCCTTAAACGACTTGTTTTTCCCTATCTCCTCCACAAGTTATACTGACCTCAAATATAGTGAAAGCAGGAATAATACTGTGGGGGAGGGACATACAAAGCAACAAAGAAATAATCTTATAAATGCGTTAGAAACAAGTGCATGAAAGAAAAAAACATTAAAATACATATTCTAAGGGTTCATTTCCCTAACATCACCTTTTCCGCTTGACTCATACATATACTAGATATTGCAAATAAGGGAAACCATGGGACCTATGTTTCTTTGGGCCTGGCTTACTTCACTTAATATAATTTTTTCCAAGCTTTTCCATTTCCTAACAAATGGGGCAATGTCATTCTTTCTGATGGAGGCATAGAATTCCATTGTGTATATATACCACATTTTCTTGATCCATTCATCTACTGAGGGGCATCTGGGTTGGTTCCATATCTTAGCTATGGTAAATAATGCTGCAATAAACATAGTTGTGCTGGTAGCTTTAGTGTGGTCTTGTTTGTAAACATTTGGGTAAATGCCCAAAAGTGGGATTGCTGGGTCATAGGGGAGCTCTATGTGAAGTCTTTTGAGGAACCTCCATACTGCTTTCCAAAGTGGTTGAACAAGTTTACATTCCCACCAACAATGAAGTAAGTTTCCCTTCTGTCCACATCCCCTCCAGCATCTGTTGTTGTTAGAGTTCTTGATTTTTGCCATTCTAACTGGAGTGAGGTGGTATCTCAATGTTGTTTTGATTTGCATTTCTTTTATGGCTAGGGATGTTGAACATTTCTTCATGTGTCTATTGGCCATCCTTCTTTCTTCTTCAGAGAAGTTTCTCTTTAAGTCTTTAGCCCACTTATTTATTGGGCAGTTGTTTCTTTGAGGATTTGTTGTTGGGGGATTTAATTTTTTGAGTTCCAAGTATATTTTAGATATGAGACCCTTGTCTGTTGTATGGCTAGTGAAGATCTTCTCCCAATGCGTGGGCTTTCTATTGATCTTGCTAGCTGCTATGTCCTTTGCCATGCAGAAGCTCTGCAACTTCATGCAATCCCATTTGTTCAACCTTTCTTTGATTTGTTGTGTTTCCGGGTCTCTATTGGCATGAGTACATTTCTTTTTGGACAGTGTCACCCCTTCCCTCACTTTGTCCCAGTTTTTCCTTCCCATCCCCACCTACAAGTTGTGTAGTTCATTTTCAACATAGTTTCTAGTGAGTACCACTGCTGCATTTATTCATCCTTCGTCCCTCCCAAAGATAAAGACCAGGCAAGATGAAAAGAAAGCAAAAGCAACAAAGCAAAAATTTCTTGTTTCCATTTCCTAGAGTTCATTTTGATAAATGTTATTTTATATGATCAGAGGCACATTGCATCTTTGTGTTCCTTCCCTAAAAGTATCCTCCTTTGGTCTCATTGTGTGTGAATACCTACAGTTCTGGATAGTTGATCATGTCTGGGTATATTTTAAATTGAGCTTCCGCATAAAAGAAAACATAAGCTGTTTGTTTCTTAGCTTGGCTTACCTCACTTAACATGATCTGTTTTAGGTCCATCAATTTCCCTGCAGATGACATAATATTTTTTCTGATGGCTGTGTAAAATTCCATGTGGTGTAGGTACCACATTTCTTTGGATCTACTCTATTGTAGGGCATCTGGGCTGTTTCCATAACTTGGTTATTGTGAATAGTGCAGCAAACATGGATGTGCAAGTGTTTTTATGGTATCCTAGCTTGTGATTTTCTGGGTAGATGCCCAGGAGTGGAAGATCTGTGTTTGGTTTTTTGAGGAACCACCAGACTGCTGTCCAGAATGGTTGTACTAGTTTATATTCCCACCAACAGTGCAATGGGGTTCCTTTCCCCCCACATTTCCACCAATATTTGTTGTATAAATTAACGATGTTGGCCAATCTAACTAGAGTGAGATAGAATCTCAGAGTTCTTTGGATTTGTATTTCCTTTATGGCCAGTTGTTGAGCATTTCCTCGTATAGTTTTTTTTTTTTTTTTTTGCCATTCTTACTTCTGAGAAATCTCTCCCTTAGCTCTGTTTTTTTGGCATGTTTTTTTACACCCATTTGTAATACTGTGTTATGATGAAATGCTTATGCTCTAGTTTCTGAACAGTTGATTTAAACAGCTAATAAAACAACAAATGGGCCAACAAAGGTAACTTTAGAATAAATAGGATGTACTAGATTTAGAAAATATTCTTTTAGAAACTTTGGCATTCTAGAGCAAATGAGTTTGAAAGGCAATTCACAGTGAATAATTGTAAAATGAAGTATGTTGTAAGAACTTAGGTCCACACTAACCTCATTTTTAGATGCACACACACATACAAAACACACATTCATATATATCTCTATGTAAGAGTGTTTCTGGCTTTCCTGCCCAAGATGGCTTCCAACTGCTATCCTCAGACCTCAGCCTCTTGGGAGCAGCTAGTTTGAGGCATATCTTTTTGGGTCTGGTCGTGGGGCCTGAACTCTGGGCCTGGGCGCTATCCCTCAGCTCTTCAGCTCAAGGCTAGTGCGCTACCACTTGAGCTATAGGACCACTACCTGCTTTTTTTTTTTTTTCTGCTTATGTGGTGCTGAGGAATCAATCCCAGGGCCTCATGCTAGCAAGGCAAGCACTCTACCACTGAGCCACCTTCCCAGCCCTGAGGCACATCTTTTAAGAGTCAGTAAGAAAACCTGAGAAATGTACTTAATTCTTCAGTCAGTTCTCAATTAGGCTGTTTTGTTTGAATTTGTTTACCTGTTCCTTAATACAATAATTGGGGTACTGCTGACGCCAGTAATAAGTCCAAAAATGGTATCCTGGACAACCACGTTATATTGTAGGCCAAACCTGAGGAATACCTTTTTCCCTTTGACACAGTTTTCTTATAAGATTTTTTTTTCATGTCTTAGCTTCTTTAGTATCTTGTGGGAGGCCTTCAGGCAAGTAGATTTCCACAGAGCCTGCACCTGTTAGTCTCCTAACTCGTAGGATCTCCTAACACACATGCCCTCAGTTCCCATGCCTGCTTAGAGAAGAGGGCTAGGTATCTGTTCAGGGATAAGTATGGGTGGGGCCTGTGTGCTGGTGAAAAAATTGATACAGAATATTACATAAAGCTCACTTTATCACCAACAGAACTATGGATGAATAACTGTTCAGAAAAGATTGTTAACTGAATGTATTTTACTCTTACTGTACCTGTTCAGGAAATACATGCTAAGATATTTACTTTGGTCTCAGTAACTTAAATTCATTGCTAGTGAAACTTCAATCCTTAAGAACATTTAATTTTTTTTTTTTTTTGGTGCCAATCCTGAGGCTTGAATTCAGGCCTTGGTGCTGTCGCTGAGCTTTTATGCTCAAGGCTAGTGCTTTACTACTTGAACCACAGCTCCACTTTCAAAAGCTTTTTGGTTGTTAATTGGAACTAAGTGTTATATGGACTTTCTCCCTGGGCTGGCTTTGAACCACAGTCCTCAGATCTGAGCCTCCTCAGTAGCCAGAAATTACTTGTGTGAACCACTAGTGCCCAGCAGAACGTTAAATCTTTGTGTGTGTGTGTGTGTGTTTATGTGTGTGTCTTTATAGGTGTACATGTGGGCTGGTCCTGGGGCTTGAACTCAGGGCCCAGGTGCTGTCCCTAAGCTTTTTTGCTCAAGGTTAGTGCTCTCCCTCTTGAACTATATAGCTCCACTTCTAGCTATTTGGTGGTTAATTGGAGATAAGAGTCTCATGGACTTTCCTACCCAGGTTGGCTTCAAACTGTAATCCTCATATCTCACCTCCCTGATTAACTTGTATTACAGACATGAGCCACTGGTGCCTGACAACATTAAATCTTATAAATAGCTACACAGCATTGTCTAAATGTGACACTTGAAAACAGCAAGAGATGCATTTTCCTTTTATAAAGACAAGTGCATGAAAAAGATTAGCACTAAGCTGGGCCTCGGTGGCTCACGCCTGTAATCCTAGCTACACAGGAGGCTGAGATCTGAGGATCGCAATTCAAAGCCATCCCGGGCAGGAAAGTCTGTGAGACTTTTTTTTTTTTTTGGTCCGGTCGTGGGGCCTGAACTCTGGGCCTGGGCGCTGTTCCTCAGCTCTTCAGCTCAAGGCTAGCGCTCTACCACTTGAGCCACAGCGCCACTTCCGGCTTTTTTCTTTTTGCTTATGTGGTGCTAAGGAATCGAACCCAGGGCCTCAGGCATGCAAGGCAAGCCCTCTACCACTGAGCCACCTTCCCAGCCCAAAATGACATACTCTTTTTTTGGTTGGTCATGGGGGCTGAACTCTGGGTCTAGGTGCTGTCCCTCAGCTCTTCAGCTCAAGCTAGCACCTACCAATTGAGCCACAGTGCCACTTCTGGCTTTTTTCTGCTTATGTGGTGCTGAGGAATCGAACCCAGGGCCTCATGCATGTGAGGCTAGCCCTCTACCACTGAGCCAGCTTCCCAGCCCCTGATCTCCAATAAACCACCAGAAAACCGGAAGTGGTGCTGTGGCTCAAGTGGTAGAGCACTAGCCTTGAGCTGAAGAGCTCAGGGTCAGCGCCCAAGCCCAGAGTGCAAGCCATGACCGACCAAAACAAGAAAAAAAAAAAGGTTAGCACTGAAAATACGGGATGTTATAGAACATAGCAGTAGAAATCATAATCATAAGTGTGTTTGAAGGAGGTTATTAATATGTGATATGCATTTATTTGGGGTTGGCCCTGTGAATAGAGTAACAATATGTGGTCCTAAATAATAGATCTTTATGGATCTAGTTACAATAATTTCTCTTTGTGCAGTACTTTAGACCACAGAATGACCTCATTCAGCCAGAATGTGCAGCCCAGGTTTGTCTTCCCCAGTGTAAGTACATGAAGGTGCTATTTGTTGAGATAATAAGCAGGAAGGAAAGGAGAAATGCTGGTGGTTTGCCATTCACATTTGTTTGCCTTGCAATTAGGTAGAAATCCTTTAACTTCTTTCTTTGTACTGTTACTGTTATTAAAAAAATGCATAGACTTTCTTCAAACCACAGTTCATTAAAAGAACTAAGACCTTTTCCTTTACTGAGTAGAGGACCCTTGTTTCATGTTTCAACTTTAATTTTCATCTTTATTCCATGTTTTAAACATGATCTTTGGGATCACTAGGTCACAGCTTTTGAGAGTATGTTTTATTCTTTCAAATTCTAATAGAGTAGCTTGTATTCTCCATGGAGTTGATTGTTGCTTTCATGATCAATTCTCTTTTCACTTGTGTTTTTAAGCTGGGCCCATTTTGCCCACAGAAAGTGCTCTGAAGATACTTTTAGTTGTTGCTCCTGTAAGAGAGCACAGGCATCTGGTGAGTGGAGGTTTACGTTGCACAGGATACCCTATAATACTTTCCAGCTTCAAGTGTCAGCAACATGAAGGTGAAAGCTTTATATAAATAATGTTCATGTACTTCCTTTCCCATATAACATGGGAAAAATGTTTGGTTCTAATGGGAAGGTGGGCTTCAGGGGAATGTGGAAAAATCTGTTCAGGATATGAACAGGAGAAAAGAAAAATGGATTTAGACTTAGAGATAAGAAAGGAATCTTCGGAAAAAAAAACATAGGAAGGAGATTTCTCATACCATTGTCGGATATTATTTTTGACTGGCATTTCCCAAAGTTGCACATTTGTTAGGATGATTGAGACCTTTTTTAAAAAAATTTTTATTTAATTTTTATTGTGAAAATACTGTACAGAGGGATTACAATTACATGGGCAAGATAATGAGTACATTTCTTATCAAGCATTGTAGCCTCCTCCTTTGTTTCCCCTTCCCATCCCTTCCCATCCTCCCCCCACCCCTCCACCCAATCCTCCCCCCCCCCCCGCCCCCCAAAATTGTGAAGTTCGTTTTGGACATATCGACTTGTACTTCTCATTGTTGCAACAGGTCCACCTGTATCCTTATTTAAACGACTTGTTTTTCCCCTTCCCCTCCACAAATTATACCGACATCAAATACAGTGAAAGCAGGGGTTATACTGTGGGGGAGGGACATACAAAGCAACAAAGAAATAATCTTATAAATGCGTTATAAACAATCACATGAAAGAAAAAAAAACATTTGAATACATATCTTAGGGTTCATTTCCCTAACATCACCTTATCTGACCTTTTGTTTGAGAACTTTTTATGGCATGGCTTTAATTCAGAAAGTAGATTCTCTGATATTTTGAAAGAAGTCAGTATCAGAGTAACAACTCTTACATATAGAAGTTATTTTAGTGTGGCTATAGTTTTAAAAGTCTTTTTAGAATAAGTGACTAAATGGTTTTCAAAATAAGAATTGTGTTTTGGGCTGTTAAAGAAGGAAAGAAAATTGTACTTACATCCAAGCATCTGGCTTTTATTCTCACACTGGATTCAAAGAACATCTGATAGAGACTGGAGACTTGGTTTCTAGTATTGGGTGGAATGTAGGTATGTGTGACCTTACAAAGTCACTTAACCTGCTTTGAAAGGAGGCTTTAACAATATCTGTCTGCCCTAGAGAACTACAGCTGCTTTTTTGTTTTCCTAAGGCATTTCATTTTTACTGGGATGATTCTTCTGAGTTGTAGTGAAAATGTATCAGTTTAGCTGCCTGTGGAGTAGCCTTTAGTGAAACAGTTGTCTGTGCCCATCTCCATATATGCTCCTGCTTCTGTTATACGTCAACTTTTTATTTGATGCAACTTCAGAGACATAGGAAGTTGCAAAGAAGTGTGCAGGTCATTGCAAAGAAATGTACAGTAAGTTACTTTTCATCACATGGAGTTTCTGATCTATTAGTCACATTGTCTGCTGCATCTTCCAGACTGATTGTCTTAGTAGCTGAACAGATTACTGTGATCCAGAAAACTGACGGACCCTGAAAGATTTATTTTGAGTGAGGATATAGCCCCATGCCTTAGTTAGGTTAGGATTAGTATTTCTTTTTTTTTTTTTTTTATGTTTTTTATTGTAAAAATGCTGTACAGAAGGGTTAGGATTAGTAATTCTTAATAGTGATTTTGGTATTTATTAAGGTTTGTTCTGACATGGTTCCCATTGACAAATATCTGGATGATATCTGATCATGGTATACCATAAATTTGCCTTGTATCAGTTATGAGGTTGGTGCGTGCGCGTGTGTGCATGTGTGTGTGCATGTGTGTGTAAGTCTTAGAGTCCATTTCTAATTTTTAAATTTGTTTTAATTTTTTTTTTTTTTGGTACTGGGGCTTGAATTTAGGGCCTTAAGTTTGCTAGTTTTGCTTGTTCATGTCTGGAATGCCTTGAGCCATATCTCCATTCTGGCTTACAGACTTTTCTGCCCAGACTGGCTTGGAACTTCAGTCCTTTAGATCGCAGCCTCCTGACTAGCTAGGATTACAGGTGTGAGCTATTGGTGTTTGACTTAATTTTTTAATGTAATAATGTGAAACCACAGTATAATATACATGAATTGTTGAAGGATAGAGTTGAAAGTTGTTAAGATGATTTTTACTAGATATAATTTATGTTTTCCTCTGTGTGTGTGTGTGTGTGTGTGTGTGTGTGTGTGTGTGTGCGCACGCACATATCTCTCCTGGGGCTTGAACTCATGGCCTGGGTGCTGTCCTTGAGCTTTTTTAAAGCTCAGCACTCTCCCACTTGAGTCACAGCTCTGCTTCTGGTTTTTTGTGGTTAAATGAAGATAAGAGTCTTACAGACTTTCCTACTTGGGCTGGCTTTGACTTGCGATCCTCAGATCTCCATTTTCTGAGTACCTAGGATTATAAAGGTGTGATTCACTGGTGCCCAGCCTATTTGTGTCTTTAAAATTACAAGCTAGATATGATTGTATACATTTTAATATACATAGTTATCGTGGGAAAAGTTCTATGTAAATATTTCATCTTAAAATGTGTTTGAAAAATGCTAGGAGACATAAGCAAATTAATGAGTGAATAATAAACATACAGTTAGAAGGAGAACAAGTGAAAAAGTATCCTAGTAGTCTAGACATGAGGTTATTAAGGGCTGTTGTGTGATTCAGTAGCATAGGGCCTCTTGGGTATGTACAAAAAGGTGAATGGACATTTTGGAAGAGAAAATCAGTTACAAAGATGTATAACAGTTTTTTTTAAAAGATTGTATTTTTTATTGATACATTTTTCATCACTCTTAATTTCAAAAGTAATTCAAGAATGGCAAATGATGCACTTATTATATTGAACAGTATAAAAGTACAGAAGTGGAAGTAGATGGCTTTCCTCATTCCTTCCGGTAACTCCATCCTGGTAACTGTTCTTAACAATTTATTGCATTTATTTATGTTACCTACCTTTTTATTTGATATATTTTATAGTCATATTTTATGTTATAGAATTGTAGTATTTCATAACTGTGATGTAGGGCAGTATAAAGTAAAAAGTAATTTTTTCCCTCATCCAATTAAAAACAATTATTGTAGAAGTTGTCAAACATACAAAAGAAAGAAAAAAAGTAATGAAAGAAAAAAAGTAATGAACTATGTACTCATTTCAGTTTTCCTTATTTTATATATATTATTAAACAAACGATTACTTTAATATTTTTAGACTGTATTATTTTTGTCTTTTAATATTCAGAATTAATCTTATAGACTGGATGGAAAACCTTACCACAATGGGTTTATTACACTTAAACAATTAACAATAATTATTCAGCAACATCGAATAGCTACTCAATGTCAAAATTTCCTTCATTATCCCAGGATTTTCTTTTTCATTTTTTCCTTAGTTGAGGTGTTTTAATGGCTCCAAATAGGTCCATATCCTTCATTTTTTTATAAGGTGAGTTAAGTAATATTGATTTGTAAAAGAAACTGAGTGTCTCTTAGCCTTTCAGTTTGTATTTGTCTTTTTTTTTTTTAATTTAGCAAAATTTATTTAGGAAAACAGGACAGAGTAGTGAGAATTAAAAGAGGGAAAGAAGGGGCTAGAGGCATGGTTCATGTGGTGGAGCACCAGCCAGTGAGCTAAAGCAAGTGGTAGATACCCAATCGCAGTTTGGGACAAAGAAATAAAAAAGGGGAAGAAGAGCAAGCTATGGTAGGCAGAGGGTGAGAGTTTAAGAGCCTCCCTGCCATTCCTCATACTGAGTGTGGCTAAGTGGCCCTTAGAAGGGACTATTTTGTTGAAAGAATTGTTTTGAGTGGCTGCCACGTGTGGTGGTGCATTCCTATAATAATACCAGCACCTGGGAGGTAGAAGCAGGATTGTGAGTTGGGATTGTATAGTCAGACCTTGTCTAAGCAAAACAAAACAACAAAAAGAATTGTTACGCCATTGGTGATGGTGTTGGAAGAAAGAGAGATTGTCAGACTTACAGAGTGAACATGTTCTGGCCTCCAATTTGTTTATCTTCCTGGGGATTTGTGTTGACAAAAACTGAGAATAACCAGGTTTTAGGGTGGTGACTTTGGAATCTATATCCTGCTTGATATGTAACAGGGTTGGAACTGGGAGTAAGACTGCTTTGAATGCTGATAAATTTGTGTGACGCTTTTGTTTTATGATGGATTTATGCCAGAAATTTCATTTGAAGCATTTGCTGCATTGTTTTGTCTACTTATTATTATACTTACTTTATTGCCAGAAATTTCATGTGAAGCATTTGCTGCATTGTTTTGTCTACTTACTATTATGCTTACTTTATTATTAGTTAGCCCATCAGATGTGAAAAGCAGCTTTCGCCTCTACTCGTTTAGTAAATACTAGTGCCATCTCAGTAGAGGTCATTAATGCTGCTTATGGTGGGAAATGAGTGCTAAACTCAGCCCCTTTCCCTGACACCTCGCCAACAGTCTCCTTATCCTCCATCTTCCTTCTTCCCCCCTTTCTTCCCTCTTTCCCCTTCTTCACCTCTTTCTTCTCTTTGTCTTCCTCCTCCTCTTTTCCCTTCTTTCCTCAACTCCCTTTTTCTCTTCCTCATCTTCCATCTTTCTCTTCCTCCTTTTTCTTTCTCTCTTCTTTTATTATATTCTTATATCTTAAGATTTCTTTCTTTAAAAAAAGTAATTAATTAATTTGTGCCAGTATTGCCCCTTGAACTCAGGGCCTGGGCACTGTCCCTGAGCTTTTTTGCTTAAGACTGATGATTTACCACTCGAATCACAGCTCCACTCCTGGCTTTTTGGTGCTTAATTGAATATAAGAGTCCCATGGACTTTCCTACCTGATGGACATTCAAACCAGGATCCTCAGATCTCTTGAGTAGCTAGGATGACAGATGTGAGCCTGGCTTAAATTCATTTGTATTATCTGTAAATAGTTGCGCAAAGTGATTTCAACTCAATATGTCAATTTAGCAGCACAATCTTGATCATTCCACCCCTCCCCAATGTGTCCCAACCCCACTCATCCCCTCAAGTTACCTGGTTTTATTTTCTTGTACATAGAGTCTGATGACTATATTTATTCAGCTTTCCTCTCTACTAGTCTTTCCCTCCTCCAGCCTTACTGCTCTCCAGCCAAGACATGTTTCAGCTTCTTGGTATTCATTTTGATAAACTGTTAATTGTTCAAAGACTTTACACCATGGAATCCATCCCTGTGTATACTATACTTTAGTCACTTTGATCCTGTATATTTTCATTGGCTTATATTTATATATTTGTATTTTAGTTCTCACTTCCACATATGTCTCTGTGAGCCTGACTTCACTCAGAATAATTTTTTCCAGGTCCGTCCATTTCCCTCCAAATGACATAATATTATTTTCTCTATTAAATGAGTAAAATCTCTATCTATCTATCATATTTTCTTGATCCATTTGTTTGTTTCAGGGCATCTGGACTATGGTGACTAGTGTGGCAGTGAACATGGGCGTTCAATTGCTTTATTGTATCCTGACTTGTAATCTTTTGTGTAAATGTCCAAGAATAGAATCACCAGATCATAGGTTAGTTCTATGTTTAGTTTTCTGAGGAATCTCCAAACTGCTTTCCATAGTAGTTCACTAATTTACATTCATACCAATATTGTATTATTGATGTCTTCTTTCCTACATCCTCATCAGCATAGTTGTTTGTATTCTTCTTCTTCTTATTTTTTTTGACAGTCCTGGGGCTTGAACTTGGCCTGGGCACCGTCTCTGAGCTTCTTTTGCTCAAGGCAAGTGCTCTACTTCTTGAGCCAAAGTTCCACTTCGGGCTTTTTAAGTAGTTTATTGGAGATAAGAGTCTTACAGACTTTCCTGCCCGGGCTGGCTTTGAGCTGCAGTCCTCAGATCTCAGCCTCCTGAGTAGTTAGGATTACAAGCGTGAACCGCAGGCGCCCGGTTGTTTGTATTCTTGATTCTGGCCACTATAGGAAGAAGTAAGGGAAACACTAGAACTTATTGCAGGCAGGAACTTGCTGAGTAGATTCCAGGAGCTCAGCAAATAGGTGAGAAAACTAACAAATGAGATTGCATTAAGCTAAAAAGATTCTGCACAAAGGATGCAAAGATAAAAAGACAGTTTACAGAATGGGAGATCTTTGCCAACTATGTGTCTGACAAGGGTCTAGTAACTAGAATATACAAGGACCTCAAATAACTAAACTCCCAAAGAATTCAGTCACCCTACTAATAAATAGGGAGAGGAGCTAAGTAGATATTTCTCAGGACAAGAAGTAAAAATGGCTAACAAATACATGAAGAAATACTCAACATCCCCAGCTATAAAGAAATTGCAAATCAGAACAACATAGATTCTATTTCACTCCAGTCTTTTTTTTTTCTTCTTTAAATTTAAGAAAAGGACTAGGGCATGAAGTCAAAAATGTTTGAAAAATAATTGCTAAGTGCATCGTTTAGATAAATGCTGATTTTTTTTTTTTAAAAGAAAATATTTTTTCCTCTGCATACTTACCTAGGATATTGCTATTTTAATGCAGAACTATTTGTGTTGTATATATATTTTAATATGGGAATGTCAAATGATTTCCTTTTTCAGTGAACATTCAGGTTCTGATTTCCATTATGTTTTGGTACCATGTGGTTTTTCAGGTTCACTTTGTTTATCATATCTATTACTCTCTTTGCTATAGGCTTTCAACAGACCTCACATCTCTCTTCTTATGAAATTATAACTCCTTGGAGATTAACTAGAGAAAGAAGAGAAACCCCAAGGCTCAATTCAAAGCAGGTATGTTCTCTCCTGAGAACTATGTATGTATTAAATTTTTCCTTTGTTTCTTTTCTTAACCAAAGTGATATTTTTAACTGTGATTGGTTCATCAAATAATTAATTGGTAATTAGTGTGTACATGTCCATATGGTACTCATGTCCATTGGATGTTATTCTAGTAAAAGTGACATATTAAGCCTTAATATCTTCCTTTTTAAAGACAAAATGATTAATTCAAAGCATAACAGTGAAATAAATAGAACAGATTTTGAATCTTTGGCTGACTGACAGTGGTCACAGTGATTTTACTATAGTAAGCATAGGAATTTGAGGCCAGCCTGGGCTACATATTGATTGAAACTACTCCCATCCAAAAAGAATGAGCTTCACTCAGTTTACAATACAAGATTTTATTTTCCATCTTCATGGATACTGGAGAACGGTAAAATGTTAATGCCTATATTACCTATCTGCGAATATTTAACATGAGCTTGATTTCCATATTAGAAGGAGCTTCCTGTGTTGTTAATAGGAATACATAATTAACCAATACATGTTAGCCAATACATAAAATTACTTTTTTGGCTGTCTGTTCTCTTTATAATTTTTTTTTTTTTGATAGTTCTAAAGGTCTGACTTATCGTCTTGCTCTGCTAAGCAAATTCTCTATTACCTGAGCCATGGTCTCCAGTCCTGTTTCCTCCGATTGTTTTGTTTGTTTCAAAATAATACACTTAGTTCAATTTACAGAACTTACAGTTGTTTAGGAGAAGCATTAATGTCATTGTAATTTTACAATAACAGATAAAAGGTAACATTTAGTGTATTACCTTTGCATTGCTGCAGCACTAAAGCAACTTGCCGGTTGTTTAGAGCCTGGGCAAAGAGAAAGCAGCATTGGGGGTTAGAATCAGGTGCTTCTAGCTTTAGTTCTTCCCCTGGGTACAGCCACTTACTGGGTTGATAAGTCAGCTACATTGACTGTCTTGTAATGAGGAATAAAGGGCATTAATATTGGCTCAAGTAGGAACATTTGTAATTTTTCCTTGCTTTTGCACTTGATTATATTTTGCCTCAGAATAGAATTAAATCTTGCTTTGCTCATCAATTTTCTCCTTTCCTCCATAAAATGGTAGACTTTTTAGCACTGGGACTGTGTTTTCTACTTTATTGTGTCCCTGATTGTATTTTTATCAATATGGTACACATAGATTCTTATGATAATAACAAATGATTTAGCCTTTGATAAACATTTGGAGAAGTGATATATTCAGCTATATTTTGTTCACTCAACATATGAGTATAATTTATTCATTGAAAAATATTTTAGAAGATCTACCATATATATATAGTAGGCATAATCTATATAAATAAATGTGTGTATATATAGTATATATATATATATGTATATGTATATTTAGGCATTGAGGTTATGGTAGTGAACTGAACAAACAAAAATCCTTGCCTTTATGGAACTTTCAGTCTAGTAATGGGAGAGACAGTAGACAAATGATGCATATTACTTAAGATAGCACTAATTACCAAGGAGAAAATTAAAGGAGGAAGTGGTAGAAAGGGTAAGGATTGCACTGTTTAATAGATTGGCTAGGTAATGCCTTACTGAGAAGGTGACCTTGGAATAAAGACCGGAGAGGGATGTTGTCCATCATGAATGTTTCTTCAAGGCCTCTGTGTTAAAGGCTTGGTTGTGATGCCTGTGATGCTAGTGAAAGGAAGTTAGGTCTTTGTGGGTTTGCCCCCCGAGGGGATATTGGAACCTACCATAATATTCTGCCTTACGGTAGACTTTACAACCAGAAAACCTAGTGACTCCTGAAATCTTGAGCCAAAGAAACATTTCCTCCTTAAGTATTCTCTTAGGCATTTTTGTCATAGTGATGGGAAAGCTAGTTACAGAGGAAGAGAGTCAGGAATGCATGTAGGTATTTGGAGGCTGAATATAGTACCACAGAACAATTCTAATTCTCTCATATTTCTCAGAGAAGGTGGCCTTGGTGTTTTCACAACCTGTGACCTGGGCTGGGAAGGTGGCTCAGTGGTATAGTGCTTGCCTTGCATGCATGAGGCCCTGGGTTCCATTCCTCAGCACCACATAGCAGAAAAAGCTGGAAGTGGTGCTGTGGCTCAAGTGGTATGGTGCTAGCCTTGAGCTGAAGAGCTGAGGGACAGTGCCCAGGCAGAGTTCAGGCCCCACAACTAACAAAAAATAAATAAAAGATACAACCTGTGACCTACTGAAATGTAAGGTGGGTTAGGGAAGATATGTTAAAAATCCAAGTTCCTGGAAGGAGCTTGGGATTTTGGATGAGTCATTAAAGCCTAAGGTAGATAACAGAGTACTCATTCTCATTCAGGGTGTGGAGATAAAGTACTAAGAGTTTTAGAATTGGTCACGTGCACTAGGAGGGGCGGATCCAACATTTTTAATTTAAGAGTCTAGAAATCTTAGGGACAATTAAGTAGATGTTTCTGAGAGTATTATTTGTTAAGTATCTCTTTGCCTTCCCTTTTATTAAAGGGTAAAGGCAAAGTTGAATCTCCTGGTTCTAGAGATAGTATGCACTTCCTACTAATGAAGTGGGACTTGCTGGGTGGTAGTCAGCTTTTCATTACTGAGAGAATTAATTTATAAAGAGAAAAGGATTATTTTAGATCAAGATTGAGATTCTAGTCCATCATCAATTGACCCTGTGGTTTTGGGTGAGGCAGCACATCTTGGTGGGAATGTAAAATTGCTCACCTCTTTGAGGATCAAGGAGAAACAGGAAAGAGCAGAGTCCTATAATCCCCTTCAAATGCTTATCCAGTGACCTAAGGATTATCTCCCAGATTCTGCCCCTCAAAAGTCTATAACACCTCTCAGTAGTGTTCCCCTTGGGGTCAAGCCTTCAAGCATGGGCCTTTCCGTAATATCCAAGATCCAACTGTAGTACTGGGGAAGTTGTTTCAGAGATGTCCAAGAGAAGGGGCCCTGTAAACCTGAAGATGTGAAGTGCAGGTTGCCTTATTATTATTATTATTTTTCTTGTTGTTTTGTTATTATTATTTTATTTATTCTGCTGGTACCTGGTTTGAACTCAGGGCCTTGTGCTCTTTCTTGACTTTTTCTGCTGGTGGTCAAACAGTTGAGCCATACCTCTAGCCAGCTTTGTGCTGGTTGTTTTGGAGATGGAAGCTTGTAGACTTTTCTTGCCTGGGCTGGCTTTGAACCATTATCTTCTGATTTCAGCATCCTGAGCAGCTAGAGTTATAGGTATGAGCTGTAGATGCCAGACAGGTTACCTTATTTTAAATTCATTGTCTCTAAGATGCATATATATATATATGCATATATATCTACGCACATATTTATATATTATTACAGTTATTTATTTTTATTGGGTAGTTGTACAAAGGGGTTTCAATTCTAGAAATTAGGGTATGAATTACAGGATGGAATAGGAGAAATCATAGGTCTCCTTGGCACAGGCCGAAATTTTCTTAATAGAGACCCAGAAACACAACAAATCAAAGAAAGGTTGGACAAATGGGGTTGCATGAAATTGCAGAGCTTCTGCATAGCAAAGCACATAGCTAGCAAGATCAATAGAAAGTCCACAGATTGGGAAAAGATCTTCACTAGCCATACAATGGACAAGGGTCTTATATCGAAAATATACCTGGAACTCAAAAAATTAAATTCCCCAACAACAAATCTTCAAAGAAACAACTGCCCAAAAAATAAATGGGCTGAAGACTTAAAGAGAAATTTCTCTCAAGAGGAAAGAAGGTGGCCAATAGACACATCAAGAAATGTTCAACTTCCCTAGCCATAAAAGAAATGCAACTTCCCTAGCCATAAAAGAAATGCAAATCAAAACAACATTGAGATATCACCTCACTCCAGTTAGAACAGCAAAAATCAAGAACTCTAACAACAACAGATGCTGGAGGGGATGTGGACAGAAGGGAACTTTCCTGCTTTGTTGGTGGGAGTGTAAACTTGTTCAACCACTTTGGAAAGTAGTATGGAGGTTCCTCAAAAGACTCCACATAGAGCTCCCCTATGACCCAGCAATCTCACTTTTGGGCATTTACCCAAATGTTCACAAACAAGACCACACTAAAGCTACCAGCATGACTGTTTTTATTGCAGCATTATTTATCATAGCTAAGATATGGAATCAACCCAGATGCTCCTCAGTAGATGAATGGATCAAGAAAATGTGGTGTATATATATATATATATATATATATATATATATATATATATATATATATATATATATATATACAATGGAATTCTATGCCTCCATCAGAAAGAATGACATTGCCCCATTTGTTAGGCAATGGAAAGACTTGGAAAAAATTATATTAAGTGAAGTAAGCCAGGCCCAAAGAAACATAAGTCCCATGGTTTCCCTTATTTTCAATATCTAGTATATGTCTGAGTCAAGCAGAAAAGTTCAGATAAGGTGATGTTAAGGAAATGAACCCTAAGATATGTATTCAAATGTTTTTTTTTCTTTCATGTGATTGTTTCTAACACATTTATAAGATTATTTCTTTGTTGTTTTGTATGTCCCTCCCCCACGGTATAACCCCTGCTTTCACTGTATTTGATGTTGGTATAATTTGTGGAGGGGAAGGGAAAAAACAAATTGTTTAAATAGGAATACAGGTGGACCCATTGTAACAATGAGATGTACAAGTCGTTATGTCGAAAACGAACTTTACAACTTTGGTGGGGGATGGGGGGAGGCAGATTGGGTCGGGGTGGGGGATGGGGGGAGGATGGGAAGGGAAAACAAAGGAGGAGGCTACAATGCTTGATAAGAAATGTACTCACGATCTTGCCCATGTAATTGTAACCCCTCTGTGCAGTATTTTCACAATTAAAAAAAAAGAAAAAAAGAAATTAGGGTATGAGTAAAATAGATGTCTTCAATTTTTTTTTTTTTTTTTTTTTTTTAGTGCTGGTACTGGGGCTTGAACTTGGGGCCTGTACACTGTCCCTGAGCTTTTCTGCTCAAGGCTAATGCTCTAACACCTGAGTCATAGCTCTGCTTCCGGCTTGCTGTGATTAACTGGAGATAAGAGTCTCCTAGACTTTTCCTGCCTGGGCTGGCTTTGAACTTTGGTCCTCAGATCTTAAGTCTTTTGAAAGCTAGGATTACAGACATGAACTAGCAGTGATGCCTTCAATTTTAAGACACTTTATGGACCATTAATAAGGAAGCAAAAGTGCTATTGGTAGCTTGTCTTGTCTGTGTAAGGTGTACCCTCATCCCAGAAATGCTTGCATGAGGGGACAGGTATAGTTTAGAATTGATGAAATAAGGTAAGCCATGTAGAGATATAAAGCCACAAAAACTATATGAATGTTTTCTCTACTTAGAATTTGGGGTAGTCTCTTGAAACTGAGGTTAATTTAATTTAAATAAAAGGAAAAACTACTTTATACTATAGATAGGCATAAAAGTCACTAAAGCTGCACCTAAATTATATATGAATTTAAGAAGGATTTAGGTGAACATGCAGGTAGTTTCCCATAATTTAATAAGAGTTAGGAATGAACAGAATATGTTTTTATTTTTTTAAGAATACACACCGGACATATACCTCTTCTGTATATCATCTTTATAATAACAATAAAACATAAAAAATTAGTAGAAAAAGTGTATGCCAGGCACTGCTGGCTCACATTTGTGATCAGGAGGAGGCTAAAACTGGGAGGACCTCAATTTGTGGCCACCCTGGCAGAAATATTTGTGAGACTTCTTCTTAGTCAACAACTGGGCAGAGTGACATACACCTGTCACCCTAGCCTGGGAAGCTGAGAGCAGGCCAAGCTGAGCAGAAAAGCTAGTAAGTAACCACCTCAGTGGAAGATTCTGGGCATGGTAGTCATGACTGATTCCAATGATGATGGGCAATCAAATAGACAGATAATGTTCTCAGGTATGTGCCTAGGCACAAACAAGACTATCTCTCAAAATTAACTACTACAATAGAGCTTCTGCCTAGCAAGCTCAGAGTCCCGAGTTCAAACCCCAGTACTGAAAAAAAAAAAAAGATAAAATGTTATATAAATAATTTCAGTCAACACCAAGTTATTCAAGGTTATTCCTGCATCTAATAAATCACATGTTGTTGAAAAGTAATTCATAAGGTGGTATTTTATTCTTCTTTTCCCTTCTCTGTGCATTTAGGTATCTTATGTCATTCAGGCTCAAGGAAAAGAACACATTATTCACTTGGAAAGGAACACGTAAGATATTTTTCATTTACTTTGGCTTTTCAATACTGTTGTTTTTCAAGAGTGTATTAATTTCATTTTCTAGGTAGAAATAGTGCATTGTGAACCTCACCCAGAGGCTTCCATTCACATCACTGCTGCACAGTGCAGACCTGCTTCCAGAAGGTCCTTGGGATCTGTGCTCTGCAAGGGCAGACAGTGACTTCCAAGAGGAATCAGAGTGGAGGGGAAGCAAGCATAACATATCTTGGTTATTCTGCTCAGATTCACTAATAGAAGCAGCAGCAGTAGTGTGTGTGTGTGTGTGTGTGTGTGTGTGTGTGTGTGTGTGTGTGTGTGTGTGAATGGAGGAGGAGGGAGATGTAGTGGCTGGATAGGGTCAACTTAGTGAAAGGGCACAAGGTAAAGGATATGGTACTTGGGGCAGAGAGCTAAAGGAGTTATTGAAGAGTTGGAAAATTGCCATGCACAGCTTGTGGGTCCTTTCCTAGTTTCATGTACTGCTTTGCTTTCAGGCCACCAGCTTTTTTGTGTGTGTTAGTACTGGGGCTTGAACTCGGGGCCCTGAGCTTGCTAGGCAGAAGCTCTATAGTGCTCTTGCTTGGTATTTTGCTCAAGGCCAGATCTCTACCAGTTGAACACCATCTCTACTTCTGGCATTTTGGTGGTTAATTGGAGATAAAAGTCTCACCAACTTTCATGCCTGGGCTGTCTTTGAGCCTCCCTCAGATCCAGCCTTTCTTCTCAGACCCAGCCTCCTGGATAGCTAGGATTACAAAGGTTAGCTACCAGTGCCTGGTTCCACCAATCTTCGATAATTGTGAGCGGCATCATATTTTCAGTGGTGCCTAAGCACAGTTTTACTGGTGTCATTTATGCCCTGCTGTTCATGCAGCTAAAGTTGGGCTGTGTAATCCATGAAACTGGATGAAAACCATCAGTGTGCCCATCTTTAAACAGTATGGACAGGTTGGTCCTGGCTGTTTCTTTGGGACTTCTGGACTCATAGTGGCACATTATAAACCAGTGAGCACATTCTGTCCTTGATTTGTTCACAGGTCTGAAAGTAAACATGGAATAGTCCAATCCTTTTTTTTTTTTTTCCAGTCCTGAGGCTTGTCCCCGAGCATCTTTGTGTTTAAGGTTAGCGCTCTACCACTTGAGCCACAGCGCCACTTTCAGCTTTTTCTGAGTAGTTTAGTGGAGATAAGAGTCTTATGGACTTTCCTGCCTGGGTTGGCTTTGAACCATGATTCTCAGATCTCAGCCTCCTGAGTAGGAGGAGTTCCTGGCTGAGTTGCCTAGTCTTGTTGGGAAAGAAGCCCATCACTGCATGTGTGCTATACACTGCTGAGCCCCCTTAACAAGGAATCTAGAATCTTGTGTCCTCTAAAAGCTGGCCATAACATCTTCTTTATACTTAGGAGACAGTTCTTTCTTGTTTGCATTGCACTTTTAGAAAAGGGCATATATAGGTCTATATTTTTCTTCTCTATCAATGTGATGTACTGTCAATAACCTAATTTATTTTTCAGTAAGTTGTATCAGAAAATAAATCTAAGCAACCAGCATTTTATGCCTTTACAACAAATTACTTACTCATGAGTAAGTAATATAGACTACTTTAGAGCTTTTAGTTTTATGGTAGCAGATGCTTTTAATAAAAATTGAGTTTTTCCCCCCGGAGCTGAGGACCAAACTCAGGGCCTTGCACTTGACCATTGAAATCTCCAACCCATAGAAATTGATTTTTAAGCAAGTTGCTGGTGTTTTACACATAAATCCCAGCTACTCAGGAGGCTGTGATCTGAGGTTTGAGGCTCAAAGCCAGCCCAGGCTGGAAAGTGTGTGAGAATCTTATCTCCAGTTATCTAGCAAAAAGCCATATGTGGAGTTGTGTCTCAAGTCTTGCTTGATTGGAAAAAGCCAAGTGAGAGTACAAGGCCCTGAGGCACACAAAAAAAGTTTTTGTTCTTTGAATAAAAGTTTACTTATTTCTGCTCCTCTCTTCTGGGGAGTAGTGCCTTATGAATTATGTCCTTGCTACTGATATTTAAAATAAATGACATGTTTTACTCCCCTTCCAGAGACCTTTTGCCTAAAGATTTTGTAGTTTATACCTACAATGAGGAAGGCACTCTCATCTCTGACCATCCCAATATTCAGGTAATATATTTTCCCCTTGATCTCTCAGCAAAACTTAAAACTTCTAATTTTAAGGTGAATTCTAGTCAGGCATTGAAGACATTACATAAACCCAGAGATGCCTTTGATGTTGAGTATATCGGAGTGGGCCTCGGGGAAGTGGGTGCATTTACACAGACTAAACTACAATACCAGAAAGCACTTCAGCTGCTTAGTTGTAAAAATTTGTTTTTAAAAGGCCAGGAAAATAATCTTCTAATGATAGCTGTGCTGGTTTGATCTGTTTGAAAAGAGGAATTTTTAATTTTTTGGTTGAAAGTTAATATTCCTGAAAATACTTCATACTTTATCAAACCATTACTTTGTCATTGCAGCAAGGCACATACTCGTTTGCTGTTATGTAAACTAGTGTTCTAATGTTTTGTTGTAGTAATTCTTTCCTAAAGAGGTGTGGTCCTGTCCTCTCTCCATCAGGTGACAGAATGCTCTCAGGGACAGAACTGGCCCAGAATACTCGAAATAATTGGCAGATGCTGAACTTGGCTTTGTGTAAACAACTGGGAATCTTTTAAGCGTTTCTAGTTCCATTCAGGAAGAGTGTTTCATACAGTTCTTTTTGACAGTTAGGTATTATGTATTTATTTTCTTTTGCAATAGAAATAGAAAAAATGACATTAAATGTGTGATTATTTTTTCCCCCTCTCTAACTTTGTAAGTGCTTTTGCTAGGTTGAATTATTTATAATAGCTATTCATGTTTGTAGGTTTTTTCAAATAAATAGAAGTTAAAAATCTTTTTTTTGGATTATTAGGTTTTTTCAAATGTGGAAAAGTTGGCCTTGCCTTCCTGTTTTCTAGTCCTGTATCTGATTCCTTTATCTTAGTGCACTGTTTATCTCTTGTTTAGTGGGAAATTAGTAGAGGAGATTAAACTTACATTGTAACATAAACCAGAAAAAAGCAATCCATCCATCTTTTCATGCACCCAAAGATTCCCATGGCTGACATCCAAGGACAACATAATTTATGTCCCTGAAGCAAAGTTCTTGAACACCATTTTTTTTTTTCCCTTGCAGAGATTTCTTGGCATGCCTTTTGATACATACCCTATTTGAGCTTGAGTCCTGGCTGGTGAAGTTATATTTAAATAGGAGTAGTACTATTTTGTGGGGTTATTGAAAAGTTTAAATAAGCTAATACTTGTTGGATGCCTGGATGAGGTTGGCCTGACAGTTTTTAATTAAAATTTAATTATTTGTTGCTATTGAAAGACTGTAGGTAAAATTGTTCAAGTAGATTTCAGTTATGTAGAAACTTATATAACTTAACCTTGAAGTTTTATAGAATTGTTATGGTTTCTGAATACTTGAAAAATAGCAACTAAGACTCAGGAAGTGCTTCACTTATTTCTTGGTTATTTAATATTGTATAGATAGGTCAAGAGAGATTGCAGACCTCAACTACAGAGTAAAGCTTTGATCCTGGTATTTCTTGGCATGATTAAGATTAAATGTTACAATGATAGGAACTTTTGTCCATGTAAAGGAATTAATTTATATAGAACATTTAAATGGTTTCCCTTAGGTCTATTTTCTTGAGGTTGAAGTATTTATACACTTGCTTTTTACACTTTCATCATAAGTGGCTTTCGCAAGACCACTTTTTATAAGACAGTTTTACAAAAATCAGTGATTAAAAGTCTAGATTTACTTTGGGATATCTGGCAAATGCGTTAGGGATTCTCTTAGCTATATCCTCCAGTAAATTGGTGCTTTTCATTTCCTTTTAGGCTATATTGGTTGTCCACACTACCTAGAAACCTGTGGCTACTAGGCTGATGTGTAAAAGTTCTACGTTCCTTGTCTTACACTAGCCAAAGCTTTTCACTTACAATGTGTGTGGTTCAAACTGTGTGTGCTTGCTGTTCTTTATTGTAATCATGCAATTTAATTAGATGTTTTATAAACGTACAAAATAGGATTTGTTGTGTTTTTGAGAACTGTGAAAAGAAGGTTTGTTAGACTATATTGACAAAGATTAAGTAGGAGAAAGGGATACAAATTTACTAATGTGCAAAAGGGAAAAGTAACAGCATGGAGGAAAGTACAGACATTGATTACAGTAGCCCAACACTTTTAAAACTGAAGGTATCCCTCCCCCCCCTCCTTTTTTTTTGCCAGTTGTGGGGCTTGAACTCTGGGCCTGGGCGCTGTCCCTCAGCTCTTCAGCTCAAGGCAAGCGCTCTACCACTTGAGCCACAGTGCCACTGCTGGCTTTTTCTGCTTATGTGGTAGTGAGGAATTGAACCCAGGGCCTCATTCATAGAAGGCAAGCACTCTACCACTGAGCCACCTTCCCAGCCCTGAAGGTATTCTTTTTAAGGAAGAAAGGGAGATGTCAGGGAACAGTAAATTATTTCTGAGGGAGGAAATATAGGATGATCAGAGCCAAAGTTTCTTTGGCCTCCAGAACAGAGTAGTTTGTGAATGTTTATCTCTGAGTGGAAAATAAGATGCAGTGGTGTGTGACACAGGTCTTCCCAGTGTGTTGACTTCCTGAAATGAGTTCAGTCTTTAGTGGTTAATGAAATTTCAGAAAGACCAAATGCAATTGTGTTTTTCTTGGAGATTCGGTCAGGTAGATAATGTAACTGTGCAAGAGAACTAAATTGAAAGCTGGAAATAATTAATAAAATCAAGTTATTAAAAAATACCATCAAATTGGCAGTGTACAGGATCACCCATTGGGATGTCAGTCAGCTTAGTTGTTCTCAGTGTGATTTATCAGTATGCTTGTGCCATTCCTGAGGCCTGTTGCTAGTTGATAGGGTCAACACTAGTCTTTGGTTAAAGAGTTGGCAGTTGGGTTTCTTTTCTATGAAGTTGTTAGTTTTTTTTTTTTTAAACTTATTTTATCTTTTAATTTTATGGTTAGATACCTTGAGACTATACAACTGTTCTGTTACCCACAAACTTTTACCCCCTAGTGGTTGTATTTAACATTTGCCTGAAACGGTTGTTATTGTGCTGATTGTCAAATGATGGTTTTCTGATTTCATCACTGTTTCAATATTCATTGGTACCTTGTTCTCAAAGGAAGACTTTCCCCTTATTTATTTGTATCAATATGGACTCATGGATTCTTTCTTGTTTCTGAGTGAGACTAAAAAGTCTTTTCATAAATATAAGAGCGTTTACAGATCTTCACTTTCTAATTTTCTATCAGGATTTTAATTTTTCCTCCCAATATTTCTCAGTTCTTTATGTTTAGGAATAATAACTTTACCATGTAAGTTACAAATATTTTCTTCTAATCTCTCAATTGTCTTGACCTTTCTTTGTTTTTTTTTCTATGTAGAATCTTAAAAATACTTTTATATAGCAAAATGATCAGTCTTTTAGTCTCTTTTTCCTCTGTTGTTGTACATATGCATGTGTGGGTGTTCATTTGTCTGTATATGTATGTGTGTGTATTTGCTACAGGGTTTTACAATATATCTCAGACTCAAGACTTTCCTGTTCTAGCCTCCTGAGAGCTGGGATTATAGGTGTGTAATCCCCATAATGTCTAGAGTTTTGAGTGATAGGCAAAAAAGTCTTTACCCACATTAAAGAGGAATTCCTCAATATCGATTCAATTTTACTGTTTCCCTGCATCTAAGTAGCATTTATTAAAAGGTCCTATATGAACCAGGTGCTGGTGGCTCACGCCTGTAATCCTAGCTACTCAGGAGGCTGAGATCTGAGGATTACGGTTCAAAACCAGCCTGGGCAGAAAAGTCCGTGAAACTCTTATCTCCAATAAACCACTTAGAAAACAGGAAGTGGTGCTATGGCTCAAGTGGTAGAGCACTTGCCTTGAGCTGAAGACCTCAGAGACAGTGAAGTTCTATATGCAGTTTGGTCTGCTCCAAGGCTTCTCTTCTGCCCCAATGTTTAATCTCTTATTGTACAAATACCATTCTGTTTGGATAATCAAGGCTTGGGATATGCCTCAGTGTCTGTTGGGGCTAATGTTCCCACTTCTTGACTTTTCTATTTTTAAATAATTATTTAGCTAATTAAGTTCTAGTACTGGGGCTTGAACACAGGGCCTGGAGCTATCCTTTAGCTTTTTTGCTCAAGGCTGGCACTTGAGCCACACCTCTACTTCTGGCTTTTTGATGCTTAATTAGAGCTTTGAGTCTCACAGACTTCTGCTCAGAATGGCTTTGAACCTCAACCCTCAGATCTCAGTCTCTCCTCAGTAGCTAGGCTTACAGGTGTGAGCGCCTGGCACACCAAGCTCACTTTTCTATTTTAGTGCTTTGCAGTTGTTTTAAAGATGAGAGATTCTCATTAGTTACTAAAGAGTTTGGTGCTACTAAGTGCTTTCTATGTTTGCACCTCTACTGGTTAATTTCCTGCTCAAAATTAAGGGTGAAGGCTCTTAAGCTTTTGAAAATGGCAGGATTTGTAATTAGTAGTAGTTTAATTAATACAACCATAGGAAGAAAAGAAAATCATCTGATCAGAGTTCTTTTTCTTCTCATGCTGAATCTTCTCCCTTCTGGGCCTTATTAGCCTCTCCAAGGTCCTTTCCTAGATCATCTGTCTACTGACTGCAGTGGCCTCTGGGATTGACAGTGATTTAAAAATGTCAATCCTGAGATAATGCTGTCCTGTTCTGTCTCTGAAAGGTCAGTGGGGCAGAGCTGTTTGTATGTAGAATCTTCTGTAATCCTGAGCATTTATGGACTTGCTGGGTGATGGTGGATTGTGTGCAGATAGTCTGAGGAATGTCAGGTGCTATCATGGGGTAACAACATTCTCAGCGAAATTTTTTGTACATATATTTCTTGTTAGCTTTGCAATTATGATTTTCAACAATGCCCCAGCATTTGAAGATAATGCAGTGTTTTTCATTCAGAACCATTGTCATTATCGAGGCTACGTGGAGGGAGTTTACAACTCATCCGTTGCTCTGAGTGACTGTTCTGGACTCAGGTAAGAACTTTTCTGTGTCTTGTTTGTTTTCTTTCTTTACATTTCGTAACTCTTCTTCTATCTCAGTCTCCAAATCTAGCTACTTTGTATGTTTAACAAAATTTTAGTTTGATGTAATAAGCGATGCTTCAGAAATTCTTGATATGTTTATTTGGGAAAATCTGATAGTAAATTTCAGTAGGTAAAGGGGAAATTCCATCTTTTGAGATCATTAAATACTTTTGCTATTTAAAATAAAATAACCGTTTACATTTGATAGCACTTTGTTTATGAAATTTTTATCTTTACTGTTTCACTTAAGTCTCATAATGACTGAGAAAGCATATTACCATATTTGTGAGGAAAAAAATGGTTCAGAAAAATTGTATCAATAGCAAATGATGTTGTAATAGTCTTAAAGTTGTCTATGTTGAAGATCTGACAATCTAGCACTGTGCCAGTTAGCTGATTGCATACCTGATTGAACTTATAAGTATTACTCTAATTCTCAGACCGACTATGTAAGTTAGCTGTAATACATACATACATACATACATACATATATATATACATACACACATGTATAACTATGTAAGATACATAAATAACTTTGTAAGATGACTGAATATCTGTATTATGCAATGTGCTAAGTATTTTATGCATTATTAAATAAGCTATTTGTCATAACAGTGTTCTGTAGACTGTATACTAAGGTAAGGGTAAAAGACTTTTTGGGAACCATGTGCTTGCTGATAGCTCACACCTTTCTACTCAGGAGATTGAGATCTCAGGATCACAGTTCAAAGCCAGAGTGGACAAAAATGTCTCCGAGAATGTTATCTCTACTTAACTAGCAAAAAACAGGAAATAGAGGTGTCACTCAGGTGGTAAAGTACCAGCCTCGCATGAAAAAGCCAAGCAAGAGTGGAAGGCCTTGAATTCAAGCCCCAGTACTAGCACCAATTTACCCCGCCCCCAAAAAGAAAAAAAAAGACTTTCTGAGAATTTCTCAGCCAGTGGAAAAACTGAGCTAGTCCTTTAATTCCAGCCCTCATTCTCAGTAGTGCCTCCCACTGGATAGCAATACTTCAGAGTTAAGTAACTTGCAGACAGTGCTGCTTGTCAGCTTTAAATTCACATATACCTGGCTCTAATGCCTCCTTTTTTTCTTCTTCATCTGCTATGCCTTCTTGTATGTGTGCAATATGAGGACTTGAATTCAAGTTTTCTGATTCTTTTTCTGTGCCTTTCTTCCCCTTAAAAATGGTATATCCACCTTCAGAGGATTGCTCCATTTAGGGAATTCAAGTTATGGCATTGAACCCCTGCACAACAGCTTATACTTTGAGCACTTGGTTTACCGAATGGATGATGTCCAACAAGAGCCTCTGAAGTGTGGAGTTCCTAACAAGGATACACAGGAGACCACAAACCATGGAGAGGAAGAGCAGCCCAGCATGACTCAACTGCTTCGAGTAAGGGAACAATAACATTTTTCCTGGCTCTGACTAATGTTTGTAACATTCATTCATTTTGTTATCATTAAACCAGTAGTTAATTTTGTTTTTTCTTTTTGGACTATGTATCAGACAATGTGATAGGAACCAAACCTGAGGACTGTTTTAATTCTGTAAATTTTGGAAACTGGGGTTTAAATTTTTAAATATTAAACAGAAATTACATTTAGCATTGTTACATCATAATGCATTAGGTTTTACTTAGATAGCTATTTCTTAAAGGAAAGTGCCAGTTCATGGAGCTCCAGATAAGATGGTGGGGGGGGGGGGAGGGGGGGGAGGGGGGGGAGGGAGTGGGGGAGGAAGCGGGGGAAGAGGCACTGATTGGTCTAGCTTTAGGATATTAATTGCCCAAAGGCCACATATGACTCTTGTTGAGGACTTCCTGAGTATTCTTGTTGTGGATCTTTTAGGTTGAAATTGTTCCAGGACTAGATTAGTTTCTTTTTTAAAACAAAATTAAAATTTTATTATCTTTAAGTAGTTGTACATAGGGGTTACCATTCAACAAATCAGTTTATGAGTAAAATACATCTTGATGTCATCCCTTTCATTATTCTCTCCCAATCCTTCTACCCAATCCTTCCCTCAGGTTTTCTCATTTCATTGGATATGCATTGATTTATGACTTCATTTTCTCCCCTCTTCCTCTCTTCATTGACCTTCTCCTTTCCACTTTTGAAGTGCCAGTTTTCTGGTATTAATTTGTTGAACTGTGAGTTAGTTTTTCTAAGGAATTGAACCATTTGAACTCTCCCCTGCAAATACCATATGTCGGTTAAAGCACTTGTGTACAGTTGCATATAACTCTGTATGTGTTTACTTAATACATTTATAAATTAGGTCTAGCTTCGAGATACTAGAGAGAACATGCACCTTTGTCTCTCTTGGCCTAACTTCACCAACACATTTTTTCCCCAGGTTTGCCCATTTCTTTGCAAAAATGTAATGTCATTCTTCCTAATGAATGAGTAAAATTCCACTTTATATATATATATATATATATATATATATGTATACACACACACAAATACATACATATATTTTGTCCCATTTGCCCATTGAAAGACAGCTAGGATGTTTCTATATCTTGGCTATGTTGATAGTTCAGCAATCAACATGGTAGTGCAAGTGGCTTTACTGTATCCCAGTTTGTAATCTTTTGGATAAATGCCCAGTGGTGCTATTGCTGGATCATGGGGTAGTTTTATGTGTAGTTTTTTTTTTTAAACCTTCAAATTGCTTTTGAGAGAGGTTGAAGTTTATATTCCCACCAACAATGTATTAGGATTCCTTTTTTCCTACATCTGTGCCAGCATCTGTTGTTTGAGTTGCTGATGATGGCCATTCTAATTGGGGTGAGGTGGAATCTTACTGTGCTGGTAGTGGGGCTTGGTTGAACTCATGCCTTCACAAACTTAACAGCAATTCTGCTCCAGGCTGGTACTCTACCACTTGAGCCACAGCTTTGCTTCCAGCTTTTTTAATCTGGAGATAAGTGTCTCATATTTTTGTGCTGGAATTGGCCTCAAAGCTTGATCCCACATCTCAGCCTCCTGAGTTTCTAGGCTTATAGGCACGAGCCACCAGGCCCTGCTGACTTTGACTTTATTTATGTGAAGTAAAATAATTTAATACTATTTTTAGGAGACATGAAAGTACATAGCTAGAGACTAAGGTTTGATCATTACATGTGTAATTTGTGTATTTACTTACAATGTGCACACTGTTTTGACAGAGAAGAAGAGCTGTCCTGCCACAGACCAGATATGTGGAGCTGTTCATTGTCGTAGACAAGGAAAGGGTAGGAAATGTGACTCTTCTCCTTTTTCATGAAAAGTTTCCTATAAAGGAAACCTGAAATGTGATAAATGTGTATTGATTTTTGAGTGAAAATTTAAAACTAAAAAGGCTCCTTCCTTCCTTCTTTTCGTCTTTCTTTTAATTTTCTGAGACCAGGATTTTTCAGGCTGGCTTTAAACTCACAGTTTTCCTATCTCTATCTCCCAGCTGCAGGGATTACAGACCTGGCATGGTTTAAACTTTAGTGGCAACATACCACCAGAAGTTGAATGTTGCAAAGATTATTCCCCGCCCCCCTCTTATTCTTGGTGCTTTAACGCAGAGCCTGGGTGTTGTCCCTGAGCATTTTTTGCTCAAGGCTTGTGTTCTACCACTTGAGCCACGGCTCCATTTCTGGCTTTTTGGTGGTTAATTGGAGATAAGAGCCTCATGGACTTATCTGCCTGGCCTGGGCTGGCTTTGAACTATGATCTTCAGATCTCAGTCTCCTGAGTAGCTAGGGTTACAGGAGTGAGCCACTGGTGCCAGCAAAGAGACTACTTGTAACTTTATTTTTTAGTGATACTTTGTTTCTCTTTCCTTTCCTTTCCTTCCCTTTTTCCTTTCCCCTTTCTCTTTTCCTTTCCTTTCTTTCCCTTCCCCTTCCTTCCTTTTTCTTCTCTCTCTCCCTCCCTCCATCCCTGTCTCCTATCCACCTCTCTCTCTTTCCTTTTTTTTTTTTTTTCCTTTCATTATTATGCTTGGGATTGAGCTGAGAACCTCGTGTTTCCTTTACTGCTTGAGCCAGCCATGACTGGTCTTTTTGCTTTTTGTTTATTTTTCATATAGGGGTTCATACTTCTGCTTGGTTAGCTTTGAACTATAATTTTCTTGCCTATACCTCTCAAGTGGGTGGGATTACAAATGTGTTCTGTCCTGTGTTCCTTCTTTTTGAGATAGGTTTGATAACTTTTTTACTTTGAGGGGGTAGGGTGTCTGTTTTGGGCCTTAAATCTAGAGCCTTGATACTGTCCCTGAGCTTTTTTGCTCAAGGCTTTCACTCTGTCACCCTAGCCACAGCTCCAATTCCAGTAGTTAATTGGAGATAAGAGTTTCGTGGACTCTCCTGCTTGGGATGGCTTTGAAATGGGATCCTCAGACTTCAGCCTCTTGAGGATTACAGGCGTTAGCAACTGGCACCTGGCTCAGGTCTTGGTAACTTTTGCCTGGACCATCATCCTTTCAATTTCTGGGATTATAGCTGCTTCACCATGCTCAGTTCCCCCTGTTCTCTGATTCGTTTATGCTGGATTTATTGAGAAGCTGTGTAGGCTAATGTCTTGAGAACTTTTCACATTACTTACTGGGCTGTGACTATAAACCAAGACAATCAAGGTTTGTCCTGTTGCCTAATGCAATTGCTTGGGTTAATAGCATTTCAGCTAATGTGTACTTTACTTTTAAGATGTAAGAAAACATTTGGGGCCTGGCATACTTTAAAAACAGTGCTATTAACCTCAAGACATAGGATAAAACAATGATAGATCTTTCTTTTTACTTAAGAAATTGAAAAATTGCTTTACTTAACTGAGAGAAGTAATGTGTCTTTAGTCAGATACAGGATTATTATAAAATGTTTTGGTTGATTTTTACTTTGAAATTTGTTGCTTGTAGAAACTTAAGATTGATATCTCTTTTCTTGTAAAAGCTGCAGATGATTTTTTTTAATCTCTTATTTATAGGCAGGGAAATGACAAGGCCCATTCATTAAGAGAGAAAGGTGCTCAAGTTTGTTCATTATAGATTTGTCATCTTCAAGTAGTAGAAGGAAAATCACAGGGGACATATAGGAAGTTTGAACTCTGCCCCAAATAGTGGCTGAAAAGTTTCTGTAGAATGTTTTGAACGAGTGACAAAAAGGAAGATTAAACTGTTTTTCTCTATTGTTCTCTCAAGTAGATTTGTTATAGGATGCAGGAAATGGTTCATAATTAGAAAGGTTTCCATTTCCATTAAGCTCTGTCAGGTCTATCTATTCCTTTCTTTCCCCCTTCGCTTAGGAGAATAATAGTATGGTGCTTACCTGATAAGATTAAGGCCTTTTGGGGCTGGGAAGGTGGCTCAGGGGTAGAGCGCTTGCCTTGCATGCATGAGGCCCTGGGTTCGATTCCTCAGCACCACATAAGCAAAAAGAAAAAAGCCAGAAGTGGCACTATGGGTCAAGTGGTAAAGTGCTAGCCTTGAGCTGAAGAGCTGAGGGACAGTCCCCAGGCCCAGAGTTCAGGCCCCATGACTGAACAAAAAAAAAAAAGATTAAGGCCTTTATCGTGGTACAGAGTTACAAATTCTATGTAAGATATTCTTTTGATTAATAAGTTGGTTCTTTAAAATGAAGTTAAAGTAGGTATTTGGATTTAACCAGGTCTCAGAGAAAAGAACTTGTCAAATCAATTATTTGGCGTGATCGATTGATCTATGTATCTATGTATTTATGTATCTATCTATATCATATAAATAAAAATAAATAAGTATTTGTGCTGGGCCTGGGGCTTGAACTCAGGGCCTGGGTGCCATCCCTGTGCTTTTGTATTCTACCACTTGAGGCCATAGCTCTACTTCTGGCTTTTTTAAAAATTGGAAATAATGGTCTCAAGAACTTTCTTGCCCAGGCTAGTTTTGAGCCTCAACCCTTAGATCTCAGCCTCCTGAGTAGCTAGGATTATAGGTATGAGCCACAAGTGCCCAGCTGATATAATCAAATTTTTACATATCTGTGCTTCTAGTCACATAAAAATTTTTATTTAGTGAGCTGGGCACCCGTGGCTCACACCTGTAATCCTAGCTACTTAGGAGGCTGAGATCTGAGGATCATGGTTCAAAGCCAGCCTGGGCAGGAAAGGCTGTGAGACTCTTTATCTCCAATAAACCACTAGAAAACTGGAAGTGGCACTGTGGCTCATGCGGTACAGCGTTCTGGGCAGGAAAGGCTGTGAGACTCTTTATCTCCAATAAACCACTAGAAAACTGGAAGTGGCACACGAGGTACAGCGCTTGCCTTGAGCTGAAGAGCACAGGGACAGCTTCCAAGCCCAGAGTTCAAGCCCTACAACCAACAACAACAAAACTAGTGATATGTGATTAATTGCTCATTATTACTTTAGCCCAAGGATTAGAAATGGTTTATTGGTAATGTCAGTCTAACAGTGAAAAGATTGGGAAATACATTGGATTGTCTTTTGTTCCATAATCTAAGCATTATCTTATAAAATGCTTGAAAACATTTTTGCATAAAAAGAAATACAAAAATGAACATTAGGAAGGAAACACATTTAAATTATACTCATTTGAAGAAAACAAAGATTCCATAGTATTTTCATTCTTATTGTGCCTTTTATTCCTTTATTCCTACTTATCATTAACAAGTGTCTTTTTACATTTATTATTAAAATAATGTCAAAGGTCTAAACACCTCAATTTTCACTTCAGAGTTGCTGTTTAGATTTTGATCTTCATTGTCAAAGATTAGATGTTTATTTTCACCCTTTGTTTTTCCAGTATGACATGATGGGAAGAAATCAGACTGCTGTGAGGGAAGAGATGGTTCGCTTAGCAAACTACCTGGATAGTGTAAGCTATGTTTCTTGTTTTCTAGTGTCCTTTCAATCTCAGAGCAGAATTTAAAAATTGACTTTTGTGGAGCCCAAATGACTACGGAGAGAAATCTGTCTAGCTTGTTTGGTAACTTTTTAAAAAAATGTTTGAAAGAAAAGTACAGGTGTAGACTTGGAAAAGAACAGGAGATTTCATATTAGCATCTGAGTTATCTCAGAGTATATAGGCTAAGGTACTTCATTGTGCAAAGGTTTTAGAGTTTTGTTTGAGAAAATTTTGCTAGGATTAAGGCTACCTCTTACTCTGAAACTATAATAAGACAGTATTAATTTAGGGTGTGTGTGTGTGTGTGTGTGAGAGAGAGAGAGAGAGAGAAAGAGAGAGAGAGAGAGAGAACTTTCTATCTATACAAATGGATATAAGTTCTAGCATCTTTTATCGGAAAACTTTGAGGTACCTGTGGTAGGAGCATAGAGAAATGTTTAGAACTGTTTGTGGTTGACTGTGTAATACATAACACCTTCAATAGGATAATGAAGTAGCACTTTATAATCAAACTCCATTTTTCCATTAAATATCTGTGTTGGTCAGCTTCCTGACACTATAAATAACTAGCTACTGAAATTATAAAGAGAGAAGGTTTATTTTGGTTCACAGTTTGGGAGGTTTTAATTCTCGACTTAATTGGCTCTATTGTTTTGGAAATGGAAGGAGTACATGGTGGAACAAACCAACTAACCTAATGACCAAGAAGTAAAGGAAGACGAAGGAATAAGGTCCCTCAGTACCCTTTAAGGGCATGCTGTGTAATGACCTGAAGACCTTCTACTAGGTGTCAGCTCTGAAAGATTCTACTACACGCCGGGTGCTGGTAGCTCACGCCTGTAATCCTAGCTACTCAGGAGGCTGAGATCTGAGGATCTTGGTTCAAAGCCAGCCCGGGCAGGAAAGACCGTGAGATTCCTATCTCCAATAAACCACCAGAAAACCGGAAGTGGTGCTGTAGCTCAAGTGGTAGAGTGTGCCTTGAGCTGAAGAGCTGAGGGACAGCACTCAGGCCCAGAGTTCAAGCCCCACGACCGACCAAAAAAAACATTCTACTACACCCAAATAATGACACCTTGGGACCAAACCTTTACCAATATGGGTTGTTGGGAGCACATTCTAGATATATACTATGTCACTGGGATACTGACTATTTACTCTATTATTTGAAAGTGGGATGAAATTTACCCCAAACCTTTAATTTCTAGAGATTGTCGTATCTTAGAGTGAGAGATAAAAAAGGAATCACTTCCTGGGTGAGGATACTTTTGAGAAGTTAAAAGTCTCATTGCAGTAAAGGAAAGACTTTTAAAAAAATGGAATAAATCCTGGTTTATTGTGTGTGTGTGTGTGTGTGTGTGTGTGTGTGTGTGTGTGTGTATGTTGTGTTTATGTGTGTGTATATATGCATGTATGTGTGTGTGTGTGTGTGTGTGTACTAGCACTGGGGCTTGAATTTGGGGAGTGGGTACTGTCCTTAGCTTTTTGCTCATGTTTGGCACTCTTGCCACTTACGTCACCATTCCACAGCTCTTTTTTGGTGGTTAATTGAAAAGTTCCAGACTTTTCCACCCAGTCTGGCCTTGAACTGTGATCCTCAGATCTCAGCCTCTTGAGTGGTTTGGATTGCAGGTATGCGCCACTAGTGCCTGGCTGTGAATCCTGTTTTTAATCTTCAGTAGTTATGTTAATTGAGTCATTTAAAATATTTTTTCATGTTCTTTAATACGTTGTATTTCTCTTTTCTTCTTAGATGTACATTATGTTAAATATTCGAATTGTGTTAGTTGGACTGGAGATTTGGACAAATAGAAACCTGATCAGTATTACTGGAGGTGCTGGCGATGTGCTGGGGAACTTTGTACAATGGAGGGAGAAGTATCTCATTACACGCCGAAGACACGACAGTGCCCAGTTAGTGCTGTGAGTACTATGAATGAAATGGCCAGGAAAATAATTTTCTTTTTTTTTCAAATTTTTTATTGTGATTAAGTGGTTACATAATTCCCCAAATTTCACAGTATTGTGGGATAGTGATGCTTAGTTAAAGTCACAAACACATTCTAACTTTCATGGGGCAAATTGTCTGCCATAGTCTATAACATTTATGAGTTCTATGGGCTTTGTGATACAATTATTTCTTCCACATTGGGTGATATGTACATTTCTTTTGTTTTGCATAGCGTCAGCTGTTCCCTCTTTCCTATTTGTTCCTTCCTTCACATCGCTGCCATTGAGTTGCTTAGTTCATTTTGGTCAGTGTCCAGTGCAGCTGATGAGTCCCACTGTTGTATGTTTTTCCCTGATTCCCTCTAGTTCTGTGTCATCCTCCTAGTTTCCCTCCAGTGTGCACATATATACCATATATGTGATCAACAGTATGGGGTTATTTAGAAGTGATTCGACCAGATGAGTAGAAGTCCTTTGTTTCTTAAGTCCTGTTAATTTTGTCGTATCACCTAACATTTTGGTTTAACATCCACTTGTCAGGGCGACTATGTGCCATTTGTCTCTTTGTACTTGGCTTACCTGGCTCAACATGATTTCTTCTAGCTTCATCCATTTTCCTGCAAATGGCAATATTTTGTCCTTTTTAATGGCTGCATAATGTTCCATTGTGTATAGATACCACAGTTTTTGGATCCATTCATCTGTGGTGGGACATCTGGGTTGTTTCCATATCCTGGCTGTTGTGAACAGTGCTGCAATAAACATGGAGGTGCATGTGTCCTTGTATGCTGGTTCCTGTTGTTCAGGATAGATGCCTAGAAGTGGTATGACTGGGTCATAAGGGAGGTCAACATTTAGCTTTCTGAGGACCCTCCAGACAGCTTTCCAAAGTGCTTGTATAAGTGTACATTCCCACCAGCAGTGTAATAGGTTTCCTCTTTCTCTGTATCCCCTCCAGCATTTGTCATTGGCTGACTTGTGGATGTGGGCCATTCTGACTGGGGTAAGGTGGTATCTCAGGGTTGTCTTTATTTGCATTTCCTTCACAACCAGGGATGGTGAACATTTCCTCATGTGTTTCTTTGCCATTTTTATCTCTTCTTCTGAGAAGTCTCTCTTTAGTTCCCTTGCCCATTTAGTAATTGGTTTGTTAGGTTTGGGAGGGATTAGTTTCTTGAGTTCCCTGTATATACTGGATATTAACCCCTTGTCTGATATACTGCTGGTAAATATTTTTTCCAATTAGTTGGTTGTCTTTCTAGCTTGGTTGCTATAGCTTTAGCTGTGCAGAAACTTTTTATTTTAAGGTAGTCCCATTTGTCAAGTCTCTCTCCAATTTGTTGTGACCCTGGGACTCTGTTCAGGAAGTTCCTTCCTGTGCTTATAAGGAAAATAATTTTCAAAAAGGTCCTGGTATTAGAATGAAAAGCTCTAAGGTTTGGGGGCATTTGTTTATGTGAGGAAAGCTTAGTTTGTGCTTAGGGTGGAACATGAGTTTGTGATAATAAACCTGCTCTTCTGAGATGGATTTCCCCGTACTTTTGGCCTCTGTCCTTCCTCTTTCTTGAGTGTACTTCCTCATTTTGGTGTAGCATGTTTTCTAGTTGTTTCTTTGAAAGGTTCTGAAAGTGACCTCTTGCATGCCTGAAAATATGTCTTCATAATCTTAGAACAGAATTTAAAGATCATCTCAGTTTGAGCTCTGATTATCCTCCATCTTTCAGAGGTGTGTGTTCTAGTTAGTTTCTGTATCTTTAATGGATTATTTGGCTGAGTATAGAACTCTAGGCATGGAACCTTGTTTCTTTATATTCTGAAGGCATTGAAAAGCAACTCTGATTCCTGTTTTTTTGCCTGTAGCCTCTACTTTTCATCATTCATCTTAAGTGGAAATTTGGTTCTCAGGTGTTGCTGATTCTTATGGCTTGAACTGGCCTGGGAATTGTCTCTTAGCTATTTTTCATTTAAGGCTGACATTGTATCACTTGAGCCATAGATAGCTACCCTTCTGCCTTTCTGGTGGTTAATTGGAGGTAAGAGTCTCATGGTCTTTCCTCCCTGAGCTGGCTTCAAACCTAACCCTCAGATTTTAGCCTTTTGAGTAGCTAGAATTACAGATGTGAGCCTCTGGCACCCAACACTTCCAGCCTTTTAAGTTTAACCTCACTTATTGACTGTTTTCAGTGGGTAATTTCATTATGGGAACCAATATGCTTCAGTTTTAGGGATTTTTCTTATAGATTTATAGCTCATTTTATTTCAGCTGTTGGGTTTCTTGTACTGCTCCTTGGAATTTATTCCCATTAATTTGATTTCTTTTGCTGTTTTTCTCTTGTGAATATGGGTTGATTTAAAGCAAAACAAATGCCTGGATAGGTCTTCCTATCAGCATAACCACAGGGGCTTCATTCTGATGTGGTTAAATAATTTTCAGTGAAGTTGTACATTCAAGTATTCCAAAAAGAATTCCCTGGTTTAACAGAAGACAAAGAGGGGCAGGCACTCCTGCCAGTGTGTCTTTCCTCTCCTCTTTTGTCTCTGTCAGTCTCATTATAGACAGGTCTCAGATGTTTGATGATGATCCTCAGTCATCTGAACTAAAAGCTTTAAGCACATGTAGGCTTTTGACTGCTGTAGAGTTTGCTCTAGCATGTTCTGATTGGGATGTTTTCTTGGTAATCCCTTTATGTCAGGCTAGTCAGATGCTCTGAGGAGGATTTGTCTATTCATTTTAAAAATATTTATTCATCCTTAGGTACTGGGAGTTAGCAATAATCATAATACTGAGTATGGAATTCATATTCTAATGGAAGAGATTTGCCATGAACAATACTCATATGTGTTTGTAGTTTGTTAAGGGGTGATAAATGGTGAGTAAAAAGTAAAAGTGTGTGTAAAATGTAAACGTACTGGTGGAAGGAGGTTGAAGTTTGATGTAACCTGGCAGGGCATGTCTCACTGAGTTGACTTTTGTGTAAAGACCTGAATGAGGCCAGGGAATAGGCTTGTGGAAGAGAGTTCCCGGCAAAGGGATAAGGTCTCAGACAGCTGTGGCTTGGGCATGCGTGAGGAAGAGTGTGGGAAGCATAGTGACTTCTGTTATGACAGAGCCTTACAGCTTCCTTGAGCAAGTGACATTGTATCTACTAGCTCCTCACTGAAGTTTGTTGAGTAAGTAATTGTAATTAATTTTCAAAAAGGTTTTTATTCAGAAGAAGATAATCCCTCAAACAAGCCAACAAACCCACAAAAGCAAACAAAAAACCCAAAGTCTTGACTTTGTATCTAAAGGTTATCATTTGTTCGGAAAAAAAACATTTTAAAACGGACTCATAGCGTTAACCCTATTTTCTGGGATCATAGAAAGGATAGAAGGCAGAACTGTATTCTGATTCTAAAGTACTATTTCTCTTTGCTCTTTTTCTTCCAATTTGTGTTGGTTCTGTCAATGCAAGTAAGATTTCTCACAGAAATAGGACTAAGTGTTCCTTTTCTTTTTTTTCCCCAAAGTGTACTATATAACTTTTGTCTTTTCATTTAGAAAGAAAGGCTTTGGTGGGACTGCGGGAATGGCGTTTGTGGGGACTGTGTGTTCAAGGAGCCATGCAGGCGGGATTAATGTGGTAGGTTATTCTTCACACTCAGCTTTGGATGTATGCATTAGGACAATCTCAGCATCTGTTGACTCTACTTCTGACTCACTTTTCAAACAATATTTTAAATATGAGGACACAGTAGGAGTGGCAGATGTATTGTATTTCTATAGACTGGATCATGTTTTCTAATATTTATCATGTGTTATTAATATCTTTTTGTGTATGAGGAAATAGGGCCTATTTCAGATAATTAAAATGGAATCAGTTATTTTTTCCCCATATACCACAAAGAACAATCTATTGGTGCTAAAGTGGCTAATCTATTTATTGCTTAAAGAATCCATCCAAGCCAGGTACTGCTGGCTCATGCCTGTAATCCTAGCTACTCAGGAGGCTGACATCTGAGGATTGTTATTCAAAACAAGCCTAGGCAGAAAAGTCCATGAGATCCTTTTCTTTTCTTTTTTTCTTCTTCTTTTTCTTTTTTTTTTTTTTTGTGCTGGGCCTGGATGTTGTCCCTGAGGTTTTATGCTCAAGGCTAGCACTCTACTACTTGAGCCACAGCTCCACTTCCAGCTTTTTGGTAGTTAGTTGGAGATAAGAGTCTCATAGATTTTCCTGCCTAGGCTGGCTTCAAACCATGATCCTCAAATCTCAGCCTCCCGTATAGCTAGGATTATGGACATGAGCCATTGCCGCCTGTCTAAAACTCTTGTCTTCACTTAACCTTCACAAAGCTAGAAGTGCAGACGTGGCTCACTTGGTAGATAGAGTGTCAGCCTTAAGTGAAAATACAGGACATGAGTTCAAGACCTTGTACTCGTACAAACAAACAGTAAGAATCTATCTTCATGACCATACCTATTCTGTATTAGACTAGAATGTACAAAGACAATTGCTGGATGCTTGACTTATCATATAGGCTGGCAACCTCATTGTGGATACATTTTTTTTTGTGAGAAGAAGTAAAACATCTCTTCGTTCATAAATTTATCAACACCTTCCTGTATTTGGACAGTTTGGACAAATCAATGTGGAAACATTTGCATCCATTGTTGCTCATGAACTGGGCCATAACCTGGGGATGAATCATGATGATGGGAGAGATTGCTTCTGTGGAGCAAAGAGCTGTATCATGAATTCTGGAGCATCGTGAGTAACCAGTTTTTTTTTCCTTCTTTTTCTTGTTTTTGTTGTTGTTCTTCGTGTGTGTGTGTGTGTGTGTGTGTGTGTGTGTGTGTGTGCGCGCGCGCTGGTACTGGGGCTTGAACTCAGGGCCTGGGCTGTGCAGTATCCCTTAGCTTTATCTCTCAAGATAAAGCTCTCCCCTACCACTGCAGCCATAGGTTCACTTTCAGTTTTTTAGTGGTTAATTGGAGATAAGAGTGTCATGGATTTTCGTGCCAGGGCTGGCTCAAGCCTCGATCATCAGATCTCAGCCTCCTGAGTAGCAAAGATTACAAGTGTGAACTACCAGCACCTAGCCAGTTCTTTCTTCTTAATTTGGTATTGCATAATGATGTTTCTGAGGGAATACTCATGTTTTCCTGATTCTATGAAATATACCAATGAGAAGTTTGTTTTTTAATTAAATAATCCCAAAAAGGTTTAAGAAACATTTATTTTTTTATTTTTATTTTTGGTCCAGTCGTGGGGAGACTCTGGGCCTGGGCGCTGTCCCTCAGCTCTTCAGCTCAAGGCTAGCACTCTACCACTTGAGCCACAGCGCCACTTCCGGCTTTTTTCTTTTTGCTTATGTGGTGCTGAGGAATCAAACCCAGGGCCTCATGCATGCAAGGCAAACACTCTACCACTGGGCCACCTTCCCAGCCCCTTAAGAAACATTTGTATTGACATAGGTAAATAGGAATACTCTTCTAAAAACCAGTTGATAGGACAAAAGAATATCAGAATGTGGAAAACTAACTGCTTGGGTCAGTGCAGGTTGGACTAGATTGATGACTGAACAAAGGATTTCCTCACAAATTTGAGAACATCTACATTACCACCTTAAGCATATAGAAAACCTGACATTTTCCTTTTAACTCTCATGGACATAAATGCCAGAAGCAATCCAGAGAAGAGGAAAGGAATAGTGAACATTTGTGAAGCTCTTTTTATGACGACATTATTGTGGGCATTTAAATGGTATCAACTCATTCATTGATCAATCTAAGGAATTGTAAGGACTTTGTCCATTATGGTTAAGAAAATATTCCCAAATAGCTGACTGGATTTGCATTGAGGTAGTCTGTTCCCAGAGTTTATGAGCTGATCTTCATTCCTAAAATAATGACAATGGAAGGTGTAAGGGTGTTGTGCCCTTTTCTGACTTAGTTTCATTGTAATGCAAGGTTCTTTCCTAATTTCGTAGCTGAAGCACTGTGTGTGTGGAGTAAACTTGGTTTAAAATTAGATGATTCCTGTGGGAATATCAGTGGCCCCAAGTGTTTACTCTTTTCTTAACCCCTAGCCTCTTGAAGCAAAGAGTAATAGATATTCTACTACTCAGTCCTTTAGGTACGTGTCCAGAGGAAGTTCTAGCAAATGCTTAAGCAAGATTTAGTTTTCCAGCAAATACTAGGCTCCAAAATAGACAGGAAAGAATTCCAATGGTGCTGATGAAAAAGAGCCTTTCATACATAAGAAAAGTTGTATGTTTGTAAAAGAGTTCCTGTTGGAAGGGAAATAAGTTTCCTTGGTGGTAAGAAGTCAGGAAAAGGAGCAATTGTCAGGAGCCACAGTGAGATTGACATGGAAAGAAGAGCATTAGAGTTAAGAAAGGGATTGAAATGATTCTGTAGTGGAGTTTATGCTGGTAGAAGAATCTTTAGGAGTGTACTTAAATCAGTCGCTTACTTTCCAGTTGTTTATTGAGCCTTGGAATATGCTAGGCTTTGTTTTGGGTACTTGTCTTTGAAGAAGTTGAGATTTTTTTTTAGGAGACAAAGTATCAATATAATAACTAAATAAATCAGTAATATAGAATGTAGGAGGTGGGAGGCTCTGTGGAATAAAATAGAGTGGGAACATGTAAGTTTGAGAGGGTTCGGATAGCAGTGGGATGGAGGTGTCCTTCCTGAAGCTCTGAGGTGACCCTGTGGGGAGAGACTCAAGAAAGAAAGTCAACATGGACAAATGGAGTTTGTCAGGCCAATGTTCAGGGCTCTTTCAATTCCAGGCTATTGCCATCAGAATAGTAATAGTGAAAGTATGTTCTGGTTATTTTCAGATTACTCACAGAAATGAGTAATAATATAAGCAATGAGTTCTAAGTGACATTTGATTTAAAAAGAAATCATATCCTGGTAGGTCAGTTTGCCCTCATTGTCTATCTTTTTTAGGGAGTATTTTTGGGAACTTAGCCAGAAGTGAAAAAAAGAAAGGAAATGTTCTGAATCAAATACTGAAGTCTAGAGATGATAGGTAGAGGGTAGAAATATTTCTACAGTTAGTCAAGCCAAGTATGGAGAAAGATCATTTTTCTTTTTTTTTTTTTTTTTTTTTGATTTGATCCATATTTTTTATTTTTGAAGAACACATCATACATGTTTATATACAGTTCTACTAGCATACAAAATCAGGTTGAATGGCTATTAAGAACAATTGGTGATTATTGCCAAAATATTAGCCTTTAAAAATTTCAAAATACTAGAACTTTCATCATTGTTTCTTTTTTATTATTACATGTATATAGTTGTACAAATCCACCAATTGTAGTTCCCAAATCCACTTAACCTTCAAGTTAAGTAGTTCTCATTTTTCTTATTTCTTTCTCAGCCAGGGACTGCTAGCAAGGAATGTCTCCATTGTTGCCTGGAACTGTACTGTAGGCCAAATTAGGGTGTGTTTGTTAATTTCCTTGGATGATGGCTGAGTAATGGTGGTGGTGAGTACAATATTAGAAGGACAGCAAACAGTGAAGCAGGAACTTTATGACCTTTCAATCAGATTAGACCAGATTAGATGTCTGCGCTGAAGCAGAAGAAGCATCAGCAGCTTGTTCAGAGAAAACCTTCTAGGAAAATAAGGGTGGGGAGAAGGTGAGAGGGAACAGGAAATGCTGAGAACAAAGTTGGGAATAGGCTGCAACAAAAATGTGGCTTTCTTAACTACTGGGGATATGGGGGCCTTGGGAGGAGTAGGCAATGAGAAGAGCAGAAATTGCTGACAGGACAAATGACTAGATCTTTGGAGGCTAAATTATGATTTAGTCTCTCTGGTTTTGTTAGGATTTTCAGAACTCTTGTTAACTTTATGGTGAGTAAAACATACTTTTTTTTTTGGTAAATGACTCTAGACTCAGGCATTCAAACATTGTTTATGAGAAAATGTGTTCCAACTACTAAATAAGAAGCTTATTTCAAAAGTAACCTTTTAGAAGTGAGAGACTTGAGGGTTGTGATGAAGGACTTAGGTGTAGGATAGTCTACTGCACAACTCCTATCGCTATTGTTTAATTACTATTCTTAGAGAAAACATTGCCTGGGCAGGCACAGAACTAACCACAATCAACAACAGGAAATAAATAATTACAAGTCTTTGTGTAAGTGGATGTTTCCTTGTTTATCAAAGAATGATTCCATATTATGAGCTCAACATTTTTACTTGATATCAAATAGTCTGACACTGTTCTTAATCTTTCCTAAACCCTCATCTCCCTTTGTCTTCCCTGTTAGCAAAATTAAAATTAATTAGACTTTGCCAGAGACATCCATGTACAGAGAACAAAGAAAGGTTTATTGTCAGGAAAGGGGGTTGGCAAGACTCCTTTTCACAAGGGAGAACTGAGAAGAAGCACCGGCTGTTGTCTGGGGTGACCTATAGAACCTAGGAGGTTTAGGAGGGGCTAGATGGGGCAAGGAGGCGGAGACCCTGGTGTGGATGTGTGGGCCAGGGGCTTCATCATGTCAGACTAGGATTTATGGCTGCTATCCAAATAGTAGATAAGGGGTCCTGCAACTGCCCAGACCTGAAGGTCACTCTAAGGGGCTCTTGTTGCCTTACATGGTGGTAGCTGCCCCATAGAAGTGCCATCCCAAGGTTAAAAGGGTTGGAAGTTGATTATTTACTGCCTTTACTACTTGGGCCTAGTGCTGCCTAGGAAGGGAGCATGCTAAGCTGTGGAGAAGGGAAGGGGTGGACTAAGCTATGGGAAGGGACTCATTTTGCTAACATCCCCTGTAGTAGTAGTTAGTGCTTCCTCCTTTCTTCTGCCATCTCAGCACTGTAGCCTTGGAGTTAGCCTTTAAGTTCTGGGCAGTCCAGTTCCTCCCTGCTCACTCATTGTGATTCATTTCCCCTGTGACTGGATTTCAGGAAGAGCTCCCTTGCCTTCTTCCTGTGAATTTAGGCTCCAAAGATAACCTGTTAGCAGAAGTCTAGTCATTTGTCCTGTCAGCAATTTCTGTTCTTCTCATTGCCTACTCCCAAGGCCCCCATATCCCCAGTAGTTAAGAAAGCCACATTTTTGTTGTAGCCTATTCCCAACTTTGTTCTCAGCATTTCCTGTTCCCTCTCACCTTCTCCCCACCCTTATTTTCCTAGAAGGTTTTCTCTGAGCAAGCTGCTGATGCTTCTTCTGCTTCAGGGCAGACATCTAATCCAGTCTAATCTGATTGAAAGGTCCTAATGTTTGAAGTTCCTGCTTCACTGTTTGCTGTCCTTCTAATATTGTACTCACCACCACCATTACTCAGCCGTCACCCTTACTCCCTTGAGTTTCCCCTCCATCACTGACTTCCTTCTAATACTTCAACTAATCTACTTAATTACTTTTAATCTATTTCACTCATTGGAACCTGATGACCTCTGGGCAGTTACTGTCTGCTATGTTCTCATCTTTACCCTGTTTACCAAGGAGAATGTCTTATATAAACGGACAGTGGATGGCAGATTGCATGAAAGAACTCATTCAATAATGTCCTTAAGATTGGCAAGAAAGAGCCAGGCATGGTGGCCTATAGCCTATAATCTTCAACTGTGGGGGAGGCAGAGATCTAGAGGAGTGTTATTCCAGGCCAGCCTGGTTAGGGAGCTAGCAAACCTCTATCTCTAGCATTTTCCCAGTAAGATGTAGGAAGGAACATGGTGGTCCAGGCTAAACCTAAACCAATAAAGGTTGAGGATGTGGCTCAAATGATGTAGCACTTGCCTTGCAAGGGCAAAGTCTTCAGTTCGAATCCTAGTACTGCCAAAAAAAAAAAAATCAAGAAAAAAGAATACTAACACATGTGTTATTATCACAAAACTCATGGTAGATCTTTTCTTCCCATGAGTCAGAATTTTGTCTTTGTGTATACTTTGTCAGAATAGTTGCTTGCTCACATTTTTCTCCTTTCATTCTCTGCCAGTCATTCTATTAAAAATATCCAATATCTCACATCCAGACTGTTGTCAAAAGTAGAAAACAGTACCAAATAGTCTAGGTAATGCTTTCTTATTCTAGTAGTCTAGAGCCAGGGCTGTCTACTTCCCTGGAGACTTGTCAGCAACCAAGAGTGCCATGTGTTTACTTAGGGCAAGAGTCTCACCAAGAGGATCTGTTTCATAGCTGTTGGGATCTTCAAAACACCCAACTGTAGATAGAGACCGTTCCTCAAGAACTCTTAAGTAATATTCTGTCCACTCCCAGCTCTCATGCCACCATGGCTCAAGCTGATAGGAATAAGATTCTTGAGAGCTCCAAATTCCTTTGGAGGGGGGATGTGTGTGTTTGTGTGTGTGTATATGTGTCAATAAAAGTGTCTATATTATTTATACTTGTGTTGAACAATATAATATGTGGGTTGGTTTGCTTTTGAGACAGAGTTTCTCTATGTATCCCAAGCTGGCCTCAAACTTCTACCTCCCAAGTGGTATGATTATAGGCATATACCATCATGCCTGGCATGGCATGATAAAAAGGCTACTGTTGTCTGGCAGGTGAACATATCCATCATCCTACATATTTACCCTTTTTTTCTTTAGTTCAAGAGCTCTAAAGTGTACTCTTTTTGCCAAAAATAATCAGTCTATTAGCTCTAGTCTACATATTGTACATTAGATCCTGAGAATTATTTATCTTATTTATGTGCATACTGTGTATCCTTTGACCTGTGTTTTCCCATTTCCTCTCCTGCTAACCATGACTTCTGCTTTATATTCTCTGTGTGACTTTTTAAAATATTTTATCTTTAAGATTATGAGATTTTTATTTGGTGTGTGTTTCATTTTATTTACCATAACATCCTCTATGTTTATTCCTGTGGTAGTGGTTGAACCTCCTTTTATAAGACTGAGTAAAATTCCACTATGTATTTGTGTATGGGTATGTATATATAATATAATATGTATATTATATATACATATATATGCATATATATACATATATATACATGTATATATATACATATACATATATATATACATATATATATGTATATATATATGTATATACATATATATATATGCATATATATGTATATGTAATATAATCACACACACACACACCACCCATAACACACACCACGCATCTTTCCATTGGTGGACAGTGAGGTTGTTTCCGTGTCTTGGTAATCATGAGTAACACTGATCAGGGGAACACAGAAGCCCTTATGAGGTGGTGATTCATTTCCGTTGGGTTGGTGTCCAGGGGAGAGAAGTCATACATAGTTCGTTGTTAACTTTAGAAGTCTCAGTCTCACTGTTTGCCTCACTAGCAGTGTCAGTCTGCATTCCCAATGGAATATAGTGTTCTCTTTCTTCACACCCTTGCTTAGGCTTATCTCTTCTTTTCTTGATAAGTTTCACCTGAGCAAACATTTTGTATTTCCCTGTTGATTATGAGATTGCTTAAAGATATGACTTAAAATTTTTAAAATGAGCCAGGTATCATTGCCTCACACCTGTAATCCTTGCTATTCAAGGAGATCATGGTTCAGAACCAGCCCAGGTAGAAAAGTCCATGAGATTCAGTTTCCAGTATAACCAGCAAAAAGCCAGATTGGAGGCATGGCCAAGTTGGTGGAGCACCACTGAGTATGTAAGCTGAGCGAGTATGAGGCCTTGAGTTTGAATGTCAGTGTATCTAGTATCTCTTTCTCTGTCTGTCTGTCTCATTATACAATACACCCCTACACACTATTCAAAATTGCAACTCCCATAACATAAAATCTTTTTAAAATATTTATTGTAGAGGCTCCAGGAACTTTAGCAGTTGCAGTGCTGATGACTTTGAGAAGTTAACTTTAAATAAAGGAGGAAACTGCCTTCTCAATATTCCAAAGCCTGATGAAGCCTACAGTGCCCCATCCTGTGGTAACAAATTGGTGGACCCTGGGGAAGAATGTGACTGTGGCTCACCAAAGGTCAGTTTTAATTTTCGTTTTTGCTTTAGGAAATTATCATGAGATTTGCAAAAACAAAATGGTTGGTTTTGGGTGACTCTGGCATAGTAACTAATAGAAAGTTTAATGGCAAGGAGGGGATAATTGTTTTGTCTGAGTGGATGTGTCACTGGGGATTTGTCACCTGCTTCTCAGAATATAGCTCTAATCATGCCATCTGTTTGGAACCCAAAGGAAAAATGTAGTATCCTATTTTATTTATTTATTTTACATACCTGACAAAAGTGGAGTAATTTATATATGTCCTTTGTGACTAGTTTATGTCAGTTAGGACATAGTGATCAAGGACACTGTATTGTATTATTTACAAATGATAAAATCTTTTAAAAGCTGAATAGTAGTCCATGGTGTGTGTGTGCGTGTGTGTGTGTGTGTGTGTGTGTGTGTGTGTGTGTGTGTGTGTATGTGTGTGTGTATTTTTTCTGTATTCTTTATTCATTCATCTGTCATTAAGCATTTTAGATAGTTTGCACATCTTGGACACTGTGAATATCACTGCAGTGAAATGAGAGTACAGATGTCTGTTTGAGATTTTGATTTTGGTTTAGATAAATAGCAAAAGAGGGATTTCTTGATCATATGGTAGTAAGATTTTAAATTTTTTGAGGAGCCTCCGTACTGTTCCTTAGTGGCATTTCACATTCTAACTCAATGTTCACGAGTTCCCATTTCTCCACATCCTTGCCAGTACCTTATGTCTTTGCTTTTACTGTTGTTTAGAGCAATCTTAACAGATGTAAAAAGCAACATCATTTGTGCCTTGGACTGATATTTCTATTGATGTTTCCATGATCACTACTAATAGTGAACATCTTTTCATATACCTGATGGCTATTCGTATGTCTTCCATGGAGAAAATGTCTGCTAGCATATAATTTAAAAATACTTTAGCCATAAGAATTTTTAAAAATATTTTAGCCATCAACCCTTCTTAGGTATATAATCTGAAAATATATACTCCTACTCACCATTTTGGCTTTTTCACTCTAGTGATCGTTTCTTTTGCTATACAGAAACTTTATATTGTTATAGTCTCACTGGCCTATATTTGCTTCTGTTTGTGATCTTAGTTTCAACTTTCAGAACTGGAAAGACCAGTATCATGAAGCCTTCACTCTTCCCTGAGTGTTTTACTATTTCAGGCCTACATTTCATTGTGTGTGTGTGTCTGTGTGTGTGTGTGTGTGTGTGTGTGAGAGAGAGAGAGAGAGAGAGAGAGAGAATGCACACATGAATCCCTCTCCCCCCTGAATTAAAGGTAGGTGCTGGTGCTTGAACTCAGAGCCTGTATGCTGTTCCTTGAGCTTTTTTAGCTCAAGGGTAGCATTCTACCACTTGAGCCACAGCTCTACTTCCAGCTTTTTTGGTAGTTTATTGGAAATGAGAATCTCACAGACTTTCCTGCCTGGGCTGTCTTTAAAACATGACCCTCAGATGTCAGACCCCCTTAACAGCTAGGATTACAATCATGAGCCTCGGGTGCCTGGCTCAAATTCTTTAATCTATTTTCAGTTCATTTTCATGTGTATGGTAAAAAAAAACAAAAACAGCAACAACAACAACAACAAAAACTCCCAAAACCTACCAAGGTTCTATTTTCATTCTTCTGCATGTGAAGATTCAGTTTTCCCAGCACCATTTGTTGAAGGGACTTTCTTGTACCTGTTCTTTCTTCTTGGCATTGTTGTTGAAGATGAATTGACATTGTTATGCCTGGATTTCTTTCTGTATATCTATTTTTATGCCCGTACTCTACAGTTGAATTACAGTAACTTTGTTCAATAGTTTGTAATCAGGAAGTGTGATGTCTTCAGCTTTGTATTTCTTTTTTCTCAAGATGGATCTGGCTACTTGAATTCATATGATTCCATATGAATTTCAGAATTGCTTTTTGTAATTCTTGTTTACAATGTCATTGGGCTTTTTATAGGATGTACATTGATTCTGTATATTACTTTGAATAATGTGGTCATTCCACCAGTATTCTTCCAATGGAAAAATTCCATCTGTATCATTTTTGATTGCTTTTACAGTGTTTATAGTTTTTTTTTTTTTTTTTTTTTGGGTCCAGTCATGGGGCCTGAACTCTGGGCCTGGGTGCTGCCCCTCAGCTCTTCAGCTCAAGGCTAGTCTACCACTTGAGCCACAGCGCCACTTCTGGCTTTTTTCTGTTTGCTTATGTGGTGCTGAGGAATCGAACCCAGGGCCTCAGGCATGCAAGGCAAGCACTCTACCATTGAGCCACCTTCCCAGCCTGTTTATAGTTTTTTAGTGTATAAAACATTCACCTCATTAACTATATTATTTTATTATTTTGATGCTATTGTAACTGCCATTTTTCTCAATTTTCTTTTCATGTAGTTCATTGTTAGTTAGTATATAAAAATGAGCCTTTTTTGTTACTTTTTAAATCTTACCACTTAATGATTTTAATTTATGCACTATTGGAAGTTGTTATGACACCATTTAAAATAGTTTTTTTTTAATTTTGTCAGTCATGGGACTTGAACTCTGGGCCTAGGCTCTGTCCCTGAGCTCTTCAGCTCAAGGCGAATGCTTTACCACTTGAGCCACAACACCACTTCTGGTTTTCTGGTGGTTTATTGGAGATAAGAGTCTCACGGATTTTACTACCTGGGCTGGCTTTGAACTCTGATCCTCAGATCTCAGCCTCCTGAGTAGCTAGGATTATAGGCATGAGCCACTGGTGCCTGACTTTAAAATAGTCTTTTTATCCTAAACTAACTTTCTATGCACATTGTTCCTTTCTCAGTTCTTTAGTCTATTACAAAACTGAGTCTGTCTTGCTGAGCATTTTTTTTTTTTTTTTGGGGGTCCGGTGGTGGGGCCTGAACTCTGGGCCTGGGCACTGTCCCTCAGCTCTTCAGCTCAAGGCTAGAGCTCTACCACTTGAGTCACAGCTCCACTTCCAGGTTTTTTCTTTTTTGCTTATGTGGTGCTGAGGAATTGAACCCAGGGCCTCAGACATGCAAGGCACGCGCTCTACCACTGAGCCAACTTCCCAGCCCCTTGCTGAGCATTTTTGAACAACAAAATTGCTACCTTTATCAAAGTATAATTGAATATGACAATAAAAACTTAAGGTTTACATAGAGAAAACCTTAATTTATAAGGAAGACTATTAGAACGAGGAGAGATCTTTGATACCAGTTTTCAAGCATCTCAAAATCAAACAAATAGGTTTTTGTCTTAAAGGGAAAGCGAAGATAAACATACATCCAGCAGAAGCTGGAGAGGTGCAGGGAAGTGATCTGTGGGGCACTGATAGGAAAGTGTCAGCTGTGGCTGCAGGATTTTCAGGAAGAAGCCAGCATTGTGTCACTGTGCTGGATTCCTGAGAGAAGTTACCATAAAAGGAGAAAGGTTTATTTTGGCTCAGGATTTAGAGGTTTCATTCCAAACTTACTTGGCCATATTGCTTTTGGCCTGAGTAAAGGATGAACATCCAGGGAGCCTGTGGCAGAGGAGGCTGGTAATCTTATGGTAGACAGGAAGCAGAAGGAGCTAGGGAGAGGAGGTGGAGAGAAAGAAAAGAGAGTCTGGGAACAAAATTTGCCCTTTAAAATCATTCCCCTACTGACCTATTTTTGTCAACTAGGCCCCTTCTCTGGATAGCCCGTTAATCAGCTCTCAATCAATGAAGTCCATTGATGAGGTCAGACAGAACATATGATCACTGAACACTGTTGCCGTAGTGGCCTAAAACGTGGGCCTCTAGGGAGCGTTCCAGACCCAGGCTGTAAGAGGGCCATGCATGTTACCTTTTCATGGTTGTGAGGGCAAGCAAAGTGTGAAATCTTATGGAAAAGAATAAAACGTGACTAAATGTGGGTCCGGACAAAACAAAGAATAAGTTAATATATACTTGTATGCACTGAGTCTACAGGAATTAGACATCTTTAATGAGTGCAGTAGGTAAGTTTTGACACATGTAGACATAATTAAAAACATTACCATCAAGCTAATGATATCACCTTAAAAAGTTCCTTGTGGATGGGTGCTGGTGGCTTATGCCTGTAATCCTAGCTACTCAGGAGCCTGAGATCTGAGGATTACAGTTCAAAACCAACCCAGTCAGGAAACTCCGTGATATTCTTATCTCCAATTAACTACCAGAAAACTTAAAGAGGCACTGTGGCACAAAGTGGTAGAATGCTAGCTTTGAGCAAAAGAGCTCAGTACAGTGCTCAGACCCTGGGTTCAAGCCCATGACTGACAAAAAAAATCCAAAAAATTCCTTATGCCCGTTTGGTGATCACCTATTTCCCCCAACCCACTCCATTTTTAGTCAGTCCTGAGGCTTGAACTCAGGGTCTGGACACCGTCCCTGAGCTTTTTTGCTCAATTCTAGCATTCTACTTCTTGAGCCTCAGCTCTACTTTCTGGCTTTTTGGTGGTTAATTGGACATAAGAATCTTAGGGACTTTTTTTCCCAGGCTGGCTTTGAACCACAATCCTCAGACCTTAGCTTCCTGAGTAACTAGGATTACAGGCATGAGCCACTGTTGTCTGGTTTATACTCACTCCTTTATATCCTCAATTTTTCCTGGATTGTTTCCAACTTTATCTCACTATATATAGTAGCATGCATTTTGTAAGATTTTATAGACATAGAATGGCTTTTGGTATCTTGGTTCTTTCACTCAGCAGAATTTTTGAGACTGGTTTATGTGCAGTTTGGACAGCAGTTCCTCCCCACCCCCATTTCCTGTTTGCAACTTTGTGTATCTGTCTGTTGATGACTATTTGAGTGGTTTTTAGTGAGTGTACATTACAAATAAAGCTTAGTAGGATAGTCACCTCCTAGATTTTATGTGGACTTATTTATATCTCTCTTGGGCAACCAACCAGGAGTAGAATGACTTGGTCATAGGGAGCTGTGTGTTTGCACAGTGTCCCCTTCCAACTAGGGGGATAGGGTGTTCAGTGCTACCATCTCCTTATCAGGACCTCATGCCTCCTGGTCTACAGCATTGGGAGCCTGTTAGCTGGAAGATGAAGCCCCATTCTGGTTGTACTTCGCTAGTTCTCATGCTGATTTTGTGTGTGTGTGTGTGTGTGTGTGTGTGTGTGTCTGTCTGTCTGTCTGTCTGTCTGTCTATATTTGACATTTATGTATCTTGTGGTGCTGTGTCTGTTCAATTTGTTTACCTCATTTTAGGAACTTGATTAAGTGTTACTAATTTTGAGAATATCTTCAATATTCTGATATACATCCTTTGACTTATGCACATTCTGTCTAAATTGTTCCTTATCCTTAATTAACAGTATTCCCCCCACCAAAGTTGTAAAGTTCGTTTTTCGACATAACAACTTGTACATCTCATTGTTGCAATGGGTCCACCTGTATCCTTATTTAAACGGTTTGTTTTTGCCCTTCCCCTCCACAAATTACACCAATATCAAATACAATGAAAGCAGGGGAGGGACATACAAAGCAACAAAGAAATCATCTTGTAAATATGTTAGAAACAATTGCAAGAAAGAAAAATTATTTGAATACTTATCTTTGGGGTTCATTTCACCTAACATCAACTTATCTGACCATTTCTGCTTGTCTCAGACATGTACTAGTTATTTTAAATAAGGAAAACCATGGGACCTATGTTTCTTTGGGCCTGGCTTGCTTCACTTAATATAATTTTTTCCAAGTCTTTCCATTTCCTAACAAATGGGGCAATGTCATTCTTTCTGATGGAGGCATAGAATTCCATTGTGTATATATACATTTTCTTGGTCCATTCATCTGCTGAGGGGCATCTGGGTTGGTTCCAGATCTTAGCTATGGTAAATAATGCTGCAGTAAACATAGTTGTACTGGTAGCTTTAGTATGGTCTTGTTTGTGAACATTTGGGTAAATGCCCAAAAGTGGGATTGCTGGGTCATAGGGGAGCTCCATGTGGAGTCTTTTGAGGAACCTCCATACTACTTTCGAAAGTAGTTGAACAAGTTTACATTCCCACCAACAATGCAGTAGGGTTCCCTTCTGTCCACATCCCCTCCAGCATCTGTTGTTATTAGAGTTCTTGATTATAGCCATTCTAACTGGGATGAGGTGGGATCTCAATGTTGCTTTGATTTGCATTTCTTTTATGGCTAGAGAGGTTGAGTATTTCTTCATGCATCTATTGACCATCCTTCTTTCCTCTTCAGAGAAGTTTCTCTTTAAGTCTTTAGCCCACTTATTTATTGGGCAGTTGTTTCTTTGAAGATTTGTTGTTGGGAGAATTAATTTTTTGAGTTCCAAGTGTATTTTAGATATGAGTTCCTTGTTCATTGTATGGCTAGTGAAGATCTTCTCCCAATCCGTGGGCTTTCTATTGATCTTGCTAGCTATCCAGTAGATGGAAAGAAATAATTAAAATTAAATCAGAATTAAATGAATTAGAATCCAAAAAAACCATAGAAAGAATTAACAAAACAAATATTTGGTTCTTTGAAAAAATTAACAAAATTGACAGACCCTTAGCAAATCTTATCAGAAAAAGAAGAGAACACACCCAAATAAATAAACTCAGAGAATGGAAACATCACCACAGAAACAACCAAGATTCAGAACATTATAAGGGAATACTTCTCAAAACTTTATGCTAATAAGTTTGAGAACTTGGCAGAAATGGACCTTTTCCTAGCAAATATTGACATGCCAAAACTAAACCAAGATGAGTTAAACCATCTTAACAGGCCCATATCAAGCATTGAAATAGAAACAGCAAATAAGAGACCTCCCATCTAAGTAAAGCCCAGGACCAGATGGATTTACAGCAGAATTCTACAATGCCTTCAAAGCAGAGCTCACAGCAATACTCCTCCAACTCTTCAATGAAATTGAAAGAGAAACTTCACTACCAAACTTATTCAACGAAGTCATCATAACCCTCATCCCAAAACCAGGCAGGGACTCATCAAAGAGAGAGAACTATAGACCCATTTCTTTGATGAACATTGATGCAAAACTTCTCAACAAAATATTGGCCAGTCGACTTCAACAATTCATCCAAAAAATCATACACCCCCGCCTGCAAGTTATTGTATAGTTTATTTTAACAGTATCTTTTAAAGATCAGAATGTGTATATTTGATTAACTCTATTTGAACTTGTATGGATTGTATTCTTGATTTTTAATCCAAAAGTTCTTTGCCTACTCTCAACTTACTGAAGTTTTCTTTTCTTTCTTTCTTTTCTTTTTGCATTGCTAGGGTTTGAACTCAGGGCCTTGCTAGGCAGGTATTCCATGCTTCCACCTTTTTTTTTTTTTTTTTTTTTTTTTTTGCTTTAATTGTTTTTTAGATAGGGTGTTGAATTTTTGCCCATAGTAGCTTCAGGTCATGTTCTTCCTACCTGTGCTTTCAATGTAGCTGGGATTACAATGTGAGCTACAATGCCTGCCTTTATTGTTAATTGAGGCTTCGTCTTCCTTACATTTTTCCCTTGGCTGTCTGCAAATCCTAGTCCTTTCGAGCTCTTCCTCTTGAATTTCTGAGATTACAGGTGTGTGCCACTACACCCAGCTCCAGATTTTAGATTTTCCATTTATGTTAATTTTCTATTTTGACTTGTTGTTTTTGGTATATTGCAAATTCATTATAGTTCATTTATCTTACAGTTTTTACTGTGAGATGGAGATGCTATTTGATCAGTGTACCTTGAATAGTTGTGTTGAAATACCATGCTGGCCCATAAATTTGTATAATTATTATATGTTAACTAAAAGAAAAGTGAAGTTTAATACTTTTACTAGGAAATATTTGTAAGCAGACAGAAAATTGGAAAATAGTACATACACTACTAATAGACTCTTTTAAGTCATTTTTCCGAAGTGGTGGCATCTGATAAGGATGAAGCACATGGTAAGAATTAGACCACTGATTGTGCTGTATTAACACAGGAGAGAAGAGATTTCTGTTCATTAAGTCTTCCAGTCTGTGGTACTCTGTGATAACACTCTGATCAGACTAAGACATATATGCTGACTTTAGTCTTCTAAGATGTGTTGAGACCAAAATGCTCGAAGCTACAGAGGCTGATCAGTCTAAAAGTCTAGTTTAGGAGTTGTTTATGGAGAAACTTCACTGACATGGTTAGAATGAAGCAGATTTTAAGAAAAGCAAAAAGACTTATTTGTGACCTCTAATAATCTATTTCTTTGCTCACAGCTATTCTCTCTTCACAGGAGTGTGAGCTGGACCCATGCTGTGAAGGAAGTACTTGTAAGCTGAAATCATTTGCTGAATGTGCCTATGGTGATTGTTGTAAAGACTGCAGGGTAAGGAATTCCTTCCTATTAGGAAAAAAAAAGAATAGAAAGAGAAAACTCGATGAACTTTGTGATCTTTCATTAGGATTTATGCACCTGGGTCCAGGATTTGTGAAGGTTTCGATCTCTTGTATGTTCATTCTCACTTGCTGGTTTCTTGCAGTTTCATTAAAATGGAGTAATGACTGGGTGGTGGTGGCGGCGGTGGTGGTGGTGGTGATGGTGTGTGGATCAAAAGGGTGGGTCTGTACTTTCGATATTTAAGACTGTGTGTGTGTGTGTGTGTGTGTGTGTGTGTGTGTGTGTGTGTGTGTGTGCGCGCTCCTCTCCACCCATTCTGAGGAAGCTTAATTTCATAGGTTAATGCAGGTAGTAAGCCAGGGGTATTTGTTAAGTTCTAATGAAGATCAGTCATCAATACTGCTCTGATTTTTTTTTTTTTTTTTGATGAATATAGGATCCAAGGTATATTTTAGTGCTCTAGGAAGACCTTCTTTTACCAGGTGCTAGTAGAAAGGAGATAGAGAGGATAGAACCACTGGAATAATGTTGGTATTTGGTTATATGTGGTAGCTGGCTTTATGAAAGAAGTTAATAGGAAGGTGGAGAGTAAGGTAAACAGAAGAAAATTAGTTAATATTGTATAGTTAGGGATCGAGGAGGTAAAGTCAGGAAAGATTAGTAGATATATAGACATACATACATAACAAAGCCAGTGATCATGGAGAAGAAAAGAAAAAAAATTAACATGAAAACCAAACATAGAAAGCAAAAAATGAAAAACAAATAAGAAGAAGTAATGTTCAACTAATGTAGTTAGCAGGTAATGGGGAAGATTTAGCAAAGGAAAAGCAGAAGTAGGAGAGATGAGTAAGAGGAGAGTTCTACTTCTTGATATAAGGAGGCTATAGAAGGGGAATGTTATGAGAAGGAGGTGAAATTATGATCCAAAGAGAATACTAAAAGAGATAATGGGCTTCAGATAGCATACTTTTAAATAAAAGGAAGAGGGAGAAGAAAAATTCAAGATGAAGTGTTAGAATATAGGAATTATAAAGTAAATGGTGTTGGTCTGATTTACAGAAGAGAATAACCATATAGTTAGATAAATATAACACTCAAACACTTGAATCAATATAAGAACAAAGACAAACAGGCTTATATTCAACATGAATTTATTTTTCTTGTTTGCCTCAATATATGTATGTGTAAATGTATACATTTAAAAAATAACATAAGTATAAATATATATTCATAAGCAAAAATATATTTTCCTTGCATATATATAAATATATTAATATATAAACTTATCTGTAGATTGCAAAAGGCTGTTTTATGTTTAGGCCTTCCCTCAGAAGGTCTTACATGGGACAAGGGCCTTCAGAGTTCAAGCTGATGGCTGATGTGTCTCTTTTTGATTTAGTAGGAAGTCCCAAGGCTGCTTAGCTCCAAGAGGTGGAATCCTGCCTTTATCTAATTGTGGGTTGTGCTGCACTTGTTTGAACTTCCATTATCTCTGTCTCCCTGTGCAATGATGCACTGGGCTCCTGCAGCCTCTGGCTTCCTGGCTGTCTGCCTTCTCAAATTTTAAATTTTTGCTCTTCCCTGCTAACTGTTTCGCCCTCCCTTCCCATACCTCTTATAACTGACTTAACCCCGAGTTCTATGGTAAAGTGACTTGTGGGTTGTTAAGCTGTGACTGCTTCTTAACACTGTACTCTCAGAGAAGCTTTCTCAATATGATAACTCTGCATTCTCTAGGAGACATTCAAATTTCTTCCAATTAATTTATATTAGAGGAATTATTGGGCTAGAATATGCATCTTGAAAGTTTTGATCTGTGTTTTGTATGTCTTCCACAAGTTTGCTAGTCTTTGCTAATGTCAACAGTGTTAATAACCAGTTGCTCTAAGGGATAGCATTGGTTACTAGCAAGCACTATAATCTGAGTTGGTGTAATAGGGTACAGTATTCATTTGTTCCTATTTACTCTGCATTTTTTAGTTTGCTTTTTATTTTCATTTGTCATGTTTATAATTGCTCATTATTGGCCCTTGTTTATTTTTCTCTTGGGTTATTATGTCTTTTATTGTTAGAACTCTTCAAATGTGACTAATTGGTGGAAATGTTTCTGATCAGGAATATAATTTGAATCTTCTTACCCTAGTTCCTTCCAGGAGGCTCTTTGTGCCGGGGAAAATCCAGTGAATGTGATGTTCCAGAGTATTGCAATGGTTCTTCTCAGTTCTGCCAGCCAGATGTCTTTATTCAGAATGGATATCCATGCCAGAATAACAACGCCTACTGTTACGACGGAATGTGCCAGAACTACGATGCACAGTGCCAAGTCATCTTCGGTTCAAGTAAGATAGTCACAGTCAATCTCTTTGATTTTACCTATTTTTCTTCAGAGTTTTTTTTTTTTTTTAAAGGAAAACAAATGTTATTGATGGTGTCTTTTCCCTCTCCTGCTATATCTTCTTTCTTTCTTTTCCAGTGACAGTCATGATCATGAATTTTCATGCCTAAATTTGGTTGATTTTTTTTCACTCATATAAAATATATACATATATGCACATATGTAGTATTGTTTTCTAGATTTTTGTTTGTTTTTTTGCAGTAATGGGGCTTGAACTCTGGGCCTGGGCATTGTCCCTTAGCTAGCCACAGAGCCACTTCCGGTTTTCTGAGTGGTTTATTTGGAGATAAGAGTCGTAGGGACGTTCCTGCCTTGGCTGGCTTTGACCCATGATCCTCAGATCTCAGCCTCCTGAGTAGCTAGGATTACAGGCGTGAGCCACAGGTGCTCGGCTGTTTTCTACATGTTTTGTGTGAGGAATAAAATGCAGATATTCATTTATGTTATGCAAATGCTCTCCTAATAATCTCCTTCCTCTAACTACTAATATTCTTGTTTGAATCATATAAGGTTATTTGCCTGGTCTATTTTCATCCTTCACCCAGAATATTCTTGAGACCTATCAATATTAGTATATATATATCATAGTAAATTATAGTAATTGATTAGTTAAATGGACCATGATTTTGGTATACATTTTCTTAGGGATGGATATATAATGTGTGCATTTAGTTTTCCCATATTTTTCTTTTTAAAGTTTTCATTTTTTATCAAAGGTTGCCAGCCAGCTGGACTGCAATTTTCTAAAGGTTGTATCTAGTTCTATTGTAGACAAGTACATTGGTGAAAGTGCTCGTTTGATTAGAGAAATGTTCAATTATGCCAGAGACCATCAACCATGCATCATTTTTATGGATGAAATAGATGCTATTGCTGGTCGTCGGTTTTCTGAGGGTACTTCAGCTGACAGAGAGATTCAGAGAACTTTAATGGAGCTACTGAATCAAATGGATGGATTTGATACTCTGCATAGAGTTAAAATGATCATGGCTACAAACAGACCAGATACACTGGATCCTGCTTTGCTGCGTCCAGGACGATTAGATAGAAAAATACATATTGATTTACCAAACGAACAAGCAAGATTAGATATATTGAAAATCCATGCAGGTCCCATTACAAAGCATGGTGAAATAGATTATGAAGCAATTGTGAAGCTTTCAGATGGCTTTAACCGAGCAGACCTGAGAAATGTTTGTACTGAAGCAGGGATGTTTGCAATTCGCGCTGATTTAAAAAACCAACTTACTGTATGGGGCTGGGAAGGTGGCTCAGTGGTAGAGCGCTTGCCTTGCATGCATGAGGCCCTGGGCTCGATTCCTCAGCACCACATAAGCAAAAAGAAAAAAGCCAGAAGTGGCGCTATGGCTCAAGTGGTAGAGCGCTAGCCTTGAGTTGAAGAGCTGAGGGACAGCGCCCAGGCCCAGAGTTCAGGCCCCACGACTGGACCCCCCCCCAAAAAAAAAAAAACCCAAATAACCCCAACTTACTGTATAGTGTTTAGTTTGGAAATTAAACCTTTTTTCTACCCAGCTCCCCCATCCTTTGAGGCAACAAGTTTTATTATTATTTTTAATCTAACTTTTTTGTTATTTTCACTAGGTCTTTAGATATCTCTTGATAATGCTGCTTTTTTTGATTTTTTGAGGGATGAAAATTAGTTTTTCCTTCTGTTTCTGTTTTCAGCCCTGACCTATCATCCATGTACATGTTCTTTAATTCTGCATCTTCTCAGCATGGATTCATTGTAGTTTTAGAGCAGTGTTGACTGCTCGTTGTGTAATAAACATGCAACACTATCCACAACTGACCTGTGTAGCAGGTTATAGTTGCTTTTCTGCCTTTTGTTTTTTCTAGAATTAATAGTTCCTTTTTTTTTCTCAGTCAGTTAGTTTTGTGTATATTTACCACTGATTAAACGGCAAGAGGTTAGCCTCTATCCTGGTCTTGCCTTGAGGTGTTCACAGGCATCCAGTGTTCTGCTCATTTCAATCTATTTGAAGGAGTCTGAACAGAAGATCTCTTCCCCCCTCCTCCCGCCCCACATTCCTTTGGGTGTTGTCTTATGGTCTTCTGAATTTGTCAGAATTCTTCAGAGAACAGAAGCAATAGAGTATGAATGTATGTACACGTATACATACAGATATAAACACATATGCAGATACATACCTCACACTCTGAATTGACACACGTGGTTATAGAAGGCTAGTAAGTACCAGATTGCAATGTGATCAGTAGAGGTAATGGTCTCATTCTAGGCTGAGTCTAAGTGCTTTACAACCAGTAGGGCTGGTGAAATGGTTCCAGTTTGTGAGCCAGGAAGAGCTGGTGTTTCAGTTCTGTTCCAATGGCAGAAAAAAAGCTGATGCCTCAGTTTGATTGAGAGTCATTCATGAGGACAATCTGCTTTACTAACCCCACTGAATTAAAACTTAACCTCAGCCCAAATTGCCCTATAGACAGAAAGTCAGTATATGTTATTTTACATAATAAAGAGGTAAGAGAGGGAAGAAAATAAGGGCATTTTATCACAGTTATATTTGTACCAAAATAAAGAGAAATATTGGTGATAATTACAGTTCTCATTCAGTAATAGTTCATGTGGTCACCTGTCTATTTATTCCATATTCCCTTTACTGACCCTAAGTACCTCAGCTGGTTGTGATTTTTTAACCTGGTGGGGTGACTAACCCACCATTCCTGAAGGGTCTAGATGCCTAGGGGTCTTGATTTGATTGTTGCAGTTTTAGTAGTAATTTTAGCGAGTGGGACTGGAAATACTAAAACTGTTGTAAGGGCTCTCTAGTATTGCAGACATGCTGTTCTTCCCCCCATTGTAGGACAGTAGTCAAGTTTTCGCTTAGTAATCTACTAGTCAGGATCAGTTGTCTAGTCAGAGTAGTGAACTCCCTCTTTGCCTGAAATATGAAGAGCTCAACATGGTTAGATGTTTTACTTCCCAGTTCGTTGGAACCCTCCTGGCAACTTCTGGTAGAAGACTATTTCCCTTTGAAATGAAGACCTCTAACCAGCAGAGCATAAAGTTATGCAATAATAAGTATAATTTTGCTAGTGGGTTACTAGGGGTGACAGTGAGTTTTGCCAGTTACATTTCTACCCCTGGATTCCCCTGACTCTGTTTTGGGAAAATAAGCATAAATATTCAGAGAATATATATCCTTTTGAAGAACTTTACCCTAGTCCTTCAAGGTACTACCAGTGCTAGCTAGTATTTCTATCATTCATTAATGAGATAGCCACTTTGAGATCATGTGGAACAGGCTAGCTATCACAGTGAATTCCATAAGCATAGCTTCATTGCTGCTTATCATTTGTTCTGAAGTGAGTTCCTTAAACTTAAGCAAAGCTGTATGGAATATCATGGTGATGGATAAGGAATTTGGTAGATCCATAGATGCTAGTTTTGCAGGAGCTTGTATGTAGGACATTCAGCAAATCCACATCCAGAGTGTCTATTTCAATAAGAATTAACACTGGCTCTTCCTTCTTGGAAAGGGAAGAGCAAAATCTCCCTACTTCCAGGTTCTTTGGGCTAATCTCTCTAGGGAATGTTACCAATTAGGTTCTTTGCTGCCAGTGGACTTGGTATTTAGCAATGACTGTAGCAAAGTCAGCTATTTTTTCTGAGCTCATGAATAACCACTAACTCTCCCACTATGGGTACTTCGTTTATGCGCCTTTTGGGTAATGAAAGGAGTGGCTGGAGAAAGCGGCTGGCTATAGTCTACAGAATGGATCATCCTATCTGCTTGATTATTAAAACCACTGGCCACAGTAAGTAGATGGGTCTATAATTACATATCTGTTTACCTGTTCTTCCAGGCATAGCAAAGAATCAGGTACACTTGATGGATGTCCTAGAAAATAGCTATAGTGTTATAGATGTCCACTCTTGGGGGGGTGCCTGCCTAATTTGAAGAACCTTTTATAATCTCATCATCATTCTTTTCCTGCTCTATCAACTCATGGTGGAGAATTCACCTTGCAGTAATAGGTGCTGGCTAGAAGAGAAAGATCTGTGCAGTTGGAGTGAGGATTGTGGATAGTTGGGCTTCTTCATATACTTGACCTGTGCTTTTGAAGCCAGCTTGTTTCTAGTCACATGCATACCATTTCTATTTTATGATGTTGCATCTGCCAACTTCTTGGCTTAGTAGGTCAGATGACACCCAAGTTTATGAAGGGCAGCTTATGTTCAACAGTAACTTGGGGGCTCATGGATAAACATTCAGTTTCTACTAACTGCCTAGTAGCAGATCAAGAGTTGTTTCTGAAAAGAAGAGTAGTTATACAGAGCTTTGCTTTAAAATCCTAAAGGTCTGTGCTGTGATTCACCTGTCAAAAACTGTTGTGATGTTAGGAAAATGAACCCTAAGATATGTATTTAAATGTTTTTTTTTTCTTTTATGCATTTGTTTCTAATGCATTTATATGATTATTTCTTTGTTGCTTTGTATGTCCCTCCCCTACAGTATAACCTTTCCCCTTTTAAAAAAACCTTTCCTCCTTTTTAAAAAATTAAAAAAAAACTGTTGAAGGCTCCACATAGCATTCTTAGCCAAACTTCAAGTATTTGAATCATGTGGCCTAAGTGGCAGAGCATCTTACATGGCATTCTAGACCTGTTGCAGAGCCTTCTTCTCTGCTGGGTCACACCCAAAACAAGTTGTAAATGGTCCAGAGTGACACAACCAAACAAGAGAATACAGTCATACATTGGTTAATGATGATGATATATTCTGAGAAATGTTGTTTTAGGAAGTCCATCATTGTACGAGTATTATAGGTATTTTAACACAAACTAAGATGACTGTGACATCACTAGGTGATATAATCTTTTGCTTATCCTTGTATATGAGTTCCGTTGTTGAAATGCAGTTGTGTGGCACGAGTCTATATTGCCTTCAGATTTTTTTTTAATTGTGAAAATACTGTACAGAGGGGTTACAATTACATGGGCAAGATAATGAGTGCATTTCTTATCAAACATTGTAGCCTCCTCCTTTGTTTCCCCTTCCCATCCCATCCTTCCTCCATCCCCCCACCCAACCCTCCTCCCCCTCCCCCACCAAAGTTGTAAAGTTCGTTTTGGACATAATGACTTGTATGTCTCATTGTTGCAACGGGTCCACCTGTATCCCTATTTAAACGACTTGTTTTTCCCCTTACCCTCCACAAATTATACCGACATCAAATACAGTGAAAGCAGGTTGCCTTCAGATTCTAATGAGGCCATTAGGTGTTAGGTACCTTTCTGGTTGTAGAGGGCCAGAAATAACACCTCACTGGTCACCTTAGAATGAATGTCTTAATATATCTCACACTGTAGTAGTATCACGGAGATAGACAATCCCTGGATTAATTTATTACCTTCTGTCATGCAAATGTCTTCCAAAGTTTATAGTGTTTGCTCGTTCTTTCCTACTAGATCTAGTAAACTTATTTTCAGTTTAATGGACTGGTATGATTTTTAGGGGAAGTAATCAGCAATGAAGAGCCCTAAAATTAAATTAGGACCTTGGGTTGGAGTTGACATAGTCATGAACTAAAGCAGGGAAGGTGTACTGCTGACCTTGACTGCCGAAAGCACTTGCTTCTTGTTGGCCTCGCTGACAAGTGTGGGGAGATCACAGCTCAGCCATGTATTAGAGGATATATGGATTTGTCCATGTAATGAACCACAGCTGGTACAGCATCTGCAGTTTTAATCATCACCTTGGTTAAGCTTGTGATAATCCACTTTTACTCTCTAAGAACCTCTCATCTTTAGCAGATAAGTGAAATGAATGGAAATGTGGTGAGATTCACTGCTCCTGAATCTTTCCCACACTGATAGTCATACTAGTCTCTGCCATACCTCCAGAAATGTGGTATTGCTTTGGGGATACTATTTTACAAGATAGAAACACTCTAGCCGCTTCTTCCACCTGACCTTCCCACATAATCATCTTTACAGATCAAGGAACCAAAGGAGGGCTCTAGCAGTAGCTCCATAAGTGCATTACAATTCTGCATTCTGGAACTATGGAAAAAAAGCACATGTACAAGATAGGTTGGGGAATCACTGGGTCTCCCATGTGGAACCTAAAAAGGAAACTTAAAACATTATTTATTATCAAATCTTCATGAGTGCTGGGCCTCAGTGATTCTAGACCTGCTGGAAATCTCCTGTGTAATCAAAGGGACTGACTTTTTTTTATTTTTAAATTTTTACTTTTATCATTAAAAACTTGTACAACGAGTTGCCATTCTACAAAATTGTATTTATGAATACAGTGAATTTGGATCAGTGTCATTCATCCTTTTCTTTTCATCATTCTCCTCTCATCCCCCAACCCTAATCCTTTTTTTTAACCCAATGCCTAATATCTTGGTCTGATTGATTGTGTCCAAATCTTAATCTTATTTGCTGGTTTCTCCAGCAATGTACCACAGCCTGGGTAAGTTATAAGGGATAGGAATTTGTCGGTTCACAGGTCTGGAAGCTGGGACACCCAAGATCAAGGTGTTAGGATCTGGTTAGGTCTCCATGCTGTGTCATCACATGGTGGCAAGCAGAAGGACATAAGATAAACAGGAGAAAGTTTTACCCTTTTCTAATATATTAATTCTAAGAGAGAATAGGGAGAGCCCTTAGAGCCTAATCAACTCTTAAACACTTCCCCTTTTAATACTGTTACAGTGACAATTACATTTTAACATGATTTTGGGATGGAATAAACATTCAAATGTAGCAAGTACTATAACAAGGTAACAGAGTGGGCAGCTTAAACAGCAAATATTTATTTCTCCTAGACCTGGAGGTTGGGAAGCCCAAGATCAAGGTTCCTGCTCCTTTGGTTCCTGGTGAGGGCTCTCTTCCTCACTTTCCACCTGTGTCTTCATGTGGTGTTAGAACAAAGAAAAAGAAATCTCTTTTCTTCTTTTTAGCCCACTAATCTTATAAAGAGGACCCTGCTCTCATGATCTCATCTATCTCCTAAAAGGCCCATTTCAAAATTGCATCCCATTAGGGCTTAAGGCTTCAACCTAGAATTTTGGACTGCTTAACCATTCAGTACATATACATAATTCTTCTGGTGAAGGCCATTGATCCTTTAGGTATGGCTGAGATAGTGATCAATCGGATACATTTGGGGGACTGCACTATTTCCTACAGAGACTGATCTTCCCTTCATCTAAACAGTGCTGTTTCTCTAAACTATCTCAAATCAGGCCATAATCTGTTGCCTACTTTTTGCTCTATCTCCTTTTGCTTTGTTCTAGCCACCCAACCAGACAAAATGATGGAACCTTTCTAACTCCTCAAGGGGCAGTAGTAAATGCAGAATCTCTGCTTTGTGAGCCTTGGCCAATAAATTTGGCCTAATCCATTTCCCTTACACTCTTCTTTTATTGTGAAAATACCGTACAGAGGGGTTACAATTACATGAGCAAGGTAATGAGTACATTTCTTAACAAGCATTGTTGCCTCCTCCTTTGTTTCCCCTTCCCATCCCTTCCCATCCCTTATGTCTTATACATCTCATTGTTGCAATGGGTCCACCTGTATCTCTATTTAAACAATTTGTTTTTTCCCTTCCCCTCCACAAATTACACCAACATCAAATACAGTGAAAACAGTTTCCCTGCACTCTTAAGATCCATTTCCTTATCTGTGCCTTGGATTTCTGTCTATATTAATTAGAGACTCAGGTATTCCTTTTGGATAATAACGAGTCATTTTTTGAAGTACAGTGAGTGTAGCTCACCTTTAGGTATTGCTTGGACTTGAGGGTAGAATTGACTTGTATATGGCAGCTGCCTCAGGGGCGTCAGTATGGGGTTAATTTCCTCAGATGGTAAGGAGACCTCAGAAGGAGGAGCAAGCCCCTTGCACTGCAGGTGAAAGGGTTGCAAAGTAGAGTTATGCCCTAGATAATAAGGGACCATGGTTTTTTTTGTTTTTTGTTTTTTTCCTGATCGGTCGTGGAGCTTGAACTCTGGGCTTGGGCGCTGTCCCTCAGCTCTTCAGCTCAAGGCAAGCGCTCTACCACTTAAACCACAGCGTCACTTTTGGTTTTCGAGTGGTTTGTTGGAGATAAGAGTCTCATGGATGGACTTTGCTGCCCGGGCTGGCTTTGAACCGCGGTCCTCAAATCTCAGTCTCCTGAGTAGCTAGGATTACAGGCGTGAGCCATCGGCGCCCTGTGGGATCATGGATTTTATGTGGAAATTGCATGATAAGATTGCATTTCCCCAGTTCTATGTGTAGAAAAGTTTTCAGCAGCAGAGAGAGGATTTGGATAGTTGCTGTTTAGTCATTCTGCTGAGAAGTCATGAAGAAGACCTAAAGGCAGGACAGCACCTGCAGTGAGCTTTGTTTTAATTACACCTGGGTGCCTTGGGTTCCCATGGTGACAGCCTGCACTGAACACATCCCTGTGTTTCCTTCATTGGCTGCAGGTGATTGGCTGCTGCTTGGGGGGAAAAGTTGCATTTCAAAAAGCCAAGAGTAGATGGACACTTTGTCCCCTGTCCTAGGTTTTTTTTTTTTTTTTTTTAACCAGTCTATGGATTTAGTAGGGATATCTAAGCCAAGCACCTGCTCACAGTAAATAAAAAGCAAGAGAGCTGAAGATTCCCTTCTCCAGCCTGATGTAGCCAGTTGTGCAGCAGGGGTATACTTGACAGCAGTGGGGGGCAGATGCTGACATCAGCACCACACCACACTGCCAGTTCTGCTGCTGTGAAGTTCCTATTGAAATGTGTGTAGGATCCCAGTGTGTGAGTCCAGGCTTTTTATGCAATCTAAGCTTTCTATTTCTCCCTCTCCTCCCCTCTCCTCCCCTCCCCTCCCCTCCCCTCCCCTTCCCTCCCCTCTTCTCTCCCCCTCCTCTGCTCCCCTCCCCTCCCCTCCCCTCTCCTCTCCCCCTCCTCTGCTCCCCTCCCCTCCCCTCCCCTCTCCTCTCCCCCTCCTCTGCTCCCCTCCCCTCCCCTCCCCTCTCCTCATCTCCTCTTCCCTCCTCTCCTCTGCTCTCCCCTCCTCTCTGTTCTTTTTTCCCCTCCTCTGCTCTCTCCTCCTCTGCCCTCCCCTCCCCTCTCCTCCTTTTTTCCCTCCCTCCCTCCCTCCCTTCCTCCCTCCCTCCCTCCCTCCCTCCCTCCCTTCCTTCCTTCCTTCCTTCCTTCCTTCCTTCCTTCCTTCCTTCCTTCCTTCCTTCCTTCCTTCCTTCCTTCCTTTCTTTTCTTTCTCTTTCCCTCCCCCCTCCCTCTCCCCTCCCTCCTTCCCTTCCTTTCTTTCTTCCTCTTTCTCTTTCCTTCCTTTCCTTTTGAACTATTTTATGGGTCGGGCCAGTGACATTTTCAGAGGTGTGGAAGTAGTTCGCTCAGGTGTGTGGAATGTCATAAAGAATACTTTTTATTTATAAATTGCCATAACTTTTTCTTTTCTCTTCTAAATGTTTAATGTTACAGAAGCCAAGTCTGCCCCAAGAGATTGTTTCATTGACGTGAATTCTAAAGGTGACAGATTTGGCAATTGTGGTTTCTCTGACAATGAATACAAGAAGTGTGCCACTGGGTAAGTGGAGATGAGGTGTGGAGGGATGGGGATGCCAGTCATCTCTAGTTTCTCTGTGCTCTTTGGGCCTGCTGGCTCACTCTTCACTCAAATACCTAACTTCAAACTTAACATTTTTCTACACAAGATGTGTTAGGAACAAAAGTAGTAAGATAGTTCATCCCTTTACCTGTCAGCTCTCTCAAATCTGAGTTTTAGAATCCTCCTTTGTTTATCTTTGATTTATAATGACTCCCAACTAAATAACTTGTCATTTTTCTTTCAATAAAAGATTCAATTAACTAAGCCCCAAGATAAAGGGTACAACAGAATTAATTCAGACTAACATTATTCTAACTCTATAAAATGACTTAAAACTTTTTATTTTTATAATTAAACAATATGAAATAATTAACAATATGAACATTAGAAAGATGAACGAAGTCATGCCTTATTTGAATCCATGTGTTTTTAGTCACTTTAGTGTATTTTCTCCCTCCTGGTGTCTGCTCTGAAGATACTTGCACTGGCATTTTACACAGTAGGAATTACTGTGCAATACTGCATATTGCTGCTACCTACTCTGCTTCCTTACCTGTCAGGCAAATTAAGCAGCGATAGCAAGACAGTGCTTGCTAGTGAGGAGAGATAGCAGTGTTCGTAGGTCTTCATGCTGCTTGACCTTACACAGCAGTTAGTCAATGATGGTGACTTTTTTGTTGTTGTTGTTGTTGGTCGTGGGGCTTGAACCCTGGGCTTGGGTGCTGTCCCTGCGCTCTTCAGCTCAAGGTGAGCGCTCTACTGCTTGAGCCACAGCACTATTTCCAGTTTTCTGGTGGTTTTTTGAAGATAAGAGTTTCACGGACTTTCCTGCCTGGGTTGGCTTTGAACCGTGATCCTTAGATCTCAGCCTCCTGAGTAGCTAGGATTATAGGCGTGAGCCACTGGTGCCTGGCTCTTTTTTTTTTTGAAGAAACTTCTTTCCTTGGCTTTGTGTAGGAAGTCCTTCTTTATCATCTCCCTGCCATACCCACACACAGGTGGTTTTATTACTTCTGTGGTTTTATTTGCCATCTAGATATTATCTGTATGCCAAACTTGCCTATGTATGGTCTTCTGCCTTCTACCATAGGGCCTCTGAACAGGAGGTTCCTTCTTGGTTTCGTTAATTATGCTCATGTCCAAATCTCTGGTCAAGTAGGACTTCCCTAAGGAAGATTTCTAGTTTGACTCATGAGCTATTAAAGGTATATTGTTTAACTTCTAAATAGTTGGTAATATTCTGGCTGTTTGATTTTGAGTTATAGTTTAATTCTATTCAGAACATGCTCTGCATGGTTTTTGCTTTTCAGAGTAGTCTGAGATGTGCATTATCGTCTGGGGTGAATGTTCATGTGCAATTGAAAAATAAAGTGTATTCTTCAGTGTTGGATGTGTAGTTCTAAAAATGCCAACTTGATTGATAGTGTTATTCAGTTTTCCATATCTTCTAGGGAGGGGGCAATTACCAGTTCTTTCAGTTTTTGGAGAGGTAGATTAAACTCCAGAAGTTCTGCAAATTTTTACTGCATGTGATTGTCTTCCTGATGAATTGAACCTTTTATCACTGCCAAAATTTCATCATTATGTCTTGAATAGTCTTCTGTATTATTTGCTATAGTTTCATTTCTTTTTGTGACTACTTACTTACCACTTTCCCTCACTAAACTGTGAGACCCAATGTGTTTAGGGTAATGCCTGGGACATAATGCCTCTTGAATGGTGGTTGCCTAAATGAGTGAATGAAGATACAGCTAGTCTTAAGAATGAGTGGGTGGAGAATTAGATGGAAGGAATTGAGCAAAGACCCAAGGGTCTTTAAGGCAGACTTGAAGGTAACTAGGTAGATAGACCACATCCTTTTTTCTATTTGTTTATTTTTCTGTTTTGGAAACATGGTCTCACTGTTGTCAAGCTGGCCTCAAACTTGAGAACCTCTAACCTCAGCCTCCTGAGTGCTAGGATTACAGATGTGTACCACCATGCCTGGATCACTTATTTCCAGCCCTTTTTGCTTTCATAATTTTGTAACTATATAATTTTATAATTACAAAAATATAGAAATTTCACTTGTCTAACTTAGAAATTACTAGTAGCTCTTTTCTTATGTGTGCTGGTACTGGAACTTAAACTCAGAGCCTTGTGCTCTTGTTTAACTTTATTGCTCAAGGCTGATGCTCTACTTCTCAGGCCACATCTTTTGAAGGTAAGACTCCTGAATATGCCTGCCTGGGCTAACTTTGAACCACGGTCCTCATTTCTTGGCCTCATGAGTAGCTAGAATTACAAGCATGAGATACTGGCATCTGGCCTAGCTTCTTTGTAACTCATTTGAGAAACATTTTATAATAGTAATATAAGGTTCATGTAGTTTTATGAAAATATAATTTGAAATTTGACTCCTTGGATTTGAGTCCTGGTTTAGCCACCTAACCTCTGAGAGACTTTGGGTAAATTTCACCTACGTACCTCATTTTTGTCTTCTTTAAATGATGGAGAAAAGCACCTGCTTAGTCTTAGGATCTTTGTCATTGCCATCATCAATGCATCATCACTGTTTTACCATCCCCATCATAGGAAGTTAAAAAATCTAGAAAAATGTAAAGGAAGTAATGACCCAGGGATACAATTTTTTTTTTATTTTCTTCTGTGACACTCTTAACTATACACCACTTATTCATGTTCTGATTGTTCCTTTGTTTGAAAGGAAAGACTGGATCATTCTTTCAGCTTTTTATTTATTTGTTTATTTTTATTATATAAGGGTTTTTTTTTTTTTTTTTTTTTTTGGTGCTGGAGAAATAACCCAGGGTCTTGCTCATGGTAAGCACATACTTATATACTTATCACTGAGCTAAACCTGCTGCCTCTTAAATTTGTTAATTATAAAATTTTAGCGTACAGAAGAATAGGACAAACAGTACAATGAACACCAAAATATCCCAGATTTAAAATTTTTTCTATGTTTTATCATTTTTGCTTTGTTTAGACTTGACAGACCATTTTTAAGTAGGTTCTCGGAATGACCGTGTGCTTCTGATATTTTCACAATTCATCTCCGGCAACTAGGGCCATGTATTGTACCTTGTCATTTCTAACAGAGTTATCAGGTCTAAGTATCACCAACACCTAATCTGTTCATATTTCCCAAACTGACCTCAATTCATCTTTCACAGCTAACCTCTGTCTACATCAGGGATCAATCAGGGGTCACACATTGCATTTGGTTGTCATGTCACATAGTCATTTGAAACCTAAAATATCTTCCTTCACTTTGTTGTTCCTTTTCAAGGACATTGACCTGTGGAAGAAACTGAACTGGGTCAGTGGATCCTTGTTTTTGTTTCCTTTGAAAATTTCCTCTCTGTATGGCTTGACTTGTGCCACTGGATTTTCTTTAGCTCAGAAACTAAATCTGAAATCTTAACGTGATTCATGTGAAGTACTTTTGCAAGGATGATTCAGTGATCTATTGCTTTAAGGAAACACATAGTACTATTGTCTTCTTGTTGGTGGTACTGGTGGCAGTGAGAGGATTTTACTATTGGAAGTTTTACATTTTACTATTGGAAGCTTACATGGGGAAGTGAGATTGTAATATATGAATGAATACTCAGTTCCCCATCAGTGCTTAAACTCATGGATGATACTTCACTGAAGCAATTGCTTGAATTGCAGTACACTTACATTTAATGTAACAATGAATATCTCTTCTGACATATTTTTGGTTATTTGAATTTTTAATTGTAGGAACTGCCTATTTACAAATTTTTTAATGTTATTGTTAAGTCTTCTAATTATTTGTAAATGCTTCTTATGTATTAAGAGGTTATATTTATATAATTCTATAAATACTAATACCTGATATTAGTATTTAACACTATTAATCATAATACCAGGCATTCTAAATATTGATACTTAAATCTTTTAATATTTTAAACATTAATAAATATGAACACATTACATATTCATATATTAACATTTTCCTTTTACACTTTAATGTGTGACCAAGACTTTATATGGAATGCTAAGAGTATCATGACAATATGAATTTTGATGAATCCAAAAGACATTAACTGAAGTCTGCTTTATGCTATGCATTGTTCTGGGGTTTTCATATCTAATTTTGGCCACAATGTGGGCATTACTGTTTCCTTTGTTTGCCATGAGGAAACTGAAGCACAGAAAGGTCACCTAGCAAATAAATGGCTACATAAAAATAAACACAAAATTGGGAACAATGGTTAACTCTTAAGGTAGAGTAGAGGAAAGGTGGAGACTTAATAGCAACATATTAAAAAACAGGAGTTTTAGTTATAAAAGCAAGGGCTTCAGTTATGTAAAGTAGCTTTTATAAAAGCTGCTGTATATAATCTTACACTTATTAGAACCATAGCATTTAGAATTAAGGATAACAGAGCTTCATTTGTTTTCTTTGCTTCTTAAGCAAAGATCTTAGTGTCCTCCCCTCCGCTCCCCTCTTCTCTCTTTCATGTTTAAACAGAGCTGCTATTGCTCTCAAACACTTTCACTCTGAAATTCCCTCCTTTCAGCCAAATAATGGCAATGCTGTCTACACACAAATGTTGGCACTATTTCTCTTGCTTTATAGGAATGCGTTGTGTGGAAAGCTTCAGTGTGAGAATGTACATGACATGCCTGTGTTTGGAATTGTACCTTCTATTATTAAGACACCTAGTCACGGCAGCTATTGTTGGGGCGTGGATTTCCACCTGGGCTCAGATGTTCCAGATCCGGGGATGGTGAATGAAGGCACAAAATGCGATGCTGGAAAGGTAATTAAGCATTTTATTACCTACAAAGTAAAATAAAAATAATTAAAAAATTATTACACAGAATAAACACCATTCTCTTCTGGTTATAAAAGAAAATTTAGATTTATTTTAGAAGTTTAGACACTAAAAAGACCTCAAGAAGAAACTTAAGAACTATAAATCTACCATGTATATTTTCTTCACTGTGGTCATCTAGCATATGTTTTCTACATTGCAATTTACTTACCGTATATATTTCCTTCTGTCAATATGGTGTAAATTATTTTGTAGTTTGCTGTTATTGGGACATTTAGGTGACTTCTAGGACTTGGCATGTGTGCTGTGCACTGTTCTACCAAAAGTGTTGTAGTGCCCAGTCTACGCTTCTTGACCATGGCTGTTTGGATCAGATATAGCCTATGACTTGCTACCAGTGGTCTCTAAGAATTCTTTGAACAATGCCATGAAGTAGGAGCTGGGCTATGAGGGTGGTAGTAGCATTCAGTTGTATATGAGATATGAGGATGATTGCGTTGAAGAAACAAACTCATGTAGAAGGAAGCTGGGAGTGAGGGAGGGAGGAAGGGGGAGAGGAAGAGAGAGAGAGGCAGACTGGAAGTCACGCAGCCCACACCATATATGATCTGAACAGAGGGTTCTGTGAGATGGTCACTAGTACTTCCCAGGGTCAGCGTTTTTGTGAGCCACCTTCCTCTCTTGGCACCTGGGGTTTGAACTCAGGACCTAGAGTTTGTTAGGTAAGGAATCTACCACTTGAGCTCTGCCCCAGGTCTTTTTGCTTAAGTTTGTTTTTAGATTGAGTGTCATGCTTTTGCCAAGACTGGCTTTGGACTGTTATCCTCCTATCCATGGCCTTGCTCATAGCTGGGATTGCAAGAGTGCATTTGCAGCTAAGTTTGACTGTTGCAGCTATTACAAATAATGTTGTGATAATGGCTTTATAAAAAAATATGGGATGGGGCTGGGAAGGTGGCTCAGTGGTAGAGCGCTTGCCTTGCGTGCATGAGGCCATGGGTTCGATTCCTCAGCACCACATAAGCAAAAAGAAAAAAGCCGGAAGTGGCGCTGTGGCTCAAGTGGTAGAGCGCTAGCCTTGAGCTGAAGAGCTGAGGGACAGCGCCCAGACCCAGAGTTCAGGCCCCACGACTGGACCCCCCCCACAAAAAAAATGTGGGATGTAGCTGTTAATTTTCTAAGGTTAGACTTGATAACAATATACAGACTTAAAGGCTTTAGGTATAGTTTTACCAAATTTCTCTTTGGAGAAGTTTTTATTAGTTTACCTTCCTATCAATTATATATAGGTGTTTTAATGTAGCCAATATGACCAGTTATAATTTTAAAGCCTTTATTGGTAACTTCCTCTTTGCCTTTCTCCTTTTCTCCCTCTTTCCTCCTCTTATCCTCCTCACCTCCTTATACACTCTTCCTCCTTTCTTCCTCTTCTTCCTTCTCCTTCTTCCTCACCCTCTGGAGAATGAAACCTAGGACCTTGTACATCTTCAGCTAGTGCTCTGCCACTGAGCCACATTCCTAGCTCTCATTATACTTTCTCTTTATTGGTAGTAATATTGAATATTTTGTGTAAAAATTCATTTCTTTCATCAGTTGCCTGCTATTTCTTATATAAAGGTTTTAAGGAATTTTTACGTGTGTGTGTGTGTGTGTGTGTGTGTGTGTGTGTGTGTGTGTGTGGTCTCTATCTCTCCCTTTATTTCTTGCTTCTTTTTTGTCTTAGTAATTTTTTCCATGTGTGTTGCTGTTCACACAGTGAGACCTGGGAATGCAGTGTCTGGTAGGAATAAAGTGGGCTATACTCTGTGGGTATAGACAAAATTTATTGGAATATCCCATGCTTATATACAGCTACAGGCATGAGAAGTAAATCTTCAGTCAGGGGGCAGAGAATTAATCTTAATAGTTTTAGGGGAACACAGACAATAAGAGTTTAAGTCAGTAAGCAGGAATAGCTAATCCTTGTCAAGAAATGGGGAGCAGTTCCAGTAATCAAAAGCTGTAAAAAGTAGGTAAAGCACAGTTGAGTCCACAAAGGGAGTCTCGAGGCATTGTTCTATGGGGTTAACTTGGAGGAGTATGAATGACACTTCCTGCAAAACCTTCATCTGAATCTGGTGGCTGGGCGTTGGTCCTTTGCACTCCCCTTCCTCCCCCAGAGAGAATGCATGCTGGTTTATACACCCTCACTGCACGCAGTACTTTAGATGGGGTCGTCCGAGTCGATACCTCTGACATCTCCCCCTTTTTTGTTTTTTAAGCATAGAACAGCAAGCATGAGATCCTTTGGTGGAAGGGATACGTTAGCTATTCTGGAGTGGAGACAACAGTATCCTACAAAGAACACAAACATCCTAAGACACAATACAATCAATCCCATAAAAGCACTGTGGGTAAAACTCTGCCACTAGGTACTGGTTTAGCACAGACACTATTCCTTCAGCCAAGCCCTCATATCCCACCCCAGGGAGCTGAACCCAGAAAGTCTTAGTGACTTTCGTTGCAGCTCATGTATGTCCCAAGACAAATTTCCTTGCAAGTCTTGCAGGTGGTATTGAAGTCCCTGCCAAGTGATGTTAGTAGTGTTGAAGTAGGTGGGAGTGACACACAGCTTCATTGAGTTCCAGTCACATTTGAAGGTTAGCTGTTTTTGCAGATCAATTATCTACCTGGTCTCCCATCCACTGGAATTCATGTTGAAGGATGTTCAGGTGGAACTCAATGTCCTGTTCAATATTTAGCTGGCGAGACCATAGCTGATGAGAATCCTGTTGCCACTTCTCCACAAAGTCCTTGGTTTGGGCTGTGGAATGCAGTGCCACTCCAGCAGTCAGAGAAGTAGCAGTGATAGCAATTAGTCTACTGATTGCAGCTGTAATCAGGCCCAGGAACCTCCTAGTCCTCTTTAAACAGTTGCTGGAAGACTCCTGTCAACAAACCTACAACAAGGCTCTCCTGCCCCACATCCAGACCCCTAAGCAAGATCTTAATATCAGGAGGGATTGAGAAGACACATCGAAAAGAATAGTATGATGTAAACATGTAAAGAGAGTTGACAATCAAAACAATCAGGGCTTCGTAGGGTTTCATTAACTGACACTGCCCCTATGGCCAACATATAGGGAAGTTTAGCACAAGCCTGTACAGTAGCAGAATGATTCCTGTAAAATGCACAGTTTGCCTCATGGGCTCTAGGAAAATGACCAGTCCAATTTTGAGTTGTATAAAATAGGGCAGCAAGTGTCCATAAATGCCACTGTTCAGGCCCAGGCATCCGTTGAAGTTTATATGTGGCCAAGGAGGTGCAAGGCCTCCATCATGACAGGTAAGCAAACCAGTGGGTTTTACGTGATTTATAACTCCATTGTATAAATGCCATCGAACAGAAGAATTACTAGTATACCAATCATCAACATGTTTCTCAGAATAATTGGCAATGAAAGGCCTGTGGGGGCCCCAGTCTATAAAGGAGATGTTATTGTTACACTGTATAATCTTTCCTCTAGGGCGGTAGCAATGAAACCATTGAATGGGAACATAAGCCCGAGTCCAATAATTAATGCCCTGGCATACTGGGTTGGCTGGTGGCCCAGTCTTATTTGTGTAAGAATGATTCTGACCAATGAAATTTAAGGAAAGTGTACTGAATAGCCCCATGCCATTGGTGATCTTACCATCAGGCAAATTGTACACCCATGCCTGTCTTCTGGTTGGTAAGTAAGCTAATGCCCCTAAATACAGTGGTAAAGACTCAGATCCTAAGGATATGTCATAGGGTGTGCCTTCCTTAGCTTGATGAGTGGGGCCTGCGTGGTCCCACAGGGGAGGAAAATACGTGCTGTCATTAGTGTATACCACTGGGCCTTGATCTAGCCAATCCACTAACTTTAACAATGGTGGGTGAGGAACATAGGCCCAATACTGATCAAAATGGCTTCTCCCTTAACTGACAATGCCTTAATCTGACCCCCATGTTGGTGGTATCTGGCTGGTTTTCTTGTGATAAGGGCAATGGTGTCGTTGGGTCTTCAAGTTTAGGCCTGCAAAGCAGGGAGCTAATTCTTTCTCAGGTTTAGGTTGTACTGTTCTCATCTCTCTGGGGTTGAATGAGCGGAAGAGGAACCCATATGTTGCTGGTAGATCCATCTGGAATGATAGAAGCATACCCTTTCCCCTTAGGGGTCACTAGTTCCGGTTTCCATTGATCAAATTCTTTAAACCATGTAGGAATTTGATAGCAAGGTGGTGCTGGAGAAGTAAAGTGCTTTTCAGCTCCAGTGAAAAGATCATCTTGAGGTAAATTAAAAAAATTTAGAGCAAATAAGGTTAAGACAAGAGTTTCCCTTGGGGAAACTCTTTAAAAACCGCCCTTTAAAAAATAATAGAAGCTTAAGTGTTTTATGGATGTGTAAACAGTTGGCCTTAGTCTACACAGATTGATTAAAGAAGTTTTAGCTAGGACCGGACTTTAGTAAACTCCCCTAATATTTTCCTGGTTGTACACTGGCTTTTATAGCTTGGCATTGGGTAGTTTATTAGAGTGACAGCTTTTTCCTAACCAGATTTTACTCCAAAGTGGAAATTAGGCCTCACTTTTAACTTTTAGTAACTGCACAGATCTTTTCTTGGGCTACAGCACTATGGCCTGTTTAGCACTTTGGTTTGCAAAAGATTCAAATAGCTCAAGATGTTTAAAGGCAAAGGTTCATAAGGAAGGCCCACTTGCAGGTGGTGAGTGGCTGTTTCAATAAGCAAGTTAAAAAAGCCGACCTAGCAGTTAGTGATTACAAATGGCATCAAAGCAAAGTAAGGCTGTCTGAGCAGACATCCTGGTGCCTAGGCAGGAGATGGGGGCGGTGCACCCAGCTCCTTGGCCTGGAGGTGGGGCAGGTCTTCCTTTGGAGTACAGATACCTGGCTCTGTGGGGTGTGAGCTAGGAGGGTGCTGTTTTAGCCCTAGGAAAACTTACTGCCCCAAATGGAAGAAAACATTGATTAGCTCTCTAAATGGCCTACAGATGGGACAGGCCATCCTTTGGAATGCAGATGCCTAGCAACTCCCCTGCCAATTAAGCAAATACAGGGCTGTTTGGGTTTAGACTATTTCCCACATTTTACAACTGTAGCCTTTTAAGTGCCCATTATAACAAATGATTGACAAGTTCTTGCCCAGTTATGCATGCTTATAAACTATCTTCCCATGACTTCCAGCTCTGATCAACCTTAGAAGGGCCAAACATATTATTGCCAAAGTCCCAGGAGTGCCTTTCTCCATGCTGGGGTAAGTGCACCTTTGGCATTTCCCTTGGTACTTGAACTTAGGGCCTGGGCACTGTTTCTCAGCTCTCCAGCTCAAGGCTTGCACTCTGCCACTTTGAGCTCCAAAGCAACTCTGTGCTTATCCAGCCCTCTGCTGGCCAGTTAGAGATGACAATCTCACAAGGAACCTTAAAAGCCAAAGTTAGACCTGACAAACCTGTAAGACTTCTCTGTAAGCTTGCTGGAAACTGTTACAAAAACCCTATAAGAGTAAGCTACAATAGCAATTAATCATTTTGGTAGGCTTAATTTTTCTTTTTGCACTTCAAAACAAACATTTAAGACAATTGTGCTTCTGAATTTCATATCCAGGAATCCATTCTTGTTTTTTTTCCTGGTCTTGGGGCTTGAACTCTGGGCTTGGGTGCTGTCCCTCAGCTCTTCAGCTTAAGGCGAGCACTCTACCACTTCAGCCACAGCACCACTTCCGGATTTCTAGTGGTTTTTTGGAGATAAGAGTCTCACGGACTTTCATGCCGGCTGGCAATCCTCAGATCTCAGCCTCCTGAGTAGCTAGGATTACAGGCATGAGCCACAGGTACCTGGCTCCATTCTTGGTTTTCTAACCTTTTACTAATCTCTGCTTTAACACTTTACACTTCAGTTTTCATTTACATTTGAATGATCCTTTAAAGTCTTAAGGCACTAGGCACACTCCCTAGAGAACAAATCTTTAGGAAATTTTGAAACCAAATAGCAGTTTTCCTTAATGCAAGAATTGCAAGCACCACAACTATACCAAGAATCCAAACTTAGCATCTTTAAAACCAAATTATATCACACAAATAAACATTTTTTTTAACAAATAAACTTTTAGCAATGCCCATCACATCATCACATCACTTATTTTACCCTCAGATTTCCAGCATCCAGCTGCAAGGAAAAGAAACAGGGCAAAGTAGGTCACTGGGCCGCTCTTGTGGAATAGGCTAATATTCATTCTGCTCTTTAGGGCTATATCTACTGCCTTCCTGCCAGCTTGCTTCGTCCCCCCATACATGGGCTGCTGAGCTGCACTTTTGCCTGTTCACCCCTCACCTCCAAAGATAGTTTTTTTTTTTTAAATTTTATTTTATTTGTGAACGTACTGTACAGAGGGGTTACAATTACATGGGCAAGATAATGCATACATTTCTTACCAAGCATTGCAGCCTCCTCCTTTGTTTACCCTTCACCTCCCTTCCCAGCCTCCCCCCTCTCCCCCCCACCCAATCCTCCTCTCCATTCCCCCCCCCCCCCCCACATTGTAAAGCTCCTTTTTGACATGACAATTTGTACTTCTCATTGTTGCAACAGGTCCACCTGAGTCCTTAAATGACTTGTTTTTCCCCATCTCCTCCATAAGTTATACTGACATCAAATATATTGAAAGCGGGGGTTATACTGTGGGGGAGGGACATACAAAGCAACAAAGAAATAAAGTTATAAATGCGTTAGAAACACATGCATGAAAGAAAAAAAAATTAAAATACCTATCTAAGGATTCATTTTCCTTACATCACATTATCTGACTTTTTCCGCTTGACTCATACATATACTAGATATTGCAAATAAGGGAAACCATGGGACCTGTGTTTCTTTGTGCCTGGCTTACTTCACTTAATATAATTTTTTCCAAGTTTTTCCATTTCCTAACAGATGGGGCAATGTCATTCTTTCTGATGGAGGCATAGAATTCCATTGTGTATATATACCACATTTTCTTGATCCATTCATCTACTGAAGGGCATCTGGGTTGGTTCCATATCTTAGCTATGGTAAATAATGCTGCAATAAACATAGTTGTGCTGGTAACTTTAGTGTGGTCTTGTTTGTAAACATTTGGGTAAATGCCCAAAAATGGGATTGCTGGGTCATAGGGAAGCTCTATTTAAAGTCTTTTGAGGAACCTCCATACTTCTTTTCAAAGTGGTTGAACAAGTTTACATTCCCACCAACAATGAAGTAAGGTTCCCTTCTGTCCACATCCCCTCCAGCATCTGTTGTTGTTAGAGTTCTTGATTTTTGCCATTCTAACTGGAGTGAGATGGTATCTCAATGTTGTTTTGATTTGCATTTCTTTTATGGCTAGGGATGTTGAGCATTTCTTCATGTGTCTATTGGCCATCCTTCTTTCTTCTTCAGAGAAGTTTCTCTTTAAGTCTTTAGCCCACTTATTTATTGGGCAGTTGTTTCTTTGAAGATTTGTTGTTGGGGGATTTAATTTTTTGAGTTCCAAGTATATTTTAGATATGAGACCCTTGTCTGTTGTATGGCTAGTAAAGATCTTCTCCCAATCTGTGGGCTTTCTATTGCTCTTGCTAGCTATGTCGTTTGCCATGCAGAAGCTCTGCAACTTTATGCATTCCCATTTGTCCAACCTTTCTTTGATTTGTTGTGTTTCCGGGTCTCTATTCAGAAAATTTCGTCCTGAGCCAAGGAGACCTAGGGTTTCTCCTATTCCATCCTGTAATGTTTTCAGAGTGTCTGCTTTGACTTCGAGGTCTTTGATCCATTTGGAGTTGATTCTGGTGCAGGGTGATATATAAGGATCTAGCTTTAGTTTTCTACATGTAGTTAACCAATTTTGCCAGCACCATTTACTGAAGAGGCTCTTTCTTCCATTCTATTGTTTTAGCTCCCTTATTGAAGATTAGATGACCATAGGTCTGTAGGTTCATTTCTGGGTTTTCAATTCTATTCCATTGGTCCTGAGGTCTGTTCTTATGCCAATACCAAGCTGTTTTGATTACTATGGCTTTATAGTAGAGTTTGAAATTTGGTATTGATATTCCTCCAGCAGTGTTCTTTCCGTTGAGGAGCGTTTTTGCTATTCGGGGTCTTTTGTTGTTCCATATGAATTTTTGGATTGCCTCTTCTATTTCCTTGAAGAATGAGCTTGGAATTTTGATAGGTATTGCGTTGAATTTGTAGATAGCCTTGGGAAGTATTGCCATTTTCACGATGGTAATCTTTCCAATCCAGGAGCATGGGAGGTTTTGCCATTTTTTAAGTTCTGTGTTGATTTCCTTTTTCAAGATTTTAAAGTTTTCATCATAGAGGTCCTTCACTTCTTTGGTTAATTCCTAGGAATTTTATTTTTTGTGGGGCTATTACAAATGGAGTGGCTTTCCTAATTTCAGCCACACTTTTCTCATTGTTGGCATACAGAAAAGCCATTGATTTTGGGGGGTTAATTTTATAGCCTGCTATTTTGCCAAAGTTTTGAATCAGCTTGAGGAATTTGGGAGTGGAGTCTATGGGATTCTTTAAATACAAGATCATGTCATCTGCAAAGAGGGAGAGTTTTATTTCTTCTTTCCCTATTTGGATCCCCTTTATGTCTGCATCTTGTCTTATTGCTGTTAAGCTAGACATTCTAATACTAGATTGAAGAGAAGTGGAGAGAGTGGACATCCTTGTCTTGTTCCTGAGTTAAGAGGAAGTGGCTTTAGTTTTTCACCATTAAGTATAATGCTGGCTGTAGGTTTGTCATATACAGCCAAAGATAGGTTTTTTAATTGGCTCTAAGCTTTTTATTTTCTCTTGGTTCTTAACTGAAATGCTCAAACAGTTTTGAGACAGACAGAGCAGGTAAAGTCTTCAGCAGTGGTAAGCAAACCTTTACATTTAAATTTCTAATAGTTGTCAAATTTTAACCAAGGAAAATAAATACCAAATCCCCAATGTCTTTTTGCGAAGCCAGATAACTTGATTACACTGTAAACAACCTCATGCATTTCAAAATGTCACCGGACAGAGTAAGGTTTAGTGGAGCTCCCCTTTAAATACAGGAATTCTATGCTTAGGGTCCTTCCTTGACTTCTGATCACAGAATAAGAATTTCTGGACAAGTCACAATGGTAAGAAAATGTGGCAGAGCCTTCATCTGAATCTGGCGGCTGGGCATCGGTCCTTAGCCCTGACTTGGAAGAAGAGGCGCTCCGCTTCTACCCGCAGAGGGAACGCATGCTGGTGTATGCACCCTTACGGCATGCAAGGCCTCAGATGGGGTCCAAGACGTCTACATCTTTTATGCACTCAAGTTTGTCACTCTTTTCCTTTATGTCTTTCATGTTAGGTAAACTAACTTGGCAGCCAAGGAAAAGAGAGAGCAGGACATGGTATTCAAGCAGGGAAAGGTTTATTTTCCAGCTGCAGGCCGCCTTTGGTCAAGTTGGAAGCCCATGCAGCAGGGATAACAAAAAAGGTTGAACCACAGCCTGGCTAGAGGTGACCTCAGGGACGGGGGGAGGTCATTGCCTCCAAGTGTGCCAGTTACCTAGGTGACACAGGTACTGGGCAGAGATTTAACCAAGAGGAGGGAGGAGTCTGCTCCACCTTCCCAGGGCGGACCTTACATTTCAAATTTTTGTTTTTTGATTGTGTAAGACCCATTTTTTGTATTTTCTAGGGGTTTTGCTTTATAGTTAAATTTTAATACTTGTGAGATAGTGATACTTAGTTAAAGTCACAAACACATTCTAACCTTCATGGGGCAAATTGTCTTTATCATGGTCTATAAAGTTTGTGAATTCTGTGAGCTTTGGCAGTACAGTTATTTCTTCCACATCAGGTGATATGTACCTTTCTTTCCTTTTGCTTAGTGTCAGCTGTCCCCCTCTTCCTCCCATTCCCTCGTTCTCATCACTGCCATTGAGTTGCTTAGTTCATTTTCTTCAATGTCCAGTGCAGCTGGACATTGTTATGTTATCCTGATTCCCTCTGTTTCTGTGTCCTCCTCCTAGTTTCCCTCAGATGTGCACATCTATGCTATATATGTAGTCAGCAGCATGGGCTCCATTTAGTAATGATGAAACTAGATGAATGGAGGCCCTTTGTTTCTCAAGTCTTGTTTACTTTGTCGTATCTCCTTATGTTTTGGATTTAACATTCACATATCAGGAAGACCATGTGCCGTTTGTCTCTTTTCTCTTGGCTTTCACGCAAAATGATTTGTTCTAGTTCTGTCCATTTCCCTGAGAATGCCATTATTTTGTCCTTTCTAATGGTTGCATAATATTCCACTGTATATAGGTACCACAATTTTTGGATCCATTCATCTGTAGTGGGGCATCTGGTTGTTTCCATATCTTGACAATTGTGAACAGTGCTGCAGTGAACATGGAGGTACATGTGTCCTTGTATCTTGGTTCCTGTTGTTCAGGATAGATGCCTAGGAGTGGTATTGCTGGGTCATAGGGAAGGTCTATATTTAGCTTTCTGAGGTACTGCTTTCCAAAGTGGTTGTATTAGTGTACATTTCCGCCATCAGTGCAGTAGGGTTCCTCTTTTTCCGCATCCCCTCCAACATTTGTCATTGGCTGAATTAGGATGCGGAACATTCTGACTTGGGTTAGGTAGTATCTCCTGGTTGTTTTTACTTGTGTGTCCTTTACAACCAGGGATGGTGAACATTTCCTCATTTGTTTCTTTGCCATTTTTATCTCTTCTTCTGAGAAGTCTCTCTTTAGTTCCCTTGTCTATTTAGTAACTTGTTTGTTAGGTTTGGGAGGGATTAGTTTCTTGAGTTCCCTGTATATACTGGATATTAGGCCTTTGTCTGATATATATTGATGGTAAATATTTTTTCCCCAATTAGTTGGTTGTCTTTCTAGCTTGGTTGCTATAGCTTTAGCTGTGCAGAAACTTTTTATTTTAAGGTAGTCCCATGTCGAATCTCTCTCCAATTTTTGTGACCCTGGGGTTCTGTTCAGGAAGTTCCTGCCTGTGCCTATAAGTTCAAGTGTCTCTCCTTCTCTGTCCTGCAGAGATTCAGGTTTGATGTTAGGGTCTTTAATCCATTTTGAGTTGATGTTGGTGTACGGTGACAGGCTGGATCCACTTTTAGTTTTCTGCATATGGCCACCCAGTTTTCCAGCACCAGTAGTTGAAGAGGCTGTGCTTCTTCCACTGTATGTCTGTATGTCTTTGGCTCCTTTGTCAAAAATCAGCTGACTGTAAGCGTGTTGTTTTATTTCTGGATCTTCTAATCTATTCCATTGCTTTTCAGGACTGCTTTTGTGCCAGTACCAAGCTGTCTTTGTTATTATGGCTCTATAGTAGAGTTTGAAGTCTGGCATTGAGATCCCTCCCACTATTTTTTTTTTTTTTTTGCCTACAGTTGTTTTAGCTGTTCTAGCTCTTTTGTTGTTCCATATGAATTTTTGGAGTGTTTTATGTATTTCAGTAATGAATGTCATTGGGATTTTAATGGGAATTGCATTGAATTTGTATATCATTTTTGGCAGTATTGCCATTTTCACTATATTAAGTCTGCCTATCCAAGAACATGGAAGGTCTTTCCATTTCCTGGTGTCCTCTATGATTTCTTTCTTTTAAGTTTTTATAGTTTTGATTAAATAGTTCCTTTACATCTTTGGTTGTGTTAATTCCTAAATATTTTATTATTTTTTTGAGGTTATTGTGAATGGGGTTGTTTCCTTGATTTCCCTTTCTGCTTGTACATTATTGGTGTTATAGAAAAGCAACTAATCTTTGTGGATTAATTTTGTATTCTGCTACTTTGCCAAAGTGGTTTATAAGTTCTAAGAGTTTGGGGGTGGAGTTTTGGGGGTCATGGAGGTATAGTATCATGTTAACTGCAAAAAAGGGATAGTTTAAGTTATTCCTTCCCTATGTGGATCCCTTTAATGCCTTTTTCTTGCCTTATTGTTCTGGCTAAGGATTCCAGAACTATATTTAAGAGGAGGGGTGAGAGTAGGCATCCTTGCCTTGTTCCTGATTTTAGGAGAATTGATTGTAGTTTTTCCCCATTAAGTATAGTATTGGCTGTTGATCTGTCTTATATGGCTTTTATTGTTTTAAGGAATGTTCCTTCTATTCCTATTTTCTCCAAAAGCCTTTTTTGTGTCAATGGAGACAACCATGTGGTCTTTACATATGTTAAACCATCCCTACATCTCTGGAATGAAGCCTATTTGATTGTAACATATGATTTCTGCATTCTGTTGGCTAGAATTTTATTGAGGAGCTTTGCATCTGTGTTCATCAACGAGATTGATCTGTAATTCCCTTTTTTTGTTGGCTCTTTGCTGGTTTGGAATGAATGTGATATTGGTTTCATAGCATGAGTTTGGGATAGCTCCCTCTGTTTCTATCTCTCAGAAGAGTTTGAGAAGTATGGGTATTAGTTCCTCTTTAAAGGTCTTATAGAATTCTCTAGTGAATCCATGTGGTCTTGGGCTTTTCCTTGTTGGAAGACTTCTGATTGCTTCCTCTATCTCATTGTAAGATATTGGTTTATTTAATTGATTTATTTCTTCTTGGTTGAGTTTAGGCAATTTGTATTTCTCTAAAAATTCATCCATTTCTTTCCTTAGTATAGATTCTGGAACTAATTATAATTGTTTGGATGTCTTGAGTATTTGTTGTAATTTTTCCTGTGGCATCCCTGATCTTATTGATTTGGGCTTCTTCTCTTCTTTTTTTTGTTAATCTTGCCAAAAGTCCTTCAATATTACTGATTTAAAAAAAAACACCTAGCTTTTTGTTTTTACTAAATTTTGTTTATAGTTTTCTTATTCTCTGTCTTATTAATTTCAGCTCTTATTTTGGTTATCTCCCTCCATCTAGTAACTTTAGGTTCAATTTTTTTCATGCTTTTCTAGCAGTTGTAGTTGCAACATGAGATTATTTACTTGGTCTGTTTCTATTTTCTTCACGTGTGCCTTGAGAGTGATAAATTTGCCCCTGAGCACTGTTTTTGGTGTATCCCACAGGCTTTTTTGTGATGCATATTAATTTTCATTGAATTGTAGGAACTTTTTAATTTCTTCTGTTATCCATAGGTGTTGCTCAGAAGTGTGCTATTCAATTTCCATGTATTTGAGTAATTTCTACGGTATGCTTTGTTATTGAGAACTTGCTTGATTCCACTGTGGTCAGATAGAATACAATCTCTTTGTATTTGCTTAAATTCCTTGTATGAACTATGATATGGTCTATTTTGGAGAAAGTTCCATGGGCTGCTGAGAAGAACATGTAGAGGTTGTTGTAGGGTGGAAAAACTCGGTAGATTTCAATTAATTCCACTGGAGATATGGCGTCATTTAATTCGATGGCTTCTTTGCCAATCCTGGTTGGTGTGAGTGGGGTATTAAAGTCTCCTATTATTATTGTATTTGGATCAATTTTATTCTGTAAGTCTGAGAGTATTTGCTTAACATATTTGGGTGCACCAATGTTTGGGGACTGTAAGTTGATAATGGTAATATCCTCTTCTTGAATTGTTCCCTGTATTAATATGTTGTGTCCTTCTTTGTCTTTTTGTATTGATTTTAATGAAAAGTGTATTTTGTCAGATATCAGAATGGCAACTCCTGCCTTCTTGCTGGGATCATTTGCATGGTAGATCTTCCATCCCTTCACTCAGAGTTTATTTTTATGTTTGGCTGTGAGATGGGTCTCTTGAAGATGGATGGGTTTTGTTTTCTGATCCAATCTGCAGTTATTTTTCTTTTGATTGGTGAATTGAGTCCCTTAATACTCATGATTATTATAGAGAGATTCATTGTGTTTCCTGTCATTTTCTTGCTTTCCTAAGCTTTTCTTCTTACCTTTCCTCCTGTGCTTATTATGTTGGACTTCTAGTGGTATCTGTCTGATGTAGATCCCTGATCTTGATTATTTTCTTTATGTTGTATTTCCCCCTCTTAATATTCTTTGATGTTCTGGCTTTAATGAATTCATTTAGTTTTCTTTTACTATTAAAAATTTTAGTTTTTCCATCAAATGTAAATGCTAGCTTCACTGGATATATCAGTGTGGGTTGGCATTTATTGGTTCTCAGGGCTCGGATGGTACTTTCCCAGGCTTTTCTTGCATACAGTAACTGAGTAGAGAGATCTGCAGTGATTCTGATTTTTTTCCCCATTATAGTGTAGCTCCTTCTTTGTTTATGCTGCATGTAAGATTGTTTCTTTATTCACATCTATCATTTTTACTATAATGTGCCTAGAAGTGTTACTTCTTAGATCCCGTTTGCTAGGTGTTCTGTATGCTTCTGTTATGTAGGTAAGATGTTCTCTTTTAAGATTGGGGAAATTTTTGGTGATAATCTGACTGAATAGGTGTTGCATTCCTTTTTTCTGATATTCATCAACTTTGTCCACTCCAATTATAGGAAAGTTAAGTTTCTTGGCACTGTCTGCTTGTTCTTGGACTTCTGTTTGGCATAATTTAAGTGATTTGTCCATATCTGTGACTTTTTTTGCTGTACTTTGTCTTTCATATCTGATATTCTAATTTCCATTTCATTTACTCTGTTAACTATGGCTTCCATTGTGGTTTGCATGGAGGAAATTGAGCCATTTCTGATTTCTATGTTGGTTCTTTTTTATTTTATTTTATTTTTTTGGTTGGTTGTGGGGCTTGAACTCTGGGCACTGGGCACTGGGTGCTCTTAAGCTCAAGGCAAGCGCTCTACCTCTTGTGCCACAGTGCCACTTCTGGTTTTCTAGTGGTTTATTAGAAATAAGAGTCTCATGGACTTTCCTGCACGGACTGGTTTTGAACCATGATCCTCAGATCTCAGCCTCCTGAGTAACTAGGATTACAGGTGTGAGCCAACTGGCGCCTGGCTTCTATGTTGGTTCTTAAGAGTATTAGTCTCATCTCTTAGTGAGGTGTGTTCTGCATCTATTTTTGCATACATCTCCTCTTTGAAATCCTGCATCTCTTTTGATATTTCGTTTCTGTGTTCTTTAAATTTCTGATCTATTTCTTGCTTTAATTCTTTTTTTTTTTTTTTTTGGTCCGGTTGTGTGGGGCCTGAACTCTGGGCCTGGGCACTGTCCCTCAGCTCTTCAGCTCAAGGCTAGCACTCTACCACTTGAGTCACAGCGCCACTTCCGGCTTTTTTTCTTTTTGCTTATGTGGTGCTGAGGAATCCAACCCAGGGCCTTAAGCATGCAAGACAAGCACTCTACCACTGAGCCATCTTCCCAGCTCATCTTGCTTTAATTCTTGAGCCATTGTCTCCAACATCTCTTGGATGTAGCCTTTGTCTTCCATTCCTGTTTTGCTTCCACTCTGGCTTTTGTAGGTAGCTTGCTATCCTGACTATTGATAAATCTTGTACTTTTTCTCTCTGATTTTCGCAGGGGATTTAGGGATTATTGGAGACTAATCCCAAACTCAGACTGTTTTGGTCAATAGGTGGCTGTCTTTGCTTTGTTCTGGGTTGGTTCTGGATCAATTGATGAAGCTCGCTCTTGGCCCTGTGTTGGCTGAGAGAATCTGTACCTAGTCTCGGTTCTGTTGGGGGAGAGGCCAACCTCCAGCTGCTAGTCTGACCCATGTAGGATTCTCAGCTGTCTGCTGGAGGTCACAGGCAGTTCCCACCTTTAGCCAAGGACTAAGTAGCCTAGACTGCTTGTGCTACCTCCTAGGGCTGCTCTTGGCAAGACTGGGTGGACTGGGTGTATTCTCCCAGTTTCTGGAGTCTGCTATGAGTTCCTGACTATAATCAGGTGCTGATTGTCTGAGCTGTCCAATCCTCAGCCGGGGATACATAGGTCAGGCTCTGGTGGATTTGAGCTTCTGGTTCTCCACCTTGGATACACAGGTCTTTTGTTATCATGGGCGTGGTTCCCAGGGGTTGTGGTTCCCTGCTTTCCCGTCTGCTGAGGCGTGCACTCAGCTTCTGACTTCAATCAGAGCGGGTGGGTTGTGCAGCTCAGGTACTGGATCCCTGACCTGGCCCTGGCTCCTAGTCCCCAGACTGCAGCCTGGGATATGCAGTTTGGATTTCTGCTGCTGGCTGCTGTGGACTGTGGGCACTATTCCTGGCTTGGGCATTTAAGCTCCCTCCTGGGGGCGCTTTTGGTCCAGACTGGTGGGCCAGTTGTGCTCCATGGGCGGGTGGGGTGCTTGTACAGTTCCCAGTGTTAGTGGGATCTGTAGTTCAGGTGGTAGGGGAAGGGGTCCGGGTCAAGCTCTGGGGGTTACTGCCAGCATTGGTCTCCTTTGTTGGGAGAGGAGGCTGTCCCCTGTGGGGGTACTCATTTAACCTGGAGCTGATTGGGAACTCTCCAGCAGTGCTGTGGCAGAGCACTGTTTCTTTGTGCTGCAGGTTGCTGGTTGCCACTGGGTTTCAATGTTAGGTTGAGATGATTGTGGGTTGGACTGGGTGGTGGTGGCAGCGGCTCCAGGTCTGTGTTTCCCACTGTCTCTGCCTCTGTTGATGCTGTCCAGGTCAGCACTGTGGTTTTTTTTTTAAATGCATGTTTTTTATTGTAAAAATTCTGTACAGAGGGTTTACAGTTACATGAGTAAGGTAATCAGTACATTTCCTATGGAGCATTGTTACCTCCTCCTTTGTTTTCCCCCTATCATCCCTTCCCTCCCCACCTCCCCAACTCCTCCCTCTCCCCCAGTTGTAAAGTTCGTTTTCATCATAGTGTCTTGTACATCTCATTGTTACAATGGGTCAACCTGTATCCTTGTTTCAGCATTTTGTTATTTCCCTTCCCCTCCCCAAATTAGAAAAATGTATATACAAGATGCAGGGTACTGGAATCAAATACAGTGAAAACAGGGGTTATACCATGGGGAAGAACATACAAAAGAAACAAAAGGTCAAAAGCTAGTATGACAATATAAGATGATGTTAAGCTAAATGAATCCCAAGATAGGGACACAAGTGTTTTTTTTTTCCTTGCTAATGTTTTTTTTTAACATATTTATAATGTACAATGTGATTTTTTTTTTCTTTTGTATTTTCTTCCATTGCGGGTGCTTTTTGCTTTGGCTGCTGGCCGAGGGGTGAGGAGGGGTCTTCGTGCAGGTTCCGAGTTCTGAGGTTTCTGTCTGTGATTGTGCTTTCTGGGTCAGCATCGGCACCTTGGAAGTCTTCTGTATTGGCGTTCTGTGGAATGACCCCTGTATTTCTGGGGTTTCCCCCTCAGCCTTGAGGGAGAGTTGTTTTGGCCAGATGGACTGGTGAGGGGTGGGGGAAGGGTCTTTGTGCAGATTCTGAGCTCTGAAGTTTCTCTGTTTGCAATCAGTTGGTCTGAAACTGGCACCTTGGAGGTCTTCTGTGCTGGTGTTCTGCAGACAACGCACTTTGGCTCTGGGTTCTCCGGCAGCCCTGGGCTGGGCCAGAAGCTGGGCCTCAGTTTGGCATGGAGCTGAGCGTCCAGCAAAGGGTGGACGAAGGCTCTTCGTGCCTTTCCGTTCTGAAAATCTAACTTTTCTTTTTTTTTTTTTTCACCTCCTGTTTTTCTCTGGACGTTCAGCTTTTTGCTGTTGTCAGTCTCTTGGGAAAACAGCGCTGGAACTCGAACTCTATTTGGAGAGAGCTGTGTGGTTTTGCCATCTTATGCCCTATTTATTAATTAGCTTTATTTCTAGATAGTTTGTATTTTTATTTTTGTCATAAATAAGCCCTTTTTCTCTTATATTTTCTCATTTGTTTTGCTATATTTTCGAATGTATTTTTTATTAATCAGAAAACTACTTTGTTTATATTTTGATTGGTTATTATTGGTATCTCCCCCAAATCATTCCATCCATAGCTCAATTATTCATCAAGTGAGTGGACCCTGTATAAACATCTCAGATATTTAGATACTCAGTACATTTCTTGATTATTCATACTTTCTTAGGTAATTGTAATATCTTAGAAAATATGGAATTGAAGCAGAAAGAAAATTTTTAATAAAAGAAACAGGTGAATATCAAGCAGGAATTCTAAGATAACAGTTGTAGATAGGGATCAGTTTCTAACTGGACCAAGAGGACCTGTAGGGAGGATTCTTGAGAAAGAGGAAATGACATGGCTTCTTGTTTGAGATTGAAGCTTCAATAAAGCCAATTTTGCAAGTGAGGCAAGTTTTACTGCAAGTAGAAACAAAACATAGATGAGAAGGGAAATAGAGTTCTTAGTTTAAATCAACAGGGTTTCTGTCTTAAATGTTGGGAGAGGATACTTAACTCTCCACTTCCCTTATTTTCTGTGGAAGAACTTCTCATTGAAGCAATACCCATGGTCTTGGTCTGGTTCTCCATATCTATGTGGATTCTGGCCTTGAACTTGGAGTCTTCCTGCCTCAACCTTTTGAATCGTATGGTGTTTACAGGTATGTACCATCATGCCTGGCTCATTATTCGATTTTTAATCATGTGTGGTTATTATTTTGGAATAAAAAATTAATGAATTAGTGAAAGGCAACTGGTACCCCATTCTTTTTTTTTTTTTTTGGGGTCCGATCGTGGGCCTGAACTCTGGGCCTAGGCGCTGTCCTTCAGCTCTTCAGCTCAAGGCTAGCGCTCTACCACTTGAGCCACAGCGCCACTTCCAGCTTTTTTCTTTTTGCTTATGTGGTACTGAGGAATCGAACCCAGGGCCTCAGGCTTGCAAGGCAAGCGCTCTACCACTGAGCCACCTTCCCAGCCCCATGGTACCCCATTCTTTAGATGGGCTATTTGACGTGTTCTATCAAATTTATTGCAAATAGTATTAAAAATCATAACCAACAAAATGTGTTTCTTTGCTCAGCATGTTAGTTTATAAGAAGGCACATGTTTTATGAAAATGAGCTCTGTGAGTTGGAAATTGAACTTGTTTTTATGACAATTAAGTTATCAGATAGTCCCTTTGTATTTAGAATAAAACAGCCATGATGGATGTTGACTATATGGTAAGTCAGATTCGTCTCTGATCTGTTACACATGGCTTTGCCCAAGCTTAGTGAAAAAATAAATAACAAAAGTCAAAGGGAATTTCAAAACTAACAAATTCCCATGACGTCATGAGGCAGCACACTTTGACAGAGAGAAGCTCACATTCAGTTTTAGGTATCACCACTTGTGTTTCCATTCTGTGATCTGCTGAGTATTTCCCTGCCCTTTAGTTTGTAAGAGTGATGAAGAGAGCATTTTAGGTTTGTTGAAAAGTGGCATGCCTTTAGTTGAAGTTGGACTGTACTCAGTTCATTTCTGCACTAACTATGCATCCTGAGCATTTGTGGATTTTCCTCAGCAGTAGTCTTCTTTGAACCAAGTACCCTTGGGTACCAAGGTTCTAATGTATGTATGTTCAATTTTTTTATGAAGGCACTAGGTACATTTGAAAGGAATGTGTGTGTATATATGTATATATCTTCTTGCTTATAACATGCAGTATTTAATAATTGCATATCCATTATATCGATTAATTCTTATTTTTCTTAATATGTTTAAGATTTGGAGAAAGAAATATTAAAGTCTCCTAAGAGCTTCCTATTTTCATTTTCTCTTGTTACAAAAGTTTTTGCTCTAGATATGTGGATGATATATTTGTGAATGCTTCTTTAATAGTTTAATTGTGGATTATCTACGTTATTAGCTTAAGCTCTTTGCTCTATTTTGAATTTACTTAAATTTACGTTTTCATTTTCTTTGTGGTAATGTTTTGCCTTGATTTGTTTTCGATTTGGTGCTAGTAGTACCAGGGTTTGAGCTCAGGGCCTAGTACTACGGCTCTGCTTCTACTTGAGCCATATATCCAGCTCGTACATTTTACTTTGACCTTGTTACTGTTACTGGAAATTTGGTGCCCTTGAACTCAGTGTCTATTCACAATTATTCACTTTTTAAAACTTACATGACTGCAAGGGCACAATGCCTACATGCCTCTTTATATATGTGTATATATATATATATATATATGTATATAATATATGTATGTGTGTGTGTGTGTGTGTGTGTGTATCTCCAAGATATGGAAAGAAGAGGTCTATGTTTTCATGATTCTGTCTTCTTTCCTTTATGTATGGCGTGTTCAAGTGTATATCTTTAGGGGAGAGGTACAGAACTCTAAGGAAGAAGGGTGAAAACCTGCAGCAGTGGTGCCCACAGGACACGGATGAAAGTGAGCTACACATCTCATGGGCAGAGATGGGAGGATGGACTGGGAGAGAAGGAACAGAAGGCAGTACAAAAAGAAATGTACTAATAACCTGACTCATGCAATCGTTATCCCTCAGTGTACAACCTTTATAGTAACAATAAAGTAAATTAACTTTATAAAAAGAATAGGAAAAGATAAAAATCCAATAAATGGTTTCATCAGTCTAAAAACCCCCCAAAACCCAGACTTGTGTAATTGAAGGTATTTTGGTTAGTAATCACAATAAAACTATAGTTGTGAGCATATTTGGGTGTCTGTTCCTGTTGTATTACCATACTTTAAGTTGTCTTATAAGTTTTTTTTTTTGGTCAGTGCTTTTTTTGTGTGTATGTACCTTGAGAATAGTTAGGTTGTATTTTGTGTTCTAGTCTTAAGTTTCTTTCATTACAAAACTTTTTATATAAGAATACCACATTTTCATAAAATTAAGAAATACATTTTTTTTTCCAAAAAGGTCTTCTGCTGAGTTCCTTTTCCCCTTCTTTTCCAACTTCCCTCCCAGGTTTACTGTGTTAGCATTGTGCCATCTCTCTGTGCAGTCTTCTCTCTGGGCACTTATGAGTATACATCCTCCCACAGCCCTCATTTACTTTAATAATGTTTTGAAAGTGCTTACTTAGCTGCACAGGGCAGAGGTCCAGTGGTTTTATGAAAATTGGTGTCATCCCAGTGTAGATATGGCAAATATTTCACTATATTGTGGAAATCGTTATTGTCTCTCATTTATTCAGTGAGTGCGGAGAACTTCTCTGTATTTCCTCTCACAGCTTCTACGCATATTTCCATAGGATTGAGTGTTTGGGGTAGATTTTTTAGATTAAGAATTTTGTAATTAATGTATGTTTATTTGGTGATATGTACATTTCAATTTTGAAAGGAACTATTTTCTCAAACAGAAAATAAGTATCTCTTATGAATCTCATCTTAAGCTTATCATTCATGTTTGACCACAAACACATTTAGAAATAGTCTTACTCTTCTATTGTGGGTGGTTTGTTATCTATGTATTCCTCTTCTGTGGCTCTCTGTGCTCCACCAGGTAAAACTGTCAGTTTGAATTCCCTTCTATGGACAACACGGAGTGTTTCTGCTCTTTCAAGCAAATCTGCCAGCTATTAACACATTTTTATCTTATTTCTATGACTTGATGTTTCAGAAATGTACTGTAAGTCAGTTACTGAAAGGAATCTCTCCTTTTAATTGAATAGAAAACTGTTGGTAAATGTCTCCTCTAAACACTTCAGATATATGAAAAAAGCATTCTCATATCTTTAGCCAAGAGCACTGGGGCTAGAGATTGAATGAGGGATGACTTAAGTTTTTTTTATTGTTATTAACAAGGTGATGTACAAAGGTTTTGTAAGTTATGTAAGTCAGGGAAAGAGTACATTTCTTTTTGGACACTTATCACCCCTTCCCTCACTCTTTTCCAGTTTTTCCCTCCCATCCCTTCTCATAAGTTTGATAGTTCATTTTCAACAATGTTCAGTGGAGGGATGACTTTTTACTGTAGAATCTAATGTACATCTTGGTTTTTATTCATATGCATAAATTTCTTATTTAAAAATTAACTGACAATTGTTGGGAAATAATATTTAGAGATCCTCTAGGTACAGTTTGTTCATCTGTGTATGAGAATATAGTAACTTTATATTTCTCTTATATGTTCTCAAATTGTCTTTTATTTCATTAACATGTTTAAACATTCTGGCTTTGTAGAGTTGGTTACTCAACAATAACAATGACAGCCAAATAAAAGGTTTGGTCTTTATTTTTTTCCCTTCTATCTTACCACAAAAGGACAATTTTCACAAAGATAATATTTTTCCAGAAAGCAGAAATGTTTTTAGGAAGTTTTTGGCTGATTCCTTTATGTATTAGCTTATTTTTCTGATATACTTTTAAATCTCAATTTTCATATTTAGGAACATATTTCATTGCATAAGCTAAAATTTGTTTCCCATAGTGCTTTTCATAGAGATACCTCTATTCATCATTAATCACAAATACTGGGAGGTAAGCTTGTTTGGCCAACAAAATAATTCTTTTATTTTTATTTTTGAAAGAATAAAACAACTAAAGTGTTCCAAGTTTTATCAGCTTTCCTTTTGCTGCTTTTTTATTAATACTAACAGCTTATAAACCTGGGTGCTGGTGGCTCATGCCTGTAATCCAGCTACTCAAGAGCCTGAGATCTGAGGATTCCAGTTCAAAGCCTGCCTGGGAAAGAAAGTTTGTGAGACTCTTATCTCCAACTAACCACCAAAAAGCTGTCAGTGGAGCTGTAGTTCAAGTGATAGAGTGTTAGCCTTGAGCAAACACTTGAGACAGTGCTTAAGCCCTGAGTACAAGACCCAGGACTGGCAGACTGGCGCGCGCACGCGCACACACGCACACGCACACACACACACACACACACACACACACACACACACACACAGCAGTTTGAGTGGTATTGTAGTAGGTACTACTGAGATTCCCCATAGTCTTGGGATTAACCATGTGGTTATTTTAGGTTCCCTGTGAGTATTTCTTCTGTCTGTATTCATATGGAATGATAGACTAGAATTTTGTTTTTGCCTTGTCTTCTCCCATCATTAGTTCTATGTCAGTTCATTATTTTTCTACCTTTTTAAAAAACATAATGTTGGAATTAACCATTCCTTGAATGTTTGAAAAACGTTATCCTAGGACATAATCCATACATAGTTCCTTTTTTTATTCATTTGAATACTTCTTTATTATTAATGTGATCAGTTCTTTTTGTTTGCTTCACTTTTTTATATTTTCTTTTACAGATCTGTAGAAACTTCCAGTGTGTAAATGTATCTGTACTGAATTATGACTGTGATGTTCAGGAAAAGTGCCACGGACATGGGGTAGGTGGTATATTCTTTTTCATGAAAGTGATGCTAAACAATGATAATTCTCAGGATTAGATGAGGATTCCCATGATTTTTAGATTTTCAGAGGTTGGATATTTCTTGTTTATGATTTTTTTTAAATCTTAAAGATTAAGATTAAGATGTGTTTATAGGCATTTAGTCCTTACTCTTGGCTTTCATTCTGAAGTTGATTAAGAGTAGCATTCACAATGAACAAAATGGTCTTCTGATTATTTTAAAGGTGTGTAATAGCAATAAGAACTGTCACTGTGATAGCAACTGGGCGCCCCCAAATTGTGAGGCGAAAGGATATGGAGGAAGTGTGGACAGTGGACCCACGTATAACGGCAAGTAATATCCATAAAATCGGTGTGACTGCTTAGAGGTCCATGCCTTGACTGGGGCATCTTTGTACCTTTCTCTGTCCCATCAGGTAGATAGTTAATGTGTTGATTCTCCCTCCTGGATTTTTTTGTGAATGTTTTGTTTTTACCGTCTTCTTTTTCTTTCTCACCCCAGTTTCTTACCTGGAGTTAGGTAGTAACTTCTTACCTAGGTTCCCACTACCATATTCTTATGACCTATGTTTCACATTACATTATAGGATATTAGTATTTTCCTTTGAGAATTCAGCTTTGATTTTGTCCGTGCCCCACTTTTAATTCAGTACTGCTTCATCATTAATATTAGAATTAAATCCACAAGTCCATAACACAATGTAAATGGCCTATGTGATAGTTGAGCTTTCTAGTCTCATTCCTGTGCCGAAGATAGACTATGGCTCCTTTGATTTCCTTTACTAGGCTACTGTTTTCTCCTGAACCTTAAAACTGTCATAGTCACATTCTTGGAATATGACTAATTGCTATTCAGACTTCAATTTGTGCTTTGTTTCCTCATGGAAGTTTTCCTAACTGTCTAAATCTAAATGAATCTGTTCCTTCTCTTTACTCTCACCTCTATAGTACTGATTTTTAATCCCTCATAGACCATGAGCTCCTATTTGCAGTAGCTTTCTGGTGAGAACATGTACTTTCAGGTAAACGTGAGATGGAGTGAGCCCATGCTCAAGTACAAGGTGTTTCTTTAGCCTTCTCAGAAACTGCCAAGCTGTTTTCCAAAGTGGTTACAGACAAACCTTGTCTACAGTTTCATCTTCAACCATTTATGTTACTTGTGATCACAAGTCTGAAAAATTGCCATGGCCTCATGATCTGGGGTCACCTGAAGTAGCGTCATTGATTGACAAATGATGAAATGCATATTTCTATCTTTTATCACAGTTAAGGTCAATGTCTGTCTAAAATATAAAAAAAAAACTTCAAGAAACTGAGAAAAAAATCCCAAAGTCCAGTAGAAAATAGTTTGCATAATGATCATAAAGAACAAATAATGTTTTTTTTTTCCTTTAACATCAAATAATGGTTTTTTTCTTCAACATCAACAAGTTTCAACTTATAGAATAAGGACTGTAACTTAGTTGGGTGCCAGGAGTTCCCGCCTGTAATCCTAACTACTCAGGAGTCTTAAGATCCAAAGGATCATGGTTTGAGGCCATCTGTGGTAGAAAAATAAGACTCTTATCTCTGGATCTTTCTGGGAAGATCCATTCTGCGGGCATGACTCAAGTGGTTAAGTGACAGTTGGGAGCAAGCAAGCTGGTAGGAGCAGAAGGCCCACAGTTCAAGCCATAGTACTGGCACAAAAATAAATAAATGCAAACAAAGTTAAAAACGCAAAAAAGAAAATGAAAAAAACCCAGTGTACCAAATAGTGTTTGTTATATGCTACATTTTATGTATTGAATGGTCAACAATAATAAAAGCACTTAGCTCTTGCTTGTATTTGTGTGAAGAAATACTGTAAGATTATGTAAGAGAAACTGTTGTACAATGTGTGTCATCAGTCACCTAGTATGTTTCAGGTAGGCTGAAGTAACATCTGATTGAATGACTGTTAGTGTCAATTTCATCTCTCTAGAAAAGAGCACTGCCCTGAGGGATGGACTGCTCGTGTTCTTCTTCCTAATTGTGCTCATCATCTGTGCATTTCTCTTCATCAAGAGGAACAAACTCCGGAAATGCCCCTGCAAAAAGAGATCGCAGACATATGAGTACTTAAACATTTTTATGTTTAATTTATGCTAAATAATTTTCATCATGATGGTAGTCCTTACCAGGAATGCTGGCAATGCTTTATACATAGGCTTTTATGGTATTCCATTCTTACTACAAATAAGGGTTAAAAGGTAGTAATGAGCCAAGTGCAGTGGCACATTCCTTTAATTCTAGCACTTGGGAGGTTGAGGCAGGAGTGTGAGTTTGAAGACAGTCTAGAATGCCTAGAGAGATCCTATCTGAAAAGAAGGAAAAAAGAGAAGATCAAAAGTATTGGTGGCTAAGTCATCTCTTACAGCAAAAATGGATTAGATTAACAAATGGAGTAATAATAAACTATGTAGATGTTGAAAATATTTATTCTATGACTTGTTTTGTCTATCAGTTCTTATAAAAGGAAGAATTTTCAGTTTTCAGTTTCAAAGACATTTTAAGAAATGAGTTGTGAGTCAGGATCCGGTAGCTCACTGTAATCCTAGCTACTCAGCTAGGAGATCTGAGGATCATGGTTCAAATCCAGCCTGGGAAAGAAAGTCTTTGAGACTCTTTTTTTTTGGTCGGTAGTGGGGCTTGAACTCTGGGCCTGGGTGCTGTCCCTCAGCTCTTCAGCTCAAGGTGAGCACTCTACCGCTTGAGCCACAGCGCCACTTCTGGTTTTTGAGTGGTTTATTAGAGATAAGAGTCTCATGGACTTTCCTGCCCGGGCTGGCTTTGAACTGCGATCCTCAGATCTCAGCCTCCTGAGTAGCTAGGATTACAGGCATGAGCCACCGGCGCCAGGCTTCTTTGAGACTCATCTCCAATAAACTACTCAAATCCAGAAGTGGCGCTGAGACTCAAGTAGTAGAGTGCTAGCCTTGAGCTGAAGAGTTCAGGGATAGTACCCAGGCCCAGAGTTCAAGCCCCATGACCGACAAAAAAAAAAAAAAAAAAGAAAGAAAAAGAAAAAAAGAAAGAAATGAGTTGTGATAGAGAAAAGTGACAGTTCTAGTCTATGTATATAAAGTGCAGGGCATGTAGCCTGGGCCTCGTTATCACATTTGAATTCAAATTGCACATCAGTCATTTGTTATGAAATTACAAACTGAAACCACAAATAAACTTTTGGAGCCTTGGTTTGCTTCCTAAAAAGAGGAATAATAATATTACCTGTGTTTTAAAGATAAAATGAGGAAATACTGATAAATAAAGCTTGTTGCACATTGCTGCATATTCTCCTTACTTAATAGTTATTGTTATAATAATGATTTCTAAATACCTCTACCTAGCCTTGATTATTCACTCTTGCCTCAGTGCCGTCTTTCTCAAGTAGTACATTATTTTCCCAGAGTGTACTGATGTTAGCTTCAGCCCTTAACGGATTCTCAAACAGATTTCTCTTTCTGTTCTTTCTCATTTGTCATTCTTCCATCTGGCCAGTCCATACAAAGAATCAGCCTGTGGCATTTGTTTTAATTCCACACTTCTGTTGTCTCCTATGTATTCTTGTTGTTCACCAGCTGTCACTCTGAATGTCTCACTGTAGCTGACTCTCCAGCCAATCTGTTTGATAAGTCTGGACTTTCTAATTTTTAATGAGTGCTTCAAATGTTGCCTATGCAGTCTAAGAATTTGCCTTTACTCATCTTTGACTTTTTTAGAAAAATTGAGGAAAAAGTTTGTGAACATAGGCCTTATTGACTACTTTTTATAATTTCTTACAATTTCACACTATTACAAAATGTGGTTAATAACTCTTCCTATTATCATAAAGGTTGAAAAAAGTGTGAAATGCCAGAAGACTCCATGTCACCTGGTTATCACCGTCACCACCATTATTATTCTGTAGCAAGGAAACCAAAGCTGTGTGTGATGTGTTCTGTAGAAAAGTCTTCACCTTAACCTTAAAGTGATTGTGTCTTTCAGGTCAGATGGTAAAAATCCAGCCAGTGTTTCTAGACAGTCAGCAAGTGCTTCTCACAGTGTTTCTCCAGTGGCTTCTTCCAGACAAGCTGTAAGTTTAAAATTAAAAACTTTTTTCCTCGCTATGTTAACTATTACATGTTTAAAGACTTAAGAAAGATGCTGGATATATGTGTATGTATGTGTATCTCTATATACATATATACATATATATATATACATACATACAATAAATATTAATATATCTACATCTATATCACTCTTAGTCACTTGCCTACCTTGCATGAGACTCTAGGTTCCATTCTAGTATCTTTAAAACAAGAGTAAAAATGGTTATGTAGGTATAAATAAAACCTTCATAGGAATTTGGAAGTCTTCTGGGGAGAGGGGCAGTTTCAAGGAGCAACAGCAAAGTCCATGGCTGAGGATGTGAGAGGAGATATCAGGAGGTTCGGAATGTCTCCCTTGACACAACGATTGAGAAATGATCTGGGTCCTTCCTGTGCTATCACTAGCTGTTTCCACCTCCTTTCTGTTTTCATTGCCTGGTTTTCCTGAGCCATGTTATTGGGGTAAGGGTGTCTTTGTACTGATAAGCTTATACCAATATGCTTGAGCAATTGATAATGTTATTTTGTATGCTTTAAAACTTGTCAGAGTGCTTTATTTGGGTTTTTACACATATATCTGCTTTGCATTTAATACTTTGTGATCTATCCCTTTTTTGTTGTTGTTGTTGTTGGTCATGGGGTTTGAACTCTGGGCCTGGGTGGTGTCCCTGAGCTCTTCACCTCAAGGCAAGTGCTCTACCACTTGAGCCCCAGTGCCACTTTGGTTTTTGGGGTAGTTAATTGGAGCTAAATTGTCTCCCAGACGTTCCTGCCCCGGCTGGCTTTGAACCGCGATCCTCAAATCTCAGCCTCCTAAGTAGCTAGGATTATAGGCGTGAGCCACTGGCACCCCGGATAATCTATCCCTTTTACATGTAGCTGTGCTCCAATATTTTAACTACGCAGCTGTTCCATAAATACCCCACAGTGTGTATGACCAGATTCTAGTGTTGCAATATGATGAACCAGGCTGGGAAAGATACTCTTCTCGTTCATGTTGTTTTCTGTGACTATGTTAGGTTGTTATTATCTATGTGTTGTGTGGTAGATCCAGTTGTGAGCACAGAGAAGCCTAATTTGGAGTCTTTATTGGAGTGCTGGGGGCAGCAGAGGACTCCAATCTCAAAGCCCTCCTGCGCTGAATACAAAATACACATTTCATATTAAATTGTTCAACATTAAGAATTCTGTACCTGACTCACACTATCCACCCTCAGCAAATTCCTTGTGGCTGCTGTCTGTGAGGGATCAGTGAACACAGAGACATTCCATCATTGCATAAGATGCTATTGGAGAGCACAAATTCAGGGCACCTAGGAATTAAGTGTCTGAATGTTTAAATCTTTTCGAGAAATTCCAATTGTTTTTAAAGAGTTAGTGCTATAAGATGATGGTATGAACATCACTGGTGATTTATGTCTATGCCAATAATTGGTATTATCAGACTCTCACATTCTTCCCAATTACATAGAACTGAAATGGTTAGCTGCCCTTCTTCATGTTTTTATATTTGTATATGTATATATACAAAAAGCCAGGCGCTGGAGGCTCAGGCCTGTAATCCTAGCTACTCGTTAGGTTGAGATCTGAGGATGGTGGTTTAAAGCCAGCCCAGGCAGGAAAGTTTGTGAAACTCTTATCTCTAACCAACAAAAATCTGGAAGTAGAGAGAGGTATGGCTCAGATGATAGAGCACCAGACCTGAGTGAAAAAGCCAAGTGAGAGTGTGAGGCCTTAAATTTGAGAGTTCATCTCAACAGGAAAAGCTGGACTTGATGGCATGCACCTATCATCCCAGTTACCATGGAAATTGTAAATAAGAAGTAAGAGCCCTGAGTTCAATGCCTAGAACTGCTGAAACAAAACAGCAAAACAAACCAGCAAAAAAAAAAAACAAAAAAAAACAAAACAGAATAAAACACACACACACACACACACACACACGATTTTATGATCAATGGTAAGGATTTTCTTAAGTAAGCAAAGTAAGCAATATTTATTTTTTGGTGTTAGATGGACAGCAAAACCCAGAACCTCATGAATGCTAGACAAGTGTTGTTATTATTGAGCTGTATCCTGACCTCATTTAATAAAAAGATTTTTAAATGTTAGCATTACAAGTAGTCTGTCAATATAAGCATTTTACTTACTGTTATATAGAAATAACAAAGCATACACAAAATATATTAATGACTATGTTGTGATAGTAACTTTGATTATTATTTTTTTTTCTTTTTAGCCTGTCCAAGCAAATAGATATCCAGTACCAACCTATGCAGCTCGGCAGCCTCAGCGGTTTCCATCAAGGTCAGAAGTGAATTGCTTAAATTACTTAACCAGAAAAAAATCTATAGTTTTATAGCCTTACAGTTTCTTTTGTATTTAACTTGACTTGGGGCCAAATTTTTTTTTAAGCAACTTAGTTTAGAAGTTTAGATAGAATAGAATTTTCAGAATGGTTTTTTAAGAACCCCTATAAAATTTGCCATATTTAGTAGAGTGTCAAAAGGAAATAACAACTCAAAATGAACTGCTGCTGAAGCCTTTAGTGTATAGAAGAGCAAGAGCTAGGACCTGTGCAATAACCAGTGAGAGAAACCCAAAGGGCCTTCCATTGAGAACAGCTGGGACATCTAGGAATGTAAGAAATACGTGGAGACGAAGGCGGTGAAAGGGCTTGTGGAGACAAGGGCCAAGACAGGAAGAATTCGAGCGAGGACTAGCTTTGAGACCACTTCTCTGTTGGACATGCTTCGACCCCTTCTGCAGCTGGCAAGTGAGAAGTTGGGAAGTAGAAGCCAGCTTTCAAAAACACACTGTGCGGAGAGGACAAGAAACAGAGAACTTTCTTTTTTTTGTTTTTGTTTTTTTGGTCCAGTCGTGGGGCCTGAACTCTGGGCCTGGGCGCTGTCCCTCAGCTCTTCAGTTCAAGGCTAGCGCTCTACCACTTGAGCCACAGCGCCACTTTCGGCGTTTTTCTTTTTGCTTATGTGGTGCTGAGGAATCGAACCCAGGGCCTCATGCATGCAAGGCAAGCGCTCTACCACTGAGCCACCTTCCCAGCGCAAAACAGAGAACTTTCAAGGAGGAGAGTTACTGGCCAACAGCGAGGCTTTGTGTGGGACGCCAGGGGCCAGGAAGCACTATTTACCTCCCCAGCCCCCACACTGATTCTTAATTTGTCTCATTAAAAACAAAACAAACAAACAAACAAACAAAAAAACACACAGGCCTGGGAGCTGGTGGTTCATACCTGTGATCCTAGCTACTTAGAAGGCTTTGATCTGAGGATTGTGGCTCAAAGCCAGCCCAGGCAGGAAAGTCCATTCGACTCTTATCTCCAATAAATTACCCCTCCTCCCACCAAAAAAAAAAAAAAAAAGCTGGAAGTGATGCTGTGGCTTAAGTGGTAGAGTGCTAGACTTGAGCCAAAGAAGTTCAGGGATAGCATCCAGGCCCAGAGTTAAGCCCCTGGACTGGCCTCCCAAAAAAGCCAGCCATAGAAAGAAAGAAAATGTGACTAAAATCTTTAAGACTCAGGATATCTACTTTACAGTTATCAAGCATGGATTTTAAAACAAGCAACTCAGGGAACTGAGATCTGAGGATTGTGGTTTGAATCCAGCCTGGGCAGAGAAGTCTATGAGACTCTTATCTCCAGTTAATCACCAAAAAGCCAGAAGTGGAGCTGTGGCTCACATTGTGGTGCACCAGCCTTAAGTGAAAAAGCTGAAAGATAGCTCACAGGCACTGAATTCAAAATCCAGTACTGACACCAAAAATAAATAAATACATACATACATAAGTATGATGATAATGTTATGTGAGTTATGTAAGTCAAGATAGACAATTTCAGCACAAAACTAGAAACTTAAGAAAAAGACTAAATGCAGATTCTACAACTTCAAAACCAAAGAACTGAACATTCAGGAGACAGATTTTAGATGGAAGAAGGGATAATTTATTATCATATTTTACACCATATAAAATACATCTGACCCCTCCCACTTTGCAGAGTCTTTCAAATGCCAGTTGCATTTCAGCATTGAAGTGGGTCCTCCTGTTACTCAAGAGAACACTGAAATTAAATTTAAGATGAAGAATAGATAAAATTGAGAGACAGGTGCTCATTGGGAACCATTCTAGTGTGATATTGAGTAGAGAAATACCAGGAATGGATTCACAGGTAAGGAAGGGTGTCTAGCAGTTAAAGTGTGAGGATTGAGAAAGACAGGCTGAGACAGAACTGCATGTTTAATTATCTGAGAGAATGCTGTTGAAGGAAGCTGAAAGGTCAGCTAGTTGTTTACTTTTAATATAATTTTATTGTTATTATTAAGGTGTTGTACAGAGGGGTTACCATTTCATAAGTCAGGTAATAAGGACATTTCTTTTTGGACAATGTCACCCCTTCCCTTGCTATCAGCCAGTTTTTTCCTCCTATCCCCACCCACAAGTTGTATAGTTCATTTTCAACTGAGTTCAATCTTTGTCCCTCCATTTCTGTGTCCCTTCTTTCCCTCCCAGAGACATATAAACGAACAAGATGGAAAGAAAAGTAAAACAACAACAAAGAAAAGAACCTCTTGTTTCCATTTTCTAGAGTTCATTTCGATAAATGTTATTTCATATGATCAGGGGCACGTAGGCATTGTGCATATGGCTAGTTTTACGGTAAACAGAAATTTGCCAGCTGAATTCTATCAGCACAGCAAAACTACGTCATCCACTTAGTATCCTTTATCTTTTACAATTTGATTTTACAATTGGGTATAATAACTTTCCTACAGTATCAATTACGGAATAAAATTCTATGGTGCTTGTTATATCTGTTATCAGAGAGGTTGAGAGTGATACTATGCTTGTTATGAATACAGTTTTATTCAGTCCATACACTATTAACTGTTTTTTTTTTCTTTTTCTTCTCATAGGCCACCTCCGCCACATCCAAAAATACCATCTCAGGGAAACTTAGTTCCTGCCCGTCCAGCCCCTGCCCCTCCTTTGTACAGCTCCCTCACTTGATGGGGGCCCTTGTCTTTGCAGATGTCTTCAGGGAACTGAACTTTTTTTTTCCTGACATTTTCTTGAAAAGCTTTTCTTCCTCCTGCAACTATGAATGAAAACAAAACACTACAAAACAACTTAGCTAAGAAAAGCAGAAACCAACCATGGAGTTGAGAAACAGAAGGAAATGCAGTGGAGCCACAGGAATTTATGGAGCACTATCTCCATTTCCATCACTGAATGTCTTAGTCCATCTTCCACGAAGTTAATATTTTTTACCAAGGATTAAGCATTTTGAAGGTGGTGTTGTAATGATCAAACTAAGTATTCTGTTAGCGTAAGATTTGTCATCATGTGCTTAAATGTAATCCTACATTTTTGACCATAATTATTCATGTAGTTTGTGGGTGAACATGTGATAATCTGACACCTATGAAAACTAATTAGCTACCAATAATAGCTAATATTTTTTGTCATGCACAAATTATTAACCATTGTATACTAAAATCTTGTCTCTTGTTTGCTACACAAGTAAGCGAATATTCTGTCTTCAGAAGAACACACAAGAACCCTATTTAGGATGTCATCTATATTATTTTGAAAGTGAAAAATACGCTGAGAGTGTGAATTCACACATGGTTGTTAGCTTCCATTTTAGTGATTTTTTCAACTATAAATGACTGCTAGAAAATTTAATTTAATACTAGAATTTCTCTTATGCATCATGTTAAGGCATGGTATTATTTTACAATAGCATTATTTTAAAGTATAAACTTTTTCAGGTACGAACTATTTAATAGATCTAATCAAGATGGCTGTTGAGTCATAGCTATAATAAAGCAGGAACAACTATAATATCTTCAATCAGTTGAGCTATATAAAACCACTTGAGAATTTCATGAGCACTTTAAGTCTAAAATCTGAATCTTTGAAGCTTGATATTAAATCATTTAGAATGTTTACATTTGCTAAGGTGTGCTGGATCATGTCTCTTTGACTATAATATTTTCATAGAAATTAGGCTGGTGAAAGGGAAGGGTTTCTTAAGTCCAATTTTAGTGTGGTATCTATGAGTTATCTCAGCTGTGTTAAAAATGAATTTTTACTATGGAAGAAATGTCATGAGCAATGAAATTTTAAACACTTAAAAGATTTTCATAAACTTTCATAATAAAGTTTAATAAAAATGTATTAACTGAATTCATTAGTTTTTTAAATAATATTTTGGTTGTGTATGTATATAAATACAAATAAAACATTTACAGTAAACAAAATGCTTGAAATTTTTGTGTAGCTATTTGTAATCTCATAACCTTAAAGATACCATTTTGGAAAAAAAAATCCTAATCAAACTTTTGCCAAATTGTACACAGTAGTTTTATGATGAAAGGAAAACAGATTAGCTTTGAAGAAAATGGAAATTTTAGTTCTCTGAGAGAGCACATTATTTTAACAATCAGGTGATAGTAAAATAAGCCATTCCAAAAGATGATTTTTCACTTTAAGTATCAGAATGGATCTGCAGTTAGTGAGGTAGCAACTGTGGAACTTAACACACTGTTCTTTGAATTAGATGAGTCCTGGGATCTTTGACTAGTTAGAAAGGTTTTCTGAAAGGCTATTTGATCTGAGGTGATTTTGCTTTCAAGTATTTTCTACATATTTTCACTTAGGTTCGTTCTTGAACTGTTCTGGGTTTTTATCTATCAGATGTCAAAGTCCTTTAAGATTTTCATACTTACTGGCATACATAACAAGAACCTGCAATTTTCAAATAATCAAAGATATATATGAGTTTGGCTTGCTTGACATATCAGCCTTGTTTAGAGGGTCATATTTTGTCTTTCTTGGTAGTCTGGTTCTCTAAATATGAGGTTAAATACAATATATTTTTTTTTAAGAAGAAACCAGATTTTTATCCAGTTTTGTGTTTATTGAAACCCTGCTATCTGGCAAGACTCAGGTACTGGGATATGGATAAGTTCCTTATGGGGTACTTTTTCTGCCATTTCAAAGTATAATGAACCATGGGCTTGTTCATAATCCTTCTGCCTCAGCCTCTTGAGTGCTGGGATTACAAGCGTGTATTACAGCTTGTATTATAGGCTGTTGTATTAAAGACAAACAGGAAAGGTTGAAAGAACAAAGAAATAAAAACAAGAGATTCATTGAGAATACTTACAATTGGCAAGTCTAAGCATTTCTTCTAGGTGCTATGAAGCAAAGTGAAGCCAGCTTGGTTGAGCTGTTGTTGGGGCTGGCACTAGCTGACCCTATGAGCTATAAGGTAGGTGTAATTTTTCATTGCATTGATTTTGCTCAGGCTATCATTTTTCAGGCTGAGGTTCCCTGTTGAAATTTCACACATCCATAAAGTCACATCCCAGCTGTCACTGAAATGTGAACTCCCCTACTAAGCATTTCCATGATCCCTCAGAGCGTTTTAGGTGCGTGACTGCCTCAGAGTTTGAGAAATTCATTCTTTGGCATTTGAAAGGAATTGAAAAATTATAGTTGGTACACATAGATGGAAACTGGGATGATGCTAGTAGGAAGGAGGCTTTGAAGCCCAAGAACATAAATCAATTCTCAGGAAAGATCAGAAGTCAGAGGGCAGAAATACTGAAGATGTGAATAGGTGGCAGATAGACATCTAAGTTTAGAAAACTTTACATACAGTACCAAGGCAGATACTTGGTAGATTTCCCCCTGGAACAAAGATGCTGTAATGTAGGAATCTTTCACTGCATGAATGAGTGGATATTTTGCACTGAGGTCCCTTTAGGATATTCTGAAGAGAAGGATATCTTCAATCTGAAGAGAATATTGCATTAATTTTAGCCAAAGGCTGGTGGAGAACCAAATTCAAGAGAAAAATGACAGTCCATATCATATTGTAAGGGTGCAAAAAAAATCATAGTAGACTGCAAAAATAGGAAAATCACCTCTTCCTAATGGGCTAGTTTTTTTTTCTTCATCATCAGTTTTTTTCATCATCATCATCATCACCACCACCACCATCACCACCACCAAAGCTTGGCTTTAGCAAAAAGAAATATGTGTTAGATTTTTCTTTTTATTTGTGATCCTGGGAACAGAATCCAAGACCTTTGGCCACCAGAGACCATCACTGCTTTCTCAAGAGCCACACCCCCAGCCCGCTGAGGATACCACACTTGCTCTTTAAAAGCACCTAGAAAGTGTCTGATACTGAAAAACACAGGATAAGCATGTTAGCAAAAGGAGGCGAAAGAGGACTGCCTCTCCATGGGGACTGGGATTCGGGACAGCTCCAGAGGGGCAGCAGGCCAATCATTTGGGAGAGGTTTAGGGGTAGGGAGAGCACTGCAGGCTGCCAGCACTTCGTTGCAGACACCACCGACTCCTCCGTGCCCCTAGAGGGCGCTCTTGAAGGCTAACGCGAACTCAGGCCGTGCCACCGCATCTCGCACAGCCGTATCCCCACGCAACATTATCCCTATGGCAACGGCAGCCCCTAGCAACCAGGTCAGCTCAACGATAACCCCTACTAGCGCCATGCTCGGTGCGGAGGAGCCACACACCATGCTCCTCCTGGTGCTGCAGCTGGCCTGGCTGGGTGGCGTGCTAGTATCAAGGCCCGGTAAGGCAGTGGGGGCGCTGTCATTCCCGTGGAGGGCGGAGGATGCCTTTTACTTGTACCCACGTCCTCTGTCTGTGGCCCGACTCCATCAAAAGCCCAGCGACCCACTCTCCTTAGTCCCTCTTGCCCCCTTACCCTGGAAACGGGCCACTGAGAGAAGCAACTCATCAAGGAGAATATTGTTTTAATAAACTCAAGGGCAAATCTTGCTCTCTTGTAGGCCTGACATGCAAGTCATGAACATTGGGCTGAGTCCTTTTAACCTGGCTCTATCTTTGGATCCCTCATTTGCTTTCCTCTATCTATGAGAAACCTTGTGATTAAGTGAAGTCCAAAGTAGATTGCTATTTTAAGGACAGCTGATTAGCAACTGGGGTTGCTAGCTTCTGGGGGATTAGGACTTGAATATCTCTTAGGGGTCATGCAATGTTGAGATCATCAGGGGTCCAGGGAGAAACAAAACCAAAGATTTGATAAGCAACTGGGGCAAGATGGAGAAGGTATACTGCCATCACTGCCAATCAAAACTATAAACTTTCCAGAGGCTAAGGGGTCACACCTGTAATCACAGCTACCCAGGATATGGATATCTGAGGCTCATGCTTCAAAGCCAGCTAGTCAGGAAAGACACAATGAGACTTTTGTCTCTAATTAACCAGCAAAAAGCCAGAAGTGGAGTTACGGTTTGAATGGTAGGTTTAGCTAAAAGAAGAGTGTTCAGGTGCATGTGTGCACATGCACACTACAAACTTGTTTCTGGTATTCTTGGCTTATTTTTTTTATTGTGAAAATACTGTACAGAGGGGTTACAATTACATGGGCAAGATAATGAGTGTATTTCTTATCAAGCATTGTAGCCTCCTCCTTTGTTTCCCCTTCCTATCCCATCCTCCCTCCATCCCCCAACCCAAAGTTGTAAAGTTCATTTTCGACATAACGACTTGTATGTCTCATTGTTGCAATGGGTCCACCTGTATCCCTATTTAAACAATTTCTTTTTTCCCTTCCCCTCCACAAATTATACCAACATCAAATACAGTGAAAACAGGGGTTATACTGTGGGGGAGGGGCATACAAAGCAACAAAGAGTCTTATAAATGAGTTAGAAACAATCGCATGAAAGAAAAAAACATTTGCATACATATCTTAGGGTTCATTTCCCTAACATCAACTTATCTGACCTTTTCTGCTTGACTTAGACATATACTAGTTATTGAAAATAAGGGAAACCATGGGACCTATGTTTCTTTGGGCCTGGCTTACTTCACTTAATATAATTTTTTCCAAGTCTTTCCATTGCCTAACAAATGGGGCAATGTCATTCTTTCTGATGGAGGCATAGAATTCCATTGTGTGTGTGTGTGTGTGTGTATATATATATATATATATATATATATATATATATATATATATATATATATATATATCACATTTTCTTGATCCATTCATCTACTGAGGGGCATCTGGGTTGGTTCTATATCTTAGCTATGGTAAATAAGGCTGCAATAAACATAGTCGTGCTGGTAAATTTAGTGTGGTCTTGTTTGTGAACATTTGGGTAAATGCCCAAAAGTGGGATTGCTGGGTCACAGGGGAGCTTTATGTGGAGTCTTCGGAGGAACCTCCATACTGTTTTCCAAAGTGGTTGAACAAGTTTACACTCCCACCAACAATGCAGTAAGATTCCCTTCTGTCCACATCCCCTCCAGCATCTGTTGCTATTAGAGTTCTTGATTATAGCCATTCTAACTGGGGTGAGGTGGGATCTCAATGTTATTTTGATTTGCATTTCTTTTATGGCTAGGGAGGTTGAGCATTTCTTCATGTGTCTATTGGCCATCCTTCTTTCCTCCTGAGAGAAATTTCTCTTTAAGTCTTTAGCCCACTTATTTATTGGGCAGTTGTTTCTTAGAGGATTTGTTGTTGGGGGATTTAATTTTTTGAGTTCCAAGTATATTTTAGATATGAAACCCTTGTCCGTTGTATGGCTAGTGAAGATCTTCTCCCAATTCGTGGGCTTTCTATTAATCTTGCTAGCTATGTCCTTTGCCATGAAGAAGCTCTGCAATTTCATGCAATCCCATTTGTCCAAGCTTTCTTTGATTTGTTGTGTTTCTGGGTCTCTATTAAGAAAATTTCGGCCTGCGCCAAGGAGACCTGTTTCTTGGCTTATTTGAAAAGAAAAAAAAACTATCTTTTTCTATCACTGGGAGCCTATAGGTGCCAAAGCAAGTACTGATTCCTTCAGCAAAGAGACTATATTTGGAACAATGTCTGTTATTTCAGTCATTACTTGAATACATTTAAGAAGATCCCTTGTCATTCCCAATAACTTGTCTTCCATTTCTACAGGTCAAATCAAATGGGCTTATAATGGACTCGTCACATTTGTGTATTTTAGTTTGGCCATGCTGAGACTCGTGTGTGAATACTGAAAGACTGTGGCTTAATTGAATGTTTTGGAGACGGTAGAGATGATACTCAGGGACTCCCATTTGACTTTCCCTGTTATAACAGCCAGGGAGACCATGTGTGACTCCCACAAGCTACTTTTTTACTCATCTGTTTTACACCTGTGTGTAGAATCTGTTTGTACATCCATGGGTGCATTCATGTATTTGAATGTAAAGTCCTACTGACTATTGGTGAGCATTCATTCTTCGTCAAATGAAAACACAGTGGCATTTTAGGTCCTCAAGTATCAGGCTAAAGCTAGTGCTGAATATCATAGAGAAGGTCTGAGTAAATTGGGTTCTGATTTTCTAAATTCAGTCTAAATTTCTGTCTTCATTGGTATGTAAAAAAGAAAATTTAGTGAAAGTGGAATACCTCTTCTATCACTACCTTTGGCTTTTTGTGACTATATGTTTTCAAAATGAAATGTTTTGTTGTTTTCTTTTGAATAGGGAACACCTGATATTTGCACTATTTTAGTCATTTCTGTTTATGTTATGCGTTTATGTTATGCATTCATGGTCCAATATGGGCCATAAATCTTTGTTTTGTTATCCCGTTGACTTGGGTATGTTGTTTTCTTAATTTGAAAATGTAGCATCTATTTTACATAATATATACAAGCTTTTATGTATGTTGTCCCTAGTGATTACAATGAGTAATGGGAAAATCTAATGTCAACCTACTCTCCATTTTTGCTGAATGATTATGATTGTTTTAATTTTGGGTTTTCTTTTATTGTTGGTTTTAACTTTACTGTATTGTAAAGATGATATATAAAGGGGTTACAGTTACATGATTAAGGCAATGAGTATATTTCTTTTTGAACAGTGTTACCCCCTTCCTCATTTTCTACTGCTTTCCCCCCCCCACTCCCATCTCTCCTGAAGTTGTAAAGTTCAACTTTACAACATAGTGTCCTGTGAGCATCACTGTTGCATTGGTTCACCCTTTATCCTGCCATTTCTGTGCTTCCCCTTCTGTTCCCCAAATCAGGTAAACTTATATACAAGATAAAGGGTACTGAAATCAGAAACAGTGACCATGGGGAGTTAACCAGAGGAGAAAAAAACAAAAGATGAAAGAAATAACTGCAAACAGTACACTAAACAAACACAACCACCAAAAAAACTCTCTTGTTTCCATATCCTGGAGATCATTTTGAATAGCATCATTCTATGTGGGTCATATATACACAGCTATTGAGCTATCATCATCTGCTAGGACTATCCTAGACATATACTAATTATTACAATTGAGGGAAACCATGGAACCTATGTTTATTTGGGTCTGCCTTACTTTACTTAATATGATTTTTTTGTACCTTTATACCAGGAAACAATTCTATTACTACTTATTTTGAGCTTAGCTCACATTTTGACCATTGCTTACAGTAACTTTAAGGAAATTGGTATGCTTATGCTTTTTTCTCTCTCTAACTACATTTGTCAATGTTGGTATATTTGCTTGCATATCTCCAGTATCAGATTTTTAATGCTTGCGTGTAGGATATAACTACAACTCCAACAGTTGCTGCAGTTTTTATTCTTATTATTTGTCTTATTTATTGTTCTTATTATTCATTTAATGCTCACTACTAGGCCTTTTATCATATTTTATTAATATATTTATTGGGAGAAATTGTTCTGTTTTTGTGGAAGACAGACATAAATCATTTTCTTCGAGTATTTACTTGAAAATATCTGTCTTTTGATTCAATAGTTTTGCAGGGTATAAATTTCTAGGGTCTTCAATTTCTTTTTGTGTATATATATTAAGATATAAGATCTTTATAATATATATTAATTTATAGATTAATTTATATGAATATATTATGTATTAAATTTATATATTGAATATATTTGTATTTAAGGAAATATATATGTGTATGTATATATATTTAAGGAAAGTTATATACACATATATACACAAAAGCATATACACATTATATATATTTGATTTTAGAAATTGTTATTCAGTATTGCAACATTAAATATTCAAGGCAGACTGTTTTTATCCCTTTATGCTCAAAATGATTTTATTTTTTGTCATGTTTTTATAGGAATCTTTTAGCAATTTAATAATTTCAGTATAATATGTCTTGGTTTTGACTCATTACTGTAGGTCATTCCTGAAATGCACTGTACTTTCTAGTTCATTGTTTCAAACCTTTTATTTCAGGAAGTTTCTTTCCTTCCCTTCCTTCCCTTCCTTTTCTCCTTCCCTCCCTCCCTCCATCCCTCTCTCTATTTCTCTCTCCCTTTCTTTCTTTTTCTTTCTTTTCTTGTGGTATAAGGACTGAATTTAGGGCCTTTGTGCTTGCATAGCTGGTGTTCTACCATTTAAACTACGCCACCACCCTTCAGAAAGGTTTTCTTAGAGCATATTGTTGATCTGTTTATTAATTTTTTCTGTTCTATTTTGTTCAAGAAAAGAAAAGTTAATGAAAGTGGAATACCTCTTCTCTCACTATCTTTGGCCTTTTATGACTGTTTTCAAAATTGAATGTTTTGTTATTTTCTTTTGAATAGGGAACACCTGATGAATTTACATGTCATCTTTACACAGGGACCATGCAAATCTTCTCTGATGGATTCTAGTTAGGTTTTAAGAAGAGTTCTAACAATGAGCCATTTGTACTTGCATGAGTAAACCTTATGAATGAAGCTGAATAGAATTTATTTAAAGTAAATTCAGGGTTAACAACTTTTATTTAAATTTCTTCAGGTTCTCAAAATTCGATAGAAATCATCTTACCAGAGAAAGTCCAAGGAAGTGCACAATCAAAAGAAGGAAATGTAAGAAACATTTTTCACAATTTAAATTATTATAGCAATTTTCTTATTTTTATTACCCAGCTGTAAAATATATTGACCCCATTATAGTATAAATATAAATATGTAATATTGCTGTTGATAGGGAATTTGAGATTTTGTTGGTAAAAGCAAATGTCTTAATTAGAATGATCTGCTTTATCCTTTGTCAATTTTTTCATAATAAATTATTTTTAGAAGTTCAAATACAAAAAAACTGGTGAAGACTTAAGTTTCTTATCTCAGTCCTATCAAGGGGCTATATAGGACATTCAGATGTAAGGAATAGTGTTTACCGAAATGACTAAGAATATTCTTTAACCCAAACATCCTTTTTTATTGCTCCTTCTTGCACCTACCAACTCTTAGACAAGAAAACCTTTCGTTGCTCTATTTTTTTGGAAACAGAAATATCTGTTTTTCTTGCTGATAGTTATTCTGACTGGGGTGGGATGCAATCTCAGTATAGTTTTAACTTTCATTTCCTTGATGGCTAAAGATGTTGAAAGTCTTATTGAGACTCTCTGGTCTTTGAGTGGTGATCGTTTGTCTTCTATTTGCTCTACTTTCCAGTGTGTTTGAATTGTATTTTTTATTTCATGTGTAGAGTTTTTAATTTGATAGGTGTTTCCAGAAACAATAAAGCAGGGTAGAAATGAATAAAAAAGAGATTAGGTTCTAGGCCGGATGGTGTTGAGATGGAGAAGACCTCTGAAATTGTCCTGGCTCTCTCAGAGTAAGGGTTTTTGCTTTGTTACTTTTGAGATTTAGAATGTTCTTTTTTTTTTTTCTAGCTACTTTCTTCTTGCTAGCTTACTAATTTGTTAGCTTACTAATTTGCTCATCTCCCATTATAGCCAGTGTATGTGAGATTTTGTTTCTGGGTCCTGGAGACATGGGGAAGGTAGTGTCAGCAAGGGGCCATATTTGTTTCCCTGTTTTCTTGATGATATGATAACTACTCTGATTGGGGTCAGATGGGATCTCTGTATTTTGAATTTGCATTTTCTTTCTTTCTTAAAAAGTTATTTGCATTTTCTCGATGGCTAAAATGTCTATTCTGAAAAAAAAAAATGTCTATTCCGTTCATTTGACCAGGTAAAGTTCAGACTACTAGTTCTTTTGGTGTTTGTTTTTTTAATTTTAATGCTTTCGATCTTGTGGATATTAACCTTGTAAAGGCAACTATTTTTCTCCTATTCTGTAGGTAATTGTTTCTTTTGCTGCACAGAAGCTTTTTTTCTGTGATAAGTGCTCAAGTTCTATTAACTCTCTTTATTATTAATTTACTTTTTTATTTACTATAGAGGTAATTTACACAGGGATTACAGTTATTTGAGTCAGGTAATGAGTACATTTCCTTTTGTACTGTGTCTTCTGTTCCCTCAATCTCTCCCAGTCCCTCCCTCCCATCTTCACCCATGCTTTGTGCAGTTCACTTTCATCAGTGTCCAGTGAATTCTACTGCTGCTCTTTTTCACTCTTTTTCCTTGGATGTACTGTGTCTTCTGTTCCCTCAATCTCTCCCAGTCCCTCCCTCCCATCTTCACCCATGCTTTGTGCAGTTCACTTTCATCAGTGTCCAGTGAATTCTACTGCTGCTCTTTTTCACTCTTTTTCCTTGGAGTTCTGTGTCCTCCTTTCCCTCCTAAAGACTGTACAGAAGCTTTTTTAATCACATTGATCAGTTTTTGCTGTTTTCTCCTGAGCAGCTAGAGTCCTACTCAGTAGCTCAGTGCTGATACCTGTAAATTAGAGCATTTTCCTGAAGTAGTTTGAGGTCTTACATAGATTTGAAACTATTCTTTTTTTTCATTATTTAGAGAATATTTTATTAGTTTCTGTAATCAAACCCACGTAGATAAGACCTTACATATTTAATACAGTGCGTTTACCCCTGTACAAATGGGAAAAAAATAAGTTTAACATTTCTAGACCAATATGGCTATTAATTTCTGTATAATGCCAACTCAACACGGTAAACTGGGATACTTTTTCCAAAGTTGACAGCACAGCTAAAGTTTCCAAAAATTCAAATTATATATATGTATATATATATATATATTTATATTTATATAAAAAGACCAATAATAGCAGTATGTTATGTATCAATAGCAGCAACAGCTTTTCCAGGTTCTGAGATTTGAAACTATTCTAAACTGAGCTTTGTACAGAAGGAGAGATAGTTTCAGTTTTTAGCATATAGATACCCAGTTTTCCCTATAACAGGTGGTGTCTTTTCTCCAACCCGTGTTTTGGCACTTTATTGAGCATCATCTAGCTGTGCATATGCAGTTCACCCACTGGTAACTTACACTGTTCTCTTGGGTTACATGTCCTGAGCCAGGACCATTATTTTTGTTTCCATAGCTTTGTAGTATAATTTGAAATAGGCACTGTGATAGCTCCAGCATTGCTGTTTACTCAGGATTGTTTTTTCTATTTGGAGTATTTTTTGCCTCCAAATGAATTTTTAGTTTTCCCATCTGGCCCTTGGCTTTTCATTGATGTGAGGCTTTTTACTACTGATTTGATCTCATTAATCATAATTGTTTTATTCAAGTTTTATATTTCTTAATAAGTCAGTCTTTGTACATAACCTGGCATTTGTCCATCTAGCTTAAGTTTTCCAGTATACTGGCATACAGATATAGTCTGTAATGATTCTTTACATTTCTGTGGTGTTAGTGGCAATGTCTCCTTTATATCTCTATTTTTATTTACTTAGGTCTACTCTTCCTGTTAATGCAACTTCTCAAAAGTCTAAACTCATTTAACTGACATTTTATATTGCTTTTGAGGGTTTATTTCATTTCTACTCTGTTATAATTTCTTTTTGTATCAGTTTGGATTTTGTAAAAATCTTCTAGTTCTTTGAGGTACAATGGTGGATACTTTTTATGAGGTCTTTTGTTTTTCCAAGGTAGATACTGATTGTTATAAAATTCTTTCCTTGTACTTCTTTGGCTGTATCCCAAGGGTTATGGGATATCTGTACCCTATCAGAGACCGTTTTTAACTTTCCTATCATTTTTTCCACCAGCATGTACTCATTGCACCCAGGGGTTTCACTATGATATTTCTGATATGTAGTGTTTTGCTTAGAATAACGCTATTGCTTTCTCTTCACTTGCTTTCTCAATCACCTATTGATCAACAGCTTTCATTGACAGAAAGGAGGCAACCTACTCTGATAGAAAAGTTGGCTTTACTCACAATTCCTGCCTTGTATTTTGAGGTTATCCGTTTCCATCTTTTCCCCCCTCTTCCCTTTTCCCTTTCCTCTTACCTAGTCCTAATAGTTAGAGTTATGTTCTATATGTATGTAGTTATATGTATGCATGCATTTAAGCACAAATATAAATGTCTTTTAGGCCCACCTTCCACATCTGAGTAAAAACATATTTGCTTGGCTTTGAGCTAGACTTATCTCACTTATCTCAAAACACATTGACCTTAAGAACTAGTTAGTATAACCATTTGCACATCAAGTCTCCTTTTGAACAAGATAAAGATGCATCAGCATCTTTGCTCACTTATCACATTTAGATTGACCTCTCGCGGAAAGCATTTTCTTATCATTTTGAATCTAAATTCACAGAAAGTTCTTTTGGGTAATTCTGCCATATATCTGCCATACACTTGTTTTACCCTTTTCCTTAATTTGTTTTTTGCTTTTAAAAATAATCAAAAATTTTGGAATAAATTCAGATTTACAGAAGATTTCAAAGATACTACAGTATATTCCCATATGCAGCTCACTACTTCTCCCTCATGGTAAGATGTATGTAATTATGATGCTGCATTGAACTAAGAAAGTAACATGAGCATATCGCAATTATTTGAACTGCTTTATTTGGATTCCACCCTTTTCTCATTGATGTTTCAGAGTAGTACATCCCATATCTTTTTGGCCTCCTTTGTTCTACATCTCAGTCTTTCCTTGTTTTTCATAACTTCAACAGTTTTGAAGAGTATTTTTGGACAGGTAATTTGTAGAATGCCACTGAACTCGTCTTTGAGGTTTTCTTATGTTAGACTGAGGTAAAGAGTGTTAGGAATATTACCATAGAGGTGAAGTGCTGCTCTTCCCACATTACATTTAGGTATGCAGTATCAGCTTATCTCCACTGAGCTTCTGGTCTCATTTTGACCCTGTGCAGACCTGGAGTCTCCTGCTCCGTCCTCTGGTCTGTACAGTGTCATGGTTGCTTCTCTTCACAGATTCTGGGGGTGCTGCTCTTTTTGTCTCCTTTTCATTTTTATATGCTTTATTTTTTCTTTGCTCAGAAAGTCTAACTTTTGGTTTTACAATGTCTTTTTTTTCCAGATAAAAATATTGTTACTCTGGTGTTCTGATTTGTAGATATTCCAACCTCTTGAGATCAGTGTTATAATTTGAAAATAGAGCATTTTGATGGAGAACTGTTCGTTTAAAAATATAGAAAGTAGTAAGGGGAAGCATAGAAATGGAGGGATAAATGGTGAACAAATGTAGCATTGGTACTCACTGGACATTATGTTGAAAATGAACTGTACCACCTGTGGGTTAGGATGGGAAGGAAAAACTGGGAGAGAGTGAGGGAAGGGTGACATTGTCCCCAAAATGTGCCCTATACCTGACTTATGCAACTGTAACTCCGCTGCATATCACATTTCTAATAACAATAAAAATATTAAAAATATAGGAAGTAGAAAATGTCATTTAGCATGAATTTAAAGAAAATGGTTAAATAATTTTTGTGCTAGGTGGAGTAAGCTTCACTGGTACATTTTATCTTATTATTCTAATGATGCCACCTAACTAGAGATTACAGCAGAGCATACAGTTTGTTTTCAGAAGAGGTTAGAAATTAGTTGTATATAGACTCCTCATTCAGTGTAAGTTCTCAGATTGGCTGATTTTGTGTATATAGGAAGGATGTATTTACATAACACATAAATGTTAAAAATACAAATATCTTATTGCAGATTGTAAATCATATGTAGTTTGTGCTATTTTTATGAAGACATTGCAAGCCTTGTTTTCTTGCTTTGATGTAGAGTTGCTGCTTCACTTCTTGTATTAATCTCATCTTCACTTTCTGTTGTCCTGGACTCTCTAGGAGGAGGTATCCTATATTATTCCAATAAATCAGAAACCACATACGGTACACCTGAAGCAAAAGTAAGTTTTTATTCTTGGTTTGGGATTTAATATAATTTTAGAAATGGTTTACTTATAATAAAGATGGAATATGAAGATAATATAGTTATGAAATTATTTTAATTGTCTTAGATGAAGAGATATTCTTTTATAAATTATGTTTTTGGTCCTAAGCCCTCAAGTAGTTTTCATGAATGTGGGGGTTAGTAACTTAAAAAATAGAGACTTCCTGAAGATTGAGCTATTCAGCGTGAAGGTGGTAGAACCAGCAGGCAAATGTGTGCATGAATGAATGTGGTCATATTTAGAAAAACAATTTATAAAAGCAGATAGTGAATCAGATTTGCTAGAGGGTGACAGTTTGCAGGTTTCAAAAAGAATAACCTTTTGATTATCTCTCGTACTCAGATATTTCTTAGCCGATCATTTTGTGGTTTATTTGTATAAACAAGGCTCTGTGACTGCTCATTCTTCAGATATTCCGGTAAGCTTTAAAGTCTCATTCTTTTGTTTAATTTTTAGAAAACTTTCTCCCCCCACATCAAATAAGTGCTTTCCTAACACATAATGCTCTCAGAATCTACAGGGAAGATATTTAAGGCACTTACTGATTAATTTTTAGGCTTTTCTGAAGTTTTGGTTGACTAGATTGATGAAGAACCTCTCACACTGCCTAGGACAAGAACATTATTTATTCTTCGTTAGCATAAACTAATTGCACAAAAGAGCTTCTTGCAATATTTACAATACGTATATAATGTACTGGATACAATTCATCTTATTTATATTATTCTTTCCATTACCTTTTCTCCATGCCTCTTTAACAGTTTTTGGTGGATCTTTCTCTCTGTTTCTCCCCCCCAACCCCCACACGCACACACACACACACACACACACACCCCACAATATGCTTTTACAATACTTTCACCCCTCTCTTTTCTCTCCCTACTCCCAACTAGTCTCATCTTTACAATCATGTCCGATCATGCATATTATTTTTAGGTCCACATACAAGTGAGAGCACGTGACAATGTTTTTCTAAACTTGATTTATTTCACTTAATATGATGATCTTCAGTTCTATCCACTTCATGCAAACAACATAAATTTTATCTTTTCTTTAGGGCTGAATGATGTGTGTATCACATTTTCTTTAGTCCATTATTGATTGTTAGGTACCCAGGCTTGTTTCTTGGTTATTGAGAATAGTGTTGTTGCATGACCATGCAGATTTCCCGCTTGTATGTTGATTGGCATTCTTTTAGATATAAGCCCAAGTGTGGTATATCAGGATCATATTTTTATTTTTGGTTTCTTGAAGAAACTCCCTTCTGATTTCCATAGTGGCTGAACAAATGTATATTCCCCACAACACTGTCTTCCCCCACATCCTTGCCAGCATTTACTGTTTGTTTGTTTTCTTGGTGATGGGCGGGCTGCTGGCTCCCATTGCCAGCGTGGCATCTTCTGAAGCCCAGGTGATCCAAGGGCTGTTTTGTTGCTGAATGGATCCTCAGGCAAGTCAAACACCTCTCACCATGTAGGGTAGGGTGGGGAGGCCTCTTGCCATGTCCCCAAAACTGCCTGCATCACTGAAGTCAGTCCTGCCTTTCCACAGGACCTCACCATCTCCCTCCCAGCTCCTGTGTCGCTAGCTGAAGACACACTCCACTGTGATCTCTCCTTATTTTCAGGATTCCCCAGTACCTCAAAACAGGAGGCCTATTCTCAAATTAGTGCCTCCCATTGGCTCTTTGAGATATGGGGATTGAAAGGTTTCCTTCTTTGTTTCTAGGAAGGTCACTGTCCTGCCAAATTCTCACATTGGGATGCAAGGCCCATGGTAGATGTGACTTGTCCCACAGCTAGGTCAGGCAGTCTGTCAAAGAAGCTGCCTAGCCCACCTTCTGGTGGAGACTTGAGCTTCTTCTTTTGCCCAGGAGAGCCAGGGATGAAGCTACAAACCATTTCCCAATTTTCTCTTGTCCTGGGACTCCCCGCTGTCCTTCAGAATGTAGTCTGTCCTGTGTTATCCAGACCATTCTCATGCTGGCAGAGAAACCTTGTACTGTGCCATCTTGCAATTTCCTGAATTTACATATTTATTCATGTATATTTTTGAGTAAGTAATATAAAGATACATAGGCACAAACATCATTGAACCCAAGTCACAGATGCACAACTCTTTTTCATTGCCATTAAACAATAAGTTCTACTGGCTCGATCACTCCATACCTAGATTTTACTTTCTTCCATTTTCCTCCATCCAGAGAGGACCCAACATCATCTTTAGTTTGGATTGTTGCCATAGTCTTCCTGAACAGTCTCCTTGCTTCCATGCCATGGCTGTCTGCTCATGGCATCCGGATTGATTCTGTCACTGTCTGCTCAGAACTCTCCATGAGGTGGTTCTCTCCTTGTTCACAAAGCAATGCTCTAGTCATTTCGATGTTGAACATGCTTCACACGGTCCAGTTCTCTTATCCCCCAGGTCTTGTTTCCTCTAATCCTCTACCTTTAAAACTTTTTTCCAGTACCATAGTGGTCTCGTTCTACAAACATAAAAGCTTTAAAGACAATCCTTTTGGGATGAACATGTTTACTTAACAAAAAAATACACATCGGGGCTGGGAAGCTGGCTCAGTGGTAGAGTGCTTGCCTCACATGCATGCATGAGGCCCTGGGTTTGATTCCTCAGCACCATATAAGCAGAAAAAAGCTGTGATTCAAGTGGTAGAGTGCTAGCTTTGAGCTGAAGAGCTGAGGGACAGCGCCCAGGCCCAGAGTTCAGGCCCCATGACTGACCAAAAAAAAAATATATACATATATATGTGTATATATATGTGTGTGTGTGTGTGTGTGTGTGTGTGTGTGTGTGTGTATATATATATATGTGTATATATATATATATATATATATATATATGTATGTATACCTTTTTTCCTCATTTCTCTCAGGTCTTTGCTCAGAATTATCCAATTACACAGTTGGCTAACCCACATTTTAAATTCCACCCTTATCCTTGGTACTTTATATTTCCTTTACCTGCTTTGGCTTTATCCATATGATAATGTCATGTGTTTAAACCATTGATTGTATTTCTCTTTCTCAACTTTAATGTAGTCTTCATCAGAGTAGGTTTCTTTGATCTATTTTATTCACTGCATAGAAAAGTACTTGGTACAAAGCCAGCATATAATAAAAATGTGTTGAGCTGGGCACTGTTGTAATCCTTGCTACTCAAGAGGCTGAGGATCTCAGTTTGAAGCCAGCCCAAGCAGGAAAGTCTGTAGGACTATTATCTCCAATTAACAACCAAAGTACTGGAAATGGCGCTGTGACTCGAAGAGCTATGGCACTATCCTTGAGCGGAAAAAGCTCCTGGACAGTGCCCAGGCCCATGACTGACAGAAATAAAAAGGTTGCAATGTCGTATTCAACATCTTCCTTTGCTTATAATAGGACCATCATTTCCCTTTATTTTTTCATCCTTAGTAGTTTCACAAAGCAGTATGTTAATAAGAAACCTCACACTTATTTATACCAAAATCTATGCATCATTGAATCCCGAAATGGTATGATGTTCCCCCTCCCCACCCCATGGCAATGATTGCCACTCTATCTCCGGTTGTTTGTTCTGGCCCTCCAAAGTTTGTTGAGTTCTGCTTTATTTCCAAGAACATAGTTTTATTTTTGTAAACATCCTATTATGTGTTTAGAAGGCAGAATTTAGGTATTGTTTATATTAATTATTCCTTTGCTAGCATTGCTGTTCAAACCTGCTCATTTTGGATGTTTACTCTATCAGTTACAGAGAGAAATTAGGTTCAAAAATATTTTAATATGGCTATGAATTTTCTGTTTTTACTTTCTTTCAATTTTGGCTTTCCATTTTTTAAAAGTTACATTATTTAGTTAATACAGATGTGGAATATTTGTATCCTGTTGGTAAATTGGAATTCCTTCATCCTCAGATATCCTTGGTTAGTTTTGGGAATGCATTTTACCTTACCGTCTACTCATTTTATTAAAAAAGCTTGTCATTCTTTGGGTTATGTTAAGCCTTCGTAGGTGATTATATTTCTATATGTCTCCTTTCAGTATTATATTTTAAGGAAAATCTGACCCATGACCTAGATTCTATATTGGAAAATAATTTTACCCCTAAGTGACAGGTATGTTGGAAGCAGGGAAAAGAATAGTAATTCCATAATTAGCCATAATCCAAAGAGAGTAATAAGTGAAAGTGGCAAATATATAGAGACATTTTGCCCCTGAATTTCACTTTACTCATACTGGTATACATCATGTTGCCTGTCATCAGTGGTGAGAGGTTTACAAGTTTACAAGTGAGAAATCATTAGAATTTATGTCAAGTCTTAAGTAACCAGTTACTTTTTTTTTTTCCTTTCCTAGGCTCGATGCTACTATCACGGCTATATTGAAGGATATCCAAGTTCTGTTGCCACCCTCAGCACATGCTCTGGACTGAGGTTCTTATGTTTTTACTGCGTAGCTGGCTGTGGCATGTTCACTGTGGTTATAGTGTGTGTAGGTAGAGGAAAATTCTCATGTAGAGCTTGTTCAGTGATGCTCTCCTCTGAACACCTTCTGACTACTCTTACTTCTTCTCACTTTCCTCACTAACAAGACATTTCTAGCTTCCTGGAAGGTTCGTATTCCATTCTGTCCTTATTGTTTCTTAACTATTGAAATGACAACTAAATGTTCTTGAGTTAGGGGAACCAGTTTTAAGATGGCTGAAGTATTTGCAATTCTTCTAATGCATATGTCTTAATGTTTGGTGATTAAAAGATAAAGGAATCTTGCTCTTTATCACAAAAAAATCTTCACAGTGAACCTGAACAATTATAAATATAATACTCATTTTTTCATCATACCGTTTCCCTCCACTCTACTTAGAGAAGTTCTCATTTTACCAGGAAAATCACCACCTTTGTTTTGTAGTGTATGATTTGTTTTCTCACAAGCAGATGTTTTCATTCTTACATGGAATTATTGAAATCATTAGTGACTCCAACAGTTACTAGTGTGTAGGGCAGAGTAGTTTAATTATTAATTAATTTCAAATCTCATTTTTGATTTCTTATTCAAATTGTCATTTCATTATTACAACTTTTTTGTGTTATAGAAGCCATGTAATCATTTTTCAAAATCATTGCTAATCACAGAGAAATTTATCAAGATTTTTTTTTTGTACTGGTTTTGCAGCTTGAACTCAGGGCCTGGGCACTGTCCCTGAGCTTTCTCCCCGCCTCAATGCTAGTACTCTACCACTTGAGTCACAACTTTTGGTTGTGGTTAATTAGTGATGAGTCTCATGAGCTTTTCTTTTCAGGCTGGCTTCAAATCATGATCCTCAGATCTCAGCCTCCTGAGTAATTAGTATTATGGGTATAAGTCATTGGTGCCTAGTAAGATTCCAATTTATTATTGCTCTATTTACTCATTGACTTGGAAAACAGGAAGATTACTCAATTACTCCTAACAATTGATAGATGATTTTTTTGCTACTCTGTGTGTATGTGTGTGTGTGTGTGTGAGAGAGAGAGAGAGAGAGAGAGAGAGAGAAAAAGAGAGAGAGAGATTGAGAGAGAGAGAGAGACATAAGGGTTTAAACTTAGAACTTGGTTGTGATAGCAGGCACTCTATTGCTTGGATATTCCCTCCTTCCCCTTCATGCTCTGATTTTTTTTTTGCTCTGATTTTATTTTGTTTTTATCCACTTGAGTTCTGTCACATCTTAGATCCGTGTACTCTGATCATTTCTAAGATAGAATCTGGCGTATTGCCTGGTCCAGCTTGGCCTACAACCCTCCTGGTTTGTGTATCCCATTGTATCTGAGATGAAGGATGGACCTCTATACCCAGCGTTCGCTGTTGTGATGGGGATCTCATGACTATTTTAGCCCCAGCTAGCTTTGTGCGGCTGTCCTTCCATCTTATCCTGTGTAACTGGGGTGATGGGTGTGTGCCATTGTGCCCCCGGATTGAAATGGGACTTTGCAAACTATTTTTGCCCAAGCTGTCCTTAAATCCACATTTCTCTTGACATCATCTTCTCAAGTGTTACAGCTAGGATTAAAGGTAATAGCCACTAGTACCTAATCAAATGGTTTTATAACTAAAAACAATAAACTAGAAAGTTGATTTTATGTATTAGTGTAATAATTTGTCTCTTCTGAGTCATTTGTCTCTAAAGAGAGTTTGGAACAAGACAGTAGACTCAAAATAGCTTTCTTTCTTTCTTTCTTCTGGACTTTGTCTTATAGATTTTATGATTAAAAGTTTTATCCTCAATTTTACAGAGGAATGTTACAATTTGAAAATGTTTCTTATGGAATTGAGCCTCTGGAATCTGCAGTTGAATTCCAGCATATTCTTTATAAATTAGGGAATGAAAACAATGTACTTGAAAGTTTTAATGAAAGAGGCAAAACCATGGAAGAAAATCAAGTGGACTATAACATTTTTATAAGTAAAAAAGTAAGTGATAATCTTTTTATTACTACTTTCAAAGTAAAATGTCTTAGCTGATTATACAGTTGTAGCAAATATCTTTTCTTTCTAGTAATCTACAATTTCTTGAAAACATGAGTTGTCTTTTTCTTTTTTTCAGTAATCTGCTAATTATTTTTCATAATCTTCTTAATTCTTAGTTTTTGTTTTGTTATGCTTTTAACACTTTCTAAAATAGTTCCTAGAGTATGTTCACTATAAGCCAAACAAAAAAATCCTCCAACACTCTTTACTTACTTTTGTCTTTATTTTCCTGGTTGTTAATGGAGCCACCATTTACAAATAATGCCTTCCAAAGCAAGGAGTCAGAAGTAACTAACAGAGTGTTGAGTACTCCATGTAAGTGCATATGTTGGCAGCTTATTATGGGTAAGTAGGGTGTTAGTTGCTCCCAGCACATGTTCTCCCTGTTTGCTGTCCATTCAACAAAACTGCAGAACTTAGCTTTAAGAAGAAAATTTTAAAATGACTACATTTCTCAACCTCTCCTCATACCTAGGTAGAACAAACCTGTGGCTCACCATGTGTGGTTGGGCCGTATCAGGTCACCTCTGGATTGAATTGTGAAGAGAAATGTTCTCCTCCTCTTCATCTTTTCCCTTTCTTGCTGGCTGGAGTATGTGCACAGGGGTGAGGATGCTACCCTTGGGGCAAGGGGACAGCAGAACAAAACTGGCGTGGGAAACACATGCTGAAGGAGGAACCTGTGTATGTATATTTGCACTGATCTGTGTGTGTGAGATAGGCAGTCCAGTCCACTATTATTTTCCAGCTCTTTTATCATCTCTACTGTGTTCTGGAAATGACCCAGGGCCCAAATGGACTGCAGTTGTTCATCTGAATTCTTGATTTGTAGTGAGCTGCTTCTGTCCTGCTACTTTCATGGTTCTTTTTGTTGGTGCTCGCATTTTGATTATAGAGTGTTATAGATTCATTGTGTTTGTTCTACTTGGAGTGTGTTGATGTACAGCTTCATATCTTTGATCAGATTTGGGAGGTTTCTCTCTATTTTTCAAATATTCTTTCTTCCCTTCTCTTTGTCTCTTTGTATGGGCTATCCCATTATGCATATATTGGTATGCTTGATAGCATTCCACTGGTCTTCTGGATTCTGTGTGCTCCTCATACTAAGAGAAATAAGTTATACTGTTCTAGAGTAGAGTGGGTTCGAAACAAATTATTGTATGTTTTTATAAAGAAGTAGACAGGATTTCAAAAACTCCGAAAGAGAAACAATGAATGTTGCAGCGCTGAAAATGCTCATTCCTCAGTATGACTACACATGTCTCTACACCAATTATCACAGTGGACCTCAAAAAATGCTAGTGCATGTCAATTAAAAATAAATTGTAAAAAATTTAATTAACTTGCTTTGGAATTTGAAATTTTCTTCTTTGTGATAGGGCCTGCTAGTGAATCTCTAATCATATTTGTTATTAGTTTTTTTAGCTCCATAATTTCTTTTTAATAGCCTTGGGATTGTTTATTAAAACAGTTTAGTAAGCTGAGCAACAGTGGCTCGCGCTTGTAATCCTCGCTGCTTAGGAGGCTGAGATCTAAGAATCATGGTTTGACACTAGTCTAAGCAGGAAAGTCCATGAGAATCTTCTCTCCAATCAGCTGCCAAATAGCTGGAGGTTGAGCTGTAGCTCAAGTGGTAGAACACTAAGTACTTTGAGTACACAAAACTCAGGAAAAGCGTCCAGGCTCTGAGGTCAAGCCCCAAGACCAGCACAAAAATGGGACCACCACCACCACCACCACCACCAACAACCAAACAAAAACAAAAAAAAACCCACCAACAATTACCCCCAAAACCCAAACTAAATAAAACAACAACAATAACAACAACAACAACAAACCTGTTTGGGAAAACATCATTCTTCTGCTTTCCTTTTTAGTTCTTCGTTCACAATTTTCCTGAAGTCTTTGAGTGCATTAAAAAGAGTGAATTTATTATCCCTGTTCTGTAAATCCAATATCTGAACTTCTTTTGGGACAGTTTCTATTTTTTTTCACCAGAGGAAAAAAGTATGCCTTTTTTTTTTTGTTTGGTTGTTGTTGAAAAACAAGACTAAAACCTCCTAAACTAAAATGTTTGTGCATATCTCAGTATGGGGGCTTGAACTCACACTCTAGCTTGGCATTTTTGCCCAAGGTTGGCACTCTATTAATTGAGCTATACCTCCTCCTCTTCCTCTTTTTTCTCCTCCTCTTTTTCTCCTACTTCTGCTTCTCTTCCTTTTCTTCCTCTTCCTCCTCCTCCCCCTCTTTTTTCCTTCTTCCACAGCATACCTCTTTCCTCACCCATGGCCACGGGGTAAACTTTTTCTTTATTATATACTGACCTATCCAGATGAATACAAGCATGAAAGGCGACTCAGAGTGTGATTTGGCATAACAGCAATTCATTTGTATTTATTGATTCAATCAAGTTCCAAGGACCATCCCTTATTAAAAGTCAGGAGAAATAAACTTTCTTCTTGACAAAACTGCAAAGTTACATTGTGGTTGTGAAAGCCATGTGTGTATGAAGGACAAAGAATGTAAAATTTTTTGAGTCTTCTATTAATTTTCACCCATTTCTGTTATTCAGGTAAAGCATGCCTAAAAATGTTAAGTGCTTTGGTCTTAGCTTGAAAGTTAGAAGCTATAAATCTATAAGTGACATATTATGGCCTCGTAATCAGTGTTCTTATTACTAGACTCCAATGACATAAAACTTTAAAAATATTTTGTTGTTATAATGGTGATGTACAGAGGATACAGAGGAGTTACAGTTATATAAGTAAATAGTACAACATAAAATTTAAAGCACTACACATGAAAATTTCCAATTGGAAGAATTATTAACATGTTCTATAAATGCTACAATAAAAGCTTTAAGAGCGGGCACACAATACATTAAGAAAAATGTTAAAAAGGAGGAAGCAACAATGCTTGATAAGAAATGTACTCATTATCTTGCCCATGTAATTGTAACTCCTCTGTACGGTATTTTCATAAAAAAAATGTTAAGTTTTAAATGTTGCTTTTCTTTTTTTTTCCTCCTAGTTAGATGTACCACCACCTCCAAACTTGTTACCTCTGTATCTAGAGATGATCATTGTGGTGGACAAAAGTTTGGTATGTGTTTTGCATTTTTTTGCATTATAATTGTATGATTATTCTCAGCTAGAGGGCATTAAAAGATTTTTTTAGTCTTACTGGCCTGTTATATACAGCACAGTGTAAAAATGTGAAAACTGAAAAACAAAATCAAAGCTAAGTTAGAGCTACTTATCTTGTATCTTATCAGATATGTCTTGTATGAAATATTTTATTCATATACAAATATTTTATGTGAAATAAATATGAAAACAACAACCTCACAGTGAAAAATGATCTTTTGCTGATATGTTTTTATGTCTTTTCTCACTTTTTTTAAAAATGGTGACAATTGGTCAGATGAGATTCTTTAAGCATGTCTTACTTTAGAGAAGTCTTTTTTTAAAAGGCAATATAAAGTCTAGAGAACATTTCACCCTGTAAAATAGGTACTGAGAGAAAGTGATGAGGGCATAGCTATATGCAGACTTGCTTACATGAGTATAACAGGATCTTCAAGCAGGGTTTTTTTTTTTTTTTCTTAAATAAGTTGTAAGAGGAAGATGTCATTATATCTCCAGACATGTTTACAATATATTCCATTTAATCTCACCCGCTTGTTTGTCTCCCTTTCCCTATGTCATGGGGCCTGAACTCTGGGCCTGATCCCCTGAGCTCCTTAGTTCAAGGCTAGCCCTCTACCACTTGAGCCACAGCACCACTTCCAGCTTTTTTTGCTTATGTGGTGCTGAGGAATCAAACCCAGGGCTTCATGCATGCAAGACAAGCACTCTACCACTGAGCCACCTTCCCAGCCCTTAAAGCAGTTCTTGATGGTGCTCCTCTTCCACTTCATTGTTTACCTGATATAAAAATACCTCTAGATCCTTCACTTCCATAAACAAATTGAGGACCTCATCAGAGTCAGGATCTCGAAAGGGATAACTTTGTAATCAAACACTGATGGCATATTTCTTCTGACATTTAAACACTTCAGAAAATAAGTTTCAGTATGATAATAAGTATTTGATTTTCACACTTGATAGGAAATCACACAGAGCTTGAACAGAGTTCATTGCCAATTCCATTCTTAGGCTGTAGAGCTTGTCAGAGGACAGACTTGAATTCAGAGACCGGAATTTATTAGAGTTCTGGGAAAAAACACAAAGGGAACATTAAAATTGAGATATGGCAGTATTTGAGAAAAATTGAAATATTTCTAATATGTACATAGCTAAATTCCTATATTTTGAATTATGAAAATATTTTGTTTCAAGATTACAAAGTTTTCAAAGTTGTTTTAAAAATGTTGTGTTTAGCCGGGTACTGGTGGCTCATGCCTGTAATCTTAGCTACTCAGGAGGCTGAGGATTGTGGTTTGAAGCCAGCAAGGGCAGAGAAGTCCCCATGAGATTCTAATCTTCATTCAAAAACCAGAGATGGAGCTGTGACTCAAAGTGGTAGAGTGCTACCCTTGAGCAGAAGAGCTCAGGGACAGGTTTCAGGCCCTGAGTTCAAGCCCCACAACCGCTAAAGGAAAGTATTGTTTACACTACCAGTATTCTAAACAATATAGTGGTGACCAAATGTTCCTTTTCTGCTTTCTTTTGCATAGTCAACAATTCCTCAACAAAACATTGAGTCAGCTATGAAACCTAGACACCTCTATATACATGTTACTAGATACACACATGTAAAGAAGTATATATAGCCAAGCCCCTTTTTGTGCAAGAGAACCTATTGTTTGTGATTAAGTCTATGGGGATCTGGAGATAAAGACTCATCATGGCTGGAGGGGCCCAGGGACACCAACCTTACAGTGTCTGGTGGGAGATGGCAATGAATGGTGGTCCTGAGGAGTGAGATGCTCTGATGTGGAGCTGCTAAAAAATATAATCAGTGGAAAGCAAGGGCAGCGGTTCCACACTCAGGGCTACGAGTGCACCCCATCTCCAGAAGATCATTGTGGAAATAGCTCTGAGCTGCAATGCCAAGGATTCTCCTCCAGCTGTCTGTGATGTTGCTAGGCATGTCCAAGTTCAGTGGGTCATGTGATTTGCTGGCCTCCTTCCCACACAGAATGGGCAGAGGGCTGTAACTCACAACTCCAACACATTTGGAGGACTCCTCTAGGTTTAGACTCGTTACCCCTAAGGGTACAAATTGAGGGTCCTATAGACACAGAAAATGTGTCTGGCTCACAGACTTGTGAAGATCTTTATAGCTGGGACCAGCTCTAAATATGAAAACGAGGGGCTATTCTAAAGTAAATGCAACTTGGAAGCCTGCACTTCACCCTTGACCAGTCCTGCTCTCCCTCTACACACTCAGAACTGCAGTGCCCAGAGCATGTAGGTCATTGTTTGGCTGCTGAGCAACACCGAGTCAGGCATGAGATACTGCACACAAGCCTGTCCTTACCCAGCCCTGCGTGAACATTGAGAATACTTCTACGGAAAGAAGTTGTTTCATTTTTACTTTTTAAGTTTTGACTTAACATACATTTGTAGTAAGAAGAGGCTACTGTGAGATTTCTGTACTTTGAACAGATTCACCTCTATGCCATATCCCTTTTTCTTTTCTCTCTCATCTTCCCTTTATCACACAGCATTTGGTAGGTTTTCTTATGCTGTCTCTACGCAGTAACTTAGCCACAGATGCACAAATTCCAGAAGAAAGATGAAAAAAACATGGCAATGTGACTCCTCCAAAAGTCAACAGTCCCACAATAGTGGACTTTAATGATAGTGAGGTGGTTGATATCTCAAAGAATTCAAAAAGAATGATCAGTGAATTTGTTATTGTTTTACTTTGAACTGTTAAACCACATATGAGCCACGAACTCAGGAGTAAATCTCTAAGGGTATTACATATCAAATTGTATCTAACTATAACATTTTGTCTTTCAGTATGATTACTTGGGCTCTGATAGAGTGATTGTAACAAATAAAGTCATTGAAATGGTCAGCCTTATAAATTCAGTAAGTAATTTTTTTACATGTTAGGTTTCTCTGACTTTGAAAATGATCATTTGCATTAAGTTAATGAGATTTTTTAAAAAAAAATAATTCAGCTTACAAATTTAGTATGGATGTGTGAAAATATCAAAATATTTACATGTATTTCTTTTGTTTTTAGATGTTTACACAATTTAACATTACTGTTGTGCTATCATCATTGGAGCTGTGGTCAGACAAAAATAAGATTTCTACAAATGGTGAGGCAGATGAACTCCTAAAAAGATTTTTAGAATGGCAGCAGTCTTACCTTGCCCTAAGGCCTCATGATGTTTCCTATCTATTAATGTAAGCATATTATTTCAGCATTTTAACATAGAAAACAAAAAATGTGATGATGATGATGATGATGATGATGATGATGATGATGATGATGATGATGATGATGAAACTTAATTTGGGGAACTGTTATTTATTTCTGATATGATGTACTTTATTCAGGCCTTGGAACAGTGATCCTCCCAATCTGAGCTTCCCATGTAGCTGGGATGACAGGCATGTGCCATCATGTTCAGCTATTATTGAAAAGGAATTTTTTGACCAAGCTGGCTTTGAACTCAGGGTCTACCCAATCTCAGCCTCCTGAGCATGAGCTACTTCACCCATTTCCTTTAGCATTTCTTGTAGGCCCGGTGGTGATAATTTCCCTCTGCTTTTGCTTATCTGGGCATGTCTTTATATCTTTTCTCATCTCTGAAGGAAGTTTGTTGGGCACAGTATTCTGGGCAAGTTTCCCCCATGCTCCTTTAAACACAGTCATGCCACTCTCTTAGGTACTCTAAGGTGTTTCTGCTTGAGAAACAGTGTGCTGACCAGCAAGCTGAACACCCATAAACATTGTTTCTTCTTCCTGTAAGAATCACTTCTTTGAGAGCATGAGTGTCCTATGTGGTGGGGTTGAGTTTGTTGAATTGAATCTGGCTGATAACCTTTGACCCTTTTTATACCTGGACATTTGTGTCCTCTAAGTATAGTGTGTTTTTCTGTTATTACCTCTCTGAATAAGCTTTCTACCCCTCTGACATTTTTAAGAGCTTCATGAATCCCATAATATTTGTTCTTTTAATGCTGTTTCAAAATGCCTAAAAATTTTCTTCAATCTTTTCTTTGATCTATATGTATTTAAAACTAGACCACCTTTGTGCTTATTGATTGCTTTTCCTGTTTGACCTATAATCAGTAACATTCTATTGTGTTTTTGATTTGACTTATTTTAATTTGAAACTTGCAGATTTCTGTCTTTTAATTTAATTTTATTGTTAAAATGATGTACAGAGGGGTTACATTTACATACAGAAGGTAGTGAGTACATTTCCTGACATTGTTTCCCTCTCCCTTGTTTATCTATTTTTATTCCAATTACTTCAATATCTCTGTTAAGTTTCTCTGATAGAGTACTTGGCTGTTTTATTCCTGTTTCTTCAGGTTTGTTGAGTTTCCTTAAAGCTTCATTTTAAGTTATTTGAAAGTTCACATATATGGTTTTTTTATGTTAGTTTCTGGTACCTTGAATTGTCCATTATGAAGTCACATTTCTCTGAAAGTTAGTAAATGATAATGTGCATTTAGTAACATGTGTTAATTGCAGGCTTTATAATCTGGATTAGTTTGCTCCTGAGCCAGAACAAATCAGGGTGCTTTTCTGAGTTTGTAGTCATAGCTGCTATTCATCACTAGATGGTGCCTCCAGTCTACATTTGTTAGTAGTCTGCAGTTATTTCCCATATTGTCTCTGTTGAAAACTATCAGTGGGGAGTGGGACTTCCTGTTCTGCAGTCCTTCATGAATATCCTTCTACCTACTGTGGCGGGTAGGATGCAAGACCTCCTCCATACCCCCCTCTGGCTCCACCTGAAATGGCCTTGCTACTGCTGGGGAGTCCTGATACTCTATTAGGCTTCTTGTACCTATAGTGTGAGTGACCCCTTAGTACATTCCAGCCAGAGGAGCTGGAAACCCACATCTTCAGGTAGTCTCAATGGAACTGGAAAAAGGACATCTCAAGTAAGGCTTTGGACATATTTTCCTGGCAAGGGAGTCTGCTTGGAATATCTCAGTATAACACAGTGAAGATTTACTGAACTTTACTGGCATCCCTAAGATTGTGTTTCTCTGTGTGTGTGGGGTGTGTGGGGGAGGGATAATAGATATTTCTTTGGTATTTTTCTCTAGTAGGGGAATGATGAGCTGATTTCCTTTTTGTCTTTTGCTACCATTTTTCTGACTTTCTGGCTAAAGAATGTGCATTCCCTTCAGACTTGTGTGCCCCCTACCTGATGATGTTTCCAGGTTTCCAGCATCATCAATTTCAGATCTTGGATATGTGAGGCAAAATAAGGCCTTTACAAATTTTCTCTACTGGAGGTCCATCTCCCAAGCCCTTATGGTCTTACTATATGAAACTTGAGGAAAGAATATTCAAAAAGACTCAGCAGAAGAGTGTCTGGTTTTCACACAGGATCAGGAATTTGTTACATTACCTCATAAAGAGAAAAAAGTATAGACAGAATACTTGAAGAAAGTTTGCTACACTGATAGGGAAAATTATTTGTAAACCAAGGATGCTCTAAGCTTGTGTAACAACATTTAACAGAAGTTAAGGTCTCAAAATGTGTTCAAATCATTTAACTGAGTTCTCGAACAAGGCCAAAGATATTTAAGCCAACACAAGAATTTATGGTGCCTCCTTAATATACTTCACAATCTTTTTAAATTTTTTTATTATATTTAAATAGCTGCTATTTGCATCACAAAGGACTTGCCATTTGACAAAGCAGTTTATGAATATAATATATCTTAATATTATTCCTTACAATCTCTTATCTACTGAGAACTTACTAGGTATGTAAATAAGAAAAAAGTTCTACCTGTAATGAGGAGAAAAATCAAATATACATTAACCTAGAAATCTCTCAGATGATAGAATTGGACAGCAACATCTATGCAGTATTATAACTCTATTCCATATGATCAAGAATGAGGAAAAATGTATGTTAGGAGATATATTTGGGATAAAAAAAGATCCAAAGCATACTTCTATGACAAAACCACAGTATATTCATTGAAAATATACCAGGTAGGATTAACAGCATTTTAGGCAAAAAATGATATTATGGATCATAAAGACATAGGAACAAAAATTACCTAAAATAAGCAGCAGAAATAAAAGAGCTAAAAAACCCCTATCAGTATACCGTAGAACAATGTCATGGGAATTTATGTTTATAAAGTTGAAGGGCTCAAAGGCAGGAGAGAGACATGACGACTGGACAGATGTATATACAAGTGTAGCTCCAGAATTTCCATATGTAATACAAGTTTCAAGACACTTTCCAAGTCCCCAGCACAAGAGACACAAGGAGAAGTATACTAAGGCCATCCCAATCAATTTGCTCAAATTGACACGTGATAACAAAAACAAATTAAAAGCAGCTAGAGATGGAGAAAAACAATGTGGAATAGAGCTAATGACAGCAGAATTTTTACCTGAGACAAGGTAAGCCAGAGAACCAATAATTATCTTACTACAAAAGTCAACATAGCATATTCATTCACTGAGAACAATTTTTTCAGAAAACCATGGAAATATAGACTATTTTATAAATGAAACCAAAAATTCACCAGCAGTTGACTTGACATGCAAGAATTACTACAGAGGTCCCTTAGGCAGAACTAAATGAACCAAGAAGGAATGAACACCAGAAATGGTAAATATGTGGAGAACTATGCAGCAGATTTTGTTATTTAATATCATTTTCAAAACCAACTTACTTCGTAAGGCAAAAAAATTACAATGTAATTTAAGGTTTATAAAAACAGAAAACATATGATGCTAACAGTACAAAGGCTGAGAGGTGAAAGGGAAATGTGCTGTTGAAAGATTTACATGGAAAACATATTAGAAGTTTTTATGTCAAAGGGTGAATTGTGAAAACTCAAAACTTGCCATAACAAAGAAACTTGCCATAACAAAGAAGATGCTGGTGAAGCCGGGTAATGGTGACTCATGCCTGTAATTTTTGGCTACTCAGGAGATTTGAGGATGGAGATTTGAAGACAATCTGACAGAAAAATCCTCGTGAGATTCTTAATTCTAATTAACCACTCAAAAACTGCAAGTAGTAGAGCACTAGCCTTGAGCAAAAGAGCTCAGGGGTAATGCCCAGGCTCTGAGTTCAAGCCCACAACCGACCCACCCCTCCCCCATAAAAAAGTACAGGTGGCCAACAAAGAAGATATAATCCTGATAATACATTCAATCCAAAAGAATGGAAGAAATTAGAGCTAACAGGTGCAATGCATAACTAAAAGTTTGCAAGATGCTGGATTGAAGCCTAGTATGTCACAGTCACATTGTTTATGGTCAGAACAGAAGAAATTGTAATATCAAATGAAAAAAACAAGGTTTTGCTATATTGTATCTGTATAAAACCTAGTTTGAAGGATAGTAAAATAGTGAGAAAAGTGTCATATTATGAATAGAAGGGAAGTCAGAGTAACTTTATTGGTATACCTCATGGATACTTTAGAAAAAATTATTTTTACCAAGGATAATAGTAAAGGACAATGGTATTTACCATTATCCTTGGTATAATCTATTCATCAAGGATATATTACAAAATTTTATGGGACTAATAATGACTTTTTATACTTCTAGCAAATTTTATTACCATCTTTGTAGTATTACTTTGTTTGGAAAATTTCTGAACAATGCAATAGAAATTGAGACAGGAAGAGAAATAAGTAATAACTTTAAAAAATAAAGTTATATAATCAGAGGAGAAATGGACAAAAGCAATAATTTAATGGATAATTCACCATCTTTTTCCCTAAAGATATTATCAGCATAGACTTTAATATGATTATCAACTAACTTAACATTTAAGTTCAAGCTTCATGTATATAGAAAAAATGCAAATCCAAACAACATTGAGATTCTACCTCACCCAAGTTAGAATGGCTATAGCTATAATCAAGAAATCTAATAACAACAGATGCTGGAGGGGATATGGCCAGAAGGGAACCCTATTGCCTTGTTGGTGGAAGTGTAAACTTGTTCAACTACGTTGGAAAACAGTATGGAGGTTCCTTAAAAGACCACACATAGAGCTCCTCTAGGACGCAGCAATCCCACTTTTGGACATTTACCCAAGCAATCATAAACAAGGTCATACTAAAGCTACCAGTACAACTATGTTTATCACAGCATTATTCACCCTTGCTAAGATATGGAACCAACCCAGATGCCCCACAGTAGATGAATGGATCAAGAAAATCTGGTATCTGGTATATATATTTTACACACACACACACACACACACACACACACACACACACACACACACACACACACACACAATGGAATTCTATGCTTCCATCAGAAAGAATGGCACAGACCCATTTGTAAGGAAATGGAAAGACTTGGCAAAAATTGTATTAAGTAAGCCAGACCCAAAGAAACATAGTTCCCATGGTTTCTCTTATTTGCAATAACTAGTATATGTTTTAGCAGATGAGCAGTTTTCTGCTCAAAAGCTATGCACATATGACCCTATAAGATGATGCTAAGTGCAATGAAAATTAAGAGATGGACTCAAGAGGTTTTTCTGTGTTGTTTTTAATGTGCAATGTGACTTTTTTTGTTTCCTTCTGTATATTCTTCCTCCCTACTGTATATCCCCTGTTGTCACTGTATTTGATTTTAGTATGTTGCATTTTGTATATACATTTATATAATTTGGGAGGGGAAGGGGAATAACAAAATGCTGAAAAAAGGACATAGGATGACCCATTGCAACAATGATACTCATAAGACACTATGTTGGAAATGAGCTTTACAACTTCTGGAGGGGGAAGGAGTGGGAACATTGAGGGAGAGAAGGGATATTAGGAAAAAAAGGAGGGGGTAACAATGTTGGACAAGAAATGTACTCATTACCTTACTCATGTAACTGTAATCCCGCTGTAGAGCATTTTTACAAAAATAAATTTAAAAAAGACAATGCATATGTTGGACTATAAAACAAGTCTTAGTAAATTATTCTCCCAATAGAATGGAAAAAGTATGTTTTAAAATTACTTGTGGATCAGAGAATACAAAAGAAGAAAAATTAGCAAGCATTTTGAGCTGAACAATAATGAAGGCACAGTATATTAAAATTGTAAGATGCGGAACAAGCATTGATTGTAGAGAATTTTCCAGTAGCCATTTCCAATGTCAGAGAAGAAAAAACATCTTATGCTCATGACCTCACCTCTTCCATATAAAACTTTGAAAAAAGAGCAGCAAATGTATCTAATGTGAGTAATAGGAAATAATGAAAATCAGAACCAAACTTGATGAAATAGAGATCAGAAAAATGACAGAGAAAAATCAGTAAAACGAAAGCAGATTATTTGATGTCAAATTAAACCTTTAGCCAGACTGATCAGGAAGCAAGAGATAATGTGTAACTCCTCAATATCAGGACTAAGAAATTCTATAGACATAAGACAATCTTTTTGAGTGTGTGTATATTGGTACTGTGGTAGAACTTTGTGTCTTGAGCTCTACCACTTGAGTTACACTTCCACTTCTGGTCTTTGTTGTGGTTGTTGTTGTTGGTTAATTGGAGAGTAGTCTCGTGTACTTTTTGCCTGGGCTGGCTTCAGACCAAGATGCTTAGATGTCAGCCTCCTAAGTAGGTTGTATTAAAAATGTGGTGCCCAGGGCTGGGAAGGTGGCTCAGTGGTAGAGCGCTTGCCTTGCATGCTCGAGGCCCTGGGTTCGATTCCTCAGCACCACATAAGCAAAAAGAAAAAAGCCGGAAGTGGCGCTGTGGCTCAAGTGGTAGAGCGCTAGCCTTGAGCTGAAGAGCTGAGGGACAGCACCCAGGCCCAGAGTTCAGGCCCACGACCGGACCCAAAAAAAAAAAAGAAAAAAAAAAATGTGGTGCCCAGCTTTCCTTTTATGAACAAGCTTATGACAATATATTTAGCTACTTAGCTGCAGTAAATATTTGCTTGAAATACACACACACACACATACACAAACACACACTGTTCCTACTAAAGAAGAAATTGACAAGACATCTATCTAGTGGAAAAAAACATATAAAAACATTCATAAAAACATTATTTCAGGCCCATGTAGCTCTTGCTGAGCAGTTGAGGAAACAATAATATTGTGCCTATGTAAACTCTTCCAGAAAACGAAAAAAGAGGAACCACTTCCTAATGAAATTTATGATACCTTAGTACTGAAGCTAGATGTTTGAAGAAAACCAGGGACCCATTACCTTCCCAATTATAGATGTAGGATAGTAAATAAGGTATTAGCAAATCAGACAACACATTCTTTTTTTTTTTTTTAGTCGGTCGTGGGGCTTGAACTCTGGGCCTGGGAGCTGTCCCTCAGTTCTTCAGCTCAAGTCGAGTGCTCTACCACTTGAGCTACAGCGCCACTTCCAGTTTTCTGGTGGTTTATTGGAGATAGGAGTCTCACGGTCTTTCCTGCCCAGGCTGGCTTTGAACCGCGATCCTCAGATCTCAGCCTCCTGAGTAGCTAGGATTACAGGTGTGAGCCACCAGCGCCCAGCTCAGACAACACATTCTATCTTGACTGGTTTAATTTAGGGATGTATGATTAATAGTCAAGTATCAATTAATACAGCACAAATTATATGATAATCAGAGAAAGCCTTTGACAGATTCTAATGCTGTTCTTCTAAAGTAGGTAATGAGAAAAGTTGAATACTGGGACTGTAAAGTTAGGATCAAGACAAGAACATTTGTATTTACCATTTCTGTTCAGAATCATGCTACATGTTTTAGCCTGTTCAGTAAGTCAAGGAAATAAAATGAATGAGGACTAGGAACGAAAGAAGAAAGTACTTTGCTTATTCATGTTATTGTCTATCTAGAAAATGCTGTCTACTAAAAATATCTACCAGAACTAACAAGCAAGTTTACCTATTTCAAATACAATAAAAACCATTGTTTTTTATGTTATAATAAGAAAATATTAAAAAACAATTTAAAAAGAATTATTTTCAGTAGCACAAAAGAACCAAAATATAAAGCCAAAACAGTATGTGAAAGACTGATACACTTAAAACTATAAAATATTTCCAGGTGCTGGTGGTTCATGCCTGTAATCATAGCTACTCCAGAGTCTGAGAGATGAGGATCATAGTTCAAAGCTGGACTGGCAAAAAAGTCCTGAGATGCTAATCTGCAATTAACCACCAAAAAGGTGGAAGTGGAGCTGTGGGCTCAAGTGTTAGATTGACAGCCTTGAGCATAAAAGCTCAGGGGCAGTGCCCACACCCTGAGTTCAAGCCCAGGACCCATAAAACAACAACAACAGTGAGATATTGATGGAAAAAGATTGAGATAAACAGAGATTTGTCGTTGGGCGCTGATGGCTCACACCTGTAATCCCAGCTCCTCACGAAGCTGAGATCTGAGGATTGTGGTTCAAAGCCAGCCCAGGCAGGAAAGTCCATGAGATTCTTATCTCCCATAAACCACTCAGAAAACAGGAAGTGGGACAGTAGCTCAAGTAGTAGAGCACCAGCCATGAGCAGAGCTGAGGGACAGCTTTCAGGCCCAGAGTTCAAACCCCATCTCTCTCTTTCTCTCTCTCTCTCTCTCACAGATTCTTGGATTGAAAGCCTTAGTATTATTAAGATCAGGGGCTGGGAAGGTGGCTAAGTGTAGAGTGCTTGCCTTGCATTATTAAGATAAGTGTATCTTTTGGAATTCCAATTAATAGCTTAACAATATATTTTATAGAGATTAAGAAACTGATTATAAAATACACGTGAAAAGGCTAACACATATAATAACAATTTTCACAATTCATTTGGAGGGTGCCTATTTACTCGATTTAAGCTGTAGCAATTAAGACAGTGTGATATTGGGAAGAGGACTGCCCAGAACTAGATTCACATCAGTAAGATCAATAGAAAAAAAGACACTCTTTTCAGTAGTTGGTACTAAATAACTGATTATTACTCTGAAAAAACACAAACCTCCATTACTGTGGTAATGGGAAGTAGTAATACAGTAACTAATGTAAACTATGAAATATCTAAGGGAAACAATGGAAAGGAATCTTTGTAACTGCGCTGTAGGCAATGAATTTTTCTTAGGTTCAACATGAAAAATACTCATAAACTTAGGAGAAATCATTAAGTTTGACTTAATCAAGTTTCTCATCTTTTGAAAAGACTAAAAAATATATTTCAGCAGGATGAAGTGAACAGCTATCTTATATGACACAAAAAAGTACTTGTAGGGCTGGAAAGGTGGGTCAGTGGTAGTAGTGCTTGCCTTGAATGCATGAGGCCCTGGGTTCAATGCCTCAGCACCACATAAACAGAAAAAGCTGGAAGTGGTGCTTGGCTCAAGTGGTAGAGTGCTAGCCTTGAGCTGAAGAGCTGAGGGACAGCGCCCAGGCCCAGAATTCAGGACCCACGACTGACAAAAAAAAAAGTATTTGCAAATTATGCTCTTGAAAATAGGTTAATAGGTAAAATATGTAAGAAACCCAAACACTTTTTTTTTTTTTTTTGGTCTGGTTGTGGGCCTGAACTCTGAGCCTGGGCGCTGTCCCTCAGCTCTTCAGCTCAAGGCTAGCCCTCTACCACTTGAGCCACAGCACCACTTCCGGCTTTTTTCTTTTTTTGCTTATGTGGTGCTGAGGAATCGAACTCAGGGCCTCATGCATGCAAGGCAAGCGCTCTACCACTGAGCCACCTTCCCAGCCCAAATCCAAGCACTTTGACAGCAAACAAGCAACACTGAAGAATTTAAAAGTAGAACAAAATCCTGAACAAACCTTTCTCAAAAGAAGGCATGCAATGACTGATAGGTGTAGGAAAATTGGTTGTGTATCACTAATCATCAGAGAAATATAAACCAAAGTCATAATTCACCCGAATGCAGGTAGAAAGTTCTCTATCAAAAACTGGAAAGATAAGTGAGGATATGGAGAAAAAATACTTGTCATGATGAAAACCAGAATGGAGATTCTTCAAACAATTAAAAATAAAACTATTGTATGGTCCAGCAAGTTTCAGATACATTTTCAAAGGACAAAGTATCAGTACACATATTGTAGGGACACCTGAATACCAGTATTGCAGCCATATTCAAAATAGCCAAAGGGTAGAATGAGCTGTGTCCCTTATAAAATAAGTGAGTAAAACATGCTATGTATACATGATGGAATATTATTTAGCCTTCAAAAGAAAATTCACCTTGATTTGATTCCATTTGGGTATATCTTCTGCCATCTTTTAGTTTTTGTTGTGTTTTGCTGAGAATATAAATTTTTGTAGGCTTATTACTATGTCTTCACAAAAATCCATTCAATCAGTATATGTATTTGAGGAATTTAGTCATTACATTGAATATTATATTGGTAATTAAAGACATATACCTGCTATTTTGTTATTTTTTTCTTTGGTTGGGTTTAGAGGTCCTCCTCCTCTTCCTTCTCCTTGTTCATCTTCTTGGCTTACTTTGTACAGTTTGATGAATTTCTGCATGGATAAAGTTTATTTTTTCTTTCTTTTTGTGTTGGTACTAGGACTTGAACACAGAACCTCACCTTCTTCCTTAGTTTTTTCCACTTTTCACTCAAGGATGGTGCTATACCACTTGAGCCACAGCTATACTCCTGACTTTGGGCGGGGGGGTTACAACTTGGGCTATTTTTGAATTTAGATCCCCAGATCTCAGCTTCCTGCCTAACTAAGATTACAAGCACAAGTCTCCAGCACCTGGCTGAAGTCTTAATTCTTTTCTCCTTTTCACATCTCCTTTGCTGAAATTCTATGCTCCATATGTTTACATGATGGCAGCTACCATCCTTTCATTCACATTTAGTGTAGGACTCTCATAAACATTTCTTGTCTGGTGGTGGTGAATGGCCTTAGTTTTGGTTTGTTTTGGAAAGTCTTTCATTTCTGAAAGACAGCTTTGTTGGTTGGCAGTTGAGTATTTTATTTTATTTTTTGATTATTTTGTGCCAGTACTGGCGATTGAACTCAGGGTCTCCAACTCTCACTTGGCTCTTGCTCATGGATGGCCCTTTACCACTTGAGCTTTCCAAGTCATTCTTCCAATACTTTGAATATATCATCTCATTCTTTCCTGCCCTGATTAGTTTTTGCTGGGAAAGCTGTTATTGGTATGATGGAGATTCCCTTAAATATGAACTGACACGTTTGTTGGTTGTTTTAAAATTCTCTTTTGTTTTTTACTTTTTTCTTTTTCCCTTATCTTTGTCTTCACTCCTTCACCTCCCTCCTTTACCTGTCCCATCGGTTGATTGATTGCTGGTACCAGGGCTTGAATTCAGTGCTTCCTGCTCACTACACTTGCTTGCCTGCTCATGGGTGGAGCTCTCCCACTTGAGCCATACTTCCAATGGTGCTATTAACTGGTTATTTTGGTTATTATAGAATCTCACAGATTTTTCTGCCTGGCTTTGAACCTCAATCCTCTAGATCTCAGCCTCTTAAATCGCTAGCTATAAGCATAAGCCATCAACACTGACTTCTTTTTCAAGCACTTTATCAATATCTCTTTCCTTAGAGTTTATTTCTGGAGAGTTGTTGTGTCAGAATACCTTGCTTCTGTTCCTGCATTTCTATTTGCACATCTGTCAGATGTGCCTGTACCAGTTTTGTGTAGCGGCCTTCACAGTGGAACTTTGTTCTGGCTGTGTCCTGTTGGTTGGGTCCCCACAGTTGGGGCCCCGAAGTGGTCAGGACTGCACTGTTTATCTTCTTCAGCTATAATCAACCTTGGCCACTAGTGCAGCTTCTTCAGTGATCTCACCAACAAGGATTGTGTGATTACTCTTGCCAGTTGGAGTGCAGATTTGTTACCCTGGGACAGGATGTCCACCAAATTCTAGTGGGGGAATCACATGCACTCTGGGAGGCATTTACAGGCAAGGTATTGCTGTCCTGGCCATCTCCGATGGGTGGCCAGAGTGAAGCCTTCTCAGTAGGCTTTGTAGCAGAGGTGTGGGGCCTTCCAGTGTGAGGCCTAGAATCTAGATGGATGCAGATGTATTTGTAGGGACTTCAGTAGGGCACATGCCTAGAGCTGGCTGCTTAGCTTCCTGGGGTCTTAGGAAGAGGGGACAGGTTTGCCAGGTGGCCTCTCTGGTCCTTGGCAGGAAGAGAATGCACATGGGCACTGTGCTGCTACTTGGGAGCTGCAGAAGCAGGGCAGGCTGCATCCCAGGGCTCACTGTGGGTGGATACAGTCCCCAAAGTGCTTGCAAGCCAGGCCATCTTGCCCTCTCCCGACCCCCTTCACAGTACCCCAGGCGAGTTGGAGTTTCCAGACGCCATCAGTGATGAAGGGTACAGTGTGGATGGGCTTTTCCTCTGAGGCAGTGCTGGTGTGCAGATCTGCTAGCTTCCCAAAGGCCATCTTGACTCAGGATTTATCTTGACTGGACAGATGGTACATAAAAGGCCTGTCATGACTCTTGTCTCCTGCAAGGCTGGTGTGTGTGTGTGTGTGTGTGTGTGTGTGTGTGTGTGTGTGTGTGTGTGTGTGTGTGTGTGTGCTCTACAGTATCCTTGACATCCTTGTCCTGCTCCAGCATGCTACCCAATCACTCTTCCAGAACGGCTGCAGCTTTTTTCTTGGTTTCGGGCCTTTTTGTTGAGCAAAGTGAACTAGGTACCTCTAGTGAACCATCCCGCTGACATCAGCACATGCATTACTATTTGAGATTCATTTGAAGACATCAATTTCAGGCAGCTTGTTTTGAACACCAGTGTCTTTATTTTGTGACTACTTCACAAAGCTGTGAAGTAGTGAAATCACTCCTATGAGAAACTGTTTTACTTCTCTCTGTAAGAATAACTACTTATTTGTTTATTTGACAATATTAGAGATTGCACTCAAGGACTTGTGCTTGCTAGGTAGCACTGTACCACTTGAGACATGACACAAGTCCATCCATTTGGGGCTGGATTATTTTTGAGGTCCAGTCTTGCTTCATGCCCAGACTAGCCTGGACTGTGATTCTTCCTACTTGTGCATCTCCGGGTCACTGGGGAGGACTGGGAGGAAGGCGGGGGGGGGGGGGTCCTCTGGAGCTGGGATAACAAGTCTGTTATCCAGGAGAACAGCTGGTCATTTCCCCAGCCATTGGTTGAGATGAAATCTCAACTTTTTTTTTTTTTTTTTGATCCTTGATAATCTTGGAATTTGATTCCCTAAACTCTATCTACCAAGTAACTAGGATCACCATGCCCAACAGAGAGGAGCTCTTCTATGTCCATCCAATGAATTCTTGTCATGTTATTTCAAGAAAACGATTTTGATCAAAATGTTTGACTAAAGGTTCCACAGCCAAATATGAGAAGAGCTACCAGAAGTGGTTGGATATGTTTAAAAATCAAGAATTTTAGTATTTTCACAATAAAAAAAAGAATTTCACCAAATTTATTTAAGAAAGTAGAATAACTTCTACTTTGAGACAGTTAAGGACATTTAGGGACAATAACTCATTTTGCTTCAAACTAGGATTTTTTTTATGATATAGATATATCAACAGGAATGTTCATATTTAAGCTTTTTGGTAAAGTTAATTGCAATTGTATGTATTTATTTTATATTTATTTGTTTAGTTACAAGGATCATCCAAACTATGTGGGGGCAACATTTCCTGGAAAGATGTGTGTTTCTCATTATTCTGTAGGAATTGCACAGGTAAGCAATAATTTACTCTTAAAAAAATTAATATATTTAAAATGATGCAACTTGACACCATGTATTTTCTACAGTTTGCATTTAGAAATTTCAATTTGGCTTTTCATTATTACTAAAATTTTGAAGTATGTAGAAAGAAGACTATTTTAGAACAAGTACCTTGTTACAACTAACTGTTTTTGGAAACTAAATTGGAAATAATAGTCTCACAAATAGAATGATGCTTTCCTCAATATGTAAAATAAGGGAAATTATGACAAATTATCTATAAGGAAATTTCTATAATCCAATTAGATTTTTGCTTATAGAAATAAAGTTGGAGAAATATTATTATGGATGAAATAGCTTCAAAATACAAAGAAGCAAAAATTGTGTTACAAATTCCTTAAAAATTTCAGATTTCTTAGAGTATTTAAAAGAAGTTTTTATGTGCACTTTAATCATTTTTCAAATTTACAGGTGTGCTATGTATAAAAATCTATGGTAAAATTAAATACATTATTGCAGATCATGTACCTCTTTGAGTTATTTTCTTATCCTACTAGCATACTTTAAAAATAAGTTTAAGTAATATATTTTAAAAAACTACACAGCAATTTTTGTTATTCATGTAACCTGAGTAGAGATAATCACTATCATTTTGAATGATGGATATTTTCTTCTTTTTCTCCTTCTTTTTTCTCTCTGTTACTCTCACTCTCGCACACAAACTCACATTTTCATTCATTTTTATTGTTATTTCAAAGGTGATGTACAGAGAAGTTACAGTTTCAAAAGTCAGGTAATGGGTACATTTCATTTTTGACAATGTCCCTCCTTCCTTCACTCTCCCAGTTTTTCCCTTCTGTTCCCACCCACAAGTTGTATAGTTCATTTTCAACAGCGTGTCAACTGAGTACCACTGCAGTCTTTGTTCACCCTTTGTCCCTCCATTTTCATGTCTTCCCCACTCATTCTTGCAAAGGCAGATAATGAACAAACAAGACAAAAAGGAAAGAAAACAAAACTAATAATAAAGAAAAATACTTTTGTTTCCATTTCCTAGAGTTCATTTTGATAAATACTGTTTTATACATCAGTGGCATTGTTCCTTTCTGTTCCTCCCCTAAGAATAATATCCTCCTCTAGTCTCATTTCGTATGAATACCTAGAGTCCTATATAATTTATCATCTATCCTATTTTAGATCTAGCTTCCAAATATGAGAGAAAGCACGCAAATTTTGTATCTCTTGAGCTTGACTTATCTTACTTAACATGATTTATTCTAGGTCCATCCATTTCCCTGCAAATGACATAGTGTTATCCTTTCTTTCTTTCTTTCTTTTTTTTTGGGGGGGGGGGTTCGGTCGTGGGGCCTGAACTCTGGGTCTGGGCTCTGTCCCTCAGCTCTTCAGCTTAAGGCTAGCACTCTATCACTGGAGCCACAGTACCACTTCCGGCTTTTTTCTTTTTTCTTATGTGGTGCTGAGGAATCAAACCCAGGGCCTCAGGCATGCAAGGCAAGCGCTCTACCACTGAGCCACCTTCCCAGCCCCGAGTGTTATCCTTTCTAATGGTGTAAAATTCCATTGTGTGTGTGTGTGTGTGTGTGTGTCATATCACATTTTTTGGATCCATTTATCTATTGTAGGACATCTGGGCTGTTTCCATAATGTGGTTAATGTGAATAATGCCGCAATGAACATGGATGACACATACTTACTTTGTTTGCAGTACTGTGGATTGAACCCAGGACCTTGAGTATGAGACTATCTCTTGAGCCATGCTCCCCAATCTATTTTTATTTTGAGATTCCATCTTATTTAAGTAATTGGCCAACAATCAGAATTCGAGCAACAAGTGCTGGCAAGGATGTGTGTGTGGGGGGAAAGGACCCCTATTACACTTTTGGTGGGAATGTAAACTAGTACAATTACTCTGGATGATGGTTTGGAAATTTCTCCAAAAAGTAAACATACCACTTCCCTAAGATCCAGCCATACCACTCTTGGGAATCTATCCAGAACATTACAAGTCGGTAAAGACACTTACACATCCATGTTCATTGCTGTACTATTCACAATAGCCAAGTTATGGAAACAGCCCAGATGCCCTACAATGGAAGACTGGATCAAGAAAATGTGGTATGTATACACAATAGAATGTTACTTATGCATTAGAAAGGATATTATGTCATTTACAGGGAAATGGATGAACCTAGAACAAATCATGCCAAGCAAAATAAACCAGGCTCACAGAGACAAATGCACATGTTTTCTCTCATATGTGGAACTCATCTGAACAACTAAATTACTAAAAAAAAATACCAGAAAATAGAAACATTTTTTGGGGGGGTGCATAAAGGGGACACAGGAATGGAGGAAAGAAGGGTGAGTAAAAGCAGATCAATGTGTGTTTTGTTAAAAATGAACTGTGTAACTTGTGTGTAGGGAGGAATGAGTAGGGGAAAATGGGAGAGATCAATGGAAAGGGTGAAATTGACCAAAGTGCACTATACTCATAACATGACTTAGGAAATTGTAACCCCTTTGTACAAGTACTTAATAATAACAACTTTTGTCTTCATGAAAAATGTGTAGTTTGTATAGTTAACGTTAGCTATCTGAGCTCTTTATAGGTGCTTATAGCTTGGCATGGACTTAAAATGCTCTCTCAATAAAATTTCATAAGGGTATCAGTTTCTCACCTGTCCAAGGAACCATAGCTCACTTTCCTCAATATTTGATACAAAAGAAAAAATGATTTAGAATGAAAACATGATTTTGAGCCACTACTTAATGAAATAGCTTTCCTTTGCAATGTCTTTGTTGTTATAGTATTCCAGGGAAATGACTTTGGAGGCGTTTTCAGTCACTGTCACCCAGATGCTGGGGATCAATCTGGGAATATCATACGATGACCCACAGAAATGCCACTGCTCAGAAGCTGTGTGTGTGATGAGTCCAAAGGCTGTGTAAGTTTTAAAACACTGTTTATTTACTGGTCATATTTATTCTACTTTAAATGTAGTTAAGCCAAGATCAATAAAGAGCTTTAAAAATGTTAGCAAGTCCTAACAAGTGGGATTTTTTTTTTTTGGACAGGACTTTTAGATTTTAGGTTAGTTTGATTTCAAGTATACAATTTAAAATATACAATACACAATATTTGCATGACTTTGATCAAATCATTCAATGTTGATTATATTTACATTTCTCATATTAAAATGGGAAATAATTATATCTACTTTCTTATTTCAGAAGGCTATGTAAAAGTAAAATGAGAAAGTAAGAACATTTTTTTTCAAACTCTGTATATATGTGATGCATTGTCACTGGTAAACTTCACTGATGTTCCCAAAAGTGCACCAGACAAGAGTTACCCTAGGTGTCATTAGGGTTTTGCAGGTTTTCTATTTATGAAACTATGATAGGTAGAACTCATTCATTACTGAAGAACTATTAAAAGAGTAAATTGGGCGCCAGTGGCTCAGGCCTGTAATCCCAGCTATTCAGGAGGCTGTGATCTGAGGATCCTGATTCAAAGCCAGCCTAGGCAGGAAAGTCTGTAAGACTCTTATCTCCATTAATCACAGAAAAAGCTAGAAGTGGCTCTGTGGCTCAAGTGATAGTGTGCTAGCCTTGAGCAAAAAGAACCCAAGGACAGTGCCCAGGCCCAGAGTATAAGCCCCAGGGAAGGCAAAAAATAAAAAATAAAAAATAATAAATTAAACAGTGAAGCTAAGGAGTTAAGTTTTGGAAAAAAAACTTTTTTTAATTTTAATTTTTTTATTGTGAAAAGACTGTACAGAGGGGTTACAATTACATGGGCAAGATAATGAGTACATTTCTTATCAAGCATTGTAGCCTCCTCCTTTGTTTCCCCTTCCCTTCCCTTCCAAGCCTCCCCCCACCTCCCTATCTAAGCCTCCCCCCCCCACCAAAGTTGTAAAGTTCATTTTGGACACGACAACTTGTACTTCTCATTGTTGCAACGGGTCCACCTGTATCCTTATTTAAACGACTTGGAAAAAAAAAAACTATTTTAAAGCTACTCTCAAGTATCATCATATCATTAAAAACTCTTATGTAATAAAAATAGAACAACCTAAAATCTATACACATATATATACATATTTATATTAAAATTATTATCATGATCATATTATAGAAGCACATACACACATGCAAGTATATATGTTATATATATTATATGTACCATATGTATTATTCACTTTGATAGGTAAATATATTTATATATTCATATACTTACATATAAATATATTTCATGTACTTCATATACATATACATTTTTTTCTTTATGACATAACTTAAAAACATCAGTTACTGCTCATTGTGCATTTGGCCAATTGTTCATAAGTATGCTTTGAACAAGGTGTTTTGTGTAAGTCCTAGAGTTTAGCATAGACAACGCATAAGTATTTAATTGTCCTCACTGTATTGTAGAGGACATTTAGGTTAAATTTTACTATTGGTGTGTAGTGAATTTTGTTTTATTAAGGTCATATATTCCATTGAATTAAATTACATGGCCCACTCAAAAATGATTATGAGCACTTCTAGGGAGCATTCGTTGTTATGTATTAAGCTCAACAGTTTGAAATTATTATTCAGTATACAACCATGTTTCTAGAAGTATGATACCAGTGACATTATATGGATTTATTTTTAGACAGTCCAGTGTTCTGAAGACTTTCAGCAATTGCAGTCTGCGTGACTTTCAAGCTTTTATTTCAAATATGGGTTCCAAATGTCTTCAGAATAAGCCACAATTGCAAGTGAGAAACACAGCAGTCTGTGGCAATGGCAAAGTGGAGGGAGATGAAATTTGTGACTGTGGTACTGCAGAAGTAAGTCTGATAATTAGGAAAAAAATTAAAACAGATTTCTTGTTTTAGTTGATCTCTTTTGCATGAATGTTAGAGATGTACAATATAGCCAAATGTTACATAGAATACTAACTGAAACAGGTTGAAGTGCACAGAAGGGAAAATCCTGTCTAGGTTTTATAGTTTAAACTTTGAATAAGTTTAAGATGTCCAGCCAATTTTATTGATGTTGAGTAAAAAAGCATCTAGAATCAGCTTATGAATTCACGCTAAATAGATGGTATTTCTAAATCTTTGCTTAACCTTGGATTTATTACAAATATCGTTTGATGATTAATCTGTTAGTAGCACAATGAAATGAACTCCAAAGAAGGCAGCAAAGTACACCCTTTTTAAGTGTACAATTTATGAATTTGACATGTACTGATAATTTATTGGTATGATGAGTTATAGGTTTTTTTACATCATCACCTCTCTGTAGTCTTTCTCATTTCTACTCCTCTACATGAAACTTCTGATTCTGTCAGTTTTCTATAACCTACAAAATCACTTAAATAGAGTAATGCAATATGCATTTTTTTCTCCTAATGATATTTCTTTGTAAAAGAAAAATCACATATGTCTACAGTTTTAGTGGATTTCATTATTCTGTACTCACACATGTACTGTACTTTGATCATATTCTCCCGCTAGCATGTGCTCCTTCCCCTCCCTCGCCTACTGGCTCTCCCACAAAGCACACCCTTTTTTACCTTCATGTCCTTTTTGTTTCGTTTTGAATTTTTAGTTACCTATTCTATATATGGGAGAATGAATTTATCTTTTTGAATCTGGCTTAGTTTGCTTACATGGATCAGCCCAGTTCCATTCATTTTCTTGGATACAGTATGATTTTGTTCTTTGTATTTTTTTAACCATTAAATAATACCCCATATTATACATCTACTACATTTTCCTTATCCATTCATGTGTAGATGGGCACCCAGTTGGATTCTGTAGCTTGGCCGTTTATTAATAGTGCTGAGAGAAGCACTATTGTGTGTGGACTTACATTCTTTTGAATGTATACTAAGGAGTGGTAGAGTAGGATCATCCAGGAATTCTGTTTTTGTTTTTTTTGAGGAACCTCTATACTGAATTCCATAGTGGCTGCACTAATTTACTTTCCCACCCACAGTGTCTAGGGGATCTTTTTCTCTCACAGCCTCATCACTGTTGGTTGTAGTTTATGTCTTAATGAGAGCCATTCTGACTAGAGTGAAATAGAATCTCAATACCAGTTTGCTTTGCATTTCTTTTATGGCTAAGCATATTGAACACTTGTTATTTCTTTTGAGAATTGTTTAATTCACTTGCCCATTTATTAATTGAATCATTGTTTTGGAATTTCATTTTTTAGCTCTTTATATATTCTGAATATTAATCTCTATCTGATGAATGGCTTGCAAAGATTTTCTCCCATATTGCTAGTTTCCTCATCAATCTGATAATTGTTTTCTTTGTTGAACAAAAAGGGTTTTTTGTTTGTTTTTTTTCTTTTGCAGAGCTGAGGACTGAACTCAGACCTTGCCAGGAAAGTGCTCTTCCATTGAGCTAAATCTCCAACTCTCAAAAGTGTGGTTTTTTTTTCCTCCAAAAGTTCTTTTTAAATTAATGTAATATTATTTGTCAATTCTTGCTCTTGGTTCCTAAGCTACTGGAATCCTATTTAGAAAGTTGTTGCCTATATATTCACATTTCCTTTATGTTTTCTTGTGTTTGTTTCAAAGTTTCTAGTCATACTTAGAAGTCTATGATTGATTGTGAATTGATTTTTGTACTTTTAGTCTTCTACATTGGATATTCAATGTTTTCTAGCATTGTTGAAAAGTCTGTCTTCTCCAATGTATTTTTGGCACATTTATTTCCTTCTTTATGTCCCTCCCTCCCTCCTTCCCTCCCTCCCTTCTTGCCTTCCTGCCTTTTTTTTTTTTTTCTGGTGCCATTCCTAGGGCTTGAATTCATGGCCTAGGTGCTGTCTTCAAGCTTTTGTGCTCAAGGCTATAGCACTTTACCGCTTGAGCCACAGCTCTACTTAAAGCTTTTCCATGGTTAACCATGGAGATAAGAGTCTCATGGACTTTGCTGCTTGGGCAGGCATTTGAACAATGATCCTCAGATCTCAGCTTCCAGAGTAGCTAGGATTACAGGCATGAGAAACTGGTGCCTAGTGTGGCACATTTGCTTCTTGTCTGAGACTGTTGAATGTTTTTTCCTATGTTTATTGGTCATTAATACCCCTTCTTGGGAAACTATTAAATTTGCTAGTTTATTAGTTGGGTTATTTATTATTTTGATGTTTACTTTTTCCTGAACTCTGTATATTTTGGATTTTAATTGACTGTCAGATGAATAGCTAGACAGTTTTTTCTCTTACTCTGTGAGCTGTCTTATCTTTCTGATAATTACCTCTCTGATGTAAAGAAATCTTTTAATTTGATGCGATTTCAGTTGTTAATTATGGCTCTAATTTCCTGAGGCATAACCAACCATTCAATTAAAAAATAGTTTTCTGTTCAAATATATTTGAGTTTTCAGGTCATATATTAAGATCTTTAATCCATTTTGAATTGGTTTTTGTACAGGGTAAGAGACAAGTGTTTAATTTTGTATATATGGATGTCCAGTTTTCCCAGCACCATGTATTGAAGAGATTGTACTTTCTCCAGTGTCTATGCTTGGCCCCTTGGCAAGAATCAGATAGCTGTAATTTTGTGGGCTTACTTCTGAGCTCTGAATTCCATTGCATTGGTCTCTAAGTCTTGTTTGTGTGCCAGTACAATATGGTTTTTTTCACTATGGTTTTGTTATATGGTTTGAGGTCAGGTATTGTGATTCCTACTCTTTATTTCCCTTCAGTATTAGCTTTTGTGCTTCTAGATATAAAGAACCAATACTAGTGTTTGAACTCAGAGTTCCGTTGCTAGACAAACAGCCACTATTTGGGCTCTATCCCTTTTTGCTTTAGTTATTTTTCAAATAGTGTCTCACTCATTATTCCCAGACTAACCTTGGACTATGTCTCTCCTATCTTCATCTCCTCATAGATGAGATTACAGAAGTGACCCACCACTACCAGTTAGTTTGTTGAGAATGTGAGGGTCTCACTAACTTTTTGTCTCTCTTGGCCTCAAATTGTGGTCTTCCTGTTTTCCTTTACAAGAAACTGGGATTACAGGCATGAGCCATCATACCTGGTGGAGTCTGTTTCTTTCGATTAGAGAACTGAGACCATTAGGAGTCATTATTGGAATTTGCCTTGTGAACATTAAAATGTGTTTATGACTCTAAGTATCACTATTCCACAATACTGTGAAATATGTGAAATTTATGTAAACTCCTAATCTCAAAGAAAAATGTGAGAGAAGGGATGGGTTAAGAGAGATGGGTGACAATGTTGTCAGACACTTTGTACTCATATACTGTTTTGTAGATTGACAACTTCTTTGTACAACTACTTAAAGATTAAAAAAAAACTTGAAAAAGAGTCATTATTGAAAGGCATGGAAATTTCCTATGATTTTGTTGTTTTTGTAGTGTTTCATTCTTTCCTAATCCTCATTTGCTTATTTACTTACCTGGTGAGATTTATTTTTCTACTAATTCTGTAGCTGTGTTTATCTTTTTGTGCATGTAAGATTCCTGTAGTTTTCTTCTGCCATGATGTTTTATGTACATGAATTCCTTTTATGTACATGTTTATCATGGAAGATTTTCTTTTTAAATCTAGCTTTGGTAGATAATCTAGGTTGGCAATTTTTTTTCTTTCAGGGTTTAAAATACTCCATCCCCTCCTTCCTTGCTTTTTATAGTTTCTGTTGAGAAGTCTACTGTTAGTCTATTGGTTTACTTTTTTTGCCTTTAAAAATATATATTTATTATCTTTAAGTCATTGTACAAAGGGGTTACTATTCAACAAACCAGTTTATAAGTAAAATATGTATGATTGACGTTACACTTTTCATCATTGTTTCCCAGCCCTCCAATGCAATCCCTCTTTTTACATTGTTTTTTCATACCTCGCTTTCTAGAAGCACTGAACTCATCTGGTATAGACTCATATGTGATCAAGTTCATAGAAAGAATGGGACAACAGGGGAGAGGCAAGTCCTTCACAAACAACCCAATGAAAAGAAGCCATGTATTTGAAACTTTCATAAAACTGTTATAAATAATGGGAAAGAAAGTAAATCTTAAGTGACTATGGCAACTATTGGGTCATTTATTATATTTCAAGTTACAATGACAGCAAAGGTTAATTGCTTAGTTCTTAGAAATACACCAACAAGCTTAAATTTGTTAAGTGCCACAAGCAGGTACTTTTGCCTTTCTAACAGACTAGAAGCACTTACTACTGTTCTGCATATAGTATGTGATACATGAATTCAGGCAGAATGGGTTTACTTTTATATATACCTTGATGCTTGTCTCTTGTAACTTTCAATATTCTTCCTGTAGCCAATATATGTCATCTTTTAACTTTATAATATGACATGGAGATTTTTTTTCTGGTCTTTTGTTTGGTGGTCTGTATCCTATATCTAGATGACTGTCTCTCAGTAGTTGGCAAATTTTCTTTTTTTTTTTTCCTTGTTGGTTGTGTGTTCTGTTCCTTTATCTTGTACCTCTTCATGCTCACTATTCTTAGGTTTACTTTAATAGTAATCCAGAAATCTTGGAGGTCTTCTCAGTTCCTTTGGTCTCTCCTTTGTCTTTATCCGAATGTTCAAATTAATTTTCCTTCTCTTTGAACTCTGATATTTTATCTTCGTCTTTACCCAGTGAATCAATGAGGCTTTTGGCAGGTTTTTTTTTTTTTTTTTAAATTAGACTTACTGAGCTTTCCATCTCCAACATTTTGATTTGATTTATTTATTTCTATTTATTTATTAGGCCATTTCTATATCAAGGAGTTTCTCACTCTGAAAGCAGTTGTAGACTGGGGAAATTATGTGATTCACTGGTCCCAGTCTTCCTTAGAGGTCATGAGGCCTGTATTAGAGCACTGGGTCCTGGCAGCAAACACACCTAGTAAGGGACAGCTTCCAGAGGCTGTGCACTCTGCCAGCATGGGCTTGGCACTGTTTTTACAATGCTCCTTAGGTAATTAGACTCTCTTCTCATCAGTGATAGTGAAGTCAACAACAATAGTACCTTTCACTGCCTGAGCTCCCTGAATGTTGAAACTTCTCAGCAGTTCCACATCAGACCCTGTTCATCTCTACTTCTTATGGCTGGAGTGTCAGGAGACCCTGAGCCATAATTGTTTCTTGCCTTCAATTCCCTAGATTTCTCAAGATGGCACCTTGCTATAGCTCTCTGAGATAAAGGGATTGCTCCTTCATGGCAGGTTATCTTCAGAGACAACCTGTCTTCAGGCTGTCTTCAGTCACTGTCAAACTAAATTCACCTACAGGTGTTAAGGGCTTGTAGGAAGTATGGGCTTATTCTTTGGATTGAATCACTAGTCTGTCACCAGGGCCATCTTGCTTACCTTGATTTTGTGTTTTTGGCTTTCCTTGCTTCAAGAAGTTAAGTTTAAGAATGATAAATTCTACCCCTGCCCCACTACATTCCTCTGAGGGCTTTCTATTTCTTTATGGGTTTTTGCTGTCTTGCCACTCTTTCGTGATTTCTGCTGTTTCCTTTCTCTTGCTTTGTCTTCAGAATATGATCTGAATTGTTACCCCAATTTTTCTTATTCATAGAGTTAAATGGAGGGTATCTGTAGCCTGCCACCTTCCCCTACCTCTCTTCTCTGTAGCTGCTCTGGTTACAGTTCACCAGTTTGAGCTCAGATCAGACAGGCCACAGTAGGATTGGAGATACTCCATGTCGGTAAGATTTATAAGGGCCAGGGAGACTCTGGTACCTGTTGAATAGTACACCCCTTTTGTGTCTATCTCTACTATGGAACTGATCTCTAGCAAGTGTGGGCATTTTTACAGAGTATGCTCTTGAAAGCAATTCGGATTCTGGTTGCTCCAGTTATAGTAAAGAACCTGAAGCTCTTGTCTGGAGACCAGTGAAGATTATTGGTACGTCTCAGGGAGAGACTGGCGCTAAACTCAGCTCTACCTCTGTGGGACTCACCTTCCATCTTACCAACACTACATGATATCACCAGGTGTTGCTGACATGGATGTAGAGGACTGTCTAGGTGTACCTTTACCCAATAGCCAGGCCTCAAGTTCTCTCAGTTTCCCTGTATTCCTGACCCAACTTCGGTACAGTTGACACAAGCTTTTTTTTTTTTTTTCCAGTCCTGAGGCTTGAACTGATGTTTTAGGTGTTGCCCCTGAGTTTTTTGTGCTCAAGGCTAGCACTTTACCACTTAAGCGGCAGCTCGTTTTCTGGCTTTTTTTTTCCTTTTTCTTTTGTGGTTTATTGGAGATCTGAATCTCATAGGCTTTCCTGTCAAAGCTAGCTTTGAACAGTGATCCTCAGCTCTCAGCCTCCTAAGTAGCTAGAATTACAGGTGTGAGCTACTGGTACTTAGCTTTATGTTCTCTTTTTAATTTAATACAAGTGTCCACCAAAGTTAAGCAGAACTGATTTGTGGCTGCACTTATGCTTAATTCTTTTTTTCCCCTGTTTACATTACTTTGATTTATTTATTTATTATTGTGAAAATACTGTACAGAGGGGCTACAATTACATGGACAAGGTAATGAGTACATTTCTTATCAAGCATTGTTGCCTCCTCCTTTGTTTCCCCTTCCCACCCCTTCCCATCTCCCCTCCGCCCACACACACACCAAAGTTATGAAGTTCGTTTTTCGACATAATGTCTTGTACATCTTATTGTTGCACCTGTATCCCTATTTAAACAATTTGTTTTTCCCTTCCCCTCCACAAAGTATAAAAGTATACCAACATTAAATACAGTGAAAACAGGGGATATGCTACGGGGGAGGGAAATACAACAAAGAGATCATCTTATAAATATGTTAGAAACAATTGCAAGAAAGAAAAAAAAAACCATTTGAATCCTTATCTTGGGGTAAATTTATTGTGCTTAATTCTTATTAGTTAAGTTGGGAATATACTTCAGATCTGCCCTGTGTATGGCAGGTTCAGGTTGATCCCTAGCCTTATTGGCTGGGTTTTCTTTTGTGGGTACAGTCCTGCAAATCCAAATGCCATATTACTATTTCATTTTGTTTCTTTATGTTTGAGAAAAATGTTCAGTTTTTTTTTTGCTAAATTTACTGGCATAAAGTTATTGATTCTAGATTTTTCTTTTCCATATACTTGCTGCAGGAACAGGAGTGATTCTTCTATTTGTTCTTGATAGTAGGTCTTCTTTATTTCTTAGTGTCTCTTTCCAGACTTAGTTTCTTTAATTATCTTTTAAAAGAGCCAGCTCATAAAGACACTGATATTCTGCTATTTGTTTTTTCTCTTCAATTAGTGTCTGATCTTAACTTAGTGATTTTTACTTACATTTGTTTGCTTCTTTTTTTGTAATTTATTTAAAGATGGCAACTTAAACCACTAATTCATGTTCTCTTTTATCCTTGTGTGGTGTGTTTCTCTTAATGCTGTTGGATCTGCAGCATATACATTTTGTTGTGTTTGTGTTCATTCAAACATTTTTTTCTGATTTTTCTCTTTGAAGTAACTAGGTGTTTATTCTAAATATTCAAGAATGTATCAGCTATCTATTTTTTGTTTTTAACATTAGTATTTCTTTTTAGAAATGGCATTCTGTGCTAATTCAGCTTACATCTGATTTTAGTGATTGGATCATATAAATGTGAAAGTATAGTGATTCTGGAACTTTTTCATACAGAATTTTATGTGTTAATCAAGACTAGTTGATTGTTAATATTGTTCAGATAATCTATAGCACTTCAGTTTTTTTATTTCTTACTGGGAAGGAGATTTGAAACTTTCTATTATAATCATAAGCTTTCTATGTCTCTCTTCAACCTGCCTTTGTTTTGCAGTAGGTTTTCTTCAAGTGCCATGACTGGTTCATATATTATTAGGATGTTTCTATCTCCTTGATGAATTGACCTATCCTAAAATGTCTCTCTTGATCCTGGCAAATATTCCTGCTCCAGATAGTACCTTTCTTGACATTTATATAATTACTCTAGCCTTGTCACAGTGCATGTTGGTGTCCTATGTCTTTTTGTATCCTTGCTTTTAATAGGTGGTTATGTTTATGATTAACACAGATTTTTTGTACAAAATGTATAATTAGATCTTATTTTATTAACAATATAAATTCATAATCTCTGCATTAATTTGTGTTTGATCCATTTTTATTAATGTAATAATTATGGCTGATTAATGGTTAATTAAGGGTTAATTAATTATGGTTATTTAAAATATATTTATTGTTATTGTAAAGGTGTACAAAGGGGTACATTTCTTTTTGAACTATGTAACCCCTTCCCTCACTATCTCCCAGTTTTCTCTTCCCATCTCTACCCACAAGTTGTACAGTTCATTTTCCACATAGTGTCTAATGAGTACCACTGCTGTGTTTATTCACCCCTGTTCCCACCATTTCTGTGTCTCTCTTAGCTTTCCAGAGACAAACCAACAAACAAGACAAAAGGAAGAACAAAATAGCAGAGCAACAACAACAAAATCCCTCTTGTTTCATTTCTTGGAGTTCATTTGGATAAATATTATTTTATATGATCATATGCACATAGCCATTGAGCCTTTATAATCTGCTCCTTAAGAATATCTTCATTCAATCTAGATCTGTATGAATGCCTAGATCTGTATAATTTATCATCTCTCAGTGTATTTTTTTTTTACTACACAGTGTGTTTATTTATTCTAGTTTACTTATTCTAGTTACCACAAATATGGGAAACCATGCAACCTATGTTTCTTTGTGTCTGACTTACTTTGCTTAGTATGATCTTTTCCAAGTCTTTCAATTTCCTTAGGAATGGTACAATATCATTCTTTCTGATGAAAGAGGAGAATTCCATTGTGTGTATATATACCACATATACTTGATCTAGTTGTTCTTTTATATCTACCATGTATATGTTTTTGTCTATTTGTCAACCTGTGCTTTCTTCTCTTCCTGTTTTCTCTTTGATTGAATGATTATATTTTGGTATTTTGCCATATAACCCTAATTGTATTATTAGTTGACCCTTTGATTTCTTTTTGGTGTTTTCCCAAAGTTTTCTAATGACTGTGTTGTGGTACTCACTGGAAATGAAGAGATATTAACTTTCCTTCCTTCCTTCCTTCCTTGCTTGCTTGCTTGCTTCTTCCTTCCTTCCTCCATTTTTATTGCAATTTGATCAAGTATTACTTCACTTCCATAGTGTTATGAATCTTGTAGTATGTTACTATTAGTTTTGTTTAAAACAATTTTTGTGTGTGTGTGTGCTGGTCATGGACTCTGAACTCAGCGACTGGGCACTCTCCCTGAGCTTTTGTGCTCAAGACTAGTATTCTACCAATTGGGCCATGGCTCTACTTCCAGCTTTTTTTTAAATTGGAGATAGGAATGCCACGAGCTTTTTATTTTTATTTTTTGACCTGGCTGGCTTCAAACCATAATCCTCAAATCTCAGCCTCCTCAGTAACTGGGATTACAGGCATGAGTCTTTGCTCAGTGTTTAGAACCAATTTTATTTTAAGGGAATTTTGAGAAGTGTGTGTGTGTGTGTGTGTGTGTGTGTGTGTGTGTGTGTGTGTGTGACTGGAACTCAAAGTTGATACTCAACATTTTTGCTTATTGGTTAGTACTCTACCAACTGAGCAATGCCGCCAGCCCCTCAATTCTTGTTACCCACAATTTTTTAAGAATTCATTCATTCATTCTTTCTTTCTTTCTTTCCTCTTTCTTTCTTTCCTTCCTTCCTTCCTTCCCTTCCCTTCCCTTCCTTCCTTCCTTCCTTCCTTCCCTCCTTCCTTCCTTCCTTCCTTCCTTCCTTCCTTCCTTCCTTCCTTCCTTCCTTCCTTCCTTCCTTCCTTCCTTCCTTCCTTCCTTCCTTCCTTCCTTCCTTTGTACAGATTTGTTTCTACCTGGAATCAGGTAGAAACTTTCCTCACTTGGAAAAACTTCTGATAGCAATTTTTTGGTAATCCAGATTACTTGACAAGGAGTATAATTGTTTGAAAATATTATCATTTAATATTGTCATTTATTTGTGGTAGAGTTATATACTCACAGTATTTTTCTTTTGATTCTTGACAATTTATAGTCTTCATGGTATTTTATTTCTCACTAGAATTTACTACTAATTATTCCTACTATCTTCTTATGCACGAAGAAGTTTGTATTTAGCTGCTTTCAGGATATATTTTTTATCTTTGACTTTTAGCAGCTGGGAACATAGGTATGGTTCTATCAGAACTTGATGGGGTTGAAGTAAGATGAATCTCCTGGGTATGTAGGACTCTAGTTTATACCACATTTGGGAAAAGACTTCTTTATCTTCCCCTTCAAATTTTTGAATTCCAATCACACACACACACACATAAACAAAAGGCTTGGTATTGTCCCACATTTAACAGGGATTCTAATTTTTCTCATTTTATTATCTTTTTTACTTTTCCTTGAATATTCTTCCTATTGTTTCCTCAAGTTCACTTGTTTTTCTGCGGTTTACCTTTAAGGTGGTGAAATGATTCTGTGTGCAAGTTTGGAGCTCTCCCATCAGGGGTCTCACTGTTTAATGCCCAGGCTTATTTAAGAGGACTTCAGAAGCCATCTTTGTTTTTCTAAGTCACTGAGACCATCACAGCATGTTTGGGAAGAGACCTCCCCTGGGTGGAAAGCTGGTGATTTAGAACTTAATTTGTTTTTATTTCTAGTAAATCATAATTTGTTAGAAGAAATGGGGGAGAATGATGAAAAGGGTCACATGAATCAAGGTGCACTGTACTCACAAACTTGACATATTGAATTGAAACCCCTTTGTTACAACTCTTTAAGGATGATTTAAAAAATATTAAAGGCTAGACAATCCAACAACAACACAATCATAGTTCAGCTTTACCTATGATGTGAATCCTGTGAAAAGAAACTTCACACAGCCAGTTTTGTAGTTGGATAACAAAATAAATGGAATATCAGTTCCTATTAATAACCTTTACAGAGAACCTCATGTTAGCATTTTAAGTGTTTAGAGATGTTTAAATCTTTCCTGAGCGGTAATGTTCACAGACTTCCTCAGAAGTGAAGAATTAAGCTCTGCTTCTGTATCTTTTCTGTTGCCTCAAATGTTTTCTCTTGTGTCTTCCATTGATTGGCAGCAATGTGGATCTAGTAGCTGCTGTAGTCCTGGATTGTGTGTGCTGAAACCGACCTCAGAGTGTGACAGCTCGAATCCCAGCCATCGCTGCTGTGACGGTTGTAAAGTAAGACTTCAGCTGCATCAAGGGTGGAATACAGGAGAGCACTCCCCACAACAGCTTTTTTGTCACAGCAAGTGACTTCTTTGTTTTGTACTTTTTTGCCACTACGGATTGAACTCAGAGCCTTGTGAATTCTAGACAAGTGCTCTAGGACTTGGAGGCATGCCCCTACCACTTTAGTTTTTTTTGGGGGGGGGAGTCCGGTCATGGGGCCTGAACTCTGGGCCTGGGCGCTGTCCCTCAGCTCTTCAGCTCAAGGCTAGCTCTCTACCACTTGAGCAACAGCGCCACTTCTGGCTTTTTTCTTTTTGCTTATGTGGTGCTGAGGAATCCAACCCAGGGCCTCAGGAATGCAAGGCAAGCGCTCTACCACTGAGCCACCTTCCCAGCCCATAGTTTTTTTAAATTTTATTTTGTTTTGAGACAGAGTCTCTTTATTTTTTATTTTTATTTTTTGGTCCAGTCATGGGGCCTGAACTCTGGGCCTGGGTGCTGTCTCTCAGCTCTTCAGCTCAAGGTTAGCACTCTACCACTTGAGCCACAGCGCCACTACCGGCTTTTTTTTTTTTTTTCCTGCTTATATGGTGCTGAGGAATCGAATCCAGGGCCTCATGCATGCAAGGCAAGTGCTCTACCACTGAGCCACCTTCCCAGCTCACTCTTTTATTTTTTGTCTTGACTAGTCTTGAATTTTTCATTCTCTTGTCTTTACCTCTTAAGTATCTGTTTCTTTTTTAGCGGGGAGGGGAGAGTTGTACATAGCTACTGAGGTTTGAACTCAGGGCCTTGTGGTTGCTTGACAGGTACTCTACCACTTGCATCACATATCTATCCCTTTCTGCTCTCATTATTTTTGAAATAAAAGCTCACTTTTTTGCCTAGACAGACCCAGGTTTCGATGCTCCTATTTATACTCCCTGCTGTACCTGAGATAGCAGGTATGTACCACTGTGGCCAACTGGTTATTGGTTGAGAGATGGTCTCTAGAAATTTTTGCCCAGATTGGCCTTGTACCTAGATCTTTGTACCTCTCAGCTTCTCCAGTAGCTAGGATTACATAAAAAATTGTGCCCAGCATAAAAGTGACTTGAAATAAAAAAGTAATAAATCAGATTTCTCATTTTGTATACTTCTATTAGTTGTTGGAGCCTGTCAAATGCCAGGGTTATCATGTAGGCTGGTCTTGAATTTCAGATCCTACTGCTTCAGCCTCCTAAATGCTGGGATTACAGGCCTGTACCACTGTGTTACTCTCTTGAAGCCTTTGTTGAGAGTCAACTATAGAGTTCCTCAATGCAAAATGTCTTTCTTAAAAGGGGTAACCTTTCACTGTGTCTTAATATTTATATTTTCATGAACAAAAATTAATAGTTGTGATAAATAACCACATAGAAACCATTGAAAGACATGTATAAAGAAAAGGTAATGTTTTCCAAATAGTACAAGTAGCAAAGAATTAAATTGTGGGCTTATTTTTCAAAGGCACTTTTACTGCGACATCACATTTTCACTTCTATGGTGAAGAGACTGAATATAGTTCCTTCTTTCCATTATCCATCTCTCCCAGTCTTTGTGAAAAGAGATTTTTCTTGGATGAATACCTCTCTGCTGAGCTGCCTACCATTGGTCCCGATTGACATAATTTTGCATTTACTTTTTTTTGAATCTTGTCACCCACTTATATTCTGACCTCTGTAATATTTTTAATGTCAACTGGAAACAATTGATTGAGAATTCTGATGTAAATGATCATTTAAGGATGTTGCACATGCTGGGCATCAGTGACTCAACTACTACCTAGCTACTCAGGAAGCTGAGATCTGAGGATTGTGATAAAGAGCCGGCCCAGGCAGGAAAGGCCACAGGATTCCTCAATTTACTACTAAAAAGCAGGAAGTGGAGCTGTGGCTCCATTGGTAGAGTGCTAGTCTTGAGAAGAAAAAGCTCAGGGACAGCATCCAGGCCCTGAGTTCAGGCCCCAGGACTGGCACACAGACAAAAGTATGCTGCATAGGAAAGAACTCATAATTAGCTCTAAGATAATCCAGGAAAGCAAAGTTGGGCCCCTTTTTTAAGCAGCTTCATAGTTACATTGCTTCTGTTGTAGTCTTGGCTCTGCTCCTCGCTCTCTTTCCGTAAGTTATTTATGCTGCATATCGTCCATCACAGACCTGGGAGGTATCCCATACATAGAAAGGATAGTTTGAGTTTCGGAATTGACTTGATTAAGATATTTTCTCCCTAAGGGAATATTTTTTTCAAAGCTAAAATGGATCTTTCCTCCTTTGTGCTTAAAATACAGAACTTTGCTTTTATCGTATCTGATTTTTGTTATGCTTTTTCTTGTACTTATGTCAAGTCTACACTTTTTGTGTCAGCGCAGTACTGGGGTTTGAATGCAGGGCTTTCTGCTTCTTAGGGAGGCAGTCTGTGACAACTAAAGCAGTTCTGTTTTGCTTTAGTTGTTTTTCAAATACAGTCTCAATTTTTCCGGAGGCTTGCTTCAGATCTTGGTCCCCCTATCTGTGTGCTCCCACATACAGAGATGAGACCCAAGGCACTACCACCAGCTTGAATCAAAACTACACATAACCACAATTGTGAAATAAACATTGATAAATACAACCCTGTTAAATGCAATGTTCTGTTTTTCTGTATTTTAATTCCCATTAGTTTGCAGCAGAGTCTACTGAGTGTAGACCTGTCAGGCATCCTGATTGCGACATACCAGAGAAGTGTAATGGAAGCTCAGGGTTCTGTCCGCCTGATATACATGTACTCAATGGGAACATGTGCAATGGGGATAAGTATTTTTGTCATGATGGAATTTGCCATGATCTTGATCAACGATGTGAGAGCGTTTTTGGAACAGGTAAGTTTTTTTAGAAATTTTTTTTTGCTATATATAAATGGTTGAGCATCAGTGTACTATGAATATTACCAGAACAAGAGCAAATGTTACATGATTATGTACATTGTTTATTAACTACATTATTTTCTCCCCTCTTCATTGAAGTAAAATTGAGAGAAATTATATGGTTTTAGGAGTAGGGCTTGATGTTCTGTTACATTATATTTATCACAATCTAATTAATATACACATCTTTTTTTTACAGTTGCCATTTCTCATAAATATTTTTTTTGTTTGTGTATGTGCCAGTACTGGGACTTGAACTTGGTGCCTGGGCACTCTCCTCTAACTTTATTTGCTCAAGGATGGTGCTCTACCTCTTGAGCCACAGCTCTACTTTCAGTTTGCTTTTTGTTGTTGTCTGTGGTTAATTGGAGATAAGACTCTCACAGACTTTCCTGCCAGGGCTAGCTTCAAACCATGATCCTCAAATCTCAGCCTCCTGAATAGTTAGGATAACAGGTGTGAGCCACTGGTGCCTGGTTTTTAAAAAAAAATGTTTTAACAAGCAGAAAAGGTCAAAATCTATGTACATATGACCATATAAGATGATGCTAAGTGAAATGAACCCCAAGATATGGATACAAGGGGTTTTTCTTTGTTGTTGTTTTTAATATTCTATGTAATTTTTCTGTTTCTTTTGTATGTTCTTCCCCCCTGGTATAACCCCTGTTTTCACTGTGTTTGATTCAGGTGCCCTACATCTTGCATATACATTTTTCTAGTTTGAGGAGGGGAAGGGAAATAACAAATTGTTGAAACAAGGATACAAGTTGACCAAATATAACAATAAGATATACAAGACACTGTGTTGAAAATGAACTTTACAACATGGGAGGGGAAAGAGGAGTTGGGGAGGTGTGGAGGGAAGGGATGGTAGAGGAAAAACAAAGGAGGGGGTAACAATGCTCAATAGGAAATGTATTTAGTACCTTACACATGTAACTGTAACCCCTCTGTACAGTGTCTTTACAATAAAAACATTAAAAATGAAGTTAAAAATGTCAAGAGCTATCCTGTCAGGAAACTTCAAGTTTTCTATGTATTATTATCTACTACAATCACTGTTGTAGTTCAGATCTTCTGAACTTGTTCAATTTGAAAACTGCTAGTTTGAACATCTTGACGAGCATCTTCCATTTCCCCCACCTTGCTTCTCCAATCTCCAAAAATCATTATTCTACTTTTTGAATGTTAGATTCTACATATAGGTTTTATGTCTCCATACTTGGATGTTTTCCAGATTCATACATTATGTCACAAATGGTAGAATTTTCTTCTTTACTAAGGCTGAAGACTATTTCACTGTGTATATACCTGTCTATCTGTCTATTTATCCATCAATCCATCCATCTACATCCACCCATCTATAAATCAGCTTTATCATATTTTTATTTCATTTTATTTTCTTTATTGTGAAAATACTGCACAGAGGGTTACAATTACATGGGCAAGATAATGAGTACATTTCTTATCAAGCATTGTAGCCTCCTCCTTTGTTTCCCCTTCCCATCCCTTCCCATCTTCCCCACCCCCCAATCTTCCCCGCCCCCCCGCCCCCCACCAAAGTTGTAAAGTTCGTTTTCGACATAACGACTTGTACATCTCATTGTTGCAATGGGTCCACCTGTATCCCTATTTACACAATTTGTTTTTCCACTTCCCCTCCACAAATTATACCGACATCAAATACAGTGAAAGCAGAAGTTATACTGTGGGGAAGGGACATACAAAGCAACAAAGAAATAATCTTATAAATGTGTTAGAAACAATCGCATGAAAGAAAAAAAACATTTGAATACATATCTTAGGGTTCATTTTCCTAACATCACCTTATCTGACCTTTTCTGCTTGACTCAGACATATACTAGATATAGCAAATAAGGGAAACCATGGGATCTATGTTTCTTTGGGCCTGGCTTACTTCACTTAATATAATTTTTTCCAAGTCTTTCCATTTTCTAACAAATGGGGCAATGTCATTCTTTCTGATGGAGGCATAGAATTCCATTGTGTATATATACCACATATTCTCGATCCATTCATCTACTGAGGGGCATCTGGGTTGGTTCCATATCTTAGCTATAGTAAATAATGCTGCAATAAACATAGTCATGCTGGTAGCTTTAGTATGGTCATGTTTGTTAACATTTGGGTAAATGCCCAAAAGTGGGATTGCTGGGTCATAGGGGACCTCTATGTGGAGTCTTTATTTTTAAAAAAATTATTTATTTATTTTTTTATTGTGAACATACTGCACAGAGGGGTTACAATTACATGGGCAAGATAATGAGTACATTTCTTATCAAGCATTGCAGCTTCCTCCTTCACATCCCTTCCCAGCCTCCCCCGCCCCCCCAATCCTCCCCTCCCCCCACTAAAGTTGTAAAGTTCGTTTTCGACATGACAACTTGTAGTTCTCATTGTTGCAATGGGTCCACCTGTATCCTTAAACGACTTGGTTTTCCCCTTCTCCTCCACAAATTATACCAACATCAAATACAGTGAAAGCAGGTTTTATACTGTGGGGGAGGGACATACAAAGCAACTAAGAAATAATCTTATAAATGCGTTAGAAACAAATGCATGAAGGAAAAAAACATTTAAATACATATCTTAGGGTTTATTTTCCTAACATCACCTTATCTGACCTTTTCTGCTTGATTCATACATATACTAACTATTGGAAATAAGGGAAACCATGAGACCTATGTTTCTTTGGGCTTGGCTTACTTCACTTAATATAATTTTTTCCAAGTCTTTCCATTTCCTAACAAATGGGGCAATGTCATTCTTCCTGATGGAGGCATAGAATTCCATTGTGAATACATACCACATTTTCTTGATCCATTTATCTACTGAGGGGCATCTGGGTTGGTTCCATATCTTAGCTATAGTAAATAATGCTGCTATAAACATAATCGTGCTGGTAGCTTTAGTGTGGTCTTGTTTGTAAACATTTGGGTAAATGCCCAAATGTGGGATTGCTGGGTCATAGGGAGCTCTATGTGGACTCTTTTGAGGAACCTCCATACTACTTTCCAAAGTGGTTGAACAAGTTTACACTCCCACCAACAATGAAGTAAGGTTCCGTTCTGGCCACATCCCCTCCAGCATCTATTGTTATTGGAGTTCTTGATTTTTGCCATTCTAACTGGGATAAGGTGGTATCTTAATGTTGTTTTCACTTGAATTTCTTTTATAGCTAGAGAGGTTGAGTATTTCTTCATGTGTCTATTGGCCATCCTTCTTTCTTCTTCAGAGAAGTTTCTCTTTAAGTCTTTAGCCCACTTATTTATTGGGCAGTTGTTTCTTTGAGGATTAGTTGTTGGGGGATTTAGTTTTTTGAGTTTCAAGTATATTTTAGATATGAGAGCCTTGTCCATTGTATGGCTAGTGAAGATCTTCTCCCAATCCATGGGCTTTCTACTGATCTTGCTAGCTATGTCTTTTGCCATGCAGAAGCTTTGCAATTACATGCAATCCCATTTTTCCAACCTTTCTTTGATTTGTTGTGTTTCTGGGTCTCTATTAAGAAAATTTCGACCTGTGCCAAGGAGACCTAGGGTTTCTCCTATTCCATCTTGCAATGTTTTCAGAGTATCTGCTTTGACTCCGAGGTCTTTGATCCATTTGGAGTTGAAGGATCTAGCTTTAGTTTTCTACAAGTAGTTAACCAGTTTTGCCAGCACCATTTACTGAAGAAGCTGTCTTTCTTCCATTATATTTTTTTAGCTCCCTTATCGAAGATTAGGTGGCTATAGGTCTGTAGGTTCATTTCTGGGTTTTCAATTCTATTCCATTGGTCCTGAGTTCTGTTCTTGTGCCAGTACCAAGCTGTTTTGATTACTATGGCTTTATAGTAGAGTTTGAAATTTGGTATTGATATTCCTCCAGCACTGTTCTTTCCGTTGAGGAGCGTTTTTACTATTCGGGGTCTTTTATTGTTCCATATGAATTTTTGGATTGCCTCTTCTATTTCCTTGAAGAATGAGGTTGGAATTTTGATAGGTATCGAATTGAATTTGTAGATAGCCTTGGGAAGTATTGCCATTTTCACGGTGTTAATCTTTCCAATCCAGGAGCATGGGAGTTTTTGCCATTTTCTAAATTCTGTTTTGATTTCCTTTTTCAAGTTTTTAAAGTTTTCATCATAGAGGTCCTACACTTCTTTGGTTAAGTTAATTGCTAGGTATTTTGTTTTTGTGGAGCTATTACAAATGGAGCTGCTTTCCTAATTTCAGCCACACTTTTCTCATTGTTGGCATACAGAAAAGCCATTGATTTGGGGATGTTAATTTTATACCCTGCTACTTTGCCAAAGTTTTGCATCAGCTTGAGTAATTTGGGAGTGGAGTCTATGGGATACTTTAAATACAAGATCATGTCATCTGCAAAGAGGGAGAGTTTTATTTCTTCTTTCCCTAGGATCCCCTTTATGTTTGCACCTTGTCTTATTGCTGTAGCTAGGCATTCTAATACTAGATTGAAGAGAAGTGGAGAGAGTGGACATCCTTGTCTTGTTCCTGAGTTAAGAGGAAATGGCTTTAGTTTTCCACCATTAAGTATAATGCTGGTTGTAGGTTTGTCATATACAGCCTTTATTATATTGAGGAATGTTCCATGGATTCCTAATTTTTCCAAAACCTTCATCATAAAGGGGTGCTGGATCTTGTCGAATGCTTTTTCTGCATCTATTGAGATAACCATGTGGTTCTTATCCTTGCTCCTGTTGATGTGATGAATTATATTAATTGATTTGCGTATATTGAACCAGCTTTGCATCCCTGAAATGAATCCTGTTTGATCGTGGTGTATGATTTTTTGGATGAATTGTTGAAGTCGATTGGCCAAAATTTTGTTGAGAAGTTTTGCATCAATGTTCATCAAAGAAATGGGTCTCTAGTTCTCTTTCTTTGATGAGTCCCTGCCTGGTTTTCGGATGATGGTTATGATGGCTTCATAGAATGTGTTCGGTAGTGAACTTTCTCTTTCAATTTCATTGAAGAGTTGGAGGAGTATTGGTGTGAGCTCTGCTTTGAAGGCACTGTAGAATTCTGCTGTAAATCCATCTGGTCCTGGGCTTTACTTAGATGGGAGGTCTCTTATTGCTGTTTCTATTTCAATGGTTGATATGGGCCTGTTAAGATGGTTTAACTCATCTTGGTTTAGTTTTGGCATGTCAATATTTGCTAGGAAGAGGTCCATTTCTGCCAAGTTCTCAAACTTATTAGCATAAAGTTTTGAGAAGTATTCCCTTATAATGTTCTGAATCTTGGTTGTTTCTGTGGTGATGTTTCCATTCTCATCTCTTGAGTTTATTTATTTGGGTGTATTCTCTTCTTTTTCTGATAAGATTTGCTAAAGGTCTGTCAATTTTGTTAATTTTTTCGAAGAACCAACTCTTTGTTGATTCTTTCTATAGTTTTTTTGGATTCTAATTCATTCAATTCTGATTTAATTTTAATTATTTCTTTCCATCTACTGGATTGGGGTTTATCTTGCTGCTCTTTTTCCAGGAGGTTCAGGTGTCTCATTAAATTGTTGGTTTGAGATCTCTCCAATTTGTTGATGTAGGAACTCAGAGCTATAAACTTGTCTCTGGATTGCAACTCCCGCCTGTTTATGAGAGCCATTTGCTTGGTAGATTTTGTTCCAGCCTTTAACATTGAAAATGTGTTTGTTTTTATGGGCAAGATGTGACTCCTGAAGGCGGCAGATAGAAGGATCTTGCTTTTTAACCCAACTAGACAGTCTATGTCACTTAATTGTAGAATTAAGTCCGTTCATGTTGAGAGATAGGACTGAAAGGTATTTGGGAGTTCCTGCCATGTTATCCAACTTCTTGGGGGCTGTGAAAACTGGGTTCTTCCTATGGTTCTTGGATTCTCAGTTTGGGTGCAGTTTCTTGGCCTTTATTGCGGTCTTGTTGGTTTTCTATGTGTAGGACATCTTTAAGAATCTTTTGTAGGGCTGGTTTGGTGGAGATGTATTGTTTCAATTTTTCTTTGCTATGGAAGGTTTTTATTTGGCCTTCAGTTATGAAGGATAGTTTAGCTGGGTACAGTATTCTTGGTTGATAGTTGTTTGTTTTTAGGGCATTTGTTTGTTTTAGGGCTTTGATTGTCTCTGCTGAGAAATCTGAGGTGATTCTAATTGGTTTCCCTTTAATCTTTTCTCCTTGACAGCTTTAAGAATCTTTTCCTTGTCTGAATTGATCCTGTGTGGATTATAATGTGACGGTGGGATGTCCTATTCTCTTCCGGTCTATTTGGAGTTCTAAAAGCTTCTTGTATCTGAATAGGCTTATCTTTTTGCATGTTTGGGAAGTTCTCTGCTAGGATCCTGTTAAACAAATTTCCTAGACCATTAACTTCTTTCTCTATGTACTCCTCTACAACCATTATCCTTAGATTAGACCTTCTGATGGTGTCTTCCAAGTGTTGGAAAGATCTATCATATTTCTTGGACTTGTCTTGGATGGTTGTATGTTCTTTCTCTATAATATCTAGGCTGTCTTCAATCCCTGAGATTCGATCTTCTGCATGGTCTAACCTGCTGCCAAGACTTTCTACTTTGTTTTTTATTTCTTTTCCTTCTGATTGGTCAGCTTTGATGGCTTCAAATTCTTTGTTGAAGCTTTGTTTTAGATCTTGTATGAACTTCCTTAATTTGGTGTTCAGTGTTTATTCTCAAATCACTTAGTTGATTTGTTATGGTTTCCTTGGACTCCCATTCCTTCTGTTGGGTTCTATTCAGCATTCCCTTTGTGGTCTCCCTGACTTCCTTCAGCGATTTATTAATGGATTCCATGAATTCCTTTAGTGATCTTTGTGTATTCTCATCCTGCTCTCTCAATTCCTGTATTACTCTTTGCTTAGCTTCCTCACGTTCATGCCAGTCCTGTAGTTCTCTTTGAGTGTTCTCAGCCTGCTCATGCCATTCCTGCCTTTCTCTTTGAGTATTCTCAAGCTGCTCATGCAAATCCTATATCAGTTTTTGAGTAGCTTCCTCACGCTCATGATATTCCTGTATAAATCTTTGGATTGCCTCCTCTCTCTCCCTATCATGCTCATACAGAGTCCTTTGTAGGTTTTCAATCTTTTCCTGCATTGACCTTTTGTTTGCCTCCTCTCTCTCCCTATCACACTCATACAGTGTCTTTTGTATGTTTTCAATCTTTTCATTCATCATGTTTGCCAGCAGTGTTTGTAGAGCTGTTTGGGAACTCTCCTCTGGATTATTCATTATCTGTTCTGTCCCCTGATGAGTGGGAGTTGAGATACCCAGACTTGCCATTTTTCTTGTGTTTTTCCGGCTTACTCAGCCCATTTGGGATGAAAATAACACCAGTTTTGTGCTAGAACACTATTTTAAGGCAAGCATCAATCAAAGTCTGCATTGGCACAGTCAATAGTCTGCAGATACAATCTAGTTCAACAGATACATCTATTCAACATCAAACAACTATATATTAATGGGCTACAAACCGCAAAGAAGAATTTGGTAAACCAGAAATTATTAGGTTTAGGGAGAGATGTGAAACCAATAATTTCTGAAAATTCACAGATACACAGAAACTAAACACCATGCTCCTAAACCTATGGAATTAAAGAAAAAGTAAAAGAGAAAATGTGGAGTACATTGAGACAAAGGAAAACATGCACCCAACACCTACACTTAACTGGAAATACTAAACAGTGTTTAGATGGAAACTTATAGTAATAAATTCATACTCAGAAACAAGATCTCAAATAACCTAACATTACACTTCAAGGAGCTAGGAAAGGAATAACAAGAGAAGCCCAAAATTCAGATAGAATGAAGTAATAAAGGTAAGAGCAGAAATAGACACCAGAAAAATAATAGAAAATTGAATAGGAATTGTTTATTTGAAAAGATGATGCTATCAAACTAGACACTAGAAAAATAATAGAAAAATGAATAGGAATTGTTTATTTGAAAAGATGACGTTATCAAACTAGACTAAGTCAAAGCTAGATTGAGGAAAAAACCTAAAACACAAACTCAAATAAATAAAACTAGGGCAAGGAGATGGATGCATTGTAATATATACAACGGAAACACAAAAGGTCCTAAGGTTTTTTTAAATTCACAATTATCTCTACCAAATTGGAAAATGCTAAAGAAATAACCAAATTCTTAGAAGCATGCAATGTACAAAAACTCAATCATAAATACATGGATAACATGCACAGATTAACAGTAAACATCAAAACTGAACAAGTAGTAAAACATTTTACTGCCAAGTGAAATAGTGGCTGTTTGCTGTATTGACCTCATTATTGTTATACATAATGACATTTTTTGGTCTTGTTTTATAACGTTTAACTTAAATTCTCTTTTATTGGATATAGCTTTCCATTGCTTTCTTTTGGTTTCCATTTGTAAATAATATCCTTTATCATCCATTTTCTTTTATACCCATAACTGTCTTAAAATTGAAGTGAGTTTCTATCTCTTTCTCTCTACCTTTCCTTTCCTTTCCTTTCCTTTTCTCTTCTCTTCTCTTCTTTTCTTTTTTCTGGGGCTTGAACTCATGGGTCTGGGTGCTGTCCATGAGCTTCTTTTGCTCAAGGCCAGTACTCTACCACTAGAGCCACATGTGGTGCTGTTTCCAGCATTTTCTTTTATACCTAGGACAACAATTTAATGTTTTCTTGGGGAATATAAAGTGGATGAGATACAGGCTCTGCTTTCCCCAAAGTCTGTTATAGCCAGCAACTTCTTGGCTACCACCTTTTGTCTTGGGATTTGGGACCTAAATATCTCACCTAAATGTCTACACCTACCCCAAACTGTTAAGGTCATAGGTGGAATCTTTAGTCAGACCAGTGACAAGTTTTCTCAAGACTCAGATGTATCTGTATCTTGTGTTAGGCTTGCCTGACAGCAGCATTCAGAAGGTAACACTGGCTATAGGGATGGATGTTCAGTGTGAGTCTAACTGACTCACTTAGGGGACTCATACTCCTTAGGCAGAGTGACAGATCTCTGGGTTGGAACTGGCTCACCTCCTAACTAACTTCCTTGCCTGTGTTTCCCCAACTTGGCCAGTGGGGCACAGACACTGATCAGAAGCTGATCAACAGATCACCTTATCCAGGTGGCCTGTGTAAGGCTTGCCGACCTATACCAGGCTCTGTATTCCAATATTATGTTTGATGAGTGGTCTTTGTGGGTGGCTTTTGCCACAGAAAAGAAGAAAAAGGGAAAAAAGAAGAGGGACAGGCAGAGCACCTTATCATGGTCGCAGGAGCATATCTGCAGCAGTCCTGCCCAATGATACTCTCTCCTAGTTTGTTTTCTTTCAGAGATAAATTGTCCTGCATCATTTAGACTTCCATAGTCATTTCTTGACTTTTTACTGTCATCTCGGGTAACTTTTACCTATTTCTTGTGGCTCCATGTGTCTCCAGTTGCTTTTCAATCATCTTTTCCCGGCTGTCATGGTTATTTTTGAGACAGATTTTTCACTGTATTCCTGGGCTCACCTGGCATACAATCCTTCTCCTTGTGTTTCCCTGGGTCACTTGGATGAGAGGAAGTTGCCACTGTGCCAGCCATTGTACTTCTTTAGCAGCTGGAATAACAGACGTGTACCACCACTCCAATGCATTGGTTGAGATGGAGTTTTTCCATGAACTTTTATGCTCACTCTGGCCTCCAACCATGCTCCCCTGATCTCTGCATCCCAAGCAGCTAGGATTACAGGCTTGAGCCATTCTCAGCTCCAAACATTCTTTCACATTACCTTCCCAAGCCAATGATTCATTTTCTGATTTTCTCCAGATAATCTTTTGGTATTCAAGCTGTACATTGACATTCCTAATCTGGGATTTCAGATTTGCTTTTAATCTAAATAATGCCATCAAATAATGCCACTGACTAGGTCAGAGCCCTCATGATCAAATCTCCTTTAGTTATGTTATCCAACAACCAAGGACCAAGCCTCATGTGCAGGTACATGATGTCCATACCACATCACCTCTAGGTCGCTTTCTTTTACAATGCCCTCTAACACTTTAAACTTCTATAACTTCAACCTTCTATAACAAATGTGTTGCATTTGTGCAATTGAAATGAGTGATAAAAATGTAAGGAGTGGAGAAATATCTCCAAACTTTGCTTTTCATGTCTTTCTCTTTCCTTACATCACTAGGAAAAAATGTGAGTTTGGCTGGATCTGAGAAAGGCAAAGAAGACATGATGGGTGATGGTGACAGAGTGAAAAAACACGTCCTTATCCAAACATGTTTCTCACCCTAACAGGTTCAACAAATGGTCCATTTTCTTGCTATGAAGAAATACAAAGTCAAACAGATAGGTTTGGCAACTGCGGTAGGGATCTTAGGGGAAGATTCGCATACTGTGGATGGAGGTATGCTATAAAAATAAATTGACTTTTGTATTATGTTCTAAAAGTGTCCTTTAATATCTTTTCTTTATTATTTGCTATTCATGACAATGGTTTCAAAGATCACATTTTCATATGAGGAAATCTCAACCCCAAATCTTTTTTTTTTTTAAATTTATTTATTTTTTATTGTGAAAATACTGTACAGAGGGGTTACAATTAGATGGGCAAGAAAGTGAGTACATTTCTTAACAAGCATTGTAGCCTCCTCCTTTGTTTCCCCTTCCCATCCCTTCCCAGCCTCTCCCCTCCCCCACCCAACCCTCCCCCCCCAAAGTTGTAAAGTTCGTTTTCGACATGACAACTTGTAGTTCTCATTGTTGCAACGGGTCCACCTATATCCCTATTTAAACGACTTGTTTTTCCCCTTCCCCTCCACAAATTATACTGACATCAAATACAGTGAAAGCAGGGGTTATACTGTGGGGGAGGGACATACAAAGCAAAAAAGAAATAATCTTATAAATGCGTTAGAAACAAATGCATGAAAGAAAAAAAAACATTTGAATACATATCTTAGGGTTCATTTCACCTAACATCAACTTATCTGATTTTTCTGCTTGTCTCAGACATATACTAGTTATTGCAAATAAGGGAAACCAGGGGAGCTATGTTTCTTTGGGCCTGGCTTACTTCACTTAATATAATTTTTTCCAAGTCTTTCCATTTCCTAACAAATGGGGTAATGTCATTCTTTCTGATGGAGGCATAGAATTCCACATTTTCTTGATCATTCATCTACTGAGGAGCATCTGTCAACCCCAAATCTTTTGTCCTGACATCTTTCTTATGTTTCTTATATATGTAGATCAAATTTGATCCAGTACTTAACTTTTTTGTGCTTTTCCTGGGGGTTGAACTCAGGTTTTCCCCGCCCCCCCCCTCCACTTGAGCCACTTTCTTCCAATGGGGTTTCCTTCCTTCCTTCCTTCCTTCCTTCCTTCCTTCCTTCCTTCCTTCCTTCCTTCCTTCCTTCCTTCCTTCCTTCCTTCCTTCCTTCCTTCCTCCCTTCCTTCTTTCCTTCCTTCCTTCCTTCCTTCCTTCCTTCCTTCCTTCCTTGCACTTTCTCTTTTACTCTTTATCTTCCCTTCTGTCTTGTGGTTAATTGGAGATGAATCTCACTGATCTGTTTTGCCTGGGATGGCTTTGAACTGTAATCTCAAATATTAGTTTCCTGAGTGGGTAGTGAGTCATCAGCACCCTGCAAGCATTTAATTTTGTTTGTATGTGGTTGATCATTAAGCTTTAACTACAATCTAAAATAAAGTTATAATAACCACTGAACTTTTTCTTCAAATTTAATCATTCTTGCCTAGAGAATGGTGTTCCCTCCCACTTTGTTGCCTAAGTTCAGTTTCTCCTGCATTGAAATGGCTCTCTCTTTGATATTTTGGTTATTATTTATTTTTATTTTGATCTTTAAGTAGTTGTACAAAGGAGTTTCAATTCAACAAAGCAGTATGTGAATGTAGTGAATCTCGATCCATGTCACCCCTTTCACCATTTTGGTCACAATTTTGTTTAAACAAAATAGTTATCAATATTCCACTATGTGTCAGATATCAGGCTAACTATGAGTTAATGAAGTTGACTCATGTGTTCCTGGAATTTGTAGTTTGATTAACACAGTTTTAGGCTGCCTACATTTGCATATGCTATACCTTCTGTTTAGAAATCCCTCCCTCTTCCTGTTGAAAGCTTACTCATTTGTAACATTTGGCTCATATATAGCATATTCCCTTATGAAAAATTTCATAAGTGCTGTTAGAATATATGCTTATCTAATTTTCTGCAAGGAAAAAAGATGTGTATCATATTTAATATCAGACTATGAGATGCTTAAGGGTACAGGTAACAAACTCATTCATCATTCTGTCTTTTGGGGAGACATAGTGTTGTGGCAGTAAACACACAACTCACAAAATGAATAAAAGTCTATTAGTACTATTGAAAGACAACTTAGATCAGTGGATTATATAATTTATGTTTTAACTTGAATGTTAAACGTATTACATTTCCCTAAGTATATTACCATAAATGGAGAGAAGTTGATTTTTGTCAATGAAAACAAATTCAAAGCATTCCTAATAATGCTTGTCAATCATGTGGTGTTATTCTGCTTGCAGGAATCTTATATGTGGCAGATTAATTTGTGCTTACGGCAGCCGAAAACCCTTCATTCCTACTAACAATGCCACTGCTGTGGTTTATGCTTATGTGCGAGATACTATCTGTATAACTGCAGACTTTTCAGCAACTTCTAATGAAAGGGATCCTCTCCTACTCCGAAGTGGCCCTATATGTGATGATGGAAGGGTAAGTGACAATTAATTTCTGAAAACTAGTTTTCCTTCAATCAATATTTTTCATTGAAGATCAAATTTTAATTTTCTGGTTTTCCTGTGTAGCGTTAAGAATTTAGAAGAAATCGCGGTTTAACTGATAGCAAGAGTTTCCGTGTTCTAGGTAGGGACTCCACATATTTGAAGGGTAGAGTGAGAAGGAGAGAGGCATCTGTGGACTTCTAAATAGCATAGAAACACACTTTGCTTCCACTCAGTAATATAATTTCTGCAGTGAGAGCAGGGTACTTGGAATAAATCTTCAGCTCTTAATTGTTTGACCTTTTTGCAAGTTACCTAAAGTGTCTAGTTACTTAATAGTGTTTCAATTGTGTTTGTAAATTTGGGACCATAGAAGCACTTACAGCTGTGAAGATTAAGTGAGGTCACAATGTAAGGGATAGTACAGAGTAAGGGATGACTATAATTTGACTTTAAGTATTGAGATGTGAACTCAGGGCCTCAGCATGCGCTCCATCTCCTGAGCCACGTTCCAACCACTTTTAATTTACTTAATTTTAAAACTAAAGTCTTACATTTTTGCCTGGCTCAGCCTTGGATGATGATCCTCCTGTCTAGGACTCCTGGGTAGCTGGGATTGCAAGTGGGAACTCATGTGCCTCACTTATTTGTTGAGATAGGGGGTTACTAACTTTTTGCCCAGGCTAGCCTCAAACTGTGATCTTTCCAATCTCTGCCTTCTGAGTAGGTAGGATTACAGGCATAAACCACTATTCCTGCCTAATTTAGCTATTAGTATTAATTCTATTATTATGTTATCTGAAACAAACCAAAACCTGGGAATAAATTTAGTTTCACAGAATTCCTTACCATATCTATGCTTACAAGTAACTTAAAGTATAAAGCATATGCTGTAACAATAGATGCATAGAGTCAAATTCTGTTATCTGCCACTTCCTTGTTAAAGGGTTTTGCATACATTATTTAAGAAAATTTTACAATTATTATCTAGTTTTTAACCTATAGTTTTTACATTCATTATCTAGTTTTTAACCTGGAAACAAACTTAGATGCAATTTTGTCTTCTTTTTAAATGAAAAGTACTATTATACTCATGTGAGAAAGCCATAGCTTACTAAAGTTGCGATTTTATTCTATAGGTAACAAAGTTGAGAATAAATCCTTAATTTTCCAATTACCATACTTTGAAATGAAAAAATTATTTCTGGGTTTTGTCAACATCTCATAATAAAATAACATACATTCCCATTACACGTTCATAACTATATTATTAAAGATTTAGATGACTTGAATAACAGCTCATATTTTACAAAAACTGAATCTATACCATAAGGATAAAAATTCATTTTCTTTCTATGAAAAATATTTATATATTCAGTAAGTACAAAGTATTGTTTTCACTGTGTTCTCAGGAATAAGCTGGCTTCATTTTATGGTATTTTAATAAAACAAAGTAGTTTTTTGATTATGACTTGTTTTACTATTATCAAACTCATTGCAATCCAATTTCCTGTTCTGAATCTCTCTTTGAAATTATTTAGTTTAATAGACTTTACATTTTAGTGGATGCAATGGATGTATAGAGTATTCTCCCATTTTTCTTGACCTACTTCCACTACATACAGCTCATACAAGAGTAGTAATTATTACAGTTGATGAGTCTTAAATTGTCCTCATTACCACCCACAGTCCATCACCAAGGATTTAGCAATTAATCTCCAGATTCATAAGTATCACACTGGTTAAGAAAAAAAAATTTTCAAGAGAAATTTAAAAATATGTTAAATGTAAATAAACACCTCTCATCAAAATTCAGAAATACCACAAAAGTAACACTTAGAATGAAATTGGTAGCATTGAGTTGTGATGTTGTGACATGTAATCGCTAATTGTAATGACATGATTACCACCCTCCAAACTAGAAACTTGTTGCATGTGTCTTTCTTTAGATATGTGTAAATTTTGTATGTGTAGAAGCACGAGGATTGAAGGTCCAAGCAGAAACTTGTGCGCAAAGATGCAATGGAAATGGAGTAAGTAATCTACTACGAGATTGTTTTGTTTCCTTTGTATGTTCTTCCCCCTATGGTATATCTCTTGTTGTCACTATACTGGATACTGGTATCTTGTATATACATTTGTACATACATCTTGTATATACATTTGTCCAATTTGGGGAGGAGAAGGGGAATAACAAAACACTGAAACAAGGACACAGGATGACCCATTGCAACAATGATACCCCCAAGACAGTATATTGGAAATGAACTTTACAACTTCAGGTTGTAAAGGATTGCAGGGGTGGAGGAGGGAAGGGATAGTGGAAGAACAAAAAAAGGAGGGAGTAACAATGCTAGACAAGAAATGTACTGATTATCTTACTCATGTAACTGTAACCCCTCTGTACAGCATCTTTACAATAAAATAAAATTAAAAAAAGAAAAAGAATGATGTCTTGAAGCACAACTTTCTTGGATAGTTTTTTTAAACAGTACTAATTTATTTACCATTGTCCACTAACTTCTTTCAATGTTCCAGACACATTGAAGCTAAATTGAGTAAACAAACTCAACTACTAAAAATTAGTGTTAAACCACACTTTGGGTTAAATTTGAAGATGACTAACATTTTGAAAATTTCTTCTGTTGAACACTTTCCCAAAGTGCTAAATGCCTAAACACATAAACCTGCTCACAAAAGGAAGATTTTAGTGTTCATAGTATACATGAAGGGATTGATTTTCTCCCATTTTAAAGATTTTTTTTAAGGTTTAGATTCACAGAAAAATTGAAAGTTCAAGGATGTTACGTAGTTCTCTTCTATTAATTTTTACACAACCTCTCATAATATCAACATTACACACCAAAAGTGTTACATTTGTTAAAATTGGTGTTAGATATAGTCACACATTACTGGAATTCACTTGGTATTGGACAATCTATGGATTTTGACATACTTAATGGCATGTATCTACTGTTCTAATATCTTGCCAAGTATTTTCACTGCTCCTAAAATATTTTAATTGGGCAGCTATGGTCATTTGAATTTAGGGTTATTATTGAGAATTATAGTCTGATACCTGTCATTTGTTGATTCCAGTAATATTTGTTCTTCTCTTTCTCCCGTATGCATCATAGGAGGCTCCCGGATAACTGAGTTGAACATGTTTAATTCTTTCCTGATTCTCATTTGTTAATGTATTTTCCCCAAGCTTTCATGGCTTTGCATGTCTTGCTTTCTAATCTGTGTGTAGGATTCCCTTAAATAACACAGTGGTATATTTTAATAGTCCTGAATGTCTTAAGTTTGTGGTTATATTAAAGGTTTTTAATGTCTTTTAAACTTTTAAAAGATAACTTTTGGAAATAGAAATCTTGATAGGTGGACATTTTCTTTCAGGACTTGAAATTTTAGGATTTCTTGAATTTTAGGATTTCTGCTGAGAAATTGACTTTTTATGATACATTGTCTTTGGCAGTGAGATAGTGCCTCTTTCTTGCAGCATTTCATATTTTTCTTTTTTCCTGTTGTATTTACATTTTAACTATAACATGAAGAAGTTCTTGATTGGCCATATGTATGTAAGGTTGTAAATGCTTCCTACCTATCCATTTCTTTGTTTAGATTTGGGGAGATTTCTGCTGCAGTTTTACTGAATAGGTTTTTGATGACTTTGGTTGTATCTCAGCTCCTTCTACACCTTGAATTCATAGGTTTGTCCTGAAATTCTTGAAAGTTATGTTTTTTTCCTTTGTTGATTAATGGAATAACAAGCAGATTGCCAATCCCTGATGTCCTGTCTTCAGCTCAATCTCATCGATTGATAATACACAGTTATTTTTTTATTTCTAAGATTTCCATTTGTATTTTTTCATTGTCAACTTTGTTTCTAAGTTCCAAATTTATCATCAGTTGTTCTTACACTGATATTTAGATACAAGGAAGAACATAGACATTGCTATGCTTTCTCATTGATGTTCTAATATTGGTATTTGAGCTCAGATCCTTACACTTGTTAGACCAGTGCTTTGTTGTCAAGCTGTGATTCTAGTCCCTTTTAGCACTGGTTATTTTTTGCAATAAGGTGAGTAAAACCTGTGTTTAGGTCACAATCTGTCTACTTTTTTTGCGGAGAAGGGGGAGAAGGGCAGAGACGTTGTCTGTTGTATGGCTAGTGAAGATCTTCTCCCAATCCGTGGGCTTTCTATTGATCTTTCTACCTATGTCCTTTGCCATGCAGAAGCTGTGCAGCTTCATGCAATCCCATTTGTCCATCCTTTCTTTGATTTGCTGTGTTTCTGGTTCTTTATTAAGAAAATTTCAGCCTGTGCCAAGGAGCCCTAGAGTTTCTCCTGTTCCTTCCTGTAATGTCTTCAGGGTGTCTGCTTTGACTTCAAGGTCTTTGATCCATTTGGAGTTGATTCTGGTGCAGGGTGATATATAAGGATCTAGCTTTAGTTTTTTTTTTTTTTTTTTTTTTTATAGGTGTTGAACCAATTTTGCCAACACCATTTACTGAAGAGGTTGTCTTTCTTCCATTCTATTCTTTTTTACTTCCTTATCGAAGATTAGGTGGCTATAGTGTGTGGGTTCATTTCTGGGTCTTCAATTCTATTCCATTGGTCCTCAGGTCTGATCTTGTGTCAGTACCAAGCTGTTTTGATTACTATGCCTTTGTAGTAGAGTTTAAAATTTGGTATTGATATTTTCCCAGCACTGTTCTTTCTGCTAAGGATTGGTGTTGCTATTTGGGGTCTTTTATTGTTTTATATGAAGTTTTGGATTGCTTCTTCTATTTTCTTGAAGAATGAGGTTGGGATATTGACAGGTATCACATTGAATTTGTAGATAGCAGTATTGCCATTTTCACGATGTTAATCCTCCTAATCCTGGAGCAGGGGAGGTTTTTCCACTTGTTTAGTTCTGCTTTAATTTCCTTTTTCAGGTTTTTAAAGTTTTCATCATAAAGGTCCTTCCCTTCTTTCGTTAACTCCTAGCTATTTTATTTTTTGTGGGCTATTACAAAAGGAGTTGCTTTCCTGATTTCAGCCACACTCTTCTCATTGTTGGCATACAGAAAAGCCATGGATTTTTGAGGGTCAATTTTATATTCTGCTACTTTGCCAAAGTTTCAAATCAGTTCGAGTAACTTGGGAGTAGAGTCGATAGGTTGCTTCAAATACAAGATCATATCATCTGCAAAGAGGGAGAGTTTTAGTTCATTTATTTGGATCCCCTTTATGTTTTCATTTTGTCTTATTGCTCTAGCTAGGCATTCTAATACTAAATTGAAGAGGATTGAAGAGAGCCAACATCCTTGTCTCATTCCTGAAATTAGAGGAAATGACTTTAACTTTTTGCCATGAAGTATAATGCTGGCTGTAGGTTTTTCATACACAGCCTTTATTATATTGAGGAGTGTTCCATGGATTCCTAGTTTCTCCAAAGCTTTCACCATAAAGGGCGTTTTTTCTCCATTTGTTTAGCCACCAGATTCTCCTCTGCCATCTTCCTCCTGACTCAAGCCCTGATTTTTTAAATGTTGTAACAAAGCTAAGTATCTGGTACCCCTTGGATTACAATAAGCTTCTGATAAAAATTCAAATTGAGCTCTGGTGAAGGGCAATGCTATGCTAATAAGTGTTTTGACAGCCAATCAGAGGAAGGAAAAGTAGACAAGTCACTAAACACACAGATGGCAGGAGACGCACACAACTTCACTGTGGGAAGTGGTATTAGAAGGATTAGAATACAGGTGGACCCATTGCAACAATGAGATGTACAAATCGTTATGTCAAAAACGAACTTTACAACTTTGGTGGTGGGGGGAGGATCAGGTAGGGGAGCTGGGGGAGTATGAGAAGGGATTTGAAGGGGAAACAAAGGAGGAGGCAACAGTGCTTGATAAGAAACATACTCATGGCCTGGGAAGGTGGCTCAGTGGTAGAGTGCTTGCCTTGCATGCATGAGGCCCTGGGTACGATTCCTCAGCACCACATAAGCAGAAAAAAAAGCTGGAAGTGGCGCTGTGGCTCAAGTGGTAGAGCGCTAGCCTTGAGCTGAAGAGCTGAGGGACAGCGCCCAGGCCCAGAGTTCAGGCCCCATGACTGGAAATCCCCCCACAAAAGAAATGTACTGATTATCTTGCCCATGTAATTGTTACCCCTCTGTATGGTATTTCCACAATTAAAAAAAAAAGAATTTAAGTTGTTGGCATTATATTAAATTGCATACAAAAATTTCTCATAAACATTTGAAGGTGCTCTCTTTTTTTGAACCTCTCTTTATAGCTTGTCCCTCTTTCCCTCTCTCCTTACTTTCTTTTTCTCTTCCTTCTTGTTTTCTCTCTCTCTCTCTCTCTCTCTCTCTCTCTCTCTCTCTCCGTATTTCATTCTTTCTTCTGCGTGTTTTAGTCTAAAATACCAAGTGTTTATTTTATGAGTTTATCTTCCTAATTAAATCACATAAATAAAATCATACTCATTAAAATATAAAGTAACCAGAATGCTTTCTCATAATTTCACTTTCAACATAAAAATACTTTAAAAATCAATCCTAGGTGTGTACTACTTCTGAAAATATATGTAAATGTAAGGAAGGCTTCTACCCGCCAGACTGCAGATCACCTAACAAGAGATCTTCCGTATGGACTGGGAAAGGGGGCAAGTACCTATGTGTTTAGATACCTGTTCAATGAAATTCTGAAATTGCTTATTTTCAGTAAAATAAAGTCGGTTTTTGACACTTGAAAAAAAGACTACTATTATTTATGATTTTAAAAAGAGAACTAAGCTACATTTCTCTCAAATTATGTGAACCACATATCCCTTCAAAATCTTTTTTCTATAAACTTGTTTCTGTTAAAAATGTCATGATTAGCCGGGTGCTTGTAATCCTAGCTACTCTGAAGGCTAAGCTCTGAGGATCACAGTTCGAAGCCAGCAGGGGCAGGAAAGTTGGTGAAACTCTCTATCTCCAATTAACCACCAGAAAACCGGAAGTAGCAATGTGGCTTATAGTAGTAGAGTGGTCACTTTGAGCAAAAGAGCTAAGAGAAAGCACCCAGGCCCCAATTTCAAGCTCCATGACTGAACAGGAAAAAAAAATCAAGCATGATTAAATCTGACATATCCCTGATAGTCTCCCTCAGAATATTTTCAACCTGCTACTTGACCTATATGATGAATTCTGAAATTTCAGCTTCAAACAAATATTTATTCTGGGTCTAGTACTATTAGTATGTTTCTATTATATAAGAAATCAAATAGAAGATAATAATGTACTTTTGAAAGAGTTTGTAGTTCCAACGAAAGCAATTTGTAAATTGCTGCTTAGGAAACAACATTCTCTTTATTCATTATGGCTTTAGTTTCTATCATATATGTATGTACTGAGTTCACAAATATTTATTGACATTCTTAGTGGGTGATGCATGCTAGTCTAGACACTGGAATGTGAAGTAGGCCAAATTTTTTCATGGAATTCAGGGACCAAACTTACATTTTTGTATCCTGTAGTCATAGTGAAAGAATTCAGGTTAGGAATCAAGTTTCAAAATTTTTATTCTCATGCCCTTTTTAGTAGCATGTTCTATATGTGCATGCACATATATGTATAAACACATACACACAAAAATATGTTAATATATACATACACACAAACTCAAGAGTCAAAAGACAATATACTACTCACTAGAAATTGGACACAATATTAGAGTGAAGTTGATTTGATAATCCAGTTCTTGAAACAAGGCAAATTTGAATAGTCTTCTGATTACATTTTCCCACATTCCATATTATTGAGTTCTTTGGGCCCACTTACAGTATTTTAATGAGATTCTGTGGTAGTTACTGTATCATAGAATGTGCTTTAGCTTTTTAGAGCTTGGTCTCCCAAGTTCCTAGAAAGAAAATTGTTAGGTACAGTTTTAAGTATCATAGTTTCATAGTAATTTTCCCTTATCTCTTGACTATCAAAAATTAAGAGTATTTAAAAAAATTATTGTAGTTTGAAAGTAAAATCAGCTTAATTTTTAATGTGCTTTTATATTTAGGTGTCACAGTGGAAGGAATTTCTCCAAAAGCTGAGAAGAAGTGGCTCCTAGGTTTATACATCGGTTTACCGGCTCTCATTATGGCAACTCTGGTAGTCGTGGCATGGAATAATTGGAAAAAGTGGTTTGCCAAGAAAGAGGAATCCCAAAGTAGCAAGTAAATTGAATTGGTGCTCCAGAGTTAAACTTGAGTAGCATGTGGACCCAAGACTACATAAAGCAATGTCATGAGCAGCAATGATGCTTTCATTTTACCAGGATTCTCATTTAATTGTGTGAATATCCTCATTTGTGGGGAACTTGTCAAAATATACAGATTGAGGAGTACAATGGAAATATACACCAGAGCCATTGCCCTGCTATGCAAAGGGGAAGAGCACATGAATATTCAGAAGTCACAGAATTTCTGAGTGTCCTAGAGCTTATCAAAATGTGGCCTGGATGATCCTTTGATACCACAATATTTCAATGGATCTTGCTGCCTCATACAGAATAAAATTACAAATATTCTCTGGGTACAATTTTCAGAAGGCCAAGCTGTACTTTTTCTTCTCAATATGTTTAAAAGAAATAATTCAAATGCAAAGGAAGACAACAGGAAATAAATATTGCTTTTCCTTATTTGTGTCAGGAAGTCAACCCTCTAGGCTCCTCTCCTAGTCTGACCCTCTTGCCCCTCCTGCATAGGGAGACCTATAGCATTCTCTTGCCCCCTGCAAATGCACCCCCTTTTTTCATCTGGTATATGTGTTTTCTATTGTTCATGACTTCTCAGGGATGGCTTTATTTTATCAGCAATTTGGAAAATAGTTACACTTTTGGACTTAATTTTTACAGTTATAATAATTGATTTCATTGTGATCCCCACGCATGCTTTTATTTTAGATGAATCTTTGCTTTTCCTTTTTTTGCATTGTTTTTGTTATCATATCTTGGTTATACAGGGTGGTTTCACTACAATATTACCATACATACTTACAAGTCCACCTGATCAAATGACCTCACTCATTCCTCTCCCTTATTCTCCTCCCCTCCTAAAACAATTTCAAAAGGTTCAATGTTTCTGTTTCCATACATGCATTTAAAATACTCCAACCATCTCTGTTTGCCCCTCCCAGTAGTACTCATCCACAACAGAACCTGTTACACATTCTTTTCATTCATTTTCTTTAGTGTATATTAATGTACAAAAGGTTTCCTATATCTTACTTCAGTCAGATTAACCTCATCTATTGCTCCTTTTCTAAATAATCATCTTATTCAGATGTTTTCAGTGAGTTTCTGTAAGCCATTTTAATAGGCAGACACAATTTATTTTGACATTTTTCACCTTCCATCATTCTTTTATCCTCTCTACTCCATCAGGTCCCTCACAAATATTTCTTTAGTAATAATCATGTATTTGTGTGTATAATTTCTTTGGGTCCAGTCGTGGGGCCTGAACTCTGGGCCTGGGCACTGTCCCTCAGCTGGTCAGCTCAAGGCTAGCGCTCTACCACTTGAGCCGCTTCCGGCTTTTTTCTTTTTGCTTATGTGGTGCTGAGGAATCAAACCCAGGGCCTCATGCATGCAAGGCAAGCACTCTACCACTGAGCCACCTTCCCAGCCCCTATAAAATTTTTTACTACTAGATTCCCACATATGAGAGAAAATGTAGTTTTTGTCCTTCTGAACATGACTTACTTAGCTCAACATGATTTCCAACTCCTTCAATTTTCCTTTAAATAACCTAATTTCATGTTGCTTTGTGTTTGAATAACATATTGTGTATATATACCGTACTTGTATCTGTTTGTCACATGCAGGTTATCTAAGCCCTTCTATAGCCTGAGTATTGTGAGTAAACGTGAAATAAATATGAGTGTGCAGGTGTTCCCACCTTGACTTTCAGATATTTGCAGAAAAGTCATGTCATCAAATGGAATTTCATTTTTTGCTTTTTGAGGAGCCTCTATACTGTTTTCCATGGTGGCTACACTAATTTACAGTGTACAAAGTTTCCTTTATTCTCCCATACCCTTGACAGCATTTATTGTGTGTTTGATGACAGCCATTCTGACTATGGTAAGATGAAGTCTCAATGTTGTTTTGATTTACATTTTTTTTATGGCCAGAAGTGTCGAACATTTCTTTGTATGTTTATTGACAATTTGTACTTTTGTTTTTGTTCAGCTTATTTGCAAATTTACCCAATTGGGTTGTTTATTCTTTAGGTCTTTAGTTTTCTGAGCACGCTGTGTATTCTAGTTATTAATCCATCATGAAATATAGTGGTCAGAGATTTTCTCCTATTCTGTGGGCCATTTCTTCAGTGTAGTGACTGTTTCCTTTGCTGTACAGAAGCTAGTTGTAGTTTTATGGCCATCCAATTTGTCAGTCCTAGCTCTTATTTGCTGAACTACTGGAGTTGAATTCAGGAAGTTATTGCCTATACCTGTATATTCCAGTATTTTCCTATGGCAGTGTCAAAATTTCAGGTTTTACATTAAGAGATTTGATCTACTTTGAATTGATTTTAGCATAGGGTTAGAGAAATCTAATTTCAGTCTTGTACATGTAAAGACCCACTTTTCTTGGTACTCTTTTTTTTTTAATTTAATTTAATTTTATTTGTGAACATACTGTACAGAGGGGTTACAATTACATGGGCAGGATAATGCGTACATTTCTTACCAAGCATTGCAGCCTCCTCCTTTGGTTTACCCTTCACATCCCTTCCCAGCCTCCCCCCTCCCCCCCAATCCCAATCCTCCTCCTTCCTCCCCTTCCCCCCTCCCCCGTACTCTTTTTTTAAGATATTGAACTTTCTAATTAGAAACTATCATCCAAAATTAAGAAGAGGTAGTGCTGGAAGTTTCTGGGGTTTTTTGTATGTTTTTTTTTTTTTTTTATTGTAAAAATACTCTACAGAGGGGTTAGAGTTACATGAGTGAGGTAATGAGTACATTTCCTATTGAGCATTGTTGCCTCTTCTTTGTTTTTCCTCTACCATCCCTTCCCTCCCCACCTCCCCAACTCCTCCCCCCACAAAGTTGTAGCTTGTTTTCAACATAGTGTCTTGTACATCTGTTACAATGGGTCAACCTGTATCCTTATTTAAGCATTTTGTTATTTTTCTTCCCCTCTCCCAATTAGAAAAATATATACAAGTTGCAGGGCACTGGAATAAAATGCAGTGAAAACAGGGGTTATACCATGGGGGAAGAACATACCAAAGAAACAAAATAAATCCCATAGTACGTTATAAATATATTAAAAAAACAATAGCAAGAAAGAAAAAAAACCACTTGTGTCCCTATTTTGGTATTCATTTCGCTTAGCATTATCTTATATGGTCATATGTACATAGCTTTTGACCTTTACTGCTTGTCCTAGAAATATACTAGCTATATTGCACATAAGGAAAACCATGGGACCTATGTTTCCTTGGGTCTGGCTTACTTCACTTAATATAATTTTTTCCTAGTCTTTCAATTTCCTAACAAATGGGCTGGTGTCATTCTTTCTGATGGAGGCATAGAATTCATATATATATATATATGTATATGTTATATATATATATATATATATATATATATATATATATATATATATATATATATATATATAATTTTCTTGATCCATGCATCTACTGAGGGGAATCTGGGTTGGTCCCATATCTTAGCTATGGTGAATAATGCTGAGATAAACCTAGTTGTGCTGGTGACTTTAGTATGGCCTTGTTTGTGATTGTTTGGTAAATGCCCCAAAGCAGGATTTCTGGGTCATAGGGGAGCTTTATGTGGAGGTTTTTGAGGAACCTCCATACTGCTTTCCAGAGTAGTAGAACAAGTTTACACTCCCACCAACAATGCAGTAGGGTTCCATTCTGTCCACATCCCCTCCAGCATCTGTTGTTATTAGATTTCTTGATTCTAGCCATTCTAACGGGTGAGGTGGTATCTCAATGTTGTTTTGATTTGCATTTCTTTTATGGCTAGAGAAGTTGAGCAGTTTTTCATGTGACTATTGGCTGTTGTTATTTCCTCTTCAGAGAAGTCTCTCTTTAAGTCTTTAGCCCACGTATTTAGCGGGTGGTTGTTTCTTTGAGGATTTGCTGTTGGGGGATTTAGTTTTTTGAGTTTTAAGTATATTTTAGATATGAGACCCTTGTCCATTTTATGCCTAGTGAAGATCTTCTCCCAATCTGTGAGCTTTCTATTGATCTTGCTACCTATGTCCTTTGCCATGCAGAAGCTGTGCAGTTTCATGCAATCCCATTTGTCCAGCCTTTCTTTGATTTGCTGTGTTTCTGGTTCTTTATTAAGAAAATTTCAGCCTGTGCCAAGGAGCCCTAGAGTTTCTCCTATTCCTTTCTGTAATGTTTTCAGAGTGTCTGCTTTGACTTCAAAGTTTTTGATCCATTTGGAGTTGATTCTGGTGCAGGGTGATATATAAAGATCAGTTTCTATTTTTTTTCTCTCAAATGTCTATCAATTATATTTTGAAGACTTGAGAATAATATAAAACAGAGGAATTTTAGACTCAAAGTGTCTGTTAGATCAGGGTGCCTGTGCCTCTGGAGGCTGAGATTTTAGGATAATGGTTCAAAGCAAGCATGGGCAGGAAAGTATATGAAACTCGATTTCCGAAAAGCCAGAAGTAAAGTTGTAGCAGAAGTGGCAGAGTTCTAGTCTTGAGCACAAAAGCTTTTGTGGCAAACATACACAGAAAAGAAATGTTGAAATCAGTAAACACACAAATAAAACTAACAAACCAACAAATAAACCCTTTAGGCTCAAGAAAACCAGCATTAAAGAAAAATAAAGGAGCAAAGTTTAAAAGATAAAAGGCCTTTGCTGCAACTATTGTGATGGTGGTGTGTGTTTGCACTTGATTCTGTTTATGTGTTGTATTATGTTAATTGATTTATGTTTCTTTTCTTTCTTTCTTTTTCTTTTCCTTTTCCTTTCTCTTTTTCTCTTTCTTTTTCTTTATCTTTATGTCAGTCATGGGCCCTGAACTCTGGGCCTGGGCGCTGTCTTTCAGCTCTTCAGCTCAAGGCTAGCACTCTACCACTTGAGCCACAGCGCCGCTTCTGGTTTTCTGGTTCTTTATTGGAGATAAGAGTCTCACAGACTTTCTGCCAGGCTGGCTTTGTACTGCTATCCTCAAATCTCAGCCTCCGGAGCAGCTAGGATTATAGGCATGAGCCTCTGGTGCTCGGGTATTGAGAAATTTTTGCAACTATGTTCATCTAGGAATTTGTTTATTCCTTTTATTTTTGTATATTTACTCAGTTTGTTAGAGTATATTTGATAGTATTCGAGTAGAATACTTGGTAGAGTATACTGGTTTTGTACTATAGTACACTTGAGAGTATTCCTTCTGTTAGTACTTTTTGAAAAGATGTATGTCTTTCTGAGCTTGGCTCATTTTGTTTCACATGATGATCTCTAGTTCCATCCTTTTTCCAATAAGTGACAAGACTATCTTCTTTTTTTTTTTTTTTATAACCAAATACTACTCCATTGTGTATATGTATTACATTTTCTTTAACTCACTGTTGATAGGCACGTAGAGTGATTTCATGTTTGGCTATGGTAACAAAAATGTGCAAGTATTTCTATTGTACATTGACTGTGATTCCTTTGGGTATCATATTTATGTATATGATCACATTGATATCCGTGTATCTATGTAGATTCAAGAATGGTATAGCTGGATCATTAGTTTTGTTTTTATTTAGTTTTATTTTACTCCCCTCCTCACATAGCCAGGATGTCAGATGTGTACTACCTTAACTAAAGCTGGTCTCAACGGAGACCCTTCCACGTATCTTACATAATAGATTGTGCCACCACACACAGCTTATTTGTTGAGATGTGGTTTTACTAACTTTTTTTTTTGCCTTGGCTGGCTCAGTGATCTCTGCTTCCTGAGTAGTTGCTATTATAGGCATGAGTTACTGTGCTTGGCTGTATTTAGATTTTTGAGCATCATTCATGTCTGTACTAATTTATACTGCACCTATAGTATATAAGGGTTCTTTTCTCCTCCTTTGAAATGCTTGCTAACATTTGTTAAGGAAAATTTGTTTGTTTTTGACTGTAGCCATTTTGATTCAGATGAAATGGAAATCTCAATTTCGATTTTGATTTTCCTGAGTGTTAAAGATATTTTTCTGAGTATTTATTGTTCATTTCTACTTTCTTTTTTTGAAAAGTGCCTATTCATTTATCTGTTGATTTTATAGTTTGGATTATTTGTTCTTTTGATGGTTATTTTTTAAAACTTCTTTATATTCTCTAGGTATTAGTCTTATGTCAGGTGAACAGCTGGCTGGTCAAGATTTCCTCTAATTCTCAAATAGTCTAATATTCTGAGGTAGTATCTACCTCAGTAGATACTACCTCAGAATATTGTTTTCATTTGCTCTGTAGAATATTTTTAATTTGATACAGTTCTATTTCTTGAGCTATTGCAGCCCTGTTCATAAAGTCATTGCTTGTGTTTATGTTTTCAAGTGTTTTTTCTTCATTTTTTTCTACAAAGTTCAAAGTTTCAGATTTACTAGATTAAGGTCTGATCCATTTTGGTTATTTTTTGTAATGAGTGAGAGACACAGATGTAATTTCAGTTCTCTCTATGTATGGATATACCATTTTCCGAGCACCACTTGTAAATAAGACTGTTTTACTTTGCTTTCTAGACTTATATAAATGGAAGTATAATTAAGTTCTTATTTTTATGTGGCTTATATCACTCTCTATATTTTTTCCTGTTGGTCATGGGGCTTGAACTCAGATCATTCAGTTATTTAATCTGATATATCCATGATCTTGTTTCAATGTTTTTAAATAATTTTTCTTATCAAAAATTATTTAGTTATGTAAATACAGATTTTCAGCTGCTTATCTGTTGATGGACAGTTGAGTTAGTTCCAGTTTTTAGCTGATGTAAATAAACCCATTGTCAAATTTCAGATGTAAATCCCTATGTGAACATATGCCTTCTCTCTCTTGGTTTATTTTATTGTGAAAATACTGTACAGAGGAGTTACAATTACATGGGCAAGATAATAAGTACATTTCTTATCAAGCATTATTGCCTCCTCCTTTGTTTCCCCTTCCTATCCCTTCCTATCTACTTCCCCCCACCCCCCATCTTTCTCCCTTCCCCCCTCTTGGTTTATAACAGGAACAGAATTGTTGGATAATACAGCAGGTGTATGAGCCAATTGTTTTCCAAAGCAGTTATACCATCTTATGTACGACAGTTCTAGTTCTTTGACACCCTTACAAAAAATGTGTTGTGGCCTAATACTTGAAAGCTCTAACATTGTTAATAATATACAGTAATATCTCATTAACTTTATGTTGAATTTCTCTAATGAGGCTGCAGTCATTTCAGATAGTCATTAACTATCTGTGTACATCATCTTAGAGAAATTTTAAATCAAATCCTTTGTCAATTATTAATAGAGTGTTTTGTCTTTTTATTATTTTATTTTGATTGTTATTATTGTCTTATTTATTTCTTGAAATGGGTTGTTTGTTGCATGTTGAGTGTTCTTTATACATTCTATATATATATATTTTAAATATATATACATATATGTTCAAATGTATTCTCTAAGGTTTGTCTTTGAATTCTTTTACATTTTTTCCAAGAGCAAAAGTTTTAAATTTTAATGAAATCCATTATAGCAATTTCACCTTATATAAACTCAAGTAATACAAAGGTTTTTCTCCTATGCTTTTTTGCTAAAAGTTTCGTAGCTTCAGGTTTACATGGTCATCTATTCTCTCATTTTTAATTAACTTTTTATTTTTATTTTTTATTTTTGGGTCCGGTTGTGGGGCCTGAACTCTGAGCCACAGTGCCACTTCTGGCTTTTTTTTCTTTTTGCTTATGTAGTGCTGAGGAATCGAAGCCAGGGCCTTATGCATGCAAGGCAAGTGCTCTACTACTGAGCCACCTTCCCAGCCCCTTGAATTAACTTTTGTATGCATTGAGAGCCATAGATTTTTTTTCTGAATAAGAGTATAGAGTTGTTCTAACACCATTGCTTTCGAACTTTGTCAAGAAGGATATGAAGAGTCACCAATGATGAAGTTGTACAATTTGAGCATTTCCACCTAAGTCAGTGTCTGAGAATTATGAGTTATTTTTCAACTTGTGTTCTCATGTGAGCACAAGTGATTACTCATTTTATTTGCTTCAGTCAATTGTTGTTCCTCTGCCTATGTTGAGTTCTTCTTTTGGACACACTGTGCATTACTCTGCACTGAGGTCAGTGCTTTCCTCTGCACATCTCTTTCCCTCTGACTTTCCTTCCTCACTTCCAGTTCTACTATCAGCTTAGGGACTCAGTTGCACTGAAATTCAGTGTGAAAAATCTTGCCTTGTTTCTTTTCCTTCCTTCCTTCCTTCCTTCCTTCCTTCCTTCCTTCCTTCCTTCCTTCCTTCCTTCCTTCCTTCCTTCCTTCCTTCCTTCCTTCCTTCCTTCCTTCCTCCTTCTCTCTCTCTCTGACTTTCTTTCTCTATAATTTTGTCTTTATTGGGGTTTAGGACATAGGATGAGAAGAGTCACCTTGGACCATGCCCTTCCCCCCAGGTAATGTCCATTCTAATCCTAGGATGCTTTTTTTGAGCTTTTTCTTTATTTTGGCATGGCTTTTGCTGCTAGCAGCCTCTTCAAGCCCTCTGCTGACTTGCTCCTCAATGGAAGAGAATTTCTCTTTTTCTTCGGTATGGAGGCTGCCTGCCTCTTCTGGTTCATTTGCCACTTCCTCCTTAGCTTCTTCCTCTTGGGAGGACTTGTGCTTCCTGGGGCTTTTGTTTTCTTCTTCTTTTAGGGTTTTTCATGTGTTTCCTCATTCTTCTCTGGAGTACTACTGCTATTTTCTGGGGATGCCATAGAGAGCAGCTAGTTGCTTCTTTTCTTTCTTCAAGTGTTTCTTAAGCTTCTTAGGAATTTCAGCAACTGCTTCCTCTGCCTGAACCAGTGCTTCCTTCACGACATCCCGATTCTTCTGTGGTATCTCTCCATTTTCATAGAAGGACAATTGCTCCTCAACTTGTCTCGGAGTTTGTCTCCAAATACACTGTGGCAATCAATTTGGGAAGCAACACTGCTTCTGTTTGCGAGGTTTCCAGAGATGTGGCCTTTGTTCTTGGCAACTGGTAGGCCAATGAAAGTGGAGTGGAAAATGAGTCTGTATTTTGGTGTGTTAGTCCTTGTCTTCAGGGTTCTGGAAACTGAGTCCATTTGCTGGGCCCTGAGAATCACTCAGACACCAGGTCTGGCCATCATTCCCCTTGTTTATTTCTCTTATTGGATTTTATTGTACTGTAGTACTGTGTAATATCCAAGGACTGAAGGAGGGGGGAACCAAGATGGCAACAGGACAGTAGGGAAATGCCACAGCTCTCTCCAACCGAAAAGACAGTTCTAGTTCCAACGCTTAATTTCCCCAAGAGACTGATGACAACAAAAAGACAAATATCCCAAGGAAAACAGGAGGTAGGAAAAAACAAAAAAGAAAGAGAAGGAAGAAGTTCAGAACAGAGAAGCGTGAAGACGCTTCCCCCAACCTTTACTGGATGCATGGCAACGCACAAAGCTGCGGCCAGCCTGGCTTGGCGGAGGCTGCCACAGTCCCCAGACACACAGGGGGTCATCTGCAGATCACCCACACAGAAGATGCCTGAGCTACCTGTGTCAGACCTGCTGATCATGAAGAACAGAGAAACCTCTGAGCCTGGAGCCTGCACAAAGATCCGACCCCCACCACTCACTCCCCAGCAGAGGAGCTCCATCCTGCCAAAAGCCACTTGGCCCCATGGTGGGAACCCCAGAACTACACGGGTCGCCCACAGAACTCCAGAGCAGAAGACCTGCAAGGTACTGGTGCTGATCTGGAGACAATAAATAGAGACAAACCCCAGCACATGGAACCTGCACAGAGATGTCTTCCCCACCCCTCTGCTAGAGGCTGGAGGGTGGAGGCCCAGCCAAAGGCACTGACCTGAACATCAACAGAAGCAGAGACAGAGGAGAAACACGCAGAGCCACCACTGCCTGGCCCAGCCCACAAGCATCTCAACTGAACTCTGATTGCAGTGGCAACCAGCGACCTACATTGAACAGAAACAACAACTAGCTCCAGGGTGAGTACCCTGCAGTGGACACTGTATCCCAAAAGGGAGACCAGAGCTGGTGGGAACCTCCAGACCTAGACCCAGACCCTTACCCCAACACCTGGACTACACGACCCACTAAAACTGGAAACTATTTGAGAGCTGCATCAGCCAGTCGAGCACATACAGCTGGCCAGGCTAGATCAAGAGCGCCCCTGGAAGGGAGCTTAAACACCCAAGCCAGGAACAGTGCCCCTGTGTCACAACAGCCAATAGTGGAAGAAACTTGACTGTGTACTTCCAGCTGCGTAACCCAGGCAGGATACACAGCAAGCACAGGTCCAACTGGTGTGCTCCAGGCCAGGGACCAGAGCGAGCACCAGGCCTGGGGATCTGGTGCCTGAGCAACACAGCCAACTCCTCCCTATTGAAGTCAGAAGCTGAGCATATGCTTCAGCAGAGAGGGGAAAACAGGGAACTGCATCCCCTGGGAATCACACCCATGACAGCAAAAGACCTGGGTGTCCAGGGCAAGAGAACCAGAAGCCCAAACACCACCAAAACCCGACCCATATATCCCAGGCCAGGAATTGGACAACTCAGGCCGCCAGCACCTGATAATTGTCAGGAGCTCAGGCTGGCAAGGTGGCTCAGTGGTAGAGTACTTGCCTCATGTGCACGAGGCCCTGGATCTGATTCCTCAGCAACACATAAGCAGAAAGGGCCAGAAGTGGTACTGTGGCTCAAATGGTAGGGTGCCAGCCTTGAGATGAAGAGCTGAGAGACAGCACCCAGGCCCAGAGTTCAGGCCCACAATTGGCCAAAAAACAAAAACAAAAACAAAATCAGGAGTTCATAGCAGACTCTGACTGGGAAGGACATCCAGCACATTAGATCTCACCAAGAGCACCTGTAGGAGTAAACAGGAGCAGTCTAGGCCACTCAGTCCTTTTAAAGGTGGGAAATGCCAGTGATCTACAGCAAAAGCCAAAAGCCCTACATTGGTCAGACCAGCAGCTGGAGATCGGCCCTCAACAGAACCGAGACCAGGTACAGCCTCTCTCGCCAGCCCAGAAACAGCAACCAAGCAAAGTCAGACACCTATTGATCAAAACAAAATTTCACAGTAGTCTCCAATAATCCCTGAATCCCCATGTGAAAATCACAGAGAAAAATTACAAGGTTTATCAACACCCAGGAGAGCAAGCTACCCCCAAAAGCCAGCAGCCACCGAGGAGAGAGCTCCAGTGGGAGCACAGCAGAATGGAAGGCAAAAGCTACATCCAAGAGATGCTGGAGGCAATGACTCAAGAATTAAAGCGAAAAATAGATCAGAAATTTAAAGAACACAGAGACGAACTATCAAAAGAGATGCAGGGTCTCAAACAGGAGGTGCAGCAAAAATAGAGGCAGTACCCACCTCACTAAGAGGTGAGATCAGTACAAAAATAGAGGCAGTACACACCACATTGAGAGGTGAGATTAGTACTTTGAGAACCAACATCATATCCATAAATGAGTCCATTTCCTCCATGCAAACCATAATGGAAGCTATAGTTAACAGAGTGAATGAAATGGAATTTAGAGTGTCAGATACAGAAGACAGAATACACCAACTGGACCAAAAAATCACAGATATGGAAAAATCACTTAAATTATGCCGAAGGGAAATCCAAGAGCAAGCTTATAGTGCCAAGAAATTTAACCTTTGTATAATTGGAGCGGATGAAGGTGAGGAATATCAAAACAAGGTAATGCAACACCTATTCAACAAGAATATCAATGAAAATTTCCCTCATCTTAAAAAAGAGCATCTTACCTACACAACAGGAGCATATAGAGCACCTAACAAGCAGAATCCCAGGAGAAACACTTCTAGACACGTTATAATAAAAATGATAGATCTGACTAATAAAGAAACAATCTTGCATGCAGCAAAAATGAAGAAGGAGCTATATTACAATGGGAAAAAAATAGAATCACTGAAGATCTCTCTGCACAGACACTGAATGCAAGAAAGGCCTGGAAAAGTACCATATGAGCCCTGAGAACCAATAACTGACAGCCCAGACTGATATACCCAGCAAAGCTATCATTCACATTCGATGGAAAATTGAACATTTTTAATAGTAAAGAATAAATGAATCATAAAGAATAAGCCAGCATTACAAAGAATACTAAGAGGGGGGAACACAACCTGAAGAAAGCAACCAGGAACGGGGACCCGCACCAGACAGGTATAAACAGAAGTCTACCTTAGTAAGCACAGGAGGAAAGGAAAGAAGGAAAACTTAGGAAAACAGAGAATGACAGGGACCACAATGCATCTCTCTATAATATCCTTAAATATTAACGGACTTAATTCACCAATCAAAAGAAGAAAACTGCAGATTAGATTAAAAAAACATGACCCAATCATCTGTTGCCTTCAGGAGACCCACCTCTCAGCCAAACATACAAACAAACTCAGAGTGAAGGATTGGAAAAGGATCTACCAATCAAATGCCCCCAGTAAGAAAGCAGGAGTAGCTATCCTGATATCTGACAAAATAAACTTTTCATTAAAATCAATACAAAAAGACAAGGAAGGATACTACATATTAATACAGGGAACAATCTAAGAGGAGGATACTACCATTATCAACTTATATTCCCCAAACACTGGAGCACCCAAATGTGTTAAGCAAATACTCTCAAACTTACAGAATAAAATAGATCCCAATATGATAACACTAAGAGATGTTAACACCCCATTCTCACCAAAGGACAGGTCTACCAACCAGAGGATAGGCAAAGATGCTACCAAATTAAGTAAGGCCATACTTCAAGCAGAACTAACTACATCTACTGAGTATTTCACCCCTAAAACAGCACAGCAGCTCATGGAACTTTCTCCAAAATAGACCATATCATAGTTCATGCACGAAAATTAAGCAAATACAAGGAGATTGACATAATCCCCTGTATCCTACCACAGTGGAATCAAGCTAGTTCTCAATAACAAAGCATACCACAGAAATTATTCAAATACATGGAAATTGAACAGCAAACGTCTAAGCAACACCTGGGTAACAGAAGAAATTAGAGAAGAAATTAAAAAGTTCCTACAATTCAATGAAAATGAAGATACATCACAAAGAAACTTGTGGGGTGCAGCAAAAGCAGTCCTGAGGGGAAATTTATTGCCCTCAGTGCCCATATCAAGAAAATAGAGATAGACCAAGTAAATAATCTCATGTTTCAATTAAAACAGCTAGAAAAACATGAAAAAATGGAACCTAAAGTTACTAGACAGAGCTAGATAATCAAATTAAGAGCAGATATTAATTTGATAGAGAATAGGAAAATTATAAATAAAATTAATAACAAGCTAGTTCTTTGAAAAAATAAATAAAATTGATATACGTTTGGCAAGATTAAGAAAAGAAGAGAGGAAACCCAAATTTATAAGATCAGGGATGCCACGGGAAAAGTCACAAGTACCCAAGATATCCAAACAATTATAAAGAACTATTTTCAAAAGTTATACTCTCTAAAGAAAGAAAACCTAGCAGAAATGGATGCATTATTAGAGAAATACAAGTTGCCCAAATTGAGCAAAGAAGTAGTAAATCAATTACATAAACCAATATTTTACAACGAGATACAGGAAGTAATCAGAAGTCTTCCAACAAGGAAAAGCCCAGGACCAAATGGATTCACAACAGAATTGTATAAGACTTTTGAAGAAGAACTAATACCCATACTCCTCAAGCTCTTCAGAGACATAGAGGAGGGAGCTATCCCAAACTCATTCTACAATGCCAATATCACACTCATACCCAAACCAGGCAAAAACCCAGCCAAAAAAGAGAACTACAGACCAATCTCCTTGATGAACACTGATGCAAAGATCCTTAACAAAATTCTAGCTAACAGAATCCAGAAACACATTAAAAAATTTGTACACTACAACCAGGTAGGCTTCATCCCAGAGATGCAAGGATGGTTTAACATACGTAAATCAATAAATGTAATCCAACACATCAACAGAGCCAAGGTCAAGAATCACATAATTCTTGCCCATGTAATTGGAACCCCTCTGTACAGTATTTTCACAATAAAAAATAAATTAATAAATAAATATGTTTGAAACAATAGCAAGAAAAAAAAGAATCACATGATTATCTCCATAGATGCAGAAAAAGCTTTTGATAAAATACAACATTCATTCATGTTAAAAGCTCTGGAGAAAATAGAAGTAGAAGGAACATTCCTTAAAACAATAAAAGCCATATATGACAGACCAATAACCAATATTATACTTAATGAGGAAAAACTGCAACCAATTCTCCTAAAATCAGGAATCAGGCAAGGATGCCCACTGTCTCCACTCCTGTTCAATATAGTCCTAGAACCGTTAGCCAGGGCAATAAGGCAAGAAAAAGACATTAAAGGGATCCACATAGGGAAAAAAGAAGTTAAACTATCCTTTTGTGCAGGTCACATGATACTATACCTTCATGATCCCAAAAACTCCATCCTCAAACTCTTAGAAATTATAAATCACTTCAGCAATGTAGCAGGATACAAAATCAACCCACAAAAATCAGTCGCCTTCCTGTACACCGGCAATGTACAAGCAGAGAGGGAAATAAAGGAAGCAACCCATTCACAATAGCACCCCCCCAAAAAATACAATATTTAGGAATTAACCTAACCAAAGACATAAAAAACTATAAAAACTTAAAGAAAGAAATGACAGAAGACACCAGGAAATAGAAAGACCTTCCATGCTCTTGGATAGGCAGACTTAATATAGTGGAAATGGCAATACTGCCAAAATTAATATACAAATTCAGTGCAATTCCTATCAAAATCCCAATGATGTACATTTCTGAAATACAGAAAACAGTCCAAAAATTCATATGGAACAACAAAAGACCTAGAATAGCCAAAATAATTCTAGGCAAAAAAAGAAAACATGGGAGGGATCTCGATGTCAGACTTCAAACTCTACTATAGAGCCATAATAACAAAGACAGCTTGGTACTGGCACAAAAACAGACCCAATGACCAATGGAATAGAATAGAAGATCCAGAAATAAAACCACATGCCTACAGTCAGCTGATATTTGACAAAGGAGCCAAAGACATACAGTGGAAGAAACACAGCCTTTTCAACAACTGGTGCTGGGAAAACTGGGCAGCCACACGTGCAGAAAACTAAAAGTGGACCCCAGCTTATCACCATGCACCAACTCAAAATGGATTAAAGACCTTAACATCAAACCCGAATCTCTGAAACTACTGCAGGACAGAGTAGGAGAGACACTTGAACTTATAGGCACAGGCAGGAACTTCCAGAACAGAGTCCTAGGGTCACAACAAATTGGAGAGAGACTTGACAAATGGGACTACCTTAAAATAAAAAGTTTCTGCACAGCTAAAGCTATAGCAACCAAGCTAGAAAGACAACCAACTAATTGGAAAAAATATTTACCAGCAGTATATCAGACAAGGGGTTAATATCCAGTATATACAGGGAACTCAAGAAACTAATCCCTCCCAAACCTAACAAACCAATTACTAAATGGGCAAGGGAACTAAAGAGAGACTTCTCAGAAGAAGAGATAAAAATGGCAAAGAAACACATGAGGAAATGTTCACATCCCTGGTTGTGAAGGAAATGCAAATAAAGACAACCCTGAGATACCACCTTACCCCAGTCAGAATGTCCCACATCCTCAAATCAGCCAACGACAAATGCTGGAGGGGATGTGGAGAAAGAGGAAACCTATTACACTGCTGGTGGGAATGTACACTTATGCATCCACTTTGGAAAGCTGTCTGGAGGATCCTCAGAAAGCTAAATACTGACCTCCCTTATGGCCCAGTCATACCACTTCTAGGCATTTATCCTGAACAACAAGGACACATGCATCTCCTCCATGTTTATTGCAGCACTGTTCACAATAGCTAGGATATGGAAACGACACAGATGTCCCACCACAGATGAATGGATCAAAAAATTGTGGTATCTATACACAATGGAATATTATGCAGCCATTAGAGAGGACAAAATAATGGCATTTGCAGGGAAATGGATGGAGCTAGAAGAAATCATGTTGAGCCATGCAAGCCAAGTACAAAGAGACAAACGGTACATGGTCTCCCTGATAAGTGGATGTTAAATCCAAAATGCAAGGTGATATGACAAAATTAACAAGACTTAAGAAACAAAGGACTTCCACTCATCTAGTTGAATCATTACTAAATAACCCCATGCTGCTGATCACATATATGGTATATATGTGCACACTGGAGGGAAACCAGGAGGACGACACAGAACTAGAGGGAATCAGGGAAAAACATACAACAGCGGGACCCATCAGCTGCACTGGACATTGATCAAAATGAACTAAGCAACTCAATGGCAGCGATGGGAGGGAGGGAACAAATGGGAAAGAGGGAACAGCTGATGCTACGCAAAACAAAAGAAATGTACATATCACCCAATGTGGAAGAAATCACTGTATTGCAAAGTTCATAGAACTCATAAATGTTATAGACTATGACAGAAAATTTGCCCCATGAAAGTTAGAATGTGTTTGTGACTTTAACTAAGCATCACTATCACACAATACTGTGAAGTTTGGGAAATTATTTAACCACTTAATCACAATAAAAAATTTCAAAAATAATATCAAAGGACTGAAAAACATTGTTTCATATTTTTAGTCTGGGTTTTCATTGGTTCCAGGCAGGAGAGGGAGAAATCTGGTCTGATTCTTCATCTTGGCAATACATGAAAGTACACCTTTACATTTGTGACTATATTTTCACATGTTATTTTAAACTTTGTATCTCACATTCAGTTTGATTTTGTGAGGTCACTCTCCAATTCTTCATCCATCTTTCCTGTGTTAGGCTGTGGCTTGTCTTCCTGTATGTATCTCTGTAGTCATTACAAGTGTTCATACACAGAAGTGGCTTTTAAAATCATGTATCATTCTTGATATGTGAATTTATTATTTTCTTGTAGTATCAACACCAATGTTGTCATTTATTATCATAAACTCTAGGTATTTCACCTGGTCAAGAAATATATGTAGGCTGTTTCATTTTTATTTGTCTTAAGGCCAAAATTACTTAAAACAATTGCTGTGCATGTGTTTACAAACTTGTGAGACTGTGAACTTGGGCCCAGAAACTATATTCCAGGGGCTTAATGGATCCATGCCTGGCAAGCACACACTTTGCTCACTTTCCCATTGCATTCTGAAGGTCATTGATCCAGCATTTAAAAAATTATTTTGGCTTTATGGATGACATGGCCTTGCTTCGCTTCCAGGTGTAGTTGAGAGTTGAAGTCCAGGTGTAGTTGAAGTCCTGGGACCTATGCTAAGACTTGGCTGAGCTCTAGTTTTTTTCTGTGTACAGAACAGCTTAGCTACTTCTGCAGTTACTCAGCCTCATTGCTAGCCTCTACCATACACTATTTTTTTTGTTGTCAGTTGTGGGGCTTGAACTCTGGGCTTGGATGCTGTCTGTCCCTCAACTCTTCAGCTTAAGTTGAGCACTCTACCACTTGAGTCACAGTGTTACTCTCAGTTTTCTGGTGGTTTTATTGGAGATAAGGGTCTCACGAACTTTCTTGCCTGGTCTGGCTTTGAACCACGATCCTCAGATCTCAGCCTCCTGAGTAGCTAGCTAATTACTGGCATGAGCCACCAGCTCCTGGCATAATATTTGGGATTTATTCTTTAACTAGCATTCTTCTGTGAGAAAGGGAAGTTTTGTCTAGAAATCAGCCTAGGTTTTAGTTTACAAGGCATAATCAATTTTGAACAAGGAATGAAAAATTACAAGTTGGGTTATAGCAGAGCCAGACATTCAGGTTCAAATGTTACATATCCCATGTTTAGAAGTGGTAAGACACAGGCCTGTGAAGTATCTCAGTGTCAGAGTTCTTGCTGTATTTAAGGCCCGGGTATAAACCCAGGTACTGAAAAAGAAGAAAGAAAAAAACAAATCTGGGATTTCTTGATGCTTTTCTTATTGAAAAGTCTGAAATTTATACTCTTTGAGGATGAGGTATATGAGAAAATAAAACTAGTATTTGCACCTTTACTCAGTGATATCTGGACATCATTTATTAGTAAGTACTTTTATAAAAAGTTAAACTTCTTACTCATGAAGTAGGTAAGTTGTTAAGTTTATCTTTTAATTTTTTTTATAGATCCAGATCAGAAGAGAGTATGCACACTTACACCAGCAGGTATGTGAATTAGAAGATACATGTTGAGAACTGAGAATAAATGGTTAATTCATAACTCATAATTTTTGGTAAGACAATGAATAGAAAACCAGACTATAAGTAGGAATTTTTACTCCTAATAAATTAGGCCTTTACTCCATTCACTAAATGTTTATTAGATGTCTACTCTGAAAAAAGTACAAAGAATATAATTATCCATGTCTAACAGAATATATATGCAATGCGAAAAGAAAAATAGCTCATACCTGAGACTCATTAATTCCAGTTACTCAGGAGGCCCAGCTCAGAGAATCATGGTTCAAAAACAGTCCAGGGGGAAAACTCTATGCTTCTAATAAACCAACAAAAATGCTGCACTGGCAGTAAACTTCAAATGGTAGAGCACCAGCCAATGAACAAATAAGCCTAATGAGAACATAATTTTCTCTGTTCAAGTCTCAGTACTGGCATGCATGCGTGGCTCACACATACACAGACACACACAGAAATAGAAGAAAAAATATATATAGTGCCAAAATAATCCAGTTTGGATGGTACTTTAGTATACTTCTTGGGTAAACAAACTAGTGTCTAAAATTTGATAAACTGAGACAGTCCATAAATCTAGATTTATAAATTTTTATGAAAATTTTGGTTGAGAAAAATTTATTATATTGACTTTTTATCTTCAATTACAAGATGTTATTTTTACCTTCAACAAATAGCATTTTTTTCCTACTAATGTTTCTGAATTATAAATTGAGTTGTCCCTGGTAGCTATTCTATTTCAGGGTAAAAATCCAAGCATTTGTTCAGTAAGAATGACTATTTTCCTATGCTTAACTCTTTCTTATCTCTTACTGAAAGATGCACTTTGGAAACAAACATTAGACATATCAAACTGAAATGGTTAATTTTCTTTATTTTGTGCGCTCTGTTATCATGAGTAAATTACCATGTATTGTTGAAGAAAGTGGATGTAGTTAGCTTTTCTGCACCTTGGGACGTAGGTCTTACATTCTGTTGTCTCAGAGGGTAGAGGCCAGGTTTATCTTACTCGACATTGTGTAACCAATATGGAGTAGAATGCTTGGCATGTCTTAAGTGGCCAGCACATTAAAACACAAACTAAAGCTACACAGACAACCCTCCATGTACAATGCACACACACATTCATCTATCTGTAATGTTATCTTTCTCCATTGTTTCGTTTTTCATCCTGAAATGTTAACATAATCATTATTCACCAGAATAGACAGGGGGAAGATAGCATCACCCACAGGAAAACATACATTCCAGCTCCCATAGTTTAATCTGGAATGTTCAGCACCACAGCCTTTGGTTTTAGTGTGTACCAGGGAAGCATTTTTTAAAAATGATTATTCATTTGAATTTCAACAACTCTACTGGATACTACAGGTTTCAGGTCATTTATCTTTGATATTATCTTTGCCTGGTAAAAGTTCATGGGAAAGGATATTGAAGCCAAAGAAAGCAAAGAGGCAGGATGAGTCATCTAACAGTGTTAGTACTACATTATTTGGAATTATTGTTATCATCATCATCATCATCATCATCATTATTGTGCCAGTCTTGGGTCTTGAACTCAGGGCATAGGCACTGCCTCTAAGCTTTTTAGCTCAAGGCTAGTGCTATACCACTTGAACCACAACATTACTTCTGGCTTTTTGATGATTAGAGATAAAAGTCTTGCGACCTTCCTTGCCCAGACTGGCTTTGAACTGTGATCCTCAGATCTTAGCCTCCTAAGTAGCTAGGATTACACTGGCCACTGATGCCTAGCAGAAGTGATTTTTTAAAATGTCTATGTTCTGTCAATATTGCCTGTATTTCTCTGAAAATCAGAAGGAATAGGTCTTTTAACAGAAAATGCTAATCATTGATCTCCATATTATTGTTGTTTAGCTTTTAACTTCTTCCAAGTGTTTATGTAAAGGAACACACTTTCCATTAGTCACTGTTATTATCATTTTAAATTAAATAAGTTGTTAAGACTTTATGTATATATATATATATATATATATATATATATATGTATCACTTGTTTTGCTCATTATTCATTGTTGAATCCATTTACTTTTATTTAATTTGAATGTCCATTTTTCCCTGTAGTACAACCTTTTTGCCCTCAGATAATGTCTCTGTGTTACAAACCTTTTGTGTTAACTGTCTGGACATGACTTTTCTCCCATTCACTTTTGAATGATAGCTAGATGGTTACAGAGCATTTGGGAGGTTGAAAGTCACTTGCTTGAAAGTCTTACAGTACTTATTACTGTCACTGATTGTCAATCTGGTTATGCCATATGCTCCCTCCTTAAATCATGAAATCATTAATTAAAATCATTTATTTTTCTAGGTGGTTTCTAAGTCATCCTATGTGTCTTATTTTATTGTTGTATGATTTCATCTAATTTATTTTTATCCAGCTTTGAGTCTAAATATTACTCAATATTAGATTTTGATTCACTGATTCTGGAAAAATATCATTCATATTTTCTTCAGTTATTGACTCTTCCCCATTCTGTTTCCTCTCCATCTGATATGACTATTCTAAGGAGGACTTTCTCATTGTTGGCCTTTCTATAGCCTACTGGACAGTTCATAATTATACTTTTATATTGATCTGTCATTGTTTGGTTCCCCCATCAGTTTGTTAACCACTCAGTCTTTTTAACAATGATCATTTCTTTGCCTATTTCCTGCCTTGACCTCTGTAGAGATGTTAAATATTTCTATCTTTCTGAAGTTCTCGTTCATCTTTTCCATTCACATTGCTCATGTAATCTGCCTGTTATGATCTGAACCAGTGGTTATAGCTTTTATCTATCTTCAAGACCATCATATAAAGGTCTGAGCCTTAAAGTTCTTCCAAGCTATATTTGTTAAAAGCACATACCTTAGGGGATATAGCTTTGTTTTTAGCTTTGGTTCCTGTTTTCTGAAGAGCTTCTTCACTTTTCACTGCTAGATATTCTCAATTTTATATTAGACTTTTGTGCTAGTGTACTTCTAGCTCTTTGGTATATGTGTAATAGAAAGGGAAAGTGTTCCGCCAGTCCAATCTGACAGGCTGCCCGAAGTAAATGTGAGTTTTAATTTACAAAATGTAGCACTTTATATATCAACAAATCAAAAGGTACCATACACCTTGAAGACCAAATTTAGGATTTTAGAGACAAGTTTTTATATTCTGTGTTTAAAAGTCACAAGGATAATGTTTTTGAGGAGTGTAATAGTAAGCCTTTTGATTACTATGCAAATATTCTACCATATGCTTCCATCTGGAATTCCTAAGAAACAAAAGATGTTTCCTATCTTGGTTCTTTTTTTCTATTGGAGAATTAAAATTTGGTGCTTTAGGTTGGATTTAGAGTCTAGGTAAATAAGAATACAACTTATTTCCATGCCTAAGGGTTTAAAGGGTTTAAAGGGGGTATTTTGGGTATAAAACGGTCCATTTTTCAGTCTCAAAACAATATTAGCTTAATACTAACTATTTAATATTGTTTTTACTCAGATCCACATCAGAAGCTAGTAGCCCAGCAAATGCCACCAGGTAAACAATCTAGGATATGTTTCTTTTAAATAAATATATTGAATATATTATAATATGACTCAACATCTTTTTAGCAGCTAGACAAAATAGATAAAGCTTTATGCAAAAACTAATAGTGACATTTTCTATTCTAAAGACAATTTATCTTTCTTCAGATAATTAGAGTCATATAATTGACTGTTGTGATATATTGTTAAAATCCTAGTGAAATCTAATCTGAGAGAAGGTATTTATGTTTAGTCTGCAAAATGAACTCAGGATTTGAACATTTTTGCATGCTTTATATGAAGGAAAATATTACTTCTTTGTAGATATTGCATTTATATCTATGAATTAAGTTAGAAGGAGCTTTATTAGACAGTATTTTAGATAATTAAAGTCTACTGTCTTAATAAGTATGGTGATAAGGGCTTTTTGAGTTCCTTTAATATTTTTAGTTTCTCATTTACGACTGTATTATCTAATGTTATCTGATGCTTTTTGTCCTCTTAGAGTTTTTCTTTTCTTGTGTTGTCTACTCTTTCTTCCTTTAAGGGGCCTCTTTTAGTCATATTGTGTTCACTGCTCTTCCAGGATAGCGTATATATCCATAAGCTATGTTTCTTAGCTTTACCCCCCAAATTATGTAGTTTTCTTCCTGAGGAAAGTGATCCTCTAGGAAAGCCGCTGAGATTCTCTGTCCTTTATACCTAGATTATCTTTGGATGTCTCCTTATGTAGACACCCTTTCAGGCATTAGCAAGTTACTTCCTCCAAACTAGAACAAAAAAAAGATTGTTTTTGGTTATCTCTGCTCAGCGGTGCTGTCTCCAAAGTATTGGAGATGGAGTGTCCAAACTGCAATTCTGTGGACTTTGGCACACTCTGAACCTTTACTTTCATTTGTCTTCTGAAATTGTGTGTGGGTAATGGCCATGCTTTTTTTTTTTTTTCATTTTATTTTATATTCTTATTTTTTTGGTGAACATACTGTACAGAGGGGTTACAATTACATGGGCAGGATAATGAGTACATTTCTTATCAAGCATTGCAGCCTCCTCCTTTGTTTACCCTTCCCATCCCTTCCCAGCCTCCCCCCCTCACCCCCTCACCCAATCCTCCCCCCACCACCAACGTTGTAAAGCTCGTTTTCGACATGACAACTTGTACTTCTCATTGTTGCAACAGGTCCACCTGTATCCTTAAACGACTTGTTTTTCCCCATCTCCTCCACAAGTTATACTGACATCAAATATAGTGAAAGCAGGGGTTATACTGTGGGGGAGGGACATACAAAGCAACAAAGAAATAATCTTATAAATGCGTTAGAAACAAATGCATGAAAGAAGAAAACATTAAAATACATATCTAAGTGTTCATTTTCCTAACATCACATTATCTGACCTTTTCCGCTTGACTCATACATATACTAGATATTGCAAATAAGGGAAACCATGGGACCTATGTTTCTTTGGGCCTGGCTTACTTCACTTAATATATTATTTTTTCCAAGTTTTTCCATTTCCTAACAAATGGAGCAATGTCATTCTTTCTGATGGAGGCATAGAATTCCATTGAGTATATATACCACATTTTCTTGATCCATTCATCTACTGAGGGGCATCTGGGTTGGTTCCATATCTTAGCTATGGTAAATAATGCTGCAATAAACATAGTTGTGCTGGTAGCTTTAGTGTGGTCTTGTTTGTAAACATTTGGATAAATGCCCAAAAGTGGGATTGCTGGGTCATAGGAGAGCTCTATGTGAAGTCTTTTGAGGAACCTCCATACTGCTTTCCAAAGTGGTTGAACAAGTTTACATTCCTACCAACAATGAAGTAAGGTTCCCTTCTGTCCACATCCCCTCCAGCATCTGTTGTTGTTAGAGTTCTTGATTTTTGCCATTCTAACTGGAGTGAGGTGGTATCTCAATGTTGTTTTGATTTGCATTTCTTTTATGGCTAGGGATGTTGAGCATTTCTTCATGTGTCTATTGGCCATCCTTCTTTCTTCTTCAGAGAAGTTTCTCTTTAAGACTTTAGCCCACTTATTTATTGGGCACTTGTTTCTTTGAGGATTTGTTGTTGGGGGATTTAATTTTTTGAGTTCCAAGTATATTTTAGATATGAGACCCTTGTCTGTTGTATGGCTAGTGAAGATCTTCTCCCAATGCATGGGCTTTCTATTGATCTTGCTAGCTATGTCCTTTGCCATGCAGAAGCTCTGCAACTTCATGGCCATGCTTATTTTGTTCATGACCATTTATAGGCAGCACCATCAAGAATGAATGCTCAATAAGTTCTTTTTATTGAATTGACTACTCTCTGAAACTTTAAAAATTCTTATTTTTCTTAGTGTCAATGAGAAATGTCCATTTAAGATAGTGAATAATCATCAGAGTCAACTTTTCCTTCATTTTTCTCCCAACTCTTCCACCTTTCCACATTAATCTCATCAAATTGCCTTGTTCCATTTTCACATATGCACATGGAGTAGTATGACTATATTTGTCCGCTTTCCCTTTTTCTGTCCATGATGTAAACTTTTGAGGATTATTCTTGAGCTTGACATCTGCATACATGATTAGTGCTAGAGCTGTTCCCCAAATTCCCCCATGTTACCTCTCAGCCTGCCTGTAATCACATAAATAGCCCTTTCTAGGAGTGCCTTTCAACTTGGCAGATGCAAAGGAGAGGGTAGTGTTACAGGACAACACCACTTTATTTGAAGAGTAAAGTTTGGAACATGAATGTGTAATCTAGCCCTTTGTCTAAGATTTGTCAGAAAAGAATTTTTTGATTTTTGAAACTTTAAGAAGATATCAGCTATAGTTTCTGTGCTTAACTGTTACAACAACTATTGTGTTTTCTTAGAACTACAATATAAGAACAGAAGTCATTTTCCCTTTATGTTTTTGTGTTTATTTTTTGGAATGAGAGACATTGGACTCTTTGGGTGAATACACTGAAACAATTTTTTTAAAGTAAGGATATTATGGGTATAAATGACAATAGTCTCTTATGTATCTCTATATGTCTCTTTTCTCTCTCTCTCTCTAAATGTACATGTTATACATGTTTTTATTGGCTGGAGGAGAATTAACTCTATGCAATAGGGAATATTTTTTGGTCAGAGTAGGAGGATAAACCAACAGTAAGTTTTGAAGATTAAAAAAGTGGATTTCCCAGCAATCTTCTTCCTTTGTTGTATCACCATGTGGACAAACAATTGGTTCAACAACTGGAGGCCAAGATGGAACTTGCCTGTACTTCCTGATCTGTTTTGGAATATGTGAGAAGTTTAATCATTATACACCAAGCTAACTGAATTGTCTACAGGGATCTAGATTTTGAAGACATTGCTTATGCCTTGATATTCAAACCATTTTCATAACCTTTTCTTTTTTTTTTTTAATTTAATTTAATTTTATTTGTGAACATACTGTACAGAGGAGTTACAGTTACATGGGCAGGATAATGTGTACATTTCTTACCAAGCATTGAATGATATGTCCCAAAATAAGGTGTGGCTGAAGGTATGGTTAAAGAGGAAGTTGATTGGTTAAAAAAAAACTAGAGTAAAGGAGAGAAAGGGAATAAAGGAGAAGAAGTCTGTCATTAGATCAGTGATAGACTTTGGTGGTAACATTGATGTAGTTAATCTCAATTTGTCTTCAGTCCATTCTTTTTCTCTCTCATTATTTTACTTGGTAGATTAGAAGTAAGGAATTTGTCGATATAAAGTAGACAAAAGGTCCAAGAATTTTCAATTTTGGTAACAACAATTAGCAAAAGATAATTAGACATTTTGCTGGCTATTTTTAAACTTTGAAGAGAAAGATGGAGAAATTGTCATAAAAAACATAACTTTGGTAGATTGTATTGTGCCAACCTAAAAATGTTATTTTCCTTTTCATTTAGATCAAAGTCACGGGAAAGCACCCCAACACCTTTCAGTGGGTAAGCATACCAGGAGATAGTTCCTAAAATAAATATAGATTTTAAGTAAAATGAAATTACTTATCTCCATTTAATTCTTAAGTATTGATTAGGCAGATGAATTGTTAAGTTGTGTAACAATAAATAACCTATCAACCTTTACTAAACTTGCTGCTGATTACTTACTTCAACAACATTCTCTCAAGCTAACTAAACACTTGCTCTTATTGTTGGAGTGAGATTAAGGAATTGAATTTAGTGAGATGCAAACTTGAGTTTATAGCACAATCAGAGTACCATAAGCCCAGTGCTCATGACTTATGAGGAGTGAGGGTTAAAAAAGCAGTTCACATTCCCACAAGCAATCCATTACTTTTTCTGGCATCCTCACCAGCATTTGTTGTTTGTATTTTTGGTGGTTGCAATTCTGACTGGATTGAGGTAGAACCTCAATGTTGTTTTGATTTGCATAAATCCTAATATACTGCTGACGGGAATGTAACTTAGTGCAATTATTATGGAAGTTATTATGGTGATTCCTCAAAAATCTAAAAATAGAACTACTCTATGATCCAGTGATACCACAGTTGAGAAATTATGCATGTTAGGATAGAGTGAAGGTACCTGCACACCCATGTTCATTTGTTGAACTATTCACAATAGCCTGTCATGGAAACAGCCTATATGCTCTACAAACCAATGAATGGATCAATGAAATATTAGAAATATACATGCACACACACACACACACACACACACACACACACACACACACACACACACACATTGGGTTGTAATCATCCATCAGGAAGAATAATATACTGTCATTTACAGGAATGTGGATGGACCAGGAAAAATAATACTTAAAGAAGTAAGCCAGGTTCAGAGAATCAAATGGTACACATGGAAACTATAAACAAACACGTATCAGGCCATATGCCTACATACATGTTCAAACTGTCTAAAGTATGGTAGAGGTAGGAGTTAGATCTACAATATAACCCTTTTGAACACGTAACAACAATTTCAAAATAATACAAGGAAGCAAGGAAGCTAAAACAGTTTTGACTAAGGGGAATGGGATGTAGATTGTAGGAGGTGGATAAAGGAACAGAGGAATGGTGAATCAATATAGCCATACTCTTTGTGCATATATGAAAACGGAACCAGGAAACTCGAGGAGATAGAGGTTGGGACAGAAGGGGAGGGAATGATGAAAGGAATGTTTCTGATTAAGATTCATTGTACACATAAATTGACACCTTAGGGGCCGTGAAGGTGGCTCAGTGGTAGAGTGCTTGCCTTGCATGCCTGAGGCCCTGGGTTCGATTCCTCAGCACCACATAAGCAAAAAGAAAAAAGCCAGAAATGGCGCTGTGGCTCAAGTGGTAGAGCGCTAGCCTTGAGCTGAAGAGCTGAGGGACAGTGCTCAGGCCCAGAGTTCAGGCCCCGTGACCAGACCCCCCCCCAAAAAAATATTGACATCTTAAGGGGAATCCTTATGTCAAACCATTTGAAGAAGACAATAATATATAATGTAATAAAATATATAGAAATATATTCTATTACATAACATATACTTTTGTAGAAAATGGAAATATATAAAATACATTCATATGTAGTCTACTAAAAATCTGTTCACATTATGGAGACCAAATATGATTGGCTTCAGTCATTTGGAAAAAGTAGCTAGTTAACTTTCATATAAAGTAAATATATTAATGCTATATTCACAAGTATTTGTGCATGAAAAGTGTAAAATTTTCTCATTTTTCAGTACTTCTGATTAAAAATGACAGTTCCTCAGAAATCAGAAAATGATAAATAAGACCACTATTTTTTGGAGTTTGAAATCAGAGTGTCATGATTACTAGTCATACACTCTCACTTGAATCACACCTAATGCTTTTTGCTCTAGTTTTTTTGACTAAGGTCTGATGTTCTGGCTCAGAACCAACCTTGGACCATGATCCTCCTACCTGTGCCTTTTTTTCTCTTTTTTGTCAGTCGTGGGGCCTGAACTCTGGGCCTGGGCGCTGTCCCTCAGCTCTTCAGCTTAAGGCTGAAGAGCTACCACTTGAGCCACAGTGCCACTTCTGGCTTTTTCTGCTTATGTGGTGCTGAGGAATTGAACCCAGGGCTTCATGCATGTGAGGCAAGCACTCTACCACTGAGCCCTTCCCAGCCCTGACCTGTGCCTTTCTTGTAGCTAAGATCACATGTGTGCATCATCACATCTGGCTTATTGATTATGTTAGGAGTCTCACTATTTCTGGGCTAGATTTGAATGGCAATCCTCCTGATATGGACCTCAGATGTAGCTGGGACTACCAACAACCTTTGCAGCCTGATGATAAAAATTTGACAAATAAACATTACATTATAAACATTCTTTGAAGAGCTATTTTCTTGCCACAGCCACATATGTTTTTCAATCAGCAGTCCTTTGTCTGTAGGCTTGGCAGTGGAATGGAGTTTGCTATCATTGCTTTGAACATGTGTTTTTTCTCTTCTGCAGTAACTAATCATCCTCTCAGAAGGCAATGGAAAACATCGATGGTCTCACTGAGAAAAGCAAATTACATCTTTTCTCTGGACACAGCCGATAAAACCAATAAACTGAATGTGGACCAATTTGTGTGTCAATTTGTGTGCTTTTCTTTTCCCTTCCTCTACCTCAATTTTTGGCCCAAAGGGTCACGATTTTGCCACTTCTGGCCCTGAAGTGAAGACCAAAGCTACAGCTCAGACACCTACAAATATTTGTTGTATATTTTAGACTTAAAATTTAACTTTAGCTCTTTTGAAATACATGTGTATTGAATATACACTATTGAAATGTGTAACATAGCACTAGAGACTACTTGTCTTGCCTAACTGTGGTTTGGTACCAATTGACTGACCTGTCCCCATTCCCCTCCACCTCCTTTACTTCCCACAGCCACTGTTGTATTATCAACTCACACTAGATCAACATTTTCAGATCCCACATGTCAAATCATAGAATGATCATGAGATCATGAGATCATGTAGTAGAGACAATAATGATGACCAGTTCTATCTGTATTGTCAGAAATGACAGGTTTTTCCATTATTTTATGGTTGAGTAATAGTCCATTGTAAATATATGCTACATTTTCAGTACCTATTCATCTATTAATAGACAGGTTAATTCTTCTGTAACATGGTTATTGTGAATACCGCTAAAATGAACATGGTACACATACATCTCTTCAGATCTTTTGGGATAAAAACTAAAAGTGAGATTGTTAGATCATAGAGTAATTTTATCTTTCACCTCTTAAGGAATTTTCATGTACTTTTTCATAATGACTCTGCCTATGCTGCATCTTTTATTCTATAGAAACATGTGAATTTCCAGGTTTTATGTTTTAAATTTCAGAATATTAGTATTTGCATTATAAAATAGTTTTAGGGATGGGATTAAGTCTAAACATGAAATTCATTTTTGCTTCACAAAACTGAATAAGGATAACTAATACAATATGCTTAATAGTATTGTACACTAAACAGAATGTCATGATAGGGAATTTTCTATTTCGGGTACCATATTAGTGCCCAAAAAAGTTTTATATTTTGGAGCATTTTGGATTTTTGGAATAGAAATGCTGAACCTGTACTAATTTAGATTCCCAACAGTGTATGAGGGTTTCTTTTTCTCCACATCTGTTTCCCGGATGGCTAATTACAAATTTGTGATCTTCCTGCCTCAGCCTCCCCAGTGGTGGGATTGCAGGTTTGTGCTACTGCACCTGGCTCTTGTGTCTTTTTGATAATGACTGTTTTGATAAGTGTGCAATGGTACTTCACTGTCCCCTGTGGGTAGCTGGTAGGTGAACTTCCTATTGAAGGAAGTGGAGCCTGTTCTTGCTGATGTCACTCTTTAAGTTCTGATTCCTCTATGTGTCCAATCTGCAGAATGTTTGTTCACTGATTATTTAGTCCTAGGTTTTCAACCATGTTTTTTTTAATGGTTTTCATACTTTGTCAGATATTTTTGGTCAAATATTTGTCAAATTGTTTTCTGTGTAACTTGTCCACAATGGCTATTTTAAATGGTTATTTTAAAGACTTCTTCCTGATAGGCATTTGAAGCAATATAGTCCTATGCTACTGGCTCCAGCTTTATGAACATTACTCTGATTTTCTCACTGATGAGTACATGGATGAGTCTATTTTTAAAAAAATATTTTGGAGCTTCGATTTCCAGGACAATGGAAGACGGAGCAAGCAGCAAGTAGTCTCCCAGGTGAAGGTCAAAGTAAGCTGGTATGTCTGGGATGGGCAGTAGATGAAATGTAACTAGGAAGTTTTACTCTGAGATTATGAACAAGGATGAATAGCAGACCCTAGGTGTCCCCTCCCCCACATACTAGTCCTTACACTGGCAACTGCAAGTTTCCAGGTAGGAGGCCAGGCTTCAGAAATCCCTTCGCCAGACCAACAGTTGCCAGGACCCTAGAGTCATTGACAGGAATGGTGGATGCCCACTGGCTTCAATTTTGTTTTAACTTTATTAATGTGCGCTACAGGAAACATATAGGAAGCAAAGAATAAAATGATCTCAGTTAGATAAGACTTTCTAACTCTTGCATGTATGCACAACGTGTTTAAGTGACTGAGATCATATGGCTGTTTCAAATGTTGTGAATATTCACCAGTTCAAAATACCAAAGCTACATGAATATTTTCATAACTAAGAATACACTATATCAACTTAATCTGTCAGGAAAAGGAATTGTAATCCTGCCTGCTTTGGGGACAAAAACTTTCACTAAAGACAAAAATGATGACAGGCTTCTAGACAGAAGAATCGGCAGTTACATTACCTTATGCTCCATTGAAAATGAGCTATAAAGAAAGATACACTAAGCAGTTTCTAAGCTTATTATTAGGTTTATAGTACTATTAACTATGAGCAAGAAAGTATGTTTTCTCTGAACCTGTGTATCCTTTTTGGCTCTAATCAAAATGTAAATCTGATGCTGGGTGCTGGTAGCTCACACTTTTAATCCTAGTTTCTCAGGAAGCTGAGCTCTGAGGACCATGGTTCAAAGCCAGTCTGGACAGGAAAGTTCCTAAGACTCATCTCCAATTGACAACAAAAAAAGAGCCAGAAATGGATCTATAGCTTAACTGGTAGTGTACTAGCCTTAAGGAAAAATGCTCAGAGACAGTGCCCAGTCCCTGAGTTCAAGCCCCAGGACTTGCAAAAAAAAGTAAATTTGAACAAATTTGCAAAGCCTCAGTTGTAGGAGCTATCTAATACCATGACCACTTTAGTTACTCATCAGATCTCTATTTGCCAGTGAGCTAGGAAACAGGGTACATGGAGAGTCTTCCCCAGGAAGATTTCCCAAGGCAGACTGCTCAAACATCTAAAGACAAAGGGTTGGCGTCTGGTGGGACAATTCTGATAATTGTGAAAATCTGGAATGGCTTTGTTGATAGAACCTTCTAATTTTTAATAAAAATTAAAAAAAAAAACCAGAACTTAAAATCATTACCTCAGTTCTCATGCCATTGAATGTCTGCCTCTGTTTTTCTTCCAAAAGATCTGTAGCAGACCTCACCAATGACTCGTGCTCTCAGTTGCTAGGTAGTGTTAGGAACCTGGGTTACAACTGAATTCCAGTGAAAATACGTTTCAAGCATTTGTTTTTATTTCTGTGTGCAGCTCCATGTCCAGCTTTTTGGTGGTTAGAGATTAACCACTAAAATTAAATTAGACTTTCCTGCTCAGACTGGCTTCAAATGTGATCCTCAGATCTCAGCCTTATCTACAATATCTACAATAATAGTCATGAGGGCTGGGAAGGTGGCTCAGTGGTAGAGTGCTTGCCTTGCATGCCTGAGGCCCCGGGTTCGATTCCTCAGTACCACATAAGCAAAAAGAAAAAAGCTGGAAGTGACGCTGTGGCTCAAGTGGTAGAGTGCTAGCCTTGAGCTGAAGAGCTGAGGGACAGTGCCCAGGCCCAGAGTTCAGGCCCCACGACCGGACCCCAAAAATTTTTTTTAAAAAATGAAAAAAAATAACAGTCATGAGCCACCAGTGCAGGACTTCTTTCTTCTCCTTCTAAGCTTTATGGGCAGACTCATCAGCAGCATTGTTAAAGCCTTTATTTATAACACAAACACCCTGTAGGCCTAGCCCTGCCTCTCCTCACAGCTTCAGGACATGCAGAAAAGAAAGCCAATGTAGATATGGGCTGTGAGCAGAGACTTTTGCCTTTACTGTCTCAGGAGTTCTTTCATGATCCATGTTGAAATGGCAGACCCACGTCAGCTCCTTCACAGGTTTTTAACTATTTTTCTTTTTATGCTAGTATTGAGACTTTAAGGCCTCACATTTTTGCCTTTTTTTTTTTTTTGCTGGTACTGTAACACTTAAACTACAGCTCCACTCTGGGTGTTTGCTAGTTAATTGACAACAAGAGTCTCACAGACTTTTCTGCCAGGGCTGGCTTTCAACTATGATCCTCAGATCTCCGCCTCCTGAATAGCTATGATTGCAGGAGTGAGCCAGCAACACCAGGCTTTCCTTCACATTTCCTCATAAATACTAAGTTTATGGCTTCAGTCAGTAACATTGAAGTTTTCTTCTAAAACATCTTTCCTAGATTTATATATATATATATGTGTGTATATTCATATTCAGATGTATTCGTATATCCATAAACTGAAGGTTCTTTTATAGGTCAACTTATATGTTGTCTCATATATGGACAAGATTCAAGGTAACATTCTTTCTGAGACAAATTTCTGTCAGCTCTGAACCTGTGAAACCTGTTATGAGCTTACAAAATGAATTGCTGTAACAGGAATGGTGTAGACATGATTTGATTTCGAAAAGGGAGTAATAGAAAAGATTAACAAGTCCTAGGTAACTCTAAAATCCAACAAAGCAAACAACAGTCTTCAAACCTGAGAGTATCTTTGGATTCCATGGCACACCTTGTAAACCTCCCCTGAAACTGCTCTGTCCTTAAAACCTCAGAACTCTGGGCCTGTGAATTGTGCCCATTCTACTTATTCTGCATAGTGAGATTTTGTTTCCTTTTAGTGATAATGTATAACTGGACAGCAGTGGCTTTGAAAAGAGTGGCACAGCCCTGTTTAAAATGCCGCTGGTAGCCAGGTACTAGTAGCTCATGCCTGTAAGCCTAGCTTCTCAGGAGACTGAGATCTGAGGACTACAGTTCAAAGCCAGCCTGGGCAGGAGAGTCTGCGAGACTCTTATCTCCAATTAACCACTTCCAATTAACCAGAAGTGGAATTGTGGCTCAAAACTGGCAGAGCACTAGCTTTGAGCAAAAGAGCTAAGAGACAGCTCGAAGGCTTGAGTTCAAGCCCCATTACTACCACTACCAACAACAAAAATTATGTTGGTGTCTGTCTTCCATTTTCTCAGTTGGTAGTCAATAACAACTCCTTTCTTATTTCTTTGATCTTTTATTTTTCTGTGTTCTGTCCTGTGATTTCCCCTATAAAACCCCTTTCCAGTATGACTTTCTATGTCATGCTCTGTCTGAACTCACATACTTCCTCATTTCTCAAATTTGAATAATATGCTGAAGTTCTCTGCAGTCAACACTTGAATAAAAATAAGCACTGATTTCATGCCTCTAGTACAGTCATTATTCTCATCTAACCTTCATGTCTTGGTAAGTGGTCTAATCTTTTCCTCAGAAAGACTTAAGAATGCTCCCTTCATTGTCCTCTTGAATTTCATCTCCATTTCTTTTCATTTTATTCTTTCTCTCTAATGCTTACTTTGCAATCTGAATCTTTTCTATATTTGTTCATTCTCTTAGCTTTTGAATTTACAGAACCCCTTCCCCCCTTTATTTCCTTTGATTTTGATTTTTCTCTCCTTTTGGAAATATTATTACTTGGATATCAATTTTGCTTAACAGTTCATTTTATTTTTATATTTTCATTTTCTTTTATTCCCTTATTTCTTTGTGGGTATTTGTCAAGGTGACATTTCAAATTATTAGTTTATTAGACAATTGTGTCCATTCTATATATTCTTAGTGCAACTTAATTTCCTAGTCACTTTATCTCTCTGCTCCCTTTTGTGCTGGTCCTCTGGGCCTGTGTGCTATACATGATCTTTTGTGTTTAAGTCCGGTGGTCTACCACTTTTTGGCCTTTTTGGTATTTTCTCGGAGATAAGAATCTCACAGACTTCCCTGCCAAGCCTGGCTTTGAACTATAATCTTTAGATCTAAACCTTCTGAGTAGCTAGGATTATAGGCGTGAGCCACCAGGGCTCGGCTCACTTTGTCCTTTTTAGTGATGATTTATAGCTGGAGACCAGTGGCTCATGCCTGTAATTGCAGCTACTCAGGAGGCTAAGATGCAGAGAATCGAGGGTGTAGGCCAACATAGGCCACGAGATAACATTCCAAAATAAATAGCAAAAAGTTGAGCTGCAGGTATGGTTCAAAAAAGAGCAGCAGCCTAGTAGGCAACCTGGCGTGCCTGAAATCAAACCCTAGTACTGTTAAAAATAAAAAAAAAGAAATGAAGATGATTTGCTATTGGTGTTCTGCCAATAACTTCCTTTAGTCTTGCATCACCTCAGAGTAATTTCAAGGCAAATTCATGTTTCTGCTTCCCCCAGGAAATTTGTGCTCAATGCCACCCTTGCTATGTTTTATTAGGTTGCAGGCTAGAGTTTGCAAAGGAATGATCTCCCAATGGTTTCTGCTGTTGTGGTATAAAAATTAAAGACATAGTATTTGATTTAGGTACTTAGGCCGTGTAAGAATGAGAAGTGGATGATTTTGTAAGTTTGTTTTTATGGTTGTAAAATTGACCTGTAACTCGACTTCTGCTACTAAATGTGTCGCTCCCATCTTTTGTTCTATTCCCCAAGCGTCCCTAGGCGTCAACAGTCCCTAGGCGGAAATTGTAAACACTTCTGGAGTGACCATTGGCCAAAATGGACAAAGCCTGCCCAACTGCGCAGGCTTAAGTGCTCCTCCCTCCCACTTCCGGTCCAGAATGCTTAAAAGCTGATGCCCGCTGACTGACACTCAGGCCCTGCTCTAGTTTGTTCTTCCGCTTAAATAACATTTTGTTTAAACCATAACTCATCCTCGGGTTTGGGGTCTTACTGTCTATTGAGTCCTGGACAATCCACTATTTGGCGCGCTGGCCAGGAAGCAGGCCTTGTCCAGGATCCACGACATGAGACCACCTGGGAAGAGAACCCGGCTGGCCACCCCGCTCCACCCGGGCCGCCCTTCGCATGTTTTGAGGCACCTGCTGTTTGTTCCCGGATGTAGTGAGCCAAGAGAACCGCGGGACTCCGGGGGTACGCCGGGAGCTGGTCAGGGCGCACTGGTGAAAGCCTTGTGGGAAAGCTGGACTCAGCGCTAACCCCTCTGGGAACCCGTTTGGCACACGCATACGTATTGTTGGCATAGCCGGACGGGAGTGTGATTCTGGGTCTGAATTCGGATCTCGTTTGTGCCGGGTGCACCCCATGATGCCGCGCGGCCGCTGCCACTGCGTCATTGTCTCGTGTTGGCTTTGTGCCTGGTTCTGAGTCTAATCTACTGGTTTGAAATGGGACAACAACCCTCTAAGAGCCGTAGCCCCCTAGCATTGATTGGGGCCCATTTTAACGATTTAGAAAACAAAGGCTTCTGAGTCGGGAGACAAAGGCTACATAGGTAAGTTAAAAGCATTCTGCACTGTGGAAGGGCCGACCTTTGGTGCCGGCTGGCCTTAGGAGGGAACCTTGGACCCATCCTTGATTTATGCCGTGCAGGGAAAGATTTTCCCCTCACCAGGTCACCTGGACCAAGCCCCTTACATCATGGCGTGGCGATACCTGGTAGAAGACCCTCCATCCTGGTTAAAAACCTTTTACCGCCTGAGTTGGGCAGCGCCTTCACCCTAAAGCTGCGAGATTGCTGCCCCCCTCCGGAGAGCAACAAGAAGACAGTGGTCATGACTCAGGAGGAAGAGGAAGGAATACCTCCTCCCATGGCCCTCCCACTTCCCAACCTTACCCTCGGCCTGAGATTCCCTGCCTCTATCCCATCCCTGCTTTCTCCTACCAACCCCTTCCTGAGTCCCTCCCACACTCGGCCTGGGACCTCCTACCAGTCCGGTCCCTCCCCCTTGGGCTCCCATCTGACCTGCTTAAACTGTATCAGCAAATGTTTCCTTTAGTATGGGTAGAAACGAATCCCCCTGGATTGGCAGCGCACTGGGCCCCTGTGGTAGTAGAACTCAAACCCTCAGCTACTCCAACTCAAGTAAAACAATATCCCATGTCTGTGAAAGCCAGAAAGGGAGCCAGGCACCTGTGGCTCACGCCTGTAACCCTAGCTACTGAGGAGGCTGAGATCTGAGGATCATGGTTCAAAGCCAGCCCGGGCAGGAAAGTCCATGAAACTCTTATCTCCAATAAACTACAAGAAAACTGGAAGTGGTGCTGTAGCTCAAGTGATAGAGCTCTAGCCTTGAACTGAAGAGCTGAGGGACAGTGCTCAGGCCCAGAGTTCATGCCCCACAACTGACCAAAAAAAAAAAAAAAAAGCCAGAAAGGGAATAAAAATCCATACTGACCGACTACTAAAGGCTAAAATTCTTGTGCCATGTGGGTCTTAAAACACACCATTGTTACCAGTAAAAAATAAAAAAACAAAACTTCAGACATGTACAGAACTTGAAAGAGGTAAATAAGTAAGCAGAGGACATCCACCCTACAGTCCCCAACCCCTACACTTTACTCAGCATGCTCCCTCCAGTCAAACAGGTTTATACAGTGCTGGATTTAAAGGGTCCCTTCTTTAGCATCCCCTTGGCTCCAGTTAGTCAACCTATCTTCGCTTTTGAGTGGGTTGACTGGGACACTGGGGTTGATGGCCAGCTAACTTGGACTCAGTTGCCTCAAGGCTTCAAAAATTGGTCTACCTTCTTTGACTAGACCCTTCGTCTGGATCTCCAGGACTTCCATTCAGCTAACCCAGAGGTAACTCCCCCCCCCCCCCCCTTCAGCCCCATCCTTTACAACCCGGTGACCAAGTGTGGATAAAACAAGTTCAAGACTCTTGGACCCCACTGGCAAGGTCCCCATGTGGTGATTTTGACAACTCCCATGGCAGTCAAGGTGGATGGACTCAGACCCTGGATTCATCATTTGCGAGTCAAAAAGGCAACCGAGCCCGAGTCCAGCGACGCTGTCAGTTCTGACCTTGCCATATCAAGCTCGCCAAAGAGATGGCGACTTGAGCCACCATGGGGGAATCCCCTAACGCCAAGACTGTTATATTCATAACTATAATTTATTCCATAGGTTGTTTTGGACAGTATCAGTCTCAGGTATTTGATTGGTGTCTAATTGATACAGCCACGGGAATGTTATTAGATAAATCCTCCCCAACCTCACATGCCCAAGGCCCCTCCTTCACAATTGACTTATGTCAACTATGGCCAAACTTAGGCACCCATCCAGGAGCTAAGGAGGCTTCTCTGGTTAAAACTGTGGCAATAGGAGGTCTAAAGTAAAGCGGATGTGGGAGGTTAGCTTTTAAAACACAGCTAAGGTGAGCCCAATTTTATGCCTGCCCTGCCGAGGTAACCCTTCATGCTAAGGTGACAAAAATTCCACTGCAAAAACTGCGACTGTGAGCCTATCGCCCCGTGGACTGACTCAGACCCCTATTTCACCTTCAAACTTTATTAAAAAAATCTATGTGGACATACAAGTAACTGTAATCTAGTTAGGATTACTCTTAAAATTTGGGACCCTTTCTCAACAGCTATGGTATGGGAGACCAAAAAAAAAAATCTTGGAAATTACTATACAGTTAATAAATCTACAAAAATCTACAGATGCCTCAGTATACAATCGAAAACAAAAACTCACCTTAAAAAATTTACAAGGCACACTCCTCTGTATGGTATTTTCACAACAAAAAAATTTACAAGGCACAATGCTTGATACCAAAGATTGATAAGAAATGTACTCATTACCTTGCTCATGTAATTATAACCCCTCTGTACAGTATTTTCACAATAAAAAACTTATTAAAAATTTACAAGGCTAAAAAAAACATGTGTTATAGCTAATAGATATCCACTAAAAACTTCTCCTTATGTAGGACATTGTAAAAATACAATAAAAAATAACAAAGGATGATGATCAACACCAAGTTCTTAAAAGCCCAGAAACTGCTTGGTTTGCTTACACCCAAGATTTAACCCAGTGTATACATAAACAAGTGCTCAGTCAAACAAAAATACTTTGTATCATTGTACATGTAATACCTCAAGTATATTTGTATGATGGGGGTGTGGGCCGTACACATCTAGGCCCAATGGGACAATTGATTAGCTGTATTAATTCCCTGACTAGTAGGCTTTAAAATCGCTAAATCAACAGGTGTCAACACCACAGCCTTCTTAGTACGTGACAAAAACCTCTGCCAACTAAGTGCTGCAGTGGACCAGACTCCAAAAAATTTAAAAAAGCTCTATATCCAAGCTAAAAAAAAACCAAAACAAATGGATTCCCTCGCAGAGTTGGTACTCCAAAACAGGCGTGGTTTAGACTTAGTATTCTTAAAAAAAAAAACCAAAAAGGAGGTTTATATATAGCCTTAGGAGACGCCTGTTGCTTCTATGCAAACCAATCTGGTATAATTAGAGACACTTTGACCAAAGTAAGAGAAAAACCTGTGTGTCTGAAAAAAAAAATCGACAACACTCCTCAATTGGTATTCTATAATATAGGGATTTTGTTGTTGTTGTTTTTGTCAGCTGTGGGGCTTGAACTCTGGGCCTGGGTGCTGTCCCTCAGCTCTTCAGCTCAAGGCTAGCGCTCTACCACTTGAGCCTAAGAGCTACTTCCGGTTTTCTGGTGGTTAGTTGGATGTAAGAGTCTCACGACTTTCCTGCCCAGGCTGGCTTTGAACCGCGATCTTCAGCTCTCAGCCTCCTGAGTATCTAGGATGACAGGCGTGAGCCACCGGCGCCCAGCAGTCTGGGGATTTTAATTTTTATTTTTTAAAGAGCTGATACCAGGATTGGCAGGAATAGAATCCAGCAACGGTAGCTTGGGATGCTGCAGAAGTTTTTGAAAATTTGTATTTGAAGAGCTTGTTTTATTGTCCTGTAACAATGCATCTAACCATGAAACTGCAAAAGTCACAGCTTTTGTAACCTTGTATTTTTGTCTGATCCTGGCTCAAATGGGTGGTGGGTGTGTGGATGTGTGGGTGTAATGTGCAGATATGGTGATTGCTACTAATAACTTGACTGTTTTCATATTTATTTTCCTGATTGTAACTGGAAATTAATTGCAAAGGAACGATCTAATTAGAAGATAGAAAGGAAATGCTCTCGAAGCCCTGCCCTCTCCAATTGAGAGCTGCCTAGTAAGGAACCTTCAGGGTGCCAGAACTCCTTTTCTTCTCTTCTTCCTGCCTTCCACCCCGCGAGGTTGTGCACGCGCCTTACTCGCCCCAACGCCCCAAGCCCCAACTGTTGCCACCAGGCCGGCTCTAGGACAGCAGAGCCATGGTCCCGCTGCTGGTGCTGCTCACTGCACTCAGCGGGCTGCAGGCCGACTCTGGTGAGTCTGGGTGGTGGAATGCCTCGGGGTGCAGGCTGGGAAGCGGCCCCGGGGTGCAGGCTGGGTGGGCGCCCTGGCATCCCAAGGCCGGTCCTGCCCTTCCGCCTCCCGCCCAGGGTCCATGCTCCCCGCCCATTCTCTTTGGCCAAAAAAGGACGATTAGGAAGATCTGGGTGAGTTCCCTTGATGTGTAAAATGGACAAAAATGAAATCCAAGCTTCTCCTCATGTACTAAAGTCCTATGATTCGGGAAGTGGCAATAGCATCGAAACAGCTATGGCCCAAATCCTGCCTTGACAAATGCTGTCCTTCACCGGCTCCCCCGGAAATGGCACACTACCCCCTCCCCCCGCGCAGTGTATTAGACCCCACATTGTATGTCCTTTCCGGAAAACGGTCTTCATTTTCCTGGCCTGTGTTTTCTTATTTCCAAGCCCTTTTACCCCCGCTGACGTTTGGTACTTGGTCTTAACTTCATTGTGCTGTGGAATTGCACATGTACATGTATGTTTATGTGCAAATGTGATACAGATGTGTGTACGTGAATGAGATGTGTGATATATGTATCTAAGAACTGTGTATACTCATGTATATGTGTATATACATATACACAGCTCTATGTGTGTGAGGCAGAGAGAGATGAGAGGAAACTTGAGGACTTGAGGTTAGAAATTCATAGATATGGTGATCATAAATTCAGTAGGAAAGAAGAGATATAGAGAGTATTTAAAATAGCTGTTAATGCAAAGAAAAATGCATAATTAAGCCTAGAAATATATAATGAAAATTTCAAGTATCAAAACAATCTCACTTATTTCTATTTTTAGATACACATAAAATCTACCTACAGCTCACAGTTCCTGAGAAGATTGTATCACCAGCTGCAAAAAGACGTCCAGAACATAATCCAGACAACAATGTAATTGGGGAATGTTTTCTCTTTATAGTTTAGATTCTGATAGATTGCTTCTAGCATCAAAGCTGTTGAATACGGGGTGTAGTCAGCCCTGGCAGCTCAGAGCAAGCTCAGCACACAGCCTTTGTGTGTGTGTGTGTGTGTGTGTGTGTGTGTGTGTGTGTGCCAGTATGAGGGCTCTTACTCAGCTTTTTTACTCAAAGTTGACATTTCTACTTGAGCCACATCTCTACTTATAGGTTTTGCCTGTTGATTGGAGCTAAGAGTCTTTCTGATTTGTCTGCCCAGGCTGGCTTTGAATCCCAATCCTCAGATCTCAGACTCAAGAGTAGCTAAGATTACAGGTGTGAACTACTAGTGCCTGGCAAGCATCCAGCTTTTAAATATGTGTCAACCAATATAGAACAGACTGGTTCCAGTAAGGATGAAAGACTCTGAAAGAAGACCTTCAAGCACAAACTTTAAGGGAGTGGCAAAAATCGTGGGTTTCCCCCAAGAACAGAATTAGGATGAGGCAAGGGGAGAGAGACAGGCTGTTTGGGATTGGCAAAGGGATCTGGAAAGGTATCTCTGAACCCCAGAAAATGACAGGCAAGTGTCCTTCAGAAGTGGGAGCAGTCATGTAGTGCAGGTGTGGAGTCTTTCTACCTGCTTCTATGTTTCAAATCCTAAAGCTTCAAATATTTACATGGGAAGGGAAGCCAATATAATGGTAATATGTTGTTATTAATCTGGTCAACTTTTTAAAGCATAAATTAAAACACATTTCTTGGCTATTCTGGTTACAGCTTGCTTATCTTATTACAATAGCAGGGAAACCATATTTTATCCATCTCAAAAAGCAGTAAGTAATTATATTTTGTCCCTTCAAATTTTAATTCTTTAATCTCTTAAGTTTAAAAACATAGTTATGATTAGACTCATTTTAATTCAAGCATATTGATAGCTGTTGTATATTGAGTATTAGTTAAAATCCTAGGCAATGAAAAAAGTTAAGGAATATATAATACAGGAAGGTACATTCAGGTATATTAACCGAGACAGCATTTTATAATATGATATTGTAATAGCAATAAGAACAAAGACAGTTATAAATGCATTAAAGTAATACTAATAAGAACAAAGTGTTCTTATGAAATCTGAAGTCAGAGAAGGGTTTTTGAAAGAGGTATAAGATGACCTGTGTGCCAAGAGAAGATAACCACTAGCTTTGTAAAGAAGAGGGGTAGGTCAGGATGATAATTTATAGCAAAAAATGATTTGCAAAACAAAAAGATGCAAAAGGGCTTTTTGTGTGTACAAATGGTAATGCAAATTATGAAATGAGATATTTTTCTGAAAGGTAGAGGTGAAAGTATTTAGAAAACCAGACAAGTGACAGATATTTACTGACATTGCAAGGATTTTGTATTTACATAGTTGAATGTGGTAGGTTGTATTTCAGGGGTAAGAAGTAGAGGAGGTTGATTTAGTAACATGACTGAAAGTTTTGGTGGGTGGTTATGGCACCTATCAGTTATAACTGGAAAGAAAACTTTAGTAGACCTAAGACAGATTTGGAAGGCTGCCTGGGAAACATCAAAGACTGCAGTTAATTTACTTGCTGGACAAGTTATTTTATAATCAAAGGAGTGATCTGAACAAGGGTGGTCTATATGTGTAGAAGGGGTAAGTTTGAATTGTAGCCTTTATGTTCAAGTGTATTTTTCCACTGGAAATAGGAATATAGGCATATAGGAATTTAGGTCTCTTAGAGGCTTCAGTAGGAAAATACAACAGTAAGCAATACAATTAATGTTATTATTAAAATAGCAGCATACAATTTTTGTAAATTATTGTTTTTATTGTTAAGGTGATGTACAGAGGGGTTACAATTACATAAGTAAGGTAATAAGTACATTTCTTGTGAAATCTGTTACCTCTTCCCTCATGTTTCTCCTACTTCCCTCCCCACTTACCCCCACCCCCACGTTGTACAGATCATTTCCAACATACTGTTTTGTATATATCGCTGTTGCATTGGCTCCCCCCTTGTCTGTTGTCTTGCCATTCTGTTGTTATCCTTCCCTTTCCTAATTCACATAAATGTATATACAAACCAGGGTACCAAAATCAAATACCGTGACAATGGTAGCTATACCATAGGGAAAGAACATACAAAAGAAACAAAAAAGTCACATAGTACACTAAAAACAACAACAACAACAAAGAAAAACCTCGTGCCTGTGTCTTGGGTTTCGTTTTGCTTAATATCATCGTATATGGTCATATGCACATAGCTATTAAGCTATTCTGCTCATCTGCTAGGATTATGCTAGACATGTACAAATTATTACAAATGAGGGAACCATGGGACCTGTGTTTCTTTTGCGTCTGGCTTATTTCACTTAATATGATTTTTTTTCCAAGTCTTTTCATTTCCTTACAAATGAGGCAATGTCATTCTTTCTGATGGAAGCATTGAATTCCTTCATATATATTCTTCTATTCTTCATACTATTCTTCTATTCCATATCTCAGCGGTGGTGAATAGTGGCAGCATATATATTTTTTAATTAACAGATTAGTTGCTAATGTCTAAAGCTTGGATAAAAACATTTCTAGGCAAACACTATACTACTACACCACATTCAGACCCAAAGAAACATAGGCCCCATGGTTTCCCTCATTTGTGATAATTAGTATATGCCTAGGATAGTCCTAGCAGAGGTTCACAATAGCCCAATAGCTATGTACATATGAACACATAGCATGATGCTAATTGAAATGATCTCCATGATATGGAAACAAGAGAGAGTTTTTGTGGTTGTTTTTTCTTTTTTAGTGTACTGTTTGCAGTTATTTCTTTCGTATTTAGTTTTGTGTTCTGCTCTTGTTTATTACCTGTGGTCACTGTTTCTGATTTTGGAACCCTTTGTCTTGTATTTAAGTTTATCTGACTTAGGGAAGGGAAGGGGAATCAGAGAAATGGTGGGATTAAGGGTGAATCAATGCAACAGAGACTAGACCCTATGTTGGAAATGAACTTTACAACTTGGGGGGTGAGGGAGGTGGGGGGGGGAAGGAAAGTGGGAGAAAATGAGGGAGGGGGAAACACTGTTCAAAAAGAAATGTAACTGTAACTCCTCTGTACAATACAATGCAATACAATAAAATAAAAATATTTCCAGGACAGATAGAAAAAAAAATGTAGTCAACATGGAAGATCAGGGAGGATCTGGGAGTAAGAAGAGAAGCAGAAGAGTAAAATGTGTACACCATGGTGCACATTTATGGAATTTATAAGTTAAATGGTTCAACTTAGTGGTCATAGTTTTCAAGTAGACACCAGAAGTCCAATACAGTAATGATTTTTAAAAATTTGAAATGCAGCCTGGGAAGGTGGCTCAGTGGTAGAGCGCTTGCCTTGCATGCATGAGGCCCTGGGTTCGATTCCTCAGCACCACATAAGCAAAAAAGAAAAAAAGCCAGAAGTGGCACTGTGGCTCAAGTGGTAGAGCGCTAGCCTTGAGCTGAAGAGCTGAGGGACAGCGCCCAGGCCCAGAGTTCAGGCCCCACGACCGGACCCCCCCCCAAAAAAAAATGAAATGCTAGTGGTTATGGATAGGACATTTGCCAAAGTGAATGGAATTGGAAAAGTAGAGAATATGTGTGACACTACTACTTGGATAAAATCTATCGAAAATTGAAAAAGAAACATTGGTCATAGCAAAGGGTTATTTAGGATGGCCATGGCTTGAAAATAACATTTCTAAATAGCACTAGGGGTAACAAAAAGGCTTTTAAAGAGGAAAAGTTTTAAATGGTAGGAGAGGGTTTGCATCTTTATAGAGTATGGTACAATATGGGATCTGCAGCACATGTATATGGGATTCCCCTAGATAAAAGAGGTTAGTTAGCCTCTGGAAATGTAAGGTGGACACAAAGGATGGAGAAGTGAGATGACATGGAAGTTATGTGGGATGGTTTCAGCAGTGGTGTCAACATTTGCTCTTTTGTAGCATTGGGATTGGAACTCAGGGTTTTGTGCTTGCTAGATAGGTGCTCTGCTGCTGAGTTATGTCTCTCCCATTCTTTTTTGCTCTGGTAATTCTTGAGATGGAGTCCTGCCACTCCCCTCCCCCCTTAGGGCAATTCTAAATAGTAATCCTTCTGTTTAAGCTTTCCACTCTAGCTGGGAAGACAGACACCTACCAGCACATTCAGCTGTTGATTGAGATGTGGTCTCACAAACTTTTTACCCAGTCTGGACTCAAATGACAATTCTCCCAGTCTCCACTTCCCAGATTGTTAGGATTACAGGTGTGAGACACTGTATCCAACTTTTTGAATAGTTATCAAGAGAAATGAAAGAAAATTCTGACCATTGCTATTAAGAAAAGCCTGAAACATAGCTAAGGTTAATGATTATGATTTTTTGTTAGATCAAATATTTCTTTTTTTTTCTGCGTAGGATGTTTATTTTATTTTATTTTTTTATTGTGAACATACTGTACAGAGGGGTTACAATTACATGGGCAAGATAATGAGCACATTTCTTATCAAGCATTGTAGCCTCCTCCTAGATCAAATATTTCTAAATTTGCTGCTAATCTTACATTTTAATATTGAGATTGATGTACAGCATCTGAAATCCATGAGTGTTAAAAATTAAATATTTGCAAGTTTAAGACTGGAAATTGGAACTCGTACTATATCTCCCTGATCTGTCCAGTGATTTGTTCATTAACCAGTGTTTTAGTATTATGTCTCTCTAATTAAAATGTCATTCTCAATAACTCAGTTTAAAGAGATAGAGAGATATGTGGGCAATAGGCTTATTCTAGGCTTTTAGTCCTTCAAAACCTAGATTTTGCATATGAAGAATTAAGTTTCTACTCTACAGTTTCATTTGAGCATATTTTTATATTTTTTGTCTAGATCATTTTTGTCCCCAGGTGCTCTTGTTTATTATTATGACCAAGAGGGCAACAAACATTTCCAGACATTGTTAAGTCAGGTAAGCTTTAGTGTTTTTTTCTAACAGATTTCTTATTTGGGATTTTCTTGGAAAAGAAAATCTATAAATGTCTATGATGATAAGAATATTATTTGATATAGTTGATGAAGTGGAATAATCTATCCTCTTAAATATTGTAGTAGGTATAGTAATAAATGTCAATGTTATATCTTGGAGTATATATTTAACAAAATGAGTCATCCCTTTGTTTTTCTTTGTGCATTTTTTAGATGAATTGCAATTATAATGGATATATTGCAGGTTTTCCAGATTCTCTTGTGACACTCAACGTTTGTTCAGGACTCAGGTTGTATGCTATTTAAAAATATTTAACCTGCAGGTGTTATATCCAGCTGATCCTATGCATGAATTTTCCATGTGCCTCTTCTAATTCTGTAATCACCTTTACATTTCCATTGGTCAAGGACAAAATAAATGACTAATACCAGGTGGTGGCTTCCCCTGAGCCTGGCTGGTCAGGCTCCCATGCCACTGGCTAATAGTGGTGGGATATTCTGCTGAAGGCTCTGAGTCATGGTTGGTGCAGGCAGTGCTACTGGGCTCTCCTTTCTTCTGGACTTTTCCCCAAATTTTGGTTTCAGCCTGCTTCTCAATTTCCTAGAATAAATGACAGTTGCATTATATCTGAAGCTTATAGAAACATTGCCTGCTTCTGCATTTGATCATTTTTGTTGTTCAGCCACACAACAAATAATCTAGAGTATTTAGATATCAGAATAAGAGTGGGGTATATAAAAGATAAGAGAACTGAGACCAAGGAAGAAGCCTATAGGGAAGTTACTAAATATCTACAGACCCTGCAGGCTGGAACGGAAGGCCAATACACTAAAAAGAAATTTTTCCTTGTTTAACAAATGAAACCCATGCCAATAACTTACTTTAAAAAAAAAGATTATCATCTTAATATTTATAATTTAACCAATAGTAATATTAATGTTAATAATAAACATTAATAAACAGTACCAACATTTATTTAGTTAATAATAAATATAAACATTTTGATACATCAAGAAAATATTAATAATAAAATCAATATGTTTTATATTAATATTTAATATTACCTTACTATTTCCTTAAGATTTTTATTATTTTTGTGATTATTATCTTAACTTATTACAAATATTTGTAATTGAATGGAATATGTGTCCTGTAACTGGGTAGTCTATTTCCAGTACAAGACCTCAAAGAACTATGAGATAAAGTGGCAAAACAAAGATGGCTTTTAATTTAAAATAAAAGCAATTTTGGTCAAAATTTCTCATAAGCATCATAGTTTTGGTAGTGTCATTACCAACTTTATTTGATTATTTTAATATTCAGGGGCACAATACAATTTAAAAACATCTCATATGGAATTAAGCCAATGGAGGCTGCCTCAGGCTTTGTTCACATGGTTTATCAAGAGAGCAATGGTAATACAACAAATATTCCTGCCTTAGGAGGTGACACTTATGACTGGTTTAATGCTGTGCACTATCAGGCCAGAAGGACCATAGAAGTAAGTGATAACCCTTTTAACTTATTTTATGGAACTAAAAATGATGTTGCAAGCCAAATTTGATGGGTAACTTGCATAACTTCAGTAACTAGAAAGTGTATCTCTGTTCATTGCTGTGCTTTTCACTTGAGATAAGTTTTTTTTGACATCTGATTAAAGTTTTTTTTTTTTTTTATTATTATACCCTCCTTTATTTTTCCCCTACCATCCCTTTCCTTCCCACCTCCCCAACTCCTCCCCTCTCTTGCCCCACACCCTAAAAGTTGTAAAGTTCATTTTCAACACAGTGTCTTGTACATCTCATTGTTACAATGGGTCAACCTGTTTCCTTACTTAAGCATTTTGTGATTTCCCTTCCCCTCCCCAAATTAGAAAAATGCATATACAAAATGCAGGGCACCGGAATGAAATACAGTGACAACAGGGATTGTACCATGGGGGAAGAACATACAAAAAAAACAAAAAATCACATATTACATTATAAATACATTAAAAAGAATAGCAACAAAGATAAAACCTCTTGTGTCCCTATCATTTCACTTAGCATCAGGTTATATGGTCATATGTGAGTAGCTTTTGACCACTTCTGCTTGTCCTAGACATATACTAGTTATTGCAGATAAGGGAAACTATGGGACTATGTTCCTTTGCGTCTGGCTTACTTCACTTAATACAATTTTTTCCTAGTCTTTCCATTTCCTAACAAATGAGGTGGTGTCATTCTTTTTGATGGAGGCATAGAATTCATTATATATATATTCTCACATTTTCTTGATCCATGCATCTACTGAGGGACATCTGGGTTGGTTCCATAGTTTAGCTATGGTGAATAATGCTGTGATAAACATAGTTGTGCTGGTAATTTTAGTATGGCCTTGTTTGTGATTGTTTGGGCAAATGTCTAAAAGTGGCTTTGCTGGGTTATAGGGGAGCTCTATGTGGAGTCTTTTGAGGAACCTCCATACTGCTTTCCAAAGTGGTTGAACAAGTTTACATACCCACCAACAAAGCAGTAGGGTTCCCTTTTGGCCACATACACTCCAGCATCTGTTGTTATTAGATTTCTTGATTATAGCCATTCTAACTGGGGTGAGGTAGAATTTCAATGATGTTTTGATTGCATTTCTTTTATGGCTAGAGAAGTTGAGCATTTCTTCATGTGTTTATTAGTCATTCTTATTTCCTCTTCAGAGAAGTTTCTCTTTAAGTCTTTAGCCCACTTATTTATTGAGCAGTTGTTTCTTTGAGGATTTGTTGTTGGGAGATGTAAAATTTTGAGTTCTAAGGATATTTTCGATATGATACCCCTGTCCATTGTCTGGCTAGTGGAGATCTTCTCCCAATCCATGGGCTTTCTATTCATCTTGCTTGCTATGTCCTTTGCCATGCAGAAGCTCTGCAGTTTCATGCAATCCCATTTGTCCAACCTTTCTTTGATTTGTTGTGTTTCTGGGTGTTTATTAAGAAAATGTCAATTTTGTTCATTTTTTGAAGAATCAACTCTGATTTGTTGATTCTTTCTATGGTTTTTCTGGATTCTAATAATTTAATTCTGATTGAATTTTAATTATTTCTTTCCATCTACTGGACTGGGGTTTAGCTTGTTGCTCATTTTCAAGGAACTTCAGGTGCCTTGTTAAATTGTTGATTTCAGATCTCTCCAATTTGTTGATATAGGAACTCAGAGGTATAAACTTGCCTCCGAGTACTGCCTTTGCTGTGTCCCAGAGGAGCTGGTGATTTATGTGTTCATTTTGTTAAATATCATGAACATTTGAATTTACTTTCTAATCTCTTCTGTGACCCACTGGTGGTTCAACAATGTGTTGTTCAGCCTGCATGTGTTACAGGATTTTCTTTGGTGGCTCTTGGTGCTGACTTCTAATTTTATTCCCTTGTGGTCTGAGATAATACAGGGTATGATTTAAATGATTCCAAATTTGGACAAATTTGCTTTATGACCTAAAATGTGGTCTATTTTGAAGAATGTTCCATGTGGTTCTGAGAACATGTATTCTGATGATACTGGGTGAAATATTCGGTAGATGTCTCTTAATTGTAGTTGGTCCATGCAATTGTTTAGGTCTGAGGTTTCTCTGTTGAGTTTTTGCTGGGCTGACCTATCCAGTGGGGATAGTGGTGTGTTAAAGTTCCTGACAATTAATATTTTTGGATCTATGTGTGATTTTAGGGAAAGTAGTTTTTCCTGGATAGATTTGGGTGCTCTGCTATTTAGTGAATAGATATTTAGAATTGCAATATCTTCCTGAAGGAGATATCCGTTAATTAGTATGTAATGACCTTATTTATCTCTTCTTGCTAATTTTTATTTGAAGTCTATTTTATCCATTATTAGGATTGCAACTCCTACCTGTTTATTGGGGCCATTTGCTTGGTACATTTTGTTCCAGCCTTTCACTTTTAGAATATGTTTGTTTTGTGGTCAAGGTGTGTCTCTTGTAGGCAGAAGATAGAAGGATATTGCTTTTTGATCCAACTAGATAGTCTATATCGCTTCATTGGAGAGTTAAGTCCATTAATATTGAGAGTTAGGAGTGAGAGGTGTTTTGTAGTTCTTGGCATGTTATCCACCTTCTTGGGGACTGTGCCAACTGGGTTCTTCCAATGCTTCTTGGATTCTCTGTTTGGGCCCTGTTTCTTGGTGTTTATTTGCTCTTTTTGGTTTTCTTTGTGTAGAACATCTTTAAGTGTCTTTTGTAAGGATAGTTTGATGGAGATATATTGTTTCAATTTTTCTTTGCTGTGGAAAGTTTTTATTTGACCTTCCATGAAGGTAAAATTAGACTCTCGGGGCTGGGAAGGTGGCTCAGTGGTAGAGCGCTTGCCTTGCATGCCAGAGGCCCTGGGTTCGATTCCTCAGCACCACATAAGCACAAAGAAAAAAGCTGGAAGTGGCGCTGTGGCTCAAGTGGTAGAGCGCTAGCCTTGAGCTGAAGAGCTGAGGGATAGCTCCCAGGCCCGGAGTTCAGGCCCCACGACCAGACCCCCCCCCAAAAAAAAAAACAACAGCTAAAATTAGACTCTCCAAGAAGGAGAGTTTTGCTGGGTACAATATTCTTGACTGATAGTTTTTTTTTTAATCTTAGGGATGTGGCATACATTATTCCAGGCTCTTCTTGCTTTAATTGTCTCTGCTGAGAAATATGAAGTTATTCTGAATGGTGATTGATCTTTTCTCCTTGACAGCTTTAAGGATCCTTTCCTAAGTCTGAATTGATTCTGTATGTATTGCAATGTGACAGTGGATGTCCTATTCTGGTCTGGTCTATTTGGGGTTCTAAAGTCTTCTTGTATTTGAATAGGCCTATCCTTTTGCATGTTTGGGCAGTTCTCAGCTAGGAGCCTGTTAAATAAATTTCCTAGACCATTAACTTCTGTCTCTAGGTGTTCCTCTACACCTATTATCCTCATATTAGGCCTTCTGATGGTGTCTTCTAGATATTGAATAGATCTATCATATTTCTTGGATTTGTCTTGAATAGTTTTCTGTTCTTTCTGTATAATATCTAGGCTGTCGTTAATCCCAGAGATTCAATCTTCTGCATGGTCTAACCTACTGTCAAGACTTTCTACTTCGTTTTTTATTTCTTTTACTTCTAATTGGTCAGGTTTGATGGCTTCAAATTCTTTGTTGGATCTTTGTTTTAGATCCTGTATGGACTTCTTTACTTCCTTAATTTGGTGTTCAGTGTTTATTTTCAAATCCCTTAGTTGATTAGTTATGGTTTCATGGGATTCCCTTTCCTTCTGTTGGGCTTCAGTCAGCATTCCCTTTGTGGACTCCCTGGATTCCTCTAGCTGTCTGTGGATTCCATGAATGCCTCCATTAATCTTTGTCTATTCTCATCCTGCTCACACAATTCCTCTGTTAATCTTAGATTAGCCTTATCACTCTCGTGATATTTCTGTTAGCTACATCACGCTCACCATATTCTTATCTTAATCTTTGTTTAACCTCATCACACTTGTGATATTTCTGTTTTAATCTTTGGTTAGCCTCATGAGGCTCATGCATTTCATTATGTTTACCACTAGTATGCTCCATTAAATGTAGAGCATTTTGGGAGCTCTCCTCTAGGTTATTCATTGACTGCTGTGTTGCCTGATTGTCCTGAAGCAGGACTTGTCATTTTTCTTGTGTTTCTGTTTGTTCTGCCCATTGGTTATGATAGCCAAACCAATTCTGAGTTAGAACACTATTTTAAAGCAAGCATCAATTACAGGCCTGTAGTTTGGTTGTCCTGTGGCTTGGTTGGTTTCTTCAATCAGTTTGTTTGAGCAGGCTGAAGGAAGCTCTGCCTTACTCAGGAGTTTATGTCCCTTCTCCCAAGCTAGTTCAGTGGGAGGGCAATCTACTTTGAGTATTACAAAAGAGCGAGGTGGCTGTTTCCTCTAATTTGGAGTTGCTGTGATGGGGCTAAGTTGTAGGTAAGGCTGTGTCCTGTCAGCAATCAGTAGCTTTACCCTAATGGGTTAGCTCCTGAGAGACTCAATCAGCCCAGCCTGGAGCCAATCTCAGGATTTATGTGTAAAACAGGGCTGGAGTTGCTTCCTGTGCAGCAGTCAGATAAAGTAGTCTCTGCCCCTCTGCTTGAGAGGGGCAACTCTCCCCTGGGGTGGAGCATAGCCCTGTTGTAGGTCAGATCCTTTTGGCCCATTGAGTGGTTCTATTGTCTTCTTCCCAGGCCTGAGTTTCACTAGCTGCTCTAGCTGGGTCTGTGTCAGTATCAAAGATGGAGTTTTTCTCCGGTGGTGGAGAAGGGACTACCTTCCCACCTCTGCTCCATGAGAAGGAGTAAGGATGTTTTGGGCATACTCACAGCTCTCCTTTGGTTTCTGGGCAGTCCACGTACATAGTCTGTAACTGTCTGTGATTGACTGAATGAAGATTGAGATAAGTTGTGCAAAACAAGGACTTAAGCCCAGTACTGGTGGATCCCTGTGATCTTAGCTACTCAAGAGGATGATGGAGGTTTGAAGCCAGCCAGGGCAGAAAACTTTTTTTTTTCTGGTTGGTCATGGGGCTTGAACTCTGGGCCTGGGCACTTTTCCTGAGCTCTTCAGCTCAAATTTAGTGCTCTACCACTTGAACCACTTGAACCACTGTGAACTTCCGGTTTTGTGGTGGTTTATTGGAGTCTCATGAACTTTCCTGCCTGGGCTGGCTTTGAAATGTGATCCTCAGATCCCAGCCTTCTGAGTAGCTAGGATTACAGGGGTGAGCCACCAGCGCCTAGCTAAACAGATTTTTTTTTTCCTTTGGACTTTGGGCCTGAACTCTGGGGCTGGGCACCGTCCTTTAGTTCTTCAAGGCTAACACTGCCACTTGAGGAACAGCACCACTTCCCCTTTTTCTGTTTATGTGTTGCTAAGGAATCAAACCCAGGGCCTCATGCTTGCAAGGCAAGCACTCTACCACTGAGCCACCTTCCAAGCCCCTGTGAAACTCTTATCTCCAATTAACTCCAGAAGTGGAGCGGTGGCTGAAAGTGGTGGAGTGCTAGCCTTGAGCAAAAAACTCAGGGAAAGTGCTTAGGCCTTAAGTTCAAGCCCCATGAACAACAATAGCAACAAAAAATCCAGAAACAAACCCAAACAAGGATTTAATCTTGTAAACAGCTGTAGACATATGACTGTAACAAACCAAAACATTAAACATTGATGTTCACATGTCAGCTGATTAATGCAAAAATTCTTTCTTTTTTTTCTCAGTTGTTAGATAATTTAAATGAAAATCTTAAGTCTTTGTTTCAGGAGAGTTCTACAGTGGTTAATTGTATTGGTCACATGAGATCTGGATTAAAGAAAGTGGTGACTCTTTACAAACACAAAACTGGCTTTAGTGAATTGCTGTTATTTATGACTCAGCTGTTATTAATTATAGACTTTAGTAATGTCTTCTTCAAGTAGTTGTACAAAGGAGTTTTAATTCAACGTGTCAGTTTATGAGTACCATATATCTGCATTATTTGCTAAAAATAATTTTTAAACCATTGGTAACAGAAACTCCTACCATAGAAATTACACAAATGATCAGAAGGGTAAGAAAGCAATGCTTTTGAAGTAAAATTTCAATTCAATTATTACAAAAACAGAACTTCCTGTTTTTTCTATGACTTGGAGAGTGTAACTAGAAGCTGTCACTAATCACTAATTCCAGCACTTCTTAAGTGGGACCCTTTGAAAAACACCTAAATATTCTTTTTATTTGAAACAGCCTAGTTACAGAGTCAGGAACTATCTTTAATTTATGTCAGTTTATATAATGTCAATAAGAGATAAATTTTTATAAAATTTTCAAGATTCCTCTTACATATTTTTCAGGTAAACAGACTTTCCAAGTTATACCCTCGATCACTTCAAATAAATATTGTTGTGGAAAAAAACCTGGTATGTCCTATTTCATGTACTATTCTTTACCTGTAGTTTGAGTTCACAAACACAATGACAATTTTCTTTTTTTTTTTTTTTTTAATTTTATTTTATTGTAAAGCTACTATACAGAGGGTTACAGTTACATGAGTGAGGTAATGAGTACACTTCCTCTTGAACATTGTTACCCCCTCCATTGTTTTCCCCCTACCATCCCCTCCCTCCCTCCCTTCCCCGAGGTTCTTTTTTTTTTGATTGTGATTAAATGATTACATAATTTCAAAGTCACAAGTTCATTCTAACTTCCCTGGAGCAAATTGTCTACCACAGTCTGTAATATATAACAGTGTTCACATGTTATATACCATGTTTGTGATCAGCAGCATGGGGATATTTAGTAGTGGTTCAACCAGATGAGCGGGAGTTCTTTGTTTCTTAAGTCCTGTTAGTTTTGTCGTATCACCTAACCTTTTGGATTTAGCATCCACTTATCAGGGAGACCATGTACCGTTTGTCTCTTCGTTCTTGGCTTACCTCGCTCAACATGATTCCTTCTAGCTCCATCCATTTCCCTGCAAATGCCATTATTTTGTCATTTCTAATGGCTGCATAATATTCCATTGTGTATAGATACCACAATTTTTGGATCCATTCATCTGTGGTGGGGCATCTAGGTTGTTTCCATATCCTAGCTATTGCGAACAGTGCTGCAATAAACATGGAGGTACACGTGTCCTTGTATATTGGTTCCTGTTGTTCAGGGTAGATGCCTAGAAGTGGTATGACTGGGTCGTAAGGGAGGTCAATCTTTAGCTTTCTAAGGACCCTCCAGACTGCTTTCCAAAGTGGTTGTATAAGTGTACATTCCCACCAGCAGTGTAATAGGGTTCCTCTTTCTCCACATCCCCTCCAGCATTTGTCGTTGGCTGATTTGTGGATGTGGGACATTCTGACTGGGGTAAGGTGGTATCTCAGGGTTGTCTTTATTTGCATTTCCTTCACCACCAGGGATGATGAACATTTCCTCATGTGTTTCTTTGCCATTTTTATTTCTTCATTTGAGAAGTCCCTCTTTAGTTCCCTTGCCCATTTAGTAATTGGTTTGTTAGGTTTGGGAGGGATTAGTTTCTTGAGTTCCCTGTATATACAGGATGTTAACCCCTTGTCTGATATATTGCTGGTAAATATTTTTTCCCAATTAGTTGGTTGTCTTTCTAGCTTAGTTGCGATAGATTTAGCTGTGCAGAAGCTTTTTATTTTAAGGTAGTCCCATTTGTCGAGTCTCTCTCCAACTTGTTGTGACCCTGGGACTCTGTTCAGGAAGTTCCTTCCTGTGCCTATTAGTTCAAGTGTCTCTCCTACTCTGTCCTGCAGTAGTTTCAAAGATTCAGGTTTAATGTTAAGGTCTTTAATCCATTTTGAGTTGATGTTGGTGCATGGTGATAGGCTGGGGTCCACTTTTAGTTTTCTGCATGTGGCTGCCCAGTTTTCCCAGCACCAGCGGTTGAAGAGGCTGTGTTTCTTCCATTGTATGTCTTTGGCTCCTTTGTCGAATATCAGCTGGCTGTAGGCCTGTGGATTTATATCTGGATCTTCTATTCTGTTCCATTGGTCTTCGGGTCTGTTTTTGTGCCAGTACCATGCTGTCTTTGTGATTATAGCTCTGTAGTAGAGTTTGAAGTTCGGCATGGATAGCCCTCCCATATTGTCTTTATCCCCTAGAATTGTTTTGGCTATTCTAGGTCTTTTGTTGTTCCATATAAATTTTTGGACTGTTTTCTGTATTTCAGTGATGTACGTCATTGGGATTTTAATAGGAATTGCATTGAATTTGTATATTAGTTTTGGAAGTATCACCATCTTTACTATATTAAGTCGGCCTATCCAGGAGCATGGGAGGTCTTTCCATTTCCTAGTGTCTTCTGCAATTTCTTTCTTTAACTTTTTATAGTTCTCATTAAATAGTTCTTTTACATCTTTGGTTAGGTTAATTCCTAAATATTTTATTTTTTGGGAGGTTATTGTGAATGGGGTTGCTCCCTTTATTTCCCTCTCTTCCTTTACGTTATCAGTGTATAGGAAGGCAACTGATTTTTGTGGGTTTATTTTGTATCCTGCTATTTTGCCGAAGTGACTTATGATTTCTAAAAGTTTGGGGATGGAGTTTTTGGGATCGTGGAGGTATAGTATCATGTCATCTGCAAAAAGGGATAGTTTAACTTCTTCTTTCCCTATGCGGATCCCTTTAATGTCTTTTTCTTGCCTTATTGCCCTGGCTAAGGGTTCTAGGACTATGTTGAAGAGGAGTGGAGACAGTGGGCATCCTTGCCTTGTTCCTGTTTTTAGGAGGATTGGTTGTAGCTTTTCCCCATTAAGTATAATATTGGCTATTGGTCTGTCATAAATGGCTTTTATTGTTTTTAGAAATGTTCCTTCTATTCCTATTTTCTCCAGAGCTTTTAGCATGAATGAATGTTGAATTTTATCAAAGGCCTTTTCTGCATCTGTGGCGATAATCATGTGATTCTTGACCTTGGCTCTGTTGATATGCTGGATTACATTTATTGACTTACGTATGTTAAACCATCCCTGTGTCTCTGGGATGAAGCCTACCTGATCATAGTGTATTATTTTTTTTATGTGTTTCTGGATTCTGTTAGCTAGAATCTTGTTAAGGATCTTTGCATCTGTGTTCATCAAGGAAATTGGCCTGTAATTCTCCTTTTTGGTTGGGTCTTTGCCTGGTTTGGGGATGAGTGTGATATTGGCTTCGTAGAATGAGTTAGGGATAGCTCCCTCCTTCTCTGTTTCTCTGAAGAGCTTGAGGAGTATGGGTATTAGTTCTTCTTTAAAGGTCTTATAGAATTCTGCTGTGAATCCATCTGGTCCTGGGCTTTTTTTTGTTGGAAGACTTTTGATAGCTTCCTGTATCTCATTATAGGATATTGGCTTATTTAATTGGTTAACTTCTTCTTTGCTCAGTGTGGGTAACTTGTATTTCTCTAAAAATGCATCCATTTCCGCCAGATTTTCTTCCTTTAGAGAGTATAGCTTTTGAAAGTAGTCTGTTAGAATTGTTTGGATATCTTGGGTACGTGTTGTGATGTTTCCTGTGGCATCCCTAATCCTATTAATATGGGTTTCCTCTCTTCTTTTTTTAATTAATCTTGCCAACGGGCCATCAATTTTGTTTATTTTTTCAAAGAACCAGCTTTTTCTTTGGTTTATTTTGGTTATGGTTTTCTGATTTTCTAATTGGTTAATCTCTGCTCTCAATTTGGTTATCTGGCTTCGTCTAGTAGCTTTAGGTCCCATTTTTTCTTGTTTTTCTAGCTGTTTTAGTTGCAACATGAGATTATTTACTTGGTCTGTCTCCATTCTCTTGATGTGGGCACTGAGGGCAATAAATTTGCCCCTCAGGACTGCTTTTGCTGTGTCCCACAAGTTTCTTTGTGAGGTGTTTTCATTTTCATTGAGTTGTAGGAAATGCTTTATTTCTTCTCTGATCTCTTCTGTTACCCAGGCCTTGTTAAGGAGTGTGCTGTTCAATTTCCATGTATTAGAGAAATTTCTGCGGTATGCTTTGTTATTGAAAGCTAGCTTGATTCCATTGTGGTCAGATAAGATACAGGGGATTATGTCGATCCCTTTGTATTTGCTTAAGTTCCTTGCATGAACTATGATATGGTCTATTTTGGAGAAAGTTCCATGAGCTGCTGAGAAGAATGTGTACTGTGTTGTTTTAGGGTGAAATACTCGGTAGATGTCAGTTAATTCCGCTTGAAGTATGGTCTCACTTAATTTGGTAGCTTCTTTGCCAATCCTCTGGTTGGTAGACCTGTCCTTTGGTGAGAGTGGCGTGTTAAAGTCTCCTAGTATTATCGTATTGGGATCTATTTTATTCTGTAAGTTTGAGAGCATTTGTTTAACATATCTGGGTGCACCGATATTTGGGGCATATAAGTTGATGATGGTTATATCCTCCTCTTGGATTGTTCCCTTTATTAATATGTAGTGTCCGTCCTTGTCTTTCTGTACTGATTTTAATGAAAAGTTTATTTTGTCAGATATCAGGATAGCTACACCTGCTTTCTTATTGGGGGAATTTGATTGGTAGATCCTTTTCCACCCCTTCACTCTGAGTTTGTTTGTATGTTTGGCTGAGAGGTGGGTCTCCTGAAGGCAACAGATGGATGGGTCTTGTTTTCTGATCCAGTCCTCAGTTCGTTTTCTTTTAATTGGCGAATTCAGCCCATTTATATTAAGAGAAAGTATAGAGAGATGCATTGTTGTCCCTGCCATTCCGTTTTCCTAAGTTTTTCTTCTTTCCTTTCCTCCTGTGCTTGCTCAGTTAGACTTTGAGTAATGCCTGTTTGGGGCAGGTCCCAGTTCCTGGTTGCTTTCTTCAGGTTGTGTCCCCCCTCTTAGAATTCTTTGTAATGCCGGCTTAATGTTTATGTATTCATTTAGTTTTTCTTTGCTATTAAAAGTTTTCAGTTCTCCATCGAATGTGAATGCTAGCTTTGCCGGGTATATCAGTCTGGGTTGGCAGTTATTGGCTCTCAGGGCTCGTATGGTGCTTTCCCAGGCTTTTCTTGCATTCATTGTTTGTGTGGAGAGATCTGCAGTGATTCTAATTTTTTTCCCGTTGTAGTATAGCTCCTTCTTTATTTTTGCTGCATGCAGGATTGTTTCCTTATTATTCAGATCCATCATTTTTACTATAATGTGTCTAGAAGTGTTTCTCCTGGGATCTTGCTTGTTGGGGGTTCGATAAGCTTCTGTAATGTAGTTAAGATGGTCGTTTTTGAGGTGGGGAAAATTTTCATTGACTATCTTGTTAAATAGGTGTTGCATTCCCTTGCTCTGGAATTCCTCACCTTCGTCCACTCGATCATGCGAAGGTTAAATTTTTTAGCATTATCTGCTTGCTCTTGAATTTCCTTTTGGTTTAATTTGAGTGATTTTTCCATATCTGTCACTTTTTGGTCCAGTTGGTGTATTCTGTCTTCTGTATCTGACACTCTACCTTCCATTTCATTCACTCTGTTGACCGTGGCTTCTATTGTGGTTTGCATGGTGGAAATGGATCCCTTTATGGATTCAATGTTGGTTCTCAGAGTACTGATCTCACCTCTCAATGAGGTGAGATCATTATGCATTACCTCTAATTTGGCGTTTATCTCACTTCTTACTGAGGTTTGTGCAGCTTCTATTTTTGCATCCAACTTTTGTTTGATATCCTGTATATCTTTTGATAGTTCATCCTTGTGCTCTTTCAATTTCTGATCCATTTCTCGCTTTATTTCTTGAGTCATTGCCTCCAGCAACCCTTGGATGTAGCTTTTGTCTTCCATTCCTGCTTTGCTCCCACTGGGGCTCTCCCCTGCGTGGCTGCTGGCTTTTGAGGTGAGTTTGCTGTCCTGGGTAGTGGTAAACCTTGTGATTTTTCTCTGTGATTTTCACATGGGGGTTCAGGAGACTGCTCTTCAATCTTGTTTTGGTGTGTCTGTCTTTGTTTGGTTGCTGATTCTGTATTGGTAGAGGGTGTCTGTGCCTGATCTGGATTTTGTTGGGAGCCTATTTCCAGCTGCTATTCTGACTTACTTAGGATTCTCAGCTCTCTGCTGTAGATTGCTGGCAATTCCCGCCTTTGGAAGGGTTGAGCAGCCTAGACTGCTTGTGTTTGCTCCTGCGGGTGCTCTTGGGAAGATCAGATGCTCTGGATGCACTCTCCCAAATACTGGAGTCTGCTATGGGCTCCTGATTTGTTTTTGTTTGTTTGTTTTGGGCTGGTTGTGGGCTTGAACTCTAGGTTTGGGTGCTGTCCCTCAGCTCTTCAGCTCAAGGCTGGCACCCTACCATTTGAGCCACAGCCCCACTTCTGACCCTTTTTGCTTTGTTCAGGCGCCAGTCCCCGGGCCTGGTTCCGGCCCCAGCCTGGAGCGCGCACGTTAGGCCTGTGCTAATGTGTATACCACCTAGGTTATGTAGCCTGGAGGACACAGTTCAAATTTCTTCTACTGTTGGTAGTCTTGACCCAGGGGCGCTGTTCCTGGCTTGGGCATTTAAGCTCCCTTCCAGGGGCACTCTTGCTCTGGCCTGGCCAGCAGAGTGTGCTCCACCGGCTGGTGGAGCTCTCGAATAGTTCCCAGTTTTAGTGGGTCCTGTGGTCCAGGTGTTGGGGTAGGGAGTCTAGGTCAGGGTCTGGGGATTCCCTCCAGCTCTGGTCTCCCTTGATGGATTCACTGTCCCCTGTGGGGTACTCACCCTGTAGGTCATCAGTTGTTGTTGCAATCCGAGTTCAGTTGGGGTGGTTGCGGGCTGGGTTGGGTGGCCCCCGCCGGGTCGTTGCGATCGCGATTGGGCGGGTGGTCTGCCGACAGGTCCCTTTGTGGCGCTGCTGGTGCCAGGCAGCTTTCGCGGTATGGAGCCTCTCCGCTCCGGTGGAGAGTGAGGGGTGGGGGTGGGATCCTCGTGGAGACTCCCGGCTGGTAGGTTTCTCTGTTCCTGGCGATCCGCTGTTCTGCAATCCGGTACCTGGTGATCTGCAAGCAGCCCCCTGTGTCTCTGTGGCTCCGGCAGCCCCCGCGGGGCCGGCTGGCCGGCGGCTTGGCGCACTGCCGCGCGGCCAGTAAAGGTTGGGGGAGGGGTCTTCGCTCTTCTCTGTTCTGAATTTCTTTTCCTCTCTTTCTTTTTTTGTTATTTTCCACCTCTGGTTTTTCTCTGAGTGTTCGTCTTTTTGTTGTTGTCGGTCTCTTGGGGAGATTAAGCGTTGGAACTCGAACTCTCTTTTTGGTTGGGGAGAGCTGTGGCGTTTCCCTACTGCCCCGTCGCCATCACAATGACAATTTTCAATGAATTGTATTCTTCACTTTCAATTTTATTTTGTATTTTCTGAAAATGGTGAATTAGTTTCTGCTAACTTATTTATCTTGTATATAGACAAACATTCTAATTACTTTGTGTGTATGCCTGTCCTGTGTTTGAACAGAGGGCCTGGGCACTGTTCTGAGCTTTTTTGCTCAAGGCTAATGCTATACCATTTGAGTCACAGCTCCCCCTTGGGCATTTTCATAGTTTAATGGAGATAAGAATCTCCCAGACTTTCCTGACTGGGCTGGTTTCTGTGATCCTCAGATCTCAACCTCCTTATGCCTGGCTTCTAATTAATTTTAAAGGTGAACCATTGTAATTTGCCAAAGTTTGGGGACTATTTTTCCTTTGTCAAAAAGACTACAACCTCCAAGAAAGGGTAGATCCCATCCCCACACCTCAGCTCCTTCATCAGATTACTAGTTGACTACTTCAGCTTAATTAGATGAGTAGTCTACAAAACCAATATTATTCTTCTTGACATCCAAAGGGTAAAACAATACCATTGATTTCCTGCTCAGTTTTCCACAAATGTATGAAAGAGAAAAAATAAAGAAAAATAATTTCACATTGAAAATTTGTGAGTAAACATGCAAATTCAGGCTTCTGGTTGGGATTCAAATCCATGAAACTACATTTGTCCTAGGTTGATTAGAACTGAGGACACTGAAATAAAGCAAATAATGTATATCTCTGGAGATGTCACTTCAAGCAGATAACTCACAGTGCCAGCAGATCAGAATCAGTCATACAAAAGCTCCCAGTTCATAAGGAAACAAATATCCATTAGCAATGGTTAACACAAATAAAAAGATGGGCATGCTGTCTCAAATTTGTAATCCTAGACACTTTGGAGGCTGTGGTATGAAGGATAGAGGTTTGAGACAATCCAGGAAAAATGTTTACCAAACTTTTTTTTTAATATTAGCTGATAAAGGTGGAAAGGACTATCATCTTAGCTGTACAGCCTAAATAGAAGGACTGAGGTCCAGGCTAGCATGGGCTAAAAATGGGACCCTATTTGAAAGATTAAAAAAAATAGTAAAAAATTTAAAAGGGTAGGGCATGACTCAAGTGGTAGAGGGCCTGCCTAGCAAACACAAGGCCTGAGTTAAAAACCTTGGAATCATACAAAAAAAAAGATTTAGATCCACAAAACAATAAGATATTGAAAGCTTAAGATACAGATTATAAAATAAAAATTACTTTCTCCTTAAGGGAATCTGTTGATTTGAGAAGACAAATGTGAGGCAGGGAAGCTGGGCTACATGTTGACAGGAGATGTTAGCAGGAGAACAAAAAATGAAGTTTGATGGCTTACTAAAGAATTTTAAAAAAGTTATTGTAAATGTGATGGAGAGAGGGTTACAGTTACATAAATCAGATAATGAGTACATTTCTTTTTGAACAGTGGCACCTCTCCCCTTGTTTTCTCCCAGTTTTTTTTCCCTTCTGATTCCCCTCCCCTACAAGTTGTATAACTCATTTTCAGCATAGTGTCTAGTGAGTATGAGTACTGAATATTAGTTCACCTTTTTTTATCGGTTGTGGGACTTGAACTCTGGACCTGGGCACTGTCCCTCAGCTCTTCAGCTCAAGGCTAGTGCTCTACCACTTGAGCCACAGTGCCACTTCCTAGTTCACCTTAAAAAAATTATTGTCAAGGTGATGTACAGAGGAGTTACAATTACATATAAGTAAGGTAGTTTTACCCCCTCATTTTCCTCCATCTTTCCCTCTCTCCCAGCCCCCTTAGTTGTACAGATCATTTCCAACATACTGTCTTGTGTATATTGCTGCTGCATTGGCTACCCACTTGTCTTTGTATCACCATTCTGTTGTTTCTCTTCCCTTCCCTAATTTACATAAATGTATATACAAACCAGGGTACCAAAATCAAATACAGTGACAACAGTGGATATACTGTAGGGGGAAGAACATACAAAAGAAACCAAAAAATCACATAGTATATTGAAAACAATAACAGCAACAAAGAAAAACATTTTGTGAGTTCATTTTGCTTAGTATCATCATATATGGTCATATGCACATAGCTATTGCTATTCTGCTTATCTGCTAGGATTATGCTAGACATATACTAATTATTACAAATGAGGGAAACCATGGGACCTGTGTTACTTTTGGGTCTGGCTTATTTCACTTAATATGATTTTTTCCCCCAAGTCTTTCCATTTCCTTATAAATGGGGTGATGCCATTCTTTCTGATGGAAACATAGAATTCATACATATATGCATATATATGTGTGTGCATATATATATACATTTTCTTGATCCATTCATCTACTAAGGGGCATCTGGTTTGCTTCCAAATCTTAGCAATAGTAAATAATGCTGTGATGAGCATAGTTGTGCTGGTAGCTTTAGTAGGGCCTTGTTTGTGGTCATTTGGGTAAGTGCCCAGAAAGGGGATTGCTGCTGCGTCATAGGCAAGCTCTATGTTTAGTCTTTTGAGGAACCTCCATACTGCTTTGTCCCACCATTTCTGTGATTCCTCTTCCCTTTCCCTAATCAGATAAGCTTACATAAAAGACAAAAGGCACAGAAATAAAAAATGTCGACAAAAGGTTAAAATAGAAAAAAAAAAAAAACACAAGAAGTAAAAAAAAACCTTTTGTTTCCATTTTTGGAGATCATTTTGATAAGCATCATATTCTATGATCATAGCTATTGAACCTTCATGATTCTGTCCTAAAATAGCCTCTTTTGGTCTCCCTGTGTGAATGTTTATAGATTCCTTAATAGTAATAGACAAAAAATTATACTTGGACAAGAATCTTTTAAAAAATAGAGGTAAATTGACCAAGTCAAAGCCAATACCTATCCTAAAATTTTTTTCTTTTTAATTCCAGTACTGAAGTTATGGCAAGGCACAAAATCTATCCTTGAGCTACCTCTCCAACCTTGCTGAAATTATAGTTTTGTAACATTATGAAAACAATTAAAGTGCAAGCTCCAGTAGCTCATGCCTATAATCCTAGTGAGTCTGGGGGCTGACATCCGAGGATCAGGGTTTGAAGTTAGCCATGGGAGGAAATTCCAAGATTGTTATCTCCAATTAACCATGAAAAAAGCCAGAAGTGGAACTGTGGTTCACGTGGTAGCATTCTAGCTTTGAGTAAAAGAGCTTAGGGACAGTATTATCCAAGCCCTGAGTCCCAAGATTAGCACCAAAACAAAAGCAAACAAACAAAAAACAAAACAAAAGCAAAACAAAAAGCAAAAAGCAAGAGACAAAAAATTAGAAAGAGGAAGCAGAATTTGCAACAAAATCATGAAAGGCAATAAAGAGAAAGAAAATCATATATTTAGCATATTTGTCATAAATAGGACACATTAGGAGCTAAGATTAAGATGCAATATTTTAACTCAAATATATAGGTGCTACACTTAAAACTCAAGGAAAAGTTAATAGAAAGCAAAACCAAAGATTATACAAGACACATGCACATATACACTTTGCTTACAATTGACATATTTAAAAATACCATAACATAGGTCTGGGATGTAGCTCATTGGTAAAGCCCTTGCCTAGCAAATGCAATGTCCTGGGTTTGATCCCCAGTACCAAAAAAGAGAAAAGACAAAAAAGTTGAATACCATACATACGGTAAAATAATGAAAAGAAAACCATATAAAGAGAAATTTAAGACAACTTCTAGATTAATATCAATACCAACACTCAGATAAACATAAGCTATTTTAGTGAGCCACTCCAAAATTTGGTGGCATAACCCAAAAACGATTAATTTATTCATTTCGGGGCCTTGTATTTGAATTCAGAGTCTAGTCAGGAAGGTACTCTAACACTTGAGCCACACAGTCCCCAATTATTTCTTTGGTTGGGAGAACACAGGTAATTTTATACTTTCATCAATCTCAGTTTTAGTTTGGTCATGATTGATGGCCTTTGTTAATACATTTATTTGAAAATGGTACAAACTTCTTTTATATAATTACTATTTTTTTTTACCAATTATTTTAACCCAAATATTCTTTTTACTAAAGTTTTAAAGCATAAGCAGCTAACATCAGCTTCAATTAAATAAAATATATATTGCTGTGGGAGACATGAGGATTGTCTTGGAAATCCAATGGTGAGCTTGCTGGTGAAGTTCACCTCCTATTCTTCCTAAAAATGACCTTCTAGTAGGAAATTGTTCATGTTCCCATAGGGTTTCGGGTTTCTCTCTCTCTCTCTCTTCTCCCTCCCTCTCTCTCTCTCCCTCCCTCCCTCTCTCTCCTCCCCCTTCTCTCTCTCTCTCTCTCTTCTATACCAAGGGGTTTGAACTCAGGGCTTCATTCCTCTTGCTCAGTGAGCTTGCTTAGTGGCAGTCTTCTAATTTTTTCTGGTTAATTGAAGTGGGAATCTCATGGACTTTTCTGCTTACAATACTTGGGTCTCAATTTCAATCATAATCTTATGGATTTTAGCCTCCTGAGTAGCTAGGATTACAAGTGTAATTCTTTGTTCCTTTATCTTCTCCATCAAGTATCTCATCAAGTAGTGTGTCATAGAGCTTGATGTCTCTCTGTCTTCTTTGATCTAGTCTTCCATCATGCTTTTCATTTTACTTAGCATATTTTTTTTTAGCTCATGGATTTCTGTGTTAGCTTAAAATTATTCTTCCTGTCTATCTGCTAAAATCTGTTAGAAAATTTAATTATTTCTCTTGAAGCTCATTGAATGTTCTTAAGACAGCTGTTTTTAAATTCATCCAACAGTTTGTCTAGTGTTTCTATCTGTTCAGTATTTGGTTTCTTATTTTGATTGTAAACTTTCCCTGAAAGTTTTTGATGTTTGCTACCTTGTGATATCATACACATGTTTTAACATAAGGATATTTATTTAAGAGTAAAGATATTTATTCCAGTTATTGCAATTTGGGCTTATGCTCATCTCTACAAAATTTCAAGCAAGCTGCTAATTTTCTCTGAGCCTGTAGTTCCTTCTGGTATTTCAGCCCTGGAAACTTTGAGGCTCTCATTGGGGAATTCTAGCAAGACTTTAGGGGGAAAATTCGAACAATCCTCTGCAAATTCTTCCAGATAATATTTAATTATAGAATTCCTGGCTTATTTTTTAGGGTGAAGTCAAAGCTTTAGCACTCATTCTCAAAGAGGCATAAATCCTCAACCCATTAGTAAATAAAATATTTACACATGTACACATGAATACCAAAGAAAGTGGAACAATAGTTCAAAATGAATCTATATATTTTAGTGATCAAGTGAACATCAGGAAAAGTCACATTGTTCAGCTGAAAGAACATTTTTCTTGATTTCAACAAAAGAACAGAAGAAGCCAGTTACAAGGAATATTTAGGTTGTGATTCAATTTATAAATCCAAAAGAGAATTAATCTTGAAAGGTTGGGGAACAGTAGCAGGGACTTGTTGGGACCCTGGTCTTACTCTGTTTTGTGTTATGTACCATTCATAATTGTTCATATCAATATAAATAAATTGAAATCAAGACATGAAGTAATGTATACATTCTTATGTTCACTGAAGCAATCTTTTCCACAGTAGCCACAATATAGAAAGAACCTAAAATACTGGGCTGGGAAGGTGGCTCAGTGGTAGAACATCTGCCTTGCATGCCTGAGGCCCTGGGTTCGATTCCTCAGCACCACATAAGCAAAAAGAAAAAAAAAAGCTGGAAGTGGTGCTGTGACTCAAATGGTAGAGCGCTAGCCTTAAGCTAAAGAGCTGAGGGACAGCGCCCAGGCTCAGAATTTAGGCCCCATGAACAGACCGTCCCCTCCCCCCCCCCAAAAAAGAAAGAACCTAAAATACCATCAGGAAGGTAGGTAAAGACAAGTTGGGAGCCGAGTGCCATTCAGGAGGCTGAGATGTGAGGATGGTAGTTCAAAGCCAGCCTGGGCAGGAAATATTTTGAGACTCTTATCTCCAATTTACCAGCAGTGGTGCTGTCGTTCAAAGTGGTAGAGTGCTAACCTTGAGCAAAATTGCTCACAGACAGCATCCAGGCCCAGAGTTCAAACCCCATGATAGACCAAAAAAAAAAAAAAAAAAAAGGTGGTTTATATATACAATAAAGTATTTCTCAGCTTTAGAAAAGAAGGAAATCCTGTGTTACATGACAACAATGGTGAATATGGAGGCCTTATGCTAGATTAAATAAACCAATTACAGAAGGATTATAATTCTGGTCAAACTCACAAACACAGGAAAATTATGGTTTTAGAGACCACGGCAGGTAAGGAGAATAGGAGGCTGCTGTTCAATCAGTGTAAAAGTTCTGTGGTATAAAGATAAATGTTTTCAAGAGACTTGCTGTATAACAGAGTACCTATTGTTTTTCTTTTTTTAAGATTTCTTTGTTTTATTTGGATGTAGTAAAGAAAAATATATTGAAATATATATATATATATATCTTGTAGTGAAATGATTTCTTTTTTAATAAGTTTTTTATTATGAAAATACTGTACAAAGGGGTTACAGTTACATGAGCAAAGTAATGAGTACATTTCTTATCAAGCACTGTTGCCTCCTCCTTTGTTTTTCCCCTACCATCCCTTCCCTCCCACTTCCAAACTATTACCCCCCCCTAAATTATAAAGTTTGTTTTTCAACATAGTGCCTTGTACATCTCGTTGTTACAGTGGGTCAACCTGTATCCCTGTTAAAACATTTTGTTTTTTCCTTTCCCCTCCCCAAATTATACTGTGCATTTAAGTTTTTGTAAAGAGAGTAAATCACATGTCAAGTATTCTTAGTACAGCATAAAAGGAAGTTCTTGTGAAAAAGAGACACATAAGATTAGATTAAGCGGCCGCACTGAATAAAAAAAAAAGTAAGGGAGCTGGTCATATCAGACTTTAAAATCTTTTTTAAAAGTATGTATTTTTTAGTTGTCAAGGTGATGTCCAGAGAAGTTATAGTTGCATAAGTAAGATGAGTACATTTCTTGTTACCCCTTCCCTCATTTTTTGACTATTTTCCCTCCTAATACCCCCAAGTTGTACAGATCATTTCTAACATATTGTCTTGTGAATATTGTTGTTACATTGGTTCCCCCCTTGTCCTTCAGACATTAAAACATTTTAATTTAAAACATTGATGTGGCCAAATAGAATACATTGCAACACTATTACATAAACAGAATTTTTAAAATCCAACACTAGACCCAAGCTATTTATTATGATAGAGTGGTATACAGATTTCAAACTACATTTCAAGCCATATCCTACACTAAGTTGTGATTACAAATCTTCATGTCATAAATGAAAGCACAGATTTGATACTATTAGTTTCCTTCCCAGCATTGCAGTATCTACAAATTCTCATGTTGCACTTTTAATTTATTTTGTTCAATGTGCTTTTGAAACTTTCTTTGGAGACTTTTTCTTTGGTCCATGCATTAAGAAAGGTGCTGTCTAGTTTCCCAAGTGTTTGGATATTTTTTCCTATTATACTCTTCCCCTTTAGTTTTATTTTTTCATTATGGAGAGGAGATATACTTTATGATTCAATCTTTTGAATTTGTTTATGTGAGTCTTGTGGTCAAAGAGATTATTCAATTTACATTTGTTGCATGAAGGCTTAAATACATGTATTACTGGAGCTCCTGGTGAATGGAGTATAATGGAAACACTGATTTGATAGTGTAGGTTCAGTCTCACTAATCCTAAGGTGTGTCTGTGGTGACAAAAGGGCAAGAGCATCTTAGTTGCCATATTGATCCCAGTGTCCAGTACATGAAACATCATTTGGAATCCTATTATTAAATACTTTGTGTAAAGTCATTATTGTCATATCAGTGGGTATTTTCTGTATTCCTAATGGAATATCATTCTGTGATTAAAATATAGTCCATGGTATGTTTAAAGAGATATGGTAGGCTAATTATATCACTAGTTTTTAAAAAATAATATGTTTTTCAGTTTGACTACATGGGCTCTGACACAAAGACTGTAACACAGAAGGTTATTCAGATCATTGGCCTTGCTAACACTGTAAGTTTTTAAAGTCTTTTTTGTGTATTTTGTAAATACATAGATAATAGGCTATGATATTTTGCTATGCTCTTGGAAAACTCTCTGTAACCCAATAGATACAAGTTTAACATGATGTTCAAATGCACTTAAGATTTCTCCTTTACCTTTGCTTTTCAGATGCTTGCCCAGTTAAAACTAAATGTTGTAATAAATTCTATTGAAATCTGGTCTAATGATAATGAAATTCCAACTGATGGGCGAGTTGATCTGATGTTACTTGATTTTTTAAAATGGAATCATGATCATCTTGACACTCCAACACTTCATATATCATATTTATTTGTGTAAGTATAATATTCTAGACTTTATATCACTCAAGGAATATTCCAAAATAACATATATGCTAATTGTGTACTTTGCAGATTTGATGACAGATATCATCAGATATTTAAACATATAAGCAAGCTAATTTTGTGTATGTGCTGATACTGGGGCTTGAACTCAAAACCTTGGCACTGTTCCTTACCTTTTACACTCAAGGCTGATGAGTCATTCCTCCACTTCTAGCTTTTTGCTGATTAAGTGGAGAAAAAACAATCTCAGATATTTTTTCTTTCTAGGTTGTTTTTGAACTTTAGTTCTCAGATCTCAGTCTCCTGAGCAGCTAAAATTTCAAGTGTGAGACACCGGTTTCAGCTTAAATTAGAATTCTTTGTTCCTCATTAGGAACTAATGCAAAAAAAATTAATAAAAATATTTTATCAAAGAGCATTGACTTTCTGAAAGATCTCCTGTATAATATTTGTGCTTAGTTACTAATAATGCATAGTACATTTAAAAACTGAGAAGTAGACTATATGTATCTCTTCTCACTATAATTAAAACAAAATAAAACAATGACACTAGAGAAAAACGTATTATAGGAATTGAAGTAGCTAAAAGCTTAATTGTGAGTGTTATAATTTCTTTGGGATTTGTAAACTGGTATTATCTGTTACCAAATCTCTAAATTCTTGCTTATCTAATTAATTGTTATATTCTATTTTGTAATAAAACAAATATGTTAAACTGTCATACTACCTAGAATCTCATGTGTCAAAGTCTAATTACTTTTAGATAATTAATGAGTAAGGAGGCCATGAAAAATATTTTAGGGGTGTGAACATAGAATGAAAACTGTAACTATTAGTAGAAGGGGAATTTGTATAAAGTACTAGATATTGTCCTTTAATTTCTGGATGTTTATCAAATTCAACATTGATATACTGAAATATTCTTACTATTGAAATGTGCAAAATTGAAGTATTGAGATAAATACATTTAAATATTATCCTTAGACTAGCATTGCGCTTACCTCATAATGGTTAAACTATGCTTGCTGCTATAAAAATAATTACCATTAGTAATACTACCTTAAAATGTCTAATATGTAAAATTATTAATTTTAGTTTTCAGAAAAATCCTATTCAAGCAGGTGCTGTATTTCCAGGAAAAATATGTGATGAGAATTACGATGTAGGAATTGCTGTGGTATGTAATCAGACATTATTGAGTTTCATCTCACTAGTTCCTATTTCAGAATTTCCTAAGTATTTTGAAGTGTAGATCCTATTATCAAAGTCTATAATTGCCACCACATTGGTATCTTTCATTCCCTTAAAATTTTTATGAGGTTTCATATATATATATATATATGCTTTTCAATCAATATTTTTCAACTGATTATCCTTTTCTTTCTTTTTAATTCATATTTTAGTATCCAGATGGGTTCTCCTTAGAGTCGTATACCATCATTTTTGTGCAAGTGCTGAGCCTTGGTCTGGGATTAACTTTGGATACATCCCAGGCCTGCTATTGTCCAAGAGGTGTTTGTGCAATGATGCCCAAAGCTGTGTAAGACCCTTTCCGTTATCAAATACATACATAGGATTGTCTTGTTATTTTAAACAATTTAAATTTTTTTCTTATTTTTTATGCTATTACTGGAGCTTAAACTCAGGGCCTATAAGCTGTCCTTTGCTACTTCACTCAAAGCTGGTGCTCTTCCACCTGAGCCAAAGCTCCATTTTAAGCTTTATTGTAGTTAGCTGTGTGTATGCTTGTGGGAGAGTGTGTTTGTGAATGTGTGTGTGGCATGTAGGGAAATTTGATATAATGCTATAAATTATTCCTATGTATTTATATATACATATATAGAAGTTTAATATATTCATAAAATTGTATATAATATATCCATATTATGTATATGTGTATATATAATGTATATGGATATATATGGATATGTATAATATATCCATATGGGTATGGATATATACCCATATATATCCATATACCTATATGGATATATTATATGACACAATATTTGTGTATATATACTCACTCAAATATATGTAGATTTGTGTTTACATACATATATGCAAATACATGTATAAATACATACATATATGTATATACATGTATAAATATATATACATGTAAACACATATCTATGTATTTGTTTTTGCCAATCCTGGGGAACTCAGTGCCTGGACACTGTCCCTGAACTTTTGTGCTCAAGGCTAATACTCTAGCACATAGTATCTGTGGATTTGCATATCTGGGGGATATCTAGGAGTGGAGTGCACCTGGGACCTTGAAACTAAGCCTTTACAGGTATGGAGAGATTTTTCTGTACTTGGTCTTGCATAAACATATTACATAAAAGAATTTTAAAATATATTATTTTTTTCATTTTTCTTAGTGGAGTTATAAAACTATTAAAATGTTATTAAAGTGTCAATACTTTTAAATAGAGAGTTTATTGTTTTTCCACAAAGCGTAATGTTATTGAAATCTTTCATACAAACATCAAATTAGGGCAAAGTTTTTTTTGTCTTGTACCTATTTTTATGTTTCAGGAACTACGGGGGTATCAAGGAGTTCAGCACTTGTAGCTTGGATGAGTTCAAATTCTTTGCATCCCAGGACAGGCTACTGTGTCTTGAGAAAAACCTTGTTGAACGGCAAAGGCCAGCATCGGGTGGAGAATGTGGCAATGGAGTAGTGGAGGCTGATGAGGAATGTGACTGTGGCCCTGAAACGGTTGGTAGAAAGCATATCAATTTCTTGTGTATATATAATGCTAAGAAAAAAGTTGGAAACATTATCTTGTTTATTTGAAAATCACATTTTTCTTCTAGGAAGATAGTAACCTTTAAATATACTTTAGTTTTTGTTTTTGTTTTGTTTTGTTTTGCCAGTTCTGAGGCTTGACCTCAGGGCCTGGACACAGTCCCTGAACTTTTGTGCTCAAGGGTAATACTCTAGGGCTTGAGCCATAGCTCTATGTCTGGCTCTTTGGTGTTTAATTGGACAGAAGAGTCTCTTGGACTTTTCTCCCCCGGCTGGCATTGAACTACAGTGCTTACAACTAGCCTCATCAGTAGGTGGGATAAACCACTGGTGCCTGGCTAGTTTTATAAGTTAATGTGTGCACTTTTAAGTAATTCTTGTCCTTAAATATTGTTTTCTAGCATTATTTATTGTACATATCAGATAAAAATTTAATGACCACCAAGACTGTCTTAAATTGTCAAAGCAATACACCCTTTATATCTATCTATCTATCTATCTATCTATCTATCTATCTATCTATCTATCTATCTATCTATCTATCTATCTATCTATCTATCTATCTATCTATCTAATCTAGATGCCAGTCTTGGGGCTTGAACTCAGGGCCTGAGCACTGTCTCTGAGCTTCTTTTGCTCAAGGCTAGCCCTCTGCCACTTGAGCCACAGCACCACTTCCGGCTTTTTCTGTTTATCTGGTGCTGAGGAATCGAACCCAGGGCTTCATGCATGCAAGGCAAGAATTCTACTGCTAAGCGACATTCCTGGCACCAGCAATACACTCTTAATAACAAATAGTAACAAAAACGCACAAAGCATTAGAAGACAAAAGACTAGATCCAAGAGAATAGCTAAATGCTCTGTTGGCAGTAAAATATATGACCTCTAAAAATATGAAACTATGAAATAAAATCAAAACATAATAAGTATAAAAAGAAATATAATGATATCAGTGAGATGGACAGGTGGAGTTGCTTAAAGCTTGTTACTGCTTAAGAAAAGGATTAAGGAAATTGAGTAAACAACATTTCAAACTGAGTTACAAAAGGGCGTTACCAGAATGCAATAGGAAGAGCTAGAACCTTGTGGAGCACAGACATTCAAACCACTGAATTCTGAATCCAGGAGGAACCACCTTGCCTCTGCCACCTTGTCCTCCTCAGTTGAGTAAGTTCAGAGCCAGGAGTAACTTCTTGCAGGAAAAAAGATAAGATGTGGGCTTCCTATGGCTACAGTGACGCTGCAGTATTTGATACTGAGTAATTCTGTAATCCTCACAGTCCATAAACCAAGGTCTCCACATCTGAGCTGTTACTGCCCTGTGCCATCTTGAAACCAGAGCTAGTGTGTGTACTCTGTGTCATTTACATGGTCCCACCATCCCTGAACCAAACTCATAGATTGTAGTATGGCATAGCTCCATTAGGTGCTATAGCTGTCTGCCATGCGGGAACAAATTACTTAGAAAGTATTCAGTTGTCCCATACCAGATGCTTCTTTGCCCTGTCACTGGGCTCCTCAGAGCTCAGCAGACAAACTTTATCCCCAGATACCTCAAGTGATGTGGCATCTTTTCCAATAGAAAAAAAGAGACTTACGTGGCTACTCTGAAAGCCCAGAATCTTTGTGACTAGACTAGTTCTCCAGAGTTTGATGGGCTTTCTGTCTCCCTGAGTAATGGAGCTATCATGCCAGCATTTCCTGACACCTCCCCTCTGCCCCCCCCCCCCCCCCCCCCCAATCCCCAGAGTTGATTCTACACTACATCTCACCATGCCTGAATACTACTACATCATTCAGCTTCACAGGGACTAGATCATTGCAGTTTCCATCATTTCTAAGTATCTACATGATACTTCTTTTTTTTTTTTTTTTTAAATTTTACATGATACTTCTTTTGGTGCTCAAGTTGTGTCATGTTGGCTCTTGGGTCTGAATTACAACTGTGGCCTTCTTCCTGAAGCCAAAGCCACTGAAATGCCCTTTCTTCTCCAGAGGCATTCCAAGCCACAGTTAAGTCCCTTATCCACACTGAAATACTAAGGAGTGCTTCTGGTTCTAGTCTAAGTGGAGAACCTGCATCTCCCATGCTTCAGTGATTAACCTTCTTGTATCTGTGTCATAGATGACAGGAGGTCAGTGAGACATTGCCAAGAATCTGAGATCCATAGACACTGTGAACACTTGTGCCATGGAACACATAGAACCAGGCTGCCTGTGGGAGCGGTCAACCTGACATTAACAGGCTTCTGTTAAGTTGTCTTATTGTGGGCAAAATGACAATAAGGGGACTTCTAGCAACCTTTCCATCAAGAAACTTATCAACTTGCTCTGCCACCATTGCTATTACAGACTCCCATAGCAGAGGCACCGAAGCACTCATAGATCACCACTGACACTGAACACATTTAAAGTAGCTTCCCAAACTACAATACCGTTTCTGTTCTGAACCAGAACACACTCTTTGCAACCAGCATCCTAAGACCAACATACATTAAAGTTATTTCTCTATGAAAAATTTGGAGGAGGCAACTGTTTCATAAGATGTGCAGATAATGATGTTAGGAAAATGAACCCTAAGATATGTATTTAAATGTTTTCTTTCTTTCATGCATTTGTTTCTAATGCATTTATAAGATTATTTCTTTGTTGCTTTGTATGTCCCTCCCCCACAGTATAACCCCTGCTTTCACTGTATTTGATGTCGGTATAATTTGTGGAAGGGAAGGGGAAAACAAGTCGTTTAAATAAGGATACAGGTGGACCTGTTGCAACAATGAGAAGTACAAGTTGTCATGTCGAAAACGAACTTTACAGCTTTGGTGGTGGGGTGGGGAGAGGATTGGGTGGGGGAGTGGGAGGAGGCTTGGAAGGGATGGGAAGGGGAAACAAAGAAGGAGGCTACAATGCTTGATAAGAAATATACTCATTATCTTGCCCATGTAATTGTAACCCCTCTGTACAGTTTTTTCACAATAAAAAAAGAAATGTACTCGTCATCTTGCCCATGTAATTGTAACCCCTCTGTACAGTATTTTCACAATAAAAAAAAGATGTGCAGATAACAAGGCAAGTTTATAAGAAACATAAAAAGTAAAGAAAACTTCATAGCACCAAAGGGAAATTCTGTACTGAGTGACATCAAATAAAGAAATTTACGAGTTGTTTAAAAAAAGGAATATGAAATAGTGACTGTAAGGATATTTGTTTAAAAAATTTTACAGTGTACTCTATTCCAAAAAAGTTTTTAAAATTGTCTTTATAATGGTGATGTACAGAGGGGCTATGCAAGTCAAGTAGAGTATACTTTTTGGACTTTGTTACCCTTTCCCTTGCTCTTTCCCAGTTTTCCCTTCCCATCCTCATCCATAAATTGTATAGTTCATTTTCAACACAGTGTCCAGTGAGCACCATTGCTGTATTTGTTCATCCTTTGTCAAGGACACTTCTTGAGTAAAAGAAACCCCTAATACTTACAGAAAATTTATTAAAAACAGAAAAATAAATAATGATATGGCTGATAAATTCAATACAGATAGATATAATAAACAAGCACAATATTAAAGAATTTAATGAATGAAATAGAAATGCAATTGAGAGCTTTAACAGAAGACTAGGTCAAATGAAATAAAGAGTCCTTGAGCTTGAAGGCAAGCTCCCTTCTACAGTTCAGCTGGTAGAGCGGAGGACTGTAGGCGCGGCATCGAGCTTGAAGGCAAGTCCTCTGGGAAAAAAAGTAGAGAGTGATGAAGGGTACAGGGCTTATATGACACCACTAAGTAAATTCATATTATAGGCTTTCTCAAAGGAAACGTGATGCAGAATATCATAAAGAGCTTATTTAATAAAAAGATTGACTAATTATCACCAAGTTCTGAAAGAAATATGGAACCCAGATCTATGATAATTGAACTTCCTCAAGTGCACCTTACTGGGGTACATTATCATCAAAATGAAAGGCTGAAAGAATTTAAAAGCAGTAAAAGAAAACCTTTATGTGACAAGGAGGTTATTATTCTTCACACGGATACAGAAAGCATTTTTTTGAAAGAAAAAGAAGCAAACTGGGTGCTCACACCTGTAATCTTAACTATTCAGGAGGCTGAGATATGAAGATTAAGGTTTAAAGCCATCACAGACAGGAAAATCTGTGAGACTCTTAATCTCTAATTATCATTAAAAAACCCAGAAGTGGAGCTATAGCTCAAGTGGTAGAATGGTAGCCTTTAGCAAAAAACAAGAACAAAACAAAAAAACAAAGAAGCTCAGAGACAGTGCCCAGGGCCCAGGCTCTGATTTCAAGCTCCAGGACTTACAACCACATCCACCCCCCCCCCCCGCCCCCCGCCCCCCCACAAAATGCCAGACTTCAAACTACTACAGAGCCATAGTAACAAAAACAGTTTGAGTATAAAAACAGACCTGAAGACCAATTGAACAGACTAGAAGACCTGGGAATAAACAAACAAACAAACATATATATGTGTGTGTGTGTGTGTGTGTGTGTATGTGTGTGTGTGTATCTATATCTCTATCTATCTATCTATCTATCTATCTATCTATCTATCTATCTATCTATCTATCTATCTATCTATCTATCTATCTATCTATCTATCTATCTATGTATGTATGTCTGCTATTTGACAAAAACACCAAAAAATATATTTTGGAAAAAACAGCCTCTTTAACAAATGGTGCTCGGAAAACTAGACATTATGCAAAAGACTGAAACTTGATCCCTGTTTGTCACCTTATACTTTGAAACTAACTACTAATGGAATGAGGAGGAAAAACACTAGAACTTACTGGCATAGGTAGGAACTTCCTGTGTAGAGTTCTAAGACCTCAACAAATAGGAGAAAGAACTGACAAATGAAAAACATTTTGACAATGTCTTATGAAGTTAAAAACGTTTGTCTGTTTGATGTAGCTTTCTCTGAAGACATAAAAACACATATCCTCAAAAAATTTGTGTGTGTGATTGTTCAGTTTCTTTCTTCATGGCAGCTGAGCAATCCATTTTATGATTATGTGAACAGACAAACAAATCATGGCATTATATTCATTGGAAAATAATTGCAATAAAAATGAATGAAATTCAGGTAGTTATATCATCATGGGTGAGCTTTTAAAAAGATTATGCTGGCTGAAAGAAATAATTTTCACAAGATTATATAGATTGATTTTGTTAATTTGAAATTCAAGAAAATAGAAATTAATATTTAAAGTGGGCCAGTGGTTTGCTAAAGCAAACAATGATATTGATTGATATCTTGGTTGTAGTGATTAATTGATGGATATAGTTTGTAGTTGTTAAATTTGCTGAAGAATATTAAATTTTGAGTGTGCTGGTCAATAATTCCTGGAATGCCTAGATTTACTGATACTTTATTGTTTACTTAAATATTTGCTGATAGAATGTACGTTGTTGTTACACATATGTGTAATATATGTATATATATATACATATATTATATACATATATACATACATGATTCTAACTATAGGACTGTTTGGATATTTGGGAGGGCAAAGAGCAAGAGGGAAAAAGAAAAATAGAAGATGTGTAATTTTGAAATATATCATAGCTACATATGAAGATGGTATAAGGAATATCAATCAAAACCTGTTGATCAATACGGAGTTGGGAAGTGTGGGGATGAAGAAAGCAAAAGAGAGAGTTATTATAGTATACTATAGTCATGTTCAAATGCATGATAGAAAGCCTTTGGTACAATTAAAACCCACTAAAGAATAATAAGGAAATAAAACAGACTTTGTTGGGGCAGTGGTATTATCTAGAGCGGGAAGGGCTGAGTAACAAAGGGCAAATAAAAAAAAAAGTCAAAGAAGTTTGTTATCATATTTGAAAATAGAACAATGAAACCTGTTAAAATTGTTTTAGAAAGAATGAAGTAAGAGAGGGGGATAGATGGATGAAGTTAATTAGCTATATTTTATACATGTATGGAATATCACAAAGAATCCCACCCTCTTGAACAGCTAGTATGTGCTAATAGAAAATCATTAAAAAATGGAAGTATAATTTAAGTTCAAGTTTCTTAGTAATTACACTGTAGTGTACATAGCTCAAATATAGAAAACCATTTGTTCTACTTGTTTAAGTATATGGTATGAAGGAGAAATGAACAACTAAAAGAAATACTGACTTCTGTAAATCTCATGTAAAATGGGAATATTGAAACTATGAAGTTAATAGAAAGCTTAGATTTGTGTAGTATCTTGCATCTTAATATGATGGTATTTAATCAGATGCAATTAAATAACTTTTTTTTTTTTTTTTACAGAACTGTTCACATAAAAGCTGCTGTAATCCTAAAGATTGTACCTTAAAACCTACGGCAATATGTGGCTCAGGAGAATGCTGCACCCAAGATTGCAGGGTAAGAGCCAATATGTATTGATAACAATGTATTATATATTGTTTGTGACTATAATATTCATATACAACTGGACCTAATGCCACATTTTACTCCATTCATCCATTTATCTTTCCTATATTTTCATGAGCATAACATCTGATGTTTCTTCTCTTCTGATTTGGCTTTCCATATCTACATGCCATGACAAACCTTGTTTGCCTCTAAAATATCTCTAAGACCATATAGTTATACGATCTAACTTTGTAATTCCCAGAAAGTTAGACTAATTCTTTTTGTTATCTAAATTGACTTCATGGCCTTCTGGAAAGTTCCAATGTGTTGCAGATACTCATTTCCTCTTTTCAAACACTATTTAAACAAACCTCAACTAATAGATTGACTGTAAAAGATCCTAAACAAAGTAAACCACAAATACTCTTTGATTTCAGGAAGAATATGCTTTTAAACTTAAATTGTTGTAAGATTCAAAAGCAATTTCAGTAAACTACTGTTCTCAAGAAAACAGTATTTAAAAATGCTGAAACAAGGTGTATGATCTCTTTATTGTATTATTGAACTTAGTTTATGAGTATTTTATTGAGAATTTTGGTATGTATGTTCAACAAAGAAATTGATCTATACGTTTCTTTATACTGTGTCAATATCCCATTTGGGTATAAAATTATATTGACTTCAGAGGAAAAAGTCTCCTTTACAGAGAAGAGTTTCCTTCTCTTCTATCGAGGTCATAATGATGTGAGTATGGTGGTGCACACTTGTAATCCCATTGTTAACCCATTGTAACATGAGATGTACAAGACACTATGTTGAAAATGAACTTTAAACTTTGGGGGGTGGGAGAGAAGGAATGGTAGGGAAAAACACAAAGGAAGGGGTAACAATGCTCCATAGGAAATGTACTCATTGCCTGTAACTGTAACACCTCTGTCCAGTATTTATTTTAAAAAAAGAAAATACTATTTAAGTGATCCTTCCATTATTTATTCAAAATTAGCTATATTCCTCTGATTTTGATCCTTTAAAATTTGTTGATACTTGTTTTATGGCCCATTGTATTAACTCTCTGGATAATCTTAGTTAGACAAATTGAATATGTATTCATTTGGTGCCAGTTAATAAACTGTTATGATCTAATTTTGTTTGGTAGTACAGGAGTTTTAACTCAATGACTTCATGTTTGTTCAGCAGGCATTCTATCATTTGAGCCACATTTTGATCACTGGCATGATTATTTTAATATATACAATTATAACTATTAATTTTCATTGTGATGTACCCTCATATCTTAGAAAGTACCTAAAATTAGTAGTTGAGAAAAAATTAAAAATTGAAGACATAAGTGAATGGAGACTATAGAACAATACAATCTCAAAGTATTTGTTCTTTGATAAGATTAAACCAGATTGACAATCCTTTAGCCAAACTAGCCAAAAGAGAGAGAGAAAACTAAATTAATAAAAATCAGAAATGAAAAGAGGGGAATATTATAACAGACATCAATAAAATCCAGAGGAAAATAAAAAAAATATTTTGAAAATGTGTTCTAATAATTAGAAACGATAGAATACAATGTATTCATTTCTAGACACATTTGACAACAAAATTGAACTGAGAAGGGTACAAACAACTTTAACAAGACAATAATAATAATAAGTATAATGTTGTCAGCAATAATAATGTCTGTAATAGCAATATTCTTAAAAAAGACTATAATTAAGTGGATTCACTGCTAAAGTCTATAACACCTTCATATTTTAATTTTTATGATTCCATTTTATACTGTATATTAATTGTATAAAGTAATGAATTTCCTATGTGTATGTGATAGTGGAAGTAAAATTAGGGCCTCACTACCATTATGGCATTCTCTTACCTCTGTCCCTTGAGTAACTGGGATTACAAGTGTGCACTGTCATACTTAGATCATTATGAGCTTGAAAGAAGAGAAGGAATCTCTTCTCTGAAAAGGAGACTTTTTCTCTGAAGTCAATATTATTCTATACCCAAATGGGATAATGACACAATATAAAGAAAAGTATAGATCACTTTCTTTGTTAATATACATGCCAAAATTCTCAATAAAAAACTCATAATCTAGGGGCTGGGAAGGTGGCTCAGTGGTAGAGTGCTTGCCTTGCATGTATGAGGCGCTGGGTTTGATTCCTCAGCACCACATAAGCAGAAAAAGCTGGAAATGGCACTGGGGCTCAAGTGGTAGAGTGCTTGCCTTGAGCTGAAGAGCTGAGGGACAGTGGCCAGGCCCAGAGTTCAGGCCACAGTGACTGACAAAATAAACAAAACAAAACCAAACAAAACTCATAATCTAAGTTCAATAATACAATAAAGAGATCATAAACCATGATCAAGTTTTTTCATTCCAGGGATGTGAAGATTGCTCAACATGTGTAAGTCAATAAGCATATTAGAGCACATAAATAGAATCAAAGATAAACATCACATGATCAGCTGCTTAGATTCAGAAAAAGACTGAAAAATGTAACATGTCTTTATGATAAAAAAGCCCTGAAGAATCCAGGAATAGAAGGAATGTACCACAACATAATTAAGGCTATTTATGACAGATAACCAATAATGTGTGTATTAAATTGGAAAAAAAAACTGAAAGCATTTCTTTTAAAGCCAGGAATGAGACAACAGTTGTTTGTGTAGCCTCTGCATACTTATTCAAAATAGTGCTTGAATTCTTAGCCAGAGTAACAGGATGAATGAAAGAAATAAAATGGATAGAAACTGGAAAGGAAATCAACTAATCCTTATTTGAAGGCAATATGATCTGATACTTAGATGACTATAAAGACCATCATAAAAGATAAAAAGCACTAGGAATAAACCTGAGAAATTTCAGACATCTGCATAGACACACGTACACAAAAGTATGGTATATACAGGAGAAAATTCCAATGGTGTAACTCCTTTGAAAAACATTCTAGTAAAATGAATACCAAGAAGCTAGTGCTTAAGGGGTAATGAAGGCAAGGGGAGGGAGGTGGATGAATGAAGAAAGGAAAGGTGGCCAATGCAGTTATAATATTCACTGTATATATGTAAAATAGAACTAGGAAAACTGAAAGGATGAATGGAGTTGGGAGAAGTGAGGGAGAATGATGAAAGAGGTAACATTGTTTAAGATGTATTTTACTTATAAACTGACATGTTGAAATGTAACCCCTTTGTACAAATAAAGACAATAAAGTTATAAGAAAAATAAGAAAAATTATAATGAAAATGAAATTGAAAGTGATAAAATTGTAAGAAAATTATAAAAAATAAAAACGATAATAAAAGAAAAATTGAAGATTTCTAGAAGATGGAAAGACTTCCATTTCTATGGATTAGCAGAACTAATATTTTGAAAATGTCTATATTACTGAAAGTGATGGATAGATACATTATAGTCCTTATTAAATATTCAATGCTATCCATTCTTCATAGGAATAGAAAACAAAATCCTAAAATTTATGCAGACTTGAAAGGTCCTCTATAGCCAAAGAGCAATGTTGGAAGTAGTGCAATATCTGACTTCTGTACTACAAAGCCACAGCTTTATGCTGCTAGCATAAAAGCAGACTTGGAAGCCGATGGAACAGAATCTCTGGTTCACCTAAAGCAAGCATGTGTGATGAGGAAAGATTAGGGATGAGAGAATAGAAGAATAAATATTGTAAAAAAAAACAAAAACATTCCTACCTGTAAACAGAGATTCTAGAAAGGGGATATGATTGAAAACTTGAAAGGCAAGTGCTGTGGTGTGATGATCTTGGAGAAAAGGAAGGAGAGAAGTAGAGAAGTAGATGGAGTATACTTAAGTATACTTAAGTAGAGAAGTATACTTAAAATTAAGAGCTAAATTGTAAATGGCTTATATCAGATATACAGGGGAAGAAAACTGTAGTTAAGTAAAAGGAGAGTAAAACAGGAATGAATCCAGATGAAAATAACAATCTTTAGATATGTATAGGAGAGTTCTGTTTTCCTTAGAAGTTAGCAGCTAGAGCCAGGAGGCAAACTCTGGTGAGGGAATAATTCACAGAGCTCCTGTTCAAATGTTTATGACTGCCCTAACCTCCTGCTGCTGCACACGGCTGTCTGATTGTACCTTATTTTTCTCTGATGAGAAAGTTGGGCATCAGGTAATCTCTGACTTTCACTACTTCCTCCCTGCTAGGCAAGTTTATATGATTATCTTCATAATGATAGTCATCATTATCTTAATCTACATAGCTTATGAACTTAGTGACCTTGAACAATAAAACTATTTCTTTTTTTAATTTACTTTTTTATTGTGAAAATACTGTACAGAGGGGTTACAATTACATGGGCAAGAAAATGAGTACATTTATCATCAAGCATTGTGTCCTCCTCCTTTGTTTCTCCTTACCATCCCATTCCCCCCCTGCCCCCCCTCCCAACCCTCCTCCCCCCCACCAAAGTTGTAAAGTTTGTTTTTGCCTTAATGACTTGTATGACTCATGGTTGCAATGGCTCCACCTGTATCCCTATTTAAACAATTTGTTTTTTCCCTTCCCCTCCACAAATTATAACAACATCAAATACAGTGAAAGCAGGGGTTATACCATGGGGGATGGACATACAAAGCAACAAAGAAATCATCTTATAATTGTATTAGAAACAATCGCATGAAAGAAAACAACATTTGAATACATATCTAAGGGTTCATTTCCCTAATATCAACTTATCTAACCGTTTCTGCATGACTCAGACATAAACTAGATATTGCAAATAAAGGAAACCATGGGACCTATGTTTCTTTGGGCCTTGCTTACTTCACTTAATATAATTTTTTCCAAGCCTTTCCATTTCCTAACAAATGGGGCAATGTCATTCTTTCTGATGGAGGCATAAAATTCCATTGTGTATATATACCACATTTTCTTGATCCATTCATCTACTGAGGGGCATCTGGGTTGGCTCCATATCTTAGCTATGGTAAATAAGGCTGTAATAAACATAGTTGTGCTGGTAGCTTCATTGTGGTCCTGTTTATGAACATTTGGGTAAATGCCCAAAAGTGGGATTGCTGGGTCGTAGTGGAGCTCTATATGGAGTCTTTTGAGGAACCTCCATACTACTTTCCAGAGTGGTTGTACATGTTTACACTCCCACCAACAATGCAGTAAGGTTCCCTTCTGTCCACATCCCCTCCAGTATCTGTTGTTATTAGAGTTCTTGATTTTAGCCATTCTAACTGGGGTGAGGTGGTATCTCAATGTTGTTTTGATTTGCATTTCTTTTATGGCTAGAGAGGTTGAGCATTTCTTCATGTGTCTATTTTCCATCCTTCTTTCCTCTTCAGAGAAGTTTCTCTTTAAGTTTTTAGCCCACTTATTTATTGAGCAGTTGTTTCTTTGAAGATTTGTTGTTCGGGGATTTAATTTTTTGAGTTCCAGGTATATTTTAGATATGAGACCCTTGTCCGTTGTATGGGTAGTGAAGATCTTCTCCCAATCTATGGGCTTTCTATTGATCTTGCTAGCTATGTCCTTTGCCATGCAGAAGCTCTGCAATTTCATGCAATCCCATTTTTCCAACCTTTCTTTGATTTGTTGTGTTTCTGGGTCTCTATTAAGAAAATTTTAGCCAGTGCCAAGGAGACCTAGGGTTTCTCCTATTCCATCCTGTAATGTTTTCAGAATGTCTGCTTTGACTCCGAGGTCTTTGATCCATTTGGAGTTGATTCTGGTGCAGAGTGATATAGAAGGATCTAGCTTTAGTTTTCTACAAGTAGTTAACCAATTTTGCCAGCACCATTTACTGAAGAGGCTGTCTTTCTTCCATTCTATTTTTTTAGCTCCCTTATTGAAGATTAGATGGCCATAGGTCTGTAGGTTCATATCTGGGTTTTCAATTCTATTCCATTGGTCCTGAGGTCTTTTTTGTGCCAGTACCAAGCTGTTTTGATTACTTTGGTTTTATAGTAGAGTTTGAAATTTGGTATTGATATTCCTCCAGCACTGTTCTTTCTGTTGAGGATCATTTTAGCTATTTATTGTTCTATATGAATTTTTGGATTGCCTCTTCTATTTCCTTGAAGAATGAGGTTGGAATATTGATAGGTATCACATTGAATTTGTAGAAAGCCTTGGGAAGTATTGCCATTTTCACGATGTTGATCTTTCCAATCCAGGAGCATGGGAGTTTTTTTTGCCACTTTCTAAGTTCTGTTTTGATTTCCTTTTTCAAGTTTTTGAAGTTTTCATCATAGAAGTCCTTCACTTCTTTGGTTAAGTTAATTTCTAGGTATTTTATTTTTTGTGGGGCTATTACGAATGGAGTTGCTTTCCTAATTTCAGCCACACTTTTCTTATTGTTGGCATACAGAAAAACCATTGATTTTTGAGGGTTAATTTTATACCCTGCTACTTTGCCAAAATTTTGAATCAGTTTGAGTAATTTGGGAGTGGAGTCTATGGGATTCTTTAAATACAAGATCATGTCATCTGCAAAGAGGGAGAGCTTTACTTCTTATTTCCCTATTTAGATCCCCTTTATGTTTGCATCTTGTCTTATTGCTGTAGGTAGGCATTCTAATACCAGATTGAAGAGAAGTGGAGATAGTGGACATCCTTATCTCATTCCTGAGTTAAGAGGAAATGGCTTTAGTTTTTCACCATAAGTATAATGCTGGCTGTAGGTTTGTCATATACATTCTTTATTGTATTGAGGAATGTTCTATGACTTCCTAATTTTCCAGAACCTTCATCATAAAGTGGTGTTGGATCTTGTCAAATGCTTTTTCTGCATCTATTGAGATAACCATGTGGTTCTTATCCTTGCTCCTGTTGATGTGATGAATTATGTTAATTGATTTGCGTATATTGAATTAGCTTTGCATCCCTGAAATTAATCCTGGTCTATGGTTTTTTGGATGAATTGTTGAAGTCGATTGGCCAAAATTTTGTTGAGAAGTTTTGCATCAATGTTCATCAAAGAAATGGGTCTATAGTTCTCTTTTTTTGATGAGTCCCTGCCTGGTTTTGGGATGAGGGTTATGATGGCTTCATAGAATGAGTTTGGTAGTGAACTTTCTCTTTCAATTTCATTGAAGAGTTGGAGGAGTATTGGTGTGAGCTCTGCTTTGAAGGCCTTGTAGAATTCCACTGTAAAGCCATCTGGTCCTGGGCTTTTCTTAGATGGAAGGTCTCTTATTGCTGTTTCTTTTTCAATTCTTGATATGGGCCTGTTAAGATGGTTTAACTCATCTTGATTTGTTTTGGCATGTCAATATTTTCTAGGAAAAGGTCCATTTCTGCCAAGTTCTCAAACTTATTAACATAAAGCTTTGAGACATATTCCCTTATGATGTTCTGAATCATGGTTATTTCTGTGGTGATGTTTCCATTCTCATCTCTGAGTTTATTTATTTGGGTGTGTTCTCTTCCTTTTCTGATAAGATTTGCTAAGGGTCTGTCAATTTTGTTACCTTTTTTTGAAGAACCAACTCTTTGTTTTGTTGATTCTTTCTTTAGTTTTTTGGATTATAATTCATTTAATTCTGATTTAATTTTAATTAATTCTTTCCTTCTACTGCATTGAGAAGAATGAAAGAGAAGAAAAAGTGAAAAGCATGAGAAGAAAAAAAAAAGGATCAAATTGTCAGTAGAGCTAAACAAAATAAAATTTTTAAAAAAGAAAAAAAAGAAGCAAAAGTACACACACATATACCCCTAAAATAAAAATTATAAGAGGAAGAAAAAAAAGTTAATAGAAAACAAAAAAATTTTTTAAGTTAAAAATTAAAAATTTAAAAAAAGTTTTAGAAAAATAATTTATAAAAGGTACAGAAAAAGAGGTCTTTGATTTTTTTTTGGGGGGGGGGTGGGATGGGAAGATCCTTTATCTCCCTTGTGTCTGTAACCAGTCTCTTGTTGGAGTCTCTGGTCTGCTTGTGGCGTTTGATTTTCCTGTAGCTTGGTTGGTTTCTTAAGTCAGTTTGTTTCAGCAGGCAGAAAAATGCTCTGCTTTACCCAGGATTTTGTGATCCTTCTCCCAGGCTAGTTCAATGGGAGAGAGATCTGCTTTGAGTATCACAAAAGAGGGAGATGGCTGTTTCCTCTAGTTTCGAGATGCTGTGATGAGGCTAGGTTCTGGGTAGAGTTGAGGCCTTTCAGCAAACAGAAGCATTCCCCTGAGAAGCTAGCTTCTGAGAAACTCACAGAGCCCAGCACGGAGCCATTCTCAGGGTTTATGTTTACTGAATTTCAATTGATTGTGAAGGCTGCTGTAGGGAGGGGCAGCCTCTGGCTCTGTTTACCCAGTGAAAAAAGCCACTCCTGGGGCTGGCCATGACTTTTCCCTGGGGGTGAGCTGAGCCTGGCAGGTCAGATTAGGTTCCTGTGACTTGCTAAATGACTCTTGTTTTCTGTTCAGCCAGGCTTTTGTCAGTATCCAAGATTGAGATCTCTGGTAGTGTGTGTGTGTTGGGGAGGGGTGGCCTTCCCTTCTCTGCTCCCTGAGAAGGAGTGGGGATGTCAGGCTTCTACTTACACCGAGTCTTGGTTCCTGGGTTGTCTCTGGTCTGCAAACTGCAGGATAAAGATGTCTGCTCATTATCAGTTCTTGCTGGTGTTGAGTAGAATTCACTCACCTGCCGCATCTGGCGCCTTTGTCCCGGACTCTCTGTGTTGCAAGTATAGCGGCTATGGCCGCCGCCGCTGCCGCTGCCAAACCGCTGCCACACCGCTGCCACCGCCACTGCCGCAGCTGCTGGCAAATGCTCAGATCTGTCTCCTTGCCTGGATTTTCCCTCTCTGGCCTAACTCTCTGTACTGTGATAGCACACTTGGTTTGATTCTCTGGCTTAGGACTGTTCACTGGAACACTAAAACTGCTTTCTATGCGAGAGCTTGTTTAGCCTCCAGCTTCTCCTCCGCCATCTTCCCGGAACTCCAAAACTATTTCTTATAAATCAGGTGATATGTACATTTCTTTCCTTTTGCTTTATGTCAGCTGTTGCCTCCGCTCTCGTTCCCTCCCTCCCATCTCTGCCCTTGAGATGTTTAGTTCACTCTCATCAATGTCCAGTGAAGCTGATAGGCCCCTCTACTGTATTTTTTCACCCGCTTTCCACTGATTCTGTGCTCTGCTCCCACCTTCCCTCAGATGTGCATGTGCATACACCATATATTAGGTAAAGAATACAGAATCATCAAAACCATAGGATTAATTAAGAAGAGGTCCTTTTCTTATCTTTGGGGTTCTTTTCAATATGCATATTATTTTATATAAAAATGAAAAGGTGCTTGGGTATTACAGTTTGGTGCTTTTCTCTTTTGGTCTCACTATGTGTGGATAACTTGAGTCTTGTTTACTTTGTCACACCTCATTGCATTTTAAATCTAACATCCACATATCAGGGAGAACATGCACCATTTGTCTCTCTGATCTTGTCTTACCTTGCTCAACATGATTTGTTCTTGTTCCATCCATTTCCTTGCGAATGCCATTATTTTATCCTTTCTAATGGCTATGTAAAATTCCATTGTACCACAGTTTTTGGGTCTATTCATTTATAATGGGGCATCTGGGTCCTTTCCAAATCTTGACTATTATGAACAGTGCAGCAATGAATATAGAAGTGCAGGTGTCTTTGTTGTATACTGGGTCCTGTTGCTCAGGGCTATATGCCTAGGAGTGGTATGGCTAGATCGTAGGGTATGTCTATTTTTAGTTTTCTGAGGAAACTCCAGACTGCTTTCCAGAGTGGTTGTATTAGTGTAACATTCCCACCAGCAATGCAATAGGGTTCCTCTTTCTCTGCACCTCCCCCAGCATTTGTTTGAATTTAAGAGATAGGCCATTGTGACTGGGGTAAGGTGGTATCTCAGGATGGTTTTTATTTTCATTTCCTTTATGGCCAGGGAAGATAAACATTTCCTCATGTGTTTCTTTGCCATTTTTTACCTCCTTTAATGAAAAGTCTCTCATTGGCTCCCTTGCCAATTTAGTAATTGGTGTGTTAGATTTGGGAGGGATTAGTTTCTTGAGCTCCCTGTATATAATGATATTAGGCCTTTATTTAATATATTGCTGGTAAATATCCCATTTGTTGAATCCCATTTGTTGAGTCCCATTTTTCCCATTTGTTGAATCTCCAATTTGTTGTGACTCTGGGACTCTGTTCAGGAAGTTCCTGCCTGTGCCTATAAGTTCAAGTGTCTCTCCTACTCTGTCCTGCAGTAGTTTCAGAGTTTCAGGTTTAATGTTGAGGTCTTCAGTCCATTTTGAGTTGATGTTAGTGCAGGTTGACAGGTTGATATCCTATATATAAATTCTTTAACTCTTCTGTCTTCTGTGGTAGTCTGCTTATCTTTTGAGTTTCTAGCCTCTCTCAAAATTACTCAATTTTTTTTAATGTGCCAGAAATTTAGTCACTCAAATCTCTATGTAATACTTGATAGGTGAGACAATTTTATTTTTGTGTTATTCTAAGCAACAAGAACAAGTATATATGAAAATTTATACCTTTAGGAGGAAAAATGAAGCACAATTAATTAATTAATCTTTTATTGTATTTTCTTTCCCTGTTAGCTAAAACCAATTAATAACCTTTGTCGGAAAGCAGTTGACTTAGAGTGTGATTTTGATGAATATTGTAATGGGAACCAATCAGAATGTATGCCTGACACTTTTGTACGCAATGGACACTACTGTAGTAACAATGAAGCCTTCTGCTATGATGGAGCTTGTCGAATTTTTGACGACCAGTGTAAAAGATTAATTGGAGAAGGTAATAAACATAATTGTCTTCTGATTACTCCACATTCTATAATTTATAGGGTAAAAATACAAACTCAATGTGAAGGACTAACAGCTTGCCTAGTGTATATTAGTGTTAAAGGAAACCAACTGTGGCTCAAGTGGTAGAGCACTAAGACTCGGGCAACAAAGCTTAGGGAGAACCCAGACCCTGAGTTCAAGTCCTAGGACTGGCACACACACACAATCACTGCAAAATTAAAACAAAATAACAACAACAAAACAATCCTTAAATTTATATATGAATATATGTATATATATTTATATATATAATTTTTTAAAAATTACACCACTGAAGGAAAGCCTTCTTATGGGATATTGGCTTTTTCAAAAATGTTTCTGTTTTAATATCTAAAGTTAACAATAGAAAAATGACAAGTAATAGAGCCTTAAGATGCTCTTGATTCTTAGATACTGGGAATTTTTTGATCTGGTTTCTATTGTAGGATCCACTTGTCATTAAAAAGGACAAAAATTATTTCTAGCTTGCTAGTTTTCTTTGTCCCTTTGAAAATATTCAGTCACAAAGTTGAGATTTTCAGATTCTCGCCTTTGTTTATTCTTTGTTGTAATATCTCCTATTTGAGATTTTTACACAAAAATTAAGAAGAGAACTAGTTTAGATTTCTAAATCTAAGAAAATAAATAGATGAATTGCCACATAGGTCCACTGCCCCGAATGGGAGGTTGTTAACAAAATAATGATGAAATTCAGAATTTCAGAGCAAACTTTTTTAATGTCTCTTTGGAATATTCTTTATGGGTCTTAGGTATGTTCCAGGCTATCACTTAAATTTCCACTGGTCACCATCTATACTAAAATATCAGATAATTATTAAAGCATTTAACTGGTAGTTTCCTTGGGAGATCTGGAGAAAACTATAATATGCATAAGAATTTGAGAAAGAGAGGAAAGGAAATAGCACAATAGATGACAGAGTGGAAGCATGACGAGGAATGTTGGTGGCACAAGTAGGGTAAGTTTCCTAGAGGTTTCTTTTCACATTTTGTTAGAAAAGCTTTGAGGAATGTGATGGTGTTGGGAGGTTCTGAAGACAGGATAACAGTGTTCACAACTGGATCTTGAATGTTTGCTGGTTTTCCTCCCCTGGGTTCTTAAATACTTTTTAGATCCAATAACTATTTTGGCAGGCCAAAAGTTCCCTGTTATGGCAGTGGTGAAATTGCCCTCATTAACTAGGCAAGCTAAAAATTAGGCTGAATGTAAAAGGCTATAGCAAAAATTCTATTAGGTTTGGGCTGTAGCTGTGCTGAGATCAATATGAACATAAAATGTCATTATAGAGTCTGTGAAATTTGTGATTATTTTCCTCAACACCAAAAAAATCGCCATCCCAGAAACAGTCTTAGACTATGGAGATGTGATAGGAAGCCTCTCTATATTAAAGTGCCGATGATTTAAAACAAACAATCAAAAATACAATAAAACAAGCCAAAGAATCTCTTCCTTAAGGTTTTTGAATAACAGTACAAGAACTGCCTTACACATTTCTGTTCAAGGCTAGATGAAAGGCAATGACTTATAATAATATTTGTGTCACTGCTGTCCTTGTTCTGCCCTGAGGCTGCTCTGTCCGTGACACTGGACAGAGTGGATGCCACCAGCTGGTCCAAGGGGAAGCTCTGAGCTCCTGGTTGGCATGATGGTGGAGAACAAGGCTGGCAGGTGTGAGATTGTCAAGCTGATGGAGGTGGAGGGTGAGACTTCTTGTAGCAGCCGCAAAGGAAAGCTGTTTCCTTCTGTGAGTGGAATATTTAGCTGGGCTGGAAAGGTACAACTACTGAATCTATGTAAAGCACTGAGGGAGTGCTTGCAATACAACAGGCATGATTTTTATCAATTAAAGCTGTGACAACTCAAGATGACAGTTAAAAGGAAACAGTGAGAGTCCCTGGCAAATTCAGGCCTCATATCCGGTGATGGTTCCTACTGTGGCTATACACATGATGAAACTGACACAGCAGTAGATTTCAGTGTGAAAGAGTTGGTGCAAAAATCTCTCAAATTTCCTGCTGTGTTGGCAGCTGACAAGGGAGGGAAATTCTAACTATTTCATGGTAACATCACTGGTGAATATATAGAACTGCTGACAAATCTAAAGGTCATCATGAAATGGAAATGCAGGAACTGGCCAGAAGAACACTATAGAATGAGTGAACTGAGTTTTGTACCTACTTTAGGACAGATGGAATTACAGTTAGATGGTAAAGGAGTTCCTGTCTGTAAAGAAGAAAACATGCAATCCTGTTGGCGTAAACACCATTTTGAGGAAATAAATGTTTACTACATCTGACCACCTTAAGTGGTTGAATTAGGCTTTATAAGGCTATTGCTTTTTGTAAGTTGTCATGTTCACCTCTTTATTAAAAACAAAGCCACTGTAATTTATTTTGTATTGCATGAGTTCCATGAACCTATAATTAGTGTCTACATTGAGCTAAAACTAGTAAGTAACCTCAGATTAAGTACTAATTTCACTTTCCATAGATGTTCCTCTCAAAGTAGATTAATTCTGTGTATCCAAATAGTTGAAGTTTCCCAAGCTAAATTTTGTCCTAGTAAGCTTACTTTCAGCTGTAGTTTAAGCTCAGTAAGACAAAGAAGAAATGACTTATATACTATTATTTTATGTCAGGGCTTTAAAGGTGTAGTTCATAGGTGTGTTAGGTCTAGTGGCATGCTTCATTCAAAAGCATGTTGAAGTGAGACTCAGTGGCTGAATTCCATGCTCCTCTGAGATGGAGTGGGTTGAGACATTTATGAGTAAGTTGCTTTTATGGACAGCCACTAATACTTGTACTGAAATAGACAAATGCTTCTTCTCCTGTTCAATTACCTCATTACTTTTATCTGAGAAGACTGAAGCAGTGTATGTAAACAAATGAAAAGTCATCACATCAGTTTGAGTGGACAGAATAGCAGTCAGTCATGCCAAAGAAAGAAGACAATTATTTAAAAAATATTTAATAAGGGCTTAGAATGTGGCTTTGTGGTAGAGTGCTTGCCTAGCATGCATGAAGCCCTGGGTTTGATTCCTCAGTACCACATAAACAGAAAAAGCCACAAATGGTGCTCAAGTGGTAGAGTGCTAGCATTGAGCAAAGAGAGGCTCAGGGACAGTGCCCAGGTCCTGAGTTCAAGCTCCAAGACTGGCAAAAAAAGTATTTAATGATTTCCACATGTCATATAGAAAAAGCATTTAATATGCAAGACAATTAAAGAATGTTGAATTCTACATGGGAAAAGTACCTTGTCATTTACAAAGGATAACAGCAGATCTCTTGAAACTTAATAGAAGAAGGGTATAAAATGTGGATTTTCAAGGCCTGAGAGAAAATAAGTGCCAGTCTAAGTTACTGTAGCCAGTAAAGCTATCTGTTATAACTGAGGAAGTATAAAAAAGATTTTAAGGGCTGGGAAGATGGCTCAGTGGTAGAGCGCGTGCCTTGCATGCCTGAGGCCCTGGGTTCCATTCCTCAGCACCACATAAAGCAAAAAGAAAAAAGCCTGAAGTGGCGCTGTGGCTCAAGTGGTAGAGCGCTAGCCTTGAGCTGAAGAGCTAAGGGACAGCGCCCAGGCCCAGAGTTCAGGCCCCACCACCGGACCCCAAAAAAAAAAAAAAAAAAAAAAAAAGATTTTAAAAAGGAAACAATTTATAAGCACTAAACCAGTCCTGCAAAAGATATTTCAAGGAATCTGAAACAGACAAGAGAAAGATAAAACACCACAATGAAAATAAGGCAAAGGAAAAAATTAACAAATGATATTAAAAAAAATATCAAGCCAGGCGTCTGTGGCTCATGCCTATAATCATCTCTCTAAAAGCCTCTGAATTAAAGACAGAACCAAAGCCCACCTCTGGAATCAGGGGAGAAAATCCCCACCAGGAAAGGGTGTGTCAGGATGGCAAGGATTGAGTGACAGAAGGTCAAGGCAACAAGACTGCAATAACCTGCCATTGTGAGCCTCAGAGCTTGAGCTGAAAATTGTGGGACACTCCATACTTGGTTATTTATCCTCCTGATCGAGCAGCTTTCTCTGGGCTCTCTGACCAAGGACTGCTATGAAATGATATACATTCAGTCTAACTGGGAACCAACTAGACATCAAAAAGGGCTGGCCCTGTGTATGTGGTGTAGAAAATCAGGAGTATTAAACAAATGAGCTATCTTCTAAACTTGTAGTATTCTGTTCATTATGGATGCCCCTTGCATGAATTTTAATTACAAAGTATGGCATGAAGACGTTTTTACTTTAATTATTGAGTGCTTGTTGCTCCTCTCTTAAATATTATGTCACCATCTCGATCCTGACTTGGATGATAGTTTGGGAAAGAGGGAATGAGAAATTAAATTCGATTTATGCAAAACAATGTGTTGATAGGAGTAAAGCAAAAAGAAATACATCATAAATCATGTGAGATCAAGGGTCGATTGTTTCAGAAATTACAGTTGCTGATGCTGGTGGATTGCATTCAAATCTACGTGGACCTCTTTTATAGCATCCTGTGAGCTTCTGGGGTCAACATTTATACCTAGGGCCCTCCAACTGTGAGAATCTTTGAAATCATTGAAGAGGAATCCTTGGTTGGTTAACAATGCTAATGACAAAAAGATCTTCATTTGTGTGTGTGTGTGTGTGTGTGTGTGTGTGTGTGTGTACTAGTCTTGGGGATTGAACTCAGGGCCTAGGCACTGTCCCTGAGCTCTTTTTTTACTCAAAGCTGGTGCTCTATCACTTGAACCACAACTCCACTTCCATCTTTTTGGTGGTTAATTGGACTTCCATGCTTGGTCTGGCATCAAACCATGATCCTCAGGTCTCAGCCTCCTGAGTAGGTAGAATTGCAGGTTTGAGCCACCAGCACCTGGCAAGATTTTCATTCTTATTCCAAATGATGAACATGAGCATTAAAACAATCCTTAAACCTTGCTGAGATGATGGAGCAGTAATTATATTTGAACTTTTCTTGATTTAAAACTAGATACACTATATCCAAGAATTGAAGCTGATTAATCTTTTTTTTTGGGGGGGGGGAATGTTTGTCTTGTGCCTTGAATTCAGGGCCTGGGCACTGTCCATAAGCTTTCTTTGCACAAGGCTAGTGTTCTACCACTTGAGCCACAGCTCTTGCTTTAGCTTTTTGGTGGCTAATTAAAGATAAGAACCTCATGAACTTCCTTGCCCGGGCTGACTTTAAACCACAGTCCTTAGATCTCAGCCTACAGAGTAGCTAGGATTATAGCCATAAACCATAGGTACCCAGCTGTGGCAGATGGATTTGAAAATTCGGTATTCCTTACTTATAGATGGTTAGGATGCTGGGAAACACAGGGATGGACTATAGAAGGTTACAAAGAGAGTTAAATCAAAAGTTATTTGATTTGGTTAAAAGTAATAAAATATTGTGCTCTTGATACTATTTCTATACCAATAAGAAAACACTATCCTATCACATTAGATATGGGACTAAGACAGAGGGAACAATTTAGGAGAAACAGAGGGCTGCAACTGCCAGTTTTCCTTAAAATACAAACACATCCTAATATGGTTGCTATTTAATTGTGTTTGATACAGAACAAAGCATTCCAGGCTTAGATTTAGGACCTCTCTGAAAATTCTTCTTTGTAACTTTGATAGAGATCATGTTATTTCTTCATAGGCTGGCTCAATAATTTTTATGATATAGTTTGAGTTCTGCAATGTATATTTAATTCATTGTTTTGTTATCCTTGTTTTTAGATGCTAAAGGTGGTACCTTTGCTTGTTATGATGAAATGAATTCCAGAGGAGATAGATTTGGAAACTGTGGCTCTTCATTTTGTGCCTTTCAGTATGTAGTTAGAAATTGTAATTATTTGGAATGTGGGTTACCTATTTCTAAAATCCTGGAATAATATATTCTGTTAATAGTAACATATTTTCCAAGGTTTTCTTTTATTCCAGGATTTGAGCACAGCAGTATTATTTTCAGTATGTTCAATATCTATAATGTTAAAGCAAGAAAGACCATAAAGAGCTCTATGATTGTGATGAGCTAGATATTGTTAGGCCTCTTACATGTGCTATAGAATTATGATATACATTTGACATATACATCTATATGCATACATATTGTGTGTCTGTAGTAAGAATTGTCTCATTGAAGTTTAATGGTTATTTGCTCGAATTTCAGTAGCTAGCATACAGGGCAGAAAGGTGATGTCAAATCCGAGAAGTCATGCATTTCCCACTTGCTAAATCATCTTCAACAACAAAAAGTCATATTGTAAGTGCTAAAAATACTTTATTGAGAGAAAAACTACTGAAATGTAGATTTAAATTTGTGAAACATTCTTTTGAACTCACTGTCTACTATGTGAGCCATGGATGAACTATATTTACACCTTAGGTGGGGAACTAAGAAAGTACACAATGTAGAGGAATGAGAACTGTTAGTTGTCATAATGATACAGATCAAAGTTATCAGCTGTAATGTTATTTCAGTAAAGGATAAGACAATGGTTTTCCTTATACTTTCAGAAATGTGTTATGTGGAAAATTAGTTTGTTTATGGCCACACAAGAGGCTACTACTACGAGTCAATTACTCAGTGGTTTACGCACATGTGCGAGAAGATGTCTGTGTGTCTGTGTTTAAACCTTCTCCAAAACAAGCAGGCACCATCACGAGAGTTTCTTCTCCTGGACACAGAGATGATACATTTGTAGAAGATGGCAGTATCTGTGGACCTGATATGGTAAATAGAACTACAAAAATTCATGCTTCAAAATTATTTTTTATGAATATAGTCATTTTACAATATATTAATCAACCAGTAGTTTTTCCCCCAACCTTTTATTGTGGTAAGATACACATAACAAAAATTCTCCATCTTAATCATCTTACAATGTAATTCAGTGGTATTAAACAGATTCAGAATGTACAGCCACCACCTCACCACCACCATGAGTCTCGTTAATTCTTGACATCTTGTAAAACTGAATCTCTCTCCATGAGACCACAGTGCCCCAATTCCCTGACAACCACCATAGACGTTGTTTCCAGGTACCACACATAGGTGGAATTATTCAGTATTCATCTTTCTGACTTAGTTCACTTAACTAGAGCCCTTAAGGACCATGTATATTGTAGTGTAAGTTAAACTTTCCTTTTTTTGTGTGCTGGTCCTGGGCTCTTCTAGACTACTTCTTGAGTAGAACCATCACTCTCTTCTCTGCTTTATTGACTGTAGCTTATTTAGATTTCACTTACAATCAAGATCAGAATATAGGCCAGGCACTGGTGGTTCGTGCCTGTAATCTTAGTTACTCAAGAGGCTGAAATCTGAAGATCGTGATTCAAAGCCAGCCGGGACAGGAAAGTCTGTGAGACTCTTATCTCCAATAAACCACTGAAAAACTGGAAGTGGCACTGTGGTTCAAATGGTAGAGCACTAGCCTTGAGCTTAAGAGCTGAGGGACAGTGCCCAAGCCCAGAGTTCAAGCCCAACGACTGACCAAAAAAAATAAATCAGAATATATTTGTCTTTTTAATTCTTGACTTATTTCATTTAACATAATGTACTCCAAATTTATTCATGTTGTCACAATTGACAGAATTTTCTTCTTTAAAGCTGCTAATGGTTCCTTGTATTCTGCATTTTCTTTCTCTACTCATCCATTGATTGGTATTTAGATTTTTTTTTAAATCTTGGCTATTGTGCAGAAAACAGCAGTATTCATGAAGGGCATGCAGATCTTTTTTTTTTTTTTAGCATGTTGATTCCAATTTCTTTATACTCTGAAATGGAATTACTATATCACATAGTAGTTTTATTTTAAAAGCTATGCCATATACTCTATTGGTTGTATTAATTTGTATATCCATGAGCAGTGTGCAACAGTTCCTTTTACTCCACGTTTTTGTTGAAGAGTACCTCCACATATATCATTGTGGTCTTAATTTGTCTGTTTTTGATTTTATGACCATGTTTTGGGGCTCATATCTAAGAAACCATTTGTCAAGGCCCAACTCATGTAACTTTCACCCTGTTTCCTTCTGGAAGCTTTAGAATTTTCCCAGGTTTTCTTTTATTACAGGACTTGAGAAGCACAGTATTATTTTCAATATATTCATTGTCTATAATGTTAAAGCTAGGAATGTGGCTTAGTGCTTGCCTAGCATGCATGGGGCCTTGCCTGGGTTCGATTCCCCAATACCAAATAAACAGAAAAAGCCAGAAGTGGCACTGTGGCTCAAATGGTAGAGTGCTAGCCTTGAGTAAAAGAAGCTCAGGGACAGTGCCTATGCCCTGGGTTCAAAAGCCCCAGGACTGGCAAGAAAAAAAAAGAAATGAAAAAAGAAAAAATAATTTCCCATCTTTTGTTTGAGTTTGTCGTTCATTGACTTTTCTATATGAGGTGAATTGATTTTTGCACATGATATAATGGCCCAATTTCATTCTTTTGCTTGTGACTGTCTATATATCCCAATATTATATATTGAAGAGAATAATATTAACCCATTGTGTACTCAACACCTTTTCAAAAATCTACTAATCATGTATACATTACTTTTGCTCTGGAGTCCTCTTCTTTTCATAATTTATTTTCAGTAGCTTTTTAGAGTTACATTTTTGTTCAGGGATTCTCAAACCATGACCCTCCTATATTCACCTCATAAACATCTGGATGTGTGTAGTACATCAGCCTTATTGTTGTTTTCATTTGCATTTCCTTGATGGCTAAGGATGTTGAACATTTCCTCATGTAAAAGGCCATTTTGTCCTCATGTAAATGGCCATTTAAAAGGCCATTTGCCCTTTTAAATTTGAAAAGTGTCTTCAGTCCCATTGCCCTTTTAGTGACTGGATTCTTTTCCCTTTCATTATTCAATATTTTTGAATTCTTTCATGTATTCTGGCTATAAATCCCCTGTTGCATAAATACCTGGCAGATCCTCTTTGTTTCCCATTCTGCAGGCTGTTTTTTCACTCTGTTCATTTCTTTTTCTGTGCAGAACTTTTAAATTCTAGGCATTTCCATTTGCCAGTTCTTGCTATTAATTACAGAGCTAGTAGAGTCTTATAGATATATCTTAAAGTGTTTTCCTCTCATAGTTTAAAAGTTCCACTCTTTGGTCCATTTTTAGCTGATTTTTATATAGGGTGAAATGTAGAAATCTAGTTTCAGTCTTCTCCATGTAGTTTCTGGTATCCCTTGTTAAAGGGGCTATCTTTTTTTTTTTTTTTTCAAACCTATGGGTTTGTTACCTTTGTCAATAGTAGATGATGGTGTTTGATTAGGTTCATTTCTAGTTCTTCCATTGGTCTTTGTGTCTGTTTTTGTGCCATACCCTGCTGTTTTTGTTACAATGGCTCTGCAGTATCATTTGCAGTCTGGTATTATGATACCGCCATCACTGCTCTTCATGTTCTGATAGCTTTGGATATTTGGGGTTTATTGTGCCTCCAGAAGAATTTTAGGATTGCTTGTTCTATTCCTATAAAAATGTAATTGATGACTTTTTCACTTTTTTCCAGCAAAAGTAAGTATAAATTCAAATGAACGACTGAAATATATGTAGGAAAAAATCAGAGTAAAATTTTAAATTGAATGTAATGAATAGAAATGGGTATTTAAATTTTTATTCCCCTTAGTTTGTAAAAACTAGGCTATATTAGTTATGCAAGAGGGTTCTCAAAGGCACTTTTAGTTTCTTTCACCTTTTTTACATTTTAAATAAGCTTGTACTCTCCATTTTAAGTCCATTTATAATCTCCATTTTAAGTTTTTATTATTAGCTTAGCATGAACTGTACAAAGGGGTTTCACTGTGGTATTTACAGCATGTATATAATATACTTTGAGCAAGTTACCCCTATATATACATATATATTATTTTTTCTTAATCATCTTCCCTCTCCTATCTCCTTTTTAATGGGTCATAAGATAGACCCATTTTTAGTTTTTTGGTGAAACTCCACACTGATTCCCATAGCAATCAGTAGTATATAAGGGTTTCTTTCCTCCCACATCTTCACCATTATTTGTCATTGTCGTCTTCTTCTTCTTCTTCTTCTTCTTCTTCTTCTTCTTCTTCTTCTTCTTCTTCTTCTTCTTCTTCTTCTTCTTCTTCTTCTTCTTCTCCTTCTCCTTCTCCTTCTCCTTCTCCTTCTCCTTCTCCTTCTCCTTCTCCTTCTCCTTCTCCTTCTCCTCCTCCCCCTCCTCCTCCCCCTCTTCTTCCTCCCTCTACTCTTCTTACTCTTCTTCCTTCTCCCCCTCCTCCCCTTCTCCCTCCTCCCGCTCCTGCTCCCCCTCCTCCCCCTTTTCCCCCTCCCCTTCCTTCCCTTCCCCTCCCCTTCCTTCCCCTCCCCCTCCCCCTTCCTCCTCCTCCCGGCTCACCCCGCTTTGTTGCTGTCTTTCTCCCCCACCCTCTCTTTCTCTGTGCCAATCGTGGGGCTTGAGTTCACGGCTTGAGCCTTTTTGCGGAAGGCTGGTACTCTACAACTTGAGCCATAGCTCCATTTATAGCTTTTTTGCTGGCTAATTGGAAAAAAAATCTCATTGACTTTCTTGCCTAAACTGGTTTCAAACATGATCTTCAGATCTCAGGCTCCTTAGTAGCTAGGCTCACAGGTGTAAACCAGTGGTACATACACGTTTGTTTTCTTTTTATTTTTTTTAATTTAATTTTATTTTATTTGAGAACATACTGTACAGAGGGATTACAATTACATGGGCAGGATAATGCATACATTTCTTAACAAGCATTGCAGCCTCCTCCTTTATTTACCCTTCACCTCCCTTCCCAGCCTCCCCCCTCCCCCCCCACCCAATCCTTCCCCCCCTCACCCCCCCACACCGACATTGTAAAGCTCATTTTTGACATGACATTTTGTACTTCTCATTGTTGCAACAGGTCCACCTGAATCCTTAAACGACTTGTTTTTCCCAATCTCCTCCACAAGTTATACTGACATCAAATATAGTGAAAGCGGGGGTTACACTGTGGGGGAGGGACATACAAAGCAACAAAGAAATAATCTTATAATGCATTAGAAACACATGCATGAAAGAAAAAAAACATTAAAATACATATTTAAGGGTTCATTTTCCAAACATCACATTATCTTACCTTTTCCGCTTGACTCATACATATACAAGATATTGCAAATAAGGGAAACCATGGGATCTATGTTTCTTTGGGCCTGGCTTACTTCACTTAATATAATTTTTTCCAAGTTTTTCCATTTCCTAACAAATGGGGCAATGTCATTCTTTCTGAAGGAGGCATAGAATTCCATTGTGTATATATATATCACATTTTCTTGATCCATTCATCTACTGAGGGGCATCTGGGTTGGTTCCATATCTTAGCTATGGTAAATAATGCTGCAATAAACATAGTTGTGCTGGTAGCTTTAGTGTGGTCTTGTTTGTCAACATTTGGGTAAATGCCCAAAAACGGGATTGCTGGGTCAGAGGGGAGTTCTATGTGAAGTCTTTTGAGGAACCTCCTTACTGCTTTCCAAAGTGGTTGAACAAGTTTACATTCCCACCAACAATGAAGTAAGGTTCCTTTCTGTCCACATCCCCTCCAGCATCTGTTGTTGTTAGAGTTCTTGACTTTTGCCATTCTAACTGGAGTGAGGTGATGTCTCAATGTTGTTTTGATTTGCATTTCTTTTATGGCTAGGGATGTTGAACATTTCTTCATGTGTCTATTGGCCATCCTTCTTTCTTCTTCAGAGAAGTTTCTCTTTAAGTCTTTCGCCCACTTATTTATTGGGCAGTTGTTTCTTTGAGGATTTGTTGTTGGGGGGTTTAATTTTTTGAGTTCCAAGTATATTTTAGATATGAGACCCTTGTCCGTTGTATGGCTAGTAAAGATCTTCTCCCAATCCGTGGGCTTTCTATTGATCTTGCTAGCTATGTCATTTGCCCTTCAGAAGCTCTGCAACTTTACGCAATCCCATTTGTTGTGTTTCCGGGTCTCTATTCAGAAAATTTCAGCCTGAGCCAAGGAGACCTAGGGTTTCTCCTATTCCATCCTGTAATGTTTTCAGAGTGTCTGCTTTGAGTTCAAGGTCTTTGATCCATTTGGAGTTGATTCTGGTGCAGGGTGATATATAAGGATCTAGGTTTAGTTTTCTACATGTAGTTAACCAATTTTGCCAGCACCATTTACTGAAGAGGCTGTCTGTCTTCCATTGTATTGTTTTAGCTCCCTTATCGAAGATTAGATGGCTATAGATCTGTAAGTTCATTTCTGGATTTTCAATTCTATTCCATTGGTCCTGAGGTCTGTTCTTATGCCAATACCAAGCTGTTTTGATTACTATGGCTTTATAGTAGAGTTTGAAATTTGGTATTGATATTCCTCCAGCAGTGTTCTTTCCGTTGAGGAGCGTTTTTGCTATTCGGGGTCTTTTATTGTTGCATATGAATTTTTGGATTGCCTCTTCTATTTCCTTGAAGAATGAGCTTGGAATTTTGATTGGTATTGCGTTGAATTTGTAGATAGCCTTGGGAAGTTTTGCCATTATCACAATGTTAATCTTTCCAATCCAGGAGCATGGGAGGTTTTGCCATTTTTTAAGTTCTGTGTTGCTTTCCTTTTTCAAGATTTTAAAGTTTTCATCATAGAGGTCCTTCACTTCTTTAGTTAAGTTAATTCCTAGATATTTTATTTTTTTAGGGCTATTACAAATGGAGTTGCTTTCCTAATTTCAGCCACACTTTTCTCATTGTTGGCATACAGAAAAGCCATTGATTATTGGGGGTTAATTTTATAACCTGCTACTTTGCCAAAGTTTTGAATCAGCTTGAGTAATTTGGGAGTGGAGTCTATGGGATTCTTTAAATACAAGATCATGTCATCTGCAAAGAGGGAGAGTTTTATTTCTTCTTTCCCTATTTGGATCCCCTTTATGTCTGCATCTTGTCTTATTGCTGTAGCTAGGCATTCTAATACTAGATTGAAGAGAAGTGGAGAGAGTGGGCATCCTTGTCTTGCTCCTGAGTTAAGAGGAAATGGCTTTAGTTTTTCACCATAAGTATAATGCTGGCTGTAGGTTTGTCATATACAGCCTTTATTGTATTGAGGAATGTTCCAAGGATTCCTAATTTTTCCAAAACTTTCATCATAAAGGGGTGTTGGATCTTGTCGAATGCTTTTTCTGCATCTATTGAGATAACCATGTGGTTCTTATTCTTGCTCCTGTTGATGTGATGAATAATATTAATTGATTTGCATATATTGAGCCAGGTTTGCATCCCTGAAATTAATATTGTTTGATCGTGGTGTATGATTTTTTGGATGAATTGTTGAAGTCGATTAGCCAAAATTCTGTTGAGAAGTTTTGCATCAATGTTCATCAAAGAAATGGGTCTATAGTTCTCTTTCTTTGATGAGTCCCTGCCTGGTTTTGGGATGAGGGTTATGATGGCTTCATAGAATGTGTTCGGTAGTGAGCTTTCTCTTTCAATTTCATTGAAGAGTTGGAGGAGAATTGGTGTGAGCTCTGCTTTGAAGGCCTTGTAAAATTCCGCTGTAAAACCATCTGGTCCTGGTCTTTTCTTAGCTGGGAGGTCTCTTATTACTGTTTCTATTTCAATGCTTGATATGGGCCTGTTAAGATAGTTTAACTCATCTTGGTTTAGTTTTTGCGTGTCAATATTTGCTAGGAAAAGGTCCATTTCTGTCAAGTTCTCAAACTGATTAGCATAAAGTTTTGAGAAGTATTCTAGCATAAAGTTTTGAGAAGTATTCTAGCATAAAGTTTTGAGAAGTATTCCCTTATAATGTTCTGAATCTTGCTTGTTTCCGTGGTGATGTTTCCATTCTCATCTCTGAGTTTATTAATTTGTGTATGTTCTCTTCCTTTTCTGATAAGATTTGCTAAGGGTCTGTCATTTTTGTTAAGGTTTTCGAAGAACCAACTCTTTGTTTTGTTGATTCTTTCTATAGTTTTTTTGGATTCTAATTCATTTAATTCTGATTTAATTTTGATTATCTCTTTCCGTCTACTGGATTGGGGTTTATCTTGCTGCTCTTTTTCAAGGAGGTTTAGATGTGTCATTAGATTGTTAGTTTCAGAGCTCTCCAATTTGTTGATGTAGGAGCTCAGAGCTATAAACTTGCCTCTGAGTACTGCCTTTGCTGTGTCCCAGAGGAGCTGGTAATTTGTGTGTTCATTTTTGTTGAATAGCATGAACATTTGAATTTCCTTTTAATCTCTTCCATGACCCACTCATGATTCAACAGTGTGTTGTTCAGCCTCCATGTGATATCGGACTTTCTTTGGTGGCTTTTGGTGTTGAGTTCTAATTTTATTCCCTTGTGGTCAGAGAGAATGCAAGGTATAACTTCAATGTTTCTGAATTTAGACACGTTTGCTTTGCGGCCTAAAATGTGGTCTATTTTAGAAAACGTTCCATGTGCTGCTGAGAAAAACGTGTATTCTGATGCTGCTGGGTGAAATGTTTGGTAGATGTCTGTTAAGTCTAGTTGATATATGCAGCTGTTTAGATCTGCAGTTTCTCTGTTGAGTTTTTGCCGAGTTGATCTATCTAGTGGGGAGAGTGGTGTGTTAAAATCCCCAACAATTAATGTCTTTGGATCTATATGGGATTTGAGGGAAAGTAATGTTTCTTTGATAAATTTGGGTGCTCCATTGTTTGGCGAACAGATATTTAGAATTGTAATATCCTCCTGAAGGAGGATTTAATTAGTATGTAGCGACCTTCTTTATCTCTTCTCACGAATTTTAATTTGAAGTCTATTTTATCTGATATTAGGATTGCAACTCCCGCCTGTTTATGGGGGCCATTTGCTTGGTAGATTTTGTTCCAGCCTTTAACATTGAAAATGTGTTTGTTTTTACGGGCAAGATGTGACTCCTTCAGGCAGCAGATAGAAGGGTCTTGTTTTTTAATCCAACTAGATAGTCTATGTCGCTTAATTGGAGAGTTCAGTCCGTTAACATTAAGAGATAGGACTGAGACGTATTTGGGAGTTCCTGCTATGTTATCCACCTTCTTGGGGGCTGCAAAAACTGGGTTCTTCCTATGGTTCTTGGATTCTCAGATTGGGTGCAGTTTCTTGGCCTTTATTGCGGTCTTGTTGGTTTTCTATGTGTACGGCATCTTTAAGAATCTTTCGTAGGGCTGGTTTTGTGGAGATGTATTGTTTCAATTTTTCTTTGCTATGGAAGGTTTTTATATGGCCTTCAGTTATGAAGGAGAGTTTAGCTGGGTACAGTATTCTTGGTTGATAGTTGTTTGTTTTTAGGGCATGGCATACATCATTCCAGGCTCTTCTTGCTTTGATTGTCTCTGCTGAGAAATTTGAGGTGATTCTAATTGGTTTCACTTTATAGGTGATTACCCTTTTCTCCTTGACAGCTTTAAGGATCTTTTCCTTGGTCTGAGTTGATCCTGTGTGGATTATAATGTGACAGTGGGATGTCCTATTCTGGTCTGGTCTATTTGGGGTTCTAAAGGCTTCTTGTATCTGAATAGGCCTATCTTTTTGCATGTTTGGGAAGTTCTCTGCTAGGATCCTGTTAAACAAATTTCCTAGACCATTAACTTCTGTTTCTAGGTGCTCCTCTACACCCATTATCCTTAGGTTAGGCCTTCTGATGGTGTCTTCCAGGTGTTGGATAGATCTACCATATTTCTTGGACTTGTCTTGGATGTTTGTATGTTCTTTCTCTATAATATCTAGGCTGTCTTCAATCCCTGAGATTCGATCTTCTGCATGGTCTAACCTGCTGTCAAGACTCTCTGTTTTTTATCTCTTTTCCTTCTAATTGGTCAGCTTTGATGGCTTCAAGTTCTTTGTTGAAGCTCTGTTTTAGGTCTTGTATGAATTTCTTTACTTCCTTAATTTGGTGTTCAGTGTTTGTTCTCAAATCACTTAGTTGATTGGTTATGGTTTCTTTGGACTCCCATTCCTTCTGTTGGGTTCCATTCAGCATTCCCTTTGTGGTCTCCTTGACTTCCTTCAGCTCCTTGTTAATGGATTCCATGAATGCCTTTAGTGATCTTTGTGTGTTCTCTACCTGGTCTTTCAATTCCTGTATTACTCTTTGATTAGCTTCCTCCCATTCGTGGGATTTCTGCAGTTCTATTTCCTCCCGTTCGTGGGATTCCTGCAGTTCTCTTTCAGTGTTCTCAGCCTGCTCAAGCCATTCCTCCCTTTCTCTTTGAGTATTCTCAAGTTGTTCACGCAAATCCTGTATCAGTTTTTGAGTAGCTTCCTCATGCTTATGATATTCCTGTATAAACTTTTGGGATGCCTCCTCTCTCTCCCTATCACGCTCATACAGAGTCCTTTGTAAGTTGTCAAACTTCTCATTTATCATGTTTGCCAGCAGTGTTTGTAGAGCTATTTGGGAACTCTTCTCTGGATTATTCATTATCTGTTCTGACCCTTGATTATCAAGATTGGGAATTGAGATACCCGGATTTGCCATTTTTCTTGTGTTTTTCCGGCTTACTCTGCCCATTTGAGATGAAGATAGCACCAGTTTCGTGCTAGAACACTATCTTAAGGCAACCATCAACCAAAGTTTGCATTTGTACGGTCAATAGTCTACAGATACAATCTAGTTCAACAGATACATCTATTCAACATCAAACAACTATATGTTAATGGACTTCAAACCGCAGAGAAGAATTTGGAAAACCAGAAATTATTAGGGTTAGGGAGAGATATGGGTAAAAAATAGGAATAGATTGGTGTGGGGAGGGACAGGGAGCGTTAACTATGTCCTAATCCCAATGCAGGAAATAGGTTGGGTAGGATGCAAGTCGAGAGAGAGAGAAAAAGAAGAAAGGGAAAGGGAAATGAAAAGAGCCCAGAAAAAAAATAGAAACGTAAAAATTAATGTTATTATGGAGTATAAAAGACCATCTATTTAGAGAGGAATGTGAATATATTGGGAGAAGGAGAGGGACATAGAGGAGATGTGAAAAACTTAAAAAAATGCTTAAATTATTATATAGGTATAAAGAGGTAGTACTGCTATTAAGGAATTTAAGTCTCAGACTTTTGAATTGAGTAATAAATTTGTGGATTAAGTGTACACAATGGGGGATAGGGTCTACTAGTTAACTACGGGTTTATCTGAGGATGTGCAGGACAAGAGTTAAGTCACATAAAGAAGAACAAAAGAGAGGAAAAGGTGAAAAGGATAAGAAAGGGAGAAAAAAAGATCAGAAGTTCAGTAGAGCTAGACAAAAAACAGAAAGATAATTAAGAAAGAAAGAAAAAGAGAAAGAAGACAAGAAAAGAAAGGAAAACGCACATTCACGTATTCCTAAAATAAAAATTATAAGAGGAAAAAAGTTACTGGAAAACAATTATTTTTTCAAAAAAGGCAAAAATTAAAGATTAATAAAAGTTTTAGAAAAGGAAAAAAAATTTTTTTTATATATATAAGGTACCAAAAAAAAAAAAGAAAGAAAGAAAAGAAGAAGAAGAAGAAAAAAGTTCTTTGATTTTTTTTTTGGGGGGGAGGGGTGGGAAGAATCCTGTATCTCCCTTTTGTCTGTAACCAGTCTCTTGTTGGAGTCTCTGGTCAGCTTGAGGTCCTGTGGCTTGATTGGTTTCTTAAGTCAGTTTGTTCGAACAGGCAGAAAAATGCTCTGCTTTACCCAAGATTTTGAGATCCCCCTCCCAGGTTAGTTTACTGGGAGGGTGATCTGCTTTGAGAATCACAAAAGAGGGGGATGCAATGAAGAGGCTAGGTTCTGGGTAGAGTTGAAGCCTTTCAACAAACAGTAGCTTTTCCCTGGGGCTATTTTGTGAAAAACTCACAGAGCCCAGCCTGGAGCCATTCTCAGGGTTTCTGTTTTTCAATTGATTGTGGTGGCTGCTAGAGGGAGGGACAGCCTCTGGCTCTGGTTACCCAGTGGGGAAAGCCACTCCTATGGCTGGCGCCTGAGCTGGGTGACTTTTCCCTGGATGGAGTTGAGTCTGGCAGGTCACTTAGCGTTAAGTTCTTGTGACCTGCTAAATGACTCATTTTATTCCAAGGCCTGAGCTGGAGCTAGCAGCTCCTCCGAGCTTTGAAGGTATCCAAGATGGAGATCTCCGGTACTGGGGGGGAGGGGTGGCCTTCCCTCCTCTGCTCCCTGAGAAGGAGTGAGGACGTCCGGCTTCTACTCACACCGAGTCTTGGTTCCTGGGTCGTCTCTGGTCTGCAAACTGCAGGATGAAGTTGTCCGCTCCTTGTCGGTTCTTGCTGGTGTTGAGTAGAATCCACTCACCCGCTGCATCTGGCTCCTTCGTCCTGGACTCTCTGTGGCTCAGGTATGGCCGCCGCCGCCGCAGACACTGCTGCCGCGGCCGCGGTGGCTGCTGGCAAGCGCTCAGATGTGTCTCCTTGCCTTGGCTTCCCCTCTCTTGCCTAACTCTCTGTCCTGTGATGGCACACTTGGTGTGATTCTCTGGCTTAGGACTGTTCACTGGAACTCTAAAACTGCTTTCTATGCGAGAGCTTGTTCAGATTCCAGCTTCTCCTCCGCCATCTTCCCGGAACCTCACGTTTGTTTTCTTAATGGCTGCCATTCTGACTGGAATGAGGTAGAGTCCTACTATGGTTTTAACTTGCAGTTTCTTTTATGGCTAGACGTATTTAACCTTTCTTTGTGTACTTACAAGCCAGTTGTTTTCCTTTTACTGAGAACTGTCCAGTTCATTTGCCCAATTATTAATTAAATTGTTCTTTTATTGTTTATTTCTGAGTTATTTGTATATTCTGGATGCTAATCACTTTTCCCATTGAATAGTTGGTAAACAGTTTCTCCTATTCTGGGGTTACATACTGAGAGAAAACCACCAAGCCTGCCTTGTGTGTGAAGATGGGATATCACTAACTTTTGTTTGGGCTAGTTTTGAACCACATCCTTCTGGAGTTGTGTCTCCCACGTACTGGGATTATAAGCACAAATTTGAATTTGGAAGTTGAATCTTCTTAGGTATTTCAGTTAAAACTATTAGCATCAAGACACACACACACACACACACACACACACACACACACACACACACACACACACGCTGTTACTCATTTAGCCTGTTATTGGGCAGTAGGTTGTTAAAGCTGGTTCAAAATACTTTGGTATTTAGAGGCATTTGGAAAAAGAATATTGGGTTACAATTGCTGGGTTCAGTGAAAAAACTGTTAAATGTCTGTCCTGTCTTATAATTCAGAGTTATCTTTTCATTGGGATCAAAATCATTTCTGTATCTGCCAGGCAAACTGCATTTCAACATTCCACAGAAAGTCTAGAGTCTTCTCAGTGGTAACTAGCAAGTAAAACAAAATCATGTTCCATTGGATTATGAAATATTTAGTGAGTCTAAAGTATCTTTAAATTTGACATTGAAGAAGCACATTCAGTTTTTGTATTTACAAGTCATACAGCATTCCATTAATATGTTATTAGTGCTTTCAACACCTTTTAAAAAATTATCTCAAGTATTTATTCCAGATACAGAAAGCTAACATGCTATAATTACATGGTTAAGACAAATTTTTAAATATGATATCTCATGTTAGCTACTAGTCATTAAAACTTAGGTTGTGAAAAACTTCATATATTTGAGTTGTAGAGCTGTTCAACATTTATTTACTTATTTTTGTGCCTTTGTAGGGTTTGAACTCAGAGCCTGTTTGTTGCCCTTGAGCTTTAGCTTTTTTTTCCCTTCAAGGCTAGTACTCTATCATGAAGCAACAGCTTCATGGCTTTTTGGTGCTGTCTGGACTTGCTACGAACCATGATCTTCAGATCTAACTTCTTGAGTAGCTAGGATTATAGGCATGAGCCACCGATGATCAGCTCAACGTATTTAATGATGCATAACTATACTGAGGAAATATTTTAAGTGAAAACAATTATGTCCAGGATGATCTCAAATTTCCATGTAAAATAGAAATAGGCTAGCATGAATTCCAAAATGTTAATAGTAATTATCTGCTTATTGTGCTGCTTTTCTATTTTTCTAACTTTCTCCACATTCATAGAACTATTGGGAAAGGAACTAAATAAGTCCACAATGTGTGTCCATGCCAACTTTTTTAAACAGTAATATTATCTTTCAATAATTTATACAGAGTATTTGATGTTCTGAAATATGTAGTAAGTGTTTTCCCTCTATGAATGAATAGATTTTCAGAAAAGATCTGAAGATCTCTTATGAATAATAGTTCTGAATAAGATTTGTGGTCAAGCACTTTTATTTGTTTTGACAATCATATTTTTATATATCTTACCATTGGAATGTTTCCCTTGTCCTATCACCTCCTATAATTGTCTGATATCCTTCTTTCTCTTTTGTTTTTCATATGAAATAGTCAGCCATCCTCTTTTGTCTTTTGGTATTAAGACTTCCCCCTCTTACCTTTCAGTTCTCCACCTTGCTGTGCATGGCACTGTTGTCAGTCTCCCTTGGGCTGTTGATAACAGTGATCTCTGGTGGAGACCACTTCTTTCAGGGCTCTTCAGATAATTAATGTGAGGCCATAAGATTCATCAGTTGATGTCTCCAATGATTTATCTTTCCAAAACAGTTTCTAATGCTAGACTTAAGAATATAAAACTACCAGCTCCTTACATAATGATGACAATCTGAAGGTATATTAGTTATTTCAGGGGAGTCACAAAGTACTTTATCATTGTATTCTCATAGATTTTGATGCCAATTCTGGATAATATGAATTCTGGGATTCTTTCTCTTAAAATTCCTTACATGCTATTTCTGCAATAAACCTGTTTGCCTGACTCCATTTTTTTTTTTTTACTTCTTTTTGCTTTGCCTTAGTATTGTGACAAAATGAGATGTAAAGAAGTGCGATATCTTATAAACTATCAAAAGTGTAACGTTACTAGAGATTGCAATGACCGTGGGGTAAGTCACAATAGTGTTCATTTCAACAATACTTTTAACACTGTAATGAGCAATTGGGAGCTTTAAAAAATATTTGCATTTTAGTCACCATTATATTTTGTGGTATCATTTAACAACCTATAATATAAAGGGAAAACATTTCAAATGATAATGTGTAAAAGATGTGTATAAAATTTCCTGTATACACTGGGTGGATATGCTAAAAGGACAGATGGCTTTGTGTTGTTATCATGGAAGGAAAGTATTTCTATTTTTACACAGAGAAGACACTATAAAAAGTAATTAGAATGTTAGTCTTGCTAGTTTATTTACACTCTGAACTATTGTGGGAAATGAGTAGGAATTGTAAGGTATTTGAATCTGGCTATAATAAGGATTAGAGTGGATTTGGCAATGGAAACTTTCTTTAGGAAGTTTCCATACTTTGTATGGAAATCTCAAGTAGAAATTGAGTTTGTCTAACAATCTCTAAGATGAGATGCTTTGTGGGAAAAGTATAGACTCTAAGGACCAATAAGAAGCTCTCTCTCTACAAAGACTCTTCTACTTTTTTTTATTCCAGCTGTGCAACAACTTTAACCACTGCCACTGTTCTGAAGGATATACCCCTCCAGAATGCAAGCCAATGAGAGGAGGGTTTGGAAGTATTGATGATGGTCACAAAATCACAACTAAAATAGGTTAGTGACCTTACAATGGCATTGATTAAATATGACATGCAAGAAAAGGAATTGTAGGTTTGAGGCTAGATTGAAAACAACTCTGACAACAAAACTGTTATTTTATTTGTGAGGTTAAAAATGATACACCTGACTGTATAGGTTTGTATTGTCAAAGAAAAAGTATATCCAGTATCAGGCAATTTTAAAAGTAGGAATCTCATTATATATAATTTGAGTATTACTTGGAATTGTCTCAAATATTCCTAATGCAAAATAGCATCACTATTCATTATATTGAGGGCCTTGAAATCTTCCAGACTTCATGGTTGTTTTGGAGCTATTAGGTTATCTTTGAAATTTTCCATTTTGCATCCTACCTTGGCTACTCTGAGTAGTTTCTTTAAATTAAACAGATATGAATGTAATGGAATAACTAGAGGACATCCCCTGGTTCTTTAAGGTGTTGAGTCTACTCAAAATAGCTAGGAAGGAATAGTGTGCTCACAGCTGAAATCCTAGCTACTCAGGAGGCTGAGATCTGAGGATTGCAGTTTGAAGCTAACCAGGGTAGGAAAGCCCTTGAGACTCCAATTAAGCACCATGAAGCTATGGCTAAACTGCTAGAGTCTTGAGTAAAGAAGTTCATGGAGAGTGCCTGCTAAGTAAGTAAATAAGAAAGTAAGTAGGAGGGCTGGCAATGTGGCTTAGTGGTAGAGTGCTTACCTAGTATGCATGAAGCCCTGGGTTTGATCCTCAGCACCACATAAACCGAAAAGTCTGGAAGAGGTACTGTGGCACAAGTGGTAGAGTATTAGCCTTGAGCAAAAGAAGCTCAGGGATAGTGCCCAGCCCTGAGTTCAAAAGCCCCAGCACTGGCAAAAGGTAAAAAAATGTAAGTAACCTATAGGATAATCTTATCAGATGAGCTGAAAAGCTCAAACACTATGTACATAAGATCATATCAGATGATGCTAAGTGAAATGAATCCCAAGATATGGACACAAGATTTTTTTTTGTTTCTTTTCAATGTTCTTCCTATGATGTATCCGCTGTTGTCACTGTACTTGATTTTAGTAGCTGCATCTTGTATATACATTTGTCTAATCTGGGGAGAGGAAGGGGAATAACAAATGGAACAAGGACACAGGATGACCATTGCAACAATGATACCCACAGGACAGTATATTGGAAAACACACTTTACAACATCAGGTTGGGGGGGAGTTGGAGGGGATGGGGAGGAGTGTGGGAAGTGGGGGAGGGAAGGGATAGTGGTACAACAACAAGGGAAGGGGTTAACAATGATCTACAAGAAATGTACTCATTGCCTTACTCATGTAACTGCAACCCCTCTATACAGCATCTTTACCATAAAATAAAATTATAAACCAGGTAAGCAAGTAAATAAATAAATAAATAGGAAATTTGGCAAATTGTCTACACTGCCCAATTTCCTTTTGAGGCCTTTCCAAATAAATATCTATGGAAAACTTCAATAGACTTCTTTGTAGTTAGACTGCATAACATGACCAGTTTTGTAAACTTTTAAAATGGTGATAATAAGGCTTGAACTCAGAGTCTTATGCTTACTAGGCAGTTGCTCTAACACTTGAACCACACTTCTAGCTTTTTGCCTTTGAGGTGAAAGTCTTGTGTTATTGCTTAAGCTACCCTGGGCTGTGATCCTCCTAACCTGTACTTCGTCCTGTTGACAAGGTAACGGTCACAGACTACTTAGCCGTTTGCTAAGATAGTCCTATGAACTTATTCCTGTACTGGCCTCCACTGTGATCCCTTGTCTTTCTGCCTTTCAAGTAGCTAGAGTTGAGTCAATGTGTCTGGGAAGCTGATCAAGCTTTTAGAAATATATTGAAATTATGTAGGCCATATTATTATAAATTCTTTAGGAGCACAAATGTAACACTTTAAAAATATAATAGAAATAATTAAATAAGTTTTGCCTACATATGATTATAAAAACAAGGGTCATGCCTCTGTTTGACTTACAATAGAGCCAAATATTCTTAAAAAAATTTTTTTATTGTAAAGATACTGTAAAGAGGGGTTACAGTTACATGAGTTAAGGCAATGAGTACATTTCTTATTGAGCATTGTTTCCAAGTTTTCCATTCCCTAACAAATGGGATGGTGTCATTCTTTCTGATGGAGGCACATGATTTTCTTGATCCATTCATCTACTGAGGGGCATCTAGGTTGGTTGAAATCTTAGCAATGGTGAATAATAAACATAGTTGTGCGGGTAGCTTTAGTAAGGCCTTGTTTGTGATCTCTTTAAGTCTTTAGCCCACTTATCAATCGGGCGCTTATTTCTTTGAGGATTTGTTGTTGGGGGATTTAAGTTTTTGAATTCGAAGTATGCTTCAGATATGATGCCCTTGTCTGTTCTATGGCTAGTGAAAATCTTCTCCCAATCCATGGGCTTTCTATTGATCTTGCTTGTTATGTCCTTTGCCAAGAAGCTCTGCAGTTTCATGCAATCCCATTTGTCCAGGCTTTCTTTGATTTGCTGTGTTTCTGGGTCTTTATTAAGAAAATTTCAGCCTGTGCCAAGCAGACCTAGGGTTTCTCCTATTCCATCCTGTAATATTTTCAGGGTGTCTGCTTTGACTTCGAGGTCTCTGATCCATTTGGAGTTGATCCTAGTACAGAGTGATATATAAGGATCTAGCTTTAGTTTTCTACAGGTGTTGAATGAATTTTGTCAGCACCATTTCCTGACAAGCTGTCTTTCTTCTATTTTTTTTTAGCTCCCTTATTGAAGATTAGGTGGCTATAGGTCTGTGGGTTCATTTCTGGGTCTTCAGTTCTATTTCATTTGTCCTCAGGTCTGTTCTAGTGCCAGTAACAAGCTGTTTTGAATTACTCTGGCTTTGTAGTAGAGTTTGAAGTTTAGTATTGATATTCCTCCAGCACTGTTCATTCTGCTAAGGGTCTTTTATTGCTCCATATGAAGTTTTGGATTGCTTATTTTATTTCATTGAAGAATGAGGTTGGGATATTGATAGGTCTTGCATTGAATTTGGCAGTATTGCCATTTTCACAGTGTTAATCTTCCCAATCCAGGAGCATGAGAGGTTTTTCTACTTCCTTAGTTCTGCTTTAATTTCCTTTTTCAGGTTTTTAAAGTTTTCATCATAGAGGTCCTACACCTCTTTAGTTAACTCCTAGCTATTTTATTTTTTGTGGGCTATTAGAAAAGGAGTTACTTTCCTGATTCAGCCACACGCTTCTTGTTATTAGCATACAGAAAAGCCATTGATTTTGGGGGGGTTCATTTTATACCCTGCTACTTTGCCAAAGTTTTGGATCAGCTCCAGTAACTTAGGAGTGGAGTCCATGGGATTCTTTAAATACAAGATCATGTCATCTGCAAAGAGGGGAAGTTTTACTTCATCTTTCCCTATTTGGATTCCCTTTATGTTTGCTTCTTGTCTTATTGCTCTAGCTAGGCATTCTAATACTAGGTTGAAGAGGAGTGGAGAGAGCTGACATCCTTGTCTCATTCCTGAATTTAGAGGAAATGGGTTTAACTTTTTGCCATTAAGTATAATTCTGCCTGTAGGTTTGTCATATTTAGTCTTTATTATAATGAGGAATGTTCCATGGATTCCTATTTTTTCCAGAGCTTTCATCATAAAGGGTGTTGGATCTTGTCAAATGCTCTTTCTGCATCTATTGAGATAATCATGTCGTTCTTTTCCTTGCTCTTGTTGATGTGATGAGTTATATTAATTGATTTGTGAATATTGAACCAGCTTTGCATCCCTGAAATTGGTCCTGTTTGTTCATAATGTATGCTTTTGTTTATGAGTTGTTGAAGTCGATTGGCCAAAATTTTGTTGAGAAGTTTTGTATTGATGTTCATCAAAGAAATGAGTCTGTAGTTCTATTTCTTTGATGAGCTCCTGCCTGATTTTGGGATGAGGTTTGTAATGGCTTCATAGAAAGAGTTTGGTAGTGAACTTTCACTTTCATTTTCATTGAAGATTTGGAGGAGTATTGATGTGAGTTCTAGTTTGAAGACCTTGTAGAATTCAGCTGCAAATCCATCTGGTCCTGGGCTTTTCTTAGGTAGTAGGTCTCTTATTGCTGTTTCGATTTTGATGTTTGATATGGGTCTTTTAAGTTGGTTTAAATCATCTTGGTTCAGTTTGAGCATGTCAATATTTGCTAGAAATTCATCCATTTCTTCCAGATTCTTGAACTTATTAGCATAAAGGTTTGAGCAGAATTTCCTCATAATGTCCTGAATCTCGGTTATTTCTGTAGTGATATTTCCATTCTCATCTCTGAGTTTGCTTATTTGGGTGTGTTCTCTTCCTTTTCTGATAAGATTTGCTAAGAGTCTGTCAATTTTGTTCATTTTTTTTTGAAAAACCAACTCTTTATTTTGTTGATTCTCTCTCTGGATTTTTTTTGACTCTTAATTCATTTAATTCTGATTTTAATTATTTTTTTCCATCTACTGGATTGGGGTTTAGCTTTTTGCCTTTTTCAAGGAGCCTCAAGTGCCTCGTTAAATTGTTGGTTTCAGATCTCTCCAATTTGTTGGTATAGGAACTCAGAGCTATAAACTTGCCTTTGAGTACTGTCTTTACTATGTTCCAGAGGAGCTGGTAATTTGTGCGTTCATTTTTGTTAAATAGCATGAACATTTGAATTTCCTTTCTAATCTCTTCATGACTCACTGGTGGTTCAACAGTGTGTTGTTCATCCTCCCTTTGTTAGAGGATTTTCTTTTGTGGCTTTTAGTGTTGAATTCTAATTTACTCCCTTGTGGTCTGAGAGAATATAAGGAATAATTTCAATGTTTCTGAATTTGGACAAATTTTCTTTGTGACCTAAAATGTGGTTTATTTTTGGAGAATGTTCCATGTGCTGCTGAGAAGAATGTGTATTCTGATGCTGCTGGGTGAAATATTCAGTAGATGTCTGTTAAGTCTAGTTGGTCTATGCAGTTGTATAGGGCTGAGGTTTCTCTGTTGAGATTTTGCCAGGTTGATCTATCCAGTGGGGATAATGGTATGTTAAAGTCTCTGACAATTAATGTCTTTGGATCTATGTGAGATTCTAGGGATTGTAGTGTTTCTTGGATAAATTAAGTTGCTCTGTTGTTTGGTGAATAGATATTTAGAATTGTAATGTCCTCCTGAAGGAGAGATCCCTTAATTAATATGTAATGTCCTTCTTTTTCTCATCTCACTTAATTTATTTATTTTTTTCATTTTTTTCTTTCTTTTTTTATGGTGAAAATACCATACAGAGGGGTTACAATTACATGGACAAGATAATGAGTACATTTCTTATCAAGCATTGTTGCCTCTTCCTTTGTTTCCCTTTCCCATCCCTTCCTATATCCCCCCATCCCCCCTACCCGATCCTCCCCCCCTCCCTATCACTTATTTTAATTTGAAATATTTTATCTGATATTAGGATTGCAACTCCTGCCTGGTTGTCGGGGCCATTTGCTTGGTAGATTTTATTCCTGCCTTTCACTTTCAGAATACGTTTCTTTTGTGGGCAAGGTGTGTGTCTTGAAAGCAGCAGACAGAAGGATCTTGCTTTTTGATCCAACTAGACAATCTATGTCACTTAATTGGAGAGTTAAGCCCATTAATATTGAGAGTTAGGACTGAGAAGTGCTTGGTAGTTCCTTCCATGTTATCCCATTTTTTAGGGACTATGTCAACCAGTTCTTCCTATGATTCTCATATTCTCTGTTTGGGTGTCATTTCTTGGCCTTTATCACACTCTTGTTGGTTTTCTATGTGTAGGACATCTTTCAGTATCTTTTGTAATGCTGGTTTGTTGGAGATCTGTTGTTTCAATTTTTCTTTGCTATGGTAGCTTTTTATTCATCTGTCGATTATGAAGAAGAGTTTAGTTGGGTACAGTATTCTTGGTTGATACTTCTTTGTCTTTAGGGTGTGGCATACATCATTTCAGTCTCTTTTTGCTTTCATGGTCTCTGTTGGACATCTGTTATTCTGATTGGTTTCCCTTTATAGGTGATTGATTTTTTTTTTTCTCCCTTACAGCTTTAAGGATCCTTTTCTTGGTCTCTGTTGATCCTGTGTGGATTACAATGTGGTAGTGGGATGTCTTGTTCTGGTCTGGTCTATTTGGGGTTCTAAAGGCTTCTTGTACCTGGATGGGCCTATCTTTTTGCATGTTTGGGCAGTTCTCTTCTAGGATACTGTTAATTAATTTCCTAGATTGTTAACTTCTGCCTCTCAGCCCTCCTTTACACTCATTAGCTTTAAATTAGGCCTTCTGATGGTGTTTTTTATATGTTGAATAGATCTAACATATTTCTTGGATTTGTCTTGGATAGTTGTATGTTCTTTCTCTATAACACCTAGGCTGTCTTCAGTCCCCGAGATTCAATCTTCTGCATGGTCTAACCTACTGTCAAGACTTTATACATTGTTTATCATTTCCTTTTGTTCTAATTGGTCAGATTTGATGACTTCAAATTCTTTGTTGGATCTTTATTTTAGATCTTGTATGGACTTCTTTACTTCCTTAATTTGTTTTTCAGTGTTCATTCTCAAATCCCTTAGTTGATTGATTATAGTTTCATTGGAGTCCCTTTTCTTCTGTTGGGCTTCATGTTCACAAATTCCTCTATTAATACTTGGTTAGCCTTATTATGCTTATGCACTTCCCTGTCCTGCTCACACAGAGCCCTTTGCAGGCTTTCGATCTTTTCATTCAGCATGTTTACCAGTAGTGTTTGTAGAGCATTTTGGGAGTTCTCCTCTGGATTATTGGTTAACTGCTCTTTTGCATGATTACCATGAGGTATCTGGACTTGATATTTTTCTTGTGTTTCTACAGTTTATTCTACCCATTTGGGTATGAAAATAAAAGCAACAAAGGAGGAGGTAAGAGTGGTCAATAGGAAATGTACTCATTACCTTACTCATGTAACTGTAACCCCTCTGTACACTATTTTTACAATAAAAAACTAATAAAAAATTTAAAAAAGAAAGTAAACCAATTCCACACTAGAACAGTATTTTTAAGGCAAGCATCAACCCAGAGACCTGTAGTTGTCCAGATTGACAGAATGAATACAGATACAATCTAGTTCAACAACAGACAGCTAGGGATCAGTGTTCTAAGAAATTCAAAGAAGGAGTCAGGGACCAGAAATAGATAGGTCTAGGGAGAATTATGAGGAGAAAATAAGATTAGAAGAATGTGGGGAGGGAAAGGGAGAAAGGGAAAATAAGGACCTAAATTCAGAGAGAGGAAAAAGAGAAAAGGAAAGGAAAAGAGAGATACAGTAAAAGGAAAAAAAAAATAAAAAAATTAAGAATGAAACACTTAAAAATTATATAAGTATAAAGAAATAATAGCACAATTAAAGAGGTTAAGGCTGAGAGTTTTTGAATTGAGTAATCAATATCTGAATTAAGCATGCACACAATGAAATTTAAGATCTAATAATTGAAGACAGGTATGTATCTGGTGATGAACAGAACAGCAATTAAGCAAAGCAAAAAAAGTAAAAGGACAAAAAGGGAAAAGACTAAAAAGAGAATTAAAAAATAAAAACGATGAAAAAATAGAAAACAAATTAAAAAAAACTTAAAAAAATTAGGGGGGATATCTTGTATCTCCCCTATGTCTGTAATTAGTTTCTTGGTGGAGTCTCTGCTTTGTTTGTGGTGTTTGGTTTTCCTGTGACTTAGTTGGTTTCTCAAATCAGTTTGTTTGAGCAGGCAGAATGAAGCTCTGCCTTACCAGGACTTTTTGACCTTCCTCCTAGGCTAGTTCAGTGGGAGGGATATGTGTTTTGAGTGTCACAAAAGAAGGAGGTGGCTGTTTCCTCTAGCTTGGAGTTGCTGTGAGGGAGCTAGGTTGTGGGTAGGGTTCTGACTTGTCCACAATCAGAAGCTTTTCCCTGACAGGCTAGTTCCTGAGACACTCATGCAGCCCAGTCTGGGGCCAGTCTTAGGATTTATGCTGTCCGGTTTCCAATTGTTTTTCTTTTACCCTCCAGCAACTGGAGTTGCTGCCTGTGCTGCAGAGGGGTGGGGCCACCTCTGGCTCTGTTTACCCAGTGAAGAAAGTCATCAAACCTTGGGCAGAGCTTTCTCTACCTAGGAAGAACAACTTTCCCTGGAGGTAGAGCTGAGCTCTGCAGGTCAGGTTCCTTTCACCTGTTGAATGGCTCCCATTGTCTTCTTCCCAGGCCTAGTTATGTGCTAGTTGCTCTGGCCAGGTCTTTGTCAATATCAAACATGGAGTTCTTCTCCAGTAGTGGGGGAGTGGCTGCCTTCCCAATGCTGCCTGTGAGAAGGAGTGGGACTGTCTTGTGGGGTACTAACGACTTTCCCTTGGTTTCTCGGCTATGCATAGCTGCTGCTGCCACAGTGGACACTGGCAAATGCCAGTGTCCTTAAACAAGCTGTCTGGAATTTTCCTCTCTGGCTAAACTCTCTGTACTATGATGGCATACTTGGTGTAACTCTCTAGCCTTAGATTTTTCACTGGAACACTAAAACTGGTTTCTATGTAAGATCTTGTTTAGCCCCTAGCTTCTCTTCAGCCATCTTCCTCCAGGCTCTAGAATCAAATATTCTTATTCTTTCTGTTTCATTTCTAATTATGTATCTCTTAACCCTTTCAGCCTTTAAGTAATTCTTTATATGTTTTATAAAACTTCTTTCTTTCTTCCTTCCTTCCTTCCTTCCTTCCTTCCTTCCTTCCTTCCTTCCTTCCTTCCTTCCTTCCTTCCTTCCTTCCTTCCTTCCTTCCTTCCTTTCTTCCTTCCTTCCTTCCTCTCTTCCTCCCTCCCTCCTTCCTTCCCTTCCTCCTTCCTTGCCTTCTTTCTCTTTCTTTTACATTTTTGATTACAGGATGCCTAATGTTGTATATCAGTTGGGCTCAGTAAATCTGACCTCCTTTTATCTACTCTCCAGTACTCCACATCACTTCCACCCTCTATTAACCTTTACTTTGTGTTCATGTTGATCTATTTTACCTCCTACCTATGATGCTAAACATAAACATTTCTCTGTGTGACTTTAATTTGCTTAATATAAAATTTAGCTTCTCTCTAGACCACCTAACTATTGTGAAGAAACTAATATTTCTATTTTACTTTACTCCTATTTTTCCAGTTTTCCATTTCTCCATGCACTTAAAAATGACAGAACACCACCACCATCATCATCATGATCAATCTTTAAATAGTTATACAAAGGGATACAACATATCTCATAAATTCATGTAGTCATTAACTGACTACAATGCATCTTGATCAGAGTCAACTCTTCTATTCTCCTCCATCTCTCTCCCAACCCTACCCATCCCCTTCAATTTCCTAGCTCCATTTTTACATATGTGCACATCGAATATTATGACTGTATTCACCTACCCTTCCTCTTGCCATTTGTCTGCAACTTTGCCCCTCAAACTTTCCCCAGACCTCAACAACACATGTTCTAGTTGCCTGGTAATCATTTTGTTAAACTGTAAGTTAGTTGTTCACAGTGGTTGCACCATTGGACTCCTCCTCTGTATATAACACTATATTTTAGTTTTTCTGTATATTCCTGTATATTATCTTATGTACATTTTCATATATAGTTTTAATTTAGACCAAATTTCTAAATCTGAGAGAAAACATGTGCCTTGACTGAGCACTGACTTACTTCTGAGCCTGACTTACTTCATTTAACAATTTTTCTCAAGTCCATCCATCACCCTGTGAACAATAAGGCTTTTTTATCAAAAAAAAAAAAAAAGACTAACCTTCTTGATAGGCACTGACAGCTCACATATGTCATCCTAGTTATTCAGGAGGCTCAGATCTGAGCATCACCATTCAAAGCCAGGCCAAGCAGGAAAGTTTGTGAAACTCTTATCTCCAGTTAAGCACTAAAAAAGCTAGAAGTGGAGGTGTGGTTCAAATGGTAGAGTACTAGCCTTGAGGAAAAGAAGCTCAGGGACAGCACCTAGGCCCAGAGTTCAAATATCAGGACTAGTGGGAAAAAAAAGAATAACCTTCTTGTCCAACAAGGAAATTTTATGGCAACCTGGTATTAAAGCATACTTTCTTTTTCTGGCATCAGTTGCATTCATTTTGTTTATGCATATGGAAGCCATCTCTTTCTATTTTATAAAGTTAAAACAGACATCTCTTTGAGTGTTCCTTCACCTATTGAGGAAACAAGTGACTAAAAGCTTTTGTTAGGAAGTGTCCTCTCTATGTCAATGAGTGACCTGCCTTCAAGCGAAATGAACCAGGTATGCATTCCACTTTGCAGGGAAAGTCTTCCCTCACTGTAACTATAGACTAAATTTTCTGCTGTGAGTTAAATATACAGGGAGATGAGAAAAATTCTATTTTGTATTTGCTGAAAATATCAGGAGTCTTTCTCATTTTGTAACAGGGAATTGTCTTATTTCATTGTCATAAAACATGGTCCTTATTTCTGTCTGAGACCTCACCAGAAACACTTTTACTGTATTCATATTCATACTCACACTCTGTTCATGATTCTTTCTATGCATATTCTATAAGATGTGGGTGGTCTCCCCTGTCTTTTTTTTATTTTTTCTCTTAGCCTTTGCCAGAATTACTCTTCCAACATTGGCATTTCTGCATTTCTTTTTCTTTTTCTTTTTTTTTTTTTTGTCGGTCATGCGGCCTGAACTCTGAGCCTGGGCACTGCCCTCAGCTCTTCAGCTCAAGGATAACACTCTACCACTTGAGCCACAGCACCACTTCTGGGTTTTTTCTTTTTGCTTATATGGTGCTGAGGAATTGAACCCAGGGCCTCATGCATGCAAGGCAAGCACTGTACCACTGAGCCACCTTCCCAGCTGCATTTCTACATTTATATCAATGGTACCTTAATGGAATCTAGGCCATCTTCAAAGTGATCCTTAAAGGTGCTTCACCCTTTAGCAATTATTCAGATCCAAAGTCAATTCCATGAGTTAATGTATTCGTTATAGTTACAAATCACTTCCAAGTACTAAGTTCTGTGTGTATGTGTGTGTGTATTTGTACACAGAAATATATGCATATACATAGTATATGTACATGCTATATATACATTATATACATATGTACGTATATATATGTCAAATCATTGACAAGTGCCAATATCTGCAGGGTGAATTGACAAGTTGTAAAGGGATTAAATGAATGTTTGCAAATATTAACAATCTAAGAAATCTTTATGTAGTGAAAGAGTAAGGAGTGGGGCGCCGGTGACTCACGCCTATAATCTTAGCTACTCAGGAGGCTGAGATCTGAGGATAGTGATTCAAAGCCAGACCCGGCAGGAAAGTCCGTGAGACTCTTATCTCCAATAAACCCTTAAAATCCAGAAGTGGTGCTGTGGTTCAAGTGGTAGAGCACTCACCTTGAGCTGAAAAGTGCAAGGACAGTGCCTAAGCCCAGAGTTCAAGCTCCACGACTGACCAAAGGGGAAAAAAAAAGATTAAGGACTCAAAAACCCTAGCAAAACATGAGAAACATATATAAGTGTATATATTCAATTTTTTATTATATTAAGAACAGGTAAGAATAGAGTGTTTAATAAGTATTTAGGTTTGATAAGGAATAAGGTTGATAAAAATGTCTTCTTCAGTTTTTCCTTTGATTAATCCAATCTCTGACATTAATTTAAAATTGGTATTTTCCATTCTAGGCTATTTTGAGGCACAACCTGTTCTCCCAAAATTCAAGTTTCAACTCATCTTCTACATTTCTGTACCAGTGCTTGTCATTATTCTTATTGGTTTAGTAAATCAGAATAAAATAAGAGAGTTTTGCTTGAGAAGAGAAACTGAAACAGATAGGTATACATGTGCACATATATCTACTGTTGTTTTATTTAATAAGCCAAAAAGCAATATTCATTTACATGAGCAATATCTAAGACAACAGGTAAGGTAATAGAAGGAGAGGCACAGGACTACAATTCAAACAGGTTTGATGTCCATGCTGCATGTTTGACTCTTAGTCAACCCTGAAATAGGAGGAGATATGTTGGCCAAGAGTATATTAGAGGACTATTAAGCTTGTGGTCCCCTGACCTTGATATATTTGCAAGGTTGTCCAATAGGCTTTTATTAGAAAGGGAACTTGCAAAAAATTATTAAATATAAATCATTAGGCCACTGAGAAACATCTGTATTAGAACCCTTTTCTCATTTACAGACCATACCTTGAACTTGTTCTTACAATATTCATTGTCCTAAATATCAATGTTGCTAATTTGTAAAGCTAGTTATTTAGAGAAACATATAGTTAGGGAGATGTGTTATTAGAAAAATTACATTTAGCTTGTGAAATTTTCTTTTCAGTGGCAAATCTTGCACATAAAACTGTTACCTTAAACAAATGATTTTGTTTCAGAGTACTTGAAATTTTTCTCTATAACTCTATGAAACATGACACAACAATGGCTTCCAAGTGTGCATAATCCTCTAGGTATATTAATGAAGCAAATCACCATATTATTATTATTTTTTTGGGTCCGATCATGGGGCCTGAACTCTGGGCCTGGGCACTGTCCCTCAGCTCTTCAGGTCAAGGCTAGCACTCTACCACTTGAGCCACAGTGCCACTTTCGGCTTTTTTCTTTTTGCTTATGTGGTGCTGAGGAATCTAACCCAGGGCCTCATGCATGCAAGGCAGGCGCTCTACCACTGAGCCACCTTCCCAGCCCCAAATCACCATATTATTGACCATCAGTTCCACAAATATTCAAACATGCCATTGAGTTCCTTTACATAATTTACAGTATTTTGCCACAGAAGTATTTTCCTCTTATTTTACCTCTGCAATTGATAGTTGAAGAAAACACAAAATTGTTTTATTATGGTAAAAGGAAAGAAATTTTTGGAAAATTGTTCCTAAGAGAATTGTAAATTTATCTAAGTAAAAATAATTACGTAAGGTAGTGCCAAGAAATAGAAGTGTTTACAGCTTGATGTCCAAGGTCATTTATGAGTTGGTTCAAATATACAACATTTTGGGCCCAAATTAAAAGTAAATTCATAAAAATGATTACATATATACTATGGTTTGAATATTATATGTGTAAAACCAAATTTCTCAATACTGTTCAATATTTGTAACATGATTGGTGGAGTTTTTCCAAAATTTAAGTTAGATTTATAATTGCTACACAAAGCATAAAACTTGTATATTTTAATAGAGTAGCAGGTGATGTTTAGGTTAGCTGAATATTTTGAATGTTACTTTATGATTTTGGCTTTATTTGGCTTAATGAATTAAGGATATCACAAAGTAAGGTGCTCCTTAAACAGATGTGGGCTTAAAAATATGAATACTTCCTTGACACTTGTGGCTCACATCTGAAATTTTAGTTACTCAAGAGTCTGAGATCTGAGGATTAATGTTTGAAGCTAGTCCCCTCAAACAAATTAGAAAAATTCTTATCTCCAACTAATCAGTAAAAAGCAAAAAATGAAGGTGTGGCTCAAGTAGTAGAGCATCAGGCTGTGAGCAAAAAGGAATATGGTCTTCAAATGATCATTTAATTTTTAAATGTATAATTTTTCCCAGTTTAAACCAGATTTTCTTCATTTTTGATCCAGGTCAGAATACAGCAATAGCAACAGCAAGATATCCACCAGTGAAAGGTATGTGCTTATCAATGTGATAAAATTACTCCATATCCTATGTATGGATTACCACTTAAAGGCAGTAAATGACTAATTTATAATGAACAAATTTGTTTATAATATTCTCTATGGTTTTCACTGTAGGCTATTTTAAAATAATGACTAACAAAACTGGATTGCAAAAATTGTCAGTCAGCCTCTCCATCCCTGACCCATCCGAAGGAAAGATATTAGTTATACATGAGAGCTGGCAACTAGAAACACACAATTGTGACCTATTTTCATTAGCATTGAGAGAAAGCATTTGTTTTGATGACAATTTACTGTAGTGAAAGATGATGACTATGTTGTTGAATTAGGTTCATTTATATTTTATTGAAATTTGCACTTCACATTTCCTTAGAGATAATGGCTTCTTTTTGTGATACCCTTGTCTGGCTTAAGTACCAGGAGGATGCTGGTCTTATAGTAGTATGTGTTCAGTTCTATAGTTTGGAAAACTTAAGAAGTACTGGTTGTAACTATTTGGATGTTTGATAACTGTAGTGATAGATCTCTCTAGTCCTGGGTGTTTCTTTGATGGTGTTTCTTTAAATTTCCAGTTTCTTTATAATTCACTCTTGGTAGATTGTATTTTTTTCCAGAATTTTTCTGTTTCCTTTAGAGTAGCTGGTTTGTATAATTGTTTATGTTACTGACTAATGATACTTTTGATTCCTGAGGCATCTGTCATAAGGCCATCACTTCCATTTTATTAATAGCATAGTAGTTATATAAAGAAATAGGTTTCACTATGACATCTCCATGTATGCATACTTTGATGATATTTACTACCTCTACTATTCTCTCATTCCTCTCTTTCCCTGCTTCCCATTCCATACCAGTAACAATTATTCTTTTACTTTCATGCCCTCTCCCCAAATTCAATATATGAGAGAGAAAACATGTTACTAGTCTTGCTGATGTCACTTCACATAGCCATCACCATTTTCTTGAAAACAATGTGATTTTGTTCTTTATGTCTGATTAGAACTCCATACATATATAACTTGGCATATCCATTCATTTATCTATAGGTTTCTAGGCTGACTGAATAGCTTAGTTATGTAAACTCTAATTACATTTCTGATTTTACTTACTTGAGTCTTTTTATTCTTTGTCTAGCTAACAGTTTGTCAACTTCATTTATTTGTTTTCAAAGAATCAATTCTTGGGTTTACTGACCTTTTTATATGGGTTTCCTCTTTCAGTTTAATTCCATTCTTTTTAATCTAATCATTTTGTATTTTATTCTTTTCTTCATTTATCTCCTATTAAGGAATAACCTCTAGATTAATTTGAAATCTTCCTTCTTTTTCTATTGTTTCTGTGTTTTTTTCTCTCAGAACTGCTTTGGCAGAAGTGAAACTAGTGCCCATGGGTAGAACACCAATCTTGAGTGGAAAAACAAAGAGACAGGCTCTGGAGTTCAATCACCAATACTGGCACAAGAAAAAAATAGCTGAAGCTATTCTTAGTAGAGGTGTGGCTCAGGTGATACAGACTTGAACACATAAAGCTAAGGAAGAACACTAGGCCCTATGTTCAAGTCCCTGTACTGATTCTCTCTCTGTCTCTGTCTGTCTCTGTCTCTGTCTCTACCTCTCTCTCTCTCTCATACACACACACACACACACACACACACATAAACACACACATACACACACACACACACAAACACAAACAAACATACACTAAGCTATTCTTTAGGGAAAGTATGGCACAAGTGGTATAGTACTAGCCTTGAGAAAAAAAAAGCTAACGAGTGTGAGGCCCTGAGTTCAAGCCCCAGTACCAGCACAAAAGAAAAATTATGAAAGAAAACAGAACTGCTTTTGCACATCTGCTCTGGTTTGAATACTAAATATCGCCCACAAGTTCATGTATTTTGGAGGCTTAGTTGCCAGTTTGGGGCATTGATTGGGGATGTGGAAGGCTCTGATAGCTAATGGATTAATTCCTTGATGGATTCATACAAATCTGACATTATTGGGAGGTGGTGATTTATTTTTCAAGAAATTCATTGATTTCCATTTCTTTGAGGTAGCAAACTATTTGTGTCTTTTTGATGGTGTAATGTTTTCTTTCCATTTCATGTCTCTTAGGTTGATGTCTGCATGTCCAGTAGAAAAGGCAACTCTTACAGTTTTAGAGTGACTTTCACTGACTTGCTGAAGAGTTGCGGGATGCTGGTTGGGAAGGGTTTGGGGTTCATACACTGACAGAATCTCTGTAAGGCTCTTCAGCTTGATATGATTGTTGATAAAGATTTTCAGCATATGGGTATTCATAACTGTGTATTTGTGTGTGTGTACATTATAGTTAGAATTACAAGTGCTATTTCTTTTAAATTCTAGATTAAAATAGTTTTAAATATTTTCTTTTATTTTTGCCAGTCCTGGGGCTTGAATTCAGGCCTGGGCACTGTCCCTCAGCTCTTCAGCTCAAGGCTAGAACTCTACCACTTGAGCCACAGCGCCACTTCTGGCTTTTTCTGCCTATGTGGTACTGAGGAATTGAAGCCAGGGCCTCATGCATGCAAGGCAAGCACTCTACCACTGAGCACCCTTCTCAGCCCCAATAATTTTAAATATTAAGAATGGATTTTCTCAACATATTATTTATTGAAATGAATATTTTGCAAATGTGGATAAACAAACACTTTGTGTATTTTAGGAAGCCACTGATATTACAAAACAAGGTGTATCTGCAGTTGAGGTAGAAGATAATTGTTCTGTCTGGTATTAGTTATTTCAGATGTTTTTGCCCTTCAATCACCCATATATTTTCAGTTAATTGAATTAGAAATAAGTTTAGCTACAAAAGAGCAGCACTGACATTTTGTTTGTATTTTGGTTTCTTCTACAGCCACAGTCGGACTACGATGAACACTATTAACCAACAAGAAGGCAGTATTAAATAGTCATCAGCAATAGACCTGATGCAAGAAAAAAACCCAAATGTCTCCCTTTTTTCTGGTGCACTTCTGAGGGACTAAACTGTGAAATAATTAAACATCCGTGCCTGCATTTCCTGATTTATGTCTGTTGCTTTCATTGAATTTTCATTTCTAATTTCTACCTTGTCCATCATAACTCACATATGGAAGAGGATCAAGAATCATTTGAGAGCACATTGAGATCTTCATCTTATGAAGTCAACTGGGCCAGCCAGTTCAGCCTCAAAACCCAAGGTTAACATGACCCTCCCTTACTCAATTTGATCTCCCCATTTCCTTCAGAGCTCCAAGCCTCTATTGAGTCCGTACCTTGTCTCTGTGACATTTATTCAGATAAGATAGGAATCCAGACCTTTATTATGGCTGTGACTTGTCATCAACATCTATATTCCTGCTTTAGTATGCTGAGATAGCTGTTTACTAACCGTAGATTTCCCTTTAGGGCTAATTAGTTGTACAACTTCTTTGCAGAGTCATGTACCTGATTATATATTCTTTTTTTTGGGGGGGGGGTCAACTCGTGAGGCTTGAACTCTGGGCCTGGGTGCTGTCCCTCAGCTCTTCAGCTCAATACTAGTGCTCTACCACTTGAGACACAGCACCACTTCCGGCTTTTTTTTTTTTTTTTTTGCTTATGTGGTGCTGAGGAATTGAACCCAGGGCCTCAGGCATGCAAGACAAGCGCTCTACCACTGAGCCACCTTCCCAGCCCCTGCTTATATATTCTTAGCGTTCATCAAATTTTATATGGGTCAGGCCATACACTGAACTTGAATCTATTTCTGATACTTAGCAATGTCTAAGCAGTGGTGTGACAGAGCCAGTTTATATTAGCTCAGAAGAGTTGTTTATTAAAATCTTAGAACTTGGGGCTAGGAAGGTGGCTCAGTGTTAGAGCACTTGCCTTGCATGCCTGAGGCCCTGGGTTCGATTCCTCAGCACCACATAAGCAAAAAGAAAAAAACTGGAAGTGGCGCTGTGGCTTAAGTGGTAGAGCGCTAGCTGTGAGCTGAAGAGCTGAGGGACAGCGCCCAGGCCCAGAGTTCAGGCCCCACGACCAGACCCCCCCCCAAAAAAATCTTAGAACTTGTGCAAATAAGTTGTTAAACACCCATTGTGGACATTATTTCAATTTCAATAGATTTGAAAACAATACTCAAATTTTAACATTTCTTAATTATAATTTACTTTTAGCTTTGTTCTTAGGCTATGGTTAATTTTTCTTAAAATTTATGGTGTGTGACTTGTAAGTTCTCATAAAAACATGAAATGGTAGCTTGAAATTGGCTGTCATTGAAACTGATAAACCTATCAATCTTTTAGTCCCCAGAGAGATAGCTAAGAGACATCTATGAGTACTTACTGCCTCTGGAGAGATCTCAACTTTTGCCTTATTTCTCTTGATACTCCATTGAAAATATTTTCTCATCATAGATCTAATTTATCTGTCTGTAGGTCTTTCTGAATCATGATACCTTGGTGGCTGAGTCCTTAGTGAAATTGTCATGGTTTAGGAATAGCCTGAGAGCCACATCTACCATTGATAAGAAGGTATTTTTCCGATCTTTTTATTGAGGATGAAGGAGTTGGTAGGAAGTATGATTATTATACCACCAAAATATAAAGACTAGCAAGTTACAGTCTCAGAGCTATTGAAATACGAATGAGCTGGAAGGGTGTGAGGAAAGGAACCACATGTAAGGCAAAAATTTCCCAGTTGTGAGAGCCTAAAGTAAGTAAAATAAATACTCAACGGGCTCTGGGCCAACCTGAGTTTGGACCTTCTTACACAAGTACATTTCTGCCTCCATGACATGCAATCTGAAAGGGTCAAAGGAGCTAAGTGAAGAAAGATCTTCAAAGATGGTGAACAAATACCTCATAGAAAAGTATTTTTGCTTTTAAGTTTGAAGAAGAGATGAATGTATATGAAGGTGATGCCAAAACAAACTATTTTGTTTTCTAGAAACTTTCCTATGATTTAAACTAAATTATGTTAAAGCTCAGGAACGATTTAGCATGCATGTAGATATGTAATAGAAATCTATGCTCTTGTTATAGAATGTTTATTTAATAATAAGTCCTCAAATATCAAAATATAATACTATTTCCCTATTGCCCATTGAAGATCTTTGATCTCTGACATTTTTCTGAAATTATTCTGAAAAAAATCTTAACTTACCTCTCCAGTGTTAAATTCTGTGAATTTCTTCCCCCTCTCTCCCGTTTTCCTCTTTCCTTCCCTCCTGCTCTCTCTCATTTTCCCCTTCCTCTGAGAATATCTATCACATGGTTGCATGAAATCAGCCACTGCTTGAAAAAAACAAACTACTAATTGAATGAAATTATACACAGTCACACAGTGTGTATTGACATAATACAGTCACAACATTGTTTTAGTGTCAGGAAAGCCTGAATATTCCAATATACTGTTCTGTGAATTTCAGCCATTAAAAAAAAAGACAAAGCATATTTATTTTTAATGTAATATAATGCTATACGTATCACAATACCTGAAAAACAACATGGTATACAGTAACTGATAGTAGAATAATGGAATCGAATAGAGGACTCAGAAAAAAAGCTATACAGCTTATAGCCATCTGATTCTCAAAAAGATCGCAATGGCAGGGTGCCTGTGGCTCACACCTATATTCCTAACTACTCAGGAGGCTGAGATCTGAGTGTCGCATTTCAAAGCCAGCCTTGACAAGAATGTCCATGAGACTCTTATCTCCAAATAAACTACCCGAAAACTGGGAGTAGCACTGTGGCTCAAGTGGTAGAGCACTAGCCTTGAACAAAAGCATTCATGGAAAAGAAGATAACATCTTCAACTGGTGACAGGAAAATTGTATATAATGCATAGATGAGTGAAACTAGATCCCTATCTTTCACTTTGTATAAACACTAATTCAAAATGAATAAAAAACATTAATGTAAGAACTAATACTAAAATTATCATGGTAAACACTCAAAGACAGGTATAGGCAAGGAGTTTTTGAATAAGACTATTTTTTTCAGTTCAGTTTCTTTTATTTTTTATTTTATTATTATTGTGAAAATACCATACAGAGGGGTTACAATTACATGGGCAAGATAGTGAGTACATTTCTTATCAAGCATTGTTGCCTCCTCCTTTGTTTCCTCATACCATCCCTTCCCATCTCCACTCTCACACGCCCACACCCCCCTGCCACAACCCCCCATCCCTACCCCACCAAAGTTGTAAAGTTCGTTTTTTGACATAATGTCTTGTACATTCATTGTTGTAATGGGTCCACCTCTAACCCTATTTAAACAGTTTGTTTTTTCCCTTCCCCTCCACAAATTTTATCAACATCAAATACAGTGAAAGCAGTGCTTATGCCCTGGGGTAGGTACATACAAGCAAATCATCTTATAAATATGTTAGAAACAATCTCAAGAAAGAAAAAAAAAACATTTGAATCCTTATCTTGGGGTTCATTTCGCCTAACATCAATTTGTCTGACAGTTTCTGTTTGTCTCAGACATATACTAGCTATTGCAAATAAGGGAAACCATGGGACCTATATTTCTTTGGGCCTGGCTTACTTCACTTAATATAATTTTTTCCAAGTCTTTCCATTTCCTAACAAATGAGGCAATGTCATTCTTTCTGATGGAGGTATAGAATTCCATTGTGTGTATATACCACATTTTCTTGATCCATTCATCTACTGAGGGGCATCTGGGTTGGTTCCAGATCTTAGCTATGGTAAATAATGCTGCAATGAGCATGGTTGAACTGTTAGCTTTAGTGTGGTGTTGTTTGTGATCATTTGGGTAAATGTCCAAAAGTGGGATTGCTGGGTCATAGGGGAGCTCTATGTGGAGTCTTTTGAGGAACCTCCATACTGCTTTCCAAAGTAGTTGAACAAGTTTACACTCCCATCAACAATGCAGTAAGGTTCCCTTGTGACCACATCCCCTCCAGCATCTGTTGTTATTAGAGTTCTTGATTCTAGCCATTCTAACTGGGGTGAGATGGTATCTCAATGTTGTTTTGATTTGTATTTCTTTTATGGCTAGAGAGGTTAAGCATTTCTTAATGTGTCTATTGGCCGTCCTTCTTTCCTCTTCAGAGAAGTTTCTCTTTAAGACTTTAGCCCACTTAATTATTGGGCAGTTGTTTCTTTGATGATTTGTTGTTGGGGGATTTAATTTTTTGAGTTCCAGGTATGTTTTAGATATGAGACCCTTGCCCGTTGTATGGCTAGTGAAGATCTTCTCCCAATCCATGGGCTTTCTATTGATCTTGCTAGCTATGTCCTTTGCCATGCAGAAGCTTTGCAATTTCATGCAATCCCATTTGTCCAACCTTTCTTTGATTTGTTGTGTTTCTGGTCTCTATTAAGAAAATTTCGTCCTGAGCCAAGGAGACCTAGGGCTTCTCCTATTCCATCCTGTAATGTTTTCAGTGTCTGCTTTGACTCCGAGGTCTTTGATCCATTCTGAGTTGATTCTGGTGCAGGATCTAGCTTTAGTTTTCTACAAATGATTAACCAATTTTGCCAGCACCATTTACTGAAGAGGCTGTCTTTCTGCCATTCTATTTTTTAGCTCCCTTTTGGAAGATTAGATGGCTCTAGGTCTGTGGGTTCATTTCTGGGTTTTCAATTCTATTCCATTGGTCCTGAGGTCTGTTCTTGTGCCAGTACCAGCTGTTTTGATTACTATGGCTTTGTAGTAGAGTTTGAAATTTGGTATTGATATTTGAATAGGACCCTTATAGTGTAGGAAATATAGTAACAGCAAGAATCTACAACTGAGACTGCATCATACATAAAAGCTTCCTCAACACAAAGGAAACAATTATAAAGACAGACTATAACCTATAAAATGGGAGCAAAATACATGCCAGCTATTCATCTGACAATGGATTAATATTCAAAATATATAAAAGCTCAAAAATTAAAAAAATTAAACACCCAAGTACAAATAATTCAACAGATGAACAATGAATCAAGTAAATGGTTTTAAAAGAAATACAAATTACCAACAGGTACATAAAAATGTTCAGCATTCTTAGCTACTAAGAAAATGCAAATCAGTGTAAACTTGTTCAACCACTTTGGAAAATAGTATGGAGGTTCCTCAATAGACTCCACATAGAGCTCCCTTATGACCCAGCAATCCCATTTTTGGACATTTACCTAAATGTTTATAAACAAGACCACACTAAAGCTACTAGCACAACTATGTTTATTGCAGCATTGTTTACTATAGATAAGATATGGAACCAACCCAGATGCCCCTCAGTAGATGAATGGATCAAGAAAATGTGGTATATATACACAATGGAATTCTATGCCTCCATCAGAAAGAATGACATTGCCCCATTTGTTAGGAAATGGAAAGACTTTGAAAAAAATTATAATAAGTGAAGTAAGCCAAGCCCAAAGAAACACAGGTCCCATGGTTTCCCTTATTTGCAATATCTAGTATATGTATGAGTCAAGCAGAAAAGGTCAGATAAGGTGATGTTAGGAAAATGAACCCTAAGATATATATTTAAATGTTTTTTTTCTTTCATGCATTTGTTTCTAACGCATTTATAAGATTATTTCTTTGTTGCTTTGTATGTCCCTCCCCCACAGTATAACCCCTGCTTTCACTGTATTTGATGTCGGTATAATTTGTGGAGGGGAAGGGGAAAAACAAGTCGTTTAAATAAGGATACAGGTGGACCTGTTACAACAATGAGAAGTACAAGTTGTCATGTTGAAAACGAACTTTACAACTTTGGTGGGGGGGGGAAGGTTTGGGTGGGGGGGGCGGGGGAGGCTGGGAAAGGATGGGAAGGGGAAACAAAGGAGAAGGCTACAATGCTTGATAAGAAATGTACTCATTATCTTGCCCATGTAATTGTAACCCCTCTGTACAGTATTTTCACAATTAAAAAAAAGAAAAAAAATGCAAATCAGAACTTGACAAACAAATACTGAGATCCCATCGTATCCTAGTAAGAATGGCAATCAGCAGAAAACATACTGAAAGGGATTTGGGGTAAATTAACACTTATACTTTGTTAATTGAGATGTAAACTAATGCAGCCTTTATGGAAATCTGTGTGGACATTTTTCCAGAAAAAATAAAATTGAACTTACTGTATTAAGCTATGTCATTCCTGGACAGGGACCCAAAAGAATGCTACACAATAGAGAGACCTTCACATCAATGTTTATTGAAGAATTATTCACCATAGCCAGGTGCTATTCACCAGCCTAGGTGCCCAACATAGATAAGTGGATAAAGAAAACATGGTATAAAATAAAACACAATGGAGTTTTATTCCACCATAAGGAATAACAGAATTATGCTATAAAGAATATAATAATTATGAAGGAAAATGGACGGAACTGGGCTGGGAAGGTGGCTTAGTGGTAGAGTGTTTGCATAGCATGCATAAAGCCCTGGGCTCAATTCTTTGGTACAACGTAAACAGAAAAAAAGAAGTGGCATGGTGGCTCAAGTGATAGAGCACTAGCCTTAAGTACAAAGAGGCTCAAGAACAGTGCACAGCCCCTGAGTTCAACCCCCACACTGACAAAAAAACCCAAAGAGATGCTGTGGTTCAAGTGGTAGGGCACCAGCCTTCAGTGAAAAAGCTAACAGAAAAAACTAAGAGACAGTGCTCACACTGTGATTTCAAGCCCCAGTTCTAGATATAAGAATAAAAAACAATGGGGCTGGGAAGGTAGCTCAGTAGTAGAGTGCTGCCTTGCATGCATGAGGCCCTGGGTTTGATTCCTCAGCACCACATAAGCACAAAAAGCCGAAAGTGGTGCTGTGGCTCATGTGGTAGAGCGCTAGCCTTGAGCTGAAGTGCTGAGAGAGAGTGCCCAGGCCCAGAGTTCATGCCCCAAAACTGATTAAAAAAAAAGGGAATGGATGAAATTGGAGATCATCAAGTTAAATGAAATCATCAGAAAGCTATAATTAATATATTTTCTCTCATATGAAGACTCAAAGTTTTACAAAATATGACAAGAAAGAAGAGAAACTATTTGTGAAGATGAGGTGGACCAGTGAGAGGAGCCATAAACTAGAGTAATGGAAGGTAACTATTAGCAAAGTATATTTGATATGCATATGAAACTGTCTTAATGAAACCAATTCTAAAACGTTCAAATTGAAACAAAGAAGCTCAGATAGCCAATAACATGAGAAACATTCAATATCATAGACATAAAAATGATGCACATCAAAACTGTATTTTGGTTCCTTCACATCCCAATCAGAATGGCAATCACCGAAGAGACAGCCCCACACAAGTGCTGGGGAGGATGTAGGAAAAAGGAACTCTACACACTGATGGTGGGAATGTAAATTAGTTCAGCCCCTATTGAAATCAGTGTAGAAAGACTGCTCAAACATCTAAAAGTAGAACTATCATATGATCCTGCTAGACCAAAAGCATGTGAGTCAGAACACAATAGAGAAACCTGCATAGCAGCAATATTCACAATAGCCAAACTGTGCCTTCATTATCTAATGAATAAATGAAGAATATGTGGCATATACACGGTGAAGTATTATTCAGCTATAATGAAGAATGAAATTTATCATTTACAGGAAAACCAATGGAACTGGATAGTATCATGTTAACTATGACATAATTTCTTTCATATGCAAATCTAAAACTTTTTAAAAAGGACATGAATGTAAATACAATGAGCCATAAAAAGTATAAAAAGAGGCTGATGGGGTGAATATAATTGAAACACATGGCATATATGTATGAAACTATTGCAATGAAGCTGATTAAATTTTGTAAAAAGAAAAAAAATGGGAGGAAGATAAGAAGAGTAATAGGATAAATGGGACCCATATGCAGATTATTAAATTAGTACAATAAAACTGCATTGTCCAATTAATATTTAGTAATGCTACTGAAAATTTAGCATAGCTAATCAACTTGGATTCTTGCATCTGGTATGAAAAGAACTAGGCAGGAAGTGGCGCTGTAGCTCAGGTGGTAGAGCGCTCGCCTTGAGCTGAAGAGCTGAGGGACAACGCCCAGGCCCAGAGTTCAAGCCCCATGACCGACAAAAAAAATAAAAAAAAAAATAAAAAAAAGAAAAGAACTAGGCAACATATAAACACAGAAAAGGTTATGGGAAAGTTTATTAGGAAGGAAATATTGTAGAGAAAGAGGTTAACATGACCCAGACATGCCATACGAAGAGGGCACTTCATTTCATTATCAGCCATCTTTGGGTCCATAGACATTGGCATTAGGTTAAATAGAATTGTGAGCAGGAGATAGGAAGGTATGTAAGTTCATACTATTGCAAGCCACAGGAAGGTTTGATCCTTAGGTGGGTAGTGGACTCAAAAAAAATTCATCTTGTAACCTTTTATTACCCTGGTGGTCACATAGGCTTGTCGCTGTAAGTTGGAAAGCTTAATTATGATGCTTACTTTCTCTTAGAGATCCTGCAATTTTAGCCTGCATTTTAGGTTCCCTTTGCATTTCCCATAGCTCATCGCTAACTGCACTCATCATTAATGCAGTGTAGTAAAACAAAAGAGAGGGTTGTCTTTTTCCCATCACATGTTTTGGTACCCTTTGTTAAATATTAGATGGATGTAGATATGTGTGGTTTTTTTTTTCTGGGTCTTCTATTCTGTTACATTGGTCTTCAGGCCTATTTTTGTTTTGTTACTATAGTAAAGTTTGAAGTCTGGAATTGTTATACCTCCAGCATGATCCCCCCCTCCCCTTTCCCGATTGCTTTTGTAATGAAGAGTCTTTTGTGGTTACATATGAATTTTTTATCCCATGAAGAATGACACTGGTACTTTGACGGTACTGCATTAAATTTGTAAATTGCCTTTGGCAGTATTGCCTGTCACATGACATTAATTCTGGCAATCTAGGAACATGAGAGGTCTTTCTACTTCTTAATGTCCTCTTCAATTTCTTTCTTCAAGGTTTTATAGTTTTAGTTGTAGAAGTCCTTCACTTCCTTGATTAAGTTGACTCCTAGGGTATTTTTATAAAAATTAAAAAAAAAATTTAGACAACTGAAAATGAAGTTCTTGTTCCAATTTCTCTACCTTCTCATTGAAGAAAAATCTACTAATTTTTGTAGGCTGATTTTCTATCCTGCTACTTTGCCAAGGTTATTATAAGTGTTAGGAGCTTTAAAAAAATCATTCATTTGTTGCCAAGCATTTCATCCATTTTGTGTTTTTGAGAGTCTGTTACTGGAGAGTTATAGAATCTGCTTGAGATGTCTTGTTGCCTTCCCTTTTCTCCTTCTTTTGTCCCTGCACTGAAAACTGCACATCTGACAGTCACTTATCTCTACTAAGTCTGTAGCATGTCTTTCACAATATATTTTCTCTTGAAAATGTGTTGTACTGTCTGCTTGGTGAGCCACATTCGCTTTGATTTCATTTGTACTATATATAGTGTAACACTACTCAAGTGAATTTAATGTCTTTCTGCATGGCACATGTGGCGATGGGCTGAGAGTCCATCCCTCCACAGAGTTAGCTGTGGGGCACCTAGCAGTGGGGATGAGTGGTCATCTCAACATAGAGTGCTACACTGGAGGGTGTGGATATTTCCTCCTCCTCTTCTTGGGAAAGCTTCACTGTAAGCAAGGTCTTTAGCAATGGTAAAAATAACACCAGTCATGTGGTATAGGGATCTGCAGGGAATGTTCCATTGGCAGTGAGGCCTTCAAGAAATTGGTTGCTAGAGCTAGAATTGTGGACTGCAGGGAAGATACCTAGTCCCTGATAGGAACCTAGTCCCTGCTAGGATGTCATAGCCTATGGGTTATGTTTTTAGGCATTATAGGGTCAGCGCTGATGGCAGCAGTTATTAGGTGGGAGGCATACCCTCAAGCTCCACAATGGCACAGGGAGGTGTACCCTCAAGCTCATTAGTTATGCAGACAGAAGCAGTGAAGCTGGAGGATATGGATTATGGCAGCTACATCAGGCCCCTAATGATAAGTCCTGGTGGTAGTAGAGTGCATGATGAAGCTTAAGGACTATATGCTCAATTTATGTGAGCTGCAAACTGTAATCAAATTCTTAGAGATAGACAAATAGTGATTGCCAGGCAGAGAAGGTAAAGATATAAGCAGACATGAATAGGCATAGAGTTTCAATTTTGCAAGATGTTAAGGCTTTTGGTGATGGAGGGTGGTGGCAGTCACACAGCAATGAGACTCTGTGAGAAATTCCGTGGGTCTGTGGCCCCTAAAATGGTTATGATTTTAAACTGTGTTTCGTACAAATTTTCTGTGTCATAAAGGATAGTGAAAAAATGGAAAATAGATAAATCACAAACCTGAATGTTAAGAAACAAATAGAAATTCACCTCTGTTTTATTTAACTTTCCATATATGAACTTTATATTAGTGAGGAAAACTTTGTGTCTAGCTTTTCAGTTAATTTCTGAAAGTCATAGGGTTTCATAAGAAACAAAAATGGACATAACTGAAAAAAATGGGTTTTGTTTTAAGTCATTTACAGTTGTAATTTTTGTTTACCTGACACTTGAATTATAAATCAGCACACAAATACGTTTTATAGTTAGCTTCTTTTTATTTCTAAGAAACAGAATTTTCTTTGAAGGAATTAAATTTTGTTATCAGTTGTGTATTTCCGTCTGAGACAAAGTAGAAAAATAGAAATGTGGTTAATATGGGCAATTAGCTACTGCTAATCAAACTGTAGTTTGTGTGTGTGTGTGTGTGTGTGTGTGTGTGTGTGTGAGTGTGTGTGTGTGCCAATACTGTGGCTTGAACTCAGAGCATTGTGCTCTCCCTTGGCCTTTTCACTCAAGGGTGGTGCTCCTTCACTTGAACCACACCTCCACTTCTGACTCTTAAGTAGTTAAATGAAGATCAAAAAGTGGAATTTGAGGATCTAAGCCTCTGTAGTAACTAGGTATATAACTGAGCCCTGGTCTGTGTCTCAGAGTGTCTTCTTATGTTGTCCTTCAGTAATTTAAAACATGATCACGTGAAATATTAGTATTGCTCAGAACTTTATCACAAATGGCCTAGAAAATTCATTTTATAGCCATTATCTACAATAAACAGGCTTAAAATGACAGATTTTGGAAAATAAAGCCATTCCTAGAAGCAGAAGCATCCTTAGACTGCAATCCAGCTAACATCTGGAACCCAAAGGTTTCCAGGAATTCTGGGCGGGGCCTGGGGCGGCCTGGGCGGGGTCGGAGGCGGCCTGGGCGGGGCCTGGGCGGCCTGGGCGGGGCCTGGGGCGGCCTGGGCGGGGTCGGAGGCGGCCTGGGCGGGGCCTGGGCGGCCTGGGCGGGGCCTGGGGCGGCCTGGGCGGGGTCGGAGGCGGCCTGGGCGGGGCCTGGGGCGGCCTGGGCGGGGTCGGAGGCGGCCTGGGCCGGGTCTGAGGTCTCCTGGGCAGAGCTGGGGCCAGCTCAGGCAGAGCTGTAGCAGTAATTACCCTGGCTCTTTCATCCAGGCTTCACTGGCAACACAGGAGCCCCAGAATCAGTGGCCCCCCGCGAGCTTCCTCGTGACCCCCCAACCGCCATCGCGGTGCCCAGGCAGCTGGCCACACAATGCTGTCCATCCTGCTGGTCCTCTCAGGCCTGGGCCGGCTGACCTCTGCTGGCCAGAGTAAGTGAAGTGCTCTAGGGACCGGCAGGACCCCCTTTCTGTTCCTAGGGCCGAGGGTGAGGCCTGGCTCAGGCCAGGCTGGGGACCTCGTCAGCGTCCCCGTGCCTGGGGGGCCGGAGGGCCGCTCTGCTCCCAGCGGGCCCTGGGCGGTGGGGAAAGGGGTCCTCGACTGGACAGTGGTTGGGCGACTTTCTCAGTCTTTCAGGAAACTCCTTCTGAGATCACAGTGAGTGTGTGTGCAGGTGCGTGCCCATGTGCATGAGTGTGCACTTGTATGTGTTCATGTATGTGCATGTGTTCATGCACGTGTGTGCAGGTGAGCGTACGTGCGTGCAGCACGTGCAGCGTGTGTGTGTGACTGGGAGGAGACAAGAGAGGACTAGAAGATGCAGCTGTCTGCTGGGGCCGCTGACATGTGTTTTCCTTGCTGCAGACTCTGAAACACCACTTGAAATCATAGTGCCACAGAAGCTTGAGACCCACACCAGCGATGGCCACCTTTCAGAAATGCATGTAATTAAGAAGCTAACTAGTTGTTTTTAATTCTTTACAGGAGGGGGAATGTATTATTTTTACATGGTTACTGGCCCAAATCAATTAATATGTAGATCTTTGTGAAATTTTGCTTGTGTCCCAACATAACAGGCTATAAAGTATTTTGATCTGAATGAGATCAAGTATTTGATTTTTTTCTTTGGTTTTCCAAGGAATTTGTGCAAATCAAGTAACTATTTCAAATCACAGACTCAGAAAAAATGCTCCTAATTCTTGTGATACAAGATAATATGAACAGCTTATTGCATTCTTTATTTTTAAGAAAATAGGTGCACTCTCTCTCTCTCCCCTCTCTATAATGTAATATAATATGTAATTGTGTGTGTGTGTGTGTGTGTGTTGGTCCCATGACTATAACTTAGGACCTGGACACTGTCCCTAAGCTTTTGTGCTCAAGGTAGTATTCTACCAAGGCCCAGTAGCCCAGTAGTAATGTTTGTTCATTCATTTGTCTAAATTATTTCCTTAAACTGTGTTATTTTTTATTCACAAATAAAAGCCATTGCTTTTTTTATACCAATTTTCCTCCTTCCTTCCTTCCATCCATTCTTCTTTCTTTTTTCCCTCCCTCCCTTCTCTCTCTCCCTCTCTTCCTTTACTTTTCTTTATCTCCTCAACTCCTCCCATCTCTTTTTGTCTCTCTGTCAATGGACTGCACTTAACAGGCAGGAGCTCTACCACTAGAGCCCCCTGCCAACTCTTTTGCCATTTTTCAGGTAGATACTTGCTTTTGTTGGGTGGGTCTGGTCTTGGACCTTGATCATCCTACTTATGATCCCTCTTCATAGCTGTGATCATAGTCATGCACTACTGTGTCTGAGTGAGTGTGTATCTGTCTGTGACTGAGATGTTTTATTCTTAACTTTTTGCGTGGGCTGGCTTTGGATCCTGTCTAGTCTCCCCTCCACTCTTTGAAAAGCTAGGATTGCAGGCAAGAATCACTGTGTCTGGCCTTTTTTTTTTTTGTAATGGCCAGGAACTCCCATTTGCTGCTGAATATCAGTTCATCTAGTTTGTTCATGGATTTTTCTGTTTTCTTTTGCTTAGGGAAAACTCAATATGTCAGTATGATATGGACTATAGGTTTAACAAATGACATTTATTAGTTTATAGATATTTTATTTTCAAATACACATATATATGTCTGTGCATATGTGTGTGTGTCTGTCTGTTTTTCTTGGGTGTGGTGAATCAGCTTTTCATTCTGTGCAGAAAGCCCATTTTGTGATAATTTATGTTTTCATTCTGAAATTTAATTTGTTGTTATTCTGTTGAAGACTTTGGAATTATTACCATGAAATATCAGAAAATGTAAAAGATTTGAAAATAGGAAATAATTGGAAAACATGACAAAACAATTTTTTTTCACTGTGGAAGAAAGGATAACTTTATACATGAAATCAGTTCTAGAAATTCACCATACTAACTAATTTTAAAAAAGCTATAAATCTAACAAGCAAATAAAATCAGAAAAAAATATTACAGAAAATGTCTCACACATTCAAAATAAACACAATAAATGTACATGTAGTACCTGGTTACAGAAAGGAATAACACTGTCTGAGTTGATAAAAACAAATCTAAGCAAGGATAGCAACTAGTCCAAACACTATAAATTACTTACTTCACAGTTATGGTCTAAATATTTATTTCCCCTTCAAAATTTAGGCTGAGCTTGGAGTGGTGGTGCATTCCTATAATTCCAGAAATTAGGAGACAGAGGCCGTAGGATAGGGAGTTCAAGGACAGTTTGGACCACACAATGAGATCCTATCTCTGATAAAAACAGCAACAACTACAACAGAATTCATGTTGAAATCTAACTCCCAAGGCAACAATATTAAGAAGTGGAGCTGTAAGGGGGCTTGTAAACTAGCTATCCCCTTAAAGCTCTACTTGACAGTGTTTAGTCCTTCCCTGTGTGAAGAGGCTTCAACATAGTGTTTGGTCCTTCTTCATGCTTTGCTTTTCTGACCTGCCATGAAAGGACGTTCTTCTTGAGGATATAGCAACAGGACACCATAATGGAAGCAGTGAGCATCCCTTCACCCAGCCTCGCAGTGCAAAATATAAGTTTTAATTCGTTATCAATCACTCCATTCCAGTCACTGTTATAGCACAAACAGACGAAGACATTAATAATGTGAACATTTAAAGCATTCCAACTTAGGTTCAGGGTAAACAGAGAGGTGTGGTACTTCCATTTTATTCAACAATTAATGATATAAAATCAAGAAACAGAAATAGAGATAGAAAATTAATATTGCTTAAAAGCTGGGTGCCAGTAATCCTAGCTACCCAGGAGGCTGAGATCTGGGCATCACTGTTTATAGCAAGCCCTGGTAGGAAAGTCTATGTGCCTTTAGTCAACCACCAAAAACCAGGAAGTGCAGCTGTGGTTCAAGTGATAGAGCAAGAAAACTTCAGCAGTCTTGAGCAAGAAAACGAATGGACAGCATCTGGGCCCTTAGTGCAAGCCCCAGCCAGTACTGGGCACACACACACACACACACACACTCTCTCTCTCTCTCTCTCTCTCTCTCTCTCTCTCTCACACACACACACACACACACACACACACACACACATGATGACGCTTACCCATTTCTTGAATATGATGTGATTGTTTAGGTTGAATGTCAGAAAGATTTTTACAGAGATTTTATTAGAATTGGCAAAAGCTATCTGAAATGTAAAAATGTACACTAAATATGGTAATGGTGATTACTTACTGAGAAAATGTTTACAATGTTGTAAAGCTCGTTTTGGACATGACAACTTGTACTTCTCATTGTTGCAACAGGTCCACCTGTATCCTTAAACAACTGGTTTTTTCCCATCTCCTGGTGGGGGGGGGGGGGGGGCGGGGGGGGGAAGGAGAAGGATTGGGATTGGGGGGGAGGGGGGAGGCTGGGAAGGGATGTGAAGGATAAACAAAGGAGGAGGCTGCAATGCTTGGTAAGAAATGTACGCATTATCCTGCCCATGTAACTGTAACTCCTCTGTACAGTATGTTCACAAATAAAATTAAATTAAATTAAAAAAAAAAAAAAGAAGGAAAGTGTGAGATTCTTATCTCCAATTAACCACCAAAAAGCCAGAAATGAAGCTATGGCTCAAATGGTAGAGCACTGGCCTTGAGCATAAAAGCCCAGGGATAGCACCCAGGCCCTTAGTTCAAGCCCAGTACTGGCAAAACAAAACAAAACTGCTCTGCCCAATAAATTTCAAAATATGGAGTAATTATACGTATTTATACCCTCATGAAGTATTGTTTACAACTAATCTAATATGAAATTAATATCTACTTAAAATTAACTTGAATATTACATAAATTATGACATGACTATCATGACTATTTAGTGGATATGAGGTTAACATGAAAACTTGTGACTTATGTAGCCATATAAAGTAAAAAAATATGCAGACAAAACTCCAATGTTCACTGTTAGAGGCGATACAGTTTTATGTACAAGTTATAATAACAAGAGTATAAAAAGAAAAATTTGTATAGAATTTTATTTCTTTTCCAAACTTCCTTTTATATTGTTTTTATAAGTTTATATATATTAATCTGTAATGTAAATATATATTTAAACAGTAAAAAAAAAAGAAAATGTTTACAATATAAAATTAATTACTTCATATCTTTGTAAGGTATTTAATAAGGTGTTTGTCTTTGATGTACACATTATATATATATATATTCATGATTCTAATAACTCAGGTACAGGCAAAAAGTATTGAAACCTAGTTACCTGTCTGCACAAATATAGGTTGATATCATTATTTAGTAATTCACAACATGGAAGGCAAATTATACAGTTTTTAAGGATCCTAGAAGAATTAGCACTTAAATGATTTGTTTATATATATATATATAACACATATTTATATGTTTAAATATATATCATATATACTTATATGTTTAAATATATATATATATGATGTTTGAATATAGTTACAAACCCAACATGAAATAAATAAGACTTAAGATGAGAGGGAGCACCTATATCTAGTGAAGCCCAAGAAATTGAAACTTGCTTTTGTCTTTCACAATGGACATTTAAAACTTATATGACTAGGAAGGAAATAAAAATGCTTATGTCAAACTCCACTTTAACAGATCAAAAGTGGAAGATTTTTTCCAAAACAAAAATATCAAGAATAAATCTGGTACAACTCTATTAAATTCACATAGAGCAGAATTAAAGTTGGAGGCAGAGTGAGAGTCCTTAAGGTATCCTGTGAAACCATAACAGAAAGCTACCTGTTATCGTTTGGTTTGGATTTGCCCTTAAAGGCCCAAGTATTAAAGACTTGGTTCCTAGATAGTTATTGAAATACGACAACACTAACTTTATCATTGTTCCTCCCTTTCCTTCCTTCCTTCCTTCCTTCCTTCCTTCCTTCCTTCCTTCCTTCCTTCCTTCCTTCCTTCCTTCCTTTCCTCCCTCCCTCTCTTCCTTCCTTCCTTTCCTCCCTCTCTTTCTTTCTTTCTTTCTTTCTCTCTCTCTTTCTTTCTTTCCCTCTTTCTCTCTCTTTCTTTCTCTCTCTCTCTTTCTTTCTTTCTCTCTTTCTTTCTTTCTTTCTTTCTTTCTTTCCCTTCCTTCCTTCCTTCCTCCCTTCCTTCCTTCCTTCCTTCCTTTCTTCCTTCCTTCCTTCCTTCCTTCCTTTCTTCCTTCCTTCCTCCCTTCCTTTCTTCCTTCCTTCTTTTTTTCTTCTAATGGGTTAATCTACTTGATGAATTCATAGCTGAATGGGCTATTAAGAGGTGGAGCCTAATGAGAGATCATAGGCCAGTGGGTTGACTTGTCTTTAGCTTTCTGGCCCTCTTCCTCCACTAGTCCATTGCTAGTAGTTGAGAGGCTTTGCTGAGCTACAACTCTCCATCATGATGTTCTGCTCACATATGATGGAACCACAGTGATGGGGCCCAGTGACTAAAGATAGAAACCTCTAAAACAGAACCAGATAAAGCTGTTCTTTATTATTTTGTTTTGCTTGAGAAAGTATCTTACTATGTAGCCCAGGTTGGTTGGTCTTGATCTCAGTATGAAGTCCAGGCTGTTTTCAAACTCATGATCCTCCTAACTTAACATTCCAACTCCTGGGATTTTAGGTACATGCAAGTACTTCAGACTACCTAATCCTTTAATATTGTTTTTTCTCAGGTGTTTTGTCACAGCAACAAAAACTACTTAGCATACTACCTTTACACAGAAGTTGCTTTAAAGAGCCTAGGAATCCTTTTGATAAGTTGCATCCAACACAGCAGAGGAAATAGCTGAGAAACACTGCACAGAAAATGGGGATGTGCAGTTTCATTTCGCCTGCCCTAGCATATCATATCCCTGGCTGTCATTGCTCAGTACCAGTAAAGATGACTCTGTCCCACAAGTGTTCTGTGAAAGGGAAAGGAGATCAAGATGAATGCCTAGCTCTCCAATCTTTGTGGTACTGCACAAAGGACCGACTTTAGTTGTACTCTACTTGGTTTTCTGGGATGACCTGTATGGCAGAGATATATGGAAGAAACAAAGGAGAATGGAAGGGCTCTCAGCATCAGGTATGTGGCAGATGTTACTGCAATTTCAGTGACCATCTATTGAGGACCCCAGCAGTCCTTACCAGTGAAAATGTAAGCAGCTTTAATGATAGGCATACTTTCTACAATTCACACTGCCAAAGGCTACACAGAGTTGGATACCACAGATCCCAGTGGTGTGATGCACAGAAACCAATAGCCCCATAGCTATTGTGAGACTTAACAATGAATTTTTTACCTTCAAGGAGTCTCTAAGCCCTTTCCCTCTCCACTTTCTGTGACCAGCCTTTCCACTTCCCAACCAGTAGTTGCCACACAGCCTGGTTTAGTGCCCTGGAGAGACAAGCATGCATAATCACCAATGAAGGGAAGACATTAAAACATACTACTACATCACATCATCAAGTCATGAGGAATGACAGCAGGACAGAAAGAAATTCAAAATGGAAATAGTTCTTACTTGCCAATAATTATGTAAAATGTATAAACTCTGATCAAAGACAGTGTGTCTGAATGGATACAAAAATCAATGTTAATGTTGCCTAAGAGATTCTTCCTAGCTTTAAGGACTCATAAAGATTAAAGTGAAGAGATGAGAAACATACTCTAATCAAATGAAAACTGAAAGATAGGAAGAATTATGGTGCTATAATCAGAAAGAAGATACAACAATGCATCCAATATTAGAGTGCCTAAATACATGAAGCAAATTTAAATAGATCTAAAAAGAAATAGCAATACTAGCAGGGGATTTTTTTTTCTGGTTCTGGGCTTGAACTCTGGGCCTGGGTGCTGTCCCTGGGCTTCTTTTGCTCAAGGCCAGTGCTGTACCACTTGAGCCAAAGTGCTACTTCTGGCGTTGTTGTTGTTGTTGGTTTGGGGCCTGATTTCTGGGCCTAGGCACTGTCCCTCAGCTCTTCAGCTCAAGGCTAGCACTCTACCACTTGAGCCACAGCGCCACTTCTGGCTTTTTCTGCTTATGTGGTGCTGAGGAATTGAACCCAGAGCCTTGTGCATGCCAGACAAGCACTCTACCACTGAGCAACATTCCCAGTCCAACTTCTGGCTTTGTTTTTAGGTAATTGGAGATAAGTATCTCATGGACTTTCTTGTGCAGTCTGGCTTTGAACTGCAAATCTCAGATCTCAACTTTCTGAGCAGCTAGGATTACAGGCTGGAGCCACCCACTCCGGGCTATAGTAGGAAACTTTAATACTTCAATTTAAACAATGGTTCAACCAACCTGACAGAAAGTCAATAAAAAAACATTAAACGTAAAATATACATTAGACCAAATAGATGTAGCAGTCACATGTGAACATTCCATCTAACAACAGCAGAAAATATTCTGTGGCATAGATCATATGCCAGGACTATAAACAAGCTTTAAGAAATTTAAAAGCCAGGTGCCAGAGCTCACATCTGTAATCCTCACTACTTAGGAAGCAGAGATCTGAGGATTGTGGTTCAAAGCCAGCCTGGGCAGGAAAGTCCAAGTGACTCTTATCTCCAGCCAAAAAGCTGGAAGTGCAACTGTGGATGAAATGGTAGCCTTGAATCTACAAATTCAAGGCTAGCACTCTACCACTTGAGCCACAGTGCCACATCTGGCTTTTTCTGCTTATGTGGTACTGTCAATATAGGTATCAATATTGATACCTATCAATATTCTAACTTCATTCTTCAAGGAAATAGAAGAGGCAATCCAAAAATTCATATGGAACAATAAAAGACCCCGAATAGCAAAAACAATCCTCAACAGAAAGAACAGTGCTGGAGGAATATCAATACCAAACCAGAAGTGGTGTTGTGTCTCAAGTGGTAGAGAGGTAGCCCTGAGCTGAAGAGCTGAGGTACAGTGCCCAGGCCCAAAGTTCAGGGCCCATGACCGACCAAAAAAAAAAAAGACTAAACATAGAGCTTCCCTATGATCTAGCAATCCCATTTCTGAGCATCTAGCATCTATCCAATTGATCACAAACCAGCTACCAGCACAATTATGTTGATTTGCAGCATTATGTGGAATCAATCCAGAGCCCCTCAGTGGACAAATGGATCAAGAAAATGTGGTATATACACACAATGAAATTATACTTTTTCATCAGAGAGAATGATATTGTATCATTTGTAAAGAAATGGAAAGAACTGGAAATTTTATTAAGCAAAGTAAGGCAGACCCAAAGAAACATAGGTTGCATAGTTTCCCTCCTGTGAGGTAACTAGAATATGCCTATAAATCTACAAGTAAACACACTGGGTGGTAAAAGAAAAAATACACTGGAACATGCAGGTCTCTAAGCATTCACACAAAGTGAGACCAAAGGAGGATATTCTTTGGAGAGGATCACAAAGGTGCAATAGCTATGTGTATCTGATCATATAAAATAACATTTATCATCTGGCACCAGTGGCTCATGCCTGTAATCTTAGCTGCTCAGGAGGCTGAGATCTGAGGATTGTGGTTTGAAGGCCAGCCTGGGCAGGAAAGTTCATGAGATTTTTTTTTTTGTCAGTCATGGGGCTTGAACTCTGGTCCTGGGCGCTGTCCTTCAGCTCTTCAACTCAGGGCTACCTCTCTACCACTTGAGACACAGCATCACTTCTGGTTTCTGGTGGTTTATTGGATATAAGCCTGGGCTGGTTTTGAACCACAATCCTCAACTCTCAGCCTCCTGAGTAGCTAGGATTACAGGCTTGAGCCACCGGCACCCTGCTACATGAGATTCTTATCTCCATTAAACTACTCAGAAGAAGCCGGAAGTTGCACTGTGGCTCAAGTGGTAGAGCACTAGCCTTGAACACAAAGAGGCTCAGAGACAGTGCCCAGGCCCTGAGTTCAAGCCCCACTTGCAAAAATAAAAATAAAAGTAAAAATAAATAAAATAATATTTATTGAAATGAACTCCAAGAAATGGAAACAAGAGGATTTTTTTTATTTTGTTGCTGTTTTTGTTTCCTTTTCCTTTTGTTTATTTGTCTCTGGAAGGGTAAAGGGGGGTACAGAAATGGTGTGATATAGGATAAACAAATGGGTCAGTAATACCAGACACTATTGAAAAGGAACTATACAATTTGTGGTTGGGGAGAGAAGATAAACACTGGGAGAGAGTGAAGGAAGGGGTGACATTGTTCAAAAAGAAATATTCTTCATCTGACTCATGTAACTATAACCCCATTGTATATCACCTGTACAAGAACAATAAATACATTAAAATACATATAATATGTGTCATGTAATATATCATAAACATAATAAGCATACAATATAAAATGTATAATATGTGTAATATGTATAATGAAAGTATATATGTAATACTTGTGTGATATCTCAACAAAATTAAACATTGCTATAGAGCTTTTCTTGAAGTAAAATGGGCCTTCATTATAGATATTAGGATTAAATTATGTGTGAAGATATGACTAACACATTTCATGTGACAGTGAAGATCCACTAATAGAAGGGTTTCTAATTGAGTGATATCTGTTGTAGGCATTTGAGGTTTGCTCTGCAGTGACCTTCTTTAGCTGGGGCAGTGCTCAGGGTGAACAGGAGATGAGGGTTGCCTGTAATAACATGGTGATGTTGGGGGGAATAGATCCTTTCATCCTAACAGGAAAGCTGTTGACTGATGGCCAGTTTGGAAGCTGAAAAGTAAGATAACAAAATTCAAATTTATTTAATGATTATGTGGCATTTTAAAATAAAACTTATAATAAATGGTATTGACTAATGCTGCTCATTTTGATATCAAGTTAGATTCCTTGATTTACTTAAAGTTAACTGTCAATCATTACAATATTGAGACATGAAGAATATAATTTGTGTTTATATACAGGGTCATACATGTCAAAACATTGTTTTGACATGTGGTGGAGTTTTAAGGAACTGAAATTTTTTTTGTGGATACTCATGTTTGAATTCAGGGCCTCACATTATTGCCTGGCTTGCTTGCTCATGGCTAGTGTGCTCCAACTTTGAAATGTAATTTCATCCCAGGTTTTTGCTGGTTAATTTGAGCTGGAGTCTCATGAGCTTTTCTAACTCTGAGCTAACTTTGAACTTCCATCTTCCAAGTGTTCGTAGCTAAGATTACAGTGTGAGCTATTGGTGCCTGATTAGTAACTGAAATGTCTAACACTATCTAGTAATGTCTATAGCAATTCCTTTCTTTTCCAATCTCTGTTGCAGATCTCTTATTTGATCAGCTTTGAGGGGAAAACATACACGTTACTTCTTGAAAACCAGTAAGTGGCCATTCTTCTTTTCTCCATTTGTTTTACAATCACTACCCTGCACTGAGTGTAACTGAAAGTATAACTACTCTAACTTATATTTTCTTTGGTATTCATATTCATCTTGAATTTCAAACCTTCACTGCAAGGTGTCAGATTTCATATCTAGCCAAGTTCTAATGTAATGATGTAAATATTGGTGTCAAACAAATGAAAATAACTCCATAAAACACCTTAAAACATAACCACTAGTGCAGCCACCATGTGTTAGTTATTTGTGTTTAAGCTTTCCATATACATTAATCATTGCTTTTTTATGATGTTAAGTATCTTATTTAATATTATACACATATTAAAGCAAAATTCAAATGGAGAATAGGCCTGAGAAATTTCTCAGCTAGAAACAAAAAGCAGCTAGGCCTTGGGATTAGTCTTAATATGGCTTGAGCTCCAGCACAAGCAAATTTTGCTTTACATCATTCCTTGTACAGCTCAGGACCACGTGGTTTGGTGTGAATTCACTACTTTGAACTGGCTTTGATTTTGAGAAATGAAAGATATAATTTATGTTTGTATAGAGGGTCATACATATCAAAATATTTCCTTCCTTTTTCTTACCCAAGAGGCTTTGTGTTTTTGTTTTCTCCTGCATCTCGCAAAGTAAAGAGTCATTTGTGTCAGTGTTAATTTCTTAGCTGACTTAAGTAGAGGCTTGATAAGCTCTGTGACTTTGTCCCTGCCACCTTCTTTGTTCACCACCCTCTGACAATTTTAGTTGAGCTAGGTTTCTGGAGGACAAAGGTGTGCGGGATGGAGCTTAAGTACCCTAACTTGTCAACCTGGATCAGCTAACACCCAGTGAATCCTAGACCAAACCTGGCCAAGTTAGCAGAACTCCAGAACCTACATGTCCCAACCCTGAATGATCAGTAGACATTTATTATTTTATTATGTGTGCTACTAGCACTTACATACTACCATTATAAGCCTGATTCATATTGATGTGCATGTGTAGCCACTCTTATCTACATAGAGATGGGAATGTGCTCCATGTACTTACCCACTAACCACTGCAGAGAGAAAGCTGGTGCTGTCCTTAGTTCTGACTTCCTGGTGCCTATGAAGCTGACAGCTTGTCAGGCATGTTACTCACTGCAGTGCTTTCCTTCAAAGAGAAGCAGGTGTGAGTGAACAGTGGCGACGAGAGAAAGTACAGGGTCATAGCCTTTTTCCTAGCCTGGCCTGAACATGTATAGGAATGTTGTGAATCCTAGGTAATTTCCAAGCCCCTTGCAACGTCTAATGATGGTAGCTTGATACTTAATAATCACTGTGATAAGACCGTGATTCCCAAATACATTTTCTTTGCTTGCCTTTCTTCCTTCCCTCCCTCCCTCTCTCCCTCCCTCCCTCCTTCCCTCCCTCCCTCCCTCCCTCCCTCCCTCCTTCCTTCCTTCCTTCCTTCCTTCCTTCCTTCCTTCCTTCCTTCCTTCCTTCCTTCCTTGCGGCGAACGCCTTCTCGGCCAGCGAGGAAGAACGACCACCACACCAGGAGTCTTCTCAGATCACACTTTATTGGAGAGCCTTTTAGTTGAAGGGAGAGCTTGAGCGCAAGAGAGCGAGCAAGGAAATACAGCCGCTTATATAGGGTTTGGAACACGGGTCGCTTCAGGATTGGCTGTCCGCCTTCTACCGTCACCAGGTGCCACAGGATTGGCTCAGGATTTACAATGATGGCGCATGCGCAAAGCTAGGGACCCGCAGTCCCGCCAAGCACTGCCTAATGTGGAGTTGTTTACCTCTAAGCTGAAAGGAGTTGGGCGCCATCTTGTAATGGCGTTTGTCCCGGCTCCCTGCAGTTCCCCCTTTTTGTTTTGGTAACAGGTAAGAGTAGAGGTCGGGCCTCTGCCTCAAAAATAGGACCTTGCACTGGCCTTCGCCTGGGGGGCGCCTTCCCCAGTGACGACCAGGCCCGTCCGATGCCTTTTTTGCAGAGGTGGGATCTTGGGCATCAACCCACTTGCAGCCCAACGTGCTCTTCTTGAGAGGAAAATTCTTCTCAAGTGCAGTGCACTTGCCTTGCACCCTGTTCCAAGTTATCAGTCACATACCCGTCCCGGTGCAATGGGATCCCCAGATCCCTCGGGGTGCTAGGGCTATGCGAAATGATAAGGCTTAATGACCTCTCAGGGCAAATTTGGGGTGAGGATCCACTCTCCAAAGCGGCTAATGCTTGCGAAATAACAACTTTGTCCCTACTGGTTTGGGCTCGAAGGCGACAGACCAACCATAGGCAGACCACGCATCCACCCAAGCAGCAAGCTAAAAATAAACCCCACCCCCACCCATTCCTTGAACCAAGGAAACAGCGGAGGAAATCCAGGACTGGAGCCCCTCCACAAATCCGGGATCCATTCGCGTTGAATTGACAATCACAATGGCAATCCGCAGCTGCTCCAGCATCTCATCAAACTCGCCAGTCCAATTACCTAAAAGATAACGACGTCTCCTCTCCGTGTGTTGAGTTCTGGCTCCTGTTCGACCTCTTGCGCAGGTCCCGGGTCTCGGCACCACTTGCGGCGAACGCCTTCTCGGCCAGCGAGGAAGAACGACCACCACACCAGGAGTCTTCTCAGATCACACTTTATTGGAGAGCCTTTTAGTTGAAGGGAGAGCTTGAGCGCAAGAGAGCGAGCAAGGAAATACAGCCGCTTATATAGGGTTTGGAACATGGGTCGCTTCAGGATTGGCTGTCCGCCTTTTGCCGTCACCAGGTGCCACGGGATTGGCTCAGGATTTACAATGATGGCGCATGCGCAAAGCTAGGGACCCGCAGTCCCGCCAAGCACTGCCTAATGTGGAGTTGTTTACCTCTAAGCTGAAAGGAGTTGGGTGCCATCTTGTAATGGCGTTTGTCCCGGCTCCCTGCACTTCCTTCCTTCCTTCTTTCCTTTCCTGCCTTCCCTCCTTCCTTTCTACCTACCTTCCTTTGTTCTTTCCTTCTTTGTGGTATTGGACTTTGGGCTCAGGTCCTGTGTTTGCTCAGCTTGCTTGCTCATAGCTAATACTCTGCTAGTTGAGCCACACCTCCAGCCTGGCTTTTTGCTGGTTTTTTATGAGATGGAGTCTGGAAGACTTTTCTGCCTGAGCTTCCTTTGGACCTTGAACTTCAGATCTCAGCCTCCTGAGTAGCTAGGCATGAGCCACTGGTGCCTGACCCAAACACATTCTATCAGATATGTCTGTAAGGGACTGGAGAATGTAGCTCAGTGGCAAAGCACTTGCCTAGCAAGTGAAACATCCTGGGTTCAATTCCTCATTACAAAAAAAGAAAAGACAAAAAAAGAAAATACAGATTTGTCTGTAAAATCTATTTGGCCTATGAAAGGAGTGTAAAGCATCCTACCACTCTCTCAGCAAAAGCATTTTGAGACCAGCTAATATTCCTCTCCAAGAAAAGCGTGTTCTAGGTGGGGTGTGACTTTCCCTAGGTCTAGAGAGGACAGCATAATGCACCATCTTCAGGGAAATTGTGAAGGACACACATTTATCTTTTGGAGTGCTGGGAATTTTAAGGTAGACATTACTACCATATAATCTCAGAAAAATTGTGTAATGCAGATATATACAAAATCAGATGATTCTAGACATTAGCAAATATCAAGATATGTGTGCCAAGAGATTTATTGATGTTTGATCTCAAATAGAACTGTGTTGTGATCTGGAAGTTATTATCTTTACTAACTTATTTTTAATAAGCTAAATCATGGAGAGGCATCTATTTAATCTTTGAGGGTTTTAACTGGTAAAGTTGAAAGTAAATTGTTGTTATTACTGATATTATTTCAAAATGAGCAATGAAATGTCATTATTTTGTTAAAATAGGGCACTTTTACACCCTAATTTCCTGGCATATTCCAATACCAAAGCAGGAACACTGAAGGTAGACACTCCACTTATAAAGGTAAGCTTCACCCTCTGTTTTAGACCCTTGGGGATCTTGTGTGGTTCAGGAACTACTGTTAGAAAGGATGTGAATGCTGGAGTCAGTACACTCAACTGTTACACACACAGGCCCCATCCCAGATGTAAGATTGTATTTACTGTTAAATCACAGTGGATTAAACAACCAGTCCTTAAATATGTAACTCAGGAATCAGTTATTCAGAAAAGTAGTTTCAACTGGAATGGTTAGAACTTGGAGGGGACAAAGCCAAGGGGTCAAAAAACACAGAAGTTTTCTTTCTTTCTTTTCTTCCTTTCTTTCCTCCCTCCCTCCCTCCCTCCCTCCCTCCATTCCTCCCTCCCTCCCTCCCACCCTCCCTCCCTCCCTTCCTTCCTTCCTTCACTCCCTCCCTCTCTCTCCCTCTCCTTCTCTCTCTCCCTTTCTCTCTTTCCCTCTCATTCTCTCTTTCCCTCCCTCCATTCCTCCCTTCCTTCCTTCCTCCCTCCCTTCCTCTCTATCCTTCTCTCTCTTTCTATCTTCTTTCTCTTTCTCTCTCCTTCCTCCTTCCTTCCTTCCTTCCTTCCTTCCTTCCTTCCTTCCTTCCTTCCTTCCTTCCTAATTTCTTTCTTTCCTTTCTTTTCTTTTTTCCTGTTTTTGTGTCATGGGGCTTGAACTCTGGGCCTGGATGCTATTGCTCAGCTCTTCAGCTCAAGACTAGCACTCTACCACTTGAGCCACAGTGCTACTTCTGGTTTTTTGGTGGTTAATTGGTGATAAGAGTCTCACTGACTTTCCTGCCCAGGCTGGCTTTGAACCATGATCCTTAGATCTTAGCCTCCTGAGTAGCTAGGATTTCAGGCATGAGCCACTGGCACCTTCCCTCCTTCTCTCCCTCCCTCCCTCCCTCCCTTTTTTCCTTCTTTTCTTCCTTCTCATTCACTCTAGGCAGCATTGACAAGCATTGAACTCTTGATCCTCCTGCCTCAGATTCCCAAGTGCTGGGATTAGTGGTGGATTACCTTGCCCAGTAAGACTGAGAAGTTGAGCATGATATATCATACGCCTGAGCAGTGAATGGTGTTCTTCCCAGGAAGATGCTGGGAGTGAGAATGCAAAGCATATTGTGACCAGAATTGAAACAGGCTCATGTGGGAAGTATTAGGGTACAGAGGGCATACAAAGGTATTTAGGAGCTGAAATGTTTGATATTAGCTGAGGAATGTAGAATTTAGTGTGTAGAATTTGGCCTGCAGATTTTTTATTTTGGGGAAATAGATGATTGAAAAGAAGCACATGAAAGTGATTGGTCTGATTCTATTATTACACTGAAACAAATTTGAAAATATAATTCTGTGGCTCTGTGGTATAATTGGAAGTTGGCTACTGCAATGCCTCCAGCATTGTTCTTTCTATTCAGGATTACATTGGCTCTTTGGGGTCTTTTGAGTTTCCATATGAATTTTGAGACTGATAATTCTACTTCTCTGGAGAATGTCATTGGTATTATGATTTTAAAAAAATATTCAGATGGATACCCATAGTCTTAAATAAACTTTGGCACTCACTTTGTGGGTGTCTCTCTAGACTGTCTAATAGAGTAATTCCTGATATGTTTGGGCTTTTATGTACCACAACATTATTCAGTGTTATTTTGTCTATGGTTTACTTTGCTTACCATTCCTTTTCCTTTTCCTACCTTCTTCTGAGTTACTTGAACATTTTTAGATCCTCCTCCTGATTTACAAGTAATATTCTAAAACATTTTGCTAATTTTAATTTTCTATGTTTGACATCTGTGTTATATATGCAATTCTGTAATACCATATTATTTAGAATCTTAAGAAATGTATTGGAAACTTACCTTTATCTAGTACTTACCTTTTCCCCTCTTTATTTTTTCCTGATTTCAACCTAAAAATGTCCCCTAAAAATGTGTTAGAAGTTTGGTAAGAAGCTCATGGGTTTTTCAAAGGTGATGAGATCATGAAGATTCTTAAGTTCAGCAATGCATTGATTCACTGGTAAATTTATAGCCAAATGGACTATCAAGTGAGACCTTCTTGGTGGGAGCTAGTAACTGGGGGCCTGTCTTTGTCCCACGTTCCTTCCTATTGGTCATCCTGCTTTCTCAGCTGCCACTACATACTCAGCTCTGCTGTCATCCTCTCTGATGCAATGTTCTGTCTTGCCTCTGGAGCCAGGTGACTATGGACTGAAACTTGTATTATGAATCAATATACATTTTACATTATTTAAAACATTTTTTCACTCAGGTATTTTGTCACAGAAGCAAAAATCAGTGGTTAAGTGATAATCAACGGTCAAATGATGATCATGGCTTTTTTGGGGGTATTAGAGCTTGAACATGGCCTGGATGCTGTCATTGAGCTTTTTTACTCAAGGCTGATGAAGCCATAGGTCTGCTTCCAGCTTTTTTTGTGGTTAGAGACTTTCCAGCCCAGTCTGGCTTTGAGCTGTGATCTTAATATCCCAAATGGCTTTGATTACAGGCAAGAGGCATGGCCAGCAGGCTGATCAAGACTTTTGACATACAGTTGCATAAGACTTTATAAACATTAACCATCACGTGAAATTGTTATATATTATGCATCAGCTATTAAATAAAATTTCAGAATCTCAGAGGGATTATATTTTCCTATTCTTTCTTCAATGGCTACTTGTACTCTAAAACTTGTAGTATCATTTTCTTTGTATTTTAGTCCTTTCAGACTATGTCTTCTAGGACAGAATTTCTTCGCTTTTCTTTGTTTTCAAAAGGATTTAAAAAATTTAGTATTAAAAGGTGAGTTTGAAAAATATAGGATTTATTTTACTGTGTATCTCAGGACTTAAACAGTGCTGAGTCACCTTCTTTCACCTTCCATGACTTTAGATACAGTATTCATTTTCATTCAGTTTCAGGGTCCCTTCAAGGTTTTGTGTTCTTTCTGTTTGGCCACATTTAACATAATTCTGTTGCTTTTAATTATAATATTTTTGTGTTGTTTTTCTATTTTCCATCAGTTTTGTGAAGGTTTTTTAAAAATCCACTGTTTTAAAGTTTTATTTTCTTGTAAGAACACTTAATATTTACACTCAACATTGAAAATATATACTTCCTGAGACATTTTAATTTTACACATTGCTGAGTGTAGTGATGATGTTGTAATGCATATCTCTAAATCTTATTCACCTTGAACAGTGGAAACTCTTCCCAATAAAAGTCTCTCTTTTGCATTGAGCGAAGGTGGCTCAAACCTGCAATCCTAGCTACTTGGGAGGTATAGATCTGGAGACTGTGGTTCAAAGCTAGTCTGGGTTAAAAGAAGTTCATGAGATTCTATTTCAACCAGTGCTTGGGCATGGTGGTGCATGACTGCTTACCTGTCATTCAGCTGTGGGAGAAGCATGATGGCCACATGCAGTGGTGTGTACCCACCGTCCCTGGTGATGCAGGTAAGCACAGTTTGGGAGGATAGAAGCCTAGGCCAGCCTATCACAAAATAACCTATCATAAAGTGAGGCCCTATCACAAAAACAACCAATCAGAGAGGGGCTGGCATGAGTGGTGGAGTAACTGTTTATCAAGACCCTGAGTTCATCCCCAGTACATTCTTTCCACAAAAATATTCCCCTTAGCTTCTATCCTAACCAAATACATTCTACATTCTTATTCCATACTTTGACTATAGTAGATATTTCATAAAAGAGGAATTCTATAGTATTTGAATGTGACTGGCTTATTTCACTTAGCATCATGTTTTAAAGGTTGATTTACATTCTCGCATACTTACAAGGGTTCTTCTTTTTAACTTAGTGGGCGTTCCATTGTGTGTGCATGCCACATTTTCTCTCTCTACATGCTGATGAGCATTTAGGTTCTTTTCACATCTTAGCTATTATAAAATTAATCAAAAATTCAGCGATTAATCTCTTAATAAAAGATTTTATTTTGTCAGTAACAAAGGGTAGATCACAGTCTGGGATACATATCAAGAGGGTGAGTCACCTCTGAGGGACAAAGGGATGGTAGGCTTGTCACTGGCAAAGTAGAAAACTATACAAGGCTGTCTGTCACTAGAGGTGGTATATGAGAGCTGGTAAGCTCTGATGTGTGAGAGGTTTCGGTAACTAGGTCAAACTATTCTAACGTTAGTCTAAAGTTGTTTTGGTATATGTGTTGTTTGATCTTGTGAGAAGGTTCTTGAAGAAGCAGCCAGGGTCACATGTAAGAATACTATATTCATGGCCTCCCATTTTGCCCGAGTTGACACAGGTGGTTCCAGGTTCAATCTGACAACTTTCACAATTTTTCTTCTCTTAGTAAAGTCGAGTTCTTCCAGTACTGGGTTTGAACTTATGTCCTTATACTAGTGCTCTATATTGAACCACTCTGCTATTTTAGTCATTAGACTTTTTTTTCTTGCCTTTTCATTATATTTAAGTAGTTGCACAAAGGGACTACCCTTCAACATGCTGGATTATGAATACAATGCATCTTGATCAATATCACTGCTTTCATTAGTTTCCTGGTCTCTTGCAAACCCACACATTCCCTCAAGTTTCCTAGTTTCATAGGATATGCATTAGGTCTTGATGGCACTTTGTTCTGAGATAGACATGTCCTGGTAGTTCTGGTTTCAGACAGAAGGGAATTTGTTGATAACTAAATTTGTACCCAAACAATTTTAACCACGAGGACAATGTAGAGAAAGTGGTTTACAAGCAAGTGCACTCTAGAGTCCATAGTTACACGCAATTTACCAGGTCTCTAGGTGTTGATTGTGTGTTAGCAAACAGCTTTGTTGTTCCAACATAGTTACCTAGGTCCTGATCTTGTATCAGTACTTACTGCTTGATACTCAGAGAAAAAAAAAAAAAACCTCATAAAAATCTTTAAATTGTAGCCAACTTGATTGCATATAACATTTTAAATAAGATTTATCTTTCATAGACCTTTTACAACTTCCACTAACTTTTACAGCCTGCTTGAGCCTTTAGGTTGTTCTTTACTGATTTTGTCTTCATTTTATAATAGTCTAGTCATCCTATTTTTTAAAACTCTATGAGTTTAGTCAAATTAATCAATCCAATATCCACTATAGATCTCATTCTTGAGTTGGATTGATATAGATAGGTATATACATACACATAACACACATACACACACACACATATATATATATATATATATATATATACATATACATATAACTGAAGATAAAATAGTGAGTTATCCTTATACCTACATACTACTGCCCTGAGTGCATATTTTCATTTTTTCAAGTGGTTTATAGAAATTAATTTAGGTAAAAATTTAAAAAAATGTTTATAATTTTCTATCCCTGAACAGCCAACCATCTGCAATAAAACACATTACTTTAACCCTCATTTCTTGATTTCAACTTCAATTGTTTCCTATCTATAAGTAATTATACAGAGGAGGTACCACTTAACAAAGGAGTTTATGAATACAATGCATCTTGATCTGTATCACCCTTCAACAGTACTTATTTCTATTTCTTTATTTAATTGTTTATTCCTCATGATGGAGATCACATGCATTTTTATACAAAATTATTTTTACATTTTATTTCTGTTTCTAATATTTTATTTTTTTTAACCTTCTTTGTAAAAATGTACCTTCATAGTGTTTTTAAAAATTCTTTTACCTATCAGTGTCTCTTTGTTTGGTTTGAATATTTCTTTCACTCTCACTTTCTCTGTGTGTGTGTGTGTGTGTGTGTGTGAGAGAGAGAGAGAGAGAGAGAGAGAGAGAGTCCTGGGGCTTGAACTCAGTGCATTGGCACTATCCCTGAGCTTTTTGCTCAAGGCTAGTTAGTGCTCTACTACTTGAGCCACTTCTCCACTTCCTGATTTTTTGGTGCTTAATTGGGAATAAGAGTCTCACAGACTTTTGGGCTGGCTTTGAATCATGATCCTCAAATTTCAGCCTCCTTAGCAGCTAGGATCCAATATTTTGTGTAAAACTCAGAGTAATAGGGTATTATAAGTAATTACATGTATGTATTATAAAACCTAGGTCAAAATGCTGAGGAAATTATAATTATCAAAATGTTTTAAAATACTACATATAAATCAAAATAAGAACATAAAATGTTCAAAAAAGTCAGAAGCAGGCAGGAGAAGAAAAACAAAGGAATTATAAACAAAGTAAAACAGACAAAAAATAACACTAACTATTGTTGTGATACAAAAAAGCCCTAACATATCAAGATTGTTTTATTAAAATTTCATCCTGAAACTGTACTAGATTTGTTTCTAACTCTATTATTTGTAGAGTGATATCTTTAATATTGTTTCCTACATGTAAAAGCTTCAATTTGGATGTTGTTTTGGAATGTCTTTTTCTTGCTTAGTTCCTTTGGCTAAGATTTCCAGGCCTATATTGAACAGTCAAAATAGTAAGAGTGTATATATATATATATATGTGTGTGTGTGTGTGTTTAAAAAATTGTCAATGTAATGTACAGAGGGGTTACAGTTACATAAGAAAGGTAGTGAGTACATTTCTTGTCAAACTTGTTACCCCTTCCCTCATTTTTCTCCCTCTTTCCCTTTACTGTCTTGTGAGTTATGCTGTTGCATTGCTTCCCCCTTTGTCCTTTGTCTCATCAATAAATGCATTTTAAAATCCCTATATAGATCAATTTTATTTAATCAATCATCTTAAATAATAAAACACCCTTGAACGTGCTATCCCAAACAAAAATTAGGACCTTGACAATAATCTCCACCTAACCATATGGTCCTTTCCCTTCATCACATCTAATCACAATTCAAGCAGCCTCTATCCCAAACTCCATAGTCATAACTAACTGCAGAACTAGTAACTCAAATGTAAGAAATAAATAAATGTGAAAAAATAATTTGATGGCCATTTAAATTCACTGCTCTTGAATCAAGCAAAAATATTATAAATTAATCCTAAGCTTTTCTCCATATATAGACAAGACAACATAAAAACATTTTTAAAGTATTTAGTATGAGCAAGAAGTATTTAAATTTCGCTACAAGGTAGGATATTTAATGATAGCCAATAAAGATTCTATAATATATAGGTTTCTCAAGAAGTTTTAATATCTATGTTTTAAGAGACACACAAGATAGAAAAGTAACAGAATGCAAAGAAAGGATGAAATGAAATCCATCTCTGTAATATCACTCAAATGATTTGGAAAACAACTTTCAGACATTTTTAGTATGTCAATTTTTACATTCTTTCATTTTATGAATTCTGAACCTCCATTTAAAAATGAAACAGTAGTTGGGTGCTGGTGGCTCACACCTGTAATGCTAGCTACTCAAGAGGCTGAGATCTGAGGATCGTGGTCAGGAGCCAACCTGGGCAGGAAATTCTGTGAAACTCTTCAACCACCAGGAAGCCAGAAGTGCAGCTGTGGTTCAAAGTGGTAGGATGATAGCCTTGAGTGAAAAAGCTCAGGGACAGTGCCCAGGGCCTGTGTTCAAGCTCCATGAACAGTAAAACAAAAATCTGAAATACTGGATTTGGGGAATATGCTGAGTTGTTATATGTATTTTTCTAGTTTAGGAAAAATCTAGATTTATTGCTAAGAAAATGCTTCTTCAATTAAGAAGAGTTTTCAAGCAAAAGTTTCTGTGACCACCTTTTAAACCAGTGTCAACTGCTTTCAAACTTTTGGTTAGGACGTCTTCTAGTATCATGAATCATTTTACAAAAAGAAAATGTTCAGACTTAAAACAGAAATATAACAAGTTCTTCCTCTGAGTTTCCCAACATTTCCTTTTCCAAAATACGTTACAATTAAAAGAAGCAAATGTATTTCATTAACACAGGCAAATAATCCAAAATGCCAAGCCAGAATTATTTATCTTGGAAATATACTATTATACGTGACTAAGACAGCATCTCATTCGTGAGTAGATAATGCTGAGACTTTCAGGAGAAATGGCCTTCCCAGCATACTTCTGCCTCCTCATTTAACTCACTTGTGCACATAATTTGATGCTAAGATGATAAGGAGTTAGATATTTTAACTCTAATGTTGCTGGATTGCACACCAAACACAGTGTTTCTCCTGGTTTGAGGGTGTGAATGAGACTCATCCTAGTGATTCCTTTCCTAAGAAGCTCTTCCTTGGGTTCTGTCAGGCACTGCCTCAGTGAGTGATCTTCTCTATGGCCTTTTCTTCCTGTTGGAGCCAGTTACACAAAAGCTGCCCGAACTTCCAACAGTTTAGCAGTTTTCTGGGCCAATATTTTGGTGAGTTGACCCATTTCCTCCTTTCTCATTGGTCCTGTCCACAGCCTTGAATTTTTCTCTGGAATTTTTGTCTGGAATGCAGTGGTGGTGTCTGAGGTGGACAGTCTTGGATTCTCCTGGGCCCAAGTCTGTCCAAGTGTCTGTTGGCAGTATAGACCTGCATGTAAGACATGGAAAATGCTATATAAGTTCATGTAGCTCAGTGTTTGCTTGATCCCATTGCCACACTGCATTTCCCTTTTCAAGATTTCTAAGGAAGTGACTAAGTTTGTGTTTTTAAGAGGTAGAAAGAGGCTGCAATTTGTCAAGAAGGTTCTTTCCTAGCTGCGGCTGACTTCTGGATAGGCTCTGAAGGACAGCAAGCTTCTAAATCTAATAAATACGGTCTCCACACCCTGGGTAGCAGAATGTCAGGCACACAGAAACTGACTCAGGATTCCTGACAAAAGATCCTGCTTTCCTCAAAATCCTTGTGTCGCATGACTCTAAAAGTCCCCATTTGTTACTTCTGCCACCACTAGTACAGTGGGAGTCGTGTTTTTTCTTTTTTTTATCAGAACTGTAAATCAGTATATCACATAGCCCATGCTTGTCTGGAACTTTCTATGTAGCCCAGGCTGGTCTGGAACTGGTGATTCCCCTGCTCCAGCCCAAATGTGTGGCTTTTTATTGATCATGAAGGAGAAGCCTTCACTTCCTTGCTGAGGTAATGTTGTGTGACTATTCACTTTTCTTTTCAGAGTTTTCAGATTTCCACAATATCTTCATTCTTTCCCATTGGCAGCGCCAGGCCCCATATTCTCCCACTAACAGCACACCCCAAGTAGGCCAGCAGCACTGTGCCAGCTAAGCCCCTGATGCCCTCCCCATCAGGGCAAACTAATTGCAGACAGGAAGAGAGAATATTTATTTGTGGTTTTATGTTTTTCTAACTTTTTTCCTAGAATGTAGGTTAGCTTTAATAGTGGTGTCTAATGTATATTAAAGTCTAATTTCTTTTGAAGAGGTTTTTGGGTTTTTTTTGGTTGAAATGTTGCTGGATATGTGTGCCTATAGGGTGTGGGCTTCCTACTCTAGCATTTTGATGGCCAGAACTTCAGCTACTATAATCTCTTTGACTATTATTTCTCTTCTCCTGCAGAGATTATGATAAAAGTTTGGAATCTTTTGTCTTAGGCTACATGGACTTTTTTTCAGCTCATTTTCCTCTTTTATACTCTGAGTGCATTTTATTGATCTCTCTTCATTTTGCAGTGATCTTTTTCTTCTGTCAGCTACCCTCTACAATATAGATCATCCTAAATTCTTTTTTCATTTTTTGGTCTGTTTAGTTATATTTTTCAGTTCCAATGACAATTTAGCTTTCTTAACATTTGCAATATAATTAGAATTGAGTTTCGTTCTAAGTGGCTCATATGTAGTTACTTTCTATGCGGTTCATATGTATGTATTTGTGGATCGGATCAGGGCTTCAAGTATTGAATTTGGGTTGCTGGTAAATGGTTTGGGACCTTCTTTGTCTTCAGCCCCTTTGTGAAGAACTTGTAGCAATAAATGCTGATAAAAATTCTGGAGTTGAAGGTATAAATCTCCCTGCTTGGAGGTGGTCCTCATGGCATGTTGATACTGTGTGTGGACAGGAATGTGATTGATTGCCTAACCAGGCTCTACTGATTGCCACTAGGAGTAGATCTAGCTTGGCACTCTCCTTGAGTAGAGGTCTACTTTTTTATTTATGTTAATTGTGAAAATACTGTACAGAGGGGTTACAGTTACATGAGCAAGGTAATGAGCACATTTCCTATCAAGCATTTGTTATCTCCTCCTTTGTTTTTCCCCTGCCATCCCTTTCCTCCCACTAATTTTTTTTAAGGTAAATGACTACTGATTCCTGTGATTAGTCTAAGAGCTAACAACATATAAACAAATTTGTAAGAAAGAATATGATGATACTTAAGTTTTCAGAGCATAGGGCCAAGAAGAAAACAGAACTGAATCTCAAGATTACTAGAATTTAAAACAAATAGAAAGAGCAATTCACTTAGAATATTAAGGTAGAAATTGGTAGAATCAATGAGGAGGAAAGTTTGAGTTACACATGCTCAGTGATTTCTCAGGTGCGATACTGGAAGTCAATTAAGGTGAAGAAATATCAGTTTAGCTACTTTTGGATGATCCAGAAAAAAAATTGAATGGAGTGTTCATAGTTGCTTACAAACAAGCAGGCACAGGTGATGAACTTAGAAAAGATGCAGATAATTCAGAACTTTTTGAGGGGAAGAATGGTAATCATGATAATTGAAGATTTAGAAGGAGAACTTGAAAGTAAGGTAGCAAAAATTGAAAATCTGATAAATAATATTAAATTGGCTAAATATAAATGTTGGAGGATATCAAGCAGGTAAAGATAAAACTGAAGACTTCATTTGGAAACCAATAATGAATAAACCTTTCTATGCTCCTTCTTAGGGTCATTGTTTTTATAAAGGACATGTTGCAGAGATTCCAAGATCGGTCGTGACACTAAGCACATGCTCAGGACTCAGGTAATGACATATTATGAAAGTGTGCATTGAAATCTTATGCCAGCCTTTAATTTCTAGAATCTTCTTGAAAGACAGAGTGAGAGAAAGAAATATAGACTTGCTCCACTTGAGCCATGCTTTAAGTTCTGCTTTTTTGTTGGTTATTTTGGAGATGGAATCTTTCATTAGTGAATTGTCAGAACCATATACTGACTTGTGTCTTTCTAGGATGTCAGAATTTATTGAATAACAATGAATTCAGAGTCTATGTCAATTTTGTTAGCAATAATTTGTCAGTGAGGCCACCTGATAGCCCTGGGCCTGTTCCTGTACTTGTTTTGATTCCTTGTCTCTTATCCTTTTTATGGTTTCTTGCCTTTATAGTTTGCAGTTATAAAATTTATACAGAAAAGCCTCCTACTAGCATGAAGTCAATTTACATCCTTTATCCATATCAGAACTACAAACTTTTCTTTCTAAAAAACAATGTATTGTGATTATAAAGGTGACATACAGAGGTGTTACAGTTATATAAGTCAGGTAAAGAGTGTATTTCCTTTTGGACAATGTCACCCCTTCCTTCTCTCTCCCCACACAGACTCTTCTTAAATGCTGTGTACATGCATGTGTGGGATATTATGGTGAAGCCCCTTTAAACAAGTAACATGCCTTTAACCAAAATGACTATGAGGGAGACAAAACCAGAGTCTATCTAGGATGTGGGCACTTGTGGGAGAGGAGAGGGTGAATGGACAATTTGAAGGAGGGTGAATATGGTCAAATAACTTTATATCCATATGTGAAAATAGAACAAGGGAGGTTATTGAGATTACATTCATATATATGACCGTTTTTTGTTGGTACTAGGATTTGAACTCAGAGACAGGCTTGCATGGTTTGCTTTCTCAGCTGGTGCTCTACCACTTGAGCCACACCCCCAGCCTCAAGGAAGGTTATTGAGAGTGATCTGGAGAGTGTGGAGAGGGAAGGAGGAAAAGTAGTAGATCAAGGGACATCATGTGCATATCTCAAAATGAACCCCCCTTGTACAAATAAAAAGTGATGCTAATAAAAATTAAAATTGAGTTTGACAATTAATACAAAAAAATAGAATAATTCTTAGAAGATCACAAAGACTACTATACAATTTGTATAAAGAGGTTTTTTTTATAGTATTGATTTATGTTTCTCATGGGAAACTATACTAATTGAAATTTTATTTCTTTTTCTGCATCTGAATATTTAGGGGATTACTGCAATTAGAGAACGTCAGCTATGGGATCGAGCCATTGGAACAATCAGCTACATATGAACATATGCTTTATGAACTAAAGGATAATAAAATTGATTATTTCCCTTTAAAAGAAAATTATTCTAAGCTCCAACATGTAGATCAGCCCTACCGGGTTCTTGTGAAGCCAGAAGTGAGTAACCACCTTTGTGTTCTTCATTATCTGTGTTATGTTTGGAAAGTTAAATACGTTGAAATGTTCCTATTGGATATATTTGATAAATTTAAATTGATAATATTGTATTAAGAATTTCTAGCCAGGTGAGCCAGTGGCTCACACCTGTAATCCTGGCTACTCAGGAGGCTGAGATCTGAGTATCTTGGTTTAAAGCCAGCCCTGGCAGGAAAGTTCGTGAGACTCCAATAAACCATCAGAAAACCAGAAGTCTGGCTGTGGCTCAAATGGTAGAACACTAGTCTTGTGCTGAAGAGCTGAGGGACATCTGCCCAGGACCAGAGTTCAAGCCCCATCACTGACAAAATAAAAAAAGAATTTCTAGGCAGGTGCAGCGGCCCACACTAGCTCCTCAGAGGTTGCAATCTGAGGATAATGGCTTAGAGACAGTGGGACAGATAAATCCAGGATACTTTTATGTGCAATTAATGAACAAAAGGCCAGAAGTGAAGGAATGGCTCAAGTGTTAGAGCACCAGCTATTATTGGAAAAGTAAATTAAGAGTGCAAGGGTCTGAGGTTAGTACCAGTGTACTCTCTCTCTCTCTCTCTCTCTCTTTCACACACACACACACACAAATAAATAAACTACATTGGATAATCTTTGATGGAAAGTACTATTATAGTTGTGTGTGGGTATCTCAGGCCTTTAATCCTAGATACTCAGGAGGTTGAGAGCCAAGGACTTTTTTTTAATTAATTTTTTATTTTTTTGGGGGGTCCGGTCATGGGGCCTGAACTCTGTGCCTGGGCGCTGTCCCTCAGCTATTCAGCTCAAGGCTAGCACTCTACCACTTGAGCCACAGTGCCACGCCCGGCTTTTTTTTCCTGCTTATATGGTGCTGAGGAATCGAACCCAGGGCCTCATGCGTGTAAGGCAAGTGCTCTACCACTGAGCCACCTTCCCAGCCCCCGAGGACTCTTGTTTAAAGCCAGCCTGGGCAGAAAGTTCACGAGATTCTTATCTCCAATTAACCATCAAAAAGCTGAAAGTGGAACTGTGGCTCAAGTGATAGATCACTAGCCATGCCCCAAAAGGCTTAGGGATAGCACCCAGGCCCCGAGATCAAGCCCTAGGACCTGAACAAAAAATACTATTTATTCAGATAATACTTTGAGAATCATAGATACAAATATACCCAATTTAATAACTAAGTTTTCACAATATTTTCCTAATTGCAAATATTTTAGTGTACAGAGACACAATTGCTTTTTGCTATATTTGTCTACTACTACTATGCTAAATTTACTTATTACTTTGTAAACATTTTCTTTATCAATGCATTTTCTTTGTGAAATAAAGTATGATTTTTGATTCAGAGTTAGAAGTAGAAAGAAGGCAAGATAATCACTAAAAATCATATTGCCTAAAGCTAGCATTTAGAATTGTGGTTGATTTACACTAATTGTTTCAGTACTGTAAACTATAGTGTAGATTACAAATATACAGACTCTGTGGACATAAATGATCTAACTACATAATGTTTAATGAAACTTCCATTTTTCAGTGGAGATGTGGCTCAAGTGGTAGAGCACCAGCCCTTAGGGAAAAAGCTAAGTGAGCGAGCATGAGTTCAAGATCACCCCTTCCCCCCCCCCCCCACACAAAGAGATGAAACTTCTATTTTTCTGTTAGGAAACTATGCATACTTTTACTTAATGTTTTACTTATTTTGAAATTAAATAATTTGATTATTACATGTATTAAAATATAAGAAAAATGAGTATGTAGTCCTAAATGCTGTTGTGGCATGAATTACAATCATGTTTTGATACTCATATTAAAAAGTGCATATGCTTACACTTAAATGTATTTTATAAAACTGTGGTCTATTTTGCATAGTTACATTTTTCCTTTCATCAATACCTGAACTTTGTGAATGTCCTGTTTTTTTTTAAAAACTCAAACTGTTCTAATCCACAATTGCATCTAAACATACATGTTATTCTAAGTTCTCCCTTTAAAATGTTTGTACAATTTTACATTTGATCATAAGTGGTTAAATAAGTGGCTTTGTATTCATACTTTGTCATCACTATGGAATTTCATTATGGAGAAATAAAACAACTGTGAGTGAAACTTAGCCACATATGAACAAAGCAAAGCGAAACAAACAAAATAACCAAAGTCACGAAAGTAAAAGGGTGATACTAGGGCAATGGAACAGGGAAGATGAAGAAGAGCAATAGAGTGAATATGATCAAAGTACATTTTACTTGTGTATGGGAACGTCATGACAAATCCTTTACTGTGTACCATTTTCTACATGCCAGTAAAACGGCATATCAAACTGAGACAAAATGAAAGAACAACAGCAGTATAACTTGAGTAGAAAATAAGGGACAGCTCATTCAGCCTCTAGAGGTATGACCCTAAGTAGGAAACTGAGATAGAAATAGTATGGAAAAGTAGATTTAGATTGCAATTCCTTAGGAAGTGTGGCTGAGTAAAAGTATGCTAGGAAAGTGTTTAGCTCTCCTTCCCTAACGGCTACCTCCCAGACGCTCATGGAAAATTAGAAGGGATTGTGTTCTGGGTGTCTTTTCAATGATAACACCGGGCACAGGTGTTGTGTTCCACAAGAGAGAGAGCAGGCTACACAGAAACTGTTGTAGCTAAGTTAAATGTGTGACACACTGGATATTGGGAGCCAGACTTCCAATAAAAAGTTGCGTTCCAGAGATTTTTACTGGAAGACCCATCTCTGAGAGGGAAGAAAGCCAGTCTAAGAAAGAAAAACACCTAACAGCAAAATTTTCCTAAAGACAGTCTGAGAAATTACCCTCTGAGAAGATCTGAGACCATAAAACACTATTGGTCAGTATATAGTTGATGTGAAATTTCTACTATGAAGAATCAACAGTCACACAATGAAACAATTCCATGTGGAAGATAAAGACATTAAAAAAATCAGTGTTACAGGCTAGGAAGGTGACTCAATGGTAGAGCGCTTGCCTTGTATGTATGAGGCCCTGGGTTCGATTCCTCAGCACCACGTAAGCAAAAAGAAAAAAAGCCAGAAGTGGCGCTGTGGCTCAAGTGGTAGAGCGCTAGCCTTGAGCTGAAGAGCTGAGGGACAGCGCCCAGGCCCAGAGTTCAGGCCCCACGACCGGACCAAAAAAAAAAAAAAAAAATCAGTGTTAAAGTTTGATGTTCCAAAGAAAATAGAGGACAAGACAATAGGTGACTCTTGATATGTCTAGAGATATTTAAGAAAATATTTCACTTCTTACCAATCATTGATGTACGCATCATCCTGCCCATGTAATTGTAACCCCTCTGTACAGTATGTTCACAAATAAAATAAAATAAAATTAAAAAAAAAGAAAAGAAAATATTTCACTCGCCAAATGAGAATAGCGTGCTGTTAATGATAAAATTCAGCAGACTCATGATAGTTGTAAATATAAAAAAAGCAATGAAACTTAAAATTAAATGGGAGGGTTAAAAGATAAAATTCCAAAGCCAAACCAGAAAGTAAGGAATAAACAAAAATGACTTGAGAAATAAGGGAAACTTGAGAAATAGGAAAATTAAGCCACATAATATAGATAAAACAAAAGGAATTCCACTAAGAACTAACAACCAAGCTAAGTGCCATGGACTCAAGCCAGATTTCAGAAGGGTGAAATCAGGTTTGAAGTAAGCCAGGGCAGAAATATTCTCAAATCTTTCCCCAATTAACTAACAATATTAGATTGAAATGCAATTCAAATGATAGAGCTCCAGCCATGAGTCAATAAGACAAACGTAAGTGCTGAGTTCAAAACCAAGTACTAGCATGCATGAGTGTGTGCGCGCGTGTGCACACACACGTTCAGGGAAGAATTAACAGAAAAATTGAGTTATAACATCAAAAAACAATAAAAAGAATCCAAGAAAAATTCTTAGCATTATTTAAAGTAAGTTTTCAGACTGAAGTAAAAAAAAAATCTGACTTTTCATGCATACCCACACTGCAAAATGGCACCAAAATTCAGAACAGCAGTAACAAAAGTTGCAAGGCAGTGCGACAATTATTTTAAATTAAGCAAGTACCTAAAATATGGTTTTGAATCTTCCTGTCTCTGGCAGTTGGGGCTTCTCTGCAGATATGAAGTTAGCTAATCTCTATGGTCGTATGAGCCAATTACAAATATTTTTTCCCATAGAATAAAAGGAAAAATTCGTCCTGCAACTTCTGTGGAGAACTGGCTGGAAGTATGGTAAACAGAAATAAAACTCCAAAATACTAAAATTGTCATAAAAGAGTACAAAATCTTTCTTCCTTTCTTCCCTTTTCCCTTCTTCCCTTCATCCTTCCCTTCTTCCTTTCTCCCTTCCTTCCTTCCTCCCTTCCTTCCTCCCTCCCTCCCTCCCTCCCTCCCTCCCTCCCTCCCTCCCTCCCTCCCTCTCTCTCTCTCTCTCTCTTTCTTTCTTTCTTTCTTTCTTTCTTTCTTTCTTTCTTTCTTTCTTTCTTTCTTTCTTTCTTTCTTTCTTTCTTTCTTTCTTTCTTTCTTTCTGTCTCTCTCTCTCTCTCCTTCTCTCTCTCTCTTTCTCTCTTTCTCCTTCTTTCTTTCCTAGTCTTGGGGCCTAAACTCAGGGCCTGGATGCTGTTACTGAGCTTCTTTTGCTCAAGGCTAGCACTTTCCCTCTTGAGCCACAGTGCTGCTTGTGGTCTTTTCTGAGTAGTTTATTGGAGATAAGAGTCTCACAGAATTTTCCATCCTAGTCTGGCTTTGAACTGTGAACCTCAGTTCTCAGCCTACAGAGTATGACCAGTCAGCGCCCAGCCAAAAATATTTTAACATATTAAAAATAAATGTTTCTTGAAATAAAAATACTTAAGAAATGAAAAAAATCAATGAAACTGATTTAAATTGGCAACATAAAGATATAATGTTATTAGTATATTCCATTTTAAAAGTAATGCTTCACTCTGTATAGGCTTCTCAGCCTCTAAAAAAGTCACTCACAAAAGTAGAAAACTTTTCAAAATGAAATGCATTTAAAACAAATTCTTTGGCTTCCTTATGGGATATAAAATATTCTACTTTAGTTGTTTTATCTACTGAAGTTTCTAAGAATGGCATTTTTGGCGTTTTTTTCCCAAGAAATCTTAGACAATAACAGTATCTTCTGGGCTTTGTGGCAATATTACTTAAATTAATACAATAAGACAGGAATTAGACCACATCATTTAACAGATGTATATAAAAATCACAGAAAAGTCACTTCACAAAACTTCACAGATATTCATGTTTTTTTTTCATTCTGACGTTGTAGAAGAAAAACAACATAAGCAAAATGTAAATAAATGGACTTGTTATATTGTAATGAAATGTTATTTACAAAACATAGAACTATAGACCAGAACAGAGAAATCAAATGGAAATGGAAAGACCAAGCATTGATGCCTCATATCTGTAATCCTAGCTACTTAGGTGGCAGTGATCTAGAGGATGGTGGTTGGATGCCAGCCTGGACAGAAAAATCCACTAGACCCCATCTCCAAAATAATCAGCAAAAGAACAGGGCTGAAGGCCTGGCTTTAGTGATAGAATATCTTTGAAGCAAGCAAGCCAAGCATGTGTGTGGCCCTGACTTCGAACTCCAATATTAAAAATAAAAAGAAAGAAAGAAATAGAAAGAATGCTTCTAAACACATTCTATGACGCCTGCATTACCCTGATACCAAAACCACATAAAGACACATCAAAATATAAATAAATTTAAACAAACCTATAGATTAATATTTTAAAGGTGTTATGACAGAAATCACAGTCTTATTCTCGATAACCACAAAAAATAACTAGAAATAAACTTACCAAGACCTATTAAGGATTTCTATGGAGAAAAAACAACAAAACAACAAATATGAAGAAATTGAAAAAGTCACTGACAGATGTAAAGAGCTCCCACATTCACACACCTGATGAGCAGAATAATGATCTGGTTTAAGCCCTAGGAGGCTCATGTGTCTCATTCATATTCCTGTAGAAACTCACAATTGCAATAATCTTTAGGTATTTAACCAGGAAAAATGAAACATTGCTGCACACAGACTTGTAAATGGGTATTCAGTGCAACTTTATTTACAATCGCTGAAATGTATAAAAACAAAAACGAACAAGCCAATGCATAAACGAAATGTATAAAATGACACACAATTTACCAAAAAGATAGGAACTACTAACAATCACAATAGGGCAGGATGCTGAATGGGAGAAAATCCTGTCGGCTATTGACATGTTATCTTCTGGAAGGAAATGGCTACATGAATGTATATTTTAGCTGCCAATCCATAAAATGGCTTCTTTTGTAAGTCAAGAGCTCAACAAAGTCAATATAATCAAGAAAAGTACAAAAGCAATGAAAAAAATGCAGGCAATATTTAGAAGAAAATTGAGGTAAGTTTTTTTCACCTTGAAGCTTGTCTACAAAATGCTTTAAGAGGAAAAACAGATTCTTACCTAATTTCAGTGTCTTGTTTGCATTTTAAACGTAATTAAAATATAAAATATTTCTGATTTGTTCCTGTCATTTATATTTAAACATATATTGCCTCACATTCTCACCCAGCTTTCTTGTTAAAGACAGCCCTGGTTTCTGTTGGTGATTTTGGAGACATTTCTGCCCATGCTGGTTTTGAACCTCACCTCTCCAGGGCTCAGCCTCCCAAGTGGCTCACTTTGCAGTCCTGAGCCACTGTTGCCCAGACCATTTTCTTCTTTTCTTATCTTATATCTCTCTGTATCTATATCTGAATCTGCAATCTCCATGTACATGTATGTATTCAATATAAACATATCTAATATATATAGATATTGATATATAAATCTCTGTGAGTATATAGAATACATTAATATGTACTCAACACATGGTAACTACAATGTAAAAATCTGTTTTATTTAATTCATGTCCACTGTTTTGCAGAAAAATTTAGATGTTATACTATTGAAGAGAACACTGAAAATAAAAGTCATCATGGGCCAAGCATTGGTAAGGCATTGTTGATTTATTTCCTAATACCTTTGTTTGATATTAAAATTTGAAGAAATACGAAATTTCTATTGTATTTGTGTGGGGTTGCAAGTCTTTGTGACAAGAGTTTTTTTGTGCCTGCATTTGCCAGCTTTCCAATAAAGACTCCCAATTCTACCTCTCAAAATGTGGTTTCTCTGTTTTCTCACTGTAAAACAGTTCAGGGACAGATCTTAGACAAAATTGAGTGAGACTTATCTCTACCAGTAAGCCAGGTGTGGTGGTATGCATATGTGGTCCAGCTGAGTGGGATGTACAGGTGGGAGAATCACAGTTCAGGCTTCTCTAAGCAAAAATTCTTTTTGGGGGGGTCTGGTTGTGGGGCCTGAACTCTGGGCCTGGTCACTGTCCCTCAGCTTTTCAGCTCAAGGCTACCACTCTACCACTTGAGCCACAGAGCCACTTCCGGCTTTTTTTCTTTTTGCTTATGTGGTGCTGGGGAATCGAACCCAGGGCCTTATGCATGCAAGGCAAGCGCTCTACCACTGACCCACCTTCCCAGCCCCTCTAAGCAAAAATGTGAAAGACTCATTATCTAAAAGGAATAACTAATGAGAAGTACAAGTTGTCACGTCGAAAAAGAACTTTACAACTTTGGTGGGAGTGGGGGTGGGGGGGGGGGGTGGGTGGGGAGGGAGGACTGGGTGGGGAGGCGGGGGGTGGGAAGGGATGTAAAGGGTAAACAAAGGAGGAGGTTACAATGCTTGATAAGAAATGTACTCATTATCTTGCCCATGTAATTGTAACCCCTCTGTACAGTATGTTCACATAAAAAAAAAAAAAAAGAAATAACTACCATCCAAAACAAAGACAAATGAGAGAAAAAGCCGGGTGCTGGTTGCTCACACCTGTAATCCTAGCTAGTCAGAAGGCTGAGAGCTGTAGAATTATGGTTGGAAGCTAACCCAAGCAGACAAATCTGTGAGATTCCATCTTCAAAATAACCAGCAAAAGCCAGGTTGCAGGTGTGGCTGAAGTGGTAGAGTGCCAACCGTATGGCCAAACCTGCAGAGCAAGCTCTCAAAGCTTTGAGTTCAGACCCTGGTACTGGAAAAAAATTGAATGAAAAATCATATAGTTTTTCTATCACTTAGACTAGTGATTAAGAAAACACATTTGTCTTTCAGTATGATTATATGGGCTCTGAGATGGGAATCACAATCCAGAAGGTTGTCTATGTCTTTGCTCTCATTAACACTGTAAGTATTTAGGATTCATATTTAGATAACGAATTCACATTGTTTGACTGAATAGCGTTTGCATTTCTTTTTTTTTTTTTAAATTTTATTTTATTTTATTTGAGAACATATCTGTGTTCCTACTATTTACTCTGAAGAATGGGTTCCTTGGTGAACTTGTGAGAGTTACGTGGCTCACAGTTGTGTAGGGAGGGCATGTCCATAGCCCTCCAGAGCTGCACAGCGCCAATCTTGTCTTTTCAGATGTACTCTCAGGTGAATGTGACTGTCCTGCTATCAACTTTGGAGGTCTGGACAGATCAGAATATGATTTCAACAGATGGGGATGCCAATGAAATACTCCAAAGGTTTCTGTTATGGCAACAAAGCATGCCATTCCAGAGGTTTGATGATGTGACATTCTTACTACTGTGAGCACTGATTCATCTAGTTGTATATATTATTTGTCCAAATCATGTATAATATAAGACACTTTGAAAATATCAGAATAAATATTGTCCTGGCAAAATGCAATACATAAAATTCAGGTAACTAGGTAACAGAATGACAGTATGCTATTCTTCCTATACTAGATCAGTCATGTAAGAACTTTTTATTTTTTTATTTTTTTTTTAATTTTATTTTATTTGTGAACATACTGTACAGAGGGGTTACAATTACATGGGCAGGATAATGCGTACATTTCTTATCAAGCATTGCAGCCTCCTCCTTTGGTTTCCCCTTCACATCCCTTCCCAGCCTCCCCCCGCCCCCCCAATCCCAATCTTTCTCCTTCCTCCCCCTTCCCCCCCTCCTTCCCCCCCCCCCCCCCCCCCCCGCACCGACGTTGTAAAGCTCGTTTTGGACATGACAACTTGTACTTCTCATTGTTGCAACAGGTCCACCTGTATCCTTAAACAACTGGTTTTTCCCGGTCTCCTCCACAAGTTATACTGACATCAAATATAGTGAAAGCAGGGGTTATGCTGTGGGGGAGGGACATACAAAGCAACAAAGAGATAATCTTATAAATGCGTTAGAAACACATGCATGAAAGAAAAAAAACATTAAAATACATATCTAAATGTTCATTTTCCTGACATCACATTATCTGACCTTTTCCGCTTGACTCATACATATACTAGATATTGCAAATAAGGGAAACCATAGGGCCTATGTTTCTTTGGGCCTGGCTTACTTCACTTAATATAATTTTTTCCAAGTTTTTCCATTTCCTAACAAATGGAGCAATGTCATTCTTTCTGATGGAGGCATAGAATTCCATTGTGTATATATATCACATTTTCTTGATCCATTCATCTACTGAGGGGCATCTGGGTTGGTTCCATATCTTAGCTATGGTAAATAATGCTGCAATAGACATAGTTGTACTGGTAGCTTTAGTGTGGTCTTGTTTGTCAACATTTGGGTAAATGCCCAAAAGTGGGATTGCTGGGTCATAGGGGAGTTCTATGTGAAGTCTTTTGAGGAACCTCCATACTGCTTTCCAAAGTGGTTGAACAAGTTTACATTCCCACCCACAATGAAGTAAGGTTCCTTTCTGTCCACATCCCCTCCAGCATCTGTTGTTGTTAGAGTTCTTGGTTTTTGCCGTTCTAACTGGGGTGAGGTGATAGCTCAATGTTGTTTTGATTTGCATTTCTTTTATGGCTAGGGATGTTGAACATTTCTTTATGTGTCTATTGGCCAACCTTCTTTCTTCTTCAGAGAAGTTTCTCCTTAAGTCTTTCGCCCACTTATTTATTGGGCAGTTGTTTCTTTGAGGATTTGTTGTTGGGGGGTTTAATTTTTTGAGTTCCAAGTATATTTTAGATATGAGACCCTTGTCCATTGTATGGCTAGTAAAGATCTTCTCCCAATCCGTGGGCTTTCTATTGATCTTGCTAGCTATGTCATTTGCCCTGCAGAAGCTCTGCAACTTTATGCAATCCCATTTGTCCAACCTTTCTTTGATTTGTTGTGTTTCCGGGTCTCTACTCAAAAAATTTCGGCTTGAGCCAAGGAGACCTAGGGTTTCTCCTATTCCATCCTGTAATGTTTTCAGAGTGTCTGCTTTGAGTTCAAGGTCTTTGATCCATTTGGAGTTGATTCTGGTGCAGGGTGATATATAAGGATCTAGCTTTAGTTTTCTACATGTAGTTAACCAATTTTGCCAGCACCATTTACTGAAGAGGCTGACGTAAGAACTTTTTAAAATAACTATTTTTATTGTAACATAAGATTTTTCTAAGCTGGTAAGGAAAGCATTGGGTTCATATCATTGTAAGGGAGGGGGTCTTCTCAATGGTAAATAGCCAAAACATCATCTTAACATTCCATAAAATGAAAATTATTCCACAGAAAGCAATGGGTGCCCATAGCAGTTGGTTATCATATAACAAGGCATACAAATGATGGTCAGCTGGAGGGGAGGGGGCCACTTTTCTTTCCCTATGCTTCCCTTGTAGTATTCCTATGCTACCTACGATGCATTTATCTAGTTACTTGTTCAGTGTCTTTCAAGAGTCTTTATGTAGTAAGTTTTTGCTTTAATCCTTTGATTACATGTGAATAGTGAACATACAATTAGAAATACCCTAAATAATATGGGATATAAGTACATCTACTGTTTTCTCCTGTGGAATCTCAGGTCAGGATTAAAAAACAAAATGAATGAGCTACTAGGAGTGAGTTCACCAGCTGCAGGCAATCTCTGCTTGTACTGTGCATCATTAATGCTCTTCCTCCTTTCTTCTCTCACTTCTCCAGCACTATGTCAAAATTGTGGTTTGAGGATTTGCTCACTACTTGGAAGTCTTACCAATAAGCAACATTGGTTTCTTGATTTTAGAATTACATTCGTCCAGTGGTGTCAAGAATGAAGAATGTTTTGGGAAGGATTATGTAGTGCTAGGTTTGGGGATGAGTACCAGATAAAATCTAACAGCTTTTAGAATTATGATCATATAATCTATGAAAGAAAACCCAACTGTTGTTTTTTTAAATTATTAGGAAATGATTGACAGGATGAGAAATGATTTATAACATGTAGCATTGATATTTTGAAGAAGGTAGATATTTATTTAAAAGGGCATTAAGTTATCAATCTTTTGAAATACATGTATTCACAAGAGAAATTTTATTATGTAGTTTTAAGGACTCCTCTGACTATGTGGGAGCAGCTTATCATGGACTGGTCTGCAACCCAAAGTTTGCAGCAGGAATTGCTCTGGTGAGTGTTTAATTCTCAACTCTATAAACAGAAGGTTTAGATACTCCAGTAGTCAAAAATAAATATGATGTGACTATCATACTGTCTTGAAAAATAATTATGACTCTTTTAAGGATTTGAGAGGTTATTGTTAGAGGAAACACATAAATTCTATTCTTAACCATTTGTATACATGTCAGTGGTATTAAATATATACATATACACTTAATATAAATCTTTTTTTGTGTTTGTTTTGATTCTGTCGGTTGTGAGTCCTGAACTCTGGGCCTGGGCGCTGTCCCTCAGCTCTTCAGCTGAAGGCTAGCACTCTACCACTTGAGCCTCAGCCCTTCTTACGGCTTTTTCTGCTTATGTGGTGCTGAGAAATTGAACTCAGAGCCTCATGCATGCAAGGCAAGGACTCTACCACTGAGCCACCTTCCCAGACCCTTAAAATAAATCTTTACAACTTTCTTGTTCCTTTTATAACTGAGGCACTACATAAAGTGAACAACTCTTCTTTGGTCTGATCATTCTACTGTTTCCCCCAACTTAACAAGCTTAGATTCATTATATAAGTAAAATCATACAGCACATGTCTTTCTGCCACTGACTTATTACATGTAATGTAATGTATTTATATTGTAGCATGTGACATGATGTTCTTTTAATGGTTGAATACATTTTTTTGTTGTTGATTTGACCTTTTGCTCAAGGCTGGCGCACTACAAATTTGAGCCACAGCCCCACTTGGAGTTTTTTGGTGGTTAATTGAAGGTAAGAGTCTCATGGCTGGCTTCAGACTGTGATCCTCAGATCCCAGCCTCCTGAGTAGAAAGGATTACAGGTGTGGTGTCTGGCTGGTTGAATGATATTTTATTATAATTATATGCTGTATTTTTCTTTGTCCATTCTGTCAGTGGACATTTTGGTCATTGCCATACTTTGGTCATCATGCTGCAAAGAACATGGAGTAGAAATATCTGTTTGTTATTTGGATATATACCCAGAAGTGATGTTGCTGGATCACATTAGTTCTGTTATTCATATTTTGAGGAATCACCATATTGTTTTTACTAACTTGGAATCCTACCAGCAATTCACACTTTATTTCCACATCCTTACCAAACTTAGTTTCTGACTGTTTTTGCTTAATAGAAGCATCCTAATGGATGTGATGTGACAGCTCATGTTTGGATGTGCATTTCTATGATTGTTATTAATGTTAAATATCTTCTTTATACTTATTGGCCTTTAGTATATTTTGAGAAATGTCTATTCAAGTCTTTTGCTTATTTTTAAAGTGATTTATTTGATTTTTACATTGTTGTTGAGTTAGAGTTGTATATTCTGAGAGTGGTTCTCTTTTTTGGCAGTACTGGGGTTTGAACTCAAGACCATAGACTTACTAGGCAAATGCTTTACCATTAAGTGACACCTACAATATTCAGTTCTGTATATTCTAGATATATCAGACACATGAGTTGCAGACATTTTATCCTTCTTGTAGGTTGCCTTTACTGTTTTGATTTACAAATTTAAGCAGAAAGTTTTGAAATTTGGTGTACTGTAATTTGTGTATTTTTATATTTATTTCTGTGCTTTTGGAGTTGTATATTTAATATCATGGTGGCATCAATGTCACGAACCTTCCCTTCTCTTAAATTTTAGGAGTTTTAGAGTTTTGGTTCTTCTGTCTTAGGTCTTTAATTCATTTTCAGTTAATGTTTCAATAGTGTATAAAGTACTAGCCCAATTTAATGTTTTTTTATGGGTCATTTGATCATATAAGATTTTATTTCTAGGGTCTCTAGTTTGTTCACTCATCTTTCTTATGACTACTTATTGTTTTGATTGCTATAGATTAGTTTGTACTGTTTTGAAATAAGTGTATGTGGGTCCGCTATTTTTTTTTTCTTTTCCAAAATTGTTATTTTGAGTCCCTTGAGATTACACATGAATTTTTGAACTTTATTTTTTTACTATTTCTGAAAAAAATGCTATTAAGGTGGTGGTTGAGATTGCAGTGACTTGAGGCTGCTTTGTGTGGAATGAAACATTAACAGTATGAAGCTTTCCAGTCCAAGCAGTATGTGTCTTCTGTCTACTGTATTGTCTGTAATGCATTATAGAATCATTTTACCGTATTCAGTGCTCATGGCTTCCACTAGTAAAATAGTGGATTTGGAAATGTCTTACACTTCCCAACCTCCTGTTAATACATGATCCAGCAATTATCCTTCTTGGTATTCAAATGTACTGAAAACAAGAAACATATACCCCAAAGCATACATGAATGTCCACAGCAGCTTCATTCATCATTGCCACAGCTTAAAAGTAACAAACCTGTCATTTAATCACAGAATGGATTCAAATGCAGTATAACTATACAATGGAATATCATACAGTAATTTAGGAAAATTAGCCATTGAACTTCAAAAAACACACTGGAAAACAAGGAAATCTTAAATAATACCCAAGTGAAAGAAGCCAAAAGAAAGGTCTCTCTCTCTCTCTCTCTCTCTCTCTCTCTCTCTCTCTCTCTCTCTCTCTATATATATATATATATATATATATACACATACATACATATGTAATATATATATAACATATTTTATATATATATATATGTATATATATATATATATATATGCTATGTAATACCCAGGAACAGACAAAATTATTGGAGTACTGATTTATAGGAATACTATTGGCAAAAACTATATGCTATTCTATTTTTGAAACAAATAATTTGAGTAAACTATTTCTGTGGTCAAAAGTAATTGAACGTTTAGTCCTTTGGAACCTGCAATTTTTTCCCCTAAGCTTTCTCTTAAAAAGTCAGAGCTAGAAAAAATTCTCATTCCCAAAATGTTTGTTTACTTTTTATGATGTATTTTATGACAAAGTTTTGAGAGTAACAAATTTAGTTATTTATCTATTTTATATCTATTCCTAAGAAAAAGCTTTGAATAGCATTATCTTTAGATAATATTATTAAATGGTTGATAAGATATATCTGAGAGAAATAGTAATACAGGAGAGGTGAAGGTTCTCATATCCATCTATAGATATTTCTTAAGATTATGAGGAGGCTGGGCACCAGTGGCTCATGCCTGTGATCCTAGCTACTCAGGAGGCTGAGATCTGAGGATGGCAGTTCAAAGCCAGCCTGGGCAGGAAAGTCTGTAAAACTCTTATCTCCAATAAACCACCAGAAAACCAGAACTGGTGCTGTAGCTCAAGTGGTATGGCACTAGCCTTGAGCTGAAGAGCTGAGGGACAGTGCTCAGGCCTAGAGCTCAAGCCCCGACCGACAAAAAAAAAAAGATTATGAGGAGGAGAAATAGTAAGAATTATTCATGAGTTATTGGATATCATAATTTATTAATAAAAGCTGAAAAGATCAGTGCTTTAGAAAAGGAAAAAAAATATATGGGACAGTTTGTTAATGTAATAACCTAGGCAGTAACTATGTTTTTGTTTCTCTGTTTAGCACCCGAAGATGATAAGCTTGGAGGCATTTTCAGTTGTTCTAGCACAGCTGCTTGGAATTAATCTGGGAATGACATATGATGATACCTACGATTGTTACTGTCCAGAACAAATATGCATAATGAATACCAAAGCAATGTAAGCTGATTTCTTAAAATATTAAATTTATAACTGCTCTTGGGAAATAGTTATAGTATTCTTTTGACGCATAGTTTCTTACATCACAAATGGATTGAATTTTATTAATAAATACATATGTACTTATTTAAAACATTAAATGAAATGAGTGTAGGGTGATATCTGTGCATAGAGGGGAAGTGGGTTTTGATAAAATTTCTAGAGTTACTGGAGTCTTGTTGAAATTGTTGGTAGATATTACATGGGGACAAAATGCATCTATATACCAATAATAAGAAGTCTGAGAACTCCACAGACTTAGGAAGAAATTGATATGGTAGTGGGAGTGGGTGGGCAAGAATGGACAAGGCAAATAAATTGGTTGGAGCTGCACAGGAGACTATTTGAGGTTCAGGGAAGCAAAGTGAAATACATGAGTTAAGCGATGAAGTCCAGGAGATGATACAGAAAATGGAAGAAAGCCTTTGATGGTGTGGTAAAGTGGGGTGGATAATAAATGTGACAAAACACAATTTGGCCAATTAAAGCAGTATGGATCATAAAAACTGCCCTGTTAACTGAGTGACAATATATCTGAGGGAAATAGATAGTCTTACAAATGAAGATTCCATATCAACTTGTAGATGTTTCTTAAGATTAAGAGGAAGGGAGATGGTAAGAATTATTCATGGATTCTTGGATATCACAATTGATTAATGGATATTGAAAAAGGTCAGTGCTTCTTCAGAGAAGAAGAAATGAGGAGAAATCTATGGAACAATTTGTTAATGTTAAATATGAGTTATTCAGAGTCATCTTAGAGGACAGAAGTTCTAAGAGGTACGAGCCATCACCATATGGGAAAGAATTAAATTCATGAGCAGATAATGTTGTAAGAGTCCACAGAGTAGCAAGTAGCCACTAAGGCCAGATTTTTCTTTCCCAAGTCAGTAGGCTGACTTGGGAAAGCACCATCATGAGGTCCACACAAAAAGGAAGAAAATTTTGCTTAGAGATAGGGACAAGTTATTGATGGAGTCTTACCTAGGGAAGAAAGTGTTTTAAGAATATGGGGGCGGGGCCCCACTGGCTCACACCTATACTCCTAGCTACTCAGGAGGCTGAGATATGAGGATTGTGGTTTGAAGCTAGCCTGTACAGGAAAGTCCATTTGACCACCAGAAAACCAGAAGCAATGCTGTGGCTCGAAGTAGTTGAGCACTAGCCCTGAGTAAAAAGAGCTCAGGGACAGCACCCAGGCCCTGAGTTCATGTGACCGCCCCCCCCCTCACCCCCCCCCTCCCCACGAATAAGAGAGAAAGCTGGATTCCAGCGGCTCTCTCCTGTAATCCTAGCTATTCAGGAGGCTAAGGGCCAAAGGAATAATTTCATCTTCAAAATAACTAGAAAAAGTCAGTGTAGAGTTGTGGCTTAAGTGGTGGTGTGTCAATCAAGAAGCTGAGCAAAGCATGAAGCCCTGAATTCATATCCCATTACTGGCAACCCTAGCAGCAACCGCCGGAGCAGCAGCAAGAACAGTAATGATAAAACAGGATGGAGTCCACAGAGTGAAAGCACCAACTTGTATTTTACTCTTCCCATCCCTGAGATCAAGTAGACAAAAGCCTTAGGAAAATAAACCAAAACCAAAGTATATAGTGAAAGTCCCCCCAAAAGAATTCCCCACATTTATGACAAAGTAGAGCCAATCAGGGATGAAGTAAGATCTCTGTTATGGAAAAATGTGTGGGAGAAACAGTGAGAAATGGTTGAGTAATTCACATCCCAGAATGCAACTGTCCCAGTCAGCATTGAAATACTAGTAAGTTTGTTCATGGCAGCCAGGGAACAATACTAGGAGAGATTTCACAAATTGCAGGAGAGGGCAAAGAACTGGGAGCTACATAGGCTGGTATGACATTGATCTCTAACCTAAAGAAATCTAACAGAGAGAGAAAAGGTGAGTAAATACAGTCATAATAGGCAATGTGCATGTGTGAAAATGGAATGTGTGTAAATGAGGGGACAGGTGAGGTAGGGAGGAAGATGGGGGAAGAATGCTGAAAGATCCAGATGCATTGTACTTATAAACTGACATGTTGAGTTGTAACCTCTTTGTACAACTACTTAAAGATAATTTTAAAAAGAAATCCAATAATGAGTGCAGGTGTCACCTAGATTATGTCTTTTAAGTACTCTTGTCTACTAAATAGAATAGGGAAAGAAAGGGTCTATTCTAGGGCTAAGGAGAAAAGGCAAAAATGAGCCTGGAACATGCTACCTAATACTAAGGAAATGCTCATAGAATTATGGAGGTTCTTTAAAGGGACAAAGCCAGTAGGAAGGAGCTAAATATAGGATGATTGGAACATCAAATAATGATAGTAACAGATTACAATCTACTCAGTAATATAGATAAACATATGAATGCAAATATATAATTGAGTATATTGCAAGTTGTAATTGGGAATGAGGAACTTAGGTTAACTCAAAATAATTCTCTTTAAACATTTATAAATCCAGACAGAAAAAAGTACTTATTTGAGCAGTGAAAATTAGTGGACATACCAAAGTATTTCCAATGTAATTGTTATCAGTAATAAATTGACTTCTGTGACTAAAACAAGAAATTGAAATTGCATGTCACTTTTTAGATCACAATGAAAGAAACACAAAATTCTCTGTTGGTAACATTAGCAAGACACATATGATTAGACCAAAGCCTGTTAAGACCAAAGTCTGATCATTAGGACATATGCCACAGACTTATAGTGAGGGCCATGGTACAATCTGTAATTATACAAGTTTTCACGACCATAAAAGCTAAACAAAACATAGACAACTCTAAGCCAAGAAGACTATTGCCATACATTCTTTTCTGATTTTGAAGCAGCTAGCCTGGCTACAGAGAATTCACTTCTGCATAAAAACTATACATTAAAGCACTTAGGGTCATTACAGGACATAATGCTGGCGTCTTACCTTTTCTAGGAAGCAAATTTTCTGGGGAATATAACTGCACTTATGGCTGGAGTGTGTGTGATTCAGCTTGCCCAGCAAGAACAAGGCCCTGACTTCAAACCCCCACCAAACAAGCAAACAAACACAAACACAAACAAAAAATCTAATCCCTAGACTTTGTTGCTTTTGTTTAATGATTTGTATTAAACATGAAAATTTCCTTGGTTTCTTGGATCTTCTGTAAATGAAGCTGCCCAGAAGTCACAGTACTTTATTAAAACATTTTACTTTGATATTGGCTTTATTTCATTTATCTGAGGCATATAATTTAATTTTAGACATTCCCGTGGTATAAAGCGTTTTAGCAGTTGCAGCGTGGACGAACTTAAGCATATAGTTTCAAGGCCTGAATTTGAATGTCTTCAAAATCAGAAACTTTCAGAATTGATTTACCAACCCATAAATGGCACTTGTGGCAATGGAATTTTGGAAGCATCAGAACAATGTGATTGTGGGAAGCCAGAGGTTAGTGATAAACTTTCCTAGCTTGTCCAAGGACTTTTTTTGTGTGTATCTTATATGTAGTCACGACAGAAGGGAGGAAAACATCTTTGTTAAAGACAGCACAAATTTATTAAATATCTAAGGGAGAGTACCAGGCATATTAGTACATGCCTGTAATCCCAGCACTGGAAAGCTATGACAAGAGAATCATGATTTCCTGACCAGGCTGGACTATATAGTGAGACTGGCTCAAAAATGTGTGTGGACATATGTGTGTGTCTATAAACATGCATGTACATTTATGAATATGTATAAAATATACCCACACATATATGATCCAAGAGGGATATAAATGAGGCATACAATTGATTCATTCTGAATTTGAAGTATTTGAAGAGTTAAAATTATGGATATAGTATGAATAAAACATTATCCCTGCACAATCATTATTAGCAATATTCTCTGCCATCAATTTCAGAGGCACTTAAATTATTCATCACTTAAATTATTTCCAAATTTCTTCGAGGTGACTACATTGATTCAGCATGGTAGCAAATGTGCTGTCATGTGTAGCCTCATCATTTGATTTCAGTCATGGCATCCATGGAAGCATCATTTATTCCAGCTTGGTTATACAGAACTAGGTTAGTTGCAATGTGTTCTCATTGCTCTCTATTGTAATGTACGTGGCCCAACCATGATGCTTGTTGAATTGCTTCTATGCCTCCTCCTTTCCTTTATTTGAGATATAGATACAATCACCAAAGTTTTCTGTCTAATAGGACCTTTGTTTCAATTTTATCATACATTTATCAGCAGTCAACTTGGCAACACCAAAAATATGACAACACCAAAAGCATGACTTCTGGGGCTAGCTTTTCATCATTATACTGTGGAAAATATTCATGTGATTTTTTTATGTTCATTTAATTATCCATTATATATATAGAAAAATACAATTGACTTTTCCTGGTTTTGGATTTTTACAAGGTTTGTATACTTGTTTTTTAATGTGTTATACTTAATTTTGGTAAGAGTCTGATAGTTAAATATGGACATAGGGAATTTCTGGATTATCAAGTAGGTGAATAAGGAAAATTTTAATTTATATTTATGCAAAGTTATACTTCTAAAATCTTTTTCTGACAATAAAGCCTGAGATTTTACACACTAATCAGCATGTAGCATTGCCAGATTATGTGTACAAAGTTATCTCTATATGGTTTAAGTTGGACTTTACCCCATTGATTTTTTGGCTTTCATCCCTTATTAGGTGTTCTTTTTTACTTTGTCTTCATATATTTCTTATGCTGATCATTAGTGTGTTAAATGTCTGCTATTTTACTAGTTTCTTCAACATAATTTTTGATGTAAAAGATTTATTTATTTTGAAATTAATGTACACCCATAAGAATCTCATCAATTTTTGGCTTCATGAGGTATCTTGGTAATAACAGTGAAAATTTTGCTGTTTCTGTACAGAAATTCTTCCCATTTAGCCTTTCAGTGTTCTTTCTGTTCTTTAGGATGGAAATGCTTGTTCTTTAGGATGGAAATACTTGTAAGTCAGGCTGGAGGCATTGCTCAGGTGGAAGAGTGCTAGCCATGAACAATCAAGCTAAGCAAGCTTGAGGCTCTGCATTCAAGCCTCAGTACCAAATAAATAAATACATAAATAGGAAATAAAAATGAAAGGAAGAACAGGAACAGAGTTCTGACCTGTAATTGAGTAATTGTCTACATCTCAGATGCCAGTTGCATTGAAAGAGAAGCACCCCTATTCAGTTCTTCTTTGAGGTCTCCAATGAACAATCTTAGGGTTCTGAAGAGTCCTTTTGAACATGATTGGAGTGTTGTGTTTGGATGGCCCCTTCCAATGGATTCAAGGACAAAGTTGGTTCATTTCCAAAAGACCCAATCTCTAAGTTCTAGCTCTGGAAGGGTTTGGCTGTCACTAGTCAGAAGTCACAAAGAACTTAACATCAGTGTAAACATGCTTTGGCAGAGTACAGTGACACCCTGAAGTCTGTTTTTTTTTTTTTGAATTTTATTTATTTATTTATTTATTTATTTTCTTTTTTTCCCCCTTCCTTCTTTCTTTCTTTCTTTTTTTTTATTGTGAGAATACCTTACAGAGAAGTTACAATTATATGGGCAAGATAACGAGTACATTTTTTATCATACATTGTTGCCTCCTCCTTGTTTCCCCTTCCCATCCCTTCCCATGCATCTCCCCTCCCCCCACCCAATCCTCCCTCCCCTTGCCCCCACCAAAGTTGTTAAGTTCGTTTTTCGACATAACGACTTGTACAGAAGTCTTGAAACACGTTAGAGCCTATGAGGGGCTTTAAAAAATTGTTATTACAACTTGTACTTCAAGTTGTCATGTTGAAAACGAACTTTACAACTTGGGGGGGGAGGATTGGGTGGGGGGAGGGAGGATGGGAAGAGATGGGAAGGGTAAACAAAGGAGGAGGCTACAATGCTTGATAAGAAATGTATTCATTATCTTGCCCATGTAATTGTAACCCCTCTGTACAGTATTTTCACAATAAAAAAAATTGTTATTAAAGACATTGGCCTTCTAGTAACTGTTTGATAAGTGTCAATATGTGCTTTTCATTCAAAGCAAATTTAATTGCCACACAGGCCAACAGTAATAACTTCAGCTTAGGCAGCCCAGTCAAACTCAGTGTGGCCTAAGTACCACTGTGTCTGCAACACCTTATGTAACAAGTTAAAACTAACGTAGTGAAACAAGTGCTTCTTATCAGTGGGACTTCTTAGGAATTCTCAATTAGGAAAGTAGTTTAAAATAAACTTTCAGTTAGTTACCTCATTAGTTTTCCTGAATGGAAAAGCATCCATAAATAAAATAGTATGTACTGAAGATGAGAATTGGACAAAATAAAAAAGTAATCAAATGACCCAGCAGGTATGGGACATATCACCTAAGGGTTTTATTGTTTGATTATGTAATTTTTGGCATATAAAATAATAGTTATAAGCTACTTTAGCAGTTTTACAACAGTCATGTGTTTTTGTCAAAATGTTGGCCATTTTATGACATCTTGTGATGAATCATAGAGTGAGTAGTTTTAATAATGGATGCTCTGTACATCAAGATAGGGATAGACAATTGTTCTAGCTTCATCTGTGGGAATTGAATTGAGAAGCAATTGTATCTTCAAAATTTTAATTTACATTCTTAAGCATTTTATATTTTTGAGTTATATATAATTTTACCAAATGAGACTCTTATCTCCAATAAACCGCTCAGAAAACTGGAAGTGGCACTGTGGCTCAAGTGGTAGAGTACTCACCTTTAGCTGAAGAGCTGAGGGACAGTGCCCAAGCCCAGAGTTCAAGCCCCACAAATGACAAAATAATATGATGAAGGATGTGATTGAGGCTTTGGATTGTTTGGTTTGTCTATAAAAGTCACACTCACAAGTTACTTAATATCTGTAATAATTCAATTAGCTAGTCCCATGAGGAACAGTATCTCTATACCATCAAGTATGCCAAGCAATAAAATCATCATGAAGTATAGAAAATAATGCATGATTGGGGCTGGGAAGGTGGCTCAGTGGTAGAGCACTTGCCTTGCATGCTCGAGGCCCTGGGTTCGATTCCTCAGCACCACATAAGAAAAAAGCCAGAAGTGGCGCTGTGGCTCAAGTAGTAGTAGAGTGCTAGCCTTGAGCTGAAGAGCTGAGGGACAGTGCCCAGGCCCAGAGTTCAGGCTCCACGACCGGGACCCACCCCCCAAAAAAAAAAAAAAAAAGAAAATAATGCATGATTAACATATACATGTGGCTATTTATATGTAAACCAATTAAAGCTAAGTAAATGTTTTTGTGTGTATTTTTTTGCTGGTACTGGAGCTTGAATTCAGGGCCTGGGCTCTGTCCTTGAGCTTTTTTGCTCAAAAGTAGTGCTCTACCACTTGAGCCACAGCTCCACTTCTTGCTTTTTTGGTAATTAACTGAAGATAAGAATTTCACAGACTTTACTACCTGTGCTGGCTTTGAACCATGATCCTCAGATCTCAGTCTCCTGAGTAGCTTACCACTGGCTAAGCTAAGTAAAATTCTAAATTCCACTTCTAAAACCCACTGGTCACGCTGAGGGCCTCAGCACTGTGTAGGACCTCTTTAGAATTAGTGTCAAATTCAGCCTCTTCATGAAGTCTTCCTGGTTTCACCACACAGAATGCCTCACGTCTGCCTGCACTTCTTCTGTCACTCTAGTTTCTTTTTAAAATTGTCTCCCCATAAGTCTGTGGGGATAGGACAGGTGTTTTACTCTGCTTGGCAAAAATATCAGTTCCTCCTTAATGTCTAATAAGTGATATACTGAATGAAGAACTCTCAGCCCCTTTCTCACCTTGCTATTCTATTGCAATAAATGTTTCTTACGTGTAAAATGACTTTCAGTGTTCTTTCATATATTACAAAAACTGAGAAGAGGTGAAATTGTCAAGAAACAAATAACTGTGCGTATAAATATGAAAATCGTCGCATTTGAATTTGGTATTTTTTGGAGGGTCCGGTTGTGGGGCCTGAACTCTGGGCCTGGGCGCTGTCCCTCAGCTCTTCAGCTCAAGGCTAGCGCTCTACCACTTGAGCCACAGCGCCACTTCCAGCTTTTTTCTTTTTGCTTATGTGGTGCTGAGGAATCGAATCCAAGACCTCATGCATGCAAGGCAAGTGTTCTACCACTGAGCCACAATCCTAGCCCCTGAATTTGGTATTTCTTGTCTTAACCCACAAATCTCAGGGAAAAGTTGTATTGTTTTACAACTGACTTCAGATCTGAACAAATAATTTTTTGCTCAAAGGAGGAGGCTGCAATGCTTGGTAAGAAATGTACGCATTATCCTGCCCATGTAATTGTAACCCCTCTGTACAGTATGTTCACAAATAAAATAAAATAAATAAAAAAAATAAAAAAAAATAATTTTTTGCTGGCTCTCAGTTTTCAACAATAATATACTCAGTGGAGGCAGTACCATGTTCTATAACAAAGCAATAGCTTATTAAGACAATCACAGTAAATCTTTACATGCTGTATAAAAAATACAGCATGTAAATATCATTTCACAGTACTTTATCTGGATTTAGTAAGACTTATTTTCAATAAGAAATATAAAATATAGAATTGAAAACCTTTTAAGTTATGACGTTCAAATCTTTGGGGCAAGCTTTTTTGATTTTAAAACAGGAATAATATTCATTCATTTGTGCAACTAGTTTTTTTTTAATTTCAACTTCCTATGATTTTTGTAGGCATACAAAATTTAGATCATAGAAGTTATTGAGTCCCCATATAACTTGCTTAACATTAGCTTCAATGACTGGCTTGTTTTTAGGGAAATGTCTGCAAAGTTTATTGATCAAAATTATCAAATAATCCCATATATAGGATATCTTATATGGAGGATATATATACTATATTCTCTCTATATAGCCCTATATATAGAATAAAGGAGCAAGCATGATTTATGAGGTATTTTTCTATAAGTAGAGAAATATTTTAGATGTATTTGTTTGTGTTGTTGTACTAGGATTTGAACTCTGAGCCTGAGGCTTGCTGCTACTCTACAGCTGAATAATATCTGTCCACTTTTATACTAGATATTTGACTAAGGTTCTTCTCCCCCTGTCACCCCTGGGTCTATGCCTGGATCACCATCTGCCTATTTTGTATATTCTATCATAGTCAGGATGACAGACAAGCACTAACGTGCCAAGCTTCTTCATCTGAGATGGAGTTTTGTGGACTTGGGTGTCCTGACTAGCCTAGAACAGAGATTATTCTTATCCAAGCTTCCTAAATAGTTGGAATTATAGGTGTGAACCAGCAGCAGGCAACATTTCAGTTTTTGTCAACCTAAATAGTTAAATTACAAAATATACAAGATGTTAAATAATGAAATGCTTAATAAAAAGTTTAGAAGAAGTGGCTGAGAAGGTGGTTCAGTGGTAGAGTGCTTGCCTTGCATGCATGAGGCCCTGGGTTCGATTTCTCACCACCACATAAGCAGAAAAAGCCGGAAGTGGCGCTGTGACTCAAGTGGTAGAACACTAGCCTTGAGCTGAAGAGCAAAGGAACAGCGCCCAGGCCCAGAGTTCAAGCCTCATGACTTACACACACAAAAAAGTTCAGGAGGAGTAAGAAAATACCCTTTTTCTAAGTAGTGCTGAGGATCGAGGAATACTTTTGATTTCTTAAACTTCTTAGTGATGAATTGCACCTATCTATTTTACCAATGTGTGACTTCCAGTTTGTATTTTCTTGTTATATGTAATGAAGTCTGACAGAATGGATAAGTTACAGAGTTGTGGAAGTTGGGAGTTCCAAGAACATGTTGCCAGTGCCAGTGCACGATCAGCTTCATCCCATGACACTGTGGGAGAGCTGGTGCCACCCTTAGCATCATTAACCCAGTTTATGAGAGCAGCCTTAATGATCCCGCACCTCTCAAAACTTTCCTTGGTGACCAAGCCTCCACGTGAGCTTTGGTGAGCATAGACCATACTGAAACCATGTCAATGGGGTTCCATTCCTAAAATAATCATTAAAACTCAACTTCCTATCACCTAATGTGAATGATCTAATTTTGCTTCTACCTTAGGATCAAGTTTTGATACTTTGCTTCTACCTTACGATCAAGTTTTGATACTAGTTTTTTTTTTTTTAATTTACCTTTCATGTCATTGAATTTTTTACTTTTTTCCTCAATGGAATAGTTAATCTCCCATCATTAATTTTCTTGATAATTTTGTATTATTTGTACCTTGAAGCATAATGCCCTCTTTCTAATGTAGTATTAAAGTTTACAATATATATGCAAGTTAAAAACCAGTCGATTTAGAGCTATATTTCAGTATGCAGTCATGTATCACTTAAAATGGAGATAATTTCTACACCACTGGGTAATGTTATTGTTGTTTAGACCATTCCAACCTAAATAATAGAGCCTAGCACACACCTCACCTGTATGGTACCTATTTCTTGTAGGCTGTCATCCTGCACAGCCTGTTATTGGACTGACTATTGTAGACAATTGTAACACAATGAAAAGTATTGGTGTATCTAAACATGCACAAACACAGAAAAGATATAGCAAATATATGGTATAAAGACAATACCATGAATGGAGCTTGCAAGACTAGAAAGTTCTGTGGGCAAGTTCTGGTGATTGGTGAGTGAGTGCCAGGGTCTAGGATGTCACAGTCTGAAGAATGTGTAAACATTTTGTTCTTACTGTAGACTGAGTTTACAAATTCTCTTTTGGTAATAAAATGTGAACCTTATTTTACTGTGTAGTGCATTTACTTTATAAATGTGCATTTTCAAGTCTTTGACTCTTGTAATAATATTTGATTTAATAAACATTGCAAAGCTGCATAAGATAGTTTCTGTATTTTTCTACAGTCTTTTGTCTATTCTTAACTTTTATGCAAAAAGGGCAAGAACTAAGACAAAAGTAACAGACATATGTGCCTAGGCATCTACAGGATCACAGTTAGTACTGCTATCTTCTACAATCAAGTCTTATTCCCTCTTGTATGAAGCTGTCATTTCCTACGGTGACAATGGCTGCATCCTTTGTAATACCTCCTGAGAGACCTGCCTGTGACTCTGTTACAGTTAATTTTTGTGTGTGCCAGAACTAACGCTTGAACTCAGGGCTATTTTGGTGGTTAATTAGAGATAAGAGTCTCATAGACTTTCCTGCCTAGTCTGGCATTGAATTTATGATCTTTAGATCTAAGCCTCATTAGTAGCTAGAATGATAAGTGTGAACCACTGGTGCTCAACTTAAAATTTTAAGTTAACCCCAGTTCTAAGGTTTAAACTCAGGACCTTGTGCGGCTAGTCTGGCACTCTACCACTGTGCCAGAACTCCAGCCTGGCCTTTTGCTGATAAGTTTGGAGATGGCATCTAGTGAACATTTTTTGCCCAGGTTGAACTCAAACTGTGATCTTACGGATCTCAGCCTCCAGACTAGCTAGGGCTGACTAAACTTTTGATAAGTAGGAGGAATTCATTCTAAAATAATGATACATAACATAATATGTGCTCAAACCAATAGCATAGGTTTTTTGTCTTTCTGAAGTATTATATAGTCTGTCACTCTGTGGACTTATGTACTTGCCTTTTGTATGATTGCATAGGCCACTATTTCACCAGACAGGAGGAATATTTGACTCCCTCATAGTCTTATGGGACCATATCTCCTATGAAGTCTATTTTTGATATGGTGCCTGGATCCAGAGGTTGTCTATAGACTGATTAAAACATATGTGGCTATATTTTAAAATAAATCATGTTGTATAGTTGACTGAAAATCCTTATGCCTAATTTGATTGTATTTTCTCTTTTTAGGCATGTGCTTTTAGGAAGTGCTGCAATCCTACAGCCTGTACTCTGATTGGACTTGCCCAGTGTGGCACCGGGCCATGTTGTAATAAAAAAACTTGTCAGGTAAGGCTTCACAATTTCACATTGTTTTCTTCTGTGAAAATGTTGTATTGGTAGATAGCCTTTCTCAGCTGTTTTTGAACACATCTTTGAAATCTTTTTCAAACATTTTAATGTATATTTTACATGGTAGAATTTTTGTTTGTTTAATTCCTATTCTCAGGGTTTTGTGCTAGGCAGGCACTGGCATTGTAACATCTGAGCAACAATGCTCTTTTTGCTCTGGTTATTTTTGAGATAAGCCCTAATTTTCTTCCCTGGGGTCATTCTGACAAACAATCCTTTTTTAAGCTCTCTACTATAACTGTGAGTATAGACACTCATTGTTGAAATGGGGTTCCTGAACTTTTTGCCGATGTTGGTCTCAAACCTCAATCCTTCTAGTCTCAGCTTTCTGCACTTCTCAGCTTCCTGAGTCACAGCACCTGACTTGGTTTCATTTTTAATCACAAATACCCATTTCTTTTCTGTCCTTCATTCCCTGGAGCATGTTTATATAGAGGGTATGTACTATTCCATACCAGTGTAGATACTAAGAGTTCCTTATTTTCAGTGCTGGAGATCAAACCCCATGTGCCTTGAACATGTAGGCAAGCCATATCTTAGACTAAGGATTTAAAAAATGTATTATATCATCTAATTTGTTTTGAATTAATCAGTGAATTCTGATGACAAACAACAGAAACTCAGTTCACGCATGCTCAATTTCCAGTTTAGAGGATGTCTTCAAGTAACTTTCTGCCTTTTTTCTACCTTCACGTTACCTGTGTAGTTTTAATCCATTCTGAGGGCCCACTCAATTCTTCCATATAATACCAATTCCATATTACTCGAGGGCCAGTAGTTCCTCTTGGTTGTATCTGAATATAGATAAGATCAAACAAATTGGTCTAAAATCATATCCAAACTATACTCACACCCACACACTTGACTGGACTGTTCTGACAAACAGACAACAACCACTCTCATTTTAGAAACTACAAAACTATAAAAAATGCATCTATGTAGAAGAGCTAACACAAAGGCAGAATATCAAACACAATGTGTAGGTCTGGCAATGGGCTCTTCTGTCTGTGGACTAGTGACTAAACTCATTGAGTATTTGTTCTCGAGACGCATTAGTGTAGAGGCCAGCTTAGGGTTTCTATTTCATAGGAACTGACTGCTGCTTTTCCCTCCACCCTGAACTTGTCTTCTGTTACCCAGTAAGGACATTTTGAGGACTAAAACTTTTCTTTTTTTTTTTTTTTTTTTTTACCTTTTAACTAATGCCTTTATTTTCTGTTTCTTTCCCCCAAAGAATAATCCAAATAATAAATAGCAACAACATATATTTTAAAATGCTTGGAAGTAAATAAATAATAAATGATGTTACAGCTCACATCTCCAAATTCTTTTCATAGAAAAATATTTTAAAATAACAGTCAAAAGGCATGTGCTCTTGTTGAAATAAAATTCTCCTAAAGTCTCTGTGGAGGAAAATCAACTTGATATTGTGTTCTCTTGTAAATTGGAGTCTATGTAAAATGAATAGGCATCTTTTGAGGTAGAAATCATTGAATTACATATAGGTACAATATAAATTAATTTTTGCTCATCGTGAGGACTAAAACTTTTCTAACAGGCTGTTAGAATGAAAATTCACCTTATACATAATTAAGCAAGACCACAACAATAACAATTCAATCTATTATGTCAGTTCTCATTGATTTCACTGTGCATTGCAGCATAGATTTGTGTTTTGTGTGTGTGTGTGTGTGTCTTTGTGTGTATCTGTGTGTCAGTACTGAGACTTGAAGTCAGGGCCCAGACACTGACCCTTAGACTTTTTTTTGTTTAAGGCTGGTATTCTAATATTTGAGCCAAAGCTCTACTTCTGTCTTTTTTTGGTGGTTAACTGAAGAGTCTTACGGCTTTCCTGCCTAGTCTGTCTTCAAACTGTGAAGATCTCAGTCTCTCAAGTAGCTAGAATTATAGGCATGAGCCACTACCACACAGCTATGGCATAGAAAATGACTTGTGATCTAGTCCAAAGGCTTTTAGTTGCTTGACAAAAATGTAGATATTTGATCCAATGATTTTTATCATAAATTTCCCTGCTTAGTCATATCTTCATGTGTAAAGATAGGAAAGACAGTAATGAAACCCAGCTAATTGGCTCATATTTACTAGTAATGAACATGTTTCCAACCAATACTTAGATAGTCCAATAAAATCATTGTTACCACACTATACAAATTTTGTCTTGCTTTATCTTGATGAAAGGTTAAGCAAAGTAAAATGAACAAATATTGAAGGAATGTTCATAGAAAATGAATGGAGCTTCCTCAATGTTTATTCTAGTTATCTTTTAGATAGTCTTTTTTTGGGTGGTGTCTGTTGTCATAGAAGTTTTCTCAGATGTTATGTTGTATCAGCAAGGCATAATATCTTTTTGTGTTGTTTTCCATAGTGTGAGATATTTCAAAACATACCAGTCTTTGACAGTGAATGAAAACCTAACTCACCCTGACAAGTCTATATGTATCTATATATCTTCTTTTTCTTCCAGGTATCTGGCAGAGGAAAATTGTGTCGGAAAAGTAGAGATCTGTGTGATTTTCCAGAATATTGCGATGGATCATCTGAGTTTTGTGTACCTGATGTGATAACTACTGATTTAGGACCATGCAATAATAAGAGTGCCTATTGTTTTCATGGAATTTGCCGAGACCCAGATAGACAGTGTATAGAGTTATTTGGAAAATGTACTAGTTGTGTCTTTTGTTTTCCTGGGGTTTATTTCTAAACTGTAGTTATTTTAAAGTCATTAATCTTTGTTACAACTATCTAAGAAACGCTATTTTAATCTATATTTGAAAATAAAATTGTAAATCAAAGCAACTTTGATCTGTCAGTAGATAAAATGGACCTTAGCTACAGAATAAAAAGAAGGTATTAGTCATAATGGGGGTGATGGGTAGAAGAAATTTTATTTAGAAACAGAAATTACAGATTTCTCAATAGTTTCTGCATGAAAGTACAGAATTCTCTCTTTAGACAGTAGATGGTACATGACACTCAATGAGTACTATCTGCATATCTCTTTAATTTACTTCCTAAACCTTTAAAAACTTCCAGTGACTTTTTAATATGAGTAATTGGAATCTTTTTTCTGTGTCAGATGCTAGCGAGTCTTCTTATTTGTGTTCAGAAGAAGTGAATTTTCAAAATGGAAAATTTGGAGACTGTCTCGAAAGATGTAATTTTAAGTATGTATTTAGAAAATTATAGATTTTTCATGCATACGTGTTGTGTGCACTGGAAAGAGCCAGTGCACAAGCTAGAGCTGAGCCTCATGTTCACAGGTAGTTTAGCTTTGGTGTCTGTGTTGCATGTTAAATTAAGCTTTTGTTTTGAGTGTTATTTACTTAATACATTACACATGTATGTGATAAGTAAGTAACTTTTTCCTCTTTATATTTCCAGTTTTATTCTCTGTGGGAAGATTGTTTGTCAGTGGACAAGTTCAGAAGTCCTTTCAATTTCAGATTATGATATGCCATACTTAGCAGGTCACGTGTGTTTAGCTGCACAGTTACGACCTTCTGGAAAACAAGATAATACCTATGTATATGATGGTGCCATTTGTGGTCCAAATAAGGTAAGAGCAGTTTTTGCTTAGTATTAGGCACAATGAATTGATATTTAAATTTGTGTGTGCAGAAACACCTTGATATTTACATTTATAGTGTTAAAATTTTTTATTACTGCATCATAATTTTTAGTTAGAAAGACTAGAATTTCTGCCATAAGAAGTAACTTTTTCTTCAATATCATTCATATTAGGAATTTGGTGCAGAAATACAAACTTATTTTCTCATACTTGAGAATGTAGGCCTTTTTATTCCAAAATCTGTTCTGCAATAATTTATATAATCCATAAACAAAAAAGGATCAAATAATATACCAAAAATGTGACCAAAATCTGAGGTTGTCAGTGCTTCCTAAATAATAATAGTATTAAGGAAGAATAAGAATTTTAATCTTCCACAAATTGAAAAGAATTAATTTGTTATAATTAAAGTAAGACATTTAATTATTAACCTATCCTCCTAATACTTCCATTAAAACAATATTTATAATAAAATTTTTCCTTCTATAAGAAGGAAATAATAAAATATTAAAATAATAAAATAAAATGTTAAAGCTTTTTATTTTATTTTTCATAAAAGTTGCTGGAAACTTAATAAAAGACAAATTAGTCATGTTAAAAATTAGTTGGCTAACTAAAAGTGTATAATTATCACTTACTTTGATACAGATAGTTTACATGTAGATGTAGTATTTAAAGAGATGAATGCCAACAGAAAAATGCAAGAGAATAGCAAAGTATCTCTGACTGGGGAAAGATAATCTCAAGTAAAAAGATTGAAGTAATCACTAGGGAACATCCTACTGCTTACTAGGAATACTTGGCAAAAAATCCTCTGATTCATCAGGCTGTCTCTTCACTAAAATCTCTTTTGTGTCATGTTAAGCGAAATATTGCATATTTTCTTTTACTTGTGGTAGCTAAGCTTTAAATAGTCACCCCTAAATTGAAAAAAAACACTCATGAAAGTAAAAGGGGGAGGTAGAAGGAGAAGATATAATAGGATAGAGAAATGAGAACAATATAGAGGGTATAATTTACATTATATATGCATGAAAATATGAGACTTCTTACTTTGTACAATTAATATACAATAAGAAAGATGAGGCAGACTGTGAATAATTAACTTATTTCTTATCTATTCTTACCTACAAGACTAGAAGAAAAATTAGGGTGTGTTTGACAAAGTACATTTTTCAAGATAGCTCTATTCCCTTTACCCTCCCAACCACTGTGTTACTGACTCTAGGATACTATTTGTATCTCTTGTTTACAGAAGGAAATTACATGCATGAATTCACATTCCAAACATCATCCTAAGTATTAAGTATGCCCAAGTACTTTATTGGTGTCTTTCAAACTTTTTTGTTCACTATTGAGGAGCCACTGCACATTGGTCTGTTTATTGCAGGAAATTGCATCTGAAACATGGATCTTTTTTTTAAAAAAAATTATTTGCACAGTGAATTTTGACTAAGCAGTTATTGTTGCCTCAATGATAGAATGAAAATTATTTTGTTATAAGTAATGATGACTGGGCCAAAACGGCATTCTTAATGGTTTCATGGCAGAATACTCAGTTAATGAACAAGCTGGCTTTTATTCCATTTATCCATGGTGATAGACAACAAAGAAACTTTTAAGATGTTAAAGTAAATTAAAAAGAGATTCTGTCTGAAGAATCTCAGAGCAGACAAAGGCAGTTAGGCCTTCTAAGTGATCTTAACTTTGCTTATCTTGGAAAAATAGGTAAAACAAGCAAAATGTATTTCAAGGTATTTCTTATAAATGCCTGTATTAGAGAATCAGAAATAGCAAACTTAATTATGCCTTGATTTAGGGACATTCCAGCAGAAAAATTAAAGAAGATAGGTGGTAATAACCAATCAAATATAGTATTTCTTTTACTACTATGTTCCTCTTATACAAACACTAAGTTTTTCTTCAAAGAAATTTCTGAACCACCTCTGGTTTGGAGTGGCTCAGTTTTTTAATCTCTATTTTCCCTTGTAACCTGTAAGATAAGTATAATATAATATGAATTCAAATATGAATATATGGAATACCTATAATCTTAACTATTCAGTGATCTGAGATCTGAGGATTGTGGTTTGAAATAAGCCAGGAAAGGAAGTCTGTAATATTCTTTTTTTGCCTGAATATTTACCATTAAAAATTTCATTGTAAAAGTGATATACAGAGTGGTTACAGTTACAGGATTCAAGTAATAAGTACATTTCCCTTTGAACAGTGTCATTCTTTTCCAGTTTTTCCCCTCCTGATTTCCCACACCCCCAAAGTTGTAAAGTTCATTTCCCACATAGTGTTTAGTGAGTTTCACTGCTGAATTGGTTTACCCTTTGTCCCACTGTTTCTGCACTTCTACTTCCCCTCTCCAAATTAGATAAACTTCTATACAAGACAAAGGGTATAGAAATAAAAAATGGCAGCAGAAGTGAATAAACCAAAGAAAAAAGGAAGCAGAAAAGAAAAAAAACCTAGGAACAGTATAATTAAAAAAACTCTTACGTCTATTTCTTGGAATCCATTTCAAAAAATATCATTTTATATTATCTATGTACTTAGCTATTGAGCCCTTGTGATCCTTTCCTAAGAATATCCTCCTCTGTTCTAAAGAAATGCAAACCAAAACAACATTGAGATTCTACCTCACACCAGTCAGAGTAGTCATTATCAAGAAGACTAACAGATGCTGGTGGGGATGTAGACAAGGAAACTCTACTACATTGTTTCTGGGAGTGTAAATTTGTTCTACCACTCTGGAAAGCAGTATGGAAGTTCCTCAAAGGACTTAATAAAGAGCTCCGCTATGATCCAGCAATCCAACTCCTGGGCACCTATCCAACTGACCACAAACCAGGTCATATTAAGACCACCAGGATGACCATGTTTATTAAAGCATTGTTTACCATAGCAAAGATATGGCATCAACCCAGATGCCCTGCAGTAGATGAATGGGTCAAGAAAATGTGGTATATATACATAATGAAATTCTATGCTTCTATCAGAAAGAATGACACTGCTCATTTGTAAGGAAATGGAAAAACTTGGCAAAAATTATACTAAGTGAAGTAAGCCACAGCCAAAGAAATGTCGGCTGCATGTTTTCTCTCACTTGTAATAATTAGAGTGTGCCTACAAATCTACAAATAAACCCAATGGACAGTAAAAGACAAATAATTACACCTGGACAAGATTAATTGAACAGCACTCTAAGTTGGTGATATTATTGTGCTCCATTTAACATTCCAAATGCCTGAAGTAGAGTTATAGCTTACAGGGTAGAGCCCCCTCCTTGTGTGAAAAAAGGTAATGGACAGTACCTCAGCCCAGAGTTCAATCCCTAATACAGACAGGCAGACAGACAGACGGATAGATAAACAGAATGATTATATAGGAACTAATATATGGGAAGATTCAGTAACTTGCTCCAGGTCCTATTACTTGTGTGAAAGTTGGAGGAAACTAGGTAAGTATAACAGAAACCCAGATGTGGGTCACTGGGATTAGCGCATAAAACAGTTTTTTTGTTGCTGCTGTTTTTAATGTAATTATAACGTACTGTGTGATTTTTTTTTTGTTTCTTTTGTATGTTCTTCCCCCGTGGTATAACTCCTGTATTCACTGTATTTGATTCCGGTTCTCTGCATCTTGTATACACATTTTTCTAATTGGGGGAGGAGAAGGGAAATAACAAAATGCTGAAATAGGGATACGAGTTGACCCATTGTAACTGGGGCAGGGTGGGGGGGAAGGGGTGAGGGAGAAGTTGGAGAGGTGAGGAGGGAAGGGAGGATGAGAGGGGAAAAACAAAGGAGGGGGTAACAATGCTTGATAGGAAGTGTACTCATTACTTTGCTCATGTAACTGTAACCCCTCTGTACAGTATCTTTACAATAAAATATATATTAAAAACAGTTTTTGTATTGAAAAATGATTGTCATATTCTAATGAAATGTAAAATGAATATAAAATAGCTTATCATGATTTTATTTTTTTTGGGTCCGGTCGTGGGGCCTGAACTCTGGGCCTGGGCGCTGTCCCTCAGCTCTTCAGCTCAAGGCGAGTGCTCTACCACTTGAGCCATAGCGCCACTTCTGGCTTTTTCTCTTTGCTTATGTGGTGCTGAGTGCATGCAAGGCAAGCGCTCTACCACTGAGCCACCTTCCCAGCCCACTTATCATGATTTTTATGGGTACATTATATAAAGTTCCTGCAAAAAAAACCCAGTCTCTAGTCATAAAAGGTATTTAGTATACATTGACTCTGCTTGTTTTTTATCAAATTCAAAACAATAAACAGCTCTGCTCCTAGAAGGAAAAAGTAGTTTCTTCTGCAAAATTCAATGTTTTATAAAGTAATAGCATAGTATCTTGATATTTTATTTGACTAAGTAGATATTATGAAATATAAATAGGTGTGTTGTGTGTATTACCCCTGTATACAACCTCTGTGCCAAATATGATTTCTCAAATTTAAAGTTTTTCATTTCTTTTTTGTATATGTGTCTATCCTGGGGCTTGATCTCAGGACGGGGCTCTGTCCCTGAGCTTTCTTGTTCAAGGCTAGTGCTTTACCACTTGAGCCACAGCTCAACTTCTGGCTTTTTGGTGGTTAATTGGAGATAAGAGACCCATGGACTTTCCTGCCTGGGCTGGCTTTGAAACCCGTGATCCCCAGATCTCAGTCTCCTGATTAGCTAGGGTTACAGGTGTGAGTCACCTCACTTTTATTTTGCTGAATTCTTTAACATTTTTAATTTCACATGTTTTTCAGGTTTGTCTTGGAGGACAGTGCAAGCTTTTGAATTTTTCAAGTGAACCAAATTTTAACTCAAAGAAAAAATGTCAAGGAACTGAGGTATGTAAAAGTTTGTCTCTTACATAAAGTTATTTCAACCTACACCAGTCACATTTTCTGGGATCATAAAGATCAGAGTTATTTAATGTAGAAATTTCTTTTGGAAAATTGCAACCAAACAAGGATGTACATCATTTATGATTACTATTTGACTGTCGTAATCCCTCTGAGCAAATAGGTTTTGAACTTTATAAGCATGTAGTATGTATCAGCCTTGATTGAAAATGGTAAGAACAGCTCCCAGGTCCTGAGTTCAAGCCCCAGTAACACAGTATCAGTTTAAGCATATAAAAGTTTAGAACTGACTTCATTAAGCCTTGCACATATATTGTATGTTTATACATGTGTTTAGATGTTGTTTCAAATGAGTAGGTATATACCTTATATGTTTATGAATTCTCATATGCTTAATGTGTTTTAATGTATACATTGCTTATCACTGAATCAGAATTTGTCATCCACTCCTATCTATTTCATCTTCAATAGTTTCAATTTATTCCTTTTATGGATCTTCTAAAAAATTCATACACTCATGGCCTTTTAAATAGTGTTAAAAGTTGATTGGAAAGCCCACAGCTGTAATACTAGCTATTCAGGAGGCTGGGATCTGAGAATCATAGTTTTAAGACAGCTGAGTAGGAAAGTCTGTGAGACACTTATCTCTAATAAGCTACCAAAAGGCTGGAAATGGAGCTGTGGTTCAAGTGGTAGAATATCAAAGACAGCGCTCAGGTCAAGGTCAAGCCCTAGTATTGGCATACACACACAAGCACAAACAAGACCACTAGCACTAGTACAACAGATACAGCTGTGTACTCACAGTCATCTGCTCCCTTAAATCATTAACAATTAAATATAATGGGTGAAATATTTTCATGTACAGTATACTATCTGACAAAGTTTTATGCCATTTTATGTTACCACATCTTTTGCTCATGCATAAAAATTGGCCTTTCCTCGTATTCTGGCTAGACTAGTTTAATCTCTTCTACTAACTTACACTTATTTAGTAATTAATGATGCTGCTCTTAACTTATACTTTTATTTGTCCATCTGTTATGAAATTATCCACGGGATTTACAGAAGTTTTTTTTTTTTGTTTGTTTTTTTACAAGCATGCACCTGGCTTTAAATGTGTGGCCAGAGACAATAGTTTTCACATAAAGATAAGATATTAGTGTATGTATGTGCTGGTACTGGGGCTTGAACTCTTGAGCACTGTCCCTTAGCTTTTTCACTCAAGATTGGTACTCTACTACTTGAGCCACAGCTCCACTTCTAGCTTTGTGTGATGAATTGAAGATAAGAGTCCCATAAACTTTCTGCCTAGTCTGGCTTCAAACAGTGATTCTCAGATCTCAGACCTCTAAGTAGCAGGGATTAAGGAAATGAGCCACTAACACTTGGTTTAGAGATGAGATTTATACTTATTATATCAATTTTAATTTTATTTTCCACATTAAAGGAGTATATACATTGAAATAGTTTCATAATTTACTTGGTCTAACAAGCATAAGAAAGTCATTCTTTTTTATGCCATGTACAAAATGTTCTTATTTGGGATTTTATTTGGATTTGGTTTTAGGTTTGCAATAATCAACTTAATTGTCATTGTGATACTGAATATTCCCCTCCAAGCTGCAAAGAAACATCATCACCAGGTGGCGGCTTCAATGATGAGTTACTGTCCAATGGTTAGTGTCCAATGCCATGCTATGAGATTTGCTCATACAAGTTTATTATATTTCATCTTTGCTGTCTTATGTAACTATCCCTACCCTCCCCCCCCCCCCCCCCCCGCAGCTGACATGTAGGGAGGACAATTGAGCACTGATATTTGTGTTTAACTTTCTTCAGTTTACTTGTCAATAACCATGTGTGGCTATTTTGTATACACACTTTAAAGTCACCTGGAATGATTATTTTTAATTTTAATCATGGTTAACAGAGCATTTATGTTTCTACAGCAGCATTTTGTAGATAGACTTGAATTATAGAAAATATAATAGTTTTATTAATTTTACAATCTGTATTTTCCAAGGGTGCTGTATATTTGATGTGCTCATGTATGACCAAGTTACATGTTTAAAATTAAATGTATTATGAAATGGAAAAAATACACAAATCTTACATTCCCCCAATGTATGAATATTAAATGATACTAACCATTTAAAAAATTTTAAGTGAACAGTCATGAATAAATATTGCCTATTTGATTTTATCAAGCTTTTTTCGTTAGAATTCTATACCTGAATACCTGCATGAGGATTGGACTTGTGAGTCAGACATGCCAGGATAGCAATCTCATTTTTAACTGTATATATGAATAAGTTAATATGGCAGTGTGATGCAATATCATTTTTAGAGATAATTTTGTTGTTGTTGTTGTTTATAGGGCTTGGACTCAGGGCCTGTACTCAGTCCCTGAGCATCTTTTGCTTAAGACTAGTGCTGTACCACTTTGAGCCACAGGTCCATTTTAGGTTTTCTGGTGGCTAATTAGAGACAAGAGACTTATGGATTTTATTGCCAGGGCTGGCTTTGAGTCTTAATCCTCAGATTTCAGCGTCCTGAGTAGCTAGGATTACAGGTTTGAGCTACCAGTGCTCAGATCAGACAATTTTTTAATTAAACAGAAAACTCAGTGTTTGCTATGGAACTTTACTTAGCTTCTAAACATGCGTAACTAAAACAATATGTGTGTTTTTCTTTTTCTCTTTTTTTGTCAGTCAGGACTTGAACTGAAGGCTTGTGTACTGTCCCTGAGCTCTTTTGTTCAAGGCTAGCACTCTACCACTTTTAGCAACAGAGCCGCTTCCAGTTTTCTGGTGGTTAATTGGAGATAAGACTCACAGACTTGGCTGCCCATGCTGGCTTCAAACCATGATGCACAGATCTCATCCTCCTGAGTAGTGAGGATTACAAGTGTGAGCTACCAATGCCCAGATTAAATCAGCTTTATATATCTATTTTTTTTTCTTTTAAAAGACATTTAGGAGTTTCAGGGTTTGAATTCAGGCCCTCACAATTGCTATATTGGCATTCTACTATTTGAAGTCTAGTATTCTTTGCTATTCTGTGCCTTAAATGTAAAAGTTCAGTGACAGTACCCAGGCCCTGAGTTCAAGTCTGAGGACATAAAAAAAGAAAGAAATAGGTGGAAACATTTTGGAGAAAAATTGTGATGGCAGCATCTGAAGACTTATAATCTGAAATTTTACTTATATGATCAACATTACTTGTATTTTTATGCTTTTGAAATTCATGTCACAGCCTAGTTCTAATGTAATGGTATGTGGAGGTGATGAGAGGTCACGAATAAGAATAGTGTTCTTGTAAACAAAACCCCAGAGATTTTCCTCATACTTTATACTATGTGACGTTATTGTGAGAAAATGGACATCAACAAATGAAGAAGTAGGTCCAGGTTAAAAATCGAATCTACCAATGCTTTGATCTTGGACTCACAAGTTTCCCAAACTGTGAAACATAATTTCTGCTGTTTATAAGCATATGACATTTTTCTTAGAGTCTAAATAGACTAAGATTATAATTATGAGAGACATTTTATATTTGCTGTTTCGTTACAACAATTTAATCAATGTCATCCTCCGTTAATTTTCTTCACAACATTAAAAACTTAGATTCTTGAAGGTTTAACAAAACCTACACTAAAAAGACAAAAAAATCATTTTCAAGTGGAATAGAAGGTAGGATACAAATCCATGTACACGCAGACATATAAGGATTTTCTACCATATATATATATATATATGTATATATGTGGATATACATATATATATATACCATATATATATATATATACATATATATATATATATATGGTAAAATCATAGTGTTAAGATCATTCAGCTGAGGAAGGTCAGTGTTATAAATACATTTTTTTCTTTTTTTGTCGGCCGTGGGGTTTGAACTCTGGGTTTGGGCGATGTCCCTGCGCTCTTCAGCTCAAGGTGAGCGTTCTACTGCTTGAGCCACAGAACCACTTCCGGTTTTCTAGTGGTTTATTGGAGATAAGAGTCTCACAGATGTTCCTGCCTAGGCTGGCTTTGAACCGCAATCCTCAGATCTCAGCCTCCTGAATAGCTAGTATTACAGGCATGAGCCAAGTGCCCGGTTCATAAATTTCATTTGTATAACTATATGTTCATATTATGCAAAATGAATTTTGACTTTTCATTATATATAAATATAAATTCACTATTAATAACTTGTAAGAGATAAAACCATAAATGCTTGGAGGCAAACATAAGGGAAAACCATATGACACTGAATTTGGAAAGCACAGTTAAAAAGAAAAACATTAGAGTACATCGTATTTTAAAGCTATTATGCATCAAAAGCTACCATGAACAGTGAAAAGACAACTCATAGAATGGGAGAAATATTTGTAAATCATGATCTAATCAGGGATTAATATTCATAACATGTTAAAAAGGACTAAAGCACAATAATAAAAATGGGCAAAGGACTTAAATAGTTATTCTTCAAAGAAGTAGAGAATGGTCAATAACCCCAGGAAATACATTCTATGTTACCAATGCTTAGGGAAATGAGTGTAACAACTAAAATGATATAAACAATTACATATTCTGGACGGCTATTATAAAAATCCAAATAAATTAAATGTTGATCACTATATAGAAAAAGAGGAACTCTTTTCCATTGCTTGTAGGAATGTGAAGTGATACAGCCTTTGGAAAAACATTGTTGTAGTTTAAAAAATTAAGCATAGAATTACCATATTATTCTGTAATTTCACACCCAAGTGTATACCCCCAAAATGTTGAAACTGAGAATTCAAATAGGTATTTGTACTTTTACAAGAGGTAAAATATGGAAAAACTGTTTGGCAGTAAATAAATAAAATGTGACACATAAATACAATAGAATATTATTTTTTTCTTAAATAGAATGAAATTACAATTCATGCATGCTACAATATGAACACGAAGTAAGGACCTTAACAACCAGTGATAATATAACCAACACGGCATTAAATCTGCATTAAATCAAATTACACATGGTTTTAACCAAGCACAGTAAAAAGTACTTCTTTTAGAAATCAAAAGAAATGTCAAAACCAGCTTTACAATGTCGGTGGGGGGGGGGGAGGGGGGGTATGATTGGGTGGGAGGGAGGGGGGAGGCTGGGAAGGGAGGTGAAGGGTAAACAAAGGAGGAGGCTGCAATGCTTGGTAAGAAATGTACGCATTATCCTGCCCATGTAATTGTAACCCCTCTGTACAGTATGTTCTCAAATAAAATAAAATAAAATTAAAAAAAAAAGAAATGTAAAAAATAAATATTTAAAATTCCCCCATATGTATTACACAGCTCAGTAGATGCAGGGGAACTCTCTGTCAGTCTGATGTTATCCTCCACTGTGCTTAAATCATTTAGTTTTGTTGAAAGGCAGTATATCTTTAGAGGAAGTTGAGTGGCATTAGGGAAAAATGAATCATGCATCCTTAGTATGGTACTAAATTCCTATGCATTCTGAGCATTCATAATATTCCATGGAATGCTAAGGGGTTACTGTTCATAGTTTTGATATATGTGGTGCTTAGAATAGTCAAATATATATATATATATATATATATATATGTAATATACATTTGAATAGTCATACATATATCTGTATGTATTTATGATTCTGATCCAGGGAAATCCTCAATAGAAGTACTTGCATGACAAATTCAGCAATACATTGAAAAGATCATCCACCATGTACAAATTAATGAGGAAAATGGAATAATTTCCCTTAAATCTAGAAAAAAGACAAATGGGATCCATCTCAGTGGTTCAACAATGTCCATTATAAACAAGTTAATACATATTCTATTTCACATTAACAGAATAATACATAATATTATCAACTTCTAGAGACACAAAAGCATTTGATAAAATAAAACATTGATGACAATTCTCAACAACTTAAATATGGAAAGAACAAACATGAACACAGTAAATGTTATATGTCAAATCTATAGGTTACACCAAAATGGAGAAAAAAAATGAAAGCTTTTCTTCTAATATCTAGAAGAAGATGAAGATGCTCACTTATTTCTGTTTAACTTATACCTCAAGCCCTAGCCAGAGCAATTAGTAAGTCATGGAAATAGAGTAACCAGGTTGAAGAGGACAAAATCATCTTCATTTGTAGAAAACATGATCATATACATAGAAAATTCTATTAGAGAAAAGAATATCATTGGAACAAATTTGGAACAAAGTAGATATCCAGATGCAAAAGAAAGAAGTCAGACTGTTACATCACTCTGTTTACAAAAATTAACTGAGACCATAGATCATACTGCCATAATGAATATACAAAGAACACAAAAACGAGTAGATTTTTGTTGCTTTGGCATAGCATATGTTGTGTGTTATACTTCAGCCCAAGCAAAACTAAAAGCCAGTAGATTAGATAGAAATCCATAAAAATCAACAGGTTTTGTAATTGATACAACCAAGAAGGCCAAAGATAAACAGGAGAATGGGAAGCCCTCTCCCCATTCTTTCAGATTTTTATTTGAAAATTTTATATCTGACATGCAATCTATATCCAGAATAAATAACCATTTTAAGTCAATAATAAAAATCATGAATAAGTCAAGCAGAATGCTAAATTTAATTTAACACAATTCCACAGAAAAATTTATAAATGATCAATAAGCTCATGAGAAGATACTCAATATCTTCAGAAAAATCTGATCAAATCCACAAGGAGATACCTCCGCACCATCACTGTGATGATTATAATAAAAACTATAGACAACCGATGTTGATGAAAATGTGGAGAAATTGGGGTTTGCTTAATGTACTTTTCCCAGAACAGCTCAGCCTCTAATGTCCTCATTTGATTCTGAATCCATTAATGATCTCCATATTAAGCTTCAAGTTGTCTCAGACTGCATGCATATATCTTATCTTACTGCAAAGGACTCTTAGAAGATCACACACATTTCTATGGTCTGTAATCTATGACTTACGTTCTCTTAATTCTCTTGATTTATATCATTGCATTGTTACAAACTCAGTTAAATGATAACTGGCCTACGTCTTGTATTATTATTATATGAGACATCAAGGGAATGTCTTAATAGTTGCCAAAAGATCACCTCGTCACTGCTGTATCCTGAAGATTTCTGCCTTTACCTCTATCCTCTGCTTATATAACTTGTTAGGCATGCTATAGGATTACACTTGTTATCCTAGCTATTCATGAGGCTGACACTTAGAGGATCAAGGTTTGAAGACAGCCTACTGCAGAAAAGTGTCCAAGACTATCTCCAATTAACCAGCAAAAAACAAGGATAGAGGTATAGCCCAAATGGTAAGGCATCTGAGCAAGCATGAGGTCTGGTATTGGCACAAAAAATGAAGAGGGGGAGGGGGAAGAAGGAAGAAGGGAAGAAAGGAAGGAAGGAAGGAAACAAGGGAAGGGAAGGAAGCTCCTTTGTCCAGCTTTGTAAAGATAATAAACAACAACAAAAAGAAACAAAGCTTTCCTCACTCCCTTGTTCAGAGGTAGAAAACACCACAACATAACATGAATAACTTAAGTCTACAACATAACATGAATAACATAAGGCCATTTTCATTAACCTTATCATTTTGAAGGTAGCGCTTGACTTTTGTGTGCTTAGTCATTCCAAAGGCTGATTTTAAAGACTGGAGTTAATTCTTACTGGATTAATTGAAAGGATACATTACTTTAAGGTAGAAAGTTTTATTTTTCTGTGATGAATTATTTTGCCTTCTTCTAGGGAACATATAGCACATGTAGAACTACAAATGATCTCAATTTTATGATACTCTAATTATATCTATAGCTAGGTGGAAGGTATACACAGAACTTACATATAGATTTCTGTCAAAGATATACATTATTATAGTGCAAATGAGTTTATTCTCAATGACATAAATAATTGAATTGAGCTGACATAAATAATAGACCTTGTGGCTTAGGTTTCTGTGGATTGGAATACCCTTCTAATGTCAAAAATATCCATTTTAATGTATTATTTGAATTCAATATTTTTATAAATCAAATTCTGATCTGATCATAGTTTTTCAAACATTAATAGGTACTCTTATATTTTCAGAGAGGAGAATGTCCTTGTCTCCAAACTGGTGGCGCCCAGCTCTTAAAAACAATGAACTTTTCGTTGGTTTCTATGTTTTTCTACCTTTTCTCATTTTAATTGCCATTCTTCTTGTCCGATTTAATAAAATGAAGGGATTTGGGCAAAGAGCGAGAGCAAGTGGAAGTATAAAGTAAGTAAATGTACTATTTTATGTTTAATATTAAAACTGTTCAATGGGAATAATTTGAATGAACTTTGTAATAATAAGTATGAATCCTTGGATGGATTGAGTGGGATGAATTGTTAGGAGTATCTAATAAGTCTCAGTATATACCAGAGCTTATTTCAGCTTTCTGCTAATGAAGTATGGTTCATATCCCTTCAAGCCAAAAACTGTTAAAGCTACCCAATAAACCCACGGTATCTTTTAGTTTGCAAACATGTTGACTGTGTTCGAGTTTCTGTTAACTTCCCAAGTAACACTACTTTTCACATTATTGGTCATTTGTGACAAGGAGGTCAACAGAAATAGTCATAAATGCAAAGTTTGAGACTAGAATAGGTAGAAAGTAAGAAAAAAATAGCACAGAATGGTGATAAAACACAGTTATACCTTTCCACATTTTGCACATAATTATTATTGCTCGTGTGTTGCTAAATTATAATTCAGGCATTGTGCAGCTTTTCTCTTGACCATAATGCCAATGAAAGGCACAATTGGCTCAGTGAAGACTTAGTGAACTTAAAATGCTGAAGTGAGGATCATTGTATCTGTTGAAAAGGAAAATCACTTATTTTTTCACTTGTGCTGATGAAGATAAAAGTAATGTTATAAATTTTCTGTAAACACTTCCATTTCTTAAATAAGTTAGTATCTTTTAAAGGGTAATAGCAACTGGTTAAATTCAGAATAGTGTTTTGGATGTTTTGCATTTTATATAATCAAATTCTTATAAACCCACTTAGTTAAATGATAACTGCCCTACATCTTGTATTATTATTACATAAGACACCAGAGGAATATCTGAATAGTTGCCAAAAGTCTGACTTTTGGGAGAAATGTCACAGCAATGGATCACTGGTTAAAAATGATAAAATCTGGTCATAACAGCCTCAGTGTTTCAACTCCATAGAATTTCAGAGATTTAAGGAGAAGAAATGAAGTAAAGATGAAACACAAATCATGTTAATGGCCTTGTCAGGAGACAGTCCATCTCTCAATCACTTAAAAGCTTTGTGATTGACCTAAACTCTTCCTGTCTGTGTCCACTCCTCTAGGGCTGCTCTGCTTACACTTTCCCTCATACTTCTCTGTCAAACAACTATGGAGGTAGAAAGGGCTTCCAAACTATTCAGTGTTCTGCTTGGATGTAAAACCCTCAGTTAGATGTCCAAACTTGATACCATTGTGGCCAGTGAGTTGTAGCTGTTAATAGGATCCTAGGCCCCATGATCTTCCTCTTTAACAGAAGCTGGGTGTTTAAGTGTGTCTCAGACATACAAAAGGACAAATAAACCATACAATGTCACTGAATATAGTTGGAAGACCTTATTAAGAGCCTTATCAATGAAAAGAAAATGATCTTTTAAGTAATTTTTTCTTTACATAATTATTTAAATATTATAATTTGAGAGATGGCAATTTAGGAATTGGAAGATATGTGCTGAAATATCTTTTAAAATATGGTGAAATAGTATAAAATATATTAATGCCTCACCCTGTTATTAATGCAGGCAACATGGAGGAAAACAATAGATTTTTAGTTGGAATTTTTTTTTTTAGTTTGAAAATTTTAAAGAAGATATTTTTAAGCAGTGGGGTTCTCATTCCTATAACCTTAGCTACTCAAGAGGCTGTGATCTAGGGATCCAGGGTCAAACCCAGCCTGGGCAGAAAAGTCCTTGAGACTTTTATCTTCAAATAACTAGCAAAAAGCTAGAAATAGAGGTCTGGTTCAAGTGTCAGAGCACTAGACTTCAGTGAAAAATTTATAAGAGTGCAAGGCTCTGCGTTCAAGCCCAAGTACTGGCAAACCAGAAATGGTTTACTTCTTTGAAAGTTAGTTTGATATTTGAAAAATATGGAACATTTCTTAGAATGATGATGTTTGAGTGAGATATGAGACACTAACAGGAGTTGGTACATAGTGACTGATTTTTCAATATAGATCTAGCTCTTAGTTTTTTCAGTTTTGCTCAGTTACAGTGTTTTATTACTCTAAAACTAATGCTATCTTTTTTATTTAGGTTACCGTCCGAAGACAACAGTGAGGAAACTATCCAGTCACAAAGTTAAAGGTGACTGAAACCAATCACTTTATTAACAAAGTGGTACCACTTATGAAGTAGTTTATCTTTAAAATAATACCATAGCATAAAAAACTATTACTTTTATGTTTCCTCATCCTGATTCCTATTTGTTAGTTTTATATGATTAAAATTGCTGGGTGTAGTATCTCATGCCTATATTTGGGGAGCAGAGTTGGGGATGATTATAATTCAAGGCCAGCCTGGGCAAAAGTTTAGAAAGCTTTCATCTTAAAAAAAAAAAAAAAGCTGAGCTGGGTGCCTGTGGCTCACGCTTATAATCCTAGCTACTCAGGAGGCTGAGATCTGAAGATCACGGTTCAAAGCCAGCCTGGGCACAAAAGTCCGTGAGACTCTTATCTCCAATAGACCACTAGAAAACCAGAAGTGGCGCTGTGGCTCAAGAGGTAGAGCACTCGCCTTGAGCTGAAGAGCTGAGGGACAGCGCCCAAACCCAGAGTTCAAGCCCCACAGCTGACAAAAAAAAAAAAAAAAAAGCAGCTAGATGTGGTGGCAAATCATTATCTGTCATATCAACTATATAGGAGGCATAAATAGGAAGACTATGTTGTAGGCCAACCCTTCAAAGAGCAGACGAATCTATGAAACAATAAAGCAAAAAAGGGTTGGGCATGGCTCAACTAGTAAGCACCTGTCTAGCAATTGTAAGGCCCCGAGTTCAAGCCCCAGTGTTGCCAAGAAATAACCTATGGTAGAGCATTTAATGTTAATCATGCTTTATATTGTTTTAGAAATAATACTAGGCAAAGATTTAGTAGATAATATTCTTATAATATGAAATTGTTTTAAGGAAATTTTCAATATTTTCTTAAAGTACCTCTGAACATAGTATACTTTATGCTTTCTCATTTAAGTCTCTAATTGGTAACTTAACCAGAGATTGTCTTTCCACATTTACATGCATTTCTTTCTTCATAAGAACCCATGATTATTATTATCGTTACTTTAAAAATAAAGAAACAAATATGAGGAATTTAAATAATTTCTCATGTGTACAGAATATTGGAGTTTAAGGCATCAGACTTGAGTTTACCTCTTAAGAACCATCTTGATTCATACAGCCTGATCTGTGATTGGGTATTAGCAATGGGATTTATATTGCCTGGAAACCAAGACAAATGCTTAAGTGCACCCACTTTACCATAAGACTAAAAAAGATGCGATCTATGGTCTTTTTGTTGTTGTTGTTGTTGTTGTTGTTGTTTTGGTCATGGGGCTTGAACTCTGGGCCTGAACGCTGTCCTTCAGCTCTTCAGCTCAAAGCGAGCACTCTACTGCTTGAGCCACTACTCCACACTCCACTTCTGGCTTTCTGAGTGGTTTATTGGAGTCTCACAGATTTTCCTGCCAGGCTGGCTCTGAACCGTGATCCTCAAATCTCAGCCTCCTGAGTAGCTAGGATTACAGGTGTGAGCCACTGGCATCCAGCTTATCTGTGGTCTTTTATACATTAGGTCTATCACTAGAACTAAGTAAGAATAATTAAAATATCAACAAAGCATTAGATGAAAAATTCTTCCAGTTGCTTATATTCATATATGATTGGAAGTCAATGGATTGCTGTGTCTTTGTGTGTCACCAATCATTGGAGATTTGAGAGACACAGGACTGAAGGGCTTTCATTTCACTTTTTAAATGTCTCACTGTTAAAGCCCCATTGTCCACATCTTGGCAATAGGTTTAAAGCAGACACTCATTCTTTCACAGAGATGAGGATAGATTATTCCAACTCCACCTCTATAGCATCTATATTAATTTATACAGACAAACTATTGGCTAAATTATCTACACATATATGAGAGGAGTGGCTCTGCAAACACATGAAAGGTCCAATCCAGAAATTAGCCAGAGGGCTTGGATGACATAAGATGTTCTGTTTATCTGGATCAGAGTTAGATAAAGGTGTTGTATGTAGCTGGGCTTCAGTGGCTCACATCTATAATCCTAGCTACTCAGGAGGATGAGATCTGAGGATTGCAGTTCAAAGTCAGCCTGGGCAGGAATGTCCATGAGACTCTTTTCTCCAATTAACCACCATCAGAAAACTGGAAATGGTGCTATGGCTCAAGTGGTAGAGCACTAGTCTTGAGCAGAAGAGCTGAGGGACAGCACCCAGGCCCAGAGTTCAAGCCCTACCCATGACTGACAAAAAAAAGTATAGTATCCATGATTAGGTCAGGGAAGCAAGCATCATTGAAAGTCTTGAAGGGATTGGAAGTCTTGGAGGCTGCAGAGTCCATGTCTCTTTTACTGAGTAAAGGAAAAGAGTTATTGGAGGACTTAAATTCCAAGAACACCAATTGCTGCTGTTTTGTCCCAATCTATTATGGGAGGGATAGAAGGAGAGATCATTGTAAAAACCAAATTCATTGAGTGCTTAAGAAAAAAGAGTTGGGGCTGGGAAGGTGGCTCAGTGGTAGACTGCTTGCCTTGCATGCATGAGGCCCTGGGTTCAATTCCTCAGCACCAAAATAAGCAGAAAAAGACAGAAGTGGCACTGTGGCTCAAGTGGTAGAGTGCTAGCCTTGAGCTAGAGAGCTGAAGGACTGTGCTCAGGTCCAGAGTTCAGGCCCCATGACCGACAAAATATAAAAAGAAAAAACAGAAAAGAAAAAAAGAAAAAAAGTGTTAACATGTTTAGTGACATAATGCAGAAAAACAATAGGACATTAGAATAATTTCAAAAGAAAGACTTTTACATTATAGATCTGTTTCCAATGTCCCTTTTGATAATGTCCTAATGAAAAATGGAGAAAAACGTCTGGTGTGTCATGATCAGGGGTTAATTGTCTCCTGTATTAATAGGGACATAGTTAAAATATTTCTTAGATAGTTGTGGAGGTGGGAAGAAGGAAGGGATGGAAGGGGAAAACAATGTCCAATAGGAAATGTCCTCATTACCTTGCGCTTATAATTGTAACCCCTCTGTACAGGGGTTTACAATAAAAAATGTACAAAAATATTTCTTAGATGATAAAAGTAGTGTTTGATATAAGTTTGTGTTTTACAAATTTCCCTGGCATAAGCAAGAGAGAATGGAAATAGGTAGAATGGAGAATAGTGAAGCGGGTAAGAACTTATTCCATACAGGATTGATTAAGAGGAGAAAGGACAAAGTTTGAGAGGCAAGGCAGAGGTAGAATCAGTCGGAGTGCTGATGGATAGGGGTTTAGAGTAAAACAAGTACAAAGACCTCAAAGGTTTTGCAGAATCAACAGTGAAATCTTTTAGCAATGGCATACTGTAAAATCAGGTAAGACCACTTTAACACGTGCTGATGAATTGATGGGTTTTGAACAAGTGTAAGCAGGACAATGGCCAGAGGAACTGGAGGGGTTTAGTAAGTGCTCTTCTCTTTTTCTTTGCTTGTTGGTATTGTTGGTTTTGTGTTCTTCTTTGACTGTGGTTTTCCTTTACTCATGTAAAGCTTTGAAGCTGCAAGTGAAACATATACATCCCATTTTTAGTTTTCTTTTACTGTGGCTATTACAAACTATTCATTAAAAATAATCTTTGCTTTATAAATGCTCTGAATTCTAAGCACAGATTGACACAGGATTGTATTAATTAATTGCTTTAGCTGTAGTTGCAAAGAAGTACTGGATGGCTTTCAATAATAGTAAGAATGTAGCTTTTCTACTTTTCTGTATTTCTTTTGCAACAGTAATTGTGCAGTAACATCAAAGGCCATAATGGAGAAAAGATACCACCAAGAAACTCACGTTTAAGCAGCTTGATACACGATTAAAAAAAAAACCCAACAACCAACAACCTGTCTTTGTTTTTGTATATCTCACACCTTTCAATTTCACAAACTAAAATAAATCCTATGACTGAAAGCATGCACGCTTGGATTGGTTGATGCTTTTCATTGCTCTGGTTCCTCAACAGGCAATAGGTAGCCAAGGAGTCTAAGCTAACAACCTGCCACTGTCTATTGCTGCTATTCACCTTCAAGTGCCCATGGTCTTCCTCAAGTGATACCTCTAACATGTTTCCCTCTTCAACAGTTTTGTCTACTCCAGGCTCTGGGCCAGGTAGGGGGAGTTTTGGATAATCAGTAGCATCTTTTCTGTTTTAAAGTAATTTTCCAGACTGAGTTTCTGGTTACAGAAATCAGGCGATGCTTCTATGGTCTCCTAAACTAAGCTCTAGTTTTTTGTTTTTACTTTCTCTTTTGGTCTTTGGCGAAAGCTAAACTTCCTACTGAGTTTTCAGTAGAGCTGAACTTTTCTCTCTCTCCCTCCCTTCCTTCCTGAACACGAGTGTGCCTCTGCACGTTTTAAGGCATTTAACACGGATTAGGGGACCACATGACCAACTAGAGTCTAAGATCTAGCAAATCTCAAAAACCAAAATCAAAACCAAAACCCCAAAAAAGAGATGATGCTGTGACAACCTCATTACAGAAGCAGAATTTCCTTTTCCAAATATCAGTCCACTGAGGAAAGGGCTAATAAATATGCAACAGTCTCTCAATGGAACATTATCATCCGTAAAAGGAATGGAACATTGTGATTTCTACAACATGGATGCACCTTGAAGCCATCATGCGAAGTGAGTAAAGCCAGGGAGGAAGACTTAGAGTCATGTTGTTCATTTGGGTCAAGTAGCTAGATTAGGGATATCTCTAGAGATAAGAACTAGTTGAGTAGTTCTCATCCAGTTTAGTATTTAGAGGTCCAGAGACGAAGGAATGGTAGAGGATCAATAGCTTATTTTTGAGGAAATAATATTAATATTATCTGCAAATAATTGCACATTTTTGAATTGCACATTTTTGTGAATGTATTAAATGATCATTTGGTTCACTTTAGGTATGTGAATTGTGTGGTATATGAAATTACATCAAAATATAGCTGCCTAGAGAACACAGGTTCTTATGATTCTACTACATTTCCTTCTGCCTCATTGTTCTAACTTATTTAGGCCATGATGAACACATCTTATTTTAGTTATTCTCTTTCTCTTTCCCTCCCTCCCTCCCTCCCTCCCTCCCTCCCTCCCTCCCTCCTTCCCTCCTTCCCTCCCTCCCTTCCTTCCTTCCTTCCTTCCCTCCTTCCTTCCTTCCTTCCTTTTCTCTTTATCTTTCCCTCTCCCTCCCTCCTTCCCTCTCTCTCTCTGTCCCTCTCTCTCCCTCTCCCTACCCCCCTCTAGCCCATTACTCTTTCTTTTGACCATGTTGGCTTCTGAACCTGTAGAGGTCAACCTTTTGAGAAGGTAGGATTACAGGCTTGACCCACAGCACCCACAGTTAGCAATGATTTCTTAGTTACCAGTTGCTTAAACATAGCAGTACCAAATAGATTCAAAACAGATTTTACTTTTGCAACTACGGACACAATTGCCATTGGGCAGTAGCTTGGGGGGTAGATAGGAAAGAACTCCAGGTGAGGTGTGAGGGAGGCCAGTGGGGTGTGGGGCAGGTGCAGCTAGGACACATGTGTGTGGGGAAGACAGAGACAGTGGTGTCTCTTTCCAGCCATGTGGCCTCTGGTCCAGCCTTGCAGTCCTGCCTGCTGTCCTTAGTGCAGAGTAGCCATTGGCACAGCAGAACACAATTAGGTTGGATTTTCCTTTCCTCTACCGAGTACCTTCTAGTATTGTATTTTCTTAATAGATAGGTTAAGTCAGCACCGTGGAGGAAATTTCTAGCGGTGGTAGACATTTCTGGTTCGCTCCACCACCGTGATTGATAGCTGCCAGCACACCAGGGCAGGCCCAGCATGCTCATCTGCCTGTTTATCCCTCCAGAGGGCTCCGGCCAGCCAGGCACACACGTGTGCGCTCGTCCTTCCCCGCTGGAACCGCATTCTCGCACAGGCCTCTGGCCCCGCATCTGACCCACGTGCCAAGGGCACCACGCGCCTCATCCCTGCCCAACCGCCTCCGTCCGGGCTGTGTGTGCCAGGTGCCCTGGATGACGACCATGTTCCTTTTCCTGGCGCTGCTCGCCAAGCTTGGAACGCTGCCGGCCTGCCTGGGTAAGTCCAAGTCCGCGGGCACCCCAATGCCCCCTTGCTGAGGGCATGTTTGCCACCCTCCTTCCTGGGAAACCATGTCCCTTAGCCCGCAGACAATCACCACCCGTTTCCTGCATTTCTGCTGCTGCCTACCCTACTTCACCACCTTCTCCTTAAGCCCCCAAACCAGGCCAGGCGAGTCACCGATGTCAGTGGAGGAGTCTGGGCTGCATTCGCTTCTGGGACTCAGCCCCAGACTCCTGGCCAGTGTCCCCGCGCCTTCTGCCCAGTGCTGGACCTTACAAGTGTGCGAGCAGTGCCCACAGTTGGCTCTGAGTCCCGAGGGCAACGGCCCTCAACTCTGCCCGGCTGTGGACACAAGTAGGGTGAGCCTTGAGCCGCAGGACCAGCCCTGTGTGTGTGTGTGTGTGTGTGTGTGTGTGTGTGTGTGCGCGCACACGTGCGCATGTGCACGCGCACACACACATGCCACTTCTGGGGCTTGACCTCGGGGCCTGGGTGCTGGGTGCTGTCCTTGAGCTCTTTGCTCAAGACTAGTGCTCTACTACTTGAACCACAGCTCCACTTCCAGCTTTTTTTTTTGTAGTTAAATAGAGGTAAGAGTCCAAAGGACCTTCCTTCCCAGGATGGAGTAGCTAGGAGTGCAAGCATGAGCCATCGACGATGCCCATCTTCAACCACTTTTAACTGAGCACCAAGAAGGAGGGTGGGTGAAATTTACAGTTTGCTGTGTTAGAGACCTAGAGGTAGGCACTCACTCTACACTTACTGAACCATGACCTTTCTTTACCTAAGAAAATAAATAATGCAAGGGGAAATCAAGAACACTAGAAAAAGCACACTCTCGCTTCAGGTGCGGAAGGAATACTGCTGCACCTCACAGTGCCCCGGAAGATAAGGCCAAGTGGGAGGGAAGTGTCAGAGGAGCAAGTAAGTAATCATGAGTTGTTTGGCACTTACACTGGTACTTAGTCATACTAATTTATAATCACTTGGAAAGCATGTGTATGTTGATATAACTCTCTTGGAGCCCTTTAATAGAGAAATTGGTTTTGATAAAATATAAACATTGCAAAATTAGACCTCTAAGCATCAGAACTAGTAGATGTGATGATCTGAGGAACAAAGAATGGTGAGGAGGGTGTAAATAAAAAAAGGAAGGAAGGAAGAAAGGAAAGGAGGGAAAGAAGAAAAGGGGGAGAGAAGGGAGAAAGTGCCATGTTAGCTTGATAATGAAGAAAAAGATTGCAGTATGCGAATAGAGTATTAAAAAAAGAAGTTGCAAAACTGCCTACTTGCGTAGCACCAAGTCAGGAAGCACGGAATACAGAAACTGAACAGGCCTGGAATGCTTTTTACTAAAAGAGGACATGAGGCATTCCATTATTTGTCTACATTTTAGTAGTTTGTATTTGGAATTCTTGGAGCTATTTTACAATAGAGGATATCATTTTACGTTTTGAAAGTTTTACCGTAGCATACTTGATATAAAAAGGAAATGTGTAGAAGGTACACATTTTGGTGAGTTTAGACATATACATGCAGCCATCATAGCATTATGGCAATCAATACACTAAATGCATTCATCACCTTCAGACATCTCTTTGTGTACTTTTATTTTGGGTAAGAACAAGAATTCTAGCCTTTTTAACAATTGTCCAAGTGTACAATAGAGAATCACCTACTGTGTGCACTATGCTGAGGACCAGCTTTAAAGAATAAATTCATGTTTCAGTTCAGAGACCCTATTCTCACTGAACAAGACCCCTACCTCTTCCTTTCTTTTCTTAAAAAAATTTTTATTATGAAAATACCGTACAGAGGAGTTACAATTACATGGGTAAGATAATGAGTACATTACTCATCAAGCATTGTTGCTTCTTCCTTTGTTTTCCCTTCCTATCCCTTCCCATCCTCTCCCTTCCCCACCAAAGTTGTAAAGTTCATTTTCGACATAATGAATTGTACGTCTCATTGCTGCAATGTGCCCACCTGTATCCCTATTTAAACGATTTGTTTTTTCCCTTCCCATCCACAAATTATACCAACATCAAATACAGGGAAAGCAGGAGTTATATCATGGGGGAGGGACATACAAAGCAACAAAGAAATCATCTTATAAAAGTGTTAGAAACAATCACATGAAAGTAAAAAAAACATTTGAATGCTTATCTTGGGGTTCATTTCAATTAACATCAACATATCTGACTTTTTCTGCTTGTCTCAGACACATACTAGTTATGACAAATAAGGGAAAACATGAGACCTATGTTTCTTTGGGCCTGGCTTACTTCACTTAATATAATTTTTTCCAAGTCTTTCCATTTCCTAACAAATGAGGCAATGTCATTCTTTCTGATGGAGGCATAGAATTCCATTGTGTACATATACCACATTTTCTTGTTCCATTCATCTACTGAAGGGCATTTGGGTTGGTTCCATATCTTAGCTATGGTAAATAATGCTGCAATAAACATAGTTGTGCTGGTAGCTTTAGTATGGTCTTGTTTGTGATCATTTGGGTAAATGCCCAAAAGTGGGATTGCTGGGTCATAGGGGAGCTCTATGTGGAGTCTTTACCTCTTCCTTTCTGTAGACACTGACAATATCATTCTATTCTCTGCTTCTTGGAGTTTGACTGTCATATATACCTCATATAGTGGAACCTTGCAGTATTTATCTTCTGTAACTGGCTTGTTTCACCTGACATGATGACCTCTAGGTTCCTGTGTGTTGTTCAGATATTATGATTTTCTAAGACTCAGTAGTATTTTAATATATATGTTATATATGTGTGTGTGTGTGTGTGTGTGTGTGTGCTGATAAGCACTTTTAGGAGTATAACCCTAGTTACATTGGTATATTAAATGATAGTCTATTTCTAAGCTTTTGAGAAATTTTCTTACCATTTTCCATTTTTTTATTCTAATCTATGGTGAATGAGAGTTCCAAATTCTTTACACCCTCATCTACACTGATTATCTTTTTTAAAAAATAGCCACTTGACTTACTGGTTTGGAGCCTGCATTTTCATACTGATCAGTGTGATTCAAGTGGTAGAGCACAAGCCTAGCAATATAATTCCTTTCCGTTTTGGTCTAAGAGCACAGTTTATATGATGTATGTCAGTTTATATTTGCTATGGTCTGTTTTATGGTCCAGAATAGGTTTTTCTGTATTTGAGTTTGAAAAGAATGTGTGTTCTACTATGGCTGGATGAAATAGAGGATGCATGACTAGCTATACAAATGTCCATTATATGGAGTTGACAGATGGTGCTGATGAGTTAACCACCGTGTCCTTACTGACTTTCTTTCTGCTGGATCTGTGCAATTGTTATAGAGAGCTGTTAAACATCCAAGTGTTAGAGTAGATTCAGCATCTTCTCAGGCTGGCCTGAAACTCACTGGAGAGTCCAGCCTTGTTTGAGTTATCATTCTGTCTCAGCTTCCCATGCAACTTAGATTACAGACAGGGTTGTGCCACACACGTATCTTGCTCCATGCATTTTGATGCTCTGTTTTAAAGACATATATACATTAATGTTTGTTATAGCTTCTTGGAGAAATGACTTCTTATCATTATATAATCCCCATATATAAATTACATATTCTAATATAAAACATTTAAAGTTGTATGATACCTTTGGCATCATACTTATTTCTGTCGTTTTTTATTAGCATAATAGACATAAAAAGGGCATGAGACAGTGCTAGCCATTTAATAAACCCTTGGTAAGCAGTAGAAAAATTTTAAAATATTGAATTACACCTAATTCTTGCTTCTTGAGCATAGTATCTGATTTTACTACTCTAAAGATACCAAATATTAAGTTCTTGTTTCACTCTAATACTTTATGGTTTCTATTCTATTTGCTGAACTTGTTATCTGTCACCCTTGATGTTTTTGAACTCAGAATTTTTTAAAGTTTGTATTTGCTCCTGAACTTGAGAAATTGTCAGACTTTTTTTTTGTAGTATCAGGGTTTGAACTCAGGGCCTTGTGCTTGCTTGATTTGATTACTCAGCTAATTCTCTACCACTTAAACCATGATTACAGCCCTGCTTTCTGCGAGTTATTTTAGAGATGTAGTCTCACAGACTTTTCTGCCTGGGCTGCCTTGAGCCACAATCTTACAGATAGCTGAAACTAGGATTACAGGTGTGAGCTATAAGTGCCTTTCTCCCTATGAGATTTTTTTTCATTGCCTCTGTTTTTCACTGGATCTGGAATAATATGTTGGATTCACTGTAGTAGCTTATATAAGTTTTAAGGGAGCAATGGGATAAGGTTTGTCTCTGCTGTTTATTAACATCTGGCCTGAGTCTGTGTGCTCCTTGCACTAGGGAATGCTTCTAGGTGTTCCTAATCAGTTTTAAGCAGCACTGCTCAGTTTCTCTCTAAGTTTCCATACTCTGTTGTAGCTTAAAACTGATTGTCTCATTTCAGATTGGTTTAGCTCATAAAAAAAATTTGGGGAAGTTGCCAGGATAGATGTCAGTCTGTATTTTCTTTGTTTTTTATTGTGAAAATACTGTACAAAGGGGTTACAGTTACATGAGCAAGGTAATGAGTACATTTCTTATCCAGTATTGCTGCCTCCTGCTTTGTTTTTCCCCTACCATCCCTTCCCTCCTACCTTCTCAGCTACCCCTTCCCCGCTCCCCCCCCCAAGTTGTAAAGTTCATTTTTTGACATATCGTCTTGTGCATCTCATTGTTGCAAAGGGTCAATCTGTATCCCTATTTAAACAATTTGTTTTTTTCCCTTCCCCTCCCCAAATTGTACCAACATCAAATACAGTGAAAACAGGGATTATACCATGGGGGAGGGACATACAAAGCAACAAAAAAAATCACATGGTACCTTATAAATAAGTTAGAAACAATAGCAAGGAAGATAAAACCATTTGTGTCCCTATCTTGGGGTTCATTTCACTTAACATCATCTTATCTAACCTTTTCTGCTTGTCCCAGATATATACTAATTATCGCAAATAAGGGAAACAATGGGACCTATGTTTCTTTGGGCCTGGCTTACTTCACTTATTATAATTTTTTTCCAAGTCTTTCCATTTCCTAACAAATGGGGCAATGTCATTCTTTCTGATGGAGGCATAGAATTCCATTGTGTATATGTACCACATTTTCTTGATCCATTCATCTACTGAGGGGCACCTGGGTTAGTTCCATATCTTAGCTATGGTAAATAATGCTACAATAAACATAGTTATAGATCTAGTCCCATTGTTTAATCTGTTTAGTTCCATAGGCACCTCCTATCTCTGGAGTTCCTAGTGCGTGATGACCCTTTACCTTGGTACTATGGCATTCCATAATGGCTTCTAACCTGCACAGTCCTTCAGGTTTTTTTTTTTTTTTTCTATCTCAGTTTTATTTATTTTACAGTGCTGGGTTTGAACTTAAAGCATTATGCAAGTGTTCTACCACTTGAGCTGTGCCACTCAGCCCTTTTACTTTTAGAAATAAGGTTTTGTGTTTTTGCCTCCTATTTTTGCTTCTCAAGTAGTTGGGATACCAGGTGCAAACCACCACATTCAGTCTTATCCTCATGCTTTTATATATTGAGAGTTGATAAATGTATTTAAGTTACATATGTATAATAGACACATTTATAAATGAGTTATTTCATAATATTTACTGTGTAATATAAACCTGCAGTCATGTTGCATTTATTTTGACTTAAAAGTATCTTTCGAAGATAAGGGCAATTAATATAGTACTAAATATTTTAAAGTACATTTTTTTTCAAAATGTATTACGTTTCTTATCATCAAGTCAACCATACATGTAAAATCAATCACATTGTGTGAGAATTAATTGGGCACACATTCTTTTTTCCCCAAATTTAATTTATTGTTATTATAGAGGTCATGTACAGAAAGATTACAATTACATGAGTCAGGTAATGAGTACATTGCCTTTCGCACAATGTCTTCTGGGCACACATTCTTGCGAGTTATATAAGTTCTAAAGAAAATGTTCATTTTTAATATACTATGAGTTATTTTTATTAACTTTAATAAAAATACATAAATCTGATTTACTGAGTCATATTTATTGATTTGTTTTATTTTAGGTGTTTTATAGTGTTGCAATTGATGGGAAACCATTTACCTTGCATCTCAGAAAACAGTACGTTAAGAAAAAGGGAAACTTTTATTCTTAGATTTTGCTCTTTTAAAGTTTCTTTTATAATAATTAAATTCAGGAATGCAATATAATGTAGTCTTGTTTCTATCATTTTTCAATTTTGATCCATAGGCCTTGAGTATTAGATTTATGTGGATCTTGTCTTTTAGTTTTACAGATTTTGATGTTATTTAAGTTAAGAAATAAAGTATATATTTGGAAATTTCAATTTAAATATGTCATTGAACCCAAATAACTTAAGTACTGAGTATCTTAAATATTAAAGATGTCTGAAAATGAGAGATTATTGTGGGAGAGTCAAGTAGTGGCATGGTTTCTATGATGTATTAACTATAAACCTTTATTTTTTTAATTACCTTATGGGAGATATTTCACAAATGAGGTACACTGATGAGTACCATTCAGGAATATCCCAATCTTGAATACGCTGCTGCAGGTATCAGCACCTAACACACTTCCTTCCCCATTTCAGAGCCCTTGTTTCATTCTAGTCAAGCCCTGTGCTTGCCCACAATTCCAGGCCACAATCAGTCTACTTTCTATATCCTGATTTGCATTTCTTCAACGTACTATATTAAAAATAGGCTTGGTTTTAGCCTGAGATTTTTTTTTGCCATGAGCCATAGCGCCATTTCCAGCTTTTTCTGCTTATGTGGTTCTGAAGAATCAAACCCAGGGCCTCATGCATGCAAGGCAAGCACTCTACCCCTGAGCCACCTTCCCAGCCCATAGCCTGAGATTTTTAAAGCACACAGCAACCATTATTTATCTGCATTACTTATACCTTTATAGTTGAACAAAGCTGGAGAAAGTGTATTCTCATTGAATTCCTGACTGCTCTTGCTTAATTGAGGTCTATGAACCTTATGTTTGTCTTTCATTCCCCTATGGCATTTTTTTTCACTAAGAACAGTTTTTGGCAAGATTATCAATGCTTTTTGAATTTTCTTTTATGTCATGGCTGATTTTTTAGTCACCATTTTTAACTCTGCCAATTGACAGCATTTGTTGCTGGTGGTCAGAATAAAATATATTCCTCATCGTTTATCAGAATGTAACAGATTTCTGGTCCTGGATGGTCTCCTGCCATTATTATTACTCCTCTGTCAAGACAAAATTCCTTCCCTGCTGTCCAACCTTAGAATAGTTCATGGTACTGTTCTTTAATTATTTTAATTCTGTTTCATTCAGTCTTCTGTATTTAAGTGCAGTGTAGGTGGTAGGTGCTCTGAAATTCATACTTGCCTCATTCATTTGAAGACATCCAGAGGATGTTTATCTTTTTATTTGGTAAGCACATGCTTACTAAGATCCATGCAGTTACTGATGAAGATTAACTCCTGATCTTCTTTCTAAAGTTATGTTTTTGATAAATTACCTTAATAATGGCAACTCTACTCTTCCAGTTACTTTAATAAAAAAAAAATAAAAGAAAATGAGGGGAAAAATACCATGGACGCATCTTAGGCACATTTTTTCTTTTGTTTTTCCCCAGATCCAATGAGAAATCAAATCTTGTGTGTTCTTCCTTAAACTGTATTTATAGTGAAGCTTCTTCCAGTATTATAGAGCTGATCAAACCCTAATTATGGCTGGCATGGATGATACTAAAAGCCTCCTAACTGTTCTGCAGGCTTCTTCATCCTTGCAATGCAAATTTTCTCAATAGTGTTGAGTCTGACTCAATTCAATGCTCAAGTGTTGGTCTACTTCTGTCTTCACCAGCTTCTACCATCCAGAAATTCCTCCTTCCCATGACCCACCTAATACTACTGTCTGTCTCCTTCACCCATTGCCCAGAATTGTTCTCTATACATGCAAGTGCATTTTTGCCTCAGGCTCCATGAATTTTTATTTTCCTGTCTGGAATTACTTTCTTATAAAAATCTCTATGACTTGTTCTTCCTGTCTCCAGTCATCTCTGCAGTGAGCTTTTCAGGCCAAAACTATGTACATCTTTGTAACCACTTCAGCATCCAGATCTTATTTATTGTTGTCTAACTAGTAGAAGTTTCCGTTCCTGCCATAAAAGCAGAGATTTTGTCTTTTATTTACTGCCATGTTCCAGCCCCAGAAAAGGCTCTGTCATAGAAATACACAGCAGGAAATACCATATACAAGTACAAATACAAATATCTAATCACAGAGTAATAGTCTCTTCCAGAGTCCAGAGTCTGAACAGCAGTTTTCAGTTTCAAATATCATGCCACACCAAAATAACTGTCACTAAATCATGCCATACCAATTCTATACACTTTCTGTTTATTTCAATTAGTGTGTGTATTCATGATTAATCCACAACTGAAACTTTATTTATTGATTTGTTTTTTAGCTCATTCTTATCCCAGAATTTTTTGATTTATACATATAATGAAACTGGATCTTTGCATTCTGAGTCTTCATATTTTATGGTAAGAATTAGATGTCTTAGATATTTTTAATTTTTGTTTTGTGTTGAAGTGAACATACCACTACCATTGGGATATTTTGTTTCATGTTGACAAACTAATATGAGTGTTTTGTTCTGGTAACTCTGCCCTGTTGCATGGTTGACTGTTGCATGTGGAAGTGGCAGGTAGAGGATGAAACTCAAGTGCAAAAAGTTATTTATGAGTCCCCTGGAATATGAAGGGAAGAGAGTTGTCACATATTTTTCTCAAAATTTGCATTAATAATTTTATATAATTCACTGTTTCCATATAATCAAATCTTAAAGCCCTGAGCAATATGTCTGGAGATGTTTCATATTCATATTCATAAAAACATGTATATTTCTCGGTCTGTCCGCTTTCTCAGATGCATTGTCATTACCGAGGTTATATTGCTGAATTTCCAAATTCTGTTGTGACCCTCAGTGCCTGCTCTGGCCTCAGGTAATATTTGCTTACAAGATATTTGTAAATGGAAGAATGCAGATAGACATTACAATGAAATACACTGGCTAGCTGACATAAATTAGGGAAAATCTAAAATCCAAACTGAAAAGACTCTTTCGTGATGGACTTGCTTTTGTTTATTTTGATGTGAATACTTGGATCTTAGTTTCCTTTCAGATGGCATCATCCAGGGCATTGGATGGAGACATTTCCAGGCAGGAGGGGACAGTGACACAAAAAGAAACATTAGGACATCCCCAGAAAGTCAGTGCTATCACTATCATTATCTCAATTATGGGAAACACCTTTTGTTAGTGATTTTAAATACAATAGTCAATATCAACCTCCATGTAGTAGTAGATATAAAAGAACCATTTTAGAAGATGTCTCAGAGGTAAAAGGGCAGAGTTAAGTGATTTTTGTCATCCTTGCCCACTGTTGAGAGGCATTGATAAACTGTCTGAAGTGTGCCAGAGGACAGAGAGTCAAGAATAGAGAAAAAAGTTATTTCTCCTTCCCTTTCATATTAGTATCCTGGTTTCTAGAATTTATTTCTGTAGATTTAAAAAAGTAACATTGTCCTAATGTGTTTCATGAGTATGAACCTCTTTAGATGGGCATTCTGCACAGCTGCTTAATTTCCTTCATCTTAAAAATCTGTAATATCTGTAACAAGTAGAACTTTCTTCATAGAATTCTCACCAAATATCTTGATCCTCGGCAGGACAGTCTAATAAATACTAAATAGATAAGCTGGATGCCTATCACCCATACCTACTCAGGAGGCTGAGATATGAAGATCATGGTTTGAAGCTAGCCTGAGCAGGAGAGTCCAGGAGACTCTTATCTCAAATTAACCAGCAAAAAAATGGAAGTGGAGCTGTGGCTTAAGTGGAAGAGCACTTAGTCTTGAACAAAAAAGCTCAAGGAAAGACCCCAACAATTCAAGCCCCAGAACCAGCACACACACACACACACACACACACACACACACACACACACAAAGATACTAATATATTTTTAATCATGATAAAGGCATTAATTATACATAGTAATGAGTTACATTATGTCATTTTCTATGTACATATATTATGATGTGATTGTATTCGCCTTTTTAAATACCCTATTGCTACCCTATTTTAATGTTCTCTCTCTTAAAATCTAGATTCTAAATATGAGAGAAAACTTATTTCTCTTTCTGAGTCTGACTTTTTTACTTAACATAATGATCTTGAGTTTCATCAAGTTTTCTGAAAATGATGGGATTTTATTCATTTTTTGTAGTTGATACTACATTTCTTCAGTTTCCTGGTATTCATTTTGTTGGACTGTGAGATAGTATTTCTAGGGAATTAACATCATTTGATTTCTCCCCTGAAAATACCATATTTTATTTAACACAGTTATGTATACTACAGATTATAGCTATGATAGGATCATTGGCTGGATTTTAATTGTTATTGTGTTTCTGAATCTCAGGGGATTTCTACAGTTGGAAAATATCACCTATGGAATTGAACCACTGGAATCTTCACCAAAATTTGAGCACATCATTTATCAAATGAAAAATGTCAATCTAGATGTTCCCATGTTAGTAGGAAATTATGGCAGCATTTTTCAGAATGACCAGCTCTATAAAATTCACTTAAGCTATCAGGTAACTGGGCATGCTGATATCATAGCATGACAGGAACATATTCCTATAGGATGTTTGTAGTCATTAAAGGAAGTTAGTTACTGAATAAGAAGATTATATAATCTTACTGTTTTTATATAATTTATTATATCTACCAGAAGCTGGTGGTTCACATCTGTGATCCTAGCTACTCAAGAGGCTGAGTTCTGAGGATCACAGTTAGATGCCAGCCTTGGTAGGAAAGTCCATGGGATTCTTATCCCCAAATAACCATCAGAAAACCAGAAGTGGTGCTGTGGCTAAAAGTGGTAGAGTGCTAGCCTTCAGCTAAAGGAGTTTAGGGACAGCCCCCAGTTCCTGAGTTCAAGCCCCAGGACAGACAATATTATAAGATTTTTTATTTTTCTGGTCATGAGGCTTGATCTCAGGGCATGCTCTCTGTCCCTGAGCTTTTTAACTTAAGGCTAGCGCTCTACCAGTTTGAGCACAGTGCTGCTTCCATGATTATATTTTGTCTTTTTTAAAAAACTTGAGATACACCACCCAAACTTTATATAAAACATCTGGGAAAGCACATAGTATGATTTTGCAAGTTTAATGATGTTCTATGCAGCATTTCTTCACAGACACTGTGAACCATGGTTTGGAGGTGCTGGCTTTACAGAGGTCCCAGACCTTCTCCTCCAAATGTAATGCTGGATCTAGCAAGTATTTCTTTTCTTCTCTCCTGGGGTAGTTTCCACCTTCTTCTTTCTTCTAGCATTATGTGTTTTACCAGGTCATGCAAGCCACAAACCTCTTTTCCCATTCACTGATGATTTGGGCCTTAAAAAATTATAAATAAGATGAGATACATGGGCTTGGGCAGTTTCAGTAGTGGATGACCTTCCATTCCTTTTTCCTGCCACAGGCAGCCCCATGAAGGACTCCTAATCATATCTACTGTGGAGATTCAGGAGACAATGGCTCTAAGAAGCCGTAACTGTCTTTTTGGTTCTCAGGAACTTTCCACTCATCCTTGTGAGATTTAAGAGCTTTAAAGGACAAACCCCTTGTGATATGGGAAACTCCAAAATCATCATATCCCCCCTCCACACCACTCACCATCATCAGTGTAGACTTAACTCCGTTCAAACCACAATCCTGCAGGACTGACTCCTCAAAATTCATTTGCCAGTGTGTTGGGCAATTCAGGTTTGGCAGTGGCATTATGAGATGGTGTTTTCCAAAGAGCAGGGGTCTCTACTGCACTGGGGATCTTCAGGTAGATAATTCTGCCATTTCATTGTACTTCCTATAAGCCATGGATGGCTTGTACCAAACGATGTGTGTGATGTGAAATGTCCATCCTCTCCCAGCTTCAGATGAAGATGTCAGTAGGTTTTATAGTGGCTTTATGATTTTGACATTCCATCCAGGAAGGAGTTTAAAAGTAGTTGCGTATCATTAACCAGTGCCTTCCCTGTCCTCCTGAAATAACATGGCTGCTGATGAAAAGTATCTTTGATAAAGCTGGATACAATTTGACTTAAAAAAAGTGTAAGTCTGTAGGCTTGGGTGAATCTCAAGGATAGTATTAAGAGTAAATCAAAGCAATGTGTGAAGATTATGTACATTTTTTAAATGGCTATGGGTAGAATTAGAGAATTCAAGATGATGGGGCGGTCAGAGCAAATGCCTTTAAAGAAGCCTAGCAATGAGAACTGGGGTGGGACTCAGGGTAATAGCATGTGCCTAGAATGCAGTGTCCCTGGGTTTGAGCCCTCGCATTACAAAATCCATATGTCAGTAGAAATCTTTATGGGGGTGGAGTAGTCTGTATGTTTTGCAACTTGGCAAATACTCATTGCATCAATGTTGATTTCCTGATTTTCATAATATACTACATCTTTTTAAGATGTAACCATTGGAGGTCTTTAAGTGAATGATACAGAAGGTCTTGAGCTCTCTGGGTAATTTCCAGTGCTTGGAGACAGGTTCTAAAGCTTGAAGCTCTCATGGTCTGCCACCCAAGTCACTAGGATCAGAGTCAGGAGCTATCATCTCCAGCAGAATGGACTTTAAATTGGTGATATGCATACACAATTCATAAAAGTTGCAGAGTAGAAGCCATGGTTGTCAACATTCATCTGAAGTTTTTATAAAGACACATTAAGAGTAACTAAAATGGAAATTAATTTTTAAGACATTGATGAATGCAAAGTAATAAATCAGCATGTTTATTATGTGATTTTTTTTCTTTTAGCAGGTCAATAATTAGTAGGACCATACACATATGAGAAAACTATTTGAAAAATATCTCATTTGAAAATGATCCAATGAGACTATTCAGTGAAAGGGATGACATTGACCAAGATATACTCATAAACTTCTTTGTTGAATGGCAACTCCTTAAAGATAATAAAAAAATTTTAAAGTAGAAATGAATAAGTGAGGTTAAATAATAGTAATGCAATTTATTTGGCTTAAAATATTCTTAGTTTTTATGCCCATATAACCCAACATTTAAATTTCTTATGAATGTGCAAGTATGTTATCACTGACTGAAAGGGCATTTTACTTAATTTAAAAATATTCTTGTCCTGGTCAGGTGCTAGTGGCTCATACCTGTAATACTAATTATTTGGGAGGTAGAGATCAAAATTACAGTTCTAGAGCAGCCCAGGGGGAAAAGTTCATAAGAACCTCTCTCAGGAGAAAAGGCTGGGTATGGTGATACTTGTTTCTGATCCCAACTATGGAATGAAGCATAAAATAGAAGGAATGCAGCAGGGCACCCGTGGGTCACACCTGTAATCCTAGCTACACAGGAGGATCTGAGGATCGAGGTTCAAAGCCAGCGCAGGTAGGAAAGTCCGTGAAACTCTTATCTCCAATAAACCACCAGAAAACCGGAAGTGGTGCTGTAGCTCAAGTGTAGAGGGCTAGCCTTGAGCTGAAGAGCTGAGGGACAGCGCTCAGGCACAGAATTCAAGCCCACAACCACAAAAACAAAAACAAAAACAAAAAAAAAAAATAGAAGGAATGTAATCCAGGCCACCCCAAGCAACAGCCAGTTCCTATTTCACATAACCTGAGCCAAATGGTCTAGAGGTGTGGGTCAAGCAGTGTAGTACCTGCTTAGCAAGTATAAAGCTAACTTTGAAACCAAAAATTGAAGACAGCATTATGGTGTTTAGAAAAGAACATTGTGCATAATTTTAAATGTGCTGACAAAAACTTAAAAAGTTGAACTTGAATAAGCTCATAGGTGATAGAATAATGTTTGAAGATGATATTTAAAAGTAAATCATTCCAGGGGTGGGAAGGTGGCTCAGTGGTAGAGTGCTTGCCTTGCATGCACAAGGCCCTAGGTTTGATTCCTCAGCACCACATAAGCAGAAAAAGCCAGAAACGATGCTATGGCTCAAGTGGTAGAGCTCTAGCCTTGAACTTAAGAGCTGAGGGACAGTGCCCAGGTCCAGAGTTCAGGCCCCATGACTGACCAAAAAAAAAAAAAAAGTAAATCATTCCAAATATTAGAAGTATGTCTATATGTAGAATATGTTTGTAAGAAAATACAATACCAAGAATTATTATTTTACTTATGCTATGTTTTTTTTCAGACAGGGTGTCCCTATGTAGTTCAGGATGACCTTGAACTCATGATTCCCATTTCAGTTTCCTGAGTGTTGGAATAATGGGTATATACTACCATATTTGCTTGTTCATGCAAGGATCATTGAAAATATCCTTACAATTTTGGCTTCATGTACTCAGATATTCTTTTTTTGGGAAGTTTAGTAAGCATTTATTTAGCAAAGCAGGATAAAGTAGAGACAAATAGCAAAGGGCAAGAACAACAGCTTCTGCCTAAAATACAGGAGGTAGGAACAGCCTACCAGATTGTTTTAAGCCATCAGTGACTAAAGACTTTATAGGTATCAAATTAAAGACAAAGGATAATCATTTCAGACATGGCAAAATCTTAAGATTTTCAAATGCTTAAAACTTTATATAGCTTAGCCGGGCGCTGGTGGCTCACACCTGTAATCCTAGCTACTCAGGAGGCTGAGATCTGAGGATCGCGGTTCAAAGCCAGCCCGGGCAGGAGAGACCGTGAGACTCCTATCTCCAATAAACCACCAGAAAACTGGAAGTGGCACTGTAGCTCAAGTGGTAGAGTGCTCGCCTTGAGCTGAAGAGCTGAGGGACAGCACCCAGGCCCAGAGTTCAAGCCCCACGACCGACCAAAAAAAAAAAAAAAACAAAAAAAAACTTTATATAGCTTGTATAGTCGAATAGAAGGGCTATAATAGGAAATAATCATCACTGTCCTTACTGTCTCACTACCTTGCTCTCCAAAGGCAACTCAGATACTCTTTTTAGAAAAAAATGTAGTGTTAGAAATAATTTCCTGAGTAAAGGTGTTTTAGATCTATCCACGTAATAAAGCCTAACTTTTCAGTCGTTAAATATTCACAGGAGTAATTAAATAGTTTTGTTACTTTGGTATCCCCTGTTTCTAATCCATATTATTCCACTTTGAACCAATCAACTATGTGGTCATTTTTTAAAGACTCAATAGAGCAAGGCACCGATGGCTCATGCCTATAATCCTAGCTACTCAGGAGGCTTAAATCTGAAGATTGCAGTTCTAAGCCACACAAGCAGGAAAACCTATGAAACTCTTTTCTCCAATGGCTAGCAAAAACAAAAAGGAAGTGAATGTATGGCTCAAGTGGTAGAACTCTAGCCTTGAGTATAAAAGCTCAGGCCTTGAGTTCAAGCCTCAGCACTGGTGTGTGTGCACGAGTGCATGAGCTCGAGAGTATATAAACACACACACACACACACACACACACACATACACACACACACACGCACACACACACCAGGAAAACTAACAACAGTAAAACAAAATAGAACCTGAATGTGGTGGTGATACATGTCTATAATCTCAGCTACTTGGGAAGTTGATGCATCAAGAAGATTGCAAGTTTGAGGTGAGCTTTGTCAAAGTAACACCTTTTCTCAAATGCAAACACAAAACAAAAGCATCTGAGAGACATAATTCTCAGTGATTCATGGTATACTCTGCAGTCTTATTGGGGATTTTTTGTTATTGTTGTTGGTCATGGGGCTTGGGCCTGGGCACTGTTCCTCAGCTCTTCATCTCAAGGCGAGCGCTCTACCACTTGAGCCACAGCACCACTTCCAGTTTCTTGGTGGTTAATTGGAGATAAGAGTGTCACAGACTTTCCTGCCCAGGCTGCTTTGAACTGCAGTCCTCAGATCTCAGCCTCCTGAGTTGCTAGAATGACAGGCAGATCCACCAGCACCTGGCCCACTGAGGATTTTTTAAGACTGGGATGCTTTGAAGTGAAATTTTAGGCTGTGCCATTTTTATATTTTATATGTCCTCATAATGGCTTTATGTGCATCTTTTGTGTCTCTTTTACATGTCACCTTTGGCTCTTAACAAATTCAATGCATGTTAACGTTTGATAAATTTCGATTATTGTTTGTTCAGGAAAAAGCTCCTTCAAAACTATTACCCAAGTGTCTACAAATGCATATCATTGTTGAAAAAGCTTTGGTAAGCCAAATTTTTCTTCTTGTTTTCCCCCTTCCTTCTCTTTCTCTTAATCTTTCCTTTTTTCTCCCTTCTCCTCCCCTTCCCTTCCTTCCTTTCCCTTCCCTTCCTTTACCTTCTCTTCCCTCCCTTCCCTTCTCTTCCCTCGCCTCCCCTTCCCTCCTCTTTTCCTTCCCTCCCTCCCTCTCTCCCTTCCTTACTTTTTTCTTTCCCTCCTTTATTTTAATGACAGGGATATTTGTCAATATTTTCTAATAAAGATACTTTATTTTATGTGTTATATAAATGAGAATGTGACTTTCACATTTGAATAAATCCTCAAATTTCCCATGTCCTGCAAATCTTCCCTTTCCCAGCTCAGTTCAAATCTCACTCACCAGCCTTACCCCAGCTGTTTGTCCACATACCTTTTATTTTTAATCTCTCCTAGATAAGAAGTTACTTTAATAATAGTGTCATTTTGTGGATTTTTAAATTTTATCCCAAAACACATCTTGGTATACTTTGTAATAAAATAAATCTTTGATCTTTTAAAATTAGTACTAGTGGAATTCTATTAATTATCAATGTCAGACTAGTCGATCTGGA